>NC_141137.1:4055000-5361666 GCF_053477565.2 Lygodium microphyllum | reverse complement strand
CCAAATATCTAGTTCATGCTCTTGCATTCACACTTTTGGTCAAATGATTTTTTCAGATTTGAGGGGGCAAACGACATCGGAATTGAGATCCGTCTACACGAGTGACTCCTGACGTCGAAATCTACAAAGTTGGACCCTGTCACACTCTTCTCGACTTCCAGATCTAGTAGCTGCTTCACAACCCCGAATCTTGTGGGGATTAAATGGGGGATCAAACGACCTCGGAACGGAGATCCGAGACTTGTGTTGGATTCCTGGCGTCATTTTACATCTAGGAAAACTCCAGCTTGACTATCCGCCACCGTTTGATTTCCATGAAAATAAGCACTAGTGCTTTCGAGACTTGTCGCTTAAAATAGTCCTGATTGCCACCGTCGCCTTCGACGAAGTCTATTTTTTCATTGATATTGGTAATTTTTGGCTATTTTTAAGTGCTTCTCTGCATCAAAAATCATTTGTCATCCTTCTTACGCAACTGGTATGCTCTCAGACTCCAATGAGAACAAGAAGGCTGCCAACAAATCATGACCAATTCTGAGCAACAATGTGCCATTAGGACCTCCGAGTATGATTCTGCTTACGTAGCTCCTACCTCTTTTAGGGTATTGGTCATCACTCACCATCAATCACTAGAAGATCATGTCATGAGCCACCCTTATCTAGATCGAGTCCTTACCGAGGAAGAGTTACACATTGCTAGTAGGATCGTCTCTGATGACCTCCTCACGGATGTTCTCACCTACATCACTCAAGTAGGCATCCACCCTTTTGACATGGACCACCATGCTGATCTCGAATACAATCCGAACTTTTATGATTGGCTCATATGGAAGTGAAATACCGCAAGCCAATGTTGAATGCCCTTGACCCCTTAAACCTTAATTCCAAGAAGGATTCTGGGGCAAGGTGGAATCAACCATGTGCGCAAGTAAGGTGCATGAAATGCACAAATGAAAACTCCATCAATGACGAAGAGCGGAAAAGAGTGGATAAAAATCAACTTGTGACTAATGAAAAGTCATAAATCTTTGGAATGAATGGAGAGCTTGAAGGAAAAAATGCTATTCTTTGTAATTAAGCATGTTATTCTTCCCTAGAAATCATAATCAAATTCCTGCTCACCTTTTTGCAAGAAATTACATTGAGAACACTAATGGTGAACTATAGCATTATGATAGGTACTCACTATGGTAGGTCAGGACAAGAGCAACAAACTTCCATTCTTAGAGGAAGAGCAGAGCTCAAGAAGAAGGAGGAAGAAGACATAGCTCTCGCTATCCACCTCTTAGTGCAAGACAAGAAGAGTTGGCAGTCATGAGCCGAAGCCATGAGCCCACTCCGACATGAAAATCCAAGCACTAGCTCCAAGACCCCCAAAAACCTACCGCCCCTAGGGAAAGGGCAAGGGTTTGATCCACCCAATCCCAATTGTCCTACTACCTACCACCCCAATCACTGCACCCACCCAAGACTCCTCTATCACGAAAGATGCTAGCAATCTTGTGGCATGGGTGTAGTTTTTGGTCAGCAAAGAGGCAACTCAAGGCACGAGTGCAGGAACTCCTATGAGACAGGCACAAGAAGACAGGTAGCCATAGATGCGGAATCTAGACGAGACCTCAAACGGTCGAAGATAGAGGCATCTACAAACATGAGTGCCTCTGCATTGCCGTTGTCCACAACCTACGATGCCAATGTGCAAGATCTCCTGTCAGGATCGGGCAAAGGAAGATAAGAAGATAGCCATAATCTTGGGGACAAGTTAGGACTTGGGGCCAATGCCTTGCCTTCCTTGGGGTGACATCTTGTCGAAAAAACATAAATAAGGAAGGTTGAAGTGAAAATAAAAGTGAGTGAAATGAAAAAATACTAACTGTCACCTCACGAGAGCTTGGTAGGTTCTTAGGTACCGAGTTAGGGCCTGAGGCCGATACCTTGTTCTCCTTGGGTCACTCTATGCTCAGGTCCCACCTTTTTACACGCTCAAGTATGAAACCTTCAAAGGAAATGTGCTACAAGCAGAAAAATATGATGAACATGCTATAGGGGTCCTCGCCTAGTAGGAGATCTTGGTCTAGTTATCCTCAGTTAGGTAGGTAGTTCAAACCACCACTAGAATGACCTCTTTGATAGGATTTTTAGCCAGTCCGTGTTAGAGTAGTTGGTCAGTGACTCGCTCAGGATTTTTGTCAGATTATGCTGGGCCTATCCCTTGTGGATTTTCATGCCTTGATTTTATCAGGTGGTTTTGTTGAAGGTGCCAAGTCTCGATATTCTACTTTGAAAGATGGATCCAGTAACAAGCTTGCTCATAGATTTTATGGCCCCTACTGGATCCTGAAGCGCATTGGAGACTTGGAATATAGATTGGAGCTACCCTCTTCCACTAAGATTCATAATGTATTCCATGTTATTCAGCTCAAGCCTTTCTATGGTGATCTTGTTGATACAGTTGATGAGCTACCACCTATTGATGAAGAAGGTCTTATTCAATACATCCCAAAGGTTATCGTAAGTTAGCATGAGAAGAGGCTTCAATCTCATCTCATCATTCAATATTTGATCAAATAGAAAGTTTTACTACCTAAGGAATCTTCTTGGAGGCCTAATTCCATATTAGATGAGATTCCTTTCCTAAGAGACACATTAGTGGTTGAAGCTTACTGACTATGGAGCCAATTATGGTGCAGACAAGGACCTAACAGCAGATTGTTTTAGAATAGTTTTTATTTTGCCTAATTTTTAGAATTATGCCACCTACATAGGGTCAAATTACTCTTCAAGAGCTATATTTTGACATGTGGCACGTTTCATTTGGATACTTCTACCAGAAGTTATAATAGATTTGGTTTAGTACGGTCTTTTTATACAACAAGCTGTCTACTTCATTTTGAACTCATCAATTCAATACTTTAAAGCTCCAAGTACTTTTAAAGTATTCTTGATCATGAATATAGTTGAGGCCTACTTCCATTCTTTCATTTTAGTCCATATGTCTCTTATCTTTTATTTATTTTTCCATTTGTAAAGATGAAAACAAAGTAGTACTCTACTCTATCCATCTTTATAAGTTCATTTTTGAGGGAAAAACCCTTGGGATGGGATGGATTGTAAGAAGGTGGGAAGAATAATGAATTAGTGTATAAATAATAGTGATTCCATGTCACACTCACATAGATATAAAAGGAGGGGACATGTAAATTTTCTCATCTTTTGACACATTAATACATTACTATCCTTCTCTTCATTACCTTTCTCTAAGCTTCAATGGATTCTTTTCCTTTCTTGTCTTTCTCTCTCCATTTCTAGTATTTCTCTCTCCTCATCACTCTCTTCTGCACTTCTTCTCTCTCTTCTGCAATCTTCTCTCTCCTCTTTCTCTCTCTCTAGTTCACTTCTTAACAGAATGTGAATGTAGATATTGATCCTTATCAGTTGGATATCTTGTATTTCCATGCTTGTTGGTCAAGCATATATCTTATCCTTGTGGAGAGGATGTGTTGTTTGCAATTCTTTCAAAATCCTCCTAAGATATTTGTGGATGAATTCATTTCCATAGATAAGTTCTAAAATCATCAAGCCTTTAAAATAAAACATCTTCATTAATGATTTCTTTATGGATATAATTGGTGGTTGAGCTTTAATGGAATCTCTTTTCATGATTCTCCCTTATTGGGGTGTCATCCATATTTCTGTGTGTTATGTGTTTGTGTGTGGATATATTTGATTTGTGTTCTTCTAGAGATATGATTTGAGAAAGATGAAAAGATTTGAAGATGTTGATTTATGGATTTGGTTAAATTTTTGAAGACTTGTGAAGGAATTTAAGAACATCTTATATCCTTTACTAAAATTTTTGGTTATATTTTGTAAGCTAAGAATTCGTTTATTTTCAAGGTGTTTTGCTTTCGTCAATCTTTTTTATAGATCCAACTTATTTTGGAGATTGATGGGGTCGAGGTTAGTTCATGGATATTGATTGATTGAAGTTTGAGAAAGAAGTTTTGAGCTAGTTTTTGGGCTTAGTATTCTTCCTTGTTTTAAGGTTGCAAGGACGCTCCTTGATTAAGTGTGGGGATATATTGAGAGCTAAAATGACTTGTTTTTGGGGATGATTTTTATTTTTGTGAGCTAAATGGTTGATTTTGAGGGTTTATTGATTGATTTTTGTTATGTTTAAATTGTTATGGAGAATTTTGGGATGAGTTGAGTTTGTTTGAGAAGCTCATTATGGTTTTTGTTTGAGGTATAATGTTTTGATAGGTTCTATGATATGCCTGTTTGGTTCTGGTATAGGGTTTTTTTTGCCTCTGTTTTGGCTTGTTTTCTTTTTGTTTGTGAGTTTGAGATTGTGAATGATTCTTGAGAGGAGTTATTGAGAGTGTGTTAGAAGGTTTTTGATTTTTTGAAGTAGTTTTGGTTTCAATTGTATGGTTTTTATGCCTTCTATTGACCTTTTGTAGTGTTCTGTAGAGCTTTTTCATATGGTTTGTAAGCCTTTATTTACTTTTGTATGTGTATTGATGGATGGACTTTTAGCTTAGGGAATGTTTCCCAATCTTGAAAGAGGAAGAACACAAGCTTGAAACAACTCAAAGAAGTAGCTAAAGAAGACTTGAAGTGAAGAGTGCAGTGATAATGACACCAGTAAACTTCCAAGGGACACTGTAGTGGCTTTGGTGACTCTTCATATCAAGCTTACCTCTTGAGAGGGGTTTTCACAATCAAGAGGGGATTATTGAGAGTAATTATTGGTTAATACAATGTACTGTTAAGAGAGAGTATGTGTGAGACAGATAGAGTATGAGAGAGAAACAATTTTTTATGAGAAACATTGTATCTATAAGAGAGATTGAGAGAAAGAATTTGGAAGATGATGAAAGATGAATGCTATGTGATGAATTCCATTCAAAGTTGATATTTTATTTGTATCATTGTGGCTCTTTGATGGTTTTTATGAAGAATATGAAGAATGTGTTGAAGTTTTGTTGTGATAAATTTGTGGGAGAATTGTTATGTGATGCTGCGTGAAGATTTTTGAAGATTGGTGTTCTTTTTCTTCTTGTAGTTGATTAAAGAAAAAAGAACATGTTGGCTTGTTGGTGTGATAAGATAGATTTTCTTGCAATAGACTCTCTATTTTTTTGGTGTCCCTTGTAGGGCTCCAATTTCCTCATTCTATACTAGCCACCATCAAGATACCAACAAGAAGAAACTTGAAGTATTGGAAGGGAAGGAAGAAGGACAAAGTGTATTTGAATAAAAATGGTATTCTAGCTACTATTTAACAACTAGAATTAGCTATGGAATAATGATAATAACTAAGCAAAGAAGGATTATTTGGACTTCAATGACATATGTAGCCCCTACTTCTTTGGGAGTGCTTGCAACCATTTGAGTTTTTAAACTACCTAAATTACTTAAAGGCCACCCTTTATTAGTCAAACTCCTCATAGAGGGAGAACTCACATGTGGCTTGAAAAATAGACTAAGAGAATGTTATACTTGGTGTTATTGCATGTGTACTCTTACTGATCACAACATGACCACTCCTTGATGACTATGATGCACTTCAATACAATCCCAACTTCTTTGACTAGTTAATTCCAAGGCTAAGTGACACAAATGTACATCTTTTCTCTATTTCTACTACTATTCAAAATGAATATTTCTTAAATGTCATGCAATAGATTGATGTACATAAACCTTCTACTAGCAAGGATATAGTAGTAAAAAGTAGTTCACTTGAGATTCTAGGACCTAAGCTTGAAGCTACTAATATCCCTACTACATCAATCCACAAGTCATAGCACGCTATATAGGTTGAATCTCAAAATACTTTAGAGGAGATTGCTCAAGTTCACCTATAGATTAGTGCCACAAAACTTGATTTGTATGCTCATATGAGATCTTTGCTAATCTACTGACCTCTAAGTAGCATGGTATTTTATTAAGCAAAGAAGGACAATTCCTTTGAAGTAGAATGGCTTCTCCAATTTGACTCTATACTCACTTTTTATGCCAAGTTATTTGTAATGATTGATTTGGCCTTGCTCATAATGAGGTGATTCAAGTCACTTTCAACTCGGATTACACTTGGCAAGAGAGTGAGCGCATACACTACAACAACCTCTTAGTTTAGGCAAAGGATGCTAAGACCCTCCCTCAAAGGCAATCATATTAACTTATCCCTTCATATGCTTCTGTAGCCAAAATCAAAGACTAGTTAGTACTAGATTAACTTGAGTAGAATTTACATTCATTGAGCCCATTCTTACAAAAGTGATTCTCTCAATGGCTTGAGCTTGCTTACATTGTGGTTGCCTCATGATAATGACTAAGTAGTAATGTATAGTTAGTACACTTCAATGTGACCCAACTTACTATAGGACTACTTTAGTGTGACTATCATTCTTGCTTGGAATTTGGACATGCCATCATAACTACAATATCATCCATAGATTGATAAAATTATGATTGAAGAGAAATTACATATAGCTAGTCACTTGACCTTTTTTGCTTATAGAATTTTAGTTACTTACCTTTTTGGATTGGTTACCAAACCAACTAACTTGGATACTTTTACTAAATTAGAATACAACTCAAATTTCTACAACTTGTGAATTCATAAAAATGCCAAATATTAACTCTTTATATAACTAACCCTAATGAATTTATACATAATTATTCTTTTACTCAAAGTTTGTAGCAATAGAGTTGGAATTTCCTTGAACCTTGGAGCAATGCTACGTCTTCTGTAAGGGAAAGGTTAGAGGTATGAGCACTAAACTTTTGATCCACCTATGCTAGAAAAACACAACAAAGTTTTCATCACTTCTTTCTATCTTTCTCATTGCATGGTACTCTAAAAGTTTCACCAAGTGAATGTAGGGACATGATAGATCATATTGATGAAAAAGATCAACAATAATGAACCAAGACTTGAAGATGGCACCTAAAACTTCCCTAAAAATCTAAAATCCCAAAAGCATCTAGATGCCAGATCCTTAGAATATCAATCTACCAAGAACATTTAGAGACTCCAATAAGAGACAAAGACATCAAATAGCTAGAAACCAAAGACATTCCAATTCCTTCAACAATGACACATCTTGACAACAATATCCAATGGTCATCCACTTTTGTATGACTATTTGCAAATTTCTTCATCAAGAAGAAACCAAGTCTTCATCAATAGTTTGCTTTTCTTCAATAATAAGTTGCACAATAATGAGGCATTATGCTCTTAATATCTAGACTTGATATTCAATATTTAATATGCATACTTTATTGTACAACTTCAGTTTTTGCGCCAAATTTACTATTTATAGTCATCCTTTAGATCTTTCTTGGATCAATTTATCTTTATAAGGATGCTTGCCTGCTTGTATGGCAATGTGATTATCTATAGCAAGAGGAAAAAAAGAAGGAAAAGCAGAGGAAAGTTTCAAGGGAGGGAGGGAGGGAGGGAGGGAGAGAGAGAGAGAGAGAGAGAGAGAGAGAGAGAGAGAGAGAGAGAGAGAGAGAGAGAGAGAGAGAGAGAGAGAGAGAGAATAAAAAAAGAAATATACACTCACATGCATTGCAGGACACCTGGGGATCCTCAAGTTGGATAGATTAAATTACCGTAGTTGGTAGGCTCCATCTCTAGCCCCCCTATTCTCCCCACTCCCCACCCATCTCCCACATTTTCTTAGGGCACATCAAGGTCACAACATACCTAGGGAGCCTCGCCTCACCTTCATTAGACTTGTCTTTCCTAGTCACTTACACTTTTTCCCTTCCACTTTATCATCTCATTTCCTCAATACAAGCAACTAAATCAACTCCAAAGCAAGGAGAAAAAGTTTCTTTACCATAAAGATACCATTTGCATCAACTATCACATGTGGTTGATCTATGGGAGAAACAAATTTTTCATGAGTTACTTGACTTGGAATCCAACTTTTGCACACCACACCACACCTTTTAAGTTTTTCCCCTAATCTTTATCAACAACTCCCTTTTCTCTCAACAACAACAATACTTTCCATCTTCATCAGTTCATGTTTCCTTCCAATACCCTTATCATCAATGGAAGAATCTTGGAGTAGCCTTCTTACTAAGTATTAGTATATGTAAGAATATGTATTCAATATATTTGCATCAGATGGGAACTCTATTACACTCACTTAACAAGTACTCAAAGCTCATGAAGATAACTCATCAACTAGAGAACATATGAGAGAAATCTCCACAAGTGTGCTCCACAAGACGGCTTCCCTTTTAGATTCTTATGCTTATGGCTCACAACTCCTTTCCTAGATGTTTCTTTGATAATATAAAAATATAGGGGGAGACGGGGATATTGAGCTCTTGCAAGATATACAATACATAGAGATTGCATACAAGATAAGAAACTAAAAACCCTAATCTTTCTTTTTCTTCTTCTTCTTCTCAACCATAACAATATGCTAAGAATAAAGAGAGAGTACAACATACATAATATTCAAGTGGTCCGTGGTGTGAAAATTCCAACTAAAAAGATGATTAGATAGATATCCCATAACTCGGGTATGTGGACTAACTAATATCCACTAGCTATAAAGTATCTCTAGAAGCATATGTTGATGTAGGTATCAACCATACCAATGGTATTAATGCAGAAACAATCACCCAAGTATATGAATGTTAGCTTATATTGAGCTTGATATCTCTAAAAAGCCAAGGATGATGGCCAATCCCAGCCAAGTCACAAGATTCAAAAGCCTCATTATAAGAACTCAAATTTCCATGCTAGGGCCATCACAATCACAAGTCTATACTCTGAGGAGGAGCTAATAATTTGGCATTTGTATCTCTAAGACAAATTAGCTATATCAAGAGAGGTTAGTCTTGATGCTCTCATAAAAAAGGGACCAACTTTAGGGCACAATAATCCTACTTTTGGGATAAGATCGGCCCATGACAACTAGTGTCCATTGACATAAAGCTAAATCCTTAAGATGGCACTCCATGAGCACTCCACACACCTTTCTAGAAGATGTAGGGAAAGAGATCCTCTTGGAATGCCCACTTAAGTATCAATGGAAGTGAAATATAAACTACACCAAAAAGAACATTAACTTAGGATTTCTAGGCACTAGAGTGATCATTTCCTTTAGTTGAGAGGACTAGCTAAAGTGAAAAGGAAAGACAAGATCTCGACACACAACCACCTACAAAGCCCCCTCATCTTTGGCTTCAACTTAGGGAAACTAGCTACATATAAAAAGAAAGACAACATCTCAAAACCACTATCCAAAAGGCCTACTAATCTCTAGCTTCAACTTGAGGGAATTAGATAAACGGGAAAAGAAAGACAACATCTTGGCTTCATCCCCACATTAGTGAGGAGGACATCAACACCAACCAAAAAAAGGGGAAAAGACTACCAATGGAGACTAAAGACCAAATCCAAGGTGGCATCACCCAAATATTAGCCTCCCAAGGCTACCAAAATTAAAGAGAAAAAAGTTGATCTTTGGTGAAGAAGGAATAGTAGGTGGTTACACACTTCACCACAAGAGGGGTGCCCAAATTTATGCTCAAGGTGCAAGGGTACTACCAAGACAATTGATATTTTTGGCACACAAGCCCAAAACACTTCAAGACAAAAGGTTATACTTGTTCTCATGGAATATTCTAATGATCCACTAGCTAATGTTACAATTTTCAAACCCATTGTTATTTCTCAAGATCCGACATACAGGAAGCCTGTAGTGGCATATAACAAAAGGATTTACCAACTGAGCCTTCTAAAAAGTAAAATAGTCTCCAAACCCAATATTTCCACCAAATTTATAACTAGATCTAAACCAAAGGATAAACCCAATATTCTACACAATCTACAACCTAGGATCTAAAGTAATAATAGCCCCTAATTGCTACTCATATTGCATGAAAAGAAAAGGAACCAATCGCACACAAAATAAGCAAGGTGTAAAGAATTATGGATCGAGAACCCAACTAGTAAGAAATTGTTGCCATGCATATGGTCAAGGTCACACAATGGTTTTAAATGACAGAACAAAACAATTTTTTAAAAACATAAATATTTTAATGTGAACTAGAAGAGCCACTATTAAGTGAGTACAACCAAGCCAAAACCACTAGTTAGGCCATACACTATGATCAATCTATATGATGGTAGAAGAACAAGTACACACAACACAAATCTTATGATGATGGAGCAAATCTTTTAACTCTATACAACCTTCAAAATTCTAGCAAGGGTATATGAAATGATTGATATGGGCATTGCTAATAGTGATATGGTCAAGGTCATATCTTGCCTAAGATACCATGTGGAAGGACTACAAAGATATTTTTTTCTAAATCCAATATGAATTTTTAAGGACCCTAAGAGAGGATGCAAGAGTGATTTTTCTCATTCCATCCTACATGCCTATTACAAAAATTAAGGATGAGTCTCAAATTGAAAGCTCAAAAGAAGAGACAATTTATAGAGTCTCTCCTTTAGAGAATGATACACACATAGGGTTGAGATCACTTATGCTGAATGACCATCTCATGTTGATGTCAAATAACAACAAGAAATCAAGACATTGCAAAAGGACCCCATAGATTTTGAAACTAGTTTTCTTGGGTCAATCGTTTTATTGAGGAATCTCAATTCTCCACCACAACTTAAGTTTCATTTGCTATTGGACAAGGTTCTATTTTCTAAGGTCAATTATCTTTGCAAAGAACCTTGATTCTCCACCACAACTTTAACATCATGTGACATTGGACAACT
Organism: Lygodium microphyllum; assembly: GCF_053477565.2. Taxonomy (NCBI): domain Eukaryota; kingdom Viridiplantae; phylum Streptophyta; class Polypodiopsida; order Schizaeales; family Lygodiaceae; genus Lygodium; species Lygodium microphyllum. Next base: position 5,350,889 of record NC_141137.1, on the reverse strand, counting down.
TTATCATAATCCTACTACATGATTTGAACCTTTTGTACAACTGGGTCCTCCTAAAAGAGGGTGGAACTTTGTTCAATTGAAGAACAAATAGATAAATAGTCTTTTGATGAAGAGCACTTAGATAGTGAATACATTGATTGTGTATCTAATGATGAACCTATAAATGAGATCACAACCATTGACTAGAATACTAATGGGTACATAATAGGGCCAATTATCATAGAATCTAATATAAAATAAACCTTAGGATCTCCCTAAGAAATTTACAAAGTTCAAGAGAGGACATTGGATTTTGGTGTTTCTAGGTACTAAAAGACAAGGACAAACCAACAAAATGATTGAAGGACATGCCAAGGTTAAGGAAGTCAACTTGGCAAGCAAAGGGAAGAAGTCTCAATCCATATTCCTTGACTAAGGATGAGGAGACTAATCTTGTGAGACTCTTGAAAGAGTTCTCAAACATGTTTACTTCATTGATATAAGAACTCAAAGGAATAGACCATCACATTTTCACACATAACATCCCAATGGTCCCTAACACAATAGCGATGAAGAATTAGAGACCATATGCGATTAATTCTAAGCATGCACATATTGTCAAAGAAGGTATTAATAAACTCTTGAATATTAGATTCATCTTCGAAATTGGGCACATAGATTGGGTATATTTGATAATTATAGTACTTATGAAAAAAATTCAAAGTGAATGTAAACTATAAAAAAATCAATGTTGGTCAAAGAGAGACAACTACCCCTTACCATACAATGAGCACATGCTCAAAAGAATAGCAAGGAAAGAGGATTACAACTTCCTTGATGGATTTTTAGGTGTTATAACTAGGTTATAATTACGTCTGTAAGTTTATTGAAACAATAGACATAAGACAAGTTTCATTTACTGAGTGGAGAGTGTTTGCTTACATAGTCACATCCATTCTATCCTGAGTAAGTAATGACCCTACCACCTTCCAAACAACTCAGGTGTGAAATTGTAGGGACCTATTATGGAATTGACTTGAAGTATTCATTGATACCCTTTACATCCATATTGATTGGGTAAAATACTTAGAGAAACTCCAGTTAGTCTTTGCAATATGCATACACCATGGTCTCTCCCCACACAATATGCATATAGTGACTTCCCCGAGGCTTGATCCTAATACATATTTGTTATTTTCTTTGAGTGGAGTGACGAATGTTGTCACGTATATGAAGCTTTATTCAAATGGTTCTTCCTTGAGTAGATTTGCTATTCCATAGCTTGCAAGCTACTGCATGCATGCTCATGTTGAGAGGAATGGAAATAAGAAGAAGAGAAAGAGGAGTATGGAGATGGAGAAGAGCTTCTCCAATTGGTTCCCCACTCTTCCATACACATTCTCTCTCTAAGTGGGCAAGAGGACAAGTTTAAGTCAAGAGTTTCTCTCTCTCTCTCTCTCTCTCTCTCTCTCTCTCTCTCTCTCTCTCTCTCTCTCTCTCTCTCAAAATTGCATACAAAACCATGATATTTTCCATTCAATTTTTGCATTTTTATACATAGGGTTTGGTTGGGCAGTTTACCCTTATTTTTGGCCTATTATTGGTCTACCTTTGATTTGTGCATTATATACATTGACTAATTGGACCTCCTCCAAGTGAAGTAAATAGAAGCTCTATGCCCACAACCTCATGTCTATTGTAGTAAACTAATCTAACTCAAAAGTATGTTACAATTTGCATAGGATTGAGTCCAAGACTCATTAAAAAATATAATTACAAGAATAATGTCTTCAATAAATTACAAGTGCCCAAAAACTAATATTAACAAGGCTCAAAAATTTAATTCATCCTTGGAGAAACTTCTAGCACCTATGACTTTATCTTCTTGATTTTGTGAAATATTTTTGAGGTGGTTGATGTTAGCCCCTCCTAGACATGAGTGTGAGTCCCATGGTACTCAACCCTAAGGGTAGATGCTTTACTTGGGATAGTTGCAATATATTGGTCTTGTTGGAGGAGTGGTAGAGGTTGGAATTGTCTTCATGGCTCTAATAGGTGGTGTTTAAAGAAGAGATTGATATCTTGAAAGGCACATGATTGTCACAGAAGAAGGAAGGGATGGAAGTGTTGAGGGTAAAGGCACTTATGCCTTAGCTACCACATATTTACTACGTAAACTCTATCCTTATACCTATACATGATAGGTGGTGGATGCCCATCACTATCACTTTATTCTTTACATGACAATAGAACAAGGAGATTCTGATCACATATTGTGATTGTTGGAGTTCCCACGAATCTTCTTCCTCTGTCTTGCTTTGAACCTCCATGGCTCTTGCTTTGGCTTGTGCTTACACTCTTGCTCTACCTTTGAGAGATGGATTTTAAGGTGGACTTTGTGGGATTTTAGAGCATTTTTTACGGATCAATAGGCCATTATTAGTGGTAATTGAAGATTTAAAGATTCAAAGTGGATGTTTGGTGGGAAATGTTTGAGGCACACCACATAGGTCATTTTAAAGCTAGAGGCAAAGCCGAGTGCAAAGTTGAGTTTTTAAACAAGGAAGAAGTGTCCAGCTATCATTTGGACATTAATTTCGTGCATTTGATGTGGAATTTCATGTCGAGAGACCTCAACTTATGGAGGAACATGGTGTGGGCAGCCAAGATGGCCCAAAATTGGCTAAGATTTGAAGGGGTGTGAATGAATTTTGAAGGAGCATGGCCAAAAGGGAAAGGGCACATTAACTTTTGCAAATTTTTCATGAGGAATTGTGGAAAGAGAGGAGAGGACGTAGTTTTTTGGGCACCATACTTTGATGATTCTTTGATCATTGCTTACGGATTATGCATCATTCTTTGCAAAGAACATGAGAAAGGAAGCCCCCTCTCCATCCTCTATGTGATGATGTAATTTTAATGGCTTGATATGAAGAAATAAGAATGCTGGTTTTTTACTATTTCTCTCTCCTCCCTTCCTATACACATAATGGCAATTCCTATGAGAGAGGGGGTTGAGTGCAAGAGAGGGACAGACAGATGAAGCATGGTGAGAAGTTTGATCATGGAGCATTGCTAGAGCACCTAAGGAGGCTTTCAAGAGCATCAATAGCTTTGGATTGCATTTGTGGCCTTGATATTCATACGCGACAATACAGGGTCATGATGGTGGAATTGATCCAAGCAAACGTGATTCAATTCTCATAGCAAATGGAATCCAAATAAAAAACTATTTCATTGGTGGATAAAGAAAGGCTTGAAATTAATTTTTAGTACTTCACATCTGCTATTCACTATTTTTTTGTTTTTTAATGAAATAAATAGCTAAAAATTAGAAAAAATACAATATAAAAAATAGTAAAAATTTTCCACTAACTAGTGACATGGTAAGAATGATATAAGAAACCAAAAAATATTTAAAAATCCTCTATTCATTCTCAAAATATCATAAAACAAGGGTTTTTATGTTCAAATATTATAGTTTGAAAGTGCGAGGTTTGACCCCAGTGCTATGTGTTGCATTTTAAGTGTGCCAAATGGTTAAAATTTTGATAAATATAATTGAAATGGATCAAATTATGATGCATATCTTGTATAGATCATTTTTGTATTATTTTTTTACTTGAGGATAGTTGGGGTGCCTGCGAGTTTGTGGAGCAACGTCGCATATCCTTAGAGTATATCATGAGAAAGTATTGAACATTTTTTGTTGCATACACACATTTTCTTCTACATTAATAATTCTTGTGTGGATCTTTCATTCATTTTATGCATGCAAGAATTATTTTGCATACACTGACACATAACACTTGTCTTCATATTAATTGAGTGTGCGAGGAAACTCAAGCTGTCTAGATATGAGGGTTCACGGGGATCAAAGTGAAGGCTAAGTTGAGAAAGTGTATCAATATGTGCAAAAAGATGAGGACTAGTGGATCAATCCTTAATTCAATCTCAGTAAGCTCATGATTAGAGACCATGGTAATCAGCTAGGGAGGAGCCTATGTTACATTTACGTGGTGTGCTAGAAATCTTATGTTGGGCACTCCTGCTTGGAGTTTGGGGTAGGCAATTAGATAGTAGACTACAAACATAGTATCTTAGTGTCCAGAGAGGGTTCTCCTAGTTATAGCTAGTCGCTTATGGCCTAGGGCCATGGGAATTGGTTGTGTGAGGTTCTTGGCAATGAGCTTAGAGTGTGTGAGAGTCGTTGCCAAAGGTCCCAACAACACGTGGTGCATTTGCTATGATTCTTGTAAGGGCCTAAGAATTGAATCTTGAGTATATTACTATTTGCTCAAAATTGGAGAAAGAGCTATTAAGGCAAGAACAAGAGTGTAAGCTAAATATCACTTGGATTCAACAAGAATAGTGTGAAGAACGATTAAGGAGACACACATAAATTTTTTCACAAATACTTCTTGGACCATATTAGTCCTATATCCCTTAAATTTGGGGTTCTTATATCCCTTCATACTGAGAGCAGTCTCACTATATGCAAAAGTGGTAGTTTATCCTTAATATCTAAAGTTGGGTAGCCTACTCCTTTGAGGACTAGCTAAAGTGGTGGATCAACCCCACCACCTAGTGGTGCCATCAACAGCATCGTAGATGTCCTTTCTAAGCATATTTTTATACCCACATGGATGGTACAACCACTCTTAACATCCCCTCCAGCAATATAAAATCTAGCTAGTATGGTAGTTCTATTTGTTTTAGGGCACTTGTTGCCTATCTTTAGCAAAAGTCTAAACGAAGATGTAGAATTATATATCAAAGATTCCAAAAATTTATGTTTAATTATCAAATCGATGAGGAAGCACATCATATGATGTTCTTTAGCATGATTTTGAAGAGCAATGTAGCCCAATGGTACTACGGCTTACGACAAATTTGATTGTCGATATGCAAGCATTTTACACTACGTTTCATAGGGAGTTCTCCCCCAGAGTAATCCACTATATGTATACCCTCTATATCACGTGCGCTCAAGGCCTATTTATAGATATCCTTATCTGTGAAATTTCCCTTAAAAAACCATAACCATTTTCTATTTAATCTATAAGTAACCACTTTATATGGGACCCTTCTAAATGTAAAAAAAGTGTAAATATGGTATTTTAAAAATCCCTTTTGTCGAATCTACGTGATACATACATATATTTATGACTTATCTCCCTTGGGTTCTCCCCTAAAAAGGGAAGCTACTATTGGTTGCATGTCTTAAATGAGACTTGACAGGAATTTAATGAGAGTGTGAAAGTGTATGCTCAAAAGCTACGTGAAGTTTTTCATTGATTGGATAGCACTATCCAATTACCCCCGGTCGCTCAGTTGGAGTTCTCCTTGAGAGGGTTAGATTTTACGATCCAACTACACTTGAGCAACACTGCATTAAATGATAGCAATAGAGGGGATCTAGTCAGGAACTCAAGCTACCTATGTAGCAAGAGGGCAAGCCCTTTCAATCACTAGGTTGGTGCCAAATGCAGTGCTAATGGGTTACAATTCATTATCTGCATTACCTAGTAAAGCAATGGTTTAAAGTCAAGGAGTTGTAAATCAAGGATTTTTCCAATTACCCACCCCCTACAGTGCCAAACGTTGCCCACAACCAAGGCCACAACATGTACCAGTAGTGGATAGGTCCCTCTCACAAACAATGGGTCTATACAAGTAGCACCTCCTTTGTAAATAGTAAAATCAAGTGTAGGGTGGCTCCTAAGGCCTTAAGGTATGAATCCTTTGCATTCACTATTGTAGATAAAGTCAAGGATATGATGAAACATTACAATGATATGATCATGGAACAATATTGAAAGACCGTTGTGCATGTTAATTTCTTGAAGTGTCAACAAAACTTAGGAAGCTTGACCATACAAGTCCATCAAAGTGTAGCTACGAGTGGTGTGATCATCAGTACCTCCTACGGAATAATCCTAATGTGAAGTGTGATATTTATGGGAAGTCAAGCCATATGGTCAATACCTATTGGAGTAGGATCAATTCTCTCTAATAAGGTAGTCAACTACATGGAACTCTGAAACATCATGTAAATAATGGAAATAATAAAGGGGAGGGCCCTAAGTAGATATTGCAAATGGAAAAGGCCACCCTAAAGGAAATGCCCAATGGGGTCAGCTTAGTTGAGACACTTCAATTAATGAGGATGCAGCTTCCAAGAATGTAAGAGTGCTCATTAAGGGTCAAAAGGGAAAGAGGATCAAAAGGATGACCTTAACACAAACAAGCTAACCCTAAGCCTAGTATGGTTGATAAGAAGGTTGCAGATACCAATATCGAGGCGGATCCTCTTAAACATGAGGGTATTTTAGAGGAGCATGTGATTAAAAGTAAACACAGAGTGAAAGTGGGAGGTTACTAAGGCCATTAGTAAACCATAAGAGTGGATGGTGTTGAAAGATAAGAAAGTAATAGCAAACTTTCAGGAGTTTGATTTAGTGAATGCTTTATATGAAGTAAAATTAGACATGAATTTACTATAACTAATTTGATTGTCACCTAACGTTCACAAAGAAATTCAAGAAAATTCTACGAATGGGTTGTGTTATAGAGCCTGTTGGTATCAATCAAGTGGTTAGGGAATGGTGGGAGCATGTGAAAAAACACTACTCCAGGATACATGCTTACATGGATGGCATTCTGATAGAAAATATAGTGGTAGCTTATGTGAACATAATGATTATGCATTTATTAGAGAGGCTAGACTTGCCTATCTAAAAGAATGTCACTAATATCCTAAAAATGGTTGATGATAGTTTGAGACAACTAGAAGAAATGGTGTCTCAAGTGCATGTGATCATAGTGCATGTTGAGTGTATTCTTGACTTTCGTGTTATTTGATTTGGTAAGAGGTGAAGCTATTAGTTTGTTGTTGCTTGGATGGCCATGGATCTCACACTCTATTTGTTTGGTGGATATCCCAACTAGGGCACATGCTGAAAAGAATGATCTTCAATGCCTATCCTAGGCACCCATTGAATGAAATGGCATTATCCCCCACTATGGAATGGGAGGCGCTTTAGGGGATCTCTGCCATTGGAACCTCATGAGAACAAACAAGAGGGGAGAGAGTAGAAGAGACCAAGAGCACACACACATCGAAGAAATGGAGACTTGAGCATATAGAGAGATAGGGCTAAAATCTTTGTCTTCTTCTTTCTTCTTTCTTCTTCTTCCACTCCAAAGAACCAAGTTTATGACATGATAAAAGGATAATATGAAATTACCATAATGTATGTACATGTAGTCTCTAAGTGTGAACTTGCTAGGAAAGAAGAGGTGGCGTAATAAATGTGCCATAACTAGGGATGGACTACGTGGGTATAGTCTAATTGTAGAATCACTAGAATATCTTCATGTTGCTCACATAAAACACTAGTGAATAATACCATGCCATATCACCAAGGCACATAGTTAATGCTAGCTCATGTAGAGTTGGATATCTCAACACTCCCCCTTCAACTCACCATCACAATACTTGTATTACTCTCACATACATGGAGTGAGTGATCAACTTGTGCTTTTGTAAAATCCAATGCTGACAAGGTATTTTGTAATCCTACCATGTCGTGCCCTAGGTGCTTGCTTCAACCCATACAAGGCCTTACAAAGCATGCATACATGATCTAGATGATTGTCATTCACATGACTAAGTTGTTGCTCCACATAAACTTCCTCTTGCAACTCCCCCTACAAGAAGATATTCTTAACATCCATTTGATACATGATGTAATATTTTGTTGCAGCCATTGCTATGATAACCCTTATAGTGGCCATCTTAACCACTAGAGAAAAGGTCTCCTCATAATCAATACCATGAGTCTGTGCATACCCCTTGGCAACCAACCATGTCTTATATCATCAAAAGATCCAATTGATTTATGCTTGACCTTGCAAAACCATTTGGAACCAATAGCTTTCTTACCTTCAAGTAGAGGCACTAAATCCCATGTGTCATAATCCATAAGTGAAGCCATTGCTTCATCCATAGCATGATTCCAATACTCATTACCCAGTGCATCCTCAAAAGAAATGGATTCAATATCTTGCACAACCTTAGCCATGTATGCATATAGTGATGAGCTATATAGGTGTCATAATTCAATTGTTATATCGCTTTCTCACTCTACTTGTCCTGCGTGGACATGCACCACTACCGAGTACTTTATCATTCTCTTATGCCTTCCACATACTAGGCATTTAAATAGATAGGATCTCAAACTCCTTATCCAAGCTTTTCTCAGAATCATCTAAATTAGCATCAATATGAGAGAAACTTGATGATACATCTATCACAATAGGTGAGTCTCCAAATTTCTATTTACCTTTTCTTGATATTTGTGATATACTTGGTTGTGTAAACTTTGATCTCAATTTGTCACTCCAAGGTCTATTAACAGAACCATGATTAGGAGACTTTTGTGGTCCACTCAATGTTTGTGACTGTTGAGATATTTTTTGCACAGCCACACTCTCATGCTCATCAAACCCAACTACATTCTGCACATGACTATACCAGCTACTCATTCCATAAAAATAAACATGTATACCCCTTCTACTCAAGAGAATATCCAACAAAAACACATTTTTATACTTTGGGATCCAATGTACTATGCAACTTATTGGGAATATGCACATAAGCAATGCATCCAAATACTTTCAAATGGGACAGAATTGGCTTTTTTCTTGTAAACTTTTATTTAGGTATCAATCCGTGTATAGCAACAGTGGGTGCCCTATTCATAATGTATACAATAGTAGCAACTACTTTAGCCAATAGTAGTAAGGCAAAGTTTCTTTATGGCATCAATGCATGAACCACCCCTACAATATGCCTATTTTTATGCTTAGCAACTCCATTTTGCTGCGGAGTGTATCGTATTGCCTCTATATACCATTTTTCTACAAAAAATTAGAAAAATCATAGGAGAGGGATTCTCCCTCTCCATCCAATCTTAGAAATTTAATATGCAGCCTTGTCTCCTTCTTAACCAAAGCCTTAAAGCTTTTAAAGTGAGTAAACGCCTCACTTTTGTCATGCATGAAGTAAATCCATACTTTGCGAGTATGATAATCAATGAAGGCAACACAATACCTGCACAACCACTCAAAATTGCAATCTTAGTAGGACCCTATCAATTTAAGTGGCTTCTTACATACATGTTTTTTATGTGGAAATGCATGCCTTGCTTGCTTTCCAAGTTGACATGCTTCACATACTTTGTGCATCCCATCAACTTTAAACTTAGGCAAGCCATTCACAATTTGTTTTGATTGCATGCCTTTCAACTGCTGCACATTTATATGACCAATTATTTCAAATTTCAATATCAACCACAACACCTGAACTTGTGCAAACATGGCAGCATCCATTTCGGGTAGACTTACATCAGGAGTAAACAATCTACTAGTATGTTTGCCTTTTGTAATCAACTTGTAATCATTTTTGAAAACCATCAAATGTGAACCAAACTTGAAATCCTTGTTCTACCACATCTGACCAACAAAAACCAAATTTTTTAAAATGTTTGGTACATGCAGCACATCAACCAATAGTTTTTCCATCTTGCATATATTTTGAACATGAGTAATGGGGTCAGTTGTATCATACCTTGTCTCCACATAGCTCAGGGACTCTGGACTGCATATCTCTCTAAACCACTCTCCATGAGAAGTCATGTGGTTAGAGGCACCTGAATCTACATAACCATACATCATTCTTTAGTGAATCATTAGTAAGTCACAATATTCATAAAGTGCCACATAACAAAGAGTTATTCACTTCTTTCATCATTACTTTTGCTACTACTATCAGATGCACAATTACCTTGTTGCTTTTTTCCATTTCTAATTTCAACCTTTTTTTAAAAGTAATATTCAGAAATGTGCCATTTTTTACCACAATGCTAGCATTCTCTATTATCACTAGAATTCTACAGTCTGTTAGATTCTACAACTTGTCCTCTTTGGCTCCCCCTTCCTTAGGACTATCCTCCTCTATTTTGTTGTGCATCATGACCTTAGTCACAACCATGACATTGGCCTTTGCCATGACCTCTACCTCTACTAGTAGAGTAAAATACCTATTCGGACTTATTCTTTCTTTGAGAAGAAGAGAAATCCAAGTCAAGTTCTTTTCCTCAAGTACCAGCATAGAAATCAAATCTGCAAAATCAGGGATATCATCCCTTATATTCATAGATGACCTGAAGCTCTTGTATTCATCTCCAAGTCATCTAAGTATGCACGCAAAATATCATCATCATCAACTACCACACTAATAGATCTAAGAGCTTTCACAATAATCTTGATCTTCAAAAGACATAAGGAGAGGTTTCCTCTTTCATTTAATTCAGCTCTAACATTTGAGTTGCAATTGTCTCACCTTTGTATTTATTTTGAACAACCTTGCCAAATTCTTCCATGCAATAGTGGGGGTTTTAGATTCTTACAAATAGCCCATCATGCTATCTCTGATACTGATAGACATAGAATACATGACTTTACTCTCTATGTTTACTTCCAATCTTTATTAGCCTTTAATTGTTATATAGTAGCATTTCATGCCCAAACTTCAGGTGCTACTACCATTGTCTCCTTCAATGTGATTCCAAACACCTTTGACCTTAAACAAATTTATCATCCTCAACTTCCATACATAATAATTATCTTTATCAAGCTTCTTGGTGACAATCTGATTGAAGTTGTCAGTCATTCTAAAAAAATAGAAAACCTTGCATAAACCTACAATCTGCAAGCAAGCTGATACAAGGTAATCCACAACTAAACACACAATCTTTTTAACTGATTGCACGACAATAACTATAATCTATAATCTATATGCAAGTACCTTTTGTGTTTGCAACCTAACAAACACATGAAACCTTATAGATTTGAAATCTGTAAGCTATGCACTTGTAAATGACAAACATAGTCAAAAGTGCAGTTTACCCAAATATTGTTATATGGACCACTTATAGCTCCATAATAGAGGCCAAAATGACATTAGATGCCAAAAATCATAGTGGGATATCCCTGAAGGGCAGATTTGCAATATATATACCATTCTTACAACTCCCCAAGTTTCACTACAATCAAAGATTGCAACCCTGCTAGCAACCCAAGGGCCTTCTGCGGCTATAACCTAAGGAAAATCAAGCAAGGTGGATTGCTTGCCTACTTACTTTCGTGCCCCACCATCTCTATTTCAACCTTCAATCAAGCTCTGCACAGTTATCAGATGACTGTGATATCATGGAAACAAACAAGAGGGGAGAGAGGTGAAGAGACCAAGATCATACATATACAAAAGTAATGGAGACTTGAGCACATAGAGAAATAGGGATAAAATCTTCTTCTTCTTCTTTCTTCTTCTTCCACTCTAAATAACTAAGTCTAAAACATGATAAAAGACTTATATGAAAGTACCACAACATATGTACATGCTATAACTAAGTGTGAACCTACTAGGAAAGAAGAGGTAACACAATAAATATACCATAACTAGGGATGGACTAGATGGGTATAGTCCAATGGTAGAACCACTAGTGTATCCTCATGTTAGTCACCTAACATGCCAATGAATAATGTCATGCCATATCACCAGGGAAAATAGTGGGATGCCAACTCATATAGAGCTTGATATCTCAACACCTCTAACTCAAGTGATTCTGATGAGAGTTTCACCATGGAAGAAGTTTATCAAGTGTGCTTGAATGAGCCGATAGGGGTAAAAGATTGGATTTGTAATGCTAATGTGATAGAGTTGGATCTTGGGACTCCTAATGATCCTCGCCTAGTCAACCTCAACACCATATTATCAAATGATGAGCATATGGACTATGTGGCACTCCTACAAGAGTTTAGAGATGTATTCATAAGGAGCTATGATGAATTGAAGGGGATTCCCCCTATTGTCGATGCTCTTGTGAGAACACCACCGAGACCCAAGAACCACTTATTACTTCAATCGTTTCAAGTCAAGAGCTATGGCTACCCTTCGCATAGCCATGCACACTCTCACACACACGTGTAGTGAGTGTACCTTTGAATTTGATCGAGTTGCCTCCTCCCATGAATCCACTGGTAACTCCACAATCCACGATGTGCTTTCAAGAAAGCTCCAAGCTTCAAACACCATAGCCATGCATGTGAGAAAAGAGAAGAGAATAAGGAGAAGATTAAGAGAGGATAAGAAGAGCTTCTCCATTGTCCCTCACTCTCTCACACATACTCTCCCTATCTCACACTCCCTCTCGCATACACAAGAATGAAGCAAGAAGTAAGAAACAAGAAGAGAGCAAGTTTGGCCACACACCAAGAATGTTATTTTTCATTCACTTTTTGAATTTTATACATGCCCTATCTCCTCCTTTGGTAACCATCCCCTTTTTGGTCCAGCCTTTATCCATTTCTCCACTCTTTTTCCTCCTCATGTCCTATTAGCATGGCCTCTTCTTCTTTACAACTTCTACAGGAGAGAACATGATGCTCTTTTACAAAATAAATTACAATCTCCCCAATGCTCTTTTTGCAAAAATATTAAGGTGCACTTATTCTTATGCACCCCCCTCTTACATTTAGAATTCTTCCCTACACTTTGTGCCTTCAAATTTTCCTTAGTACGCCTTTTTCCTCCATCTTCCTCTTTCCTTGGGACTGTCTTTTGCTTTTGATTTTACATATTTTTCATCTTAGTATTATGAGGGTTAACATTACCCCACTCTTAGTTGAGTGTTAGTCCCATGGCACTCGATGGTACGGGCTAAAGATATTGAGGGTTGGTGTGGAAGGGTTCTTGGAGCCTTTAGGGAGGTTAGTCATGTTAGAGATGCTCTGTGAAGTAGGTTTTGAGGTTGGTGATGTCAAAGATAGATTGGTGGTTGAAGAAGTCCTCCACAGTTGTTGGCTTGTTGTGTTGCTACACAATATACCTAAAAATAAGAATGAGTGCACTTCCTAGGGAGGTGTATCTACCTTACTATGTAGTGCATAGTGCAAGTGATGATGGAACTAGAACATGGGTCGAACCCTAGGCCCATAAGCAAGCCTAAGGTGTTGTTCCATACTTGAGGACCTAGTTCGTGTAAAGGGAGGTGTTATGTGTGACTTAGGGAGACATGTCTATCAAAATATCCCACCCTTGTTGTGCCCTAAGTTGTGAGAGAGGGGCTAGGGCGCTCCCTAGGTGCAATGGTTGTGGCACACATAGAGTACAAATAAAGGGATTTCATTTTCCTTTTCTTTTCTTTTGTACTTGTTTTCTTTTCTATCCTTTTTTTTTGTTACAAGGGAGCACGTTAAGTGTTATCCCATTCATGGATAGGGTCCAAGGCCTTAGGGATTTACTTAGGAAAGGTTAGCTTTGCATATAGTCCTTTAAGTTGATTCTTATATTGAGGGATGTGATGGACAAAAATGGGTGGTTACACCCACTAAACCTACTACCGCTGATATATTCTAGTAAGCTTATACAAAACACTGACAAGAGGTTGGCTCTCATCATGAGGCGGGTCATTACATAGCTATCTATTCTTGCATTAATGTCAAAGAAGAGGGGCATTAACCACTCTTCCTCTATGCTATAGGCTTTTTTTAAATAATATTCTCAAGAGGTGGAGATAATTATAAATGGTGACGAAGGTAGGATTTGGGAAAGAAGAGACTTTCTTGAGGAAGCAAGCTATGGATGGACAGAGATTCCTCTCTATGAAGGTCATGCAATCCTCTAGAGATGCGGCATTTATATTGTAGATCTTATGGAAATTGTACCTACCATGCACCTCCTAATTGAAATAAACTCCAATTATGTGTGAATAGGGCATGTAGGTAGGGTTATTCCTCTCATATGGTAGTGTGTTACAGATGGCCATCCAGGCATCTAAGTTAGAGTCCCAAATATTTCTTTGCCACTTTGGTTATGCTTCATATCCCTCCACTTTCCTAGGCACCTCCATCACCTGGTACTTCCAGTATTCTACAGGCTCTTGTTGCCACCTTTTGGGGTGTCTAATTCTCTCCTCCAACCATTACTTTCCTAGCCTTACTGAGACCTTTATCACTTCCTCCACTACCCTTAGAGATACCACTCTATCCAATGTCCAAGGGAAGGTGAAGGCAAATTCAAAAGGTTAGTTCTGATTCTCCCACTGCTCCCATACTATAAGTTCCTGGTTCTAATTCACAAGATAGCACTCCTCTCCTTGAGAAATAGCCACATTATGAACTTGTTGTAGCTTGGCTTGATGTTTTCTTCATGCTAGCTCTACTTGTTCTCTTCACTTGTGCCTCATTTCCACATTCTCTCAGGGGTATGGTTTTCTAACCTTACTATTCTGTTTATGCTTGTGTTTATAGTGGGGGGACTTGGCTTATGTAGTTTCTCTTCCTCATCATGCTCTTTTGTTTGTGCTTTTGTTTGCAGTGGGGGGCTTGGTTCATGAGGATGCTCTTCCTTATCGTGGTCTTGCTCAAAGTCTGACCCCTCTTCATATATTGTCTCTCTTGGCTCCTCAGGGGGAGGCTGTGCTTGTTACTCTTGCTCCCCAAACCCTAGTAGTTCAAGTTTCTACATAGATAATCTAGCCATTATGAAATGAGCTCTTTGTTCCTTTCCATCTAAGCTGGTGCTATTGGGCACCTTAGCATGGAGTCCATGCTTAAGTGCTCTCCTTATACTAGCTCTAATTTCTTTTTGAGTTCATCAATCGTGTCTTCCTCTCTTGTCTGGGTGACATTCAGTACCATGTTCAAGAAGTCTTTTTGCTGCTCAAACATCCTTGTCTCCACAACTTCGCCTTTGCTTTTTGACATAATGTGTTCATCTCTGAATGTACCAAGTAGTATGCTAAATCTTTAATCGTGTCATCATTTTTAGCTACCCATTCTTCCCCCTTCCCTTTCATTTTCTCCAATCCTTGGTTTTTGTATTATGCAAGGGTAGTGATTACTTACTCTTGCTCTCACCATAATATACTCAGTTATTTCTTCTCTTGGTTCTGGAACTCTACCTATTTCCTTAGGATGGCTTGCTCATGGAGTGCTACATAAAGTTGGTTATCCACTATGCCATCTTCTTCATGGTCCCTTCATCTTTTTGCATCTTTGCCACATGCAGCTCTTGTCTCATTTCCTCTCTTTGCCTCTTCAACTCCTTGTTTTCTAGCTCCAAGTGTTTATTTTCTGTGAAGTTTAAGGCACACAGTTGCTCTAGAGCCATGTGTATCTCCATTTTCTCTTCATGCAAGTCTTGTAAGCTCTCTTGACCCTACCTATCCTTTAAGGTCTCTTTTAATGCAATCACTCTCTTGGTTATTATGGTCATTTTCCTTATTTTTTCTAGTCGGTAGTTTGCAAAGGCATTCCTTTCTTCATCTAGCTTGGCAAGTGAGACATTTTTTTCTTCATTTATCTTGTCATGTTGACTCTAAAATCCTTCACCAACTCATCATACTCTTCTATGTTGCACATTGCTTAGGGAACCCAAGTAGTAGATACTTCAAGGTGGGGTATCTTCAGTCCTTGTCGTGATTCCATATCAGCTCTACTACTAGCCTTTTGGTTCTTGCGTGAGTGAATCCCCTTTACTTAATGCAGGTGCAAGATCTTCCACTTTGCTTACGAGATACTGCACCCAAGCCATGATGTTATTTTCATTGATTGCCCCTTCTATGGTTCCTTGAGTTGAAGTGGTTGTAGTGACCATGTTTGGTGGGGGTGGATGCAATGGAATCTTTCCCTTCCCTTCCATCACTAGTCTTTGCTTAGTCTTCTTTGCGACAGAGCAGCACTAGTGCTAGGCACATCCTCACCTATAGGACTCATCGTGGTTAGCTCCTAAGATTGTGAGGTTGCTTCACTGATCTTTTGATAGCCATGGTCACTTGACTTCCTCCTTTCGTCTTAGTCTCTCTTTCTCTTCCTCCTATTTTTTTGTGTGCTTCTTTGGATATTTTTTACTCTTCTTTTCCTCTTTGCAAGTGCTCATATTCTTTCTCATGTTTCTTTTTGCATTCTTCTTCTAGTTTCCTTGATTCTACTTGAGCGACTTTTAGGTTTCTATTCCCTCTATTGTGGCCTTGATCTTTTTGCTTGGGATTCTCAACATGATTCTTCTTCTTTCTCCTTGGCTTGATGATGCACAACCTTGCTCCTCTTGTTCACTAACCCTCCTCTTGCTTGAAGTTTCTTACTGTTGAGTTTGGCAATCGGCTTCTCTCTTCTTATAGCAGCTTCGTCTACCTTCTCTTGTGCTAAACTCTATTGAATTATTCTTTCCCTAAATTCCTTGTTGAGAATGAAGTGGAAGGGCTCATTGGAGCAGGAGAGCAATGCTCTTCTTTGATCAGTGATCATTCAAGGTTCTCCTCCACTACTTCTTCTATTTCCATCTCTCCCATGGCTTCCTATATTATGGTTGTTATCACCCCTTCAAACCCTACAATTGAACGCCTTGGATGCAAGTTTTCTCCTCTTTGATTCCACTATCATAGCTAGAGACTCTCCCCTTGTTGCCCTTGAAGATGTTGTTAGCATCTTTACCAATGGTTGGATTTTTTTGAACATAAGCATTCTAGTTCACCTCATCCAATGCATTCCCTACAAGGCTTTCAAGTAAGTGCACTTCTATTCATAAGGGCATTATATCTTTGACTCGAGAAGAGAGTGTGGACCATCTTCATTTCTAGTCTGATGGTGGGCTTGAGAATATCAGCTAAGCTGATTCTGTCATTTGTGTAAAAACTTTTCTTATCCATTCCCAACATCCCATAGAAATATCTGTTTGATCTCTTCTCTAGCTTATCCACTAACTCCAAGGTCTTCTCCACGATCTCCATGCTAAGTTCAACTTTTACCCTCCTAGTGGCATCTCCCTGTCTAATTGTCCCCTTATCACTATTCTTCTGGACATAAAAAGTTTTCAAAAATTTGGTACATTTTCTATGATCTATGTCTTGCCCCACGTTCTCGAGGTACTTTGCAAGATTGGTTGAAGACACATGTCTCAGTGGCTAAGCTTTGTGTTCTTTCTAAAGAATGGAATCTTGTTTGGTTGCCTCTTCTAATGTCACTAGCTCCTCCAGGTTATGGATGCTATGGTATTTTAGTTGGTTGAAGACACATGTCTCAGTGGCTAAGCTTTGTGTTCTTTCTCCAAGAATGGAATCTTGTTTGTTTTATCCTGCCACTCTTCCATTTGGGTTCCTGAAACCACACAATAGCCCACAATGAGTTCTCTTTGAAGGACATTTCTTACATAAAAGGTAAAGTGATTAGAAAGAGACACTACTAGATGGTGAAATGTATAAACCAAGAAATGAACATTTCCATACCAATCAACCCACACATTCCACGCAATAATTTCATGGATAATTTTTACTAAAAGAAGAAAAAAATTCAATTCGTTCTTTTCTTTTGAAGTTCAACTCATATTTTGATTTTTCATTTACCTTCCACTTTACCCCATCCCCCTTGGAAATGATAAAAATTGTTTCTAGGATTGTGGAAGTAAAGATGCAAGGGCCTTCATTGCATCCTTGGTGTGCCTCACTATTTCAAGAGCCAATCATAAAGGTTGGGTTATACTCTAATGTCACATGATAGTCCATATCCTATGGACAAGTGCCCACATGTATGATATAAGTCAATACGTCAGTCAAGAGGTCACTTGATTTGATTCAACTTACAATGTGGAGTTCCTTCTCTGTTAGGATCCAATCCAAGTATGGATGTGGCATGATATTGTCTTCTAATGGTCAATTTCTTGTCATTGTTAATGCCCTAAATGAAGTTGGAGCCACATATGTTTGGTAATACTTGAAAGTCTTGATGGTTCGTCATTGCTCTAGATTGGTCATGATTTGATAGCCCTCTTGTTCCCATTGAATATTCATAGCATACCACTTGTGTAAGAAATTGGACTCAAATTCAACTAATCGTTGGAGCACAACAAGTTCATGTGGTGGCATGGGAAATTTTCTCTTCTTGAAGGGTGTGATTAAGCATTGGCTTAAGGCACGTTCTCTTGAAATTTCATTGGAAATCTAACTCTTTTGGAATGGTGGAGGCCATTGTAAAGATGAATTGATATTCTTCCCAAGAACACAACAAGGAGCATACCTCATTTGCTACATGTTTGTCAATTAGGTCTAGGTCTAAGCATTCATAACTTCTAGCAAACAATGTGAAAGTTGAGTCCAATCTTTGGATGCACATTATTAAGTCATCTCTATGTCCATGGCCATGTTGGAAGCCAATTTAAGAATGGATCATCATTGTTGCTGCGACGGCTTAAGGCTTATTGGTGGCTTTGGTTTAATTGGACTAGACAGGTTGGTACGTGGTGTTTCTACTTTGGGATTCTCATTGGGTTTGGTAAGCATGGTTTGAGAAGTTGATTATGTTTGAATTTTAGTTGACAAACTGTCATTGGATTGTGTAGTGGTGATCACATTAGAGTTATTAGGTGGGATCTCATTAATGATTGGGTTTCTCATTGATGATTTTTTGAGATCTTGGTCAATAGACCATTGGAGCACTCATGGATTGAGCACCCTTTCTCATGGCTTTTCTCTTACCCTATTTTTACTTAGGTTTTTGGGCATTATTTTTTGGATCCTAAGATTAAGGGCATACATGCCACTTGGGATTTTGGACACCCATACCAAGGTGTTACCTTCATAGTAATCTTGGGCACTTGATAGGGCTTTTGGGACCTAGTGCAGCCTAGTCACTTGTATACCATAGGAGTGCCAACTCTGTTTAGGTCTAGAGTGTGAGGCATGAAAACTATAGTTCCTAATGATTCACTTTTGTGAGGCTGTGGTGGTCTATAGTTGGGGACCCACTTGATTGTTTGATCTGTAGATTTGGATGTAGTTTCTAGATGTTGGTGGAACTTCACAATGGGTATATGTTGTGGTCCACTAACCCCCTTCTTAGGGTTGACACTAGGATTAACTATCAGTGACACTACAGGCTTTAGCATGACTATCATGCCCTTGCTAAAAGCTATTGCTATTCTAACATTTCCTATGGCAAGATGGATGCACTACGAGTCATAGTCAACATTACAATGAACTTATTTTTTTAACCCACCAGTGATTCCTTGCCAACACTTTGTTTGTTAGGTAGTGCATAAAAGATGACGGGTAGGCTCTCAGTCTTGATAGAAACCATTAGTTTGTAGTTCTCCAAGAGTGGATAGGACTGCCCCCCAAATGGGCCAAGTTCTGCATTAATGCATTGCAATTGGGGTTGACCAATAGTGGTCCAATGATCATACATAAGTTATTATAGTCAACTCTCTCATCAATTACTGAGCCAAAGGTGTATCTCTTTTGAGCGATCATCACTATTATATACTTGTAGGCTACTGGTACTGCTTCCTCATCCTCTACTTTAGTGATACTTGCAACTCTCACATTCATTGGTGGTTCTATCATCAGAGGTTCATGGAGTGGATGTGACAGAGGGTAATACTTTTTCATGTAACTTCTGTTAAAAAAGCATATTCCCTTCCCCTCTAAGGTTTCAAGCTCTACATTGCTTGTTCTACTAATGTTGCAAACCTTGAAAGGTCCCAATCCCCTGAATTTCATCTTCTACTTGTGTCCCTTAACATAATACATGAAGACTAGGTCTCCTTGTGCAAACTCTCATTGTTTGATGTGCTTGTCAAACCAACTCTTGTGTCACGCCTTTTCACAGATTCAAATATGGGTTGCACTGACACAAGTCTCAAATAGGCATTCTAGCTCTACTAAATGAGTTTTCCATGCTTCTTTGCCCTCCCATCTCTCCCAGATTAGTATTCTCAAGCTTAGAACAAAGAATTCCATTGGTAGAATCACTTCAATTCTGTAGGTCAATTTGAACAAGGTCTATTCTATCATTGTTTTATAGGTCATCCTATATGCCCATAAAGTTGGGATGTGCTCATTGTCCCAGTCACTATGTGTGAAGCAAAGACTACCTTTGTTAGAATATTCACTAAGATCTTGTTTGTGGATTCAGCTTGACCATTAGCTTGAGGATAATAAGGTGAGGATTTTCTATGGATTATCAACAAGAAGGTGGATAACAAGTGAGCAATCACTTCATTGATGAAGTGTGTACCTTGGTCACTAACCAACTCTATGGGACAACCAAACCATGAGATTACTTGCTACCAAAGATGAGGCTTGTCCCCTTCCCTTGCTAAGTTGACTTCCTTAACTTTGCATGGTCCTTCAATGGATTCACTCACCTACCTTTTTTGCTCGGCTCCTACTAGCACCACTATTTACTTTGACTATTTCCTTTTCTCTTCCTTTAGCTTCTTATGCCTTAGGTGAATTGGGAGGTCCCCCTTGGTGCATTTTGTCCAAGGTGGTCAAAGGATATTCAGGTTCATTGCTATCAGATCTTACCTCTAGCTTAGAGTTGTACTCACAATCTTCATTCGAAAACGTTATCTCCATTGGTGGCCATGGCTCTGAGGCTGACTCCACTCCAAATAATGATGTGGTGCCAGGCTAGACTAATCCCATCTGCTCATAATCTACTACCTCTAGTCTAGCCAAGTTCTATTGCAATCTACCTTGACAACTCCTTCATTCACTCTAAAAGCATTGACCTCTTAGGGTTTATAGTCTACTCTAACTTTTTCAATCAGTCTTCTATCTTGTCATATTCTATGGTCTCCACTTCCTCTTTGCTTTCCTCATTGATGGAACATCTTTGCACTCATCATCAAAATCCTCATACTCAGACTGTGCGTTGTTTTCAGGGTTCGTGCCCTCAACTTTTTTCTCACTTGTAATGGGAGCCGAGTTGTATAACAGGTTTCAGTCATACACCATAGTCCATTGCCACTCATTACTCTCCATGAGATTCTTGAGGGGCTTTAGGTTTGCAGAGCTTGGTTGCAAGCTACCTCACTTGGCAGGAACTCGAGGATTCCATGGAGTTCCAATTTGTTAGTTGGGATATGATAGGTGATTGGTGTCGGTTGGTTGATGGAACTCCTAGCCATCATGCATAGGGGCACTATGGATAGGTTAGAAGTTGTGGCTTTGTTGGGCTTGCTAACTAAGTTTACTACTTGCCTATATCCTCCACATCATCCAAGAATGGCAGATCAATGGTTGCAAACACATGCATCCAGTTGCACTCATCCTCAGAACAATGAATATACTTAGTTAGAGATCCATAATCTCTTTGTCCTTTAAGTCACCCTTCATCATGGAAGAGATGGCATCTAGGTCCAGTTGTGAGGTTTTCCAAGTGCCATCTCTACTCATACTACTTCTGATCTATTACCTAAGAATATGAGGTCATTACCCCAATCTTGTATCACTTTGGCATTCCTCATACAAGGTCTATCTAGTAGGATATCACAATCCACTCCCTTGAGGATTATGAAGTTCATGGAGAATTCAATTCCCGCTATCTTTAAAGCCCAACCCTTCAAGACTCCAAAGGATCTAGCATTCATTCCATTTGCTAGAGTGACATTGAATCGTGCACTTTCTACCAATTGGGTTTTCCCAAGCTTGCAAGAATGCATGGCTAAGTACACTAAGGTTTCCCCAAGCTTGCAAGACTTCATCACTCAGTAAACTAACTCATACTCATGTTTCTACTATCCAATTTTGCATTATATCTCCTAGGGTGACGATAAGTAAGACTGTGTGCGTCTCAGTGCCTTCCAAAAAGGCATTCACTTGTGGAGACTTAAACATTGGGTTCAACGTAAGGATTTGTATGTGCACCATAGCATCATGGTGGAGTAAGTCTTGTGGTTCATGTATATTGGTTTGTTCTACCCATTGCTTCAACACTTGTCTCAGTGCAAGGTTTTGCCTAAGCAATTCTCCCAATGGAAATGTTATAAGAGTTGATATAAGTGTGGTGAGAAATTTTCCAAACATCTATATGTATTTTGCTTCATGGACTTCCTGCCAATGCTCTTGGGTAATTTATCTATTCATGGCATCCATGTTTTTCCTATCTAACTATGCGTGTGGTGATTTTCCTCTTCAGCTCTCAAATATGTGGGAGAGACTGGTGGGCTCATGGTTAAGAGTTTATTGATCTCGTCCTCAATGATAGGCTCAGCATCTTGCAAATGAGCTTGTGCTTCTTTGATCCATTCTTTGAACTTATCCACAGCCTTTAGTTGCTGGTTGGGGCCAGGGTACTCTCCAACCTTAGCACTTGCCTTCTCCCTCATCTTAGGAGAAAATGTTTCTGCTTTTGCATCAATAACCTCCTTTTCATTTGTTAAGTGCTTACACTCTCTATTTTGAGTGTTATTTTTGCATCAGTCCTCTTCCTTCTCCTTCACTGGTTCTTCTTCCCAATAGAGGTTGCATCTAGGTTGCTAGAGGCCTAGGTAATGAAATACCAGTATACTTTTTTTGGGCTCATGTCATGACATTTATGGGGATGGGTGTGGCATTGTTGTCAGGTGACTCAACACAAAAGAGTTAGAGCAACACATATGGCATGAGTGCCAAACTAGTGGAGGGTTTTCACCTTTATGGGGATGGGTGTGGCATTTTTGTCAAGTGACTCAACACGAAAGAGTCCGAGCAACGCATATGGTGCGATTGCCAAACTAGTGGAAGGTTTTCACCTAGGTGTGTGACTCCACATTTGGGACACCTCAAGTTAGCCTTCTCTCTATTTTCTTGCTCCTTTTTAGGGTAGTGGGATGAGATATGCCTTAAATGTCCACATGTCCAACATGCTATAGGCTCTTGTTTCTGACCTTCTTCTAGGCCTCTACCTCTTCCTCTATCTAAAGCCATGAATGGAGTAGGCCTAAAGTCCATCAATATGAAATTACCCTCCTCGTCATAAGAGACATAAGGGTCACATATGAGTCTTCTTCTACTAGTGGTTCCTCTACAAAAAGTGAAGTGGAGCATTGCTTGGTGGGTAAATCATTATAGGTCTTAGGGACTCTCCTTCCAAAGTTAGGTCACTTAACTTTTGGATAGTATGGCTGAGCACTGGGTTGCTAGTATGGAAATTGCCTTGGAGATCGACATTGCATAGCTTCATGCCTGAAACTTCTGTAGTTGGCATAAGGTTGGGACCCAAGGTTGGGACACTCAGATGGTAGATGGTTCCCTCCACAATGCACACACTACATGTGAGGTTGCATGGCCTTTATAATGACTCCTGTAGTCTGGTCAGCTCAGATTTTAGAAGAGCTATTGTCGGGGTTTGGTCGATATTCTTTCCTTTATCTTGCTTGCTAAGGGACTGATTGTTTGCTAAGTGCTACGGTTCTCTCGACATTTCTAAATGTGTTGCTCTCTTACTACATAGCTCTAGAGCTTCTCTCTCTGAGCAAGTTGTCCACTCGTATAGCCTCCTCAAAGGCTCTTATCAGCACATCCCTTTGTAGGTTCTAGTTTCTTGCTAGCCATATAGAGTTTTTTTTTGTGGATCTTGTTGATGAATATGGAGTGAAGATCACTCTTTGATTGGGTTGCTCAACTAAGGTTTCCTCTTGTAGAGACTCCTAACGTGAGTGACATAATCTTGTATATCCTCTTTGTCTTTTTGGGTAACATTCATTAGCTTAATGATGAGGTTGTTGGAGTATCTTGCCTTCAAGAATCTCTTGATGAAGAGATCCTTTGGATCATTGAAATTATTATGTCTAACATTATCTAGATTGGTAAACCAAGTCTGCTATCCCTCGTCTCCTTAGCAAAGACCAAATGCTTGTGCCTGTTGAGCAAATTCCATGAGGTTGTTAACCTTGCACACTTGCTCAAACTTTTCATTAAAGCTATAGGGGTCATTTCCTAGATATTTGTCAAGTTGCTTAGTAATAATGGGTATCTTTGTCTAGCTCTTAGTATTTGGGGTGACTCCAAGCCAAGCTAGTAGTGATGCTGCCAAGGTTTCTCCACTTTGCTCTATGCGAATGTTATCTAGAAATTGCTTTGTGAGCAGCTCACTCATTATAAGATATGCTTCTAAGGCTCTTTCCCTATTGGCATTTCCTCCCGCTCTATTTCTACTTGAGATGGCTAGGATCCTATGAATCTCTTTAAGCTCTCTCTCCTGGCATGAGCTCTGAGTTCACTGCTCCTAGTTATAACTCGTTATGCACTATAGTGTGATCCTTCCTAGCCTCCTCTCCTTCTCAAGATTGGCTATAATATCAACTTCATGTCTTTCATGGTGTGTTATCCTTGTCTATTTTGGTGATACTTTGTGATAAGTCACCGGATGTCATCTGGATACCCTGCTATGTTAAGGTTAAGGTCAAGATCAAGGTCATTCTCATTTGAACTAGTACCTACCCTAGTGGTTGTCTCATGACCCACTAGTATTTCTATGAGGTTTACTAGGGCAGTGAAAGATGTGTCTCTAATCTTGGTTAGTCCTTCCTTCCCTCAGTGGTCTGATGGTACTATCTTCCCCATATCTTTGTCTTCTCTAGTGCCTTGGGTCACTCGTCTAGTTTTTGAGGTTGCACTCCTCATGATGGGTTTTTTCCCTAGCTTAATCCCTTTAGTGTGCTCCGTGTTAATCCAATCAATCTGCAAGTATGTACACATTGACACGCTTGAGTGGTGCAACTCAATGCGAGTTGTGCAAATTTAGGCTTTCTAGTTTTCACATGCACTTAAGTGTTTATGATACAGGGTGCAACCTTTGATGAAATCAATCACATCCACACTTTCACCAATCAATTTCATACAGTTGTGGCTCTTGTGCAAAAAATTTTATTACTCCTTACAATTGATTTGTGGTCCCTCATGGGTTTTGATAGATGGTCTGATGGGTGAACATCCCACGCAATCAAATTGAGTCTCTACCAAGGGGTAAGTGGCCGGTGGTTGGTAATCTCAATCACTCTTGTACTGTTACGTTAAAGTTTTGGTGACAATTAGCTATATGGTCTCATCTACAAGTCTAAGTTCCAACCTGGATTGCTAGGCAGATAGATGTTGGCCTTAGCAAGTCATGGAGTGGTCAAATTTGTCAAAAGTTGCATTCTGGACAACCCATCCGAGTAGCAGGTTTATCCCTCCAAGTCCCAAACTCGGTCATTCAGCCTTGTGAGTGTCCAAGTGGTCAACATGGTTTCCCATTTGAATCTGGAAAATTTGGACAACTCAACTATCCAAGTGTTCGAGTGGGAACTATAAGACTAGAATTTGTGTTGATTGTACTAAGGTGACTTGGCTATCAAATTCCAAGTGGACTTGACTATCAGAGTCTAAGTAGACTCTCTAAATCCAAGTGGGACTAAAGTTACTTAGACATCCAAGGACCGGTGACTGTCTGAGTCATGGGGTCGCCGTCCAAGCCATGGAAAACACACCCCAAGTTATGGTAAAAACAATGATAATGATTCACTCAACCATACCCATGACTAATTATGATCCTTTCCACATTCATTAGTTAGCAAGGATGGTTCTGATCATACCTGGAACCACCGAGGGTGAAGATACATGAATCTTTGCTACTCCTTTGGCCTACTGCTCTCCTTGGACCTATTGCTCTCTATCTCAATCTCTCAAAACTCAAATGAGCTCTTCCCTCTCTTTTCTTTCCTTTTAATGCTCTCTCTCTCTCTTTCTTCCCTTACTATCTATTTTTCCTTCCCAAGTATTCAAAATCTTTTTTCCTTTCTCTGTTCCCCTGTTTCTTAGTTGTTACAAAGGCTTAGCTTTTCCTTATTTTTTTCTTATTTTCCAAACCTTAATGTATCCTACTAATGCAAAAGCACATACCACTGATCTAACTAATACTCCTAAGTCTTCCAACAACTAAACCATCAAGCAAAGGAGATCAAACACCCTCCAACTCCCTCACTTCCTACCTAAACTGAGCATTGTTTTTCAAAGACAAACTTCTATTCTATCACTCTTCACTTGATTTTGACCACGCAAGCACTCAATCTTGAATCCATTGGTCCTAAAAATGGAACCAAAATATCGGTTCTCTCATAAGCACACTACCAAGACCCACAGACCACTTATTGCTTCAAGCATTTGAAGCCCGAAGCTATGGCTACCTCTCACATGGTTGTGGGCACTCTCACACACACAAGTGTAGTGAGCATACCTTTGGATCCAATCAAGTTACCTTCTCCCACGAATTTGCCAGCAACTTTATGATCCAAGATGTGCTTTCAAGCAAGCTCCATTTCCAAGCTCCAAGCTTTAAGATCCATAGCCATGCACACAAGAAAAGGGAAGAGAAGAAGGAGAAAAAATGAAGAGAGGAGAAGATCTCTATCGTCCCTCACACACACACACACACACACACACACACACACACACACTCCCTCTCTCCCTCTCTCATTTACAAGAATGAAGCAAGAAGCAAGAAATAAGAAGAGAGCAAGTTTGGCCAAACACCAAGAATGAGCTTTTTAAATCACTTTTTGAATTTTATACATGCCCTATCTCCTCCTTGGGTGGCCATTCCCTTTTTGGTCTCACCTTTGTCCATTCCTCAACTCTTTTTCCTCCTCCTTTCCTATTAGCATAGCGTTAACCCCTACCTCTTATTCTTTACAACTTGCATGGGAGAGCCCGATGCTCTTTTACAAAATAAATTACAATGCACATGGTGCTCTTTTTGCAAAAATATTAAGGTGCACTTGTTCTTGTGCACCTCCCTCTTACATTTAGAAAATTTTCATATGCTTTGTGTCTTCAACTTTTCCTTAGTTTGCCTTTGTCCTCCATCTTCCTCTTACTATTGAGTTAGATCAGACTCCTATTCATTATAATGCAATTTCTTTTTTCAAAATTCTTTAAGTATTCTTATACTACTCTTTTTATTTTATTTAATGTAAATTGAATGATTAAAGTGATGCCTTGAAAGTCAATCCTTACTTTTGTCAATGTACATACCTATATACTTTAAATATCAATGTTTTTGTCTATTTACAAATTTTCACCTTGCCTTACTTTCTATGTCTCCACAAGTACTATGCAAGAGAAAGAGTGGAAGAGGGGGAGAGCTTCTTACATGTTGCTTGTTGCTTGCTTGAATCCTTGCTTCTTCTCCTTTACTTCATCCTTTAAAACTAGCTGCTCTTAAGGGGAGCACTCTAATACCATGTCACAAATCGTGTGTTGGAGGGACTAACTTGAGCTTCTGTACCAAACACACCATACACACAAGAAGAATCTTGTTCAAGAATACAAGTAGAGAGATGGAGGCCGAAATGTTTTCTTGCTAGTTTTTTCTTATTTTCTATACAAAATATTGTTGAGATGGCAAGATCAACACATGCGGACATTGATGATGGACCGCCTGGCTAAATGAGTCCGCACGTCTGCACTTAGCACGTTGGTGGTCATTATGATACTTACATGACCACTGACTTATCACTTATTATATTTAGTTTGTTACACCTACCTATAGCTGGCAAAGATATAATGCCAATTGATTAGTATAGTCGGTTATGCACTGTTTGACTTAGAAGGCCACTTTCCTTTATGTTGTATATTATCTATACTTTGTTTACATTGTATAGTGTGTGGAAGAAGAAGAAGAAACCAACAAGAAAACGTTTTGGCCTCCATCTCCCTTCTTGTGTTCTTGAGTGAGCTTCCTCTTGTGTATACAGTGTGTGTTTGGCGTAGCAGCTCAAGCACATCCCCCCATCACGAGATTGTTGAAAAATACAATGTACAAAAAGTATAGATAAGATACAACATAAAGAAAAGTGACCTACTAAGTCGAACAATGCATTACTGATTATACTAATCAACTGCTACTATAACTATGCTAGCTATTGTAGGTAGGTACAACAAACGAAATATAATAAGTGATAAGTTAGTGGCCATGTGAGCATCATAATGACCACTAATGTGCTAAGTGTAGATGTGTGGATCCACCTAACCAAGTGCTCCATCATCAATGTCCATATATGTTGAGCTTGCTATCTCAACATGGTCCATGAGGATCCTTCACATAGAGTATGCACTATTCTCATGGGAAATGCACCATATACAATACCTTTGGAGCTCATGGAGCATGATTCTACATTGGCAATTTACCTGCTTGCATAGTTAGACCCATAGAGGAGAAGAGCAATGAAGATAGAACTCCACAGATTGTCTCTATCACATACAGGGGAGAAGAGCTCATTGAAGAGCTAATAAATGTTCAAGAGGAATGTGGGTGGTGGTGGAGGTTCTTAGAGTGCCATTGTCTTCATAAGAGCCACAAGTTGACAAACCCAACCTAACCTCCTTGACACCCCCATTGAAGTAGATGGCGTATAGCACATGCTTCTATCATATTTATTTCAATACTAGGAAATAAAGAATGAAGAGTTATTCTCCATCCTAATCATTGATTTGATGAAAGACCTCATGGATTATGATGATGTGGATGTGCATCCAATGATGGCAGAGGTTGAAAGATATTATGGCACAAGCTTAGATATAGTGAGTGCCATCATAGCAGCACAGAAGTAGATTGTCATGAATGAAGAAGATCACCTTGTGCTAGATGTTGAGTTTGAAGTGTTACAATATGCTCTATTCAAAATAAGTCCCCAACTTCTTACCAAGGAGTTTGTGGATCCCTCTATCCAAAGAGGTGTCTCATTGATACATGATGAAACCAAAATACAATATGATCTAGAAAAGGTAAGATTTCTAACTATGATACATTTTTACACAACAAAACTTGACCATAGGGTGCATCCGATCCCCAAAGTCCATCATTGAAATCTTTAAAAAAATGATATATGCAACAGCCTTGTCCAAAGTCTAGCATTTAGAAAAAATGATGCATGCAATTTCCCTACCTCTTGAAGTCTAGTGTTTGGGGTCACTTTCCTGGAAGAAAGGTAAAAATTTGATGCATGCAGTTGCTCTATACAAAGTGTACCCTAGACGCTAATAGGGCAGTTGCATGCAACTTTTTTTGCCAAGATCTCATTGATGGACTCTTGAGGATTTGATGCACTTGAGGAAGTTACTATATGTCTATCATCTACATCACATGCGTTCAAGGCCTACTTATAAATATCCTTATCTATGAGTTTTTTAAAAATAAAACATAACCCTTTTCTATTCAATATGTAAATAACCCCTTTATATTACACCTTTCTGTATATGTTAAAAATGATATTTTAAAAATACCTTATTTTGAACCCACGTGATGCACACATATAGTCATGAGTAACTTACCCAAGATGATGCATCCTATGGTCAAGTTTCATTGTGTTCTAATAACTCTACATCGGTTACTAATTGTGGAGAAGCCTAAGGAAGCACCAAAATATGGCCACAAGCCAAGTTATAGAGTGGCATCTACCTTCAAAACCTGCAAAAATTATTGATCTTTCACCCCAAATAAACACCCATACCCATCCATTAGGCACACAAAATATTGACATCCTCATAATCTTCAAGCTCCCCCTTTTCCATGGATAGAATAGAAAGCACAGAGAGAGATGCAAGAAAGTTGTGCCAAAGAAAGAGAGAGAGAAAATCATGGAGAGGAACAAATAAAAAGAGAAGAGAGAGGAAGTTACAACTTCTCTCAACCACTTCTTTCTTCCCCAAAACTCCTAAATCCTCCTTTTTCTTTATTATCACATTCATATTTGTACATTGCTATGTTTCTAAGGTTCAATGATCTTTCTAAAGGTAAGAACACCTAGTCTTCTTCCTTTTCAATTTGCATAGCATGAGTCATGACTTTATAGTAATGAGTCATGCTAGTTTTACATAATGGTATTATGATAAGAGCATAAATATCATAAAAGAAATAGCCAAATGCTAGGGATATGTTGATGTAGTGTCCACTTTAGTGCCTAATTTTTGCACAAATGTTGGGTCTATCATTTCTCCCACATTGAAATGTGAAGTGTCCTCATGAACAAATAATTGGAGAACAACCATAGTCAACTCTTGCAAAATATCTTCATCTTGATCATTGGCCTTCAATTTCTTCTTTGATCTTTGAATAGCCATTGGACAAGGAAGGGAATAGCACACAAAAGGAAACACATAACTAGGACATTGGGCCTACATTATAAACACACCACATAAAGGATAAGGCTCTTCATACAATTATGCAAGCAAGTGTAACTACACAAAAGCAATATGGAAGGAAATGAGATCCACATGAAGCACATAAATTAACCCATGAAAACATATTCAAATTGAAAGCACCCCCACAAAAGATATTTCATGAGGTTATCCACCCAAAAAATGCAATATTTCCTTACTACTTGAAGGAAGAAAAGTAGTTTTATTTAAGAAAAGAAAAGGATTAGAACCTAATAAGTGTTGGGATAGATGAGAATTAAGGGTATTTTCTAGAGACATGAAAGTATTGGAAGAAAGTAAATACTAATATAGCTTAAAATATAGGGTCTTAAGGGAAATGTGTGTCTATTGGGTAGAACTCATTGGTATCGTGGCAACGGTCTTGAACTTGTCCTTTGCATTTGCTTTGTCTTTTAATGTATCATCTCACCCAATTTAAGAAATTGTGGATGCAATCATGGAGCTCATTCTCATTGTTGACCTATTGCACCTTCATCAAATGATTACAAGTTCAAATAAAAGGCACAAACGTTGATTGAAAGTAGATCTCAAGATTCAAAATGCATATCTATCTTCCTTACTTATCATCCCATGCTCGATGTAAACCATCGTGAAGCTTTCATCTTATGAAATACCACATATGAAATCCTATTTAGATCTAAAAACTTAGATAATCTGCTTTTTAATTCAATAGCCAAATTTGAATAACACCTTGCTTGAGAAACAAGTACATGCCATCGATAATTTTTTTTAATAGATTTTGGAAGCTACCCTACACCCCTTGGCAGGATCACCAAAAATGGAAGCCCAAGGAAGCACTAGAATATGCCCACAAGCCACTCTATATAGTGGCATCTGCAATGCCTAACCTGTAACGTGTCCACTAGGATCATCCAGGACACGTCTTAGCAGTCCATCGGAAAGGATGTCTAGAAAACTCCGCCCGGCACTCCCACGGAATGTTACGGGTTTTGCAATCTAGGTCTTCCCGTGTCTGCCCCGAAGCGGAAGTATCCTGGCCGTTCCCACTTAGGATCGACCTGAATTTGGGTTTTCTTGTTTGGTCATTAGCTAGCAGCAACTAGCGTCGGACCCGAGCGAATTACTTTACGTAGAAACGCCAAGTCCGAAGCGGATTCACGCTGCACTTGGTTCAAGGAGAATGGGAAACGAGAGGGATGCAAAACTCAACCTCTCTGCCATAGTCCCATTCCGTTCCCCTAAAACAGCGTAAATTGGGTAAAACATAATTCTCGGTCATTGCTTTCGATGAACCTCCCGCTGCTCTTCCAGATCTTTGAGAAAAGTTCCCGGCTAACCGGGACCACCCATGGTCCATCCTCCGCACTTTCCTCGGATTGATTTAGTTATGTAATTATCTAACACATTAATTTGACATATAACAATCAGCTTCTTTAATTAACCCTGTTAAGCACTGGTTCCTTCACGTAATCTTATCACGTGACATAGAAAAACAATATCAAACAACTTCTTTATTATCATTTCATCATTTTATCTTTGGAATACAAGGAGTTCCGCCCGTAGGCTTGTCCATAATCTGCCCGAAGGCTATCCAGTAATCTGCTAGGGATTACTATTCCAAGCTTCCGCCCGTAGACTAGTATGCGGGCCTCGAGATCCAATCCCGAGTCACGTTAGCCTCTTGTGCAGGACCCGGAAGGCGAGGGATTTACGGCCAGAGCCCCCCCTGGCACCCAAGCGTCCTCCTGCTCCAAGTAGAGCTCAACGGAAAGACCTCTCGCGGCGGGTTCGGTCCACGTTCCCGGCGCGGTCAACAACCCCCTTGGTTAGGGTCAGGCAGGCAGTCGAGGGTAACTGAAGCTGCCTCTCCCTTCAGGCCCTCAACCTGAAGCATTTAGATATCTTTTCATCCTTTAGTTCCTTGAGCAAACAATGCAAACAGTGCTTTCTAAATTATTACAAGCACAATCAATTTCAGTGGTCGTTTATTTGGCCAACTGTTAAGGAGTGAATCTTTCTCTCCGAATGCATCCAGCATTCGATCTGGGATCAATTGCGACTTGGCAAGATCCCCAAGGGTTTGTTTGTTCACCCTTTTGTCCTTGGGTTAGGGCCATACCCTGTTAACCCAACTTAACCAATACCTTAGGTTTTTTTAATAGTAAATCCTGGCGACCATGTCGCTTCAATTTATTGATTGGTCATTTGCTTCCAGGCAAATACCTAACTCTCCTTTTCCTTGGCAATTATTCCCCACAAAAGGTGATGTAACAGGATGATTACTCATCCTCTTGTAAGTTAAATTTGCGCAATAACTTGCCAACCTCATTTCAAGAAATGACAACTATCTTGTGGACAAATCACAAGTCTATACGATGTTGCAACTTTTTGCACATGTGTTGCATCTATTCCACGGGATCATTTCACCCATTGAATGGCATTTTCTGGTCACGGAATTACCTCCAGCCGAGTAGCAGGGTTTAGGGTGTTTTCCTACCCAACCCATTCCTAATTATATTGGGCCACAGTCCTAGGAATTTCCAACTCAGTCGGAGTTTCACCATTTGAACGAGTGATCCTTAGGATAGAAACCTTAGATCATTTTATGCATGAGCATCCAATTGACTCAACATTTCGTGAATGTGGGTATGATCTTTGGGTTTGAGGGTTTTGACTTGGCGACAAGTGTAAAACTAGGTCGACTCCTTATCGCGCTAAACCCTAGCGAGCACTTGGGATATTTGTCATATCGACTGAACCATGTCCATATGAATCCCTTGTGGGATAGGTGATTTAGACAACTCAATATACTTGTCTTGCGACAAGGATGAACCTTTCCTAGAGATAATAAACTAGATCTAAAGGAGGAAAAATAGTTACAACTACATGTAAACATGCGATTCATTGCTTCTACGCACCACATGGTTCACAATAACCCTATCTTTCCTTGGTAAAAATGCTTGATAATCTGGACACTAACTTTCCTAGGTCCTACTAGGACTTACATCAAATAATCGTGCCTACAACCTTGTTGTCTACACTTTAGAATCTTATGCTTTGATAAACCATGCAACCTTTCCTAAATGCGGCTCCTGATGAATGACATTTCTGCATGACGACTATGCAATACGCAACTTTCTCCTAGCTACAATGTAGTCACTGAAGTTCATACAAAACTAAAGCTAGTGTTAACTTATTCCATTTTACATGCCACTTGCAAGTCCATAGATCATTTTCGTGCTCTTCTATTTCTTTTCGAATAACATCTTATGGGTGTTAACTTTTCCTCATGAATCATTACAAGGAAGATTTATCTAAAAATGTGACATGCCATTAATCTTTCCATGCCTAGTAAAAAGGTGTGCCTCAATAATTTCAACCTTGTAATGAGGCAACAGTTGTCCTAGGCTCGTCACTTTTGAATGCACAAAAGGAAACTTACTGATAAGGTCCTACACATGCATAGACACCTTATGCTCTTTTCATTCATTCCATTGAACGTACCAATGATCAATTTTCATATCTTAAGCTATTTCCAATAAATGTTCAAATAGCCAATTCATTTTCCAATTGCATTTAACTTGACTAGTTGAATTTGAACATGCATGAGTGCTTCCTAATCCATGAAGTTATCGTGATTAATTCAATACTTTTGTGTGGAATCCAAATAGATAAAACCTGGACTTGTGGACTCCGGGAAATATCCATGAGAATACTAGGAGATGAACCTCCTACAGGTGCGCCTTGCAACTTTTTAGGGCCCATCATGATTTCGACCTCTGGTTTGCCTTCAGAGATTCAAATTGCTTGCCTGGGTTCGGAGCCTTATCATCTTTGGCCGTCTCCCTCGTACGCGGAGATTCCCTTTGAATTACGGCTCCTTGAGAGAAGTACTGACTTGCGGAGTTTGGTTTTTGAAGGCTGTAGGGTTCGGAGCTTGGACCTTCATTCTTTCGGGAAAAGAGGGATTTTGTGAAGGGATCTTATGAGGGCCTTGCGGAAACGAATGCCTATGAACTTCATCTTCCTCCCCTAAAATCAAGAGGAAAAAGGGGTAGGAATGGATTTATGTGGAATCCAGTGGGGAGGGGGTCTAAGGAAGCCCTCTTCTTTTCCACAAAGACCCGAGGGTTAAGGATGGGCTTATTGGGGAATCTAGTGAGAAGGGGTTTTATAGGCTTCCACCTCTTCTTTCAAAACTCGAACTAGGGACGATTGGTGGGAAGGAGCTTTACAGCTTCCTCTCCTTCAAAGTCCGGGGATGGGCTTATTGAGTGATTTGGTAAGAAGGACCTTATAGGCTTCTCTTCAAAGCAGGGTATGGAAATTTGGGCTTTTTGGAGAATTCCATGGGAAAGGGGCTTAGGGAAGCCCTTAGAAGCTTCCTAAAGAA
Source organism: Lygodium microphyllum (assembly GCF_053477565.2). NCBI lineage: Eukaryota > Viridiplantae > Streptophyta > Polypodiopsida > Schizaeales > Lygodiaceae > Lygodium > Lygodium microphyllum. Next base: position 5,316,467 of record NC_141137.1, on the reverse strand, counting down.
GCTTCTATGAAGCTTCTGAAACGCAACTGTGGAAAAAGGGAGATTATTGGCTATGTGGATCATGAGGATTTGGAAGGCCTTGCTGGTGGCGACCGTTAGGTGGGATGGCGACAGCGACTCCAGTTGGCAGCTAGTGGCGTTTCGGCGATGGCAACGGCGGCCTCAATGTTCAGGCGGTGGCTCCTCCCGTACACAGCGCAGCCCGGCAGCTTCCTCGTGGCCCCTCCTTCACCGGCAGCCTCCCCACAATCCCTCCATCACCGTCGCCTCCTCACGGCCCTCCATCACCGTCGCCTCCTCACGGCCCATTCATCACCGTGGCCTCCCAGATTTTTCCACCACCCCCCCCTTCTCACCCCTTAGAGGGGGGTATTTATAGGAAGGGGGGGTAAGGTCTCCCTCCCCCCACGTGGTGCCTGCATGGCTCTTCCCCTCCACCTCTTAATTTTCCAATTTCAGTCCATCCCCTTCCCTCAGCCACGCTTTGGCCGGGGGAAGTAATAAAAAAATTTGCAATTACCTTATCCTCTTGACCTCTTCCCAAGAGGCTGTTTACCTATGGTTATGCGGTTTATTTAAACCTCGGTTGCGTTTTGCCAGCGGAGAGGTCATGATTCTTCGGTCCCGATTTACCAATGCGGAGTACTTCCTTTTCTCGCATACGATCAGCTACTGGAAATGGAGATAACCTTTTCACAAATTCACGACGTGCGGGAGGTTGGTCTAGTAATATTTCAAACGGAAATATTACATTCTCTCCCCCTTGGAGGAATCGAGATGTCCTCATCTCGAGATGAACTGGGGATATTTATGGTTGAGAGTGCTTATCATCCACCCAAGTGGTATCCTTCTCGGGATAATTTTTCCACTGGACGAGGCATTCTTTCTAGATCTTCGTCGTTTTTCCCCTAGCATCTAAGATCCCGTCAGCCGTAGCTCAAGGACTCCTTGACTAAATATTTCAATTTGTTGGTCATCAAGTACATGGTTAGGGTTAGGTACATACTTCATTCTTCAATAGATTGATAGGGAATACATTATGAACCTTTAGGTTTTCCTAACTGTAATGAGAGTCTTGGCATAGCCAGGATGTCCTGAGAAAGGGGAATCATGAGCTTCCCACAATATCATCTACTTAAGTGACTGGCTTGCTGGTATACATACTCTCGTCCCATAGTAGACAAGTCCACTATTGATAGAGAATTCATGATACTTAGCCTCTAGCTTTTGTTCCTGGTCCTCGATAGAGATTTCCCTTAGCATCCTTTGATAGGCTAGATCATGGCATCCTTCCTCTCTAGATAGGTCAAGTATGGGGTTGTTTGGCATGGACACCATTGTGGCTAGAGATCTAGCTAATGATGGATTTTGTGAGATTAATGAGTTAAGGAATGCCTTGCGACTAAGTGCATCAGCAACTACATTCTCCTTTTCAGGTCGGTACTTGATCTTAAGGTCACACCCCTCTAGCACTTCAATCCACCGACATTTCCTCATGTTGAGCTTGTTCTAGGTAAAGTTCCACTTGAGACTTTTTATGATCAGTCACTAGTGTAAACTTGTTACCCAGCAAGTAGTGTCTCCAAAGCTTGACAACTACAAGTTCAAGATCATGGGTAGCATAATTCTTTTCATGGATCTTCAGTTTCTTGAAGATTTGGCTATAGGATGACTTTTCTATATAAGCATGCTAGTATCAGTTACTTCCTCTACTCCTTACTGTGGTCTAGGAGTTTTAGGATCAGTGCTGATACCAAACTTTGCTTCAACCTATCGAAGCTAGTTTGTTCGACAGTTGACCATGCAATGGATGTTTGCTTCTTCAATAATTCTGTCAAAGGTGCTGCAATCAAAGCATAGTTTTTGATGAAGACCCCAGACCATCTTGTCAATCCAAGAAAGCTGCGTATTTCTTTGAAAGTTGTTGGTATTTGGTCATCCTAGAACATTTCTAACTTAGGCTGGCTCCACTGAGATTCCTTCTACCAATATGATGAATTCCGGATAACCAATTTGATGTTTGGGGAATGCACATTTCGTCATCTTAGCATACAGCTTGTATGACCTCCTTGTCTCAAGGAAAATCTGAAGTTGGGGTTCATGATCTCCTTCCTGTTTGGAATAGCCTAGAGTGTCATCAAAGAAGACGAGCACAAAGTTTATCAAGATATGGTCTAAAGATATCCTTCATTAACCTATTGAATGTGGCAGGCACATTCGTAAGCCCTAATGACATAGCTAGAACTCAAAGTGTCCATATCTAGTGTTGAAGGTCGTCTTTGGAATATCTTCTTCCTTGATTCTTATCTGATAGTAACCAGACCTAAGATAATCTTGGAGAAGATTTTGGCATCCTGAAGACTATCAAGAAGCTCATCTATTCTGGGAATATGATATTTGTTCTTGACTATTGATTGATTCAACCCTCTGTAATCATACATAGCCGAAGTGTTCCATCTTTCTTTTCTGGAACAGTACTGGTGCTTCCCAAGGTGAACTGCTAGGACGGATGTAGCCCTAATCTAGTAGTTGCTTGAGTTGTTCCTTCAACTCAGTTGCTCTCGGTATAGACATTCTATAGGGTCTCTTCGCAATTGGCGCAGCTCCTATTACTAGCTTGATCTCATGATCTACTTCACTTTGAAGCGAGAGTTCTATTAACTCTTCAGAAGCTACGTCCACATATCCCTTCAGCCAAGTGACCAAATCACTTTACTTCTTTATCAATATTCATAGTCAAGACAATCGGAAAAAAAAGTTTTATTCCATTCATATCAACATAGCCCTTTCGAGGTATAATTATTTCTTGGGGCGATGGAACAAGTTGATACATTAATTTGAGGAGAATAAGATATTATTGCATTCAGCTACAGGAACTGAGTAGTAGTACGGATTGGGGTCATCGATTTTCAGGAATCGATAGTTCATTGGAAGATTAGGGTACCTCTTCCTTCGATATCCATTCTTCTCATGACGCCCCAAAACCTTGATTCGGTCGGTAGGGATTCTTTGAATCACTTCCCCGTACACATACTTATTCTGGTTATCCCTTTGACCTCCAACCTGTAGGGTCGCGTTTGCGTGAGCCTCAACAAAGACGAACAGCTTCACGATCTTCAAATCCTCCATCCACTTGATTCTCTTCAAGTTAATTTGAAGGTACGCAGGTCGATAGGCAGTTATGTAATAGATCCCTGTAACACCCATCCATCTCCGTTCCACGTACACAGGCGATGGATTGTAAATGCGGTCTAGGATGTTCATCATCTCAACCCTTTGTCGATAATCCGTGGAATGCATCGCGGTCATAAACATGACTCGGAACACTAAGAACTTGTTCCATGCTTCATAATTCTGCAAGACAGCATTGAAGTAAGGAAATGTTTGGGACAGTAGCATTTTCTTTACTTCGTAGAATTTTCTAAAAACAAATCCTTTGTTGGTTTGCTCTGTACCAACTGTAACGTGTCCACTAGGATCATCCAGGACACGTCTTAGCAGTCCATTGGAAAGGATGTCTAGAAAACTCCGCCCGGCACTCCCACGGAATGTTACGGGTTTTGCAATCTAGGTCTTCCCGTGTCTGCCCCGAAGCGGAAGTATCCTAGCCGTTCCCACTTAGGATCGACCTGAATTTGGGTTTTCTTGTTTGGTCATTAGCTAGCAGCACCTAGCGTCGGACCCGAGCGAATTACTTTACGTAGAAACGCCAAGTCCGAAGCGGATTCACGCTGCACTTGGTTCAAGGAGAATGGGAAACGAGAGGGATGCAAAACTCAACCTCTCTGCCATAGTCCCATTCCGTTCCCCTAAAACAGCGTAAATTGGGTAAAACATAATTCTCGGTCATTGCTTTCGATGAACCTCCCGCTACTCTTCCAGATCTTTGAGAAAAGTTCCCGGCTAACCGGGACCACCCATCCGTAGGACAGACCCATGGTCCATCCTCCGCACTTTCCTCGGATTGTTTTAGTTATGTAATTATCTAACACATTAATTTGACATATAACAATCAGCTTCTTTAATTAACCCTGTTAAGCACTGGTTCCTTCACGTAATCTTATCACGTGACATAGAAAAACAATATCAAACAACTTCTTTATTATCATTTCATCATTTTATCTTTGGAATACAAGGAGTTCCGCCCGTAGGCTTGTCCATAATCTGCCCGAAGGCTATCCAGTAATCCGCTAGGGATTACTATTCCAAGCTTCCGCCCGTAGACTAGTATGCGGGCCTCGAGATCCAATCCCGAGTCACGTTAGCCTCTTGTGCAGGACCCGGAAGGCGAGGGATTTACGGCCAGAGCCCCCCTGGCACCCAAGCGTCCTCCTGCTCCAAGTAGAGCTCAACGGAAAGACCTCTCGCGGCGGGTTCGGTCCACGTTCCCAGCGCGGTCAACAACCCCCTTGGTTAGGGTCAGGCAGGCAGTCGGGGGTAACTGAAGCTGCCTCTCCCTTCAGGCCCTCAACCTGAAGCATTTAGATATCTTTTCATCCTTTAGTTCCTTGAGCAAACAATGCAAACAGTGCTTTCTAAACTATTACAAGCACAATCAATTTCAGTGGTCGTTTATTTGGCCAACTGTTAAGGAGTGAATCTTTCTCTCCGAATGCATCCAGCATTCGATCTGGGATCAATTGCGACTTGGCAAGATCCCCAAGGGTCTGTTTGTTCACCCTTTTGTCCTTGGGTTAGGGCCATACCCTGTTAACCCAACTTAACCAATACCTTAGGTTTTTTTAATAGTAAATCCTGGCAACCATGTCGCTTCAATTTATTGATTGGTCATTTGCTTCCAGGCAAATACCTAACTCTCCTTTTCCTTGGCAATTATTCCCCACGAAAGGTGATGTAACAGGATGATTACTCATCCTCTTGTAAGTTAAATTTGCGCAATAACTTGCCAACCTCATTTCAAGAAATGACAACTCTCTTGTGGACAAATCACAAGTCTATACGATGTTGCAACTTTTTGCACATGTGTTGCATCTATTCCACGGGATCATTTCACCCATTGAATGGCGTTTTCTGGTCACGGAATTACCTCCAGCCGAGTAGCAGGGTTTAGGGTGTTTTCCTACCCAACCCATTCCTAATTATATTGGGCCACAGTCCTAGGAATTTCCAACTCAGTCGGAGTTTCACCATTTGAATGAGTGATCCTTAGGATAGAAACCTTAGATCATTTTATGCATGAGCATCCAATTGACTCAACATTTCGTGAATGTGGGTATGATCTTTGGGTTTGAGGGTTTTGACTTGGCGACAAGTGTAAAACTAGGTCGACTCCTTATCGCGCTAAACCCTAGCTAGCACTTGGGATATTTGTCATATCGACTGAACCATGTCCATATGAATCCCTTGTGGGATAGGTGATTTAGACAACTCAATATACTTGTCTTGCGACAAGGATGAACCTTTCCTAGAGATAATAAACTAGATCTAAAGGAGGAAAAATAGTTACAACTACATGTAAACATGCGATTCATTGCTTCTACGCATCACATGGTTCACAATAACCCTATCTTTCCTTGGTAAAAATGCCTGATAATCTGGACACTAACTTTCCTAGGTCCTACTAGGACTTACATCAAATAATCGTGCCTACAACCTTGTTGTCTACACTTTAGAATCTTATGCTTTGATAAACCATGCAACCTTTCCTAAATGCGGCTCCTGATGAATGACATTTCTGCATGACGACTATGCAATACGCAACTTTCTCCTAGCTACAATGTAGTCACTGAAGTTCATACAAAACTAAAGCTAGTGTTAACTTATTCCATTTTACATGCCACTTGCAAGTCCATAGATCATTTTCGTGCTCTTCTATTTCTTTTCGAATAACATCTTATGGGTGTTAACTTTTCCTCATGAATCATTACAAGGAAGATTTATCTAAAAATGTGACATGCCATTAATCTTTCCATGCCTAGTAAAAAGGTGTGCCTCAATAATTTCAACCTTGTAATGAGGCAACAGTTGTCCTAGGCTCGTCACTTTTGAATGCACAAAAGGAAACTTACTGATAAGGTCCTACACATGCATAGACACCTTATTCTCTTTTCATTCATTCCATTGAACGTACCAATGATCAATTTTCATATCTTAAGCTATTTCCAATAAATGTTCAAATAGCCAATTCATTTTCCAATTGCATTTAACTTGACTAGTTGAATTTGAACATGCATGAGTGCTTCCTAATCCATGAAGTTATCGTGATTAATTCAATACTTTTGTGTGGAATCCAAATAGATAAAACCTGGACTTGTGGACTCCGGGAAATATCCATGAGAATACTAGGAGATGAACCTCCTACAGGTGCGCCTTGCAACTTTTTAGGGCCCATCATGATTTCGACCTCTGGTTTGCCTTCAGAGATTCAAATTGCTTGCCTGGGTTCGGAGCCTTATCATCTTTGGCCGTCTCCCTCGTACGCGGAGATTCCCTTTGAATTACGGCTCCTTGAGAGAAGTACTGACTTGCGGAGTTTGGTTTTTGAAGGCTGTAGGGTTCGGAGCTTGGACCTTCATTCTTTCGGGAAAAGAGGGATTTTGTGAAGGGATCTTATGAGGGCCTTGCGGAAACGAATGCCTATGAACTTCATCTTCCTCCCCTAAAATCAAGAGGAAAAAGGGGTAGGAATGGATTTATGTGGAATCCAGTGGGGAGGGGGTCTAAGGAAGCCCTCTTCTTTTCCACAAAGACCCGAGGGTTAAGGATGGGCTTATTGGGGAATCTAGTGAGAAGGGGTTTTATAGGCTTCCACCTCTTCTTTCAAAACTCGAACTAGGGACGATTGGTGGGAAGGAGCTTTACAGCTTTCTCTCCTTCAAAGTCCCGCGATGGGCTTATTGAGTGATTTGGTAAGAAGGACCTTATAGGCTTCTCTTCAAAGCAGGGTATGGAAATTTGGGCTTTTTGGAGAATTCCATGGGAAAGGGGCTTAGGGAACCCCTTAGAAGCTTCCTAAAGAAGCTTCTATGAAGCTTCTGAAACGCAACTGTGGAAAAAGGGAGATTATTGGCTACGTGGATTATGAGGATTTGGAAGGCCTTGCTGGTGGCGACCGTTAGGTGGGATGGCGACAGCGACTCCAGTTGGCAGCTAGCGGCGTTTCGGCGATGGCAGCGGCGGCCTCAATGTTCAGGCGGTGGCTCCTCCCGTACACAGCGCAGCCCGGCAGCTTCCTCGTGGCCCCTCCTTCACCGGCAGCCTCCCCACAATCCCTCCATCACCGTCGCCTCCTCACGGCCCTCCATCACCGTCGCCTCCTCACGGCCCATTCATCACCGTGGCCTCCCAGCTTTTTCCACCACCCCCCCCTTCTCACCCCTTAGAGGGGGGTATTTATAGGAAGGGGGGGTAAGGTCTCCCTCCCCCCACGTGGTGCCTGCATGGCTCTTCCCCTCCACCTCTTAATTTTCCAATTTCAGTCCATCCCCTTCCCTCAGCCACGCTTTGGCTGGGGGAAGTAATAAAAAAATTTGCAATTACCTTATCCTCTTGACCTCTTCCCAAGAGGCTGTTTACCTATGGTTATGCGGTTTATTTAAACCTCGGTTGCGTTTTGCCAGCGGAGAGGTCATGATTCTTCGGTCCCGATTTACCAATGCGGAGTACTTCATTTTCTTGCATACGATCAGCTACTGGAAATGGAGATAACCTTTTCACAAATTCACGACGTGCGGGAGGTTGGTCTAGTAATATTTCAAACGGAAATATTACATAACCTTCAAAACCTACAAAAAATCTTGCTCTTTCACCCCAAACAAACACCCATACCCATCCATCAAGCACACAAAATATTGACATCCTCATCATTTTCAAGATCCCCCTCTTCCAGGGTATCAGAGGGGTTTTTGTTGAAAGGTCATATCCACCGGGGATCAAAGTTAGAAGGAAGTAGAGATAGGAGATGGAAGAGAAGAAAAAGAATAGAAAACAGGTAAACTCAACAAAGACAAAGCACAATGAATTGAATCAATATGTATTGACAGAACCTGAAATCCTTTGCCTGGCACTACTCAAAAGCAATCTCCAGGCATTAGATCTCCTGGAGCTTCCTTGTAGACCAAAAACATGGATCAAAATAACAACTTCTTCTTTGCTACTCAAAACCCAAATCTAATGGCTCCCTTGAATTTAGAAGGGGGGTAAAACCCTAGAACACCTGACCCAAAATCTCCCAGTTCACTCCCTCTTCTTCTTCCAATTCAAAGTGTAGTTTTCAGCATGTCAACAACAATCATGACGAGTGCAATTTTGCCCATCTTTCTTTTTTATGAAAAATCCCATAACTGGCTAAAAAAGTAACTTTCTTTTTGCATGTCATCCTAATCTAGAAGTTTTTTTCACTTTTTTGGATTTTTACAATAAATAATATAAAAAATAGGCTAAAATTATCCAAAAATCTAGTATTTTTGGACCATTCATGCTACTCATACTAGTACTAATGACTCAGTGATGGGACGTGAAATGGGCCAGCACTGGCTATGGCACTAGCCGGACCTCATACTCATGACAGACAAACACACCCTCACGACCTCGCGGACCAGGAGCGTCTATCTACTGTTAAAGGACAAACTACCCTAAAGCCTAATCTATGCGTTTATAGTTTTATAGCTTTGTAGTCCAACGTTTCCCCTTCTATAAACTCCACAAAGGGAGAACCCATACACATTGGCAATAAATACCACGATAATCACATACATGGGAGCAACCTCTCGGTAGAAACACCGCAGCCCCCATTCCAGCTCTCCTACATCGCAGGGATTAGCCCCTTGATGCGCTGCTCAACATATAGAACAAATGAACAAACTCCACTCTTCATTTCGAATCCAGGAGATATACCATGTTTCCTTACCAAATAACCCCACAAGAAACAAACGTCTATCTTACAGCTTAGGATGCCTTGCCACACTCAAACGTGGTCTTATCATTGAAAATAGGTGCTATGCATCCAGGTTTTTTTAATTCCGATACCATGATCCTCATGCACATGCAAAGGTGAATGATTCTAAGTGCTCAAACATCATTTTAAAACCAACAACGTGCTTGTGCACAAATAGGCTTTTCAAATGCATTTCACTAACCCGTTGCGGCGATGAAAGGATAGCACCGAGATAACACTCGTGCTACTATCCTCTTAATTAACATACCACAGACCCTATGACATGATGTGCATCAGAAAATCAGCAACAATTAGCACGCAAATCACACCATCCAAACATCCCAACCCCCTACATTTAGGTATTGCTTTCGTTGCATAGGTGTAGAGGTTCATTTTGTCATGTTTTGATGTATAGAAAGTGATAAATCACAAACTTTGACAAAGAGATAGGGCAAACTGAGGCTAAACCTCATGCTTTACCACTACCACACATCCACAAACAATTATTATATTTTTCCTTATTTTTCCAAGACGTATTTTTATTTTTTTTCATATTTTTCTCATTTTTTTGATTTATTTGACAACAAAACATACGATTTTCTGGTTTTTCTTATTCCAATCACTTCAGCATACTAACATTCAATTTATCTTCCATATTCCCCCCATGGGAACATATTTTACCTACCCGAACCGGAAAAAACTACCATTTTGCCACTTAAAAACAGCATTTCGGGTTTACGAGAATTAAATGAAGCATGCAAATCATTGCAAAATCAGAATTTTTTGATACAAAGCAATTACTCATAATGCAAATAGCACTCACACAAATTTTAATCCAATAAGAACATAATTATCATCATAAACTATAAAAAATCCTTCATTTTCTTCATAAGAATGGTCATACCGTGTTTTTACGTAACCCGAGACGCCTTGAATGACTGCATAATAAGCAGACGGAGCCTCCATTGCTCTCAATCCAATGGTGCTCATCAATCTTCAGCATCTCCATCAATCTTCACCACCATTTTCTTCATTCTCCTTCATCAGTTCCTTCATCAAGATGGCACACACGAACAACCCATAGGGAAGAGAAAGAGGGAGGAGAGAGAAAGACTAGAATATATTCTCTTCATTCAGTCCATCATTCCACGAGTGAAGGGTAGCGATAAGATTAGCCCATAGAGAGAAACCAAGGGGTAATGCCGGTCAGATGGGTTGCTCACAACCTCCATCCTCCATCATCATGGGAGGAGGCACATTTTTCGGCGCATCCTGGCGCCATGGCTTCACGCTTCATCTCCACGATTTGCTCCTTCTTTTTGCATAAAATTTGGGGGGGTCAAAGGCTCCAAAAGGCACCCCTTTTGGTCCTCTTAAATATCCACCTTTTCATATCTTGCCCACTTTGTGGCCATTTCCCCGTCCTGACTTCGATTGGAGCTCTGAAAAATCTTGGGCGTCTGGCTTGACATCTCGCACTGACTGGCAACTCCTGACATCCCATATGGTAGTCAAAAAAATTATCAAAAATCCACAAGTGTCGCTCGGGTGCCTTTTAAAATCCGTCTTTCACTTGGTGCTTAAAATCGTCCTAGCTACAGTCGCCGCCTTCAATGTTAAATATTTATTCCCTAAATTCTAGATTTTTTGGCAAATTTTAGGCATATCCCGGGCTCAAAACTCCGCTCTCATTGGCGATCATGGGATAGGGCGACTCAGCCTGTCGAATCCCACAATAGATCTGCACAAAACAACCAAAGGAAGCATCAAGCTAATACAAAATAGGTACATACTAAAACACAGCACAATGTTCACCCTACCCCCTGACAAATCCAAGGCATGACATCCACAAGGAGTAGGCCTAGCATAATCCGATAGAAGGTCCGAAGCTAGTCACTAATCGACTGCTCCAACATGGCCAAACTAAAAAGAACTATCAAAGAGGTTGCCCTGAGTGGTGGTCTGAACTACCTACCTAACTAAGGACAACACAACCAGGAACTCCTACTAGACGAGGACTCCTATAGCCTGATCAAGAAGTATTTTCTTTTAGCACATTTCTTCTTTTAGGTTTTCATTCTTCCATACTCGGGCATGTAAAAAGGAGAGAGCTGAGCGTAGTGACCCAAGGAGAATAGGGCATCGGCCTCATGTCCTATCTTGGTACCCAAGAACCTACCAAGCCCTTGCAAGGCGACACTTAATCCTTTTCTGATGCTCACTTTTATTTTTGCTCCAACCTTCCTTACTTTCTTCCTTTTCTAGCAAGACGCCACCCCTAGGAAGACAAGGCATCGGCCCCGGGTCTAACTCATCCCCAGGAACCTACCAGGCCTAGGCAATGATCAACTGCTTCTAAATTTTTCTTTCTTTTCTTTTCTATTTTTATAGGGGGTTAGAACCCCTTTTTATACACCTTTGTATATATTTATTGTCTTTGAGCTATTCAGGGTTTTTTTTTCCTCTATCATTATCATTTTCCTTCGACGGGCTTCTCTAATTGCCTCACAACTAAGCAAGAACTCCTAGAATGGCTGCCTAGTAGGCTAGCAGAACAGAGTCACTAGAACTGCCTTCTGAAACAGGTCTTTTGATGTCTGGCAATGTCTTTACAGGAGGCAACAACTACTCAAACCCCCCTTAAACATACCTAACCTAAACCTGGGACTTCATGCCTTAGACACCGGTCCCCAACAAGAAAAGAAAATCCCCTACAAGTACATAGACACATATGGCATGAAAACATAGTACTCATAAAGGAGAGATACCACCTGGATAGGGCCACGAGAAGCTCCACACAACAAAGGCTCCTTCCAAGCTCTTCTTTGAACCTGTCTAGCACAAAACTAAAACAAGAAACCATTAACCGCACCCGTACTAAACAGACAACTGGCCCTCTTGGCCTAATGAAATAAAACATTTCACTACAAAAACTGAGCGGCCCTCTTGGCCTAACTGAAATAAAACATTTAAAACCTCGCAAACGGGCCCTCTTGGCCTAACGAAATAAAACATAATAGCACCTACACATCCCTCCCTGAAATAGTACAGATATACAATAATATACTCCTTTCCAAGGTGGAAAAATAAGGCTCACAGCCCTGAACTAAATGCATAAGATTATGACCCATCCCTCCTGCATATATAGCAAGAGGCATACGCATAACATGTTTTCTAATCAACCTATGGGTCCAGGATAACAATGGTAGATTGGTCTCGGCTACTCTTTGCATCACGCATATCAACCATCGCCTGCCATATATTGCATGCTCTGATAACATTCCCCACAAGCGACTGGGTCCTATCTCATTGTTGATATCAATATCCAAACTAGGACCATAATTAAAGAAAAGGTTTTCTTCATAAGCAAGATTTGCCAGTGAATCCGCAAATTGATTCCAGTAATGTGGAATCAACTGAAAAGACACTCTCTCAAACTCCTCAAGTAGGGTCATCGTAGTTCGATGATACATACAAAGAATGGGATTCCGCACTGTGTATGTCCCATCTAGCTGATTCAAGATCAATTGGGAATCCCCTTTTACTAACAACCACCGCATACCACATTGTTTGGCAATATGCAGTACCATAATCAAGGCTTTATACTCCGCCATATTGTTAGTGAATCCTACCCCGAGATAAGCAGCTAACTTCATCGTAACTCTACGTTGGGGATCTCAGATTACTACTCCAGCACTCCCTTTTTTATTAGGGCCCCTGGACGCTCCAGCAAAATATAATGTGTACGTCCACAATGGGTTTACACAGCCTGCCATCTCGAAATCCTCTATTCGTAATTATGATAGTCAAAATTTAACATGTTGAGAGGATGAACTGACGGCTCCATCCCACCTTCTTCATTAAACTCAACAGGGATACTTGTCAACATTCGTAAGCAGTGATGGTAGAAGACTTTGATCTCCCACACAAAGGTTCCGTCTTCTTGCTCAATCACTTTGTATCCTTTGCTCCACCAGATAAGTTTCCCCTGATGGTATCTCTGCTCCAGATATGGGTGCTCCAAATAAGGAATTAACCACCCCATCAACCAGCTTTAAGCTCTTTTGCAAGTCTCAACTCAGCCCCAGCATGGACCTGCAATGCATTTCCGTATTAGCATACCTAGAAATAATAAGGTTTAATCTTATTAAGATTAACCTTATTTTTAAATTCTACTCCCTGTAGATCAGCTAGTAGAGTTGTAGGCCTATCTTTCCCTATCCTGACAATCTTGTAGGGGCCATTCCATCTAGGTTCCAGCTTCCCTGGAAACAGCTCCCTATGCATATCATAATACAGAACTAATTGCCCTTTTTTAAAGGTATACTTCTTTGCTTTTAGGTCATGCAACTGATTCATCTGATGTTTAGCTACCTCCTGGTGTAGTAAGCTCTGAAATTTCAGTTCATCCAGGTGGGCTATGGTCGTGAAACGTTCAAAGAGTGAATCCACATCTCCCAAAGAGTGGTTAATTGCAAACCGTAGGGTTGGCAACTGGATTTCGAGGGGTAACACACACTCTTCCCCATAAACTAATTTAAATGGAGTATGGCCGGTAGCTCGCTTGAACGTTGTATTGTATGCCCATACCGCTACATACAACTTCATGTCCCAGTCTCGTTTCTTCTCAGAGACTATTTTAGACAAGATACCCACAAGCTGCTTATTAGTAATTTCGACTTGTCCATTGGCTTGCAGATTATAAGGGGTCGTTTTATAATGCTTGATTTGCCAAGCTTCAGTCAAGATTTTGATCACTTTAGTCAAAAAGTGGGTTCCACAGTCCAACACTAGCTCCTTCGGTGGACCGAAACGGTAGATAATCTACTCTAAAAGAAAACTTGTAGTCTCTTTTGCATTGTCCTGCCTCGTCGCCCATGCTTCTGACCATTTTGTGAAATAATAAGTTGCTACTATAATGTACCTCTTTTGAGTAGTAGACGATGGGGTGATAGAACCCACAAAATCAATGCCCCACTTCTCAAATGGAAGGATAGCCATGATAGGCGTAAGTGGGCATTTCCTATTCTCTCTGCTGTCATGTCTTTGATAGGTATCACATATCTTAACATACTCAAAGGAATCTGGGAAGATGGACAGCCACCAATATCCAGCTCTTAAAGCTTTCTGTGCCATCAACCGTCCCGCGAAGTGCCCTCCACATGCAGAGTCATGGCACTCTTCCAAAATGAAAGGAACCTCATCAGGCATCACACATCGGCGATAGATATCATCAACACCCTACCGATATAGTGTTCCTACGATCAAGGAAAACTTCAAAGCCTGTTGTCTGATTTTCCTCTTTTTTGATTTTGATAAACCAGCTCTAGTCTCTCCTGTTGATCGATAATGTGTGATAGCAGCATACCAAGATGGGATAGAAGCTGTATCAATTTTAAACATTTCTTCAATATCACTTCCTTCAGCCAAAGTCTCTTTCGGCTCCCCGAAATCCACAAGGCATTCCACAATCCCTTGCAACCTCGGTGGCTTACTCTTAATCTCATAATCAAACTCCTGGAAAGTAATTAACCACTTTGCCAGACGATCAGGCGGTTGTAGCTTGTTCATAAGCAATCTAAGTCCTTCCGTCTTCTTATAGAAAACTACCTTCTCATAGAGGATGTACTGCCTCACTTTTTTAGTCGCAAAGACCATCGCAAGACACAACTTCTCCATGTAGGTGTATTTACTTTGTGATATGCCCAATTTTCGACTAGCAAAAGCTATCGGATGATACCACTTTTCCTCCCAAATTTGAGCTAAGCAACAATGCTGATACTATGCATGGTGGCTGTTGAAAATATGTAAAATACCTCGCCTCTTTTAGATGCTTTTAAAACTGGTGCTTTTACTAGCTCCTGTTTCACATCCTCGAAAGCTACCTTACAAGGATCGCTCCATACAAATAGACAACTAAAGGATAATAAGTTCGTTAATGGCAACGTCCTTTCTGCCAAGGCATTTATAAACCTCCGATAGTACCCTATCGATGACAGAAAGCTATGTACCTCTTTTGGAGTGAGTGGTGGACTCATGAAGACTACAACCTTGATCTTTTCAGGGTCAGTTGCGATCCCTACTGAATTGACCACATGGCCTAGCGATAGCCCATAAGGCACTCCAAAGACACACTTCTATGGGTTAATAGCGATACAAAATTGTCTGCAGCGCTCAAAGCACTTTCTTAAAATAATCAACATCCTTTCCCTTACAATGGCTGCCCCCAGGTCATCAATAAATACTTTCAACTCATTTGGGGAGATGTCACCAAAAGTCTTGTCTACTGTTTGTTGCCATGATCCAGGTGCATTGCACAAACCAAAGGCCATCACATGGTACACAAAAGTACCAAGGACAGTAATAAAAGTTGTTTTCAACTTGTCCTCTTCTGCAATTGCCATCTCGTTGTAACCTACAAAGCAATCCATAAACAAATATATTTCCCTACCTAGTAATTGATCCAAAATATGGTCAATAAATGGCAATGGGTAGTAATTCTTAACTGTCTGCTTATTCAGCTCTCTAAAATCTACACATAGTTGGATCTGGTTGTTTTTCTTCTTCCTGATGACAACTGGTGAATACCATTCTGTGTGCTATACTACAGGGAAGATTAAACAAGCTTTCCGTAACTTTTGTAACTCCTCAAACAACCTGTCCCTCAATTCAAAAGGAATACGCCTTACTTTCTACACACAGGACTACTGCCTTCTTTTACAGGAATAGTATGAACAGCTAGGCTGGGAGGAATGCCTCTCAGCTCATCATAACTCCAAGCAAAGATATCGCGGAATTCTTGAATCAAGGATACGCAGTCCTCCCTTTCTTCTGAACTGAGCATGGAACCTAATTTAATTGGCCGCGAATCATTCAGCATGCCAAGGTCCAACTCAATCAGATCTGCGTCTCTTATCCTATCTTGCGGCTCTATCGGCTCATTTAAAGTTATCTGATAAATATCCTCTATAGTGGACCCCTCTTTAGATTCATCAATGGATGATGTCTCACTATCAGATGGATCATCTACTGTTTCTAATTCAGTAGAGGATAAAGGAGCTCTCTCACTCTAAGGAGACTCAGGGTAAGCATCGACTATTACTCGATTAGCACCTCTACCTAGAACCACTTGACCGGCGGGTATATCGACTTGACAGTCTGTTCGTAAGATCCACGGCCTGCCTAGCAAGACTCAATAGCTAGGACGTCGTGCAAATCTTATAACCCTAAAGTCCAAGAAGCATTCTACGCTTGCAACTATAACATGGACTTTAGTAACACAACCTTCTGGTTGCCTTAGACTATCATCAGCCATTCTAAGAAGGGTAGAGCCATCTTTTTGGATGCCTAGACCCAACCTCTCCATCAAGTCTGAACTCATGATATTGACGGAGGACCTAATGTCTACAATAGCATGTTCTACTAATATTCCATCCACGTATGCTGGAACCCTAGGGCAATTCTTTTCATCATGGTCAAACCAATCTTCCCCTACTCGTGTTATGCCTAAAGGTTCTACAATCACTTCATGCAAACTGATAATTAAAGGACAATAGATTCGTCAGTGGCAATGTTCTTTGTGCTAGGGCATTGATAAACCTTCGATAATACCCTACCGATGATATAAAGCTATGCACCTCCCTTGGAGTATGCAGCAGGCTTATGGTGACTATGACCTTGATCTTTTCAGGGTCATTCCTACTACTGAACTGACCACATGATCTAACAATAACCCATAAGGCACTCCAAAGACACACTTCCGTGGGTTGAGAGCTATGCAAAATTGTCTACAACAGTCAGAACAATTTTGCAAAATGATCAATGGTCTATCGCTTATGGTGGTTGTCCCTAGGTCATCAATGAATACTTTCAACTCCTCCGGGGAGATGTCACCAAAATTCTCGATTCATAGCCTTGATCATCTATCCGTCGTTCCATGGGCCTAACAATTTGATTGGGCATTGGTTGTTGACTCACAGGAACAACATTAGGGTTCAAAACTTGGCCTCCAACATTTGGTGGAGCCAACTGACTAGCCATAGGCATAGTCATACTAGGAGGAGCTGGCAGTAAAGGTACATTTTGAACCATGCTTCCTCTCCCATTAGGGTTATTCATAGGCATCCCTTGACTTCCATTTATCAATCGTAGATTGCCTCCAGGTACTAGACCTGCATTAAGATTTATTCGAGAGGAGTAGGCCATTTGTAATCATGACTCTACTCCTTCTGCCCACGCAATGGTGGTGTCTATATCAGCCAAAGCCACACTGCTCAATTATACCTAAATATTGAAATCCAATCCATGCAAGAAGTATTGCAATTGGGTAGCCGACAGAATAGGAATGTAAGTTTGTAACTTACGAAACACTTCCTTAAGATTCTTGGCATAGGCTTTCACATTCTCATGGGGGTCTTGGCATATTACATTCAAAACATGCAACCAGTATTGGCCACCTCTTTCAGGGGCATATTCTCCTCGAAAAGCTGCATAAAATTGATCAATTGTGGTTATGGTTCCAGTCTCTATGCTATGATACCATACTGCAACCCTTCCCTTTAATGTCATGTTAAAGAACATCATAAGATGTCCCTCATCTTGGATGTGATAATTAAACATTAATATTTGGAATTCACAAATGTGAAACTCCGCATCTTCTTCAGCTAACCCATTAAAAATGGGCAAAGGCACTCCTAAAGCTAGCAAATCCGGCGTCCCTGCAGGAATTGCAATGGGTTGTGCCATGGCGACAATCGGATTAACAATAGGAGTTTGAACTGATGGTATCACACCTCCACTTGAAGCGGGCTGACTTGGTGGAAGAGAGGAAGAACTTATGCTTCCTCATGCACCTAAAGGACTATGTGCAGTAGTTGGGTTACTAAGACCACTGCCTCTTATGCATATGGGGCTACTCCTTTGAGAAGAATAGCGACTTACAATCTCTAACCACCGTCTAGCCCTCTCAGCACGTTTTGCTTTTTGTATTTCGGCTTGACGGTCCTTGTTAGAGGACATAAACTAACTTTTTGGTCCCTAAAAACCCTAGATTCCGGAACCACCACTTATCGGCAGCTCCCTGCAAATGCACCACTGATGGGACCTCAAATGGGCCGACACTGGCTATGGCTCTAGCCGGACCTCATGCTCATAACAGACAAACACACCCTCACGGCCTCGCGGACCAAGAGCGTCTATCTACTACTAAAGGACAAACTGCCCTAAAGCCTAATCTATGTGTTTATAATTTCATAGTTTTGTAGTCCAACATTTCCCTTTCTATCAACTCCACAGAGGGAGAACCCATACACATTGGCAATAAATACCACGATAATCACATACATGGAGTCAACCTCTTGGTAGAAACACCGTGGCTCCACTGCAGCTCTCCTACATCGCAGGGATTAGACCATGCACTGCTCAACATATAAAACAAACGAACGTGGGTCATTGTCATTGAAAACAGGTGCTATGCATCCAGGATTTTTATTCCGATACCATGATCATCATGCACATGTAAAAATGAATGATTTTAAAGTGCTCAAATATCATTTTCAAATCAGTAACGTGCTTGTGCACAAACAGGCTTTTAATGCTTATTCTCTAACGCATTGCGGCCATGAAAGGATAGCATCGAGATAACACTCGTGCTACTATCCTCTTAATTAAATAACACAAACTCTATGACATGATGTGCATCAGAAAATCAGCAACAATCAGCACGCAAATCACACCATTTAAACATCCCAACCCCCTACGTTTAGGTATTGCTTTCGTTGCACAGGTGTAGGGGTTCATTTTGTCATGTTTTGATGTATAAAAAGCAATAAATCACAAACTTTGACAAAGAGATAGGGCAAACTCAGGCCAAACCTCATGCTTTGCCACTACCATACATCCACAAATAATTATTATAGTTTTCCTTATTTTTCCAAGATGTATTTCTATTTTTTCCCTTATTTTTTGAATACACCCCACTCCGTGGTGAAGGCAGTCTTGTGCTTGTCGTCAGGGTGCACTTGCACTCGATTATAGCCAGAGAAACCATCCAAGAAGCCGTAAGCTTCTTTGCTTGCCATCCTCTCCAGCATGTGCTCAGTATACGGTAAGGGGTAGTTATCCCTCTTTGTAGCAGCATTAACCTTCTTGTAATTCACACACACTGAAATTTTACCATTCTTTTTAATAACGATCATTATGGACAATACCCAACCCGTGTGCTCAATCTCATATTTAAATCCCGCCTTCATGCGCTTATCGATTTCTTCCTTCATTGCATGGGTGTGTTTGGGACTCATAGGGTAAGGTCGCTGCTTTGTTGGCACCGCATCTAGAACCATTGGAATATTATGGGTCACAACCCTAGAATCGACTCCTCTAAGTTCCTCCAAGGACCAGGCAAACACATCGACATACTCTCGCAGGAGAGCAACAAGTCTAGCCTCCTCACCCTTGGTCAGGTCATCAGCGATGAACACAGGTCGAGGCTTCTTGCCTTCCCTTTCCAAGTCGACCTCCTTGACCCTCGCGGGTCCCTCAATTGGTTCACTAGCTTGCCCTTGTCTCTTTGCTCGTAGCAAAACCACCACTATATCACCATTCTTAAACTTCGTGAAGCATTTGGGGAGGTCCTGTGGCCTTCTTTTGCCTCTCTGCTTCTGAGTCTTTAGTTTTCTTCCTGGCCTCCTCCCTTAACCATCTGCGCCTTAGGTAGACTGGCAAGTCCCCTTTGGTGCGTCTCACCTTAGAGGGTTGGGGTATTTCAGGATCACTCTCTGTACTGACTTCAGACTCTGAGTCAAACTCGCATTCCTCGCTTGAGGAAGGAGTTTTGCCAGGGGGTCGTAGTTCAGTAGGTGAATCCCTCTTCAGTGGTACTGGAGCTACCAGTGACCGCGCCACCCCTGCCTGCTCATAATCCGTGGCTCTCATGTGCTCAAGCCAGGTCCTATCGCACTCCATCAGTATGACTCCTTTTTCATTCCAGCCTGCCCTTTCCCTTCTAGGCCTAGAGTCTGCCTTGATTTGTTCGATTGCTCTCCCTTAAGTGTCATATTCTATCGTGTCTAACTCCTCTTCACTCTCGTCCCCCACAAAGCGACAATGCTCATACCCCTCATCATCGGAATCTTGCCCCTCTGACTGCTCGTTATCCCCTAGGTTTTCCTCTCCAAACTCCTCTTTATTAGTGACTAAAGCCCAATTGTATAATAGGTTAAGATTGTGAATTTTGGTCCATTTCCACTCAGGCCCAGCCAAGAGATCACTTAGGGGTTTTAGATTAGCAGCCTTGTTGCCCTTCAGTTTATCGGTCAGGCACTCTATGATTTCCTGAAGCTGGAGCTTGTTGGTGGGGATATGGAACGAGACTGGTCTCCCTGGGTCACGTGAGCTTCCTGTCATCATGCAGAGTGGCACGGTGGGCTCCTTTGCTCGCATGCTTGGTGATTTAGCAGCTTGCTTATATAGCTCATCCTCATCTGAGAATGGTAGGTCAACGGTTGCCAAGACATGCATCCAATCCTGCTCGTCCTCAGGCCAAGGGATGTACTTGATCAATGACCCATAGGGTTTGCTTGCCTGGGCATCACCTTTTAGCATGGTCGAGATAGCATCGAGGTTGGCTGGGGTAGTCTTCCAGGTGTCCATCTCAACCCTTACCGCTTCCATCCTATTCCCCAAGAAGATGAGATTGTTCCCCCAATCTTCAATAACTTGCGCATTCCTCATCCAGGGTTGGCCTAGTAGTATGTCGTAGTCCGCACCCTTCATGACAATGAAGTTTACAGAAAACTGCACTCATGTGACCTTCATTGGCCAGTTCTTTAGGACCTCGAATGGTCTGACCTTCATTCCATTGGCCAATGTAGCATTGAACCTAGCCGCCTCCACAGGTGGGTTTCCCCAGGCCTGTAGAAGTGTGTGGCTCAAGACACTGACCCCGGTCCCTGTGTCTACGATTCCTTTTCGTATTGCGTCCCCCAAGGCTAAGATAGGTAGGACTGCATGCATCTCCGTGCCTTCCCAGAAAGTGTTGACATGTAGTGACCTTGGAGCCGAGTGTAGCATTAGGCTTGGAATTTGCGTGAATGTGTCCTGCTCTTGCAAGTCAGCGGCAATATGCCCCCCTTTT
This sequence comes from Lygodium microphyllum, assembly GCF_053477565.2. Taxonomy (NCBI): domain Eukaryota; kingdom Viridiplantae; phylum Streptophyta; class Polypodiopsida; order Schizaeales; family Lygodiaceae; genus Lygodium; species Lygodium microphyllum. The sequence goes on along the minus strand of NC_141137.1, from coordinate 5,295,438 downwards.
CCCTCCACCCAGTGCCTTAATTCTTGCCATAAGGGAGGGTGCTGCCGAAGCAAATCTCCCAGGCTCACGGTTACTGGGGTGGTTGCTAAAGTGGTGAGGAGGTTGTTGGGTGGTTGGCTTCCTCCTTGGTCACCATTCTTTGGCCATATGTCGTGGTTAGCTTGTTGACCAGCTTCTCCTTGGTCTTGCCTCTATGGCATCTCTCATGGTGTGGGTGTGTTCCTCGATTGAGGTCAGGATGGAAAAATGGGTGTGCTCACACTAGAGAGGTCTTCCATTCGGTCTTCCAGTATGGGTTCTACATCTTTAAGGTGTTCATGGGCATCCTTGACCCACTCCTTAACTTTGGCTATTGCCTCGAGTTGCCGTCTGGGATGGGGGTACTCCCCTACCTTGGCACTCCCTAGTTCTATTGTCTTAGGAGCTGAGGTCTCTGGCTCAGCATCAGTGACCCCCTTTCCTGCCACTAAGGTTGTAGCTTCCTCAGTCTTAAGGGTAATATTTGTGTTTGTTCTCTTTCTCCTTCTCCTCTAGCTTTTCTTTCCCAACGAGGCTGCATCCAGGTTACTTGGCCCAGGCAATGAGATGCCTGTTCGTTTTGTCTGCGCTCACGTCATGACATGCAGTAGGATGGGTGTATCCTCACCGCCAAAGGTCTCCACACCAAATAGTCCCAAGGGCACAGAGGGCACATTGGCAGAACTAGCTAATGGCTTCCATCTAGGACAGTTAGGAAATAGGTGTGTGATCCCACACTCGGTGCATCGAAGGTCGGCTTTGTCTTGGTTTGCCTGTTCCCTTTTCAGGCAACGTGATGAAATATCGCCTGGATGACCGCAAATCCATCATGAGATTGGATCTTGACTTGGTCCTCCAAAGCCTCTACTTCTTCATGTGCCCAGCGCCATTATCGGTACTAGTCGATAGTCCATCAGGATTGGATTGCCTTCCTCGTCATAGGAGATGTATGGGTTCACATAGCTTTCCTCTTCACTAGGTTCTTCCACATAGTGAAAATGGAGTGTCACTCAATGGTTGGGTTACATAGGGCCCTGATGGTCTGGGTATGCATGTTGGGTTCATCTCTAGCCTAGGAATGGTTAGTCTTGCATGATTTGGTGCTGGAAGAGCCAGTTGGGCTCCCCTGCCAAAGAGGTTAGGTGGCCTGTTGCCTAAGTATGGAGGGTTGTATTGCTGTGCATATGGGAACCTCCTGGGCAATCTGCAGTGCAACGCGTCATGACCAAACCTACCATAGTTCGAGCACGGCGGCCTAGATCTAGGATCTTGACACTTGGCTGGGAGGTGGTTTCCACCACAGTGTATACACTGCACGTGAGACCGTGCAGGCTTCCTCATCTGTTCTTGCAATCGTGCAAGCTCCATTCTTACCTCAGCCAGCTCCTGGCATTGGTCAACACCTTTTCCCTTATCTCGTATGCTAGAGTTCTCTCTCTCTCCCAACACCATTGTCCACTCTGAAGCTCTCTAGCTTGTACTGTCCCGATTGGAGTTCCTCATTCTTTGCTCCCTAAGCTGATCTGTTAGAATATCAAGCTCCCATTACTCTCCTATCAGTATGTATGATCGACATTAGTTGTGTCCAGCTGTATCAACAAGTGTGGGACATTAAATAAGTTGGTGGTCTTAGACCCAGTGTGAATGGTCCTACGGACCTTAGTACTATTGTATACACTTATGTTATGTTAGTAGTCTATGAAATAATGGAATATGATGAATGACTTGAAAATCAGGTTGCTACTCCATTACATTGTCTCTCTCCCTCTCTCTTCCAACATGGTATCAGAGCCATCATGGATGGGCTCTTGAAAGCATGAAACTGTGAGAAAGACCTACAACCTGAAGACTGAGGGCAGTGGTTGAAGTGAAGCAAGCAAGCTGACAGTGTGCAGGCTATCATTGTATCTGTGAAGGTATGCCTTTTGCCATTTTGGGTTGTCATTATACAAGAGGGTTGTCCTGGCCTATTTGAAGCATTGTAGAGGCTTCATTGAGCACTCAAGAGCAAGCATCAACTATCCTTGTAGAGTATACCTGCTGCTGAAACCCCTAGGGCTGCTGGCGTGTTTGCGCCTAATCTTGAATGGTCATTTTCTGCTACTAATGAAGATATCAATCACTATCTAGTTGATCTCCAGCTTGAAAATGCTTCTTGGAAGGTCCTTTGATGCCTTGATAATCCATTGCCTGGTCTGGAGCTGATGTATGAGCTGGAACAGTGAGCTTCAGATCTGAAATATAGTCCAGGTCTGTTACAAACAGGGAATACACAGCATGTATGTATCTCCGACATGAGATTTGAGCATAGATATGCTTATGTAGACATATGTATTGGTTGATATGCTTATAAGCTGAAGTCTTGGTGGCAAAAATATTCAAATCTAGAATTGTTTAATGGTTGGAAACTGTCATTGAACAGGGCAGCATACACTAGAGTCCTCCTGAAGTTTTGAAGCCATTTGATGAGCATTTTGAGCTCTACTGAAGTGAGGGCTCATTTAGGAAGCATATGTACTGAGTTTGATGCATTTGGGTTGCATTTTACTGATAAAATATTCAGATCTAAAATTTTATGACAGGCTGAAAACTGTCATAAAACTGTCATCATCATATACTCATTGCCTTGAAGAAGTACATGCCTTTTGTTACCTACAGGGAGTTGTATGGTACGGGATATGATTGTTGAATGCTATGAGCATTGAGATGAGCATTGAAGGCTCTTAAAAACTGAAATCTAAATCTGGAAACAATTGTATTCATAGGGTATTGGCTGGCCATAAACAGTCCCTGTACTTTTTGACATTACTTCTTGAAGACAGAGAGTCTGCGAATGCCCGTATGGTTATGTATTGATCCCTACACACAGTGGCATATGTATGAAGTGGCTTGAGGATCTCTTGGGCTGAAATATATCTTGGTTTGACAGTTTATTGGCTGTATACAATCTGTGAGCAAATTTATGTCACTTGTACTTGCTGGATATGCATTGTTTTGTGCTTGTATGACTGTGTCTACTTGCCTATATATACTAGCAAATGTTTGGGAAAGTTTGGAGCATGTATGACACGTTTTAAAGTGGTTTTTGATAGTAAATTCACTGCTGGTTATTGAAAATTTACAGGTTTCAGACTGCGTATTCTCTTTACTACAATAAGCTTGCATGACATAGAGTTACAATACCTACAAAGTCTATGTACTAACTGATGTACCTACGGGTTATACCACATGGTTGTGGATGTTTTTTAGGTTGTAAAGGGCTGAAATACCCTGGTTTTTTGCAGAGAATAGTTGCAGAAAACTGTCATAAACAGTCAAGGACTGAGGTTGGTCAGAGTGACTTGTTGGCTTGCAGGAAGTCAAGCAGTGACTAAATAGTGTCTGGTACAACATGGCAAATGCAAAAAGGACTGACAACATAACCCAGATAGTGGGGGAAAAGCTTGACAGTAATAATTATGCCATATGGAAGTTCCCCATGGAGAACTTCTTAATAGGGAAAGGCTATTGGGAGTTGGTGACTAGAGCAGAAGCTGAACTTGAGCTCCCAGATCGACCTACGGCTGATCAGAGACGATTACACCGAGCTTGGATAGAAAGAGCTCGTAGAGTCTTGCACTGGCTCTCTTTATGTATCTCAGATGCCATGGTAATGCAGATAATGAACTGCAGCTCTCCTAAGAATGCATGGGACATTTTGGTCAAGTACTATGGCACAACAACAAGTGCCAAGAAGATACAATTGAAGCAAAAGTTCAACAACATGGAGAGGAAGAGCAGATCTATACAGGATTATGTCACGGAGATTAAGACCATTGTGGATCAGCTGGCATCTGTTGGTTCATAGGTTGAAGATGAAGACATGGTTGCTGTGACTTTGAATGGCTTGGGGCCTGAGTATGTCTTTTGACACTTCTGTGTCTGTGCAGGCTGAAATGCCTGATTTCAATGAGCTGGTTGCATTGCTTATCCATGAAGAGGTTAAGCTTGGCTTGGCTACAGGATCTAGCAGTTCTAGAAACAAGGATGCAATTCTCTATTCCAATCAACGCAGCCGTGGCAACTATGGTAGAGGCTATGGATCTAGCAGAGGAGGCCAGCAAAATGCATCATATGGCAATAACAACCAACATGTATCGAATGCAAGAGATGGTGGAAACTTTAGAGGCAAGGGGAGATCTAGCCCTAGAGGTAGAGGCTCCTGGCAACAACAGCGTCCATCTGACAATCCGAACAAGGATAAGGATTGTCATTACTGCGAAAAATATGGGCATATTGCCAAGGACTGCTGGAAGAAGCAGGGCAATCAGAAAGGCAAACAACATGGGCATTTTGCTACATCTAGTCAAGCAGATGATACTTCAGGAGATAGATTGTTTGCCATGCAGTATGTAAAAGACAGAGTTACTGAAAAATCCACTAATGATGCAATTTGGTATATTGATTCAGGGGCATCGAACCATATGACTCCTCATGGTGATTGGTTCACTGATATGGTGGCTGAAAAAAATGGCTATGCCTGTACAGGTGATGACACGCAGCATAGCATTGAGCATAAAGGCAAAGTGCCTCTTGTGGTTCATGATGGCAAAAAGAAAAAATTGCATGATGTATTGCATGTTCCTTCGATTACAAAGAACCTACTGTCTGTTGGTCAGATGACCGGAGTAGAACTTGCAGGTTAGATTCAACAAGCATGGTTGCTTTATTGAAGAGTTTGGTAATGGATGCAAGTTAATAGCTCGTGGTCACAGGAATGGCAGAATTTTTACTCTTGATTCTACCTTGCCAGAGCTGAATTTAGCCATGTTTGCCCATGGTTCTGGCACTATCAAAGACTTGGAAATTTGGCACAAGAGAGTGGGGCATGTAAATTTGCAAAGGCTGCAAATTATGCAGAAAAAACAGCTTGTTACAAGTTTACCCAAGTTCCAATATTCAGATATTGGTCATGTATGTGATGCTTGCCAGTTTGGTAAGCAGTCAAGGTTGCCATTTGTCAGGCATGTAAGGCAGAGTACACATCCATTGCAGTTAGTGCACTCTAATGTTTGGGGACCAGCCCATAATGCATCCATGGGAGGCTCGAAGTATTACATGACATTCATTGATGATTACAGTCGCTATACTTGGGTTTATATTCTGAAGACAAAGGATGAGGTGTTTGCTATTTTTCAACAGTTTAAAAAGCAGGTTGAAAAGGAATTTGACTGTTATATCTCTTGCTTGAGGTCAGATAGCGGTGGGGAGTATGTGTCAAATGAGTTTGACAACTTTCTAGCTGAAAATGGCATATGTAGGCAACTTACCTGCAGCTACACTCCTCAGCAAAATGGGGTAGCTGAAAGGAAGAACAGGGTCTTGATGGAAGCTGCTTGTGCCATGATGAATGAGAATAAGATGCCACTCTATTATTGGGCTGAGGCTATTATGACAGCCATGTATATCTTGAATTGGACTCCCACTACAGGTATTCATGAGATGACAAGGTCTGAGAAGCTGCATGGCTATAAGCCGGATGTAAGTCACATGAAAGTCTTTGGCTGTCTTGCTTATGTGCATATTCCAAATGAAAAAAGGAAGAAGCTAGATCCAAAAGCGCATAAGTGTGTTTTCATTGGATATTCGCAGGAGAAGAAGGTATACAAATGTTATGATCCCTCTACTAGGGAGACCTTGGTGAGCAGGGATGTTATTTTTTATGAGATGGGTTCTTGGTATGTATCACCGGCAACAGTGCCATCGGATATGCCTTCCACTCATGTATCTACAGTTGATATGCAGCAGAGCACTGCTATGACAGGACCTAGTATTCAGACAGTATCTCCATGGACAGGGAGATTGAGGAGCTCACCGTCCACTGACACCAATATGTCAGTGAGGGGGAGATATGATGTCGCGGACAAAGGAAAAGAGAAAGTTATTGAGGATGTATCTGGGATGATGACACCTGGTAGGATGACTTCTGGATATGAGTCTATTGACACTTTACACAATGAACTTGGTATTTCGATTGTCTATAGCTTGGCGCAAGGTAGAGCAGGTACATTCCGCCTCATGAGAGGGGGGAATCGAGCAATACACCACAGCTTAGACGCTCACAGAGGGTTAGATACCCTGTTGACAGGTTGACATATAGTAGCTACACTGCAAAGCATTATGCTTACATGGCAAAAGTGATGGAGATCAAAGAACCAGGTACATATGCTGAAGCAGTGGAAAATGAGAACTGGTGTGCAGCTATGGATGAAGAAATGAATGCCTTGGCTGAAAATAAGATATGGGATCTTGTGCCACTACTTGAAGGAAAAAAGACCATTGGCTACAAATGGGTTTACAAAATCAAATGTAAGTCGGATGGCAGTGTGGAAAGGTACAAAGCCAGGCTAGTTGCTAAGGGGTATGCCCAATAGTATGGACTTGATTATGAGGAAACATTCAGCCCTATTGCCAAGATGGCAACCATATGCACTATGATTGCCTTGGCTACTACTAGAGGCTGGAAATTATAGTAGATGGACGTTAAGAATGCATTTCTTAACGGTGACCTAGCAGAGGATGTCTATATGGTTCATCCAGAAGGGTATGTTCACCCTGATTTTCAGCATTATGTATGCAACTTGAAAAAGGCACTGTATGGGCTGAAGCAGGCTCCAAGAGCTTGGCATGCTAGGATCAGTAACTACTTGCAAAGGTTGGGTTTTACTGTTGGTAGGGCTGATCACAGCCTATTTACAAAGAAGACCGACAGTGGCTTGGTAGTGCTGGTCATATATGTTGATGATTTGATAATCACTGGTGATGATGACTTGGGAATACAGCATGTAATGAAGATGTTGAAATCTGAATTTGACATGAAAGATCTAGGTGAATTGAAGTAATTTTTGGGTATTGAGGTAATCAAGGCTGAAAATGGTTTATGGCTGATGTAGAAACATTATGCCATGGAAATGCTGAAAAAGTATGGCATGGCTAAATGCAAACCATTGGATACACCCCTTGATTAGAATGTCAAGCTGGACATTAGCACTAGAGTTGAAATTCAGGATGTGACTATGTACAGGAAGATGGTTGAAAGTCTGATCTACTTGACCATCACTAGGCCAGATTTGAGTTATGTAGTTGGGCTCATAAGTCAGTTTATGCAGAAGCCCAGGAAGCCACATCTGGATGCTGTTAGGCAGATTATGAGATATGTTAAGTCCACTGTAGATTATGGGTTGTTCTATGTGAGAAATAAGCCCTTGAAACTGGTTCGATACACAGATGCGGATTGGGCAGGATGCTCGTATGATTGCAGATCTACGAGTGGTTATGCTTTTGGCCTTGGAAGTGGCATGATCAGCTGGAGCAGCAAGAAGCAACCAACGGTTGCATTGTCTAGCACTGAGGCAGAGTACAAGGGTGCTACATTGGTAGCATGTGAGATTTCATGGCTGCTCAAGCTTATGGCTGATTTGGATATTCAGGTGGATGCTCCAGTGACCTTATTATGTGACAATCTCAGTAGCATACTCCTGGCAATGAATCCAGTATACCATGCCAGGACAAAACACATAGAGATACACTACCATTTTATCAGAGAGATGGTTCTTGCAAGGAGAGTAGATCTTATGCATGTGAAGACTGATGAACAGGTCTCAAATATCTTTACCAAGTCCTTGGGTAAAGATAAGTTTAGTAGTTTTAGACAGCTACTTGGAGTTCATCAGATGATTTGAGCTTGAGGGGGAGTGTTAGAATATCAAGCTCCCATTACTCTCCTATCAGTATGTATGACCAACATTAGCTGTGTCCAGCTGTATCAGCAAGTGTAGGACATTAAATAAGTCGGTGGCCTTAGACCCAGTGCGAATGGTCCGACGGACCTTAGTACTATTGTATACACTTATGTTATGTTAGTAGTCTATGAAATAATGGAATATGATGAACGACCTGAAGGTCACGTTGTTGCTCCATTACATTGTCTCTTGTTAAAGATACGGGATCTAGAGCATGGCAGTGAGTTATGGTGGATGGAAGGAGAAGTGTGGACTCATGATGGAGAAGACAAGGACACTGTTTGTTACACAAGTGAATTAGGTTCCAAGATTGAGACTTGGACTCATAAACACAATCTTGTGTATGTGGACAATGACACTGACACTTCACTGAAAAGAAAAGAGTACTATCATTGCATTAAGAAAAGGAAGCAATTACAATGCTTTATAGGAAAGTAGGAAACTGCAGTAGGCACCACTGTGCATATGGGATAGATTAGCCTACATGTCCTTGGCCCTGAGTCTCCATACAAAGAGGCTGTTTAGTGAGTGTGATTGCTGATTCTCAACACCCCTCCTCAATCACAACTAGAAAGGCACAAAGTGTGTAGAGGCTGTAATGAGAACCACGTGCAAAGTGTGGGCACACCACAAACATGGTAGACACCAGAGGCTATCGCAGAAAAGGCTAAGTGTGGGCACCAAAACATGATGGACATCTAGAGGCTGTAACAGGGGCCTCACAAAGTGTACAGGGACTGTAATGCCAAGTTACATAAGGAGTTTACAAAGCTTATGGCAGGAAGCATTAGGGCAAGGAAATACAAGGCTTTTAAAATAGTTTATCAGAGTTATGAGAGTAGAAGGACTGATGAGTCTTGTCCTTCCGATCTTGGTGGTCTTCATCTTCATCTTCTTCTTCCTTTGCTCCATTTTCTTCTTCTTCTTTGACTGCGACTAGATAGGCCTTTTGGGATCTCTTTCTTGCGTGGCAAAACTTCTCGGTGTGTCTAGTCCTTTTGCAAAAGTCACAGAAGAGCTGATCCTTCTTGCCTTTGTACCTGTTGCCAACATATAATGCATGCTCATCTCTAGAGGTACTTGGTTCTTCCTTAGTTTTTAGCTTCTTTTCCTCTTCTAACAGTGATGCCTGAATATCAACAAGTTTAGGATTTGGCATGTTGATTAAAGTTGTTGATACATTATTATATTCAGGAGGCAAACTCTTAAGTAGAACACCGATGCAAACATCTTCGTCCATTTTAATGTTGATTCCTGCAAGTTGGGTTAGGAGTCCTTCCATGTAATTTAGATGTGTGCCAAGTGATGTGCTGGACTTCATTTCAAGCCTGAAGAACTCAATCAGGAGACCATACTTTGATGATTTAGATTGTGCACCGAACAAGGTGTCAAGTCTCTTCCATGTATCCTGTGAGGTCTCACAGTTATCCACATGGTGGATATAACTGTCGTCTAGCTCCAGTTTGATAATGGCCTGGGCTCTGTCATCATTCTTTTGCCAAGTAGTTGCAAGGTCCGCATCCCGAGGTTTCTTCTCTTTGCCATTTGTGATGGCCCAGAGACCCTTTTTCATCAAGATGAGCTTGATGCGGGTTTGCTAGGTGTGAAACCCGACTCCTTTGAATCGAGCATTTGGAGAGTCTTTTCCCATGTTGAGGTTGCAAGATCAACAGTAAATCAGTTTCCAAAATTCTCAGTTTGTAGTAGAGTTGGTTGTGTCACAAGACACAAGTGCTAAGAGCACTAGATGAGTGTCACTAGACACTATGTTTGTATCTTCTTCCTTGAGTCTTCAAATCTTCAATGGTTCTTCAAATGCTTCACAGATCTCCCCTTCTTGATTTGATGCTTGTCTTGTTGAGAAATTTAGTAGCTTAGTGAGATCTCCCCTCCTTGATTTAAGTGGCAGGAGAGAGAAAGTGAAGTGAGAGATGAGCTTGAGCTCAAAAAGCTATGGTGGTCTTTTTTTAGGGTTTCTGCACGACTGGTTATTCTAAGATTCCAGCTCATAGCCTGAACCATATGCCTCAAGATTCAAGCTAGAGATAGCCTAAGTGATAGGCTTCAAAAGCCCTAAAGACCCAAGACAAATCGCGCTGCGCAGATGGACATCAGGTTGTACGAACAAAAGGCGCTGTTTCTGGACTGCGACTGACGAATCACGCAATGTTGGAGCTGTAGGTCACCAATGTTGGTGTTTGAAGTGACAGGAGGCAGCGCCCTGAGTTAAGGAACATTTCTCCAGAAGAAAGTAAGTGAAGATATGCCCTGTAAGTGGAGATCTAGCTCCTCCAACAGAGGTAGGTTGTAGGTTGGCTATGGCTGCCAAGGGGTAGAGAGTGAAAATGGAGTTGGAGATGAAGTCAAACACTTGAGCTGAGCTGGATAGAGATTATGAGAGACTGAGAGAGCAGAGAGAGGACCTGAAACATGTTAAGCCATGCCCGACTGAGCTCTGATACCATGTTAAAGATACAGGATCTAGAGCATGGCAGTGAGTTATGGTGGATGGAAGGAGAAGTGTGGACTCATGATGGAGAAGACAAAGACATTGTTTGTTACACAAGTGAATTAGGTTCCAAGATTGAGACTTGGACTCATAAACACAATCTTGTGTATGTGGACAATGATACTGACACTTCACTGAAAAGAAAAGAGTACTATCATTGCATTAAGAAAAGGAAGCAAGTACAATGCTTTATAGGAAAGTATGAAACTGCAGTAGGCACCACTGTGCATATGGGATAGGTTAGCCTGCATGTCCTTGGCCCTGAGGCTCCATATAAAGAGGCTGTTTAGTAAGTGTGATTGCTGATTCTCAACATCTCTCTCCCTCTCTCTTCCAACATGATTGTCCACCCTTATTGCATCTTCAAAAACTCTAGCTAACATGTCTCTGTGTTGGGTGGAGTTACTAGCCAAGGCCTTGTAGAGCTCCTCGCTTTGCATTCCATTTATAAACATGGTAGACACAACCTTCTCATTAGGTTGCTCATTGGCCGGGATCCTCTTGAAGAGGCTATGCACATGAGTGACATAGTCTCTTACGTCTTTCTTTTCCCTCTGAACTGACATTTATCAACCGGACAATGAGGTTGTCAGAGTACCCTGCCTCAGAGAATCTCTTGATAAAATGGTCTTTAAGACGGGCAAAGTTTGTGTGCTTGGCTGCATCTAGACTAGTGTACCAAATTCTCCCCTTATCACCTAAAGACAGCCCAAAGGCTATAAGGTCCATAAGACCGTTTACTTTGCAAACTTTTTCGAACTGCTCCACAAAGCTATATGGGTCATTGCTAGGTTCATATTTGTCTAGTTGCTTTGCTACAACAGGGATCCTAGATTGCCCCTTTGCCCCTTGCGTGACCACTAATCCCGAAAGTAATGATGTGGCTAAGGCTGTTCCGCTCTGCTCATCAGACGTGTTGTCCATGAGCCACCTGGCTTCAAGTTCACTCAATGATAAGTCATCCTCTACTACTCGTTCTCTCTCTGCATTTGGTCCTACTTTGGCTACACCAGCCAGGGCTAGTACACGCCGGCGGGCCTTGTACATATTTACATCTTGTTGGATTTAGCCTTTTGCTCATGGTTATAGGCAATCATGCTCTCTAGCACCTTTATGATCGCCTTTCTTTCCTCTTCTAGGTTTGGTACTACTTCCTCTACTGGCCTACCCTGAACTACCATCCTAGTCAACAAGTCATACTCATTGACTAACTCCTGCACTATGACTGGGAACTCTCCAAAGTCCAGTCGCTCCTCTCCTTGTTCGCCTCGTGATCCTGACATTACTCCCACTTCCAGCTCCACAAGGTCATCGATCATTTTGAGTGACTCCGGCAGCGTCCGATCCTCTATGTTGTCGCCTTCGTGTCCTCTTAGGGTCTTACTGATGGGGCTCTTTGGTAGCCAGCTATGTTTTGGGATCTTCTCTTAGTAGTGGGTTTCTTGGTGTTATTATGTCTTCTGATGAGCTCCTTGTTATTGAAAGCAATCGTCAATCTTATCCACAACTTGTGCTTCGTGCTTTCTAGTGCTCGGTGCGAAAACAGGATTTTCCTTTTCTTGTAGTGCACCTTAGGTGATGAAATCAAAAAGTGAGGTGCGGATGCACGAAATGCTCAATGCAGACTCCACTCTACCCCTCACGTTCGTGGCCTGATGTGGCTCTAAGCGCAGGTTCTGGCTGATCTAAAGTTTTACTGAAAGACCCTGGTGCATTCTCTATTCTTCTTCAGGGTTGGTTGGTTGGCTGGTCGCCGAATGTCAAGTCAAATCCCAAATTTGGTCTGCTCAGTGTCTAGTTGTTCGGGGTGAATCTTCGGTTATCCTGTCTGGCCTCTAACTTCTAAGGTTAAACTGGGTTCCCTAGGGTATTAGAGATGTGGCCAAGGTGGCCAGGACTGTGGGACAGGTTTAAAAACCTTCTATTAAAGTTCTGGTGAACTGGTCCAATTTTGGGGATCAGATGGGCTGGTCCGAATTTCCCACTAGGAACAGTGGTCAAATTCTACTTTGGTCTAATTTCCCTAGTCAGACAGGGCAGGTTCGACTACTGCAATGGGTTGAGTGGTCCAAATCCGGGACTAGGACACGTGGTCCGACTTTGACCCCGGATCCGATTATAATAGTCGGACGGCTGGTCCGATTCTGGAGATCGGATTGGAAGAGTGGTCCGATTTTCGGGCTGGTTTGATTCTGGAGATCGGATCGGGAAAGTGGTTTGATTTTCGAAGTCGAACGGTTCGACTCTAGAAATCGGGCAATCTTATTATGGGACTTGGATGCACTGGTCCAACGTTGCGGAGGACAGCCCGCAGGTTGCGCGCGATGCCTCAAGATCAATGCCTACTCCACGGAATCATATCGTGCCTTCCAAATAGATGCAAAGCAATAGAGGAAATTGTCTGGCATACCTAGAAGCGATGTGGCGCTCGAATTGATCAGTACTTTGTGATCTCCCCACAGCTCTCTCTCTCTTGCTCTCTCCCTGGCTCTCAAGCTCACTCTCTTCTCAGAAGGCAGAATGTCAAATGTGGTGTTCCTTGGTTCCCTGGGCCCCTTATTTCCCCATCCCAGCCTGCCGTAAACTCAAAAATTAATCCCGCAAACTCTTCCAGCCAGAAGTTTGAATCTGTGCCCCTATTTCCCTGTCTCCAGCAAGCAAAACCCTTCTGTTTTCTGTCTTTTTCCTATCCTAAAATTAACCTAATGCAACAGAAATCACAGACAAAGATGGAGCTGGATGGTCCTACTCTAATATTCAACAACAAATCAAAATACTTATTTGCTCCAAAGATCAAAACCTCCTAAATCTCCTAACTATCTCAAGCACCGGTTCCGGCTGCAAACCCTACTTCTATGCTCGATTCGATGCGTGCGGCGCTCAAGGCTTGATTCCATCGGTCCCAGCAACGGAACCAAAATGAAGGGAACCTACGGAGCTCTATCCCGAGACCTACGAACCGCTTATTGATCAAGTGTTTCAAGCCGAGCGGACATGGCTACCTCTAATATAGCCGACACACAATGCCTACCTTATGAGTGTAGTGAGCTTACCTTGATGCTTGATCGAGTTTCCTCCTCTCTCTTGCACTCCGGTAGCTTCACGATCCTTGTGGCAAGCTCAAGCAACCTCAAGCCCCCTCCGTCAAGCCCCATCCTCCATAGCTGCGCAAGAGAAGAGAAGAGAAGAGAAGAAGAGAAGATGAAGAGAGAAGATGGGGATCTTCTTCTCCACGATCCCTCACTCTCACACACTCACTCCCTCGCTCCCTCACACTCCCTCAATCCCTCACTCAAGCACAAGCAAGAAGGCAAGAAACAAGAGAAGAAGAAGAAGAAGCTTTAGCCACACACAAGAATGAGCTTCTCATTCACTTTTGAACTTTATATACATGCCCTACTTTTTGGGCAGTCATCCCCACTTTTTACATAGCTGGCCATTAGCATAGGCCCTCTTTTCCTATTTCCCACCGTTCTAACTTATCCCATTCTCACTAATGCATAAAATTTGCACAGAGGTGATCCTGGCACTCTTTTTACAAGGATTCAGGAGCGCTTTCATATTTAATGGCACGCTTTTACTCTTTTCTTTTCTTGAGGCGACATTGAAGCCTTCTGGAGAGGTCGTCATTCAAATTTTTAGGGTCTGACCTCCATCCAGGATGCCTTTTCCTTCCTTTGTCCTGTGCCTTTTTGGTTATCTCCTTCTTCCATTTTTCCCGAAGTTCTGCTCCATTTTCCATTCCTTTGTGCTGCGGTAAACAGAAGGAGAGGGAGAGAGAGAAGGAGAGGAAGAGAAAAATAAGAAGGAGAGGAAGAGGGAGAGGAGAAGAGAAGGAGAGGGAGAGGGAGGGAGAGAAGGAGAGAAAGAGAAAAATAAGAAGAAGAGAAAGAAGAGAAGGAGAGAAGAAGAGGAGAGGGAGAGAGGGAAGTAGAAGAGGAGAAAAAGAAGAAGAAGAGGAAGAAGAGATAGAGAGAAGAAGAGAAGGAGAGGGAGAGAGAAGGAGAAGAAGTGAAGAAGAAGGAGAAGAAGGAGAGAGAGAGTAGGAGAAGGAGGAGAAGAAGAGGAAGAAGAAGAAGAGGGAGAGAGAGAGTAGGAGAAGGAGAGAAAAAAAGAAGAAGAAGAGGAAGAGAGAGAGAAGGAGAAGAGGAGAAGAAGAAGAAGAAGAAGAAGAAGAGAGAGAGAGAGAGAGAGTCGGTGAGTGGAGAAGGTGTCAAGGGCCGTGTTTGAGGAGCTATGTTCGAGGAGCCACTCTTCAAGCCACGCCCTCATCAGCGAAGGTCACCTTCTCACGACCTTTCCTTTCCCAAGCCTGTCATCTTGAGGGCCCATTAAGGTCAGGACTATCCAAACTCCGCGTGATAAATGGCTCCCAAAAAGAAAGTTGTGGGAAGTGTAAGTGCTAGAGCTACCAATGGTACCGGTAATGCGGGAGAGGTGAGCAGAGTGACCAACGCAACAAATGCCCCTACGATCACGAATCAAACCCACATTCTTTTGATATTCTAGGCTTTATAATTAATTTTGGTTAAGCATATTCTGTATTACTTCAAGAAGAAGAAAAAAAAGGGGTAGTTACATGTATGGAACAAGAACAAGCCTTAGGATTTTTGTCTACTCCAAGTGATAGGTTGCATGCATGAAATGGTAGAGCATAGAGTTCGCATAAGTTTATATGCATAGAATGATAGATTTTACACACATAGAATGATAAGGTTTTTACATTTTTTCACATAAAATAATCATTTTTAAACCAGTTTAGTGCATGAATAGTCATCTAGAATTCATGCTTCGAAATCATGATTGAAATAAACACATGAAATGTTAGTTTTCATTCATAGGATGCAATTGTACCGATGGATAGAAACCTAAACTTTCATATACGCAAGTCTCTTGAGATTCGGTGCATTAGGAATAAGTATTCGTTGCCAGGTATGAAGAGAGTTAAAGGTCAATTAGGATGTACCAATATATTAAATGCACCATGTGCATGATGGGTAAGTTCGTTTGGAAAATTATGCATAGTACCGCACTAAGAGAAATGGAAGGGACGCATGCATCTAGACTGTATCCTAAAGGCCTAGATGAAGAGTCTTGCATTGCCAAGTGTGTTAACTGAACTTGGTTGAAGGGAGATGAGTAAAGAACTGGATGAATAAAAGACCCTTGATTGGGTTGCGAATAAGGCATGTCCGTTGCCTTGGTTGACCAGTTAATGCTTTGGGTTAGGGTTAAGATACCATAAGGTAAAACCCAAGGGAAAGAGCAAGTCAAAATAAGTTAACTTACCAAGAACATTTTCTTGCATGATCTTGTTTGAGATTATTGGGATCTTTCCAAGTTGCGAACGATCCAGGATCAGATGCTGGGAGCATTCGGGAAAAAGGAATCACACCTTAGCAGTTGGTCATACAAACGGCCTGTGAAATGTTCGTGATTGTACACTTAGATACATTATTTGTACTACTTTTCTCAAGGAACTAATTCAAGGAAAAACACTTAATGCTTCAGGTTAAAATCCTGGAGGGAGAGGCAGGAACAATTACCTCCAACTGTCTGCTTGGCCCTATCCAAGGGGGTTGTTACCCGTGCCGAGTATATGGACCTAACCCACCATGAGAGGTCTCTCCGTGGGTGCTGCTTGGAGCGGGAGGACACTTGGGTGCTAGGGAAGGCTTTGGCTGTAAATTCCTTGCCTTCGGATCCCGCAAAAGAGGTCGACGTGACTCGAGATAGGATCTTGAGGCCTGTGTACTAGTCTATGGGCGGAACTTGGAGCAACAATCCTGTAGATTGCTGGGATAGGATCTTGAGGCCCGTGTACTAGTCTATGGGCAGAACTTGGAGCAGCAATCCTATAGATTGCTGGGATAGCCTTCGGGCATGATACTTGATGTACTCCAAGATTATGATAAATAAATATTAGATATTTGAGAAAAAGAAACTTGCTTGACATTGTTTTTGTGTCAATGCCTAAGTTACATGAAGGAACCAGTGATTAAATTAAATAATTAAGAAAGCTGCTTTTGCATGTCAAACATAATGTGATAGGTAATTAGATAACTAAGCAAACTAAGGAAAGTGTGGTGGACGTGAGTTGGGTCCGTCCTACGGAAGAGTGGTCCCGGTTAGCTGGGAACTTTTCTCAAAAGATGGGATAACGCGATTATGAAGACCTAGCATCAGTGGAGTTAGAATCCTGATTTATGTTATTTTAGGGAAAAGGAATGGGACTATGCCTTATGGCAGAGAGGTTGAGCTTTGCATCCCTCTCCTTTTCCATTCTCCATGAACCAAGTGCATCATGAATCCACTTCGACTCTGTTGTTCCTATGAAAAGTGGTTCATCTGGAGCTCGATGCTAGCTACTTCCTAGAGACCTTGCTAATAGGAAATGAACCTTGACTTTAGGTCGATCCTAAGTGGGAACGGCCGGACACTTCTGCTTGTGGCACACTCGGAAAGATCTAGATCGCAAACCCTATGACATTCCTTGCAAGTGCGATGCGGAGCTTTCTAGACCCTCTTCCCGATGGGCTGCTAAGACATGTCCCACAAGCGGATGAGCGGACACGTTACAGTTGGTATGAGAGCGAACCAATGAGATCCAAAGATTACAAGGGAAATTAATGGAGGAAAATAAAGGGAATAAGGGGATAGTCAGGGTTAGCGAGTAGAATAGAGCAGTGTTTTCTGTTGAAAACATTTCTTTACTCACTTATGGATGCTGGGTTGCAGAGTCACGAAGCATGGAGCAAGTTCTTGGTGTTCCAGGTCATGTTCATGACTGCAATGCGTGCTTCGAATTATTGTCAGAGGCTAGGCATGATGAATATTCTGGACCGCATCTATAATCCTTCACCCCTGTATGCGGAGCGGAGATGGACAAGAGATTCAGGAATATACTACATAGCAACCCACCGACTCGCGTACCTTCAGACCAACTTGAAGAGAATCAAGTGGATGGAGGATTTAAAGATTGTGAAGCTATTCATCTTTGTCAAAGCTCACGCAAACACAACTTTTCATGTTAGCGGTCGGCAAGTCAAGCAGAACAAGTATGTCTATGAAGAAGTGACCAGGTGATCTTTGCCGACAAGATCAAAGTGTTAGGGCGCTATGAGAAGAACGGGTATCAAAGGAAGGAATACCCCAGGCTTCCTATGACTTATCGTTTCCTGAAAATCCATGACCCCACTCCATATTATCACTCCGTCCCTGTAGCCGATTGTAACACAATCCTATTTTCCCCAAACTGATGTATCAATCAGCTTGTCCTACTTATCCAAAATAAATGTAGTCAAAGGGTTATGTCCTCAAGAATGAATAAGACTTTTTACAATTGTCTATCTTGATCATAAATGTTAGCTAAGGTGTTAAGTGATTAAATCACTTGGCTAAAAACTTGTGCCAGGAGCTGCACTAGTCACAAAGAGGCCGTATAAGATGTTCATCCCAGAAGCTATCAAACTGAAAGAGAAACTCAAGCAACTATTAGACCAAGGCTACACCCGTCCTAGCAGTTCACCATAGGGAGCTCCAGTCCTGTTCCAAAAGAAGAAAGATGGAACGCTTCGTCTATGCATTGACTACAAAGGGTTGAATAAATCAACCATAAAAAATAAATACCCCATTCCAAGAATAGATGAATTACTTGACCGCCTTCAAGGAGCAAAGATCTTCTCTAAGATAGATCTTAGATCTGGATATTATCAGATAAGGATCAAAGAATAAGATATCCTGAAGACTGCATTCAGTACAAGATATGGGCACTTTGAATTCCTAATGATGTCATTCGGGCTAACGAATGCTCTTGCTACCTTCAATAGGATAATGCAGGATATCTTTGGGCCCTATCTTGATGACTTCGTACTCTTATTCTTTGACGATACCCTAGTTTACTCTAAACATGAAAAAGATCACGAACCCCAGCTTCGCATTGTTCTTGAAACAATGAGAGCACACAAGCTTTATGCCAAGAAGAAGAAGTGTGCATTTTTCAAGCGACAGATTGAATATCTGGGATTCATTGTATCAGTGGAAGGAATTTCAGTAGATCCAGCTAAGGTTAGAGATGTTCTGAAATGGACAACACCAACTTTTGTCAAAGAAATACGTAGTTTTCTTGGGTTGACAGGATGGTACATGATTTTTATCAAAGATTATTCTTTGATTGCAACACCTCTGATGATGACTGATCTACTAAAGAAGTAAGTAGCAATTGTATGGTCGCCTGCTAAACAGACCAGCTTTGACAAACTAAAGCAAAGCTTAGTATCACCACCCATCCTGAAACTTTCATGATCTTAGTAAGGAGTTTGAAGTGGTAACTGATGCTAGCGCACTTGCTTTAGGATGTGTACTCATGCAAGAAGGTCATCTCGTAGCATATTCTTCAAGAAAATTGAAGAGCCATGAAAGAAATTATGCTACCCACGATCTGGAGCTATTGGTTGTCATCCATGCCCTCAAACTTTGAAGGCATTACTTGCTAGGTAACAAATTTTCCTTAGTGATGGACCACAAGAGTCTTAAATGGATCTTCACCCGAATGAGCTCAATATGAGGCAACATCAATGGATCGAAGTGCTAGAAGAATATGATTTTGAAATCAAATATAGACATGGAAAAGAGAATGTAGTTGCCGATGCAGTCAGTCATCGCAAGGCATTTCTAAGTTCTCTTATTTTGCAAGATCCATCAACAGCAAGATCTCTAGCCACAATGGTATCAATTCCAAACAACCCGATTCTTGAGCTAGCAAAAGAAGGGGCATATCATGACCTAGTCTATCAAAAAATGCTAAGGGAGATCCCCATCAAGGATCAAGACCCAAAGCTAAAGACGAAGTATCAAGAATTCTCTGTCAGCAGTGGACTTGTCTACTTTAGGACAAGATTATGTATCCTTGCATGCCAAACTCTCAAACAGAAGATACTATGGGAAGCCCATGACTCCCCTTTCTCAGGACATTCTCACTATGCCAAGACCCTTAATGCGGTCAGAAAGAGCTATTATTGGGAAAAGCTCAAGGGTGACGTTCTCAAATATGTCATGGAATGTTTGTCTTGTCAACGCATGAAGGCATAACATGTCAAAATGCCTGGGAAATTGCAACCACTTGGCATTCCCCAAATGAAATGGGAATTCATTAGTATGGACTTCATTGTTGGCCTACCCCAAGCTCAGGGAGGATATAAATCTATTATGGTTGTAGTAGATATGCTCATCAAGGTCGCACATCTCATCCCTAACAAGACGAACTATAAAGATTCAAACATCGCAAGATTATTCATCAAGGAAATATTCAAACTGTATGGGTTACCTAGAAGAATCATTAGTGATCATGACTCTCTCTTCACATCACACTTCTGGAGGGCTATCTTTGAGGCTATTGGAACTCAACTCTGTTTCAGTACAGCTTACCATCCCCAAACTGATGGTCAAATAGAACGAGTCAATCAAGTCATTGAAGATATGCTTAGGGCATACTGCTATCGTGAACCCAAAAAGTGGATTCAATATTTGCCACTGGTTGATTTTGCCTACAATGCTTCTTACCAATAGAGTATTCAAATGACCCTTTTCAAGCATTGTATGGGCATGATTGTCATACCCCTTTGAACTTCTCAGACCCAACCTTGAGGGTAGAAGCTTCAAGGCAGATGTTGGAAGATATGGATGATCAAATCAAATCAATAAGACAAGATATCCAAGCTGCCAAGGATAGACAGAAGGCTTACACTGACTTGAAATGGCAAGACAGATCCTTCATTGAAGGTGATATAGTCTTCATCCACGTACGCCCTAAAAAGTGTTTACTGTCCTTGGGAGAGTACAAGAAGCTAAATCTTGACCTTATAAGATAACTAAGTCCCTAGGGCCTAATGCTTATAGACTATAGCTGCCCGCAACCCTAAAGATTCATAATGTATTCCACGTTAGCCTATTGAAAAATTATCTACCTAATCCGAGCCATGTACTTGATGATCAGCAAATTGTAATGCCTAGCCAAGGAGTCCTTGAGCTATGGCCTGATAGAGTCCTAGATGTCAGGGAGAGGCATTTGAGGTTAAGGACCTTGAGAGAATACCTCATCCAGTGGAAAGATTATCCCAAAGAGGATGCCACCTGGATGGACGAAGATACTCTCAACCAACAATACCCCCAAGTCCTCTCAAGATGAGGACATCTCGATTCCTCTAAGGGGGAGAGGATGTAATATTCTCGTCATCCCCTCCCCCCCATAAGAACTCCCCCCCTAATTTAAAAAAAAATATTAACTTTAGTGCAAATTTTTTTATCCCTTTGTCTCTCCCCGTCGACAACACGTCGGGGAGAGAGAGAGAGGGAGTGAAGTGAAGTAGTAGGGCGGCATGCAGCCCCTCAGGTGGGAGGGGTGGCGGCCATAGGTATTGTGGACCTTATAAGATCACTAAGTGCCTAGGGACTAATGCTTACAGACTAATGCTTATAGACTACAGCTGCCCGCAATCCTAAAGATTCATAATGTATTCCACATTAGCCTATTGAAAAAGTATCTACCTAGTCCGAATCATGTACTTGATGATCAGCAAATTGTAATGCCTAGCCAAGGAGTCCTTGAGCTACAGCCTGATAGAGTCCTAGATGTCAGGGAGAGGCATTTAAGGTCAAGGACCTTGAGAGAATACCTCATCGAGTGGAAAGATTATCCCAAAGAGGATGCCACCTTGATGGACGAAGATACTCTCAACCAACAATACTGTCAGGTCCTCTCGAGATGAGGACATCTCAAATCCTCTAAGGGGGAGAGGATGTAATATTCCCGTGCTCCCTCCCCCCCCTGGTTCCTCTCCCCATTTTTTTTAAAAAAAGTATTAACTTTAGTGCAAATTTTTTTCCTTCTCTCTCTCCCCACCAACAGCACATCGGGGAGAGAGAGAGAGGGAGTGAAGTGAAGTAGTAGGGGGGCATGCAGCCCCCCAAGTGGGAGGGCGGCCATACCACCCTCCTTCCCCTCCTATAAAGGGGAGCTTCCCCCCCTCCCTTGACTACATAGCACCCCCCCGAGCTTCCGTCAGAAAACTCCCCCCTCCTCATTTTCCAGGCAACTGCCTCCCCCCCCCCCCCCCCCCCCCGTGATCAGTGAGAAGAGAGAAGGAGAAGAAGAAGGGAAGAAGAAGAAGAAGAGGAAGAAGGAGAGACGAGAGAAGGAGAAGAAGAAGAGAAGAAGAAGAAGAGGAGGAGAAGAGAGAGAGAGAGAGAAGAAGAAGAGAAGGAGAGGGAGAGAGGGAAGGAGAAGAAGAGGAAAAGAAGAAGGAGAGGAAGAAGAGAGGGAGAGGAGAAGAGAAGGAGAGGGAGAGAGAGAAGGAGAGGCAGAGAGAGAAGGAGAGGAAGAGAAAAAGAAGAAGGAGAGGAAGAAGAGAGGGAAAGGAGAAGAGAAGGAGAAGGAGGGAGAGAAGGAGAGGGAGAGAGAGAAGGAGAAGAAGAAGTGAAGAAGAAGGAGAAGAGGGAGAGAGAGAGTAGAAGGAGGAGAAGAAGAGAAGAAGAAGAAAAAGAGAGAGAGAGAGAGAGAGTAGGAGAAGGAGAGAAGAAAAGAAGAAGAGGGAGAGAGAGAGAAGGAGAAGAGGAGAAGAAGAAGAAGAGAGAGAGAGACACAGAGAGAGAGAGACAGAGAGAGTCAGTGAGTGGAGAAGGTGTCGAGGGCCGTGTTTGAGGAGCTTCGAGGAGCCACTCTTCAAGCCACCCCCTCATCGGCAAAGGCCACCTTCTCACGACCTTTCCTTTCCCAAGCCTATCATCCTGAGGGCCCGTTAAGGTCAGGACTATCCAAACTCCACGTGGTAAATGGCTCCCAAAAAGAAAGTTGCGGGAAGTGTAAGTGCTAGAGCTACCAATGGTACTGGTAATGCGGGAGAAGCGAGCGGAGCGACTAACGCAAAAAATGCCCCTACAATCACGAATCAAACCTAGATCTTTTGATATTCTAGGCTTTATAATTAATTTTGGTTAAGCATATTTTGTATTATTTCAAGAATAAGAAAAAAAAGGGGCAGTTACATGCATGGAACAAGAATGAGCCTTAGGATTTTTGTCTACTCCAAGTGATAGGTTGCATGGATGAAATGGTAGAGCATGGAGTTCGCATAAGTTTATATGCATAGAATGATAGCTTTTACACACATAGAATGATAAGTTTTCGCATTATTTCACATAAAATAATAGTTTTTAAACCAGTTCAGTGCATGAATAGTCATCTGGAATTCATGCTTCGAAATCATGATTGAAATAAACACATGAAATGTTAGTTTTCGTTCATAGGATGCAATTGTATCGATGGATAGAAACCTAGACTTTCATATACGCAAGCCACTTGAGATCCGGTGCATTAGGAATAAGTATTCGTTGCCAAGTATGAAGAGAGTTAAATGTCGATTAGGATGTACCAATATATTAAATGCACCATGTTCATGATGGGTAAGTTCGATTGGAAAATTCTGCATAGTACCGCACTAAGAGAAATGGAAGGGACGCATGCATCTAGACTGTATCTTGAAGGCCTAGATGAAGAGTCTTGCATTGCCAAGCATGTTAACTGAACTTGGTTGGAAGGAGATGAGTAAAGAACTCGATGAATAAAATACGCTTGGTTGGGTTGCGAATAAGGCATGTCCGTTGCCTTGGTTGACTAGTTAATGCTTTGGGTTAGGGTTAAGATACCATAAGGTAAAACCCAAGGGAAATAGCAAGTCAAATAAGTTAACTTACCAAGAACATTTTCTTGCATGATCTTGTTTGAGATAATTGGGATCTTGCCAAGTCATGAACGATCCAGGATCGGAAGCTGGGAGCATCCGGGAAAAAGAAATCACACCTTAGCAGTTGGTCGTTGTCGTATTGCTGCGCATTCGAGGTGTGAAAACCACCTAAAAATTGTGTGTGTGATTTGATACTTTGTACATACTTAGTTGTTGTGTTTACATTTATTTTCTGCGTATGAGTATAGTGGGGAGGAGTTGGAGGCATAGTGAACATGATGAGATGCTTTCAGCCTATGTTGAGCAAGGTCGAGTGGAAAGCACAACTGATGCTGGTGAACATGTTACACGTATTCGTTTAGGACTTTGTCTTCTCCTTCTCCAGTTACATAAAAAATACCTAATGATATCAAACCTCCACATCCAGGAGTTGGAAAGAAGGAGGCCAAGCATTGAAACGTGCTATGAGAAGCATGGAGTTGTCAGTGCTACAGTGTGTGCTTGTTTTGGGTTACAATGTGTTGTTTACATGGGCGCCAAAGATATGGAACGACAGGCTTTTAATGTATTCAGAATGAGACTCCTTGGAGTTGAGGTACGTGCTGTCCAGTCTGGTACAGGTACGTTGAAATATGTGACATCAGAAGCAATAAGAGACTGGGTTACAAATGTAGAGACCACACACTATATTTTAGGGTGCGTAGCTGGACCTCACCCTTATCCAGTCGCTAATTAGCGGATTCAAAAGCTAAGGAGGAGGAAAAAGCAAGCGTGTGGGACGAAAAGGAAGGAAGGCGATGCTAATTGGGGAGAAAGGTAGGAAACGCAGAGGAACAGGCATTCGGGGATCTACGAGGGGGAAAAAGGAGAGAGCTTTTTCAATCGGAGGGAATCCTGTACTCGGCTGCTCCACCGGAAAGGAAATATGCTCGTGATGACAGAATTTTTCTGGAACTACTGTAGACGAAAACCCCCCCTGCAACTCGTTCTCTCTGATACTTCGATTAGCAGTATGCTTCGACTTGAAGGAGAGGGATCGATTAAGGAAGCATTGAAGGAGCATGAAGCATATCTTGGGAAATCAGGGAGCTCTGCGGAGAATTTGGAAATCAGGGAGCTCTGAGAGGAACGACGACTCGGCTGCTCCACTGGGGAAGAGGGGCAGAAAAGCTAATCTGGGGGGGAGAGAGATGCGGGCTGAAGGTGTTGCGATCGGATGGTAATGGCGCCTTCACGGGTCTCAGCTCTGACGGGGCTCAGATATCAGTCAAGCAAGCCTCCTCTCCATCGCTTCTTTTAGCCAGTATGTGGAGGTGATCGGCATTGCAGACAGCGATCGCTCTCTTAGGGCCGAAATTTGCACCGATTTTGGTGACAACTTTGAGTTCTCTACATACAATCAGCTTGTTCAAATGGCGAATGCAGAACACCAGCCTCTTTTCATATAAACCGAACGAAAAACCGTCGAACTTACTGGAGTTTCTAACTTCTTGCACCATGATGTTTTCTTCCATGAAGGTTTTAGAAACACGGAAAATCTGCTTTTCTGGTACAGAATGAAGTCATCCATACCGCGAAGGGCCATGTGTTTGTATAAGCGACTGATCTATGGCTCCTAACCCAAAGAGCTAAAGACTGGTTTTGCTAATTCTCTTGGGAAGCAATTGTTCTGAGCATGCACAGTGCTTCTCTACTTGGGATTTTGTAGCAGGAACTCCCGATGCCACACTTTTGAGACATTGAAGAAGACTAATCCAGATGCTGTGAGTAGTATTCAATAAGTGTTTGGTGCAACAGCAAGAGTAACAGTGGAGAATATAGGTACTGGAAGTTCCTCTGTCTTACAGAAGCTTCTAGCAGTGGCTTTGATGATCCAATTGTGTCCGCTTCCACAACAGTGGGACTGATCTTGGTATAATTGGTTGGGGTGTGAAAAGAGCAACACTTGAATGCATGTCAAGTACTGCAAATGGAAATAATGCCTTAAAGAAGCGCTCTTTGGATAACACGAAGACAGGAGGTGGCAGACAAAGGTGCTGAATGAAAAAGGTGATCAACATTGGCATGTGCGATTTGTATTATGGGTGATCGATGGCATCTGCAGCAAACCACGAAGGAAACTACCTTAATGTTTAATGAGAGCTTTGTGAAGAAGCAGATGAGGTTGATTAGCTCTTTATGACCTTAATTCCTTCTCCAAATATATCTACTTTGCCTTCCATTCTTTTTCCTATGCTTAGTAGAGGTAGAACTGCCCTTTCTTGTAAACAAGGAGTCTTGAATATCTTTGGGAGAGACAGGCTACCTATTGTTCCAAAGGATATGATGAAAACCATCATAGGGATTCACACTACATGAAAAATTTGTTGACATGAGTTTTTGTCAAGCCATTTATTGGAAATGCTCCCAATCAGATGTAGCTGATTATATGTCTCATATTATCTGAAATTGAGCTTTTAAATTGAATATAATCTTGTTAGATTGATCTTCTATCTTGGAATTTCTCAAGGACCTCTGTGGTTGCGACTTTGCTTTCGAAACCCTTCGACATCTTTGGTGAACCCGATGTGAAAGCGTCGTAGAAATTTCAGGATGGGAGATACTTCAGCCTATATTTCAGCTTCTTCTACAATTCCAGTTGCGTCTACTTCAGCTCCATCAATGGCTGCTGCGTCAAGTACTTCAACAGAGGATCTAAAGCAGATTTTGTAGAATATGTCCATGTATATGCAGCTCCAAAATCAGCAAACACAATTGTATATGCAGCAGCAACAACAATTGCATCAACAGCAGTTGTCTCAGCAAAGGCAACTCTATTCGGAGCAGGAGAATGCAAACAGCGCGACTAAGGCTATTGAAGCAGTTGAGAATGAGAAGAAGCTATTTGACGGGCGTAATGTTTCAGCATATTTGAAGACATATGAGATCAAGATGGGGTTTTTCGGAGTTCCAGCTGGACTTATGAGTAAGTACTTCCTTCGTCTTGTCACACCCGCTTTGAGGGCAAAAGTGACTGATCTTTTTATTCAAAATACACATTGGCAAGATTTTAAGAAGGCCATGAAAGAAGAATACTTCCTTGAGGACTTTGGTATGGCTACTCGGCGGTCATTCCGAGAGTGGGTCTACATGCCAAACAAAGGTCTAGCTGCTTCGGAGTTGATTCGAGAATTCGAAGAGAGGTATAGTCAACTTGATGCCATTGAACAAAGAGCATTGGATGTTGAAAAAGTTGAGCTTTTCTTGCAAGCTGTTGATCCTACTCTTCAAGAAGAATTGGGTGAGCTTCTTGAGGATCGCACGAAGCCTATGGGTCTTAAAACTGATTGGCAGGATGCTCAGGATGCAGTCTTGACTTTGACCATTTGGCTACCTTAAGAGAGTCATAGTTACTCCCGCCGTTTACCTGCGCTTGGTTGAATTTCTTCACTTTGACATTCAGAGCACTGGGCAGAAATCACATTGCGTCAACATCCGCAGGAACCATCGCAATGCTTTGTTTTAATTAAACAGTCGGATTCCCCTTTTCCGTACCAGTTCTGAGATGGCTGTTCACCGCCTAGGGAGGGCCGCTCCGCGAGGGACGACGTTCTGCCCCCGTCACCCGATCGGCACGCGGAGGTCCGCCCTCGCCGCTGGGGCAGCTCGGACAGACCCTCGACAGCCTCCGAGGTCAAGAAGCAGACCCCTAAACCCAGCCCTCAGAGCCAATCCTTTTCCCGAAGTTACGGATCCGTTTTGCCGACTTCCCTTACCTACATTGTTCTATTGACCAGAGGCTGTTCACCTTGGAGACCTGATGCGGTTATGAGTACGACCGGGCGTGATCCGCATTCGCTCCTCCAGATTTTCACGGGCCACCGGGGGCGCACCGGACACCGCGAGACGTGCGGTGCTTTACCAGCCGTTGGACCCTATCTCCGGGTGATCCGATTTCAGGGTGGGCGGGTTGTTAAAAAGAAAAGAGAACTCTTCCCGGGGCCCCCGCCGGCGTCTCCGGATTCGGTCACGTTGCCGTCCACTGCCACGTCCCAGTTCGGGAATATTAACCCGATTCCCTTTCCATGAGCGGCGCGCATTGCGCCCTTGACAGAGGACTGCCCCATCTCTTAGGATCGACTAACCCATGTCCAATTGCTGTTCACATGGAACCTTTCTCCACTTCGGTCTTCAAAGTTCTCATTTGAATATTTGCTACTACCATCCTAGTGCACCTAGGAGAGATCGGAGATGTATTTGGTGCGATAGTACGGACCATCAGCATTGCAGGGATTGTGAATCTTCTCAGGATGCAAGGAGGAAGAATTTGGTATATTGGGGGCAAGATGGTAAGATTTGGTTGACCGAGACAGGAGCTCCACTTGCTACCAACTTTGGTAAAGGTGGAACAAAGAAGTTAGTTGATGACATGGCTACGCGTACTTCTTATGTGACAGCTAGAGGTGATGCTTCTGCATATGGAGTCCAGATTGAGAAGGGATCAGAGACTCAGTCAGAGCTATGGACTTATGCTATGGAGACTGCAAACAAGGGGAAAATTCAGCAAACTATTTTGACTAGTGCAGGCTCTAGCATCAGATCAGAGACAGTTTGGGACTCGCCTGTTGACAGGTATTCTATTTATGCTTATTTGGCTAAGTCTCATGGCGCAAATGTACTTGTTGAGGAGAAGCGTAAGAGGGATGAAGAAAATCCAAGTGCAGCAAAGAAGACTAGAGGGGGTGAGTTTGTTACTCCACCTACTGCAGGACCGTCTTCAAGACCAGGGCCAGATCGACAAATGGAGGATGCTCAAAAGAGAGAAAAGAGGCAAGAGCCTAGAGAGAGAAAGCAGCCAGGGTTTAGATTGATGTCCGATATTGAGACATCTACAGACATGAAGAAAATCTTTAATGATAAGATACTTGGCAGTGAGGTGACTTTCACTATTTCTGAGATTTTGGGCATCTCAAAAAGAGAGTTTCAAGATCAGTTTCAGGAGGTTTTGAAGAGGAAAAGACATGCATTGTCTACCAGTGATACACAGGGAGTTTTGATTGGGGAGTTGGATGAGGATGAGGATGAGGTTATGGTTGAAAATGCTTCTGTTTTTCCGCAGGTAGAGAAGAGGGTTCAGCCTATGCATTATGCTGAAATTGATGAGCCTGTCATGATACCGCGTAGTCACTTTTCGCGGAGCCATTGGGCTAGGGCAACTACAGAGACGATGGTAAAGATTGCAGAGAAACAGGCGCCTTATGTTGCATTGGTGGATCATGGTTCAGAGATTAATCTCATAGTTCGTGGAGTTTATGAGAGTAACAGATGGCCTATGGATGTAGAGCATGGGTGGCGTATGAGAGCCGCCAATAACACTGCAGGTGATTTGTATGCTGCTTGTCCTAGTGTCAGGGTTTCTATTGGTGATGTAGAAGAGGATTTTCATTTCTTTCTGCAAGATTCATGCTCTTATCCTATAATTCTTGGACAGCCATTCATCACAGAGATGCACATGGAAACAAAGGTCATGGATGATGGATCTGCTTATGCACAGATTCGCAGTAAAGATGGTATGAGAGCAGTTTAGTTTATGACTGTATGTGTGAACCATGTTAGAAACAGGGATACTCTCAGAGATGCACCTTTGCCCACTGTGAGGGATTCGGGTTTTCATTAGGTACCGCCGTTTTGCGAGACGACGGTGGTACAGAGAAGAGGAGATTGGAGTTCTCGCCTCCTGGCAGCGGTGTTTTCTCCTCCGGTTTTGTTGGGATTTCAGCAAACAGTTCGATGAGTTATCAGAAGACTTCTAGGTTGCCTAGAGCTGCTAGGCAGTATATATGCAGGAAGGAGAAAATTTTGAAAAATGCAGGAATTTTGGAGGATGATGAGCATATAGATGGGATGTATGACAGTGTGATTTGTGCAGATACGATGACAAAGATGGGAGATATGCTGAAAACTGATATGCAGAATTGCCACAGTAATGTATTAGTGCAGTCCTTGGACATGTTTCATGAAATTGCAGATTTTGTGTCACAGATTGAGTCAGAGGCTGAGGTAACTCAGCAAAGAGTGTTGAGTGCTGAAGAAATTCAGCAAACAGAGTTTCCAGCTGGTTATGATCAGCTTTCAGAGATACAGAGGGCTGAAAATTTTCAGCCAACAGAGTTTACTGCTGAAATATTTCAGCATTCAGAGTTTGGGGCTGTTTCTATGCAGTCCATAGAGCAGAGGGCTGAGGATATTCAGCCATTGGAGTGCAGAATTGCTGATTTACAGCAAGATTTATGTAATGCAGAAGAGCATAATGAAGCCAGGGTTGACACGAAATACAAAACTGTGGATAAGAAGGTGAAGCCGGTTGCTGTACCGCTTCCACCTGACAGTGATCAGCAAATAGAGAGGGCTGCTAAACAGCAAATTTTGAGGAATCCGGAGCGTATTGGTCATAAATTTTCAGCAGAGACTCTTGCTGAATTGAAAATTGGAAATGGTGATTTCTTGCTACCCATAGAGAAGCAATGCTTTCAGGAGATGCTTGAGCGTCATGGAAGGGGATTTGCTTTTTTCCCACATGAGATTGGATGTGTGAATCCTGATATTGTTGCTCCTATGGTCATTTTTACAATTCCTCATATCCCATGGAATCTCCGACCTATTCCAGTGCCTAAAGCACACTTGCCAAAGCTGATTGATTTATTGAATGAGAAAATCAGGATGGGAATTCTTGACCTTCATCTGCACCATACTCAAATAGGTGGTTTACAGTTCCAAAGAAGAATGGTACTCTCCGATTTATTCAGGACATGCAGCCAGTGAACAAAGTTACTATCAGGAATGTTGGTATAGGTCCAGTTGTGGATGAGTTTGCAGAGGCATTTGCTGGACGTGCCATCTATTCTTTAGGTGATTTGTATTCAGGATATGATCAGTTTCAGCTGGCTTTGGAAAGTAGGGACATAACCACCATGAGAACTCCTATTGGGCTTGTCAGGATGTGTACCTTGCCTCAAGGTGCCACTAATTCTGTTGCGCATATGATGAATGCCATGCATAAGGTCCTTCGTGATTACATACCTCAGCTTACCATGCCTTTCTTGGATGATGTGCCCATTAAGGGGTGTGCAGAAGAAGAGAAGAATGAGAGTCTAAATGAGCAGGGATGTAGATACTTTGTGGCTGATCATATTTCAGCATGTGAGAAGATTTTGGCCAGGTTAGAAGAAGTGAACTTGACACTTTCAGGGCAAAAATCTGTTTTTGGAGTGAATGAGGTTGTCATTGTTGGACATATGTGTGGATATTATGGCAGGAAACCCTCACCTGATAAGGTGAATGCTATAGGCAAGATTGCGGAGTATTGTTCTACCACTTTAGAGGTACGGAGATTCATTGGAGCTTGTGTGTTTTATATGATTTGGATACCTCATTTTGCACACATAGCAGATTGTTTGTATCGGCTGCTTCGAAAGGGGCAGAAATTCTATTGGGATGAGAGCCACACTAGAGCCATGCGGAAATTGAAGAAGTTATTGCAGAATGCTCCTACTCTCAGGAAAGCGGATTATAATTGTGGAAAGCCTATTGTATTGACAGTTGACACTAGTCCAATTGGCATAGGTTCGGCTGTGGGTCAAGATGATGCAGATGGAAATAAGTATGCTATTCGGTTTGGGGCGAAAATCCTAAACGAGAGACAGAGGAGATATCCGCAAATCAAGAGGGAGTTATTGGGGATTGTCACGGCTCTCAAATGTGACAAGGAGTACTTTATTGGAGCTTCAGTTGTGGTAGAGACAGATTGCTTGCCATTGATTGGTATGATCACGAGTTGCTCTACTCCGGATATAGCTATATTGAGATGGATTGCATACATCAAGTCGTGAAATCCAGAATTTAAACACATAGCAGGGAAGGATAATCCAGTGGCAGATATGTTGTCTAGAGCCAGATATGATGATGAGGAGACTCTACTTGCAGAAGAGGATGATGCAGAAATTTCAGCCACTATGGTTGATCATGTTTGTCATGTCTATGATATTGTGGCTTTCACAGAAGAACTCTATATTGGAGATTGGTTGCAGATTGGCAGGTACCTTAGTACACTAAACAAAAGAGATGAATGGACAGATGAAGAGTTCAAGAAGATTAGAAGGAAAGCCTATGGTTATTTTCTCAAGGACGGATTTCTTTGGAAGCATCTGAAGAAAAGAGGCGGATTACCTTTGCGGGTTGTCTGCGATAGAGAGACACAGTTACAGGTGATGAGGGAGTTTCATGAGAGTCCTTGGGCTGGTCATAGAGGAGTGTGGGATACTTATGAGAAGATCAAGGAGAAATATTGGTGGAAAGGCATGTATAGAGATGTTTCTCACTTTGTTGAGACTTGCAGAGACTGCCAGATGTATTCAGTAGTGCGTCATCGAGATGAGCTTCATCCGACCTATCCGCTATGCATTCATTATAAGCGGGTAGTTGATTTGGTTACCATGCCTATGGGTCTATGGCAGATGAGGTACATTGTTTTGGCTAGAGAGGATCTTACCAATCATGTTGAGGGCAGATCTTTGAGAACGAAGACCACTAGTGCAGTGTGTAAGTTCTTATTGGAGGAAATTTTCTGCAGGTATGGTTGTGTGGGTAAGATCACTGCGGATCATGGTGAATTGGATGCAGATGAAGCTAGGGAGTTTTTCTCTCAGCTAGGAATCAAGTTGGCTCTAACTACAGCATATAATTCAGAGGGAAATGGGAAGAGTGAAAGAGGGCATCCGCCGATAGTGAAAGCATTAGCCAAAGCATGCAGAGGACGGATTGGAGAATGGCCGAGACTTCTACCATTTGCTTTATGGGCTGATCGTACGACTCATAGTGTTACCACAGGATATATGTCTGCAGAATTGATGTATGGTCAGAAACCTGTTATGCCGATTGAGACTTGTGCTTTGACTTGGTCAATTTTACCTTGGCAGGAGGATTTGACGAGAGAGGAGCTCTTGGCTCTTTGGATTCGACAGTTGGAGAGGAGACCTGAGGATATTCAGCTAGCTATTGACAGGTTGAAGGTTGCTAGACTAAGGAATAAGGACAGGTTTGACAGCAGGCATCGCTTGCGGCCTAGAGCAATAGAAGAGGGAGATTGGGTATTGGTCTTTGATAGCAGCCTTGAAAATCAGCATACTGCACTTCGGAAGATGGTGAAAAGATGGTTTGGGCCGTACATAGTCAGACATGTTTTTGATAATGCAACATATGAGTTAACAGAATTGGATGGGACAGTGCTTAGAGTGCCTATTGCTAGAAAAAGAATCAAGATTTTCAAGAAAAGAGATGATGAGGATTATGCATTGGAAGAATTTTCAAGAGAAGAGCAACGAGAAGAAACTCCAATGGAAGAGACAGATGATATGACAGATAATCTTGTTGATCTACCAGAAATGCATAACGAAGAGATTAATCTGTTTGTGGATCTTGATGATAACGATCATGGGTAGTTAGCCCATCCGGAGGATGCGCAGGATTAGAGGGGGTGGATGTCATATTGCTGCACATTCGAGGTGTGAAAACCACCTAGAAATTGTGTGTGTGATTTGATACTTTGTACATACTTAGTTGTTGTGTTTACATTTATTTTCTGCGTATGAGTATAGTGGGGAGGAGTTGGAGGCATAGTGGTGAACAAGATGAGATGCTTTCAGCCTATGTTGAGCAAGGTCGAGTGGAAAGCACAACTGATGCTGGTGAACATGTTACATGTATTCGTTTAGGACTTTGTCTTCTCCTTCTCCAGTTACATCAAAAATACCTAATGATATCAAACCTCCACATCCAGGAGTTGGAAAGAAGGAGGCCAAGCATTGAAACGTGCTATGAGAAGCATGGAGTTGTCACTGCTACAGTGTGTGCTTGTTTTGGGTTACAATGTGTTGTTTACATGGGCGCCAAAGATATGGAACGACAGGCTTTTAATGTATTCAGAATGAGACTCCTTGGAGTTGAGGTACGTGCTGTCCAGTCTGGTACAGGTACGTTGAAATGTGCGACATCAGAAGCAATAAGAGACTGGGTTACAAATGTAGAGACCACACACTATATTTTAGGGTGCGTAGCTGGACCTCACCCTTATCCAGTCGCTAATTAGTGGATTCAAAAGCTAAGGAGGGAGGGAAAAGCAAGCGTGTGGGACAAAAAGGAAGGAAGGCGATGCTAATTGGGGAGAAAGGAAGGAAACGCAGAGGAACAGGCATTCGGGGATCTACGAGGGGGAAAAAGGAGAGAGCTTTTTCAATCGGAGGGAATCCTGTACTCTACTGCTCCACGGGAAAGGAAATATGCTCGTGATGACAGAATTTTTCTGGAACTACTCTAGACGAAAAACCCCCCCTGTGACTCGTTCTCTCTGATACTTTGACTAGCAGTATGCTTTGACTTG
Source organism: Lygodium microphyllum (assembly GCF_053477565.2). Classification (NCBI taxonomy): domain Eukaryota; kingdom Viridiplantae; phylum Streptophyta; class Polypodiopsida; order Schizaeales; family Lygodiaceae; genus Lygodium; species Lygodium microphyllum. The sequence goes on along the minus strand of NC_141137.1, from coordinate 5,261,976 downwards.
AAGGAGAGGGATCGATTAAGGAAGCATTGAAGGAGCACGAAGCATATCTTGGAAAATCAGGGAGCTCTGTGGGGAATTTGGAAATCAGGGAGCTCTGAGAGGAACGACGACTCGGCTACTCCATTGGGGAAGAGGGGCAGAAAAGCTAATCTGGGGGGGAGAGAGATGCGGGCTGAAGGTGTTGCGACCGGATGGTAATGGCGCCTTCACGGGTCTCAGCTCTGACGGGGCTCAAATATCAGTCAAGAAAGCCTCCTCTCCATCGCTTCTTTTAGCCAGTATGTGGAGGTGATCGGCGTTGCAGACATCGATCGCTCTCTTAGGGCCGAAATTTGCACCGACTTTGGTGACAACTTTGAGTTCTCTACATACAATCAGCTTGTTCAAATGGCGAATGCAGAACACCAGCCTCTTTTCATATAAATCGAAAGAAAAACTGTCGAACTTATTGGAGTTTCTGACTTCTTGCACCATGATGTTTTCTTCCATGAAGGTTTTAGAAACACAGAAAATCTGCTTTTCTGGTACAGAATGAAGTCATCCATACCGCGAAGGGCCATGTGTTTGTATAAGCGACTGATCTATGGCTCCTAACCCAAAAAACTAAAGACTGGTTTTGCTAATTATCTTGGGAAGCAATTGTTCTAAGCATGCACAGTGCTTCTCTACTTGGGATTTTGTAGCAGGAACTCCCGATGCCACACTTTTGAGACATTGAAGAAGACTAAGTAGCGGCAGTCAGCCCGTGGGAGGACCTCCTATGTTTGTACTTCGTTCTATTTGGCAATGTGCTAGGGACTCCCTCTGAGGAGCGTTGATTGGGTTAGAGTTGGACTACGAGACGTGATACAAACGCAAAATGTTTAGGAAGATGATGTATGTGCCATCCACGCTCCTGGCCGCGAGGCCGTGGGGTTGTTGAGCGCATGATAGAGGTTCGGCTAGTGCATGAGCCAGTGCCGGTCCGTTTTAGGTCCCATCAGTGGTGCGCTTGCCGAGAGCCGCTTAGAAGTGGCCGTCCTCAAATCATGGTGTCTAGGGACCAGTTAGCAGTTTATGCCAAAGGATACTGAGATTGACCCGTTATTCATCGATAAGCATCATCTAGCAGAAATCTTAAAGCAAGAGAGAGACGAAAGAGCTAGGCAACATGCTGAAATTCTTAGGAGATACTCCCCTAAGCGTAGCGGTGCTGAACCCTTACGAGGGAGTGGATCTAGTGGTCTTCGGGCCACAAGCAGTAAGTTAGGAGAAGGTGGAAGCTCTAGTGCTCCCCTTTCTTCCATAAGCCAGTCTACATCAAGTGCGGGAGGTGTAACCCCACCGTCCCCTATTCCTCGTGCAAATCCAATTTCCGTCATGGCGCAGCCTATTGCAATTCCTACAGGAACGACGGATTTGCCGGCTCTAGGTTACCCGCTACCCATTTTTAATGGGCTAGTTGAGGAAGATGCGGAACTCCACATCAGGGAGTTTCAAAAGCTGATGTTCATTAGGAGAAATATGGACTCTCTTTTTTGCCCCTTAAGGAGTGAATAAACAAATATAGGCCTAACCAATGAGAGAGCTGGGATTCCAGATTCATGTAACATGAATCTTCTAGCCATATCTTGGACCAAATCTTCCCTCAGCAATAAAATAAGGGAAAAGGGGAGTACAAAGCTGTCACTTCTTGGAAGTTTGTGCCTCGAATTTTCATTTTCTTATTTTTTATGTTTGACTTTTCTTTTCTCCCCTTTTCAGTTTTCCCCTCTTTTTTAGACGGAACTCAAATTTGTCATATCTCTTTCCCCGCTTCTTCTTTCCTGACGAAATTTTACAGCCTCACTGTTTCTTGCCATGTCTGTAACCCTGTAAAATTTCATTTGCTTTGCACAAGCACAGAGAGAGATTCATGTGTTTTATGAGAGCAGAGCTTGTTTTACCAAAGCCCTAAGATTCTCTTCACAAAACTCTACAGGTATATTTTTCTCTTCCATAGATGTTCTATGGTAAAGTTTTATCTCGTTTGGAGAAAACCTGTGCAAGTTATGTGCATTCTCTGACATGTAATTTCTTTTGTTTTGATGCTCTAGGAGTCTCTTACAGTCAATAATAGTGATATTTTGAATACTCAACTTCTTCTTCAACATCTTAGGGTTTCTTTGTAAACAAAGTTACAGGTATATTGTCTTGTTTTTTTGTTGCTCCACTGTTAAATTTTATCTCGTTTAGACAAAATGTATACAAGTTACATGCATACTGAGATTTCCTTTGTTTTTTTACTCCAAGAATCTCCGAGAGTGAAGAACAATGATTTATTAAGAACTCAACTTCTACAACATCTTTGGGATTTTGAACACTCAACTTCTTCTTCAACATCTTAGGGTTTCTCTGTAAACAAAGTTACAGGTATATTGTCTTGTTTTTTTGTTGCTCCACTGTTAAATTTTATCTCGTTTAGACAAAATGTATACAAGTTACATGCATACTGAGCTTTCCTTTGTTTTTTTACTCCAAGAATCTCCGAGGGTGAAGAATAATGATTTATTAAGAACTCAACTTCTACAACATCTTTGGGATTTTGAACACTCAACTTCTTCTTCAACATCTTAGGGTTTCTCTGTAAACAAAGTTACAGGTATATTGTCTTGTTTTTTTGTTGCTCCACTGTTAAATTTTATCTCGTTTAGACAAAATGTATACAAGTTACATGCATACTGAGCTTTCCTTTGTTTTTTTACTCCAAGAATCTCCGAGGGTGAAGAACAATGATTTATTAAGAACTCAACTTCTACAACATCTTTGGGATTTTTTGCAGAGAAAGCCACAGGTATATTGCCATTTTTTACTACTGTTCCATGGTTAAATTTCAACGCATTTGGACAAAGCCTATATAAGTTATATGTATGTGTTGACCCAATATTTCTTTTGTTTTTGTACTACAAGAATCTGTCAGTGAAGGAACAATGGTCTTGCTATAAGTCAACTTCTTGTTCAACATATCTAGGGATCTTTGTGAAAGAAATTACAGGTACAATGTTTCTTTTTAAAATTGATCCATTTAAATTTAATTTCATTTGGAGATAACATTTGCAAATTATACACATGTTGATAGGTAACTTTTGTATTTGGTTGTTACAGATGTCTTCACGGAGGAAAAATATCAGTAGCATACTTGCAGTGGAGGTCTTCAACAGGAAAGATAATGGCGGTAATTGGATTTGTGATAAGTATTATAAGTTGGATTGGATTTTGATGCACCCAAGTACTCGAGGGAGTTTCAAGGTCAAGCACAAGGATGTTGCAAACCCTAGCAAACATTGGAAAGGTAGAATTCTAGAGTTCAGAAAATTGTTTAATGGCACAAGTGCAGTAACAGAAGTGTTGATTCAACATGTTTATACGCATAAACAAATCTCTGTACACGACAAGAACAACATTGCAAATTATAAACAAAACAGTAAGTTGTTAAATTTTATCATTGATTATTCTTTTGTATCAGAGTTGTTTTTAAAAGTCTTTGCAGTATTCTAATTCAGTCTTGTTTGATTGACAGCTCTATATCCATCGACTTTGCATGAATGGCAGAATGTGGAATGTTTAAGCGGCAAGATACATGTTTGGCATGAAGAGATAGGTTCTTTGATCTATGATAATACCTCTACAAGTCAACTTGCCACTCAAAATATCTTTTTTTATAATTCATTGTATGTGGTAGAAAGCCAGAGATTGCAGCATGTCCCATTGCCGCCACTGTCTAGTGGTGAATGGTTCATTGGTAGCTTGGAGTTGTCAAGAGCTTGCAAGTCGAAGATAAAATCTGACATCAATAGTGCTATGAAACCCACCACAGGCTCCAAAGATGTGCATCTTAATTGGTTTATTCCATTCTCATTGTTTGCACATTTGTTTGGTTCATGTGATGTTTTGAAGAAAACAAAGATTACTTATCAATGCAAGTGTCCATCCGAGGAATGGATGAGTCAGCTATTGGGTGAGTCTTGGGAAGTCAAAAGAACACATTTTGATGAGACGATTGAGTGCAGGGTCAACCAATCTGATATTATATTCAGGTAAAACTTTTTTACTACTTTGCATACCTTGATTTAATTGACATAGGTCTCGCTTAGATGAATTGTTATGTTAGTCGCATTGATCACTTACCATTATTTTTGTTTTTATTACAGGTATTTCATTGCTAGACAAACTCTGTGCGTTCGCTTTCGATATAGAAGATGGCGACTTTTGCGAGGGGAGTGGATCAGCTTGGATCAAGATATCCGAGATAACACACATACAGCGCTCGTAGATGTGGTAATCTTGTGGAGTGGTCATAATCCTTTCGTAGTCAGTGCAGAGAGTCATTGGCCCATTTATTTTCTGAGACAAGAAATCCAATTAATGTCTAGTGAGCCCCTCTACAACTTCTATTTCAAGTTAGATAATAGAAAAGTCAGGACTCGTAGTGAGCAATCCATGACATGTAAACAATGTGCTTCTCCACATATCCTTGAGATAGTGGAATCCTTGTAAAAAAACTTTATAAAGAGCGAATACATACCTTTTTTGAACTTCTGAGTACTTTAAATTTTAGTTTACTGTGATCCAAGCGTGCGATAATACATACTGTAATTACTCAATCGTGCAGTTAAAAATCATAATTAAATTGCAGGTTAGAGATCTATAATCTAGAGAATATTGTCTTTGCACAATGATATATTGTAGCGCATCTCTGCTGCTCGTTTATTACATTTTGATATTAAATTGGATCCAAAGGGAATTTCAAGGCCTTTTAGATTTATTTTCTTTAAAAAATTATATATTTTCTCTTGTTAGACTTGAATATACTCAGCAACCCAAACATATTCGAGGATATAATAATGTAGAACGAAGCGTTTGTCTGTATGAGTAATTTTAACAGTGACTTTAAAGTACTAAAATAAAGAAACAAAGGTAAGGGTTTTAATTTGAAACTTTAGAATTAATAACTTTATAAAGAACCTTTATTTAAAACCCTAGACACATAAAAGCTATAACTCCAAACTCATTTTCGCTTTCATTCTCCACTTCCCTACACTTGTGCTCTCATTCCTTCTCTCTTTGTGTGCCATGGCTACCACTCCCGCCTTCGCCGCATGGATCAGTTCCACATGCTACACGCACATAGGGGACCAGATATACCCTAGGTTTTGCGTGACCTTGAGTCTAGAGAGCTCGCTTTCCGCTGTAGACCCTGACTCTAGTATACTAGCATCGTTTTGTGATGCAGTGAACCCTCTCACTTGCTCTATTCCCGACTCCACTCTCAGGTGGGTTCCCATGGATTTTTTGTATAGTTTGTGTGCCGGATCCGGCCATGCAAAGGTGATAAGTAGAGCCCTGGTGCATGTGGGGCAACATCTCCGCGCTAGAGCAGTGCCCACCTCGTCACAGGACCATGTCACGATGGATCTCATTGAGAGGGATGCCGCCTTTGCCATATATGTTATGTGCACTAAGGTGCAAGAGGACAGTGACGAGGACATCAACGCACCCTTTCGGCCACTATTAGAGTACTTTGAGAGGGAGCCTGAGGAGATCACTCTCGATCTGAGTGTTGAGGCAGCACAGAGCTTGGCCATTGTGCACCCACCTCCCTGCCCTGATGAGATGCCCACAAGCAAAGAGCCACCCCTCTCTTCTCTCCATGCTATCACCATCGAGGGGGTGGAATCTACTCATGCAGGATGTGCTAGAGTTGTTGGAGCTTAGGGAAGAAGAACTATACTGTATCATGGTGCGTGATGCACCTAGTGATTTCATAGATTTTGATTTACAGGATGCCCCACCACATGTTGATGAGGTGGCTCGTTATGATGGCACGAGCATCGATGACATCTCTGCCATTGTGAGCATCCAGGAGCAGATTGAGGATGCGGTGCCACAGTATCAGATCTCTGATGAGGAGTTCGAGCGGTTGCAGGAAAGCCTTTTTGGTCCTCGACCTGACTATGCAGTGCCTACCCAGGAGAGAGACGAGGGCAGCCCAGTGGCAGGAGCAGACTTGGATGCTCCATTACTGTTCAAATTCAAAGAGGCAGATTGATGAAAGGCAGAGTGAAGCAACCAGCTTCCTCTCTCACACACTATATTCAAACCACACTCAATAGTGAAAGATACAACCTACGGTCATAAGACCATTCACACCAAAGGCACCGACTTATTTAATGTATCTAACTACTATGGCTAGACTAGCTGTGTCCAGCTCATGTCGGTCAACACACCCAGAGCTTGATAGTCTAACACTCCCCCTCAAGCTCAAGACAGCATATGTACTCCAAGTAGCTGTCTAAAACCACAGAACTTATCTTTACCTAGAGACTTGGTAAAGATATCTGCTACCTGCTCATCAGTCCTCACATGCATAAGATCAACCTTTCCTACAAGGACCATCTCACGAATAAAGTGGTAGTGTACCTCTATGTGTTTTGTCCTGGCATGGTAAACTGGATTCATGGCCAGGAGTACACTACTCAGATTATCACATAACAGTTTCACTGGAGCATCAACCTGAATATCCAAGTCAGCCATAAGCTTGAGCAGCCAAGCAATCTCACATGCTGCCAATGCAGCCCCCCGTACTCTGCCTCAGTACTAGATAAAGCAACCGTAGGCTGCTTCTTGCTGCTCCAACTGATCATGCCGCTACCAAAGCCAAAGGCATAGCCACTGGTAGATCGTCTGTCAGTTGAGCATCCTGCCCAATCTGCATCTGTGTATCCAATCAGTATCAAGGGCTTATCTCTGACATAGAACAACCCATAGTCTACAGTGGACTTAACATACCTCATGATGCGTCTAACTGCATCCAAGTGCGGCTTTCGCGGCTTTTGCATAAACTGGCTTATCAGCCCTACTGCATAGCTCAAGTCAGGCCTAGTGATGGTTAAGTAAATCAGACTGCCGACCATCTGCCTGTACATAGTCACATCTTCTACTTCAGCCCCAGTGTTCATGTCTAGCTTTACATTCTGGTCCAGAGGTCTATCCAATGGTTTGCATTCAGCCATGCCATACTTCTTAAGCATTTCCATGGCATAGTGCTTCTGCATCAGCCATAAGCCATTTTCAGCTGGTACGACCTCAATACCCAAGAAATACTTCAGATCTCCCAGATCTTTCATGTCAAATTCAGATTTCAGCATCTTCATAGCATGCTGAATTCCCAAGTCATCATTTCCAGTGATTATCAGGTCATCAACATATATGACCAGCACTACCAAGCCACTGTCAGTCTTCTTTGTAAACAGGCTGTGATCAGCCCTGCCAACAACAAATCCAAGACTCTGCAAGTAACTGCTGATCCTAGCATGCCAGGCTCTCGGAGCCTGCTTCAACCCATACAGTGCCTTTTTCAGCCTGCACACATAATGCTGAAAATCAGGGTGCTCATACCCTTCCGGCTGAACCATGTTTACATCCTCTGTTAAATCACCATTGAGGAATGCATTCTTAACATCCATCTACTGCAATTTCCAGCCTTTTTCAGCAGCCAAGGCAATAACAGTTCGTATGGTTGTCATTTTTGCAACCGGACTGAATGTTTCATCATAATCCAAGCCATACTGCTGAGCATATCCTTTAGCGACCAGCCTTGCTTTGTACCTTTCTACACTGCCATCAGACTTACATTTGATTTTATAAACCCATTTGCAGCCAACAGGCTTTTTCCCTTCAGACAGTGGTACCAAATCCCAAGTCTGATTTTCAGCCAAGGCTTTCATCTCTTCGTCCATAGCCATGCACCAATTTTCATCCTTTGCTGCTTCAGCATAAGTACCTGGTTCTTTGATCTCCATCACTTTTGTCATGTATGCATAATGCTTTGCAGAATAACTAGAGTACGTCAACCTGTCAACAGGGTATCTGACCCTCTGCGATCGTCTAGGCTGTGGTGCACTACTCGATTGACCTCTCTCATGAGGCGGAATGTACCTGTTCTGCCTCGTGCCAGGCGTATAGACAGTCGGAATACCAAGTTCGCTGTCTAAAGTATCACTAGACTCATAGCCCGAAGTCATTCTGCCAGGTGTCATCATACCATCCTCACTAACTTTCTCTTTTCCTTTGCTGTCCAAGACATCATGTCTCCCCCTCACTGACATACCCGTGTCAGTGGACGGTGAGCTCCTCAATCTCCCTGTCCATGGGGATACTGTCTGACTCATAGGTCCTGTCATAGCAGTGCTCTGCTGCATATCAACTGTAGAGACATGAGTGGAAGGCAAATCGGATGGCACTGCAACTGGTGAGACATACCAAGAGCCCAGCTCATCAAAGATGACATCCCTGCTTACCAAAGTCTCCCTGGTAGAGGGATCATAACATTTGTATGCCTTCTTCTCCTGCGAGTATCCAATGAACACACTCTTATGCGCTTTGGGATCCAACTTTTTCCTTTTCTCATCTGGAATGTGCACATAAGCAAGGCAGCCAAAGACCTTCATGTGTCTTACATCCGGCTTATAGCCATAGAGCCTCTCAAACGGTGTCATGTCATGAATGCCTGCAGTGGGAGTCCTGTTCAGAATATATGCGGCTGTCACAACAGCCTCTGCCCAATAGTAAAGCGGCATATGCTTCTCATTCATCATGGCCCTAGCAGCTTCCATCAGAACCCTGTTCTTCCTTTCAGCTACTCCGTTTTGCTGCGGAGTGTAGCTGCAGGTTAGCTGCCTACGAATGCCATTTTCAGCCAAAAAATCAGCAAATTCATTGGAGACATACTCCCCACCGCTATCAGATCTCAAGCAAGAGATGTAACACTCAAATTCCTTCTCAACCTGTGCCTTAAATTTCTAAAAAACGGCAAAGACCTCATCTTTTGTTTTCAATATGTGAAGCCAGGTATATCGACTGTAGTCATCAATGAAGGATACATAATATCTGGAACCCCCCATAGATGCATTATGAGCTGGTCCTTAAACATCAGAGTGCACTAACTGCAGTGGTCGTGTACTCTGTCTTACATGCCTGACAAACGAAATCGTGACTGCTTACCAAACTGGCAAGCCTCGCAGACATGACCAATATCTGAATATTGGAATCTAGGTAGCCCTGTTACCAGTTGCTTCTTCTGCATGGTCTGCAGCCTCTGCAAATTGACATGCCCCACTCTCTTGTGCCAAATCTCTAAGTCCCTGATAGTGCCAGAACCCTGAGCAAACATAGCGGAATTCAGCTCTGGCAGTGTAGCATCAAGAGTGAACATTCTTCCATTTCTGTGGCCTTTCGCGATCAACTTGCATCCATTGCCAAACTCTTCAATAAAGCAGCCATGCTTATTGAAGCGAACCTGCAAGTTTTGCTCTGTCATTTGACCCACAGACAATAGGTTCTTCGTAATCGAAGGAACATGCAAAACATCATGAAGATTCTTCTTCATGCCATCATGTACAACCAGAGGCACTTTGCCTTTATGCTCAATGCTATGTTGCGTGTCATCACCTGTGCATACATAGCCATGCTTTTCAGCCACCATATCCGTGAACCAATCACCATGAGGGGTCATGTGATTCGACGCCCCCGAGTCAATGTACCACACTGCATCATCAGATGATTTTTCAGCAGCCTTATCTTTGACATATTGCATGGCAAACAGTCTATCACCAGAGTCATCTGTCTGACTGGACGTAGCATAATGTCCATGCTGCTTGCCCTTCTGATTTCCCTGCTTCTTCCAGCAGTCCTTTGCAATATGCCCATACTTTCCACAGTAGTGACAATCCTTATCTTTATTTGGATTGTCTGACTGACGCTGCTGCTGCCATGAGCCTCTGCCATGGGAGTTAGATCTCCCCCTTCCTCCAAAGTTGCCACTACCTCTTGCATGTGATGACTGCTGATTGCTATTACTATAGGATGCATTCTGCTGGCCTCCTCTGCCAGATCCATAGCCTCTACCACGGCCACCACGACCACGCTGATTCGAATAAAAAACTGCATCCTTATTCTTTGAGTTGCTTGACCCTGTAACTAAGCCAAGCTTCACCTCTTCATGAATCAACAACGCAACCAGCTCATTAAAATTAGGCATCTCAGCCCGCACAGATACTGAAGTGTCAAAGGACTTATACTCCGGACCCAAACCATTTAAGGTCACTGCAACCATATCCTCATCTTCTACCTGTGAGCCAACAGATGCGAGCTGATCTGCTAAGGTTTTAATCTCCGTGACATAGTCCTCTATGGATCTGTTCTTCCTCTCTATGTTGTTGAATTTTTGCTTCAGTTGTATCTTCCTGGCACTCGTAGTTGTGCCATAGTACCTGACCAATATGTTCCATGCATCGGCTGGGGATTTACAGTTCATGATCTGCATCACCATAGCATCCGAGAAACATAATGACAGCCAATGTAAAACTCTGCGAGCTCTTTCCGTCCAAGCTCGATGTGCTCGTCTTTGATCAGCTGTAGGATTCCTATCTGGAACTTCAGGTTCAGCCTCAACACCTGTCACTAAGTCCCAGTATCCTTTGCCTATCAGAAAGTTCTCCATACGGAACTTCCATATTGCATAATTGTTACTATCAAGCTTTTCTCCCACAATCTGGGTTACATTATCAGTTCTATCAGCATTTGCCATGTTGCAGACCTTGCCTGACTACCTGCAAACCAAGATTTTCTTAACAGTTCAACTTCAGCCCGGAACTTTTTATGACAGTTTTCTGCAATTAATTGCAGGAAAAAAAACCAGTAAATTTCAGTCAAATATCAGCCCAAACAACGTCCCAATCGGTTGATCCAACTCATAAAGACAATTGCCAATACATATGTCTGATGTTCGGTTCAGATTTAACTCCTGCAGATCCACTGCCAGGTTCCAAAAGCATGCAGTCCAAACCTGTAAACTGCAATTACAGCAGCCTTTCCAAAGTCAAACTCCACCTGGATACACGTAATGCATATTCCAAAACTGCTTAGTTGACTGCTGGTACATATGCCACTTCAGACATAAGCATAGAGACACAGAACAGTGCATAACCAGCACATACAAGTGTCAACAAATTCAATTGCATGTTACAATCAACCAAAGTTCAGCATATCAAGTTCCAATCAGCCCCAAATTGTCTCCCGATCATGTCATACATTTACTTCGTAATGGTGAGGTCAATACATGAGCATCTAGGTATACATAGACAACCTGTTTTCACTGACCAAAGCATAAGACCTCATGAACCATTTGTACTTGACCAAGACAATATGTCTGCATTCACTTCAGCTCCAGACTTCAGTTTTCAATGATACTCATTGAATGTTTCAAGCCTCCATACATCCAGCATGTATGTGACAGCTCTCATAGGTGATAGAGCTCTAGAAATGACCTGTATTGCATTAGTAGTATCTAATGCTTATTACTGACAGTACATGACAGTTTTCAGCAGTGAACAGTTCTCAGATCTGAATATTTTACTGAGAAAATTTAGCTCAAGTACTTCACATCAAGTACATATAACTTCTTGACTTGTATTGTCTGCAATGCAATCTTCCCAGCCTATTAGGGAGCTTCAAGTGCTCTTCAGGATCAAAACATTGATGTAAATCACTGTATTCAGCAGTGTACTCTCAGTTTCAGACCTGTATACCTGCATAATAGTCCATGCTTCTCATCAACCAAGCTTCCATTGACATATCAGACCTTCAAGGTCACACCCAGGGTCAGCATACACTTCTTAGAGCATGTAGAAGATGCATGATGCCTCATTTAGTAGCTGTAGAACATGGATATGAACCAGGCGCAACAGCGCAGACTGGTTGGATGGGCAGCACAGCTCACGTGTCTATTAACCAGGACAATGAAGCACTCTAAGGTGCTCAATACATCCCTCTCAAGGCTACAAACAAGCCTTTGACACTGCCATTGATCATTAAGCATACCACTATACACTTCATACCTTCCATTGTCCAATGGCTTCAGCCTGTTTGAAGAAGAATAACCTTTTCTCTGACTTCAGCTCCTGCAAGTCCAATGCCACACTCCCAGGCATCCAGTCTTCATCTATTCATGGCTCTGATACCATGTTCAAATTCAAAGAGGCAGATTGATGAAAGGCAGAGTGAAGCAACCAGCTTCCTCTCTCACACACTATATTCAAACCACACTCAATAGTGAAAGATACAACCTACGGTCATAAGACCATTCACACCAAAGGCACTGACTTATTTAATGTATCTAACTACTATGGCTAGACTAGCTGTGTCCAGCTCATGTCGGTCAACACACCCAGAGCTTGATAGTCTAACAATTACAGCGGCAGATAGATGATGCAGAGAAGGTAATGTTCTCAGTTTCATATGAAACTTAACCAGTAGGGCCTCTAGGGCATCGGGAGCACACACATGTGTTTTTGTCGGGATCGGGCCCCCAGATGTGCCCTGGCCGGAGGCTCTCGTCTGGGGGCCTGAATCTGCAAATTCAGGCCCCCAGACGCGAGCCTCCGGCCAGGGCACATCTGGGGGCCCGATCCCGACAAAAACACATGTGTGTGCTCCCGATGCCCTAGAGGCCCTACTGGTTAAGTTTCATATGAATATGATTTATATATCTTCAGCACACTCCATGCATAGTGAGTCTGATACTGAACTTGTGTGTTGCAGGAGATTGTCTATATAGATGAGTTTTCATCTAGGCAGGGTGGCCGATCTGGTAGCCAAGGAAGGGTGCAAGACTCGGCATTGAAGGAGTATGTTGGGCAGCTTGTCAACGACATTATTGTATTTCATAAGACATGCTCCCTTGCTTTTGCAGAGAACTTCTTGAAGTTGAGGGCACTAACAAAGGCTGGGCCCTTCAAGACCATCCCGACCAACTCCAGCCTGGAGAAAGTAGTGTTGCTTCGACGTTTGAAGCTTCTCTACTTATTCACGAGTACTAGGTCTGGCCCACTTTTCTCCATGGTGGCCCGTGGCATGGTTGCCGGTGTTGAAGACCCCACTGTCATTAGACAGGAACTATTGGGGCAAAATGTATTGTTGCCTATGATCAAGAATAGCTCTGACCATGGGGAGCCTAGCTCCAAGAAGCCTAGGAGAGAATAGATGTACTTATTGCCTACTGATATCGCATCACTGATGTACTGCACTTTGTAATCTTCTCTTCAAGTAATGAAAACTGATGTTTGTTGGATTCGCGTGCAATGTAGTTTGTGATACGTGTCATTTACTGTTTTTTTTTACTTGAATGTTACATTTATTTATCGAATTTATACGTAACACGATTCGTACCCTAAATTTAATACACAGTGCTTTATCGAATTCGTGCGCAACATGTATTTGTTCGAACGCATGTAATGATAACTCAACGACGTAAATAAAATAAATATCAAGTGACTAAACAAAAATAAGACGCGCCAAAAACTTTGTATTTGTATTAGTAACAATTTTACATGGGGTCCATTACAACCAAGGCTTTACAAAATGTCTTCAGAAGCTACATTCCATGTGCTTTTGAGTTTGTACACCTCTATCCTTGCTGACCTCCGCGAGGACTATCTTTCCATCGCCGAAAGAACCTGACTATCCGCAGATCCCTCTCGGTGACAGTGACCCTCCTTGCATGCACCGCTGCATAGACTGAGTCTCCAAATAAGTCGATGAGGTAGGCTTCAGCAGCTTCTTGTAGTGTGAGGAGGGCCTGGGCAGTCCAGCGATCCGGTTGTTTAGCGCGTGATGTGTTTGGAAACTGGTTCCTGTTGTTCATGATCAGTATGCCCTCCATGATCTCCCGCACCAACTTCTGGAATGGACAAGTCATTGACTTTAGACTGTAACTCCATATTTTGCACGTGTGTAGCATGCATAGCATCTTCAATGACAGACATTGCTTGTTGTAGGTTCTGGTTCTCTCTATCCTTCTCAGCCAATAATCTATCCTTTTCCATCAAAGACTGCATATTCCCTTGTAATCTTGTCTGCATATTTGTCAAGGTTTGATGAGCCCCTACTATTCCTTGTGTGGCAAGTCTGCATGTGTATCCATACAATCCTTCATTGCCTTCACAAGCAAACTTTACAAATGATGTAAGCCCTTCAAATTGTGGTGGCCTTCGAGTGAGTGGATCGGGTGGATAAATGCACCCATCAACCCAAAGGTCCACATTTTTTTTCCCTGCATTTCTTTCTTGTTGCATCCTGCATCTTATTGCATCATCTCTTTCCACATTTCTTTTGAACATTGGTGCATATTCATCCTCCAATTGAAAGTGAATATCTCTCTTTCTCTTGGTACATCCTGCACCTGCATTCTGCAAAAAAAAAAGTATGCAAATGTTAACTTGGATTAACATTCAAATAGCAGAACTACACCCCTTTGATTCACTATATCTGTGTTTTTTTTAAAACCCAGTTGGTTCTTGTCTCTTTCTCTTGCTTTCAGTCTTGATAGACCCTAATCAACCCCTAATCAGCCTGTAATCTTGGCTTTTAATCTACCTCTAATTAGCATCAAATCTTATATTCTGTTCTATCCAAAATATTCTCTCTCTCTCTCTCTCTCTTTCTCTCTCTCTCTCTCTCTCAACAAAAATTCATCAAGGAAACCCTAAACACATTCATACTGAAGCTTGGCTAGTGGAAAACAATAACATCATCTTATCTTCTACCCTAATTTACTATCTGTCACTCTATCACTTATTTTCTTTGTTCATCTCACACAGTCCTCTCTGTCCCCCCCCTTCTCCCCTCCTCTCTCTCTCTCTCTCCCCCTCTCTCTCTCGCTCTATGAATTGATGCTTAAGGACTGAACAACAACTGTGAAGAATAATAACATCACAAAGATTTAAAAAATAAAGATACCTCCATTATCACTGGATTGCTTGTAGTATAGACTGTTGAAGACGGAGATTTCTTACTGCATATTTCTGAAGAGGAAGATGGCTTGTAGCAGGGTAGAGTGTGTTGTAGGTAGAGATTCTTTGATTTCAACAAATGGTATCAAAACTACTCCTCAATGCTGCTTCAGAAGAACTCGTATGCAAGAAACCATATTCTGGAGGGAAAGAGAAGAATGCACAAAATTTGGGACAAAACTAGAGCTTTCTGAGGGAATGAAAAAATGCCCAGAAATAGGTATATACTTGTCCAAAAAAGACGAAAATTTACAAGGAAAATCTTGAGTCAAAAAGGTGTCTCTGGGTAAAAAATAATCTTAAAATATGATGTGTACGTCATTTTATATCGTTTTTTAACTTCCGCCCTTTTAAGAAGCGAGAATGAGAATGATTGAAAAGTCATGAGGGCACTAAAGAGGCATTAAAGAGTCATGAGGGCATTAAAGAATGATTGGCTGCGTTTTTAGAAAAAATAGAATTGTATTTTTTTAGTTATGAGGATTTTGAGAAAAAGTGACCTTATCCTGTAGTTTGGGAATAAAATAATAGGTGAAATCTATTGAAAACACAAAAACGAGATTTTCTTGATTGTAGAAGATCTCTTTTTATAATATTATTTTGGAATCTCTTTTTAGAGAGAGAGAGGTGAGAGAAACCCCTTAAGGGGCAAAAAAGAGAGTCCATATTTCTCCTAATGTAACTATCACATCCAAGAAGAAGGACATTTAATGATGTTCTTCAACATGACTCTCAAAGGAAGAGCTGCTATATGGTATCATGGTTTAGAAGCCGGAACCATATTGAATATTGATTCATTTTATGGAGCTTTTCGAAGGGAGTTTGCCCCTGAAAGGGGTGGGCAATATTGGTTGCGTGTACTTAACGTGACCCGCCAAGAACCACACGAGGATATTCGTGCTTATGCGAAGAAATTAAAAGAGGTTTTCCGTAAGTTGGACACCTCTATTCCTATCCCCATAGTTGCCCAATTGCAATATTTTATGTATGGTTTGGACTTTAATATCCAGTTGCAGTTGAGTAGTGTCCCTTTGGGGGACATAGATATTTCCATTACACGAGCACAAGAAGTGGAATCCCGACTACAAGCAGCCTATGCCTCTCGAGGCAATTTGAATATGGGTTTAGCATTGGGAAATAATATGGCGACGGCCAATGGCAGTAGTAGCCAGGGGATAGCGATGGCTAATCCTAATGGGAGAGGGAACTGATGCAGAATGTGCCTTTATTACCAGCTCCCCCTAGCATGACGATGCCTACAGGCAGTCAAATGGCTCCAAATGGGGGAGGTCAGGCAGTTAATCCTAATACCACGCCTGTGGTTCAACAACCAGTGCCTAATCGAATTGTTAGGCCGATGGAACGACAGGGTAATGATCAAGGCTACGAGTCAAGCGCTTCCAATATTCTTGGCGAGGTTAAGGACATGATGAAGCATTATACCGACATGATTACAGAGCAGTATCAACAAATAGCCGTTGATGTCAACTTTCTTAAAAACCAATAAAATTTGATAGGAAGTAAATACCCAGATGAGGGTGCACCTTCGAGGTTTAGCTGCAAATGGTGTGGTGGGCAACATTATCCACGAAATTACCCAAATGTCAAGTGCAACATCTGTGGGAAATCCAGCCATTTAGCAGCCACTTGCTAGAGTAAGATTAGTTCCCTCCAGCGAGGTAGTTCGCAACCAGGGCCTGTTAATCATCGTGCGCAAGGAAATGATTCCTAGCAAGAAGACGGGCCTAAACAGATACTCCAATGACCAAAGACTATAGTAGAGGAGCTGCCTAGTAGTAGTGGGGTTAGTTTGATTGAGGCTGTGCGTGTTAATGACGCTGAAACCTCTAATCTGCGAGTTGTCCTTACAAGAGGTCAAAAGGGTAGAGAGGCCGACAAGGATAAGCCTGTCTACGGAAACCCTAAACAGGGCGACAAGGAATGCAAGTTGTGGATCCTACCATGGAAGGGGGACCTCTAAAGCCCGTGGAGAGTAAAGCCCATGTTAAGAAGGATAAAGACCCACCGAGGAAGAAGGTGAAAGTTAAAAAAGAGGCAATAAAGCAGGTGCAGCGACCTAAAGAGCAGATGGTTTGGCGTGAAAAGCGAACTCTATCGAATTATCATGAATTCTATTTGACGAGCTCTCTTTGCGAAGTCAAGCCGGATGTGAACCTTTTACAACTTATTAAGCTTTTCCTAGGAGTACGGAAGGAATTTAGAAAGATCGTGTGTACTGGGTATATCATAGAACCTTTGGATATTGCACGAGTTGGTGATGACTGGTTCGAGCATGCTGAGAAGCATTGCCCAAGGGTTGCAGCCTATGTCGATGGGATATTAGTAGATTATGCCATTGTCGACACGGGATCATCTGTTAACATTATGAGTTCTGAACTAATGGAAAGGTTGGGTCTTGCGATCCAGAAAGATACCTCCACAATTCTAAGAATGGCGGATGATAGTTTGAGACAGCCGGAAGGCTGCATTACTAAGGTCCATGTCACTGTTGCAAATGTAGAATGCTTGTTGGACTCTAGGGTGATTCGTTTTGCAGGGCGTCTAAGTTACCAAGTATTACTTGGACGACCTTGGATCTTGCAAGCGGACTGCTAAGTGGATATACCCACCGGTCGATTGATATTCGGCAGAGGTGCCCAGCGCCTGGTGATTGATGCCTATCCTGAGTCCCCGCAAAGTGAGAGAGCTCCTCTATCTTCTACAGAATTAGAGACATTAGAGGATTTATCCGCCAGTGAGACATCATCGAGTGATGAGTCCAAAGAGGGATCCACCACGGAAGACGTCTATCAGATCACTTTGAATGAGCCGATAGAGGCCCAAGACCATATAAGAGATGTAGATGTTAACGAGCTAGACCTTGGTACGCCTGATGAGTCACGACCAATCAAATTAGGTTCTATGCTCAGCTCAGCAGAAAGAGAGGACTATGTGTCCTTGATTCAAGAATTCCGCGATATTTTTGCTTGGAGTTATGATGAGCTGAGAGGCATCCCTCCCAGCTTGGCTGTTCATACTATTCCTGTAAAAGAAGGAAGCTGCCCTGTGCGTCAGAAAGTAAGGCGTATGCCTTTCGAACTGAGGGACGGGCTGTTTGAGGAGTTACAGAAGCTTCGCAAAGCGGGTTTGATTTTTCCTGTGCAACACACAGAATGGTGTTCACCAGTTGGTGATCAACAAAAGAGGTATATTATTGTAGCAACTGACTACTTCACAAAGTGGTCAGAAGCACGTGCAACAAGGAAAGATGATGCTAAAGAAACTGCTAGTTTCCTTTTAGAGCAGATAATATGCCGTTTTGGTCCACCGAAAGAATTAGTGTCGGACCGTGGAATCCATTTCCTGAATAAGGTGATCAAAAGCTTGATAGAGGCTTGGTAGATCAAGCACAACAAAATGACTCCTTATAATCCGCAGGCAAATGGGCAGGTTGAAAGTACCAACAAGCAGCTTGTGGGTATCCTATCGAAAGTCGTATCTGAAAAGAAACGCAACTGGGATAAGAAGCTGTATGTGGCAGTATGGGCATATAATACCACGTTCAAGCAAGCCATTGGCCACACGCCGTTCAAACTAGTTTATGGTGAAGAGTGCGTTTTACCCTTAGAAATTGAGTTACCGACCATTAGATTCGCAATAAACCATTCTTTGGGTAGTGAAGACGCCCTATTAGAGCGATTTACGACTTTAGCACACCTAGATGAACTCAAGCTGCAAAGCTTATTACACCAAGAGGTGGCTAAACATCGCATGAAACAGTTGCATGACCTAAAAGCGAAGAAGTATACCTTCAAGAAAGGACAACTGGTTTTGTATTACGATACGCGTAGGGAGCTATTCCCAGGAAAGTTGGAACCTAAATGGGATGGGCGCTACAAAATCGTTAGGTTAGGGAAGAATAGGTTTACAGCCCTATTAGCTGATCTAGGGAGTAGAGTTTAATAATAAGGTTAATCTTAATAAGATTAAACCTTATTACTTCTAAGTATGCTAAAACAAAATAAATGCATTGGAGGTTCATGCTAGGAATGATCTGAGATCTGCGGAAGAGAGCTTAAAAGACGGTTGATGGGTCGATTAATCCCTTATTTGGAGCACCCATATCTGGAGCAACGATACCATCAGGGAAAACTCATCTGGTGGAGCAAAGGGTATAAAGTGATCGAGCAAGAAGACGGAACTTTTGTGTGGGAGATCAAAGTCTTCTACCATCACTGCTTACAACTGTTGACGAGTATCCCTGTTGAGTTCAATGAAGAAGGTGGGATGGAGCTGTCAATTCATCCTCTCAATATGCTAAACTTTGATTACCATAATTACAAGTAGAGGAGTTTGTGATGACTGGCTATGTAAACCCATTATGGATGTACACATTATATTTTGACGGAGCGTCCAAGGGCCCTAATAGAAAAGGAAGTGTTGGAGTAGTAATCCGCGATTCCCGACGTAGAGTGACGATGAAGATAGCTACTTATCTCGGGGTAGGATTCACTAACAATATGGCAGAGTATAAAGCCTTGATTATGGGACTGCATATTGCCACGCAAGGTGGTATTCGTCGTTTGTTAGTAAAAGGGGATTCCCAGTTGATCCTAAATCAGCTAGATGGGACATACACAGTGCGGAATCCCATTCTCTGTATGTATCATTGGACTGCTATGACCCTACTAGAGGAGTTTGAGAGAGTGTCTTTTCAACTGATCCCACGTTACTGGAATCAGTTTGCAGATTCATTGGCAAATCTTGCTTATGAGGAAGACCTCTTCTTTAATTGTGGGCCTAGTCTGGATATTGTTATCAATGATGAAACAGGACCCGGTCGCTTGTGGGGGATGTTATCAGAACATGCAGTATACGGCAGACGATGGTTGATATGGGTGATGCAAAGAGTGGCCGATACCAATTTACCGTTATTATCTAGGACCCATAGGTTGATTAGACAACATATCATGCGTACGCCTCTTGCTGTCTATGCAAGAGGGATGGGTCATAACCTTATGCATTTAGTTTAGGGCTACGTGCTTGTTTTTCCTCCTTGGGAGGGAGCCTATTCGTGTACATCTGTGCTATTCCAGGGAAGGATGTGTAGGTATTATTTTGTTTTATCTCCTTAGGCCAAGAGGGCCCATTTTGCGAGGTTTTAGTGTTTTATTTCGTTAGGCCAAGAGGGCCAGTGTTCCGAGGTTTTGCATGTTCTATTTCGTTAGGCCAAGAGGGCCGATTCAGTTTTGTAGTGAAATGCTTTCTTTCATTAGGCCAAGAGGGCCAGTTGTCTGTTTAGTGCAAGTGCGGTTAATGGTTTCTTGTTTGAGTCCTGTGCTTGACAGATTCCATGGAGCTGGAGGGAGCCTTTGTCGCGACATCGACGTTTCTTGTGGCCCTATCCAGGTGATATTTTTCCTTTATGAGTACTGTGGTTGTTATGTTATATGTGGTTGAGTACTTTTTAAGGGGTTTTTCATTTCTTATTGGGGACCGACGACCAAGGCATGAAGTCCCCGGTTTAGGTTCAGTATGTTTGAGGGAGGTCGGAGTAGTCGTTGCCTCCTGTAAAGACATTGTCAGGCATTGGAAGACCTGTTTTAGAAGGAAGTCCTAGTGACCCTGTTCTGCTAGCCCGCTAGGTAGCCATTCTAGGAGTTCTTGTCAGTTGTGAGGCAGTTAGAGAAGCCTGCAGAAGGAAAATAATGATGATAAAGGGAAATAAACCCTGAATATCTTAAAGACGATAAAAATATACAAAGGTGTGTAAAAAGGGGTTCTAACCCCTATCAAATAAAAGAAAAGAAAGAAAAAATCTTATAAGCAATTGATCATTGCCTTGCGAAGGCCTGGTAGGTTCCTGGGAATGAGTCAAACCCGGGGCCGATGCCTTGTCTTCCTAGGGGTGACTTCTTGCTGGAAAGGAACAATAAGGAAGGTTGGAGCAAAAATAAAAGTGAGCATCAGAAAAGCATTAAGTATCGCCTTGCGAGGGCTTGGTAGGTTCTTGGGTACCAAGACAGGACTCGAGGTCGATGCCCTATTCTCCTTGGGTCACTACGCTCAGCTCCCTCCTTTTTACATGCTCGAGTATGTTAATAAAATAAAAACCCTAACATAAGAAATGTGTTACAAGAAAATACTTCTTGATCAGGCTATAGGAGTTCTCGCCTAGTAGGATCTCCTGGTTGTGTTGTCCTTAGTTAGGTAGGTAGTACAGACCACCACTTAGGGCAACCTCCTTGACAGTTCTTTTTCGTTTGTTTGTGTTGAAGCAGTTGGTTACTGACTAGCTTCGAATCTTCTCTCAGACTATGCTAGGCCTACTCCTTGTGGATGTCATGCCTTGGTTTTGTCAGGGGGTAGGGTGAGCATTGTGCTGTGTTTAGTATGTATTTATTTTGTATTAGCTTGATGCTTCCTTTGGTTTTTTATGTCCAGATATGTTCGTGGATTCGACGGGCTGAGTCGCCCTATCCCGTGGTCGCCAATGAGAGCAGAAATTTAGTGCTGAGAAGTGCTTAAAAATAGCTAAAAATTATGAGTATCAAGGGAAAAATATTCAAAGTCGAAGGCGGTGGCTCGATCTAGGATGATTTTAAGTGCCAAAGTGCTTTAAAGACACCCGAGTGACACTTGTTGATTTTTCATAAATTTTCAGACCCGTTTTAGATCCCATCAGCCTTGCCCTTGAGATATTGCATCAGAGTTTGAAGGATTTTACTTCAGTTCTCAGTTTTAAACAGTGCTGGAAACATGGCAGCCACACTTGGCATTGGCATTCGATGCTTATACTCTACTCCGGTTACCTTGTTTGATGCCTGTATGCGGCCTACATGATGCCTAGTGCCTTGGGAATGTATGCACATGATTATGCCATGATTTTGGCCTGAAATATTGGCTGATTTGGGACTGTCGTTTACTATTATACAATGCTAGAAATAGGGTAGCCACACTTGGCATTGGCATTTGATGCTTATACTCTACTCCGGTTACCTTGTTTGATGCCTGTATGCGGCCTACATGATGCCTAGTGCCTTGGGAATGTATGCACATGATTATGCCATGATTTTGGCCTAAAATATTGGCTGAAATTTCTCAGTTTTGACAGTCAAACTTGGCTGTAATAACAGTGGGCTGAAGGTAACTTGGATGCTTTGTCACTTACCTATTGGTACCGGATGTATGCTTTGGGATTTGCCATCATGTATTTGACATTTGGGGATGACTTTGAGCTCATGTTTGAATCTATGGAATGTATTTGAGCTACACATAAGCTCCGTCTTGGTTAGTATTCACTAGCATTTGTACCGACTTGGCATGCTCTTGGACAGCTTATGCCTCATGTCTATGCTTGACAGTTAGGCTTCATACATTACATGCTTTGGTTCGTGATATATACCGCTTGGTTCGTCTATGCTTTACCGACATTGGAAGCTTTGCCTTGGATGTATTTGAGCATTTCTTACTCAGTTTGATCATTTACTTGGTTGCTATTGGATGTCATTGAGTTGACAGAGATCTTATTTTGGGATTATGTATTGCTCATTGGTTGCTTCCATCAGGTGCTTCATGTATGTCATGCTCTTGGGATGCGTATGACGTATTGACTTGGTCACTTGTCACTGGTACTTTGTCTTGGGTTTCTTGAGCCCTTGAGCTCTTTGTACGCCTTTTGTGCCAGTGGAAGCATCTTGCATGCTTACTTGACCTTGAGCAGGGATTACATGCTATTGGAGCAATTACATGTATTGGAGCAGCCTATGTCATTGAGCAATTACAGATGTATTGAGACTTTGGGATTATACTCCGACAATTGGATGTTGCATTGAGTATATGTCTTGATTCACAGGATGCTTATGAGCTGAGTCTCAGTTTTGGATCCGCTTTCTTTTGAGCAGACACCTATTTGTGTTAGTTTTGGCAGTTGCAAGTACATTTTGCCTAGATTGTCTGGGGGTGTGCCTCTTACTGGCAGATGCTATTTGACATCTCTCGGTGTTATACTCATGTATTTTCACTGTCATTTGGCTTTACTTTGTCCTCTTTATGCCGGCTTTGGACCTAGCATTGTTTAGTTGACATTAGATCCAATTTTGGGACAGTTTACTCTCATTATTACAGTTCTGAAATTTATTACAGCAAGCATTTATTGGTGGACTGAGCAGTATTTTTTATGCTAAAATATCCTGATTTGGTGTACTGCACCTAGTACTAAGTGGGCAGCATCTTTTGGCACACTTTTCTCGCCATTTGGAGCTCATTTCAGTGGATTTTGGGCATTTTTTGCAGTAAAACATTCAGTAATTTTACATTGTCTGTGCATTTCCAACTTGCATTATGGCGTTCTCTTCGACTGATAATGCCATATTTAACACCACAAAGTTGGATGGTACCAACTACTCTTATTGGAAGAGTCAAATTTGGCAAGTCTTGGTGCAGAAATCTCAGATTAAGCCACTTTGGTTGAGCGGGGAGCAGCCTAAAACTATGGACAATGACGACTGGCTTGAACTTGATGAGCTATGCAAGTCCACGATTGTATTGTCTCTCACTGAACAGGTACATTATAATGTATTTGAGGAAGCACAGAGTGCATGGGATCTATGGAATAAGATCAAGAATCTTTATGATAAGAAAAGTCCGGCGAGTCAAATGTACTGGTTGAAGCAGCTTATGGATCTGCGCATGAAGGATAATGCGACTATGTCTACTCACTTGAGCCAGTTCCATGTTATACTGAAGAACTTGACTTCGCAGGATATCACCTTTGGAGAGGAAGTAACTACTCTTTTCTTGCTTGGGACTTTGAATGAGTCATGGGATGTAATCTGCACTGCCCTATGTGCCTTTAGTGCTACTCTGAAATTGAATGATGTTGAGAGTGCTCTTCTGCAAGAAGAGGTTAATCGCAAAAACTTGGATGCCTTTCGTGTTTCACATGCTTTGACAGTTAGAGGTAGCAATGACAGGAATGATCGTGGTCATGGCCGTGGCCGTGACTCGTAGAAGGGTCGGTCTAAATCTCGTGGAAAGTCGCGTAGTAAGTAGCGTGGGCGCAACGCTAATGTCACTTGTCATCATTGTGGGAAAAAGGGCCATATCAGACCACAGTGTCATGAGTTGCGCAATGAGAAGCGCAAGGATAAGGGGAAAGAGAAAGTGCAGGAGAAGTCCTCTGATCGCAGCATAGTACCTGTGAGGTCCAACGTCAAGATTGAGGAAATTAATGTCACGCAGATTGAGGATTTTGATGGTGGTGATGAGTTCATACTTGCAGCTAGTTCTTCTAATGCCTCACACTTGAGTGAGATACCTAGTATGTATGCACAATGCTGGTTATTGGATTTAGGTGCGTCCTTCCATGTGACACCTTACTGTGAGTGATTTCACTCTTAACGTACTTTATCTGGATCAGTCAGACTTGGAGATGACAGGTCTCTTGATATTGTGGGCTGTGGAGATATTCAATTACAGTTTTCCACTGGCAGTTCCTTTTTGCTCAGGGATGTACGTCATGTACCTGCGCTTACGCGATCTTATGTCTGCAGGATTGTTGGATGATGCAGGGTTTCATGTCTGTTTTGGGGATTCTGTCTAGAAGATTCCAGAGGCAGACTTGTGCTTGCTAGATGTGCCAAGGTTGGCAGCCTCTATCCTCTTGTTGTATCTGGGTCTTCTGTAGACCATGTTTTGGCAGTGGGCTCTATCCCACATGTATCACTTTGGCATGTCCGTTTGGGGCATATGTCTTTGAAGGGAATGAAAATATTATCTGGTTTGCAGTATCTTCCGCCTTTGGACTATGCACGTTTTGACTCATGTGATCATTGTCTTTATGGTAAGCAGAATAGGTCTACGCATAAGAAATCGGGTAGGCCACGCATGAGTGAGCCCTTGGCTTTGGTGCATTCAGATGTTTGTGGGCTCATGCCGTGTATGTCTATGGGTGGCGCGAAGTACTTTGTTACCTTCATTGATGATTTTTCTAGGAAAGTGTGGCCTTATCCCATAAAGCAAAAGTCTGATATCTTAGCAATCTTTCAGCGTTGGCCTGCTCTTGTTGAGAACCAGACTGGGTATAGGCTGAAATGCCTTAGGACTGACAATGGGGGAGAATATGTCTCACGTGCTTTTGAGCAGATTTGTGATGACAGGGGTATTAAGCGTCAATTGACCGCCCCTTACACCCCACCCCAGAATGGTTTGGCTGAGCGCATGAACAGGACTATTCAGGAGCGTGTCCGCTCTATGCTTAGCCATGCAGGCCTACCACAGAGCTTTTGGACAGAGGTAGTTAGTACAACAGTGCATGTCACAAACCGATCGCCTTCAAGTGGATTAAATTTCCAGGTTGCAGAGGAAGTTTGGGATGGTAAGCCACCCTCTTATGCACATCTCCGTGTCTTTGAATGTGAGGCATTCTGCCATGTGCCCAAGTACAAGAGGAGTAAGTTGGATCCAAAGAGCATTAAATGCATCTTTCTTGGTTATGGTGATTCAGGAGAGATGGGCTATCGCCTATAGGATCTGCAGGCGCGGAAAATAGTACACAGCCATGATGTAGTCTTCCATGAAGACAAGATGCATACACAACCTAAGAAGGTGGTTGAGATCCGTAGAGTGATCTTTCAGGAGGAGCCTAGAGCTCCTGCATAGCCAGTTGGATAGCCTACAGTTGCAGCAGATACTCATGGTTAGGGTGTTGACCAGGCAATTGGGCAGGCAGCAAAGCCTGCAATGAGACGATCTACTAGAGACAGACGTCCACCTGATAGATTTCAACCCTCTATGCATTATGTTTTGGTTATAGATGCAGGAGAGCCTTTCACTTATGATGAGGCTATGCGCACGAGTGACAGTCACTCCTGGGAGAGGGCTATGCAGTCTTAGATTGACTCCTTGCATAAAAATGAAACTTGGGATTTGGTTGCCTTGCCTAAGGGCAAGAAGGCTTTGCCATGCAAGTGGGTGTACAAGCTAAAAAGTACCCTTGGACACCCCAAGCCGGCATACAAGGCTAGATTGGTAGCAAAGGGTTTTAAGCAGGAGCATGGTGTAGACTTTGATAAGGTCTTTTCTTCTGTGGTTAAGATGACCATCCTGTGCTTGGTCTTGGCTTTGGTTGCTCAGCTTGACTTAGATCTATATCAGATGGATGTCAAGACGGCTTTCTTACATGGGGACTTGCATGATGAGATCTATATGGAGCAGCCTAAGGGCTTTGTAGGACCTGGCAGGGAGCACCTAGTGTGCAAGTTGAAGAAAAGTCTTTATGGCTTGAAGCACGCACCTAGGGAATGGTGTCATAAGTTTGATGCCTTTATGCAGTCATAGGGCTACAACAGGAGTGCTATGGATCCGTGTCTTTACACGAAGAAAGCCCATGATGGCTCATTGCTTATTTTGGTACTCTATGTGGATGATATGCTGATAGTAGGGAAAGCTCATGATGAGCTAGATGCTCTTAAATCTCAGCTGAAGAAGAGCTTTGAGATGAAGGATTTGGGACAGGCCTCTCACATCCTTGGTATGCGCATTAGACGCGACAAGCATCAGGGACTCCTCTACTTGTCACAGAGGGAGTATATTCATAAAGTCCTTGAGCGCTTCTGCATGCTGGACGTAAAGCCTATTGGCTGTCCATTGCCTTCTTATGTGAAGATATCACAGGCCGATTGTTCATAGAAAGATGAGCAGAGGGCCGAGATGGCTCAGATCCCTTATGCTTCAGCCGTGGGAAGTTTGATGTATGCCATGATAGCCACTCGTCCAGATATTGCCTTTGCAGTTGGTGTTGTGGCATGTTATATGGCTACACCTGGCAGAAAACATTGGGATACCGTGAAGGGTATCATGAGGTACCTGAAGGGCACAACAGATATGTGTATTTGCTATGGCAGCCAGGATATAGGGGTCGTGGGGTACACTGACTCCGATTATGCAGGACATGCAGATATTAGGAAGTCCACTTCTGGCTATGTATTCACCTATGCTGGAGGTGCTGTCTCTTGGATGTCCTGGGTTCAGAAGTGTACGGCTTTGTCTACCACTGAGGCCGAGTATGTTGCAGCCACTGAGGCTTGCAAGGAGACCATATGGCTAGGCCGCTGACCTTGGGATTGATGCTATACCTACACTGCATTTGGATTCTCTGAGTGCCATTCAGTTGGCTAAGAATCCGGTCTTCCATGTGAAGACGGAACACATTGAGGTGAGGTATCACTTCATACGTGGTGTCGTGGAGGACAAGTCTGTTGACCTTGTCAAAATCTCTATTGACGAGAATCCTGTAGATCTGCTCACGCAAAGCCTCACTACTGAGCGCTTTGCCTTCCTCAGGAGATTGATGGGCGTTGGATGAGATGTTGCCTTTCCTCATCCCTTGTACCTATGTACAGTTGTACTGACTTTTTTTTTTCCTTTTCTCTCTCACTAGGGCAGATTCGCCTTTAAGTGGGAGGTTGTTGGGGTAAAGGCGCCTCCACGTGCCGTCCCGTGTATTACTACACTGACAATACCCGCCACTACACACTACAGGTGGCTAGCGCCCGTCACGTCACTTTATGTACCTGCCACTGCACACTGCAGGTGGCGGGTGCCCGTCACGTCACTTTATTCTTTACATTCATTTTAGTGACTAGTAAATAAAGAAAGGCCCGGTCACACATTGTGACCATTGGAGTTCCCATTTCTTGTCTCTCTCTTTCTTGCTCTTGCTCTCCCGCCATAGCTCGCGTGCAAGCTTCGATCCTTCTCACCTTTCACCAAAGAGATACGTGGGGAATAGAACCCACAAACAAAACATGATCTAAGGTAGCTCCAGATAATATAAGGGATAGAGGCTACCAAACTTGGCATCTCTTGCAAGCACAAGCCTGCCACGAGTAATCTTCCATGGAGAGTCTCCAAAATACACAAAATACCCTAGATCATCAAGCTATCTAGCTGACATAAGGCTACGAGTCAACGCAGGTACATGGTGTACATCATGCAAAACAAAAGAACTGCCAAAAGGAAATTGTAGCCTAACATCTCCAATACCCACAGTGTCAAGAGATTTGTCATCACCAAGATGCATAGAACCAGAGATGGTACGATAGGTATGAAACCAATCTCTACAAGGTGTCACATGAAATGATGCACCCGAATCCAAGAGCCAGGACTACGCATACATAGAATGTATCTCAAAAGCCTGTAAGGCATTGCATGAAGAAGCTGCAAGTATGTAATCATCATCTGAATCAGTGGCCTGCATGACATTAGCCTCTTCTATCTTCACATTGGACTTTGTAGGTACAATACTTCCCTTAGAAGACTTTTCCTACACTTTTTCTTTTCCCTTTTCCTTGCACTTATCAATGCGCATCTTATGGCACTGTGGCCTAATATGTTCTGCTTTCCCACAATAAGGACAGATAAGATTATACTTTCATCCATGGGACTTACTACGACCACGTGACTTGGACCTGGACTTCTGAGAGTCCCTACTCTTATGATCATTATCATGCCTGCCATGTCTCCCACCTCTAATGGTCAATGCATGTGAAGAGCGGGAATCATCATTGTTTCTCTTGTTGATTTCATCAGTCAATAAAGCACTCTCAACATCTTTGATTTTCAACCCATCAAGCTTGTCCATGCATATGGCAGTACGGAAGACATCCCATGATTCAGGCAAGGTGCCAAGCAGAAACAACGGGTGCAAGTTGTCTTTGAACTCAATACCCTGTGACAACAAACTCTTCATGATAGCATGAAACTGGTTGAAATGAGATGATAGGGAGGTCGCCTCCTTCATGCAAAGGTCCATTAACTGCTTCAGCCAATACATTTGTGATGCAGGACTCTGCTGCGTATAGAGCTCCCGAATCTTCTCCCTTAAGTCCCATGCACTCTGATTCTCATCTTCAACAACATTGTGATGAACCTCTTTTGAGAGTCACAAGATAATGGTAGACTTGCATAGCTCATCAACTTTCATCAAAACATCATCATCCATACCCTTGGGTTTAAGACCCTTGAAACACAAGGGTTTAATCTGCAACTTCTGCACCAGAACCTACTATATTTGGGACTTCCAATACCCATACTTGGTACCATCCAACTTGGCAATGTTAAAGAGAGATGTGCCTTTCATATGACCAGCCATACTATCCCAAATTAAAGCAAAAAAGTAAAATTGTAAGTTGTTGTAATTAGCAAAAAATACACTAAAACCATTGCTAAAACTGGCTGAAATAGTGGATATCACCAAGAGAAGCACCTGTCCACCAAATATGACCAAGATAACATCAAATAGTAAGCATTACTCTCATAGAAGTGCTCAAAATCTGCAGATTTTAGATTGCTGTAATAAATGACAACATTATGTAAAACTTTCCCAAAGCAAAGCAATCATTGATACATATGTCACTGTAACTACCAAGTAGCAAGATACATCCAACAAGGAGTGCCAAGAGGCAAGAAGGTACTACGAACTGTCAAACCAACAACCTGTCAAGCAAGAAACATCTCATAGGTCTAGAAGTCATGCATGTAATGGGTCTTAGGCCAAGAGAAGAGACCAAGCACAAGCATAACTGATAGAGCAAGAAGCTCAATGCATAACCATCCAAGATGCATACAAAATTGACAAAACTATGATAGAGATAGGTGCTTGCCCCAAAAGGTGTATCAAATCAGCCCACTACAGAGACTAATTGCAAACAAAAATCTCTTAAGAGAGCAAATGCATGTAACTGTCCCACAAGCTCAAGCTCAAGTGTAAGTAAGACTTTGTGTACATCTGAATATACCAAGAGGCTCCCATTGGAAGTAAAGTCAGATTCAAATAGAGAAAGCAACACTCTAATACATGGAGTACATAGAATCAGACATGCCAAATCCCAGTAGGGTATATCCGAAGCATAAATCCCAAGCTATCTTAGACTCATAAAGCATAAGCCTGAAAGCATTCAAGGAACATGAAACTGACAACCAAATGTAATTCCCAGTAGGTCCAAAATGCTCAAATACATATGAAAACGAAGCTCCAAGTGACTGTCAAGCATGGGCAGACCAAGTGGCATCCATCTCTGACCAAAGCATAAATGCAAGAAGCCTAAATGTCAAGCAATGACAATAGGCATAAACCAGTCCAAAGCATGCCAACTGAAGCCAAATGCTAGTGAAAGACGACCAATTCAAAGCCTAATCCAAGCTCAAAAGTATTCCACAACCAAAATTAAGCATTTGAGAATATCCAAATACATTGGTATGATCATTCAAACCTCCAGTAAGCACCCCGTATCCAAGAACCAATGCATACACCAAGTAAATTAGCTTCATACCTTTGTATTAGAGTAGCATATTTATTATTAAATGAAGCTCAATCAGTTTCCAAATCTGCTCCAAATCAATCCCAAAGCATAGACATAGCATCCCATAACATCCAGGCATCACTAGGCATCAATAAGGATCAAACGGACAATGCTAAGAAGCATCAAATAGTAAATGTCAAGTGATATGGAGCCCCAAGAGGAACACCAAGGAAAAGGGAATTCTCTTGCAAGAAAATCTATCTTGTAACATCAACAAGCTTGTTTATTAGGTTTCATATGATCACAATGAAGAAAAGAACACCAAGCACAACAAATCTTCATGCAGCATCATGTAGATCTCCCACGGATTTAATAGAATCAACCATATTCTTCAATATCTTCACAAAATCCATCAATATAACAGAGAAAGCAAAGGAATACACCATCTTTGAATGGAAATACATCACATAATTGGTGCCCCGAGAGGAACACCAAGGAAAAGGGAATTCTCTTGCAAGAAAATCTATCTTGTAACATCAACAAGCTTGTTTATCATGTTTCATATGATCCCAATGAAGAAAAGAACACCAGGCACAACAAATCTTCATGCAGCATCATGTAAATCTCCCACGGTTTTTAATAGAATCAACCATATTCTTCAACATCTTCACAAAATCCATCAATAGAACAAAGAAAGCAAAGAAGTACACCATCTTTGAATGGAAATACATCACATAGTATTCATCTTCAATATCTTCATAGTCTTCTCTCTCAATCTCTCATATACAATCACTCTGTTTTAGTAGAATTGGCTATCTCTGACTCTCTCTCTCTCTCTCTCCATCAATAATACATCATATCCTCACTACAATCTCTCAAAAATCACCCTCAATAATCACTCTTAGGTCGTGGATACCCCTCCCAAGAGGTATGTCTGATATGAAGGGTCACCAGAGCCACTACAGTGTCTCTTCATAGCTCACTACTGTCACTTCACTCTAGTCTTCTCTTGAGTCTTCAACAGCTACTTCTTCCACTTCCTTCAGCTCTTTTGCACTTGTATTCACCTCTTTCCAAGGCTAGAAAACTTTCCCCAAAGTCACACATACATTCCACAGAACACTTACAGAAGCATACAGAACAGTCTACAGAACAGTACCAGAACAGCTACAGTACAGAACAGAACAGAGACAGAACAAAACAGAAGCTCTACAGAAGACCTACAGAAGGTTACAGAAGGTCATCAAAACCTCATAACTCACTCTCAACCCATTCCAAACTCTCACAAACCATTCAATAAACTTTCACAATATCTCATTCTTCATTAATCAATACTCCTTCCCTCCTTACAGAAGACAATCAGAACAAAACAGACCAAAACAGAACAAAACAGAAGGTATACAGAACCATTCAGAACCTATCAAAACATCACAGAACCATCAACAAGCATCATGATCTTCCAAAACACAATCAATATCATCCAAAACATTCTCAAACCTCTTCCAAATCAACCAATCATCCCATAAAATCAACCATTCAGCTCTCAAAAACAACAAAAATCAGCCAAAAAAACAAGTCATTTCAACACTCAACATATCCCCACACTTAATAAGGAAGCGTCCTCGCGACCCAGGAAAAAGGGAATACAAGTTCATGGAAAAGCTCAACTTTGATCTTCAATATCTTTTCAAAAAGAATCCATCCACCACGACCCCAACTTATAACCTGTTTCTGATATAAAAATACAAAGAAAGGAAAACTCTTTTGAAATTAACACCTCTTATCAAACTAAAAATCACCACAAATTTGTAAAGGATATAAGAGTTTTCTTCTTCTTCATCTGCATCAGCTTCAACTCTCCATCCACGACCCCATCTCTACAAATCTCCAAAACATAGCTCGTACACAAAATCCAATAGAAAACCACCACGTTTGTATGACATACATGAACTCACAACACAAACACTAATACACAACACAACCATCTGAATGACTCTGTCAAAAAGAGAGTTTTCCATTAAAAAGCTTCCACCATACATTGGAAAGGCATCAATGAAGATGATCCCGCTTAAAAGATTGATGCTGTCGGAATCGATCCATAGATAAGGATTCATCTACAAAGTTTTTAGGAGGATTTTGGAAAAATTGGAGACAGCACATCCTTTCCAATAGGACCAAGTATCTGCTAGGCAAACAGAGGGCATGAAAATACAGTATCTCCAACTGTTGGGAATCAATGCTAACATTGACATTCATGCACAGCTTTGGAATAGGCTTTGAATCAGTATGAGAGTGCCTATGCATATACGCCAGGTACCAAACAAAGTGAGCAGTTAATCTCACTGAGGGATCTGCAGACTGTGAATATTGTTGGGCAAAATGAACATAGTTTTGATAAGCTTGACTGGAAGCTGTCCATTCTCTTGGAATTACTGGCCAATTAATCTGCAGTCCTGTAAGGCAATCATCCGAACTCCATCCCCTTCTTCTGGAAATCTGAGTATCAAAACCGTCACAGTCACTAACCAACTGAGGTGGTTGAGATATGGAAGTGTTAGGAGAGGGTAGTGGAATAAGGAAGAGTGGATGTAGGGAAGGATAGGAAAAATCATAAAAGGAAGAAAAGGTTAAAGAAGGAGTGGCAGAAATTTGTAAGGAATCACTAAGGAACGGTGTTAACTGATAAATAGGAAATGTAGAGGGAACATTTATGAGGGGTGAAGGACAGGGTGGAGAAGGGGAAAATACCCTATCCTCAATAAAGGAACAGTAAGTGAAAATAGGAATTTGAGGGAAATTGGAAGGTTGGAAAAGAAGAGGTAAAATTACTGTGGAATTAGTTTGACAAAGGGAAATATATATAGCATAGCGGTGAGCCAATTGTTGATAATAGAGGAGGGTAGGAACAGAAGGTCCTAAAAGAGATCGTCTATGATAGGCATCAAAGAAGGTAGCATCAAATGGATTATGTTTGGAAAGATAGGTTAAGAGATCCATCCTCAGTTGGTTAGTACTCTGTACAAAGGTAGGAGCTGTGTTTTGTCTTTGATTGAGGACCACCGAATCAATCATGGGATGCCACGAATTATCCTGACAATTAGCTACTTTGGAGGAATAACTTTGAAACATATCAGCTATGCGCAACTCCAAATGACATGAAACCAAAACCATACCATATCCGACACATATCAAAACTACATCTGTGATAGAACCAAGACGGGACCATGGAAAATAACACTAATGACTGCGTATACCCATCTCACGAAACGCTTCATTAAAAAGGGAATTAAGTGCAGTGAGGGGGGAGTTAATTTAATGAAGGGTGGATTTTAATAAATTATTAGAAATGGGTGAATTTTTATTAGGTGATAAACCTTAATAAGAAAATGGCGGTTCCTTATTATAAAGTTAATTACCAATTATTAGGTGAAGCGGTGCAGTTATTCGATTCCCGACTGGGTCTCTAAATGCAATTCATTAATTATAAATTAAGGTGATGTGGAGCGCTTTTTTGCCAGCGCGTGCTCATGTGACGGCTGGTTCTTTTTAATTAAAAAAATTAAAGTGCCTCTTGAGCGCACGTAGCGCGTGCTAAGTGAACGGCTGGTTGATTTTAATTTAAAAAAAATTGTGTGTTTAGCGCGAATGCGCGTGCCATGGTGGTAGTTAGGTTTGATTTAGGTTAAATATTGGTTTGTTGGTTTGTGTGTTTTTTTTTTCTCTTGTTGTTTTGTTTTGTTTTTTTTTTTTAAATAATAGTAACCGTGGGTTTTGGGGTAGCTTGTGTGTATGTTTTATGTTGGTTTTTATTTTTAAACAAATAAAAAGGGCAATACCTGGTAGTGGGTGTATGAAAATGCAAAGAATGCGCGTCTCCGCTATCCAAAAATATCTGGATTTTTTTCTCTAGACGGTTAGTTGGTGTGTTGAAGGAAAAAGGTTTGACTGATTATTGTATTGTATTTTTAAGGAATTTAGGGGGGAAATTAAATATTATGATAGCTAAGAAAAAGATACCAAAAATAAATAAAAATGTGAAGGGAAGTGTGAGGAATTTTTCAGAAAAAAAAATTAACATTTTAAATGAATTTTTAGCATATGTTTGGGTATTTTGAAAGATTTTGGAATTTTAAAATAGGCAAAAATATTTTTTACTGAAATTTAAAGGTGGAGAAAAAGAGGGCCATGGATTGCAAAAAGAAAAGGAAAGGTTTCTAGATTTTTTGTAATTTTTCAGAATATAAAGTGGTTGTTTAATGATTTATTTATAGTTTTCAATGGTTTTGTGTGTTTTTTAGGTGTTATTTAAATGGAAAAAAGGAGTTACGGGTGTGGTAATGAAAAATGTGGGAAAAATACCCAGCAACAGGCTGCATGGCAGCTACGTGGTCAGCAACCAATGATCAAAATCGGACAGTCGCGTACGAACAACCGCACGATCAACCACAAGCGCGTACACACCCGTACGCGTGTCGACAGCTCAAGGGTGGTTGCAGGTGGGACTGGGGTTCATGGAGGGGGTGTGGTGAGCTGCTGCGGGTCGGCAGGGTAGGACGGGGGGCTTGGGTAGGGTAGTGTGTGTTAGGGTGCACGTGGGTAATGGGGGGAATGAGGGTGGAAAAGGGGGGAAAGTGAGTGGTTGGTGGGAATGGGGGGTTGGATGGGGGTGGGTTTATTGGGTTGCAGTGGGGGGAATGGGGGCTAGGTAGGGAAGTGTGTGGTTGGGTGGGTATTCTTGGGTAGGCAAGGGGAGGGTTCGGTGGGGAATGGGGGAAAGGGTGCCTGCAGAGGGTAATAGGAGGGGGGTTAGGTGTGTAATGGGGGTTGGGAGGTGTGTGTATAGGGGTGGGAAGGAAGGGGTGGGAGGTGGGAAAGGGGATTAGTGGGGGGTTAATGGGGGGTGGGGTTAGGAGTGGGTGGGAAGGGGGGCTAAGGAGGGGTGGGTTTGAATGGGTGGGTGGGGTATGGGGGGAAGGCGGGAAACTGGCCGCCTCCTGCACTGGGCGGCCGACAGCCAGGAGGGCAGAGGCGGCGGGCAACGTGGAGGCCGGAGGCACGCAGAGGCGGCTCTGTCGACGGGGAGGAGGCGGAGACTACAGGGCGACGGCGGCGACGGCGGCCACAGCGGCGCGGGCCACGGTACCAGGAGGCGCGGGCGACGGCGGCGCGGGCCACAGGGCGGCGGGCGCGGGCCACAGGACGGCGCAGGCCACAGGACGGCGGGCGCGGTTGGTGGCGTGGAGGATGGCCGCAGGGTGCCCACGGGACGTCGGGGGAGGGAGGAAGGAGAAGAGGAGAAGAGTAGGGCAGGCGGGAGGAGGAGAGAAGGGAGGAGAGAAGGAGGTAGAGAGAAGGAGAGGGAGGGTGGGACGCAGGAAGAGGGAGAGGAGAGAGAGGGAGGGAGACAGTTGGAAGGGAAGGGGGGTTCGGGGAGAGAGAAGGTTGGGGAGAGGTGAAAGGGTGTGGTGGGGTGGGTAGGGGGGTGGAAAGGGGAGGGTGCCTAGGGATGGGGTGGTGCCCGGGGTATGGGCAGGGGGAAGGGGGTCATGGGGTGGATAGGGGTAGGGTTCATGGGCATGGGCATGGGCGGGGTAGGGGTTATGGGAATGGGCGGTGTAGGGGTTATGGGAATGGGCGGGGTAGGGGTGATGGGAATGGGCGGGGTAGGGGTTGGGGGTGCCCAAGGGGAAAGGGGAAAGGTGAATGGGCAGGGGCCCATGCAAGGGCGTACCCCCTCGTCCCGTGCGCGTGCGCGGGGCGAGGGTAGAAAAAAAATTTGCCGTGACGGAATTGAATGGGAGCCGGAACGTCGCGACGGGGAACGTGGAGGCAATCATGGCGCGTGAAGACGCGTAAAATCAAAAAAAGGGCGCGTGCATACGCAAAACGGGCGCGAGAAAAAACGTAAAAATAAAGAAAAATTAATAACTCCCAATCCGGACGTCAAAATGAAATAGCGTAAAAACGAAAAGTGGGCAGGACGACAGGGGGAAAACAAGGAAAATATGGGACGGAGGTTTCGGGAGGGGTAAAGGGCGGTCACGTGCAAAAAATACAAAAAAGGAACCAAAAACGCAATTTAAAAATTAATATTGAAAAATCCGTGCATCGGAATGTAGTGCAGAAAAAAGGAAAACTGGGCAAAAAGATGTGCCCGACAATCCTATCATGTCAAAACATAATCCCGACTGAGAGAAGACGCGTTCACATGGGAAAAACCCAAAAAATAAACCCGAAAATGGGATCGGAAATTAAGATCGAACAAACCAGTCACCGGAATGACATGCAGTAAGAAGGAAAAATGTCCGCAGGAAGGAGTGGCACAGGGTTATCACGTTAAAACGCAGTTCCGGCAGAAATAGGAGGGGTTCACATGTGAAAAAACGCCAAAAATACTCCCAAAAACTCTTTTAAAATTTAATAAGTAAAAATCCGAACGTCGAAAAAGGGTGGAGGAAAAAGGAAAAAGGTAGGGGAAGGCACAAAGGGACACGGCTGTCAAATCAAATTGGAATTCCGATGCAAATAGGGCAGGTTCACATGGAAAAATGTCAAAAATACACACGAAAAAGTCGTGAAAACCCGGAAAATTAATAACGGACAAACCATGTATCGAAATGATGCGGAATAAAAAGGAAAAATGTCAGGGGAAAAGCACTAGTCAGGGCTATGACGTCAGAGCATGATTCGGAAGCAAGAAAAGCGCGTTCACATGGAAAACCGTCTAAATTGCATAAAATGCTTAAAAAATTAATAACTCAAAAACCGTGCACCGGAACAGGGGTAGGTAAAAAGGAAAAATGATCAGTTCAATGGGGGGAACAGGGTATGAGGTTGGATTTGGACTTCAGTGAACGTAGGATGCATTCACATGGCAGGACCTCAAAATCAGGGAATAAAGGAAAACTGCAAGGAAATAGCCCCAAGGGTGGGTGAAACATAACCGGGTGGATGGGAAGGGATCCCAGTAGGGTAAAAGCAAGGCAAGGCATACATGCATGAGCAGGGTAAGGCATATGCAGGGGGGTATGCAACATAGACGCGCAGGGACGCGTCCCCACACTTAAGACCTTAACGGATAGGGTTAACCGAACAACAGGGACCTAGGACCACGCCATAGACCATCCACTAACGTTCCCACACTTAAAACATGACTAGCACGAAGAAACCAAAGTTGTAGGGTTAGAAAAACTTGGCCCGTTTCGTTAAGAATCAAGGTTGAGTATCGATGGCACGTCCAGTGTGGTTGTCGGCGCTGGAGGGACCAAGGCATCTTCTCGGCACACGTTCGTCATGGCAAGGACCACGCCGCAGCACCCAGGGAGGTAGCTGATGGAAGGAATCGCAGGAAATGCATTGTCGATGATGAGGGATATTGCACTCAACTCACAGTCACTCAATTGGAATGAAAGATCAGTCACTCGCCCCATGACTGATATCACTCGAAGAAGAATGATTGAAACCCATATCTCATACCCGGTTGAGGAATCATCAAAGGGGAATTGATGCAGAAGGAGTATGCCAGGGTGCACAGTTGATGGTGCATTAGTGCGTCCAACCCGTCTGGCATAAGTGCAAGGAGGAAGGCAAGGGAGCCTTACAGTGCAGTGTACAGAACAGGGTGATGTGTCTTGTGTTGACGGTAAAGACCCATCCCGTGGGTGCATAGGGAAACGGGAACATACCTGACTCCAAGTGTCGTAACCTCCCTCAATCTCACCTCTCGGTAATTGATTGAAGAAACTCCAGTCACACTCATCCCACCCTCTGTCTCACGCTCTGTGGATAGATACAGGAGGGCAACCTTTTCCTGAAACCCATTGATGTAATCCTCACAGGCACTTGTGCAAAGATTGTATGCCTTGTGCGCATTTGATGGTGCAACAGTGCATCCCGCCTTGTGCCGGCATACGGTGCGAGAATGAAGGCCAGGGAGCCTTATAGTGCAGTGCACAGAACAAATCGTGCTTTGTGCTTTGAGAGGCCCATCCCGAGCGTGTAACACTTCATTCACACTTCTCACCTCGCATTTGATTGGAAGGGAAAAGACTGGTCACTCGCCCCACCCTCTGTCTCACTCTCTGTTGATAATTACAGAGGGCAACCCATACTCACTTCCCCATCCGGTTAGGATGAAAGCTTACATCACTCAAGGGGTTGTCGATGAAGATCGCGTCATCAGTTGTTGAAGAGGCGTACCCAGGGAGGTAGCCATCAAATCGAACATTGTGTTGGATAGGAACATGTCGTCTGCTAGAGGACAGTTAGTCACTTTGCAAAGAGACCCAGGACACAGCGTACCAAGGGAGGCAGCATCGGAATTGGATCCTAGGGATATCAATTAATGAATCCACTTTCTGGACTGCTGGGTGTTACCACCTTTTCCACAGCCAGCTTCTCGCCCAAGGGTGTTTACCACCTTTTCTTGGAACGAGGCCTGCTATGACAGGGAATTGCTTCCTTTTCTCTCATAACAGATTTGTTTTGTTTTTTTTTTTTCTTCTTTGCTTTTTTTTTCCCTATTCCCGAGGGTGTTTCCACCTTTTCTCGAAGAATAGGTCGGCATGACAGGGACCTAAGTCCTTTTCTCCCATAACCGATATGTTTTTTTTTTGCTTTTCAATATTGAGCAAGGGAATGGTAAGAGACCATTTGTCAGAACCCACCTCGCCACTGTCGCTGGTGGAAAATAGAGGATAAGAAATCAAGGCTAGAAGGGGGGTTTGAGGAGATAGAGGGTTGCGTCCACTTCATCAGGAGTGATTGAAGAACGGCTAACAGAAGTAACATCATAAGAAGTACAGTGCCGCGACAATGAGGGGAAGGATCAAGTGTCCGTAATTGTCAAGATCCCCAAGGAGGGAAGTACTTCTTCAGGCGATATCCATTGATCAGAAAGGGATCATCAGAGGCATCAACGGTCTGCACTTGAACAGAGCCATTAGGGTTGACTGCAAGTACCTTATAGGGGCCCATCCACCGCTGTTGGAGCTTGCCAGGAAACTTGCCAAAGCGTGAATCATAGGCTAGGACCAAATCACCTTCTTTGAACTCCTTGTGCTTGATGAAACTATCATGGTAAGCCTTACGTCGAGCTTGCGTGGCTTCCATGCACTGTAGAGCCATCCTGCGAATTTCGTCCAAACATTCCAAGTGCAGGAGACGGCGTTGCAGTGAATCATCATCCCCCAAACGCTCTTTGATAGCCACTCTCAAAGAGGGTAGTTCCAATTCAACAGGAAAAACAGCTTCTGTTCCATACACCAGCTGGAAAGGTGTCTGTCCCGTTGCTGCTTTATGGGAGGTTCTGTACGCCCAGAGGGCCTCTGTAAGTCGATCATCCCAATCACGACGATGTGCGGCGATTGTTCTTGTCAGGATCGAGCACAGGATGCGATTGGTGACTTTGACTTGGCCGTTGGCTCTAGGGTAATAAGGAGTGGACTTGCGATGGCGGATCTTATACAACTCTGTCAACTCGTCCATGACTTTGTTAAGGAAATGAGTGCCTCTCTCACTTACCAGCTCTAAGGGACTACCAAAACGGGTGATGATATTCTCGTACATGAACAGGGCCACACTGTTACCATCGTCCCGCTTTAGGGCTTTAGCTTCACACCACTTTGTAACATAATCTGTACATACGAGGATGTATCGGTTCTGTTTCCTTCTGGTGGGAGGGTCGATCGGACCTACGAAGTCAATGCCCCACTTCTCAAACGGCTTCAAAGGAAGGATAGGTTGCAATGGCATGGCACTTGTCCTCGTGGGTTTCCCCATTCTTTGACAAGTATCACATCTTTTACAGTAATCATAGGAATCTTTGTGAATTGCAGGCCACCAATAACCTGCTAGCAGAGCCTTCCTGGCTGTAGCTTCTCCTGCAAAGTGACCTCCACATGGCTCGTCGTGGCAAGCCTTCAGAACAATCCCAGTCTTATCCCCTGCAACACATCTTCTAAGTACTTCATCTTTGCCTTTCTTGTACAGTGCACCTCCTAGCAGGGTGTATGGGGCTGATTCTAGCATGAGCTTCTTCCTTTCCCGACTAGAAATACCAGGAGGGTATTGTTGGGTTGCCAACAGATTGGCAATGTCTGCATACCAGGGAGTTACAGTTTCTACCAAGAATAGGGAAGCATCAGGGAGGTTTGGATCATCCTGCTCCTCGTCTGCAGTTTGTGGGATACGCGACAGATGATCAGCCAGAACATGGGAACGACCAAGCTTAGTAATCACCTCAAAGTCGAACTCCTGGAATAAAAGGAGCCATCTCATCATTCGTCCCTTCACATCTGCTTTGTTCATTAGGAAGGATAGGGCCTCATGATCCACATAAAATTTAAAGTGGGTGGATAGGAGGTAATGCCGAAACTTTTCCAAGGCAAACACCATTGCCAAGCACTCCAGCTCAGTCACTGTATAATTCCGTTCCCTATCAGTGACTTTTCGGCTTGCGTAATAAATCGGTTGATCCAACTTCGAGGAGCCCTTTTGGCAGAGGACAGCACCTAAGCCTTCAATTGATGCATCAGTGCGTACATGGAACTCTTTTGTCCAATCGGGAGGTTGCAGAATGGGTGCCTCTATCAGACACTGCTTCAGAGTGTGGAAGGCTTTGTCACATTCTTCTGTCCAATTAAACTCTGCATCTTTCCTCAGAAGCTTGTGCAAGGAAGTTGCCTTTGTCGCAAAATGGGCTATAAACCTTCTGTAGTAACCCACATGGCCTAGGAATCCCCTCAATTGTTTGAGGTTGGTGGGTGCTGTCAAAGCTGCAATCTTTTCAATCTTTGCAGGGTCTGTTGATATCCCTTGTGCTGAGACAATGTGGCCCAACAGGACTCCAGAAGAGACCCCAAAGATGCATTTGTCGGGGTTGAGGGAAATCCCATACTCCCGGCATCGGTCAAAGCATTGTTCCAAATGTCCCTAGTGTTCACTGATCAAACTATAGACACAGAAGTCATCCAAATATACCTCAATAAAGTCGTGCAAATGATTCTGAAATGCAGCCATCATGACTCTTTGGAAAGTAGCAGGGGCATTGCAGAGCCCAAATGGCATCACTCGGTAAGCGTAGGTCCCCCATTCTGTGGTGAAGGTTGTTTTGGATTGGTCTTCTTCTGCGATTTGGACTTGGTTGTATCCACTGAATCCATCCAGAAGGGAATAAAGCTCATGTCCTGCCACTGTGTCCAACAGTTGGTCTGTGAAAGGGATAGGAAAGTGATCCTTCTTCGTCTTGGAATTAAGCTTTCGGAAATCCACACATATTCGCAATTTGCCATTCTTCTTGGGTACAACCACGATGGGTGAAACCCATTCACTATTTGCCACTGGATAAATGAACTCGGCTTCTAGAAGCTTCAACAGCTCCGCTTTCACCAATGTGGAATAATTCGGGTTCATTCGCCTCTGTCGTTGCCGTACTGGCTTGGCATCAGGCTCCAAGTCAATATGATGTTGACATATTGTGGGATCAATCCCCTTTAGGTCTTTGTAAGACCATGCAAACACGTCCAAATTCTCTTTCAACAAGTTGTACAAAGTTGACAACTCCTCTTCTGGGAGACTGCTACCCACCTTCAAGTGGCATTCAGTGCCTTCTGAATCCACAAAGGTTAACTGTCTTTCACCTTCTACTTCACGAATAAAGGTCCCGCGGACTGCTTCTGGGTACAGATCCGACTCCTTCAAGGGAGTCATGTCCTCTTCTGATGTCCCACTAGAACCAACTTCTTCTTTTGGTGGAGACTTAAGTTGCTCCTTAAGATGTTGGAATGGGATTAGAGCTGTTTCGGGTTTGGTTTCAAAATTAATTACCTCTTGGCTTGAAGACTCATCTTTTGATGATGACACATCCAGGAACGTCACATAACAGGGACCCTCTGATGCCTGTTGGGTTGGTGGGACTGGTGCTTGTTGGCACGGTGCATCACCATCATCTTTCTTTGACAAGGATGGGTTAGGACGGCAGGAGCCACACTTAAAAGACGGCTTGCTCTTCTTAATCCACGTCTTATAAAGGTTTTGCATATGAGAAGATCCATTTACCAGACCAAATGGTACCATCGCCATTCTGTCCCATAGCATGAGCTCGTTGGCTTCTGATGCTTCTGGAACTTCTTCCTCAAATGTATCCTCTTCAGGTGGGATAGACTCTTCTGGCTCACTTTCATCACCTTCTTTGACCATATCATATTCATCCTCTTCTGTCTCTATCTCTGTCTCTGTGTCTGCTTCTGTCTCTGCTTCTGCTTCTGTCTCTGCTTCTGCTTTTGCTTCTGCTTCTGCTTTTGCTTCTGCTTCTGTAGGAGCTCTGTAACAGAAGAACAGATTCTTTGTTTCCTCTCCTGCCTCTGTCTCTGTCTCTGCTTCTGCTGTGACCATGTAACAGGGAGAGCAGTACATCCATGCTTCTATCTCACTATCAGAAGTGATTTCAGAAGTCATTCCTGGTTCAGGCAGGAAGTATTCACCCATTGATAATGGCTTTGCATCTTTTGGAAGTCGGCCTACAGTATCCACTGTTAAGGAATGTGCCATTGTTTTCTTGGGAAGGATCTGTTTGACAGCATCTTCGTCTGCTGATGTTCCATCTGTAGCCTCATTAGGGGAGTCAGAAGATAATTCCAAGGAGGTGGATCCATGTCCTTTTTGAGAACCATACAGTTTCAGCACCACTTTGTTGGGTCCTCTGCCCAAGGTCAAAGTTCCTTTAAACCAATCCGTCCTTCCTCTGGCTTCAAAAAGCCATGGTCTACCCAGTAACAGAGGATAGGATGTACCATAAGAGTTTGGCTTCACCACCAAATAGGTTAGCCAATAATCTTTTCCAGCCACTGTAGTCTTCACATATGGAAGAATGCCCAAAGGCTTGATTCTACTCTAATCCGCTAGTCTGATGAGCCATTGGGTAGGTTGCACACCTTGTAGGCCTAGATCCTTCATTGTCACATCCATCATAATGTTCACTGATGAACCACCATCAATCAGTGCATTTGAAATAAAGCAACCTTCTATCCATACGCCAGTCTCTGGAGTACCCGGATCTAGAAAAGCATTAGCCACGTCCACTTCTTTTACAGGCTCTAAAGCCTTGTTGGACTTTGTTACTGTTGAGGGAGCGATCCTTAAACCACGTCGTTTTGTCAGTATACTTTTGAACCTTTTCCGGCAACTGGGAGACAACAACAATAATTGTCGAAATGTGAGGTTTGGTCTAAAGGTATCTAGATCTCTAACTAGATCGTATTCCTTAATAGGATCCACTGGCTTCTCTAACCGATTAGGGAATGGGGCAACACCCATTTTCATTTTTCCTCTTTCTTCCAACAGAGGAATTACAGGAACTTCTTCTGCCACTTGTGGCACTTCCTCCTCTTCTGTATCCTGGACCTCTGGTCTTGCCTCTGTAACTGTCTCTGTGACTCTCTGTAGCACTGTAGGGCTCTGTACAGCACTGTTAGGCTCTGTTCTGTTCTGTTCTTCTGGTGGAAGATTGAACTTCACTATTCTGGCAGGAGGGTTATTTTCTTTTTGGATAGGTGGTTCCTTCTGCTTTGCACGCGTGATGGCAGCAACTTCCAATTCTACCAAATTGGAGGTAGGCTCTTGGGCCTTGACCGGACTATCAGTAGCACTGTTTTTCACTGGGGCTGGGCTTGGACAGTCTTTTGCAGTGTGGCCTTCTCCTTTGCATCGACTGCATAAGGGCTTGTAATCCACTGACCTTCGAGGATTTGGACAATTTGGTGAGATGTGTCCCTTTTCTCCGCATCTGTAACACTCCACCTCTGATCTCTGACCACCGCCAGACTGTCTTCCTCTGTAACTTTGAGAGGGAAATCTTCTGGGTCCAAAATTAGGACCAAACTCTCTAGGCTTGGGTCCAATATCTTGTGTTGTCATTTTGGATTCCAGCAAGTTGAATCTTGCGTCTTCTTCCTTTCTTCTCCTATCATGCATCTCCTTCAGAGAGCAAATGTCCTCTGTATGATTCTTCCGCAAACAGTAGGAACAGAAGGCTCCAGGGATGGTTGGTTTTCGTGTACATTCAGTGGCTAAATGGCCTGCTTGATGACACTTACCACACCAAGTGTTTGACCGCATCACATCTCTTCCTGCTCCTGCAACGTTGGATATGCTAGCGGTATTCACTTTCAGCGTCTGTAGTTGTTCTGTAATCACATCCATCAACTCCTTTTTGATGTTTGCAACTGAGTTGGACAAATAATCCTTCAAGCTTTCTCCTCCGGACGTACTGGCAAGAGGGTTTTGAGGAGTCTCTGTAATCACTGCATAAACGGGTTGGGCTGGTACAGAGGGGTCTCTGTTCTGGTTCTGATTCAATGCTCCTGTTTGAACTGTTGGCTATTGGCTCCAGTTGGTAGGATTCCACTGTTGCTGCTGATTTGGCATTGAGGAAATTGGTTGGGACCATTGTTGTTGTGGTTGAGCCATCATTTGAGGCATGGATTGTGGCCACTGTGAATTTGGTGCACTGTACTGTGATACCGAGGACATTTTTTGGTAGGGGTAGGGAACAGTCCCTGGGACTGCATTTGGTGGATACA
Organism: Lygodium microphyllum; assembly: GCF_053477565.2. Lineage (NCBI taxonomy): Eukaryota > Viridiplantae > Streptophyta > Polypodiopsida > Schizaeales > Lygodiaceae > Lygodium > Lygodium microphyllum. The sequence goes on along the minus strand of NC_141137.1, from coordinate 5,217,225 downwards.
TCATTCCTGGCATCAGAGGAGGTAGGACTCCTCTTCCTGTATTCATCGCTAATCTAGCTTCCACTTCATCGTACAGTCTTGCACCTTCTATTGCAGCTTGCAGGGTGGCTGGTCTTTGTAGCTCCACAAACTTACGGACTTCTGGTTGTAATCCTCTGAGAAACACCCCCTTCTGAATGCCATCATCTAGATTATGGTTAGTCCATCTCTTCAGGATGGATTCCATTCGTGAGACATAAGCTTCTACTCTTTCTCCAGAGGACTGACTTAGGTTCATAAATTCCTCTCTGATCCGCTCTTCAAAACCTTTACGCCTGAATTTAGTGAGAAAGGCCAACTTCAGGTTGTCCCATGTGCCAAAAGTTCCTGCTGCTTGTCTCTCATACCACTGAAACGCTGCGCCCTTGAAAGTGGCGGGGAATATTGCCAACCAATGCTCAGGGGTTCTGGCATTGTTAGCCACACACGCTACCATAAACTCTGCTACATGAAGATCGGGGTCTTCATTGTACTCTCCCTTAAAAACTGGCAATGGGACTACATTCGCTGGCCTGTCATCAATATTTCCAGGACGGATCTGGCTTGGAAGTGGACCTCCAGCAGGAGGAGGAAGGGCTTGATGTGCCATTGGGACTTCTGTAAAGAGTTCCTCAAGGGCGTCAAAGGCGACTTCTGCTGCGAGCTCGCTCTCGGCTCTGATTCTTGCTTTCTCTCTTCTCACGTACCTCTGGACTCGTTCTAACGCTTGCCTTTTTATTGCGTCATTCATCAGGGGGTTGGCTCCACTAGGTTGTTAGTGCTCCACAGAGGGTTAACAAAAGGCTTCAGTCTCTGGAGGACTCTCTTGCCAACATTTCTTCTACTTCTTTCTTTTCAACGTCCCTGAATTCTGCTTTCATGCCACTACACAGAGGAAGGTATTCGGTTCTGAAGGTGTCAAAATGCATATGTCTGAGCATTGTGGTGGTGCCATCATTATAGTAATGCCAGCTTCTAATGGTTTCAATAGTGTATGTTGTGAAAAACACTCTGTCTACCAACTTCCAGTGGGTTGCTAATTGAACAAACAGAAGATTATCAGTACACCAAGCATCCCATGTATCTTGCTGTTGAGCATCCACGAACAAATTCCAACTCTTTTTCTTCTTGTCTTTGTGAACCTCTACAGACCAAGACTCCTGAAGCTTCTTCACAATCTCCCACTTGATGTTGTCTGGAAACTTCTCAATGAATGCCAAATCTTCCATGGATGTTCATTCTCTCTGTTTCTGCTCTTCAGTTTGTTCCCAAACAGTTTGCCACCAAGATGCAAGTTTCTGCTGCTTCAATAGGAAGAGGAAACTGTCCACCACATAGAGCATGCATCATGATGGTGATGTGTTTCCGCCATTGTGGGATGAACTTCTTGTGGAAAGTGGCTTTGATTATGAGAAATTCCAACTCTTCAGTGGAAGAAGGAACTTTACAAACATCCATTGAATTCTTCTCTTCTTGGCAATGCCATTTCCTTCATTTTCAGCCTCTTCTGATGCTTGTTGATGGCAAGCTTCCCCGGCTGCGCACCAAAAACATGGTGCCCCGAGAGGAACACCAAGGAAAAGGGAATTCTCTTGCAAGAAAATCTATCTTGTAACATCAACAAGCTTGTTTATCATGTTTCATATGATCCCAATGAAGAAAAGAACACCAGGCACAACAAATCTTCATGCAGCATCATGTAAATCTCCCACGGTTTTTAATAGAATCAACCATATTCTTCAACATCTTCACAAAATCCATCAATAGAACAAAGAAAGCAAAGAAGTACACCATCTTTGAATGGAAATACATCACATAGTATTCATCTTCAATATCTTCATAGTCTTCTCTCTCAATCTCTCATATACAATCACTCTGTTTTAGTAGAATTTGCTATCTCTGACTCTCTCTCTCTCTCTCTCCATCAATAATACATCATATCCTCACTACAATCTCTCAAAAATCACCCTCAATAATCACTCTTAGGTCGTGGATACCCCTCCCAAGAGGTATGTCTGATATGAAGGATCACCAGAGCCACTACAGTGTCTCTTCATAGCTCACTACTGTCACTTCACTCTAGTCTTCTCTTGAGTCTTCAACAGCTACTTCTTCCACTTCCTTCAGTTCTTTTGCACTTGTATTCACCTCTTTCCAAGGCTAGAAAACTTTCCCCAAAGTCACACATACATTCCACAGAACACTTACAGAAGCATACAGAACAGTCTACAGAACAGTACCAGAACAGCTACAGTACAGAACAGAACAGAAGCTCTACAGAAGACCTACAGAAGGTTACAGAAGGTCATCAAAACCTCATAACTCACTCTCAACCCATTCCAAACTCTCACAAACCATTCAATAAACTTTCACAATATCTCATTCTTCATTAATCAATACTCCTTCCCTCCTTACAGAAGACAATCAGAACAAAACAGACCAAAACAGAACAAAACAGAAGGTATACAGAACCATTCAGAACCTATCAGAACATCACAGAACCATCAACAAGCATCATGATCTTCCAAAACACAATCAATATCATCCAAAACATTCTCAAACCTCTTCCAAATCAACCAATCATCCCATAAAATCAACCATTCAGCTCTCAAAAACAACAAAGATCAGCCAAAAAAACAAGTCATTTCAACACTCAACAATAATATTTATCTTCAATATCTTCATAGTCTTCTCTCTCAATCTCTCATATACAACCACTCTGTTTTAGTAGAATTGGCTATCTCTGACTCTCTCTCTCTCTCTCTCTCTCTCTATCAATAATACATCATCTCCTCACTACAATCTCTCATAATCACTCTCAATAATCCTTCTTAGGTCATGGATACCCCTCCCAAGAGGTATGTCTGATATGAAGAGTCACCAGAGCCACTACAGTGTCATTTCATAGCTCACTACTGTCACTTCACTCCAGTCTTTACTTGAGTCTTCAGCAGCTACTTCTTTCACTTCTTTTAGCTATTTTGCACTTGTATTCACCTCTTTCCAAGGTTAGAAAACTTTCCCAAGCTACACTCTCATCCAACAGAACACATACAGAAGCATACAGAACAGTCACAGTACAGCACCAAAACAGCTATAGTACAGTTACAGTACAGAGACAGAAGCTCTACAGAAGATCTATAGAAGGTCATCAAAACCTCATAACTCATACTCAAACCATTTCAAACTCTCAAAAACTATTCAATAAGCTTTCACAAGATCTCAATCTTCATCAATCATCAATCCATCCCTCCTTTCAGAAAAAACAGAACAAAACAGAAGCTATACATAACCTATCATAACCTATCAGAACATATCAGAACCTCATATCTCCACTAATCAATATCATCCAAAACACTCTCAAACCACTTCCAAACCAATCAATCATCTCATAAAATCAACCATTCAGCTCTCAAAAACAAAAAAAATCAGCCAAAAAACAAGTCATTTCAACACTCAACATATCCCCACACTTAATAAGGAAGCATCCTCGCGACCCAGGAAAAAGGGAATACAAGTTCATTCAAAAGCTCAACTTTGATCTTCAATATCTCTTCAAAAATAGTCCATCCAACCACGACCCCAACTTATCACCTGTATCTAATATAAAAAATACTACGAAAGGAAAACCCTTTATACATTAACACTTCTTATCAAACTAGAAATCACAACAAACTTATAAAGGATATAAGAGGTTTCTTCTTCTGCTTCTGCATTAGCATCTTCAACTCTCCATCCACGACCCCATCACCACAATTCTTCAAAAATATAGCTCGCACGAAAGTAAATCGAATAGGCAATCACCACGATCTTATTACATAAAGTAGCCCACAACACAAACACTACACACAACACAACCATATGAATGACTCCTCCAAAAAGAGAGATTTATCATTAAAAATCATCCACAATACATTGCAAAGGTATCAATGAAGATGATCCCGCTTGAAAGATTGGTGATTTCGGAAACGATCCATAGATAAGGATTCATCTACAAATGTTTTGGGAGGATTCTGAAAAAACTGAAGACAGCACATCCTTTCCAACAGGACAAGGTATCTGGTAGGCAAACAAAGGGCATGAAAGTACAATATATCCAACTGCTGGGAATCAATGCTCACATTGACATTCATGCACAACTTTGGAATAGGATTTGAATCATTATGAGAATGCCTATGCATGTACGCCAGATACCAAGCAAAATGAGCAGTTAATCTCACTGAAGGATCTAGAGACTATGAATACTGCTGAGCAAAATGAATATAGTTTTGGTATGCTTGACTGGCAGCTATCCATTCTCTTGGAATTACTGGCCAGTTTATCTGAGGTCCTGTAAGGGAATCATTCGAGCTCCATCCCCTTATTCTGGAAATCTGATGATCAAACCCGTCATAGTCACTAATAAAGTGAGGTGGTTGAGATATAGAAGTGGCAGGAGAGGGAAGTGGAATAAGGAAAAGTGAATGAAGAGATGGGTAGGGAAAATCATAAAAGGAAGAATGATTTAAAGAAGGAGTGGCTGAAAATTTTAGGGAATCACTTAAGAAGGGTGTTAACTGATAAATAGGAAAGGTAGAAGGTACATGAATGGATGGAGAAGGACATGGTGGAGAAGGGGAAAAAACTCTATCCTCAATAAAAGAACATTATGTAAATATGGGAATTTGAGGAAAAGATTGAGGTTGGAAAAAAAGGGGTAAGATAGTTGTGGAATTGGATTGAGAGAGGGAAAGATATATATCATATCGGTGAGCCATTTATTGGTAATAGAGTAGGGTAGGAACAGAAGGTCCTAAGATAGATATTCTCTGATAGGCATAAAAAAAGGTAGAATCAAATGGATTATGTTTTGAAAGATAAGCTAAGAGATCCACCCTTAGTTGATTAGTGCTCTGTACATAGGTAGGGGCTATGTTCTGTCTTTGATTCAGGACCACAGAATCAATCATGGTATGCTAAGAATTATCAGGGCAAGTAGCAACTTTGGAGAAGTAACTCTGAAACATGTCAGCTATCCGTAACTCCAAATGGTTGGCATACAAAATAGCTTGTAAAACCATGTCTCCCACATACCATGCCATATCCACTTCATCTAGAATCAACAAGTCTCCTCGTAGATACATATATGACATCAACATGGTATCTGTCGTGATAGAATCTTCAAACACCATCCTTACCACCTCTATCAACAACTCAGCATACCAAGCCCCATGGGGCTCCATCCATCCTCTAGAATAGGAAGATCCATCGTGGAAAGCTTCATGTAGAAGGCCAACTTCTATAATTGATAGTGGACAAAGAAAGAATGGTCCGGAGGAACATATTCCTGGTACTGCTCAAATATAGACCATAACAAGTCCATTCTAGACTGCAATCTTTCCACTTTAGCTTGGAATAGAGGACATAAGGTAGCCTGTCGTTGAAGAGCAGCCAAGTCCTGATGTGAGAGAGAAGGGATCAAGGGAACATGAGGGCTTGGAGGAACAGACCGTGACTTTGCCAGTTGATCTTGCAACTGCTTGATTTGGGAAGCTTGTGATTCCACTGTGTCATTAGCAGTCTGTAAGGCTAAAAGTTTGACATCTAAAAGAGTTTGGAACTCCTGCGCTTCTTTGGACATCCTCTCCTTCTCCTCTAAGAGGCTAGTAACCTCTGATTGAGCCTTTGTTAACTGAATCTTCAAAGAAGATATCTCATCTCTTTGGGTTTCAATCAGTTGGGTTTGTTGATCCATCTGCTTAAATAGATCGGCCAGGGTATCCTTAGTAGAGGCTAACTCGGATGTTGCATTATGCAATTGGTCCTTAGACTGTATCAGTTCTTCATAAAAGGAAGCATACAGCTATTGAACACAGGCTGTCACTGACAATTCAATGGAACTCTGAATGTCTTTACAGAGGAAAAGAATGGCATCTCCCGATACTAGACTGTTCAGTGAGGGGACTGATATATCCAACGAACCTTCTCGATGTGCTCTGAACATGTTATTACAGGTGAGATAACCAGAGAGATCACTGCCAGAGGTAGCAGGAATGGGCACTGAAGGAAGAACTGAAGGAGCTTTATCCGCTACCCGCTTCAAGCGTTTGCACTGGATGACCAGGGGAGGTGGAGAATCATCATCCTCTATATCAATTGGTTTTGACTCATTTGAAGGTGGAGGAGGAGGTACTGGATCAGATGGAGGAGGTGGAGACACACTCTTCTGTAAACCTAAGTAGGTCAAGAAGGCAGACAAGTACGATCCATAGGTGACACTAGTAACATTGCCCCTAGTGACTTTGAGGAAATGTTGATCCATCTTAGTGAGTAGGTAAGTGCTCCAATCAATAGCTTCTCCTTTTAACGCCATCCTTGAAGCTGTGAAAAGCTCTTTGGACAAGTAATGGGATGGCATTTTTGTAGGCATAAACCTGTCTTAGAGAAACTGACAGACCAACTTCCGCACAGGATCAGTGATCATGGAAAAGGAAACTCTTGAAGAGTTGATCACCTTCTTAACATCCAGAACTTCCCTTGTCTGCTTTTGTAACAGCTTCAAAATCTCTTCATTAGAGAAAAGCTGGCGAGTGGTAACAAAGGGTTCACCTTTGGAAGGAAGAGACAGAGCCTTCCCAAGGCCTCGAGGTGTCAAAGTCATAGAAATACCTTGGACTAGTCCCGACTTCTTGCTGTAGGAGGCCAGAAACTCATCACACATCGATGGATCCTCTGGAAGCAATGGAAAGGAGGTAGCCACAAAAGCAGCGAGTCCCGCCTTCATGAGAGGCTCAAAAGTGAGTAGGGAAGAGTAATCCCTACTGACTAGTGGGACATACTGGATAGGGGGAGGAGCGTGAGGCGCCATTCAGATGGTTACACACACACCACAAACACAGACAATCAAGGAGAATTCCTGCAAAGCAACAAAAAAAAAACCAAGGATAAGATATCAACCAAAACAATAAAACGGGACGCGACCAAGTATCCCCAAGCAAACCACAACCTAGAAAAAATTCGACATGACCTCCAGACATATGCGACCGAAAGCTTCATGCTATGCATCATACAAACACCCAAATCCCCATATCAGGCAATAAAGAAGAAAACGACACATCGTACCCTTAACCGTAACAAAGAAACTGAACCAAAACATCACCATAACCCACACATATCAAGACCACAACTTTGATAATCAGGTTTGACCATGGAGACAACTCCGAAGACTTTGCATACCCATCCCACGAAACGAGTTCGTTAAAAAGGGAAAATAAGTGTCGTGAAGGGGAATTAATTTAATGAAAGGTTCATTTTAATAAATTATTAAGAAATGGGTAATTTTTTATTAAGTGATAAACCTTATCAAGAAAACGGTGGTTCCTTCTTAAAAATTTAATTACCAATTATTAGGTTAAAGCGGTGCGTTAATTCGAATCCCGGACTTCGATACCCAGACTGGGTCTCTAAATACAAGTTCATTTATTAAAAATTAAGGTGATGTGGAGCGCTTTTTTGCCAGCTCGTGCTCTTGTGACGGCTGGTTCATTTTAATTAAAAATTATTAATGTGCCTCTTAAGCGCACGTAGCGCGTGCTAAGTGAACATCGGGTTAATTTTTATTTTAAAAAATGGTGTGTTTAGCGCGAATGCGCGTGCCATGGTGGTGTTTAGGGTTCATTTTAATAAATTACCCGTGAATTTGGGGTAGTTGAAAAAAATAATTAAAAAATATAAAAGGGAAAATACCTGGTAGTGGTGTATGTAAATGCAAAGAATGCGCTCTCCTCAATCCAAAAATATCTCGATTTTTTTTTCTAGATGTTTAGTTGGTGTTTAGATGAAAAATGATTTCTTATTTTATTTTTATTTTTGTTGTTGTTTTGTTTGTTTGATGAATTTAGGTGTGTAATGAAGTATTTTTACAGCTTAGAAAGTATTCCACAATAAGTAAAAATGTGAATAGAATTGTTAAGGTTTTTTTGAAAATTAATTTGGAATTTTTTAGCATTTTTAATGTTTTTTTAATTTATTGGGTATTTTTAAAAGATTGTGGAATTTTAAAATGGTCTGAAATGTTTTTTTCTGAAATTTACAAGTTAGAAAAAATAGGGCAATTTTATTGCAAAAATAGTCTAAATTTTTCTAGATTTTTTTTGTATTTTTTGTGAATTTTTAAGTGTTTTTAATGATTTTTTTTTAATTTTTCAATGTTTTTGTTTTAAGGTTTGCGGATTTTGAATTAAAAATCTGGGAATATACCCAGAAATAGGTTGGGTGGCAGCTGCGTGTCAGCAACCAGCTAACGATCTCCCGCACACGAACACCCGAACAATCACACATGCACGCGTGTGGCTGCGTCTCGAGGGAAAACCGGGGTTTGGGTAGGGTTGTTTGCGAGTTTTTGCGTGACGGGGGGTTAAGGAGTGCGGGGTATGAACCGGCTTGGTTGAGGGTTTGTGGGTCGGCAGGGGAACAGGGGTTTGGGTAGGGTTGTTTGCTGCGGGTTGGCAGGGTAGGATAGGGGGCTTACAGGGGGTAGGGGGGTTTGATGTGGTGTGAGGGTGGGACTGGGGGCTTGCACGGAGGTTGGGGGGTGGGTTTGTGCAAAGGTGGGGGGAAAGGGGGTTGAGGTGGGGGTTCAGTGGGGTGGATAATGGTGGGGGGGAAGGGGGGTTTAGGAAGGGGTTGGTTTAGTGTGTGTTTATGGGGGGGGAAGGGGGGTTTAGAGGGGGGTGTAGTGGGTTTGTGTGTGTGATGGGGTATAGTGGGGGGAAGGGGGGCTTAGGTGGGGGTTTAGTGGGTGTGTGGTTGCAGGGTCAAAGGCGGCAGGGCGGGGGCAGGAGGACCACGTCAGCGGGCGGGTAGGGAGGCAGCGCCGTCGGCGCCTCGGGCGCAGGTGGACAGGGCGAGGAAGGGGCACACAAGCGGAGAGGGGCGCCAAGCGCGACAGGAGGCTGTCCGCGGCATCGCTCCGCAGCAGGAACATCGTCTGAGAGACGGTGGCGCGGGCGTTGGCAACGGAGGTGCACGGCGGCACGGCGTCCTCAGGCGGCGTTGGGAGGGCCACAACGAGAGGGCGGCGCACGGAGCAAGGCCACAAGAGGGCGCAACCGGGCGTCGGGCAGGCAGGGCCATCACGAGGCGGCACCCGGCGGGGCTGGAGGCGCAGGCGTCCAGGGCAAGGAGGGGCCGCATCAGGCGGCGAAGGCGGCACAGCAGGGCGTTGCGGCGGCTGTCGTCGTCAGGCCGGCCGGGAGAACGCAGAAGGCGGCTCGTCACAATGGCGCAGGCAGCACGGGCTGGAGGGCGCTGTCGAAAGGGGAACGAGGGTAGGAAAGGAGGAGAAGGGTAGGAGAGGGAGAAGAGCAGGCGGTAGAGGAGGGAAGAGAAGGAGAAGAGGAGGGGAAGGAGAAGAGATGGAGGGGAGGAAGAAGAAAATGGAGGTGGAGAAAATGGAGAGGAGGGAAGGGGAGGGAACACGCAGAGCGGGAGAGGGAAAGATGAAGGGAGGTAGTTAGGGTGGGGAGGGGTCGGGGTAGGGGGGGGGGAGAGGAAAAGACATGGGGGGGGTAAGGGCACCCAGGGGGGGTGCCCAAGGGGTGGGGTAGGGGGACGGGGTGGAAAGGTTAGGGTAGGGGCCCAAGAAGGTGCCCAAGGGAGAAAATGGGCAGGGGGGCCCATCAGAGAAAGGCATACCCCCGTCCCGCACCCGTGCGCGGGGCGAGGTAAAAAAATTTGCCGTGACGGGATCGGAAGAGCGCCGGTATGGCGGGACGAGGCACGCGGACGCGACCGGGGGCGTTGAGGCGTGTAAAATCGAAAACGGGCGCGTTCACGCGCGGGACGAGTCGCGTAAAAACACATAAAAATAAAGAAAAATTAATAGCTCCCAATCCGGACGTCAAAACAAAATGTCGTAAAAACAAAAACGGGGAAAGACGGTAGAGGGAAGACAGGAAAATGGCAATGGGAGTTCCGGGGGAAAGATAGGGCATTCATATGCAAAAAATGGAAAAAACGGGTCAAAAACGCAATTAAAATTTAATATCGGAAGATCGGTGCATCGGAACGAGGTATAGGAAAAAGGAAAAACGTGCAAAAAGACGTGCCCGACAATCGTATCATGTTAAAACATAGTTTCGACGGAGATAAGATGCGTTCACGTGGGAAAAACCCAAAAAACAAACCTGAAAATGGGATCGGAAATTAATATTGGACGAACCGTTCACTGGAATGACATGCAATAGCAAGGAAAAATGTCCGCAAGAAGGGGGGGTATAGCGTTGTCATGTTAAAACGCAGTTCCGGTTGAAGTAGGAGGGGTTCACATGCAAAAAACACCAAAAATACACCCGAAAACACATTTAAAAATTAATAATAAATAATCCAGAAGGCGAAAGAGGGTGGAGCAAAAAGGAAAAAGGTAGGGGAAGGCATGAGGGACATGGCTGTCAAAGCAAATGGAAATTCCGATGCAAACAGGGTAGGTTCACATGGAAAAATGTAAAAAAGATGCACGAAAAAGTCTTGAAAAACCAGAAAATTAATATTAGACAAACGGTGCATCGGAATGACACGGAGTAAAAAGGAAAAATGTCAGGGGAAAGTGTTTTTCAGGGCTATGATGTCAGAACACGGTTCCGAAGCAAGCAAAGTGCGTTCACATGGAAAACCGGCTAATGTGTGCAAAAGGCTTCAAAAATTAATAATGCGAGAACCGAGCACCGGAACAGGGGTAGGTAAAAAGGAAAAATGGTCAGTTCAAAGGGATGAATAGGGCTATAAAGTGAGATTGGAAGTCCGCTGAACGTAGGGTGCGTTCACATGACAGGACAACAAAATAAGGGAAAAAGAGAAATGGAGGAGGAACAGCCCCAAGGGAGCGGTGACAATGGACGGGTGGGTGGGAAGGGACCCCATTAGGGTAAAAGCAAGTCATGGCATAAAGGCATTAGCAGGTTGAGGCATATGCAGAGGGGTATGCAATGCAGACGTGAAGGGACGCGTCCCCATACTTAAAACTTTAACGGATAGGGTGAACCGAGCAACAAGGACCTAGGACCATGCAACAGACCATCCGCTAATGTCTCCACACTTAAAACATGAATGTCACTGAGAACAGAAAGTGTAGGGTTAGAAAAACTTGGCCCATGTGGTAGAGAATCAAAGTTGATTGTCGATGGCACTTCTAGTGGTGTTGTTAGCTACAGGAGGTAACAAGGCATCTTCACAGCACACATCCGTCATGGCAAGGACCATGCGGCAGTATCCAGGGAGGTAGCTGGTTGAAGGAATCGCAGGAAATTTTGTTGATGATGAGGGATGTTGCACTCAACTCACAGTCACTCGAGTGGAATGAAAGAACTGTCACTCGCCCCATGACTAATATCACTCGAGGAATAATGATTGAAACCCATATCTCGTATCCGATTTAAAAATCGACAAGGGGGATGGTGTAGAGGGAGTATGCCAGGGTGCACAGTTGATGGTACATCAGTGCGTCCAACCCGTTTGGCATAATTGCAAGGAGGAAGGCAAGGTGCCTTACAGTGCAGTGTACAGAACAGGGTGACGTGTCCTGTGATGACGGTAGAGACCCACCCCGTGGGTGCATAGGGAAACGGGAACATACCTGACTCCAAGGGTCGTAACGTCCCTCAATCTCACCTCTCGGTAAATGATTGAAGAAACTCCAGTCACACTCAGCCCACCCTCTGTCTCACGCTCTGTTGATAGATACAGGAGGGCAGCCCTTTCCTGAAACCCATTGATGTTATCCTCACAGTCACTTATGCAAAGGTTGTATGCGCATTTGATGGTGCAACTATGCATCCCGCCCCGTGCCGGCATACGGTGCGAGAAGAAAGGCCAGGGAGCCTTATGGTGCAGTGCACAGAACAGATTGTGCTTTGTGCATTGAGAGGCCCGTCCCATGCGTGCAACACTCCATTCACACTGCTCACCTCTCATTTGATTTGAAGGGAAAAGACTAGTCACTCGCCCCACCCTCTATCTCACACTCGTTTGATAGTTACAAAGGGCAACCCATACTCACTTCCCCATCCGGTTAGGATGAAAGCTCACATCACTCAAGGAGTTATCGATGAAGATCGCGTCGTCAGTTGTTGAAGAGGTGTACCGAGGGAGGCAGCCATCAAATCCGGTACTCAATTGATTGTAGAAGAGATTGTCTGCGAAAGGGGGCAGACAGACTGATGAAGTTGCAGAGATAGCGAACCAAGGGAGGTGGCTTCAAATTGCGTCTGGACCATTTTCGACTGGTGAGGCAGTTATCCTGAACTGCGGGGTGTTACCACCTTTTCCACAGCCAGCTTCTCGCCCAAGGGTGTTGACCACCTTTTCTTGGAACGAGGCCTGCTATGACAGGGAATTTCTTCCTTTATTCCCATAACAGTTTTTTTTTTGTTTTTCTTATCTTGTTTTTTTTTCTCTTTCTTGTTTTCTTTTTTCTTGTTTTTTTTTCTTATTATTATTTTTTCCTACTCCTGAGGGTGTTGCCACCTTTTCTCGAAGAATAGGTCGGCATGACAGGGACCTAAGTCCTTTTCTCCCATGACCAATATGTATATATATTTTTTCTTTTTTTCTTTTTTTCTTTTTTTCTTTTTTTCTTTTTTTCTTTTTTTCTTTTTTTCTTTTTTTCTTTTAAATTAGGAAAGGAATGGTAGAAAGACCATATGTCAGAACCAACCTCACCACTGCCGCCGCTGGTGGAAAATAGAGGATAAGAGATCACGGCTGGAAGGTGGGACTGAGGGGACAGGGGATTGTGTCCATCTCATCAGGAGTGGCTGAAGAACGGCTATCAGAAGTAGCATCATAAGTGTGATAGTGCCACGCCAACGAGGGAAAGGATCAGGTGACCGTGATTGTCAAGATTCCCAAGGAGGGAAGTACTTCTTCAGACGATATCCATTGATTAGGAAGGGATCATCAGAGGCATCAACGGTCTGCACTTGGAGAGAGCCATTAGGGTTGACAGCAAGTACCTTATATGGGCCCATCCACCGCTGTTGAAGCTTGCCAGGAAATTTGCCAAATCGTAAATCATAAGCTAGGACCAAATCACCTTCTTTGAACTCCTTGTGCTTGGTGAAGCTATCATGGTAAGCCTTGCGTCGAGCTTGCGTGGCTTCCATGCACTATAGGGCCATCCTGCGAGTTTCATCCAAACATTCCAGGTGCACAAGACGGCGTTGCAGTGAATCATCGTCCCCCAAACGCTCTTTGATAGCCACTCTCAAAGAGGGCAATTCCAGTTCAACAGGGAAAACAGCTTCTGTACCATACACCAGTTGGAAGGGTGTCTGTCCTGTTGCTGCTTTATGGGAGGTTTTGTACGCCCAGAGAGCCTCTATAAGTTGATCATCCCAATTGCGACGATGTGCGGCAATTGTTCTTGTCAAGATCGAGCAGAGGATGCGATTCGTGACTTCGACTTGGCCATTGGCTCTGGGGTAGTAAGGAGTGAACTTGCGATGGCGGATCTTATACAACTCTGTCAACTCTTCCATGACTTTATTAATGAAATGCATGCCTTTGTCACTTACCAGCTCTAAGGGACTGCCAAAACGGGTGATGATATTCTCATACATGAACAAGGCCACGCTCTTACCATCGTCCCACTTTAGGGCTTTAGCTTCACACCACTTTGTGACATAATCCATACATACCAGGATGTATCGGTTATGTTTTCGTCTGGTGGGAGGATCGATCAGGCCTACAAAGTCGATGCCCCACTTCTCAAAAGGCTTCAAAGGAAGGATAGGTTGCAGTGGCATGGCATTTGTCTTCGTGGGTTTCTCCATTCTCTGGCAAGCATCACATCTTTTACAGTAATCATAGGCATCCTTATGAATGGTAGGCCACCAGTATCCTGCTAGTAGAGCCTTTCTAGCTGTGGCTTCTCCTAGAAAGTGGCCTCCACATGGCTCGTCATGGTAAGCCTTCAGAACAATCCCAATCTCATCTCCTGCAACACATCTTCTGAGCACTTCATCTTTGCCTTTCTTGTACAGTGTGCCGCCTAGCAGGGTGTAGGGGGCTGATTCTAACATAAGCTTCTTCCTTTCGCGACTAGAAATACCAGGAGGGTACTGTTGGGTTGCCAACAGATTGGCAATGTCTGCATACCAGGGGGTTACAATTTCTACCAGGAATAGGGAAGCGTCAGGGAGGTCTGGATCATCCTGCTCCTCATATGCATTTTGTGGGATACGTGACAGATGATCAGCCAAAACATGGGAACGACCAGGTTTGGTAATTACCTCAAAGTCAAACTCCTGAAATAGAAGGAGCGATTTCATCATTCGTCCTTTCACGTCTGCTTTGTTCATCAGGAAGGACAGGGCCGCATGATCCACATAAAATTTAAAGTGGGTAGATAGCAGATAGTGGCAGAACTTTTCTAGGGCAAACACCATTGCCAAGCACTCCAACTCTGTCACTGTGTAGTTCCGTTCCTGATCAGTGACTTTTCGGCTTGCATAATAGATGGGCTGATCTAGCTTCGAGGATCCCTTCTGGCAGAGAACTGCGCCTAAGCCTTCAATAGATGCATCAGTGTGTACATGGAACTCCTTCGTCCAATCAGGAGGTTGCAGAATGGGTGCCTCAATCAGACACTACTTCAGAGTGTTGAAGGCTTTGTCACATTCTTTCGTCCAAACAAACTCTGCTTCTTTCCTCAGAAGCTTGTGCAAGGAGGTTGCCTTTATTGCAAAATGGGCTATGAACCTTCTATAGTAACCCACATGGCCTAGGAATCCCCTCAACTGTTTGAGGTTGGTGGGTGCTGTCAGAGTTGCGATCTTTTCGATCTTTGTAGGGTCTGTTGATATCCCTTGTGCAGGGACGATGTGGCCCAATAGAACTCCAGAAGAGACCCCAAAGATGCATTTGTCGGGGTTGAGGGAAATCCCATACTCCCGGCATCGATCAAAGCATTGTTCCAGGTGTCCCTAGTGTTCACGAATCAAACTATAGACACAAAAATCATCCAAATATACCTCAATAAAGTCATGCAGATGATTTTGGAATGCGGCCATCATGACTCGCTAAAAGATAGTAGGGGCATTGCAAAGCCCAAACGGCATCACTCGGTAAGCGTAGGTCCCCCATTCTGTGGTGAAGGTTTTTTTGGATTAGTCTTCTTCTGCTATCTGCACTTGGTTGTATCTGCTGAATCCATCCAGAAGGGAATAAAGCTCATGTCTTGCCACTGTGTCCAACAGTTGGTCTGTGAAAGGGATAGGAAAGTGATCCTTCTTCGTCTTGGAATTCAACTTGCGGAAATCCACACATATACGAAGCTTGCCATTCTTCTTGGATACAACCACGATGGGTGAAACCCATTCACTATTTGCCACTGGATAGATGAACTCGGCTTCCAGAAGCTTCAGCAGCACTGCTTTCACCAATTTGGAATAATTCGCGTTCATTCGCCTCTATCGTTGCCGTACTGGCTTGGCATCAGGCTCCAAGTCAATATGATGCTGACATATTGTGGGATCAATTCCCTTTAGGTCTTTGTATGACCACACAAACATGTCCAAATTCTCTTTCAACAAGTTGTACAAGGTTGAAAACTCCTCTTCTGGTAGGCTGCTACCCACCTTCAAGTGGCATTCAGTGCCATCTGCATCCATAAAAGTTAACTGCCTTTCACCTTCTACTTCACGGATGAAGGTCCCGTGGATTGCTTGTGGGTACAGATCGGACTCCTTCAAGGGAGTGGTGTCCTCTTCTGATGTCCCACTAGAACCAACTTCTTCTCTTGGTGGAGACTTAGGTTGCCTCTGGAGATGTTGAAATGGGATTAGAGCCGTTTCGGGTTTGGTTTCAAGATTAGTTACCTCTTGGCTTGAAGACTCATCTTCTGATGACACGTCCAGGAACGTCACATAACAGGGACCCTCTGATGCCTGTTGGGTTTATGGGACTGGTGCTTGTTGACACGGTGTATCATCATCATCTTTCTTTGGCAAGGATGGGTTAGGACGGCATGAGCCACTGCTAAAAGATGGCTTATTCTTCTTAACCCATTTCTTATAAAGATTTTGCATATGAGAAGATCCATTTACCAGACCAAATCGTACCATCGCCATTCTGTCCCACAGCATGAGCTCTTCTGCTTCTGATGCTTCTGGAACTTCTTCTTCATATATATCCTCTTCAGGTGGGATAGACTCTTCCATCTCGCTTTCAGAACCTTCTTCTTCCATATCGTCTCCTTTCTCTTCTATCTCTGTCTCTGTCTCTGTAGGAGCTCTATAAGAGAAGAACAAGTTCTCTATTTCATCTTTTACCTCTATCTCTAGCTCTGCTATGGCCATGTAACAAGGAGAGCAGTACATCCATGCTTGTATCTCACTGTCAGAAGTGATTTCGACAATCGTTCCTGGTTCAGGCAGGAAGTATTCACCCATGGACAGGGACTTTGCATCTTTTGGGAGTTGGCTTACAGTATCCACTGTTAAGGAACGTGCCACTGTTTTCTTGGGAAGGATCTGTTTGACAGCATCTTCATCTCTGCTGATGTGCCATCTGTAGCCTCATTAGGGGAGTCAGAAGATAATTCCAAGGAGGTGGATCCGTGTCCTTTTTGAGAACCATATAGCTTCAGCACCACTTTATTAGGTCCTCTACCCAATGTCAAGGTTCCTTTGAACCAATCCGTCCTTGCTCTAGCTTCAAAAAGCCATGGTCTGCCCAGTAACAGAGGGTAGGATGTACCATAAGAGTTTGGTTTCACCACCAGATAGGTTAGCCAATAATCTTTTCCAGCCACTGTAGTCTTCACATATGGGAGAATGCCCAAAGGCTTGATTCTGCTCTGATCCGCCAGTCTGATGAGCCATTGGGTTGGTTGCACACCTTGTAGGCCTAGATCCTTCATTGTCACATCCATCATAATGTTCACTGATGAACCACCATCAATCAATGCATTTGCATTAAAGCAGCCTTCTATCCACACACTAGTCTCTAGGGTACCCGGATCTAGGAAGGTGTTAGCCACATCCACTTCTTTTACAGGCTTTGGAGCTTTGTTGGACTTTGTTGCTGTTGAGGGAGCAATCCTTAAGCCACGTCTTCTTGTTAGTATACCTTTGAACCTTTTTCAGTAACTAGGAGACAACATCAATAATTGTCGAAATGTGAGGTTTGGTTTAAAGGTATCTAGATCTCTGACCAGATCGTATTCCTTAATAGGATCCACTGGCTTCTCTAATCGGTTAGGAAATGGGGCAACACCCATTTTCATTTTCCTTCTTTCTTCCAACAGGGGCATCATGGAAACTTCTTCTTCCACTTGTGGCACCTCCTCCTCTTCTATCTCTTGGACCTCTGGTCCTGTCTCTGGAATTGTCTCTGTGACTCTCTATGGCAGTGTGGTGCTTTGTACGACACTGTTAGGCTCTGTTTTGTTCTGTTCTTCTGGTGGAAGATTGAACTTCACTGTTCTGGCAGGAGGATTATTTTCTTTATGGATAGGTGATTCCTTCTTCTTGCACGCGTGATGGCAGCAACTTCCAATTCCACTGAATTGGAGGTAGGCTCTTGGGCCTTGGCCGCATTATCAGTAGCACTGTTTTTTTACTGGGGCTGGGCTTGGATAGTCTTTTGCAGTGTGGCCTTCTCCTTTGCATCGACTGCATAAGGGCTTGTAATCCACTGGCCTTCTGGGATTTGGACAATTTGGTGAAATGTGTCACTTTTCTCCGCATCTGTAACACTCCACTTCTGATCTCTGACCACCGCCAGACTGTCTTCCTCTGTAACTTTGGGATGGAAATCTTTTGGGTCCAAAATTAGGACCAAACTCCCTAGGCTTGGGTCCAATATCCTATGTTGTCATTTTGGATTCCAACAAGTTGAATCTTGTGTCTTCTTCCTTCCTTCTCCTATCATGCATCTCCTTCAGAGAGCAAATATCCTCTGTATGGTTCTTCCGCAGACAGTAGGAACAGAAGGCTCCAGGAATGGTTGGTTTTTGTGTACATTCAGTGGCTAAATGACCTGCTTGATGACACTTACCACACCAAGTATTTGACCGCATCACATCTCTTCCTGCTCCTGCCACATTGGATATGCTGGCGGTATTCACTTTCAGTGTCTGTAGCTGCTCTGTAATCACATCCATCAACTCCTTTTTGATATTTGCAACTGAGTTGGATAAATAATCCTGCAAGCTTTCTCCTCCTGAGGTACTGGCAGTAGGGTTTTGAGAAGTCTCTGTAATCACTGCATAAACCGGTTGGGCTGGTGCAGAGGGATCTTTGTTCTGATTCTGATTTAGAGCTCCTATTTAAACTGTTAGCTGTTGGCTCCATTTGGTAGGGTTCCACTGTTGCTGCTGATTTGGCATTGGGAAAATTGGTTGGGACCATTGTTGTTGTGATTGAACCATCATTTGAGGCATTGATTGTGGCCACTGTGGATTTGGTGCACTGTACTGTGATACTGGGGGCATATGTTGGTAGGAGTAGGGGACTGTCCCTAGGACTGCATTTGGTGGGTACATCATTCCTAGCATCAGAGGAGGTAGAACTCCTCTTCCTGGATTCATCGCCAATCTAGCTTCCACTTCATCGTACAGTCTTGCACCTTCTGTTGGCAGCTTGCAGTGTGGCTGGTCTTTGCAGCTCCACAAACTTACGAACTTCTGGTTGTAATCCTCTGAGAAACGCCCCCTTCTGAATGCCATCATCTAGATTATGGTTAGTCCATCTCTTCAGGATGGATTCCATTCGTGAGACATAAGATTCTACTCTTTCTCAAGCGGACTGACTTAAATTCATAAATTCCTCTCGCATCCGCTCTTCAAAACCTTCACGCCTGAATTTAGTGAGGAAGGTCAACTTCAGGTTGTCCCATGTGCCAAAAGTTCCTGCTACTTGTCTCTCATACCACTGAAATGCCGCACCCTTGAAAGTGGCGGGAAATATTGCTAACCAATGCTCAGGGGTTCTGGCATTGTTAGCTACACATGCTACCATAAACTCTGCTACATGAAGATCAGGGTCTTCATTGTACTATCCCTTAAAAATTGGCAATGGAACTACATTCGCTAGCCTGTCATCAATATTTCGAGGACGGATCTGGCTTGGAAGTGGATCTCTAGCAGGAGGAGGAAGGGCTTGATGTGCCATTGGGACTTTTGTAAAGAGTTCCGCAAGGGCGTCAAAGGCGGCTTCTGCTGCAAGCTCGTTCTCAGCTTTGATTTTTGCTTTCTCTCTTCTCACGTACCTCTGGACTTGTTCTAACGCTTGCCTCTTTATTGTGTCATTCATCAGGGGGTTGGCTCCACTATGTCGTTAGTGCTCCACAGAGGGATAATAGAAGGCTTCAGTCTCTGGAGGACTCTCTTGCCAACATTTCTTCTACTTCTTCCTTTTCAACATCCCTGAATTCTTCTTTCATGCCACTGCACAGAGGAAGGTATTCGGTTATGAAGGTCTCAAAATGCATACGTCTAAGCATTGTGGTGGTGCCATCATCATAGTAATGCCAGCTTCTGATGGTTTCAACAGTGTATGTTGTGAAAAACACTCTGTCTACCAACTTCTAGTGGGTTTCCAATTGAACAAACAGAAGATTATCAGTACACCAAGCATCCCCTGTATCTTGCTGTTGAGCATCTATGAACAAATTCCAACTCTTTTCCTTCTTGTATTCGTGAATCTCTACAGACCAAGACTCCTGAAGCTTCTTCACAATCTCCCACTTGATGATGTCTGAAAACTTCTCAATGAATGCCAAATCTTCCATGGATGGTCATTCTCTCTGTTTCTGCTCTTCAGTTTGTTCCCAAACAGTTTGCCACCAAGATGCAAGTTTCTGCTGCTTCAACAGGAAGAGGAAACTGTCCACTACATAGAGCATGCATCATGATGGCAATGTGTTTCCGCCATTGTGGGATGAACTTCTTGTGGAAAGTGGCTTTGATTATGAGAAACTCCAACTCTTCAGTGGAAGAAAGAACTTTACAAACATCCATTGAATTCTTCTCTTCTTGGCAATGTCATTTCCTTCATTTCCAGCCTCTTCTGGTGCTTGTTGATGGCAAGCTTCCCCGGCTGCACACCAAAAACATGGAGCCCCAAGAGGAACACCAAGGAAAAGGGAATTCTCTTGAAAGAAAATCTATCTTGTAACATCAACAAGCTTGTTTATTAGGCTTCATATGATCACAATGAAGAAAAGAACACTAGGCACAACAAATCTTCATGCAGCATCATGTAGATCTCCCATGGATTTAATAGAATCAACCATATTCTTCAATATCTTCACAAAATCCATCAATATAACAGAGAAAGCAAAGGAATACACCATCTTTGAATGGAAATACATCACATAGTATTTATCTTCAATAGCTTCATAGTCTTCTCTCTCAATCTCTCATATACAACCACTCTGTTTTAGTAGAATTGGCTTTCTCTGACTCTCTCTCTCTCTCTCTCTATCAATAATACATCATCTCCTCACTACAATCTCTCATAATCACTCTCAATAATCCTTCTTAGGTCATGGATACCCCTCCCAAGAGGTATGTCTGATATGAAGAGTCACCAGAGCCACTACAGTGTCCTTTCATAGCTCACTACTGTCACTTCACTCCAGTCTTTACTTGAGTCTTCAGCAGCTACTTCTTTCACTTCTTTTAGCTCTTTTGCACTTGTGTTCACCTCTTTCCAAGGTTAGAAAACTTTCCCAAGCTACACTCTCATCCAATAGAACACATACAGAAGCATACAGAACAGTCACAGTAGAGCACCAAAACAGCTATAATACAGTTACAGTACAGAGACAAAAGCTCTATAGAAGATCTATAGAAGTTCATCAAAACCTCATAACTCATACTCAAACCATTCCAAACTCTCAAAAACTATTCAATAAGCTTTCACAAGATCTCAATCTTCATCAATCATCAATCCATCCCTCCTTTCAGAAAAAACAGAACAAAACAGAAGGTATACAGAACCTATCATAACCTATCAGAACATATCAGAACCTCATATCTCCACTAATCAATATCATCCAAAACACTCTCAAACCACTTCCAAACCAATCAATCATCTCATAAAATCAACCATTCAGCTCTCAAAAATAACAAAAATTAGCCAAAAAACAAGTCATTTCAACACTCAACATGCTGCCCTATTTTGACAATCTTAGGATTGTGCATACAGCAATGGCTGAAGGGGAGAAACACTCAAATCAATCACTGCGAGCCAAGAACTAATACCGGGGAGTCCATGGGAAGGTTGCCAAGAGTGCCGAGAAGTCGGGAAAGAAGTAGGAAATACTAGGAGCAGGTCAGCCCAGTCCCCTAAAAATGCACCGGATTTTGGGCTGGCTGTTCGTGGGGGCTAGGTGTCTTCAACAATGCTCGGGAGCACTTGTCATTGTCGAGGGGGCTCCGATGCAGCCTTGGAAGGTGCCAATGGAAGACCGGAAGCTCGGGGAGGATGCAGGAGATCAAAACATACCTGCAAATGAAGGTGCCATGGCTGCCATTGAAGCTCAGGTTGAAGCTCTTCAAATCTGAGCTGAAGAGAATGCTAGGCAAGCTCCAATGCCTTTGCTTTGATACCAGTTGAAAGGGAAGTGGAACCCAAGAGGAAAAAGGTTAGCGGTGAGAGATATGGCGGATGGAGAGCAAGAGCAAAAGAGAGAATGAAACTCAAAGTGGAAACTCCAAAACAACCACAATGTGTGGCCGGGCCTTCCTTTATTCAAATTTTCACTAAAAGAATAAAGAACAAGTGACTATGATGGGCATCTGCCACCTGCAGCGTGCAGTGGCGGTGGGTACTGTCAGTGTAGTAATACACGGATGGCTAGACGGAGGCGCCTTTACCCCCAACACCGTTGTGAAGTAGACTCAATAGGGCCTAAGTGACAAACCCCATGACGTTCCGAGGGAGCACTAGGCAGTATCATTTTTAAAAAACCTTTTGATGGACTACTAAAAGGTGTGTCGCCTTTGATTGAGACTGGCTAACACCTCACATGTAGAATGGCCAAATTTGACTAGTGTTCATGAACTTTGAAGTTTCTTGAAATCATGCTCTTATTGCAAGAGTTCACAAAATGGTTTTCCATGGTTGCTGGACCATTGTATGATCTAAATAAGAAAGCAGTGGCATTCGAATGTACCAAACTAGAGAAGGTGGGCCATACAAATTCTCAAGTGTCTGGGACTCAATGCTTACAAATTACAACTTATTGAACACTTGAAAGTTCACAATGTATTTCATGTTAGCCTATTTAAAGGTTATGTAGCCAACCCAAATCATTTTCTTGATGATCAAGTTATAAAACCAAGTCAAGGAGTCCTTGAGCTTCAACATGATAGGATACTTGATGTAGAAAAATGCACCCTTAGAAGTGAAACCCTTAGGGAATATCTCATTTAGTGGAAGGAATACCCTCAAGAGGTTGTTACTTGGATTGACAAGGAATCCCTATGTAAGCAACATCCTCAGTTCCATTTGATATGAGGACAACTTGATTCCTATAAGGGGAAGAGGATGTAATGTTCCTCCCCCCCCTCTCCATGTGAACTAAAACTTAAGAGGGGAGTGAGTTTAGAGGCCCTAAACTTTAGAAACTTTATTTTATTCAAAGGGAGAAAATGTGTGATAATGAGTCAAACTACTAGTGCAATAAGCCATCACCTAGGCCATGGAATCATCATGTCATGCCATGTTGCCTCGATCCTATTGACACCATACACTTGTGTGATCAGATTTGTCCTTAGGACGCTCATGAAGAGTGAGAGTAAGAGATAGGAACTGGCATGGTATTAGCCATATACTTGTAATGAGAGGGAATAGTATTTAGCTAAGGCTATATAAGCCTTAGCTAGGCCTTAGTAATGCCATATTTTAAATTGTGCATTTTTTGCACGTGCACACACACACACACACACACACACACACAAATAGAGAGAGAGAGAGAGAGAGAGAGAGAGAGAGAGAGAGAGAGAGAGAGAGAGAGAGAGAGAGAGAGAGAGAGAGAGAGAGAGAGAGAGAGAGAGAGAGAGAGAGAGAGAGAGAGAGAGAGGAGAAGGGAAGAAGAGAAGAAGAAGAGAAGGGAGGAGAGAAGGTAAAGGGAAAGAAGGGAAGAAGAGGGGGAAAAGAAGATAAGGGAGGAGAGAAGATAAATAAAATTAGAAGAAGAGGGGGAAAAAAGGAATAAGGAGAGGTAGAAGGGGAAAAATAGAAGGAGAAGAAGGGGTAGGAGTTGAAGGGGATGCAATGGCAGTGGAGAAGGAGAAGAGGAAGATGTGTGAGAGAAGAGTACACACAATATAGGTACTATCCAACTAAACTGACAGCCTTATTGCACTATCATATTATATATGAATAAAGAATGGGCAGTCATACTGTACACGAGCAAGCTAGAGACCTTTTACCCAAACAACCTCCCACTAAAAGGCCAATGTGGCTAGGGAGTGAAAACAAAGAAAAGAAAAAAAAAGACAAGGTGAGGAATCATGACATCTTAACCAATGCCCAATTGGAAAACGAGCTGTGCAAGAAGTGTCGGGAACCTCTGCAGAAGAAGAGTCAAGCATCCCTAAGTCCATGACATCCAGGAAATAAGTAATCCCGCAGCTCCATACAATGGAGCAATCAAAGAATGCTTCTCGTAAAGCAAGCACAACTCATTAGTGCACGGATCTGAAGCATCAGAGTCGTGTATAGCATCACCATAGCATATACAAGACAATGGAGAGCAGTCAAACTCTTCAAAGTCAATCACTGAAAGAGAGCCAACATCCTGGACACTCTCCAACGGGGTCTCAAGACTACATGTAGCCTCAGCGAAGAGGAAACTGACATATAGTTGGTTGTCCAGCCTGCAAAACTACAAGAAAACAGCTCTCATGAGCCTGCAACGGGTCTAGCAACTGACCACCAGCATCCTGACCCTGACTGCTATGCATAGCTATGTCATCTAGGTCAATAAGTGCCTCATTTTCAGCATAAACAGCTTGCTATAATGGCACTATAGCTGCTATAAAATCACCCATAAAGCGTACTGAATGCTCATCAAGAGGTCTGAGAGGTGTCTATGTCTCATAGAAGACAATATGACGGCTGCGTATGACCTACTGGGCATCCAAATCCTATAATTTGTAGGCCTTAAAGTCACCATCTCCATAACCAAGGAGGATACATCTATGTGACATAGGCTCATATGGCATATGTACAGATGCTTGGAAACCAAACATCCTCAAGTAATCATAGGAGGGCTGCATGCCACTCCATGCCTCATGGGGTGTAATACCATCCAAGGTCAAGCACATCGTCCTGTTAACCAAATAGACTGCCGTCATAAGGGCCTCAGTCCAAAAGCCATAAGACAACCAAACTGTGGTAAGCATAGAAGCAACCTTTGCCTGTAAGGTTAGGCACATGCCATGAGAAATCCCATAATACCATGGGCACAAGAAATCAATGTCATACTGCTAATAAGAGGTCCGAAAGATGGGAGAGAGAGCATGACTCTCATAATCTATCTACAAGCACCTAGGTCTGCTACGAGTAGAATCCATAAACCTATCACAAACATAACTGTAGCATCCTTAATCTGCACCAAGGGAAAATCCCAAACATGGTGGGTAGCATGATCAACAAAGGTCACAAATTATGATGCTCCACTAAGTGATTGGGAAGGCATAGGTCCATATACTGCACAATGGAGGACAAGATCTAGAGGAGCATGCCTCGTACGATTTCCATATTAAGCCAAGGGGGCTCTGCAAGGACCAAGAGTACAATCAGGGCAAGCATCAAGATTTGTAAGTGACATAGGAGGCAACAATGAGTCTAAATGAGACAAGATCTCCATCTCTCTATGGTGCATATGGCCTAGCCAATAATGCCATAACAATGCATGTGGTATTCGAATAACTGCAACCATAAAATCTCCCACATGAGAGACATGCACTGGTTAATGAGAACCAACTCTAGAACCTCTGTCCAAAACCAAGCAACCACAATAGATCTTCCATGACCTATCCTGAAGAGAAACAGTATATCTTGCATTATGCAATTGACAGACAGAAATCAAGCTCTTATTGAGCATGGGAACATGTAAAACATCCCTGAGTATAAGAGAAGTCCCATTAGGCAAAGCTAGGTGTATATCCCCTGTACCAACAATAGCATAAGAATGCTCAAGGCCCAAATCAATACATCTATCAACCTCCATGTAAGAAGAGAACCATGCTCTATGAGGGGTAACATGACAAGATGTCATAGAGTCCAAAAGCCAATCAAACCCATAGGCCTGATCACTCAGCAAATAAGCTATAGGGAAACAAGATGGCAGGAGTATATGCTTAACTGCATCATCATGGGTAACTGCATGTACCTCACCACTAGTAAGAGTGGTAACACCTGTTGCATCTATTGTATCTCTAAGTCTCTGCTCATCTCAAGTCCATCTCTGTCTCTGCTACTCTAATCCATCTAAATCATTTTCTTTGAACATGCCCAAGCTTCCCACAATGGAAGCAAACAACATCTAAAGTAGAAGAACCCGTAGAAGATGA
Organism: Lygodium microphyllum; assembly: GCF_053477565.2. NCBI lineage: Eukaryota > Viridiplantae > Streptophyta > Polypodiopsida > Schizaeales > Lygodiaceae > Lygodium > Lygodium microphyllum. The sequence continues at coordinate 5,191,637 of NC_141137.1, read as the reverse complement.
GGAATCCAAGTTATCATGAATAGGGCTATCCGTGGATGCTACCACATGAAGAAGAGTCGTAGCCAACTGCATGACATAACCAACCACATGAAGAAGAGTCGTAGCAAAAGCTCCCACATGAAGAAGAGTCGTAGCCAACTGCATGACATAACCAACCACAATACAATAAAGCATAAGACATCTATCATAAGAGCATATGTTATTCACCCATGAAATCAGCCCATAACCATAATGGCAAACATGACTCTGCAATACATCAAACCACAGAGTAGCATCCAAGTCAATGCAAGACTGGTAAGTGGCATAAGATCCTGCAATGGTCAAGCTCTAGGAGAAGCCCAAGTATATGTACAGAAACATCCAAATAAGTGGCTCTATAAAGTATATAACAGTAGAAAAAGTGCATAGCCAGGTAAGCATCAAGAGTAATTGCTCTTTGACTTGGATGGGAAAAAGCAACCCAACTAGCATAGAAGCTAGGCAACATAGAAGCAACAAAGCCATAACTGTAAACCCAAGCACTGTCAAGAGGTCTAGTGATAAAGGAGTAACCCACAAAGAAACAAGCATCAATGAGCAATGAAATCTCAATAACCAATTGCCAAGAAAATGGAGCAAGCACTGCTCAAAACATGTATCTGCATCCAAGTAAATCCAAGATCCATAATCGGGGCACTAAGGGCCAAATAGCATCAAAGCTGCATAAGTGATAAGCCAACCAAATGAAAACTGCTCCACAAAATTCTCAAATGCAAGTCAATTCAAGCCCAAACATCTGCCATACTGCAGCCAAACTCAAAAGCATCCACATCAGACATTAGTCCCATAATGGGTAGCACGAGGCATAAACCTTGTCAAGTGAAATACCAGCTGCAAAGAAAATGATAGTGAACCAAGAATTGAGCTCTACTCTTTTCTCAAGAAGCATGTGAGAGCATAAACATCAAAGTAGCATCATCCAAATACATCAACATATCATCTAGAGTAGTCAAGAGCACCCGTAGACCATAGGCATAACCAAACTAGAGGTACAATAACCTGTCAACCAAGGTAGCATAAATCCCAACCAACAACAAAGTATCCGCATCCAAATGAAGGCTCAATAGCTTTGAAATAGCATATCCAGGCATAAACCATGATGACCAAGCATCAATACATCCAACAGGACAACCGAATGTCAACAAAGAGCATTATGCATAAGCCACTCCCTGATAAAACCTTGCTGCCTAAACAATGTACAACAATAAATCCCTGCATAAATCGAGCTATGGAAGCTCAAACCAAGTCTCAAAGCATCTCAAAACATTGGGCAAACATCCTCAAAGCATTTGGGCATCAAATCCTCGGGAGCATCACATAAGCTAAGAGCATGACATTTTCTTGTTGTAAATCAACTCAGATCTATTACAGAAAATTCTGTGATCAGAATTTTGCAGATCTCACATCACCATTGCTTCCGGAGCGTGCCAAAACCCCAAGTTAGACTCTTACCTTGCCTAAATCGGGTTTCGAATGCCCGAGATATGAGAAAAAATAGGATTTTTGTGCCAGATTTTGAAATGGGCACAAAAAAACGTGAGCTGCTATTGTGGGGCATCTTGGTTATGCTGAGGATAAGGGGGAAAATGGGGGACATATAAGGTGCCTAATGAAGCCAAGGAACACCTGCAAAGAGCCTATGAGGGCCGAGGAGAGGCGGGAGATGAAATCTTACCTCGGGGGGAAGCTCCAAGCTCCAAGCTCCAAGCTCCAAGCTCCAAGCTCTAGATCTTCAATCCGGGCTGAAGTAATACAGGGCCAAGCTCCATGATCAAGCTATGATATTTGTTGAAGGGGATGCAATGTAGTGGAGAAGGAGAAGAGGAAGATATGGGAGAGAAGAGCACACACAATATAGGTGCTATCCAGCTGAACTGACAGCCTTATTCCACTATCATATTATATATGAATAAAGAATGGGATGATCACAGTGTACACAGGTAGGCCCAGAGGCCTTTTACCCCAACAAGAGTAGAAGAAGAAAAGATAATAATAAGAGAGAGGAGTAGGAGAAGATAAGATAAGAAGAGGAGAGAGGAATATAAGAGGAAAATAGGGAAAAGGAGGGCTGCAACTATGATGAATCAATGTCACATCACAAGGTGGTCAACAACATTCAACAAAGATCCATCTTCCCTTCCCCCATCTTGTGAAGGACTTGTCCACACCTCTAATCTCCTTCCCTACATTGCAGAAAACTCTATCTCACATCTCTTGAGATTCTCACACCTAGCATAAGAACCCCATCTTCCCCTTGTGAGATCTTATTTCATAAAGATTGTACCAAGCCATTCACTAGTGACTTACTATTCAAGTCCCATAAATTTGGGAGCCTAGAATGAAAGAGGTTCCACATCCGTGATGGCCTCAAAGAAGTAAAACTCCAAAGTGGGAAGCATTGGAACTGTGAACAAAGTCACAAGTGTGGACAATGCACTGTATAGGACTCTTCAATATAAACCTATTCTTAAAATGATGGTTTTCTTTTGTTTGTTTGTCATGATCTAAATTACATAAATGAACTTTGTGATCCAAAAGATTAATTAATGAAGATGGTTTTATATATTAAAATATAATCATGTTAAGTAATTAGTTTACTAATGCTAACCAATGAAGGAAAGTGGGAGGGCGAGATCCCCAATGGATTCGTGCTAAGGTAGGGTGGTCTAGGTGAGCCGAGAGCTTCTTGACAATACAAGGCCCTCTTTTTAAAGTACGAAATAAGTAAAGATAGTAAAGTATGAGAGGAAAGCCATGGTACTAGCTCATCCAAAGCATATTTGTATATTACTTGGGTGGATGGAGCATGTTGTAATGGTTGTTATTCACAATTGTATATAGAAGGTATATACATTGCCTATTAGTGTCTAGTTTTCTTTAACTAGGGAGTCAAATATTTTCCACTTGATTGACATTTGATGAGGGCCTTTCTCAACAAAAAATTATCTAGTTTTTGTAAAGGGCACGCTGGCATAATGTGTTGAGCTCCTACTTGCCAATTTCACATGGTAGTGCTTGCTAATTTGAGAAGGGGGGCATATTGAAGCCACCATGAACATTTCACAGTGGCTAATACTAGGACATACCTTTGCACCAACAAAAGATACATGTGGGGTTTTCATTAAATTTTTGTGTTTGTGATGTTAGAAACTACATAAGTAGATCAAATCCCATAATGCATTGATCTATCTTTTGAGGGGTGCATTTTTTTGGCAAGCTAGCTTAGGCGAGATTTTGAGGGATGGAAATAAAAAGGCAAGCATTGATATCATTTTTATCTAACATTCCAAAGTCAATGGTACAAGGGAACATACAACTCAACAAATGGTCAATTCAAAATCCACTCATCATTTTTCTTTGCTTCATCTTGTTAATCAATGATCCACTACATTTTTTCTTCTAAATCTAGAATATATAAAACCAAAAAATATTCTATTGTAGTATTTACAAGGGAACATATAGCTCAACAAATGGTCAATTCAAATTCACTCATCATTTTGGTTTGCTTCATAATGTTGATCAATATAATGGTACACCCCATTTTTCATTCTTACGATAGAATATATCAACCCAAGCTATAGAGAAACCATAGCATTTACAATGACACAATTTGACAAGCCTACAAGTCAATACATGCCACATCATGAATACTAATCATAAGAACATTAAAACTCTATATATTGTGCAAGGCATGCAAAGCAACATGATCATCACTTTTTATGCCTAAGTAATGTTTGCCCATCTTGTTGCTTTGAGAACCTAGCTTCTCACATCTAACAAACACATCAATATATCTTTCTCCTCATTAAATGTGGATAACAACCACCTGTATAGACAATCCCATTAGATATTGTTAAAATTTTTCTATAAAATGGCATATACTTTTTAATTTATACATTCTAACATAAGAATTACCTATAATAGTGGCATGAGCACTTAGGCCCTCCTCATATATATATTTTTTGCCCACTTTGAAGTGCTAGTATAGAAAAATTTTGTTTTTCTCACATAGCATGCTACACTTTGTGTTGAAGAAGATGGGACTTACTTCCTCTCCACCACTATCCCTCCTCATGGTCCCTAGCGAGGGATATCCCTATACCAACCATCAAGTTCCTTACCTAAACATTGAGAAATCAATTTAGCTCTTATGGGCACATTATTAAACACATCATAGGTCAAACTTCCTCTTGCCTTTGTTAGTGTGCTACAAATTCTACATCACAAAATAGCAAACATTGTTAACTAAGTGAGGAGAAGAGTAATGTCATAATGAGACACTCATTTCCATTACTCACTTCCCAAAGGGTCTAGTCTAAGGGGTGCAATCAGCCAAGTGGGTAGTCTAACCATCATAGACACTCCTTATACTCCAACATGTTGATCTCCCAGTCCTTCCATGATTTTGAATACATATCTACTAGCATATCTATGTCTACTCAGATCAACATGGGCTCTAGCAAGCTTCTTTTCCACCTACTTGTGCAATTAATCATGACATAGTCTTTGTATATAGCAAAGAAATTTACAAACAAACATCTTGCTTGTGTATCGTCATTGACGATTGCTGCAATTGGAGCTACCTTTTTGCATATTTTGTTATATTCACATCCTTCCATGATTGTGGAACACCTCATCAATGTGCTTTGTCCTAGAATCGCTCCAATTCTTACTGAAGTCCAATGACAATGTCATAATAGCTACCTAAAACTCCTCTATATGGTCCTCACAATCCTCCAACAAATACTCCTAATACTTTTCCTTTTGGATGTATTCGAGCATCCTATTGTTATCTCGCTAGCCTGAGTTGTGGCCTGAGTTGCATAACTCTAGATTTGCTAGCAATGAGCGTATATACAATCTCCTTTTTCCTACATCCATAGTAGAATTAGTTCAATTTCCTAGGCCATTGCCTCGAAAATTAAAGAGCACACACAATTATGCAATGTACCTCATAGGGCTTCGTTATATTTGACACCGTACTCCACATCATTTTGTTGTATCTTCTCAAATAAGCAACTACCACCCGCATAACTTCTATGAACTAATTTTGCAACTCACAACTGAAGGTCAACTATCATATATTATATATGTCAATATAAAGATTAACAAGAAAGAACCATGGACCTTCCATACAAGTTATCCTAATATCGTGGTTGGAGCATTGTACCATGGGACCATGGTCTACTTTTCCACTACCATGTCATGTTCTACCCACTTACTAATATTGCCTCACAAGATTTCCATAATGGACATCTTATTTGCCATCCCAAACTTCTAAAAATAGAAGATCTCATGGTAACGTGTTGGGGAGAAATTGGTTTGTGTTATCCTATAATGGACCAAACTTAGAGCTCAACCCCATATAGGATACCAACCTTGGGGAAGTTACTATATGTATATCCTCTACATCACGTGCATTCAAGGCCTATTTATAAATATCCTTATCTATGAATTTCTCTTGAATAAAACATAACCCTTTTCTATTCAATCTGTAAATAACTTCTTTATATTAGACCCTTCTGTATGTAAAAAATGTATAAATTTTGTATTTTAAAAATACCTTATTTTTGAACCCACATGATGCACACATATATTTATGAGTAACTTACCCGAGATACCAACCCACATATATAAGAATGAATAATCAAGAAACTTACTCATTTTGGGCCTATAATTCCATCGACAACTTGCCCTCTCCCTCTTTTTTTGACCTCAAGGAATTAACATCTCATTCTATATCCTATGTGAGTAGAGCAAAGCCATAGTCATAACCATGGTCATGGCACACATTATGCAAGTACAACTTCTAGAAACCCTAACTACTCACATACCTTCATGAATGTGGCTCTACACACCTTGAATTGATGGTTCCCATCCCAAGTGATGGATTTCTTATTCTTCAAGTCCTTTGAATCTATGCCATTAAGCTCCTTTTCAAACTCCTTGTTCTTCATTTTTCAAACTAAGCTCCACTCTTGTAGTTTAACATCTATCTTCTCCATATCTATATCAAAATTGGGCTGCATAATAGGTGCAAGAAAGGGTATGTTGGTAGTCTTATAGGAAGATCTATGAGACATCCTTGAGCTTCTCAACTTGTGTGTTGAGATGATAAGCTCAACACATGCGGACATTGATGATGGACTGCCTAGTTAGATGGGTCCACACGTCTACACTTAGCACGTCGGTGTCATTATGACTCACACATGGCTACTGACTCATTACTTATTATATTCAAGTTGTTACACCTATTTACAGCTGGCATAGTTATAGCACCAGTCGGCTAGTGTAGTCGGTTATGCATTGTTTGACTTAGGAGGCTACTTTCCTTTTATGTTGTATCTTATCTATACTTTGTGTACATTGTAAAGTGTGTGAAAGAAGAAGAAGAAACCAGCAAGAAAATGTTTTGGCCTCCATCTCTCTTCTTGTCTCTTGAGTGAGCTTCTCCTTGTGCATTATGTGTGTGTTCGGTGCAGCATCTTGAGCAACTCCCCCCACCACACGATTCTTGACATTGTGCACCTACAACCCTTATGGCCTCATTCCCGCACAATGGTACCAATGGAGGCTCTCATTTCCATCTCACAAAATGTATCAAACACATCCTCTAATATGTCTAACTCTAGTTTTTTTCCAAAAATTAACCTATCATGATGTGATGTGTTGGTAGGGGTGCTAGTCATGCCCACTTAGAGATTTGAATGTGTGACACCCTATGTGTTTGCTCAATGAGAGGGACTTGCATCCTTTGGACAATTAGTAGTGTTAGATGTGCTCAATATTAGTGAGGGCCTTGGTGGTTTTTGTGCAATGGGCTATGCATCCACTATAGGCTCTTTTCACACCACGCACATACATGAGTCAAGGGGCATTGTACCTCTTGGACTTCTAGAAGTGGCCTCCTCACTCATTGTATATCAAATTGTCCTAGACTATAACCCATGATTCCATGTAAGTGTTGTCTTCTTTTGCAAGGATTTACAAGAAGCCATAGCATTCCTAAAAATTATGACCACATAAAAGGTCAATGCAAAACATGATAGAGAAACCACATACACATATGTGGAATACCATAATATCTCTAATTTTCTGCACTACGAATGAATGCGTAACCAAAATCTACAATGGATTACCCACACAAAGCATCAGTCTTCATTATATTAGAAACATAGAAGTCTCCCCTTGAATGGTTTCCATGGCCTCTTAATATGGGCACTGTAGTGGTTAGGGTTGGTTCCTACCACCCCTTGTCTTGCATATAAAATGTCACAAACATACACTCCATGCATTCTTGTTGTAATTTTGAAATAAAGTCCAACAATTGAGATCTAATAGCCCATATGTCCTCAACCACTCACTCAAATGAAGGTAAGTGCTATGCATCATTTCAAGGGTTTATATTTATACCTAACATGTGAACAAAGTGAAGTGCACATGAAAATATTTATTAAATCAATAGTGTTGGTGCACAAACAATCCTTGCATTTTTAATGGATCTAGATTTAATGTTGTTTCAAAGAGCTATTGGCATCGAGGCATCCACCCTTGTACTATCAATAGCAACATGTAGCACATTGATGATCTCGACAATGCTTAAACTAATAGTTGAAGAAAAAAATCTAAACTAGGAAAGTACAAAGTCATTTCCATCATTGGGAGAAAACATATTTAAAGACAATTCTTTATAATTGGAAATAGCCATTTTATTGATATCAAATAGCATGCACTAAATATGGTTGGAGATGCCCATTTTATGCGTTACAAAACTAAAGAGAAAAGTTTAAATTGAAGAACCCAATGGTGAATTGAGGTTGAAATGTTGACGAGGGAACAAACATTTGCCTAAAACTAAACTCAAACTAGCAACTCAACTTCATCAATCTATCTCCTTGATTCTTTATGAGTGAGATGTATCCTAGCTCCCCAAAACATGTGCAATGGAATGTTAGGGGTGGATGCATAATTTCTAGATTGGAGGCCTATCGTAGCAACATATTGGATTATTGAAATTTTATTAAGAACAAAGGCCCACATAAATTTAGTGGGCCATGTGACAACATTCCCAACATGTGAGACCATGTTGTCTCTTTAAAGAACATGTACAAACCATGTTGTCACTTTAGAGAATGTGTACAAACCATATTTGTTGTTATAGTCTACATTTTTTTTTTTTGGAGATTCCAAGTGCCATTATAAACATGGTGGAGAGAAACATAGTAGAAGAGGTACCTTGTGAGCCACCTTTGCAACCACCTTGTGAGCATCATCTATACATGTCCTTAGTTACTAGAATTTTAGAATCTTGCTTTGTTGTAACCTTCCAAGTTCTTGTGCCAACATTTCCATGGTTGAGAGATTTGCTCCTTCTATTCTCTAATTTTATTCCTTTGGTTCTATGAGTCTGGCTATCTAATCAACGCCATGCCATTTTATCCAATCATAGATTTGTCCCTTCTATCCAATTAGAGTTATGGCCTTGTGGGTAGAGATAGAAGTCATAGGCAACTAGGATGGAGCTGTGGGCTTCTCTTATAAATGTTGTGGATAGCTTTTGCACTCCATACAAGTCATAGGTATGAATATGATGCCTTAAGAGGGTTGTGGGGTATTGATGTGATGAGTCATGAGCAAGCTTGCATGGTCATGGGTTACCAAATTAGAGTAGATCATGGGCTAACCATACAAGTCATGTGTAGTGATATGATTCCTTAAGAGGGTTGTGAGGTATTGATGATGAACCATGAGAAATATTTCATGTTCATGGGCTACCAAATTAGAGTAAATCATGGGCTTAACCATTCAATATGTTGCCATCCATAAGGTCATGGATAGGGCCATACAAATCTAGTTTGTGGCTTGCAACATAGTGGTTCATGGTTTGTTCTAAGATAGAAAAGCAAAAAACAACATTTGGTATAAGGCTACCCTAACCTAGTTGTGGATGAAATTCATGTGATTATGGGCTGAATTACATAGGCTAGGAATCCCAAGCAAGTTGAGAACATACTAAGAAAGCTCTTGTGCTAGTCATATGAATCACTTGCAACATCACTCAAGTGCTTCAAGAGATCAATTGAACACATCTAGTGAATGTATGGTGGGTTAGTTTGAGTATAGATAGATTTTCAAGAAAATAAGCTACCTTTGATTAGTCGGAGACGAGTAAGCAATTACATTAGCCTTTATTCATTTGTCATGGAAGAATCCAAATAAGTAGTGAATGTATGGTGGGCTTGTTTGAGTGTAGGTAGATATTCAAGCAAATAAGCTACCTTCAGTTACCTCTAGGGACCTGAGTAAGAAATTACACTAGCCTCTATCCATTAGTCATGGAAGAGTCAACATAAGTAAGGAAATATGCAAGCAAGTAGATTGACTAGCATGTGGATTCCTTCTCACACACTTTAGCATGTCAACATGAAGTACAACAAATCTCATGCAAACAAACATGAATCAAAATGCATAACGCTTCTCATAAAAGATTTGAAACTTAGTTTATTAATGATTTTTAAACTTCTAGTCTAGTCTAGTCTAGTCTACATGCATTCTCCATTCACTCATAGTGATATAGCATGATCTTTGGTGTAGCACAAAAATGACATTTGAGGTAGTACATTATCCCATGATTGAGAAGCCAAGAAACTATCCCAAAAATATGCTTAATTTTTTCTTCTTTGAAATATATGCAAGTGTCTGCAATGCCCCTCTTACTTAGCTCATGTTTTGAGAACGTTACATCCACAAAAATCTTCCAAGAAAGAACTCGATCCTTTAGGGAAATTTTGACTCTCCATATTCCTTTGAATATTTCTTCTATCTCTACTTCATAAATATCCACTCCACAATTGTTTCTAATTGATACAAATTTGGCTTTGTTATCCCTAAGAAGATTTCTAACATTGGCAAGTGTTGGTGCCTCTTCGATTTTCTTATTCCCAAGAGATAAAGTGAGGGATTGTATTGTCCAATGATGTCGTGAACATATTCCATTGGGGGTGTTCCATTGGCTTGATCTAGCCAATGCTTGATCTGAATGGCCCCTTCTTTGTGAAGTATTTCACTCTTTTCCCAAGTGTTGTAGCTATGGGTGTGTTTGGTTCCCAAGTTTAGTAAACAACTCTATTTAGATTAAGTATAATCCTATGTTACGCATGCTGAGGTATACTTAATAAAGTTGTTTTTATGTGTCAAATAATGTGCCTAGTATGTTGTGCTTAGAAAACTAAAGAATGCTATGTTTATGAATGGGAAGTGAGTGAGTGAATTTTCTTAGCAAAAATGCTTGATGCTTGGGTAGAATCAATTGGTTGCGTGCTTTCCAATCAATGAAAATAGGAATAGGGCTATGAATGATGACTTCACATGTTTATGAATAGGAAGTGAGTGAGTGAATTTTCCTATAAAAAATGCTTGATGCTTGGGTAGAATCAATTGGTTGGGTGCTTTCCAATCAATGAAAATAGGAATAGGGCTATGAATGATGACTTCATAAGGTTAGGTCTTAGCATTTCCTTATCATGTGGTGATTAGTCTCCTCTTAGCTTTGGCTAATTGCAAAGTAATCTCCATGGTTGGGTGCTAGAATACTGCTACTACGGACTATTAGGTCAGTAGGGGACCCTTCAGATCAGTCATCATGGGTATAAGGTAGTGGGTACATCACACTTGATAATAGAATGAGTTAATTATACTCTTTCAAATAATAAAGTGTTCACAGAATATTAAGAAAATTGGTAATGAAAGTCAAAGCATAAATCCTAAAAAATTTATCAAGATAATTATGATAAGACTAGAAACATGATAAAGGAAAATAATGAATGTTTATAAATTTAAAGTTTTCAATGGGCAAGATCTAAGTAGAAATATGCAAAGGCAACATGACAAAAAAGTGATTGTATGGATGCATGTGTGACCTTAGGGGAAAAATGACAAGTGGAAGTCCCATTATAATGAAGAGAAGGTAGTTTTAGACCAATAAAAGAATTTATTAAAAAAATCATATGATAAAATGGAAAGATAAATTCAATCATGAGGTATTTATATTGAATTTGAAAGTGAAATAAAAAATAAAAATATCGTTAGGGGAATTCTTCTCTCACTTTTCTTAGCTATGTATAGGATGAATTGCAAAAACTTTGTAAATTGTTCCTTATAGTTTACCAAGTAAGATCTCAATGCACTTTTGAGAGAGGAAATATTCCATATAATGGAGTGTACCCCCCGATCTATCAACTTCTTCAACAACGTTGGACCCAATACAAAGGCTGGCCTACACTTACTCGGCTTGGACCCCATAGAATATAACCAATGGAGGACATGTTGGACAAAAAGATTCAACCTAGTTTAACTTTTTATAATCCATAGGATCTAGATAAACCCCGTGGTGCACATAAATGGTGAGATAATGTCCTTGAACCAATGGGTCTATCACTGCATCACACAAATTTTTTGATCTAGTCACATCGTCATACCTTACCAATCTTGTATGAATAACTATGATATTGAAGATTTCCAACCTGCATGGTGAGTATTTCGATCTAGATACCATGAGGATTGAGCCTCCTACCTACTTTACTATTCTAATGTAAGTGATTCCATGGGGCTAATACTATGTATCTATCCAAAAGCTTTTCTTATATAATAGACATATGTAAGTCCTCGAACCTTGGCAAGATTTTCTATATAAAGTTTTTATACAAGCCTATAACAAGGAAATGGTTTTTTTCTTTTGGAATAGAATAGGAGCACCCCATGATAAGTTGCTAGGACATATGTACCCTTGATCCAATTGTTTCTTTATTTTCTCCTTTAATTTGATTACTTCAAGTATAAACATCTTGTACAGACCTTTTATCATCACTAGTTTCACTCTAGGTGTCACCTTAATCTCATGATATACTTCATGTTCAGGGGCTAGTTTAGTTAATTTGTTAGAAAAGATATCTACATATTCAATGAGCCACAAAGTCTCTTTCTTATCCTCATTGTGTTCCACTTTATTGAGTTTGATTAGATAAACATAAAGTCCTTTGCTTGTTCCTTTTATGTCAAGAATCGCATCGTGGGGGGACTTGCTCAAGATATTGCGCCGAACACACACATAATGCATAAGGAGAAGCTCACTCAAGAGACAAGAAGAGAGATGGAGGCCAAAACGTTTTCTTGCTGGTTTCTTCTTCTTCTTCCATACTCTTTACAATGTACACAAAGTATAGATAAGATACAACATAAAGAAAAGTGGCCTACTAAGTCAAACAATGCATAACCGACTACACTAGTCGACTGGCGCTATAACTATGCCAACTGTAAATAGGTGTAACAACCTGAATATAATAAGTAATGAGTCAGTGGCAATGTGAGAGTCATAATGACCACCAATGTGCTAAGTGTAGCCATGTGGACCTATCTAACCAGGCGGTCCATCATCAATGTCCGCATGTGCTAAGCTTGTCATCTCAACACTCCCCCTCAAGCTCAATTGCATCTCTGCAACTCCAAGTAAGCTTCAAAAATTTTGAAGCTTCTCTGTACCCAATGCCTTCGTGAAGATGTCAGCTATCTAATCCTGTGTGCTGACATACACCAAGTCAATCTCACCTGCTAGTACCTTCTCTCTTACAAAGTGGTAGTGTGCCTCAATATGTTTAGTCCTCGCATGGAACACAGGGTTCCTAGCCAACTGTATACTACTCATGTTGTCACAATAAATGACAATTGGACCTTCCACCTGCACATCCAAATCAACCATTAACTTTTGTAGCCATACTACCTCACATGCTACAACAACAGCACCTCTATACTCAGCCTCTGTACTCGACAAAGCAACTGTAGATTGCTTTTTGCTGCTCCAAACAACTGCTGCACTACCAAGAGAGAACATGTATCCGCTGGTAGATCTTCTATCAGACATACTACCAGCCCAATCTGCATCTGTGTATCCAAACACCTGTACATCTGTACCTATCTCATAGAAAAGTCCATAATGTAATGTGGACTTCACATATCTCAATATGCGCCTGACTGCATCCAAATGTGGCTTTCTAGGTACTTGCATAAATTGACTCACAAGACCAACAACATAGCTCAAGTCTGGCCTTGTAATGGTCATGTAGATCAAACTCCCCACTATCCTCCTGAACATAGTAGGGTCTTCTATCTCATCCCCAACATCAGCACTCAACTTTACATTCTACTCCAACGGGATTGAAAGTGGTTTGAATGCTGTCATACAATACTTGGAAAACATATCCAAGCCATACTGTCTTTGGGACAGCCATATACCATCATCACATCTGATCATCTCAATGCCAAGGAAGTACCTTAGCTCACCTAAATCCTTCATCTCAAACTTCTTCTTCAAAAAATCCTTGACTTTAGCAATCCCACTATCACTATCACCTGTAATAATCAAGTCATCCACATAGATGACTATAATGAGCAAATCTGCATCTCCCTTTCTCACATAAAGTGAGTGATCAGCATCAGAAACATAAAAGCCAATATTGACAAGATACTCTCTGATCTTGTCAGACCATGCTCTAGGTGCTTGCTTGAGCCCATAGAGCGCCTTCTTCAACCTGCACACATACGTGGGATGCTCTAAATCTTCATAACCTGCTGGTTGATCTATATACACTTCTTCCTACAAATCACCATGCAAGAAGGCATTCTTCACATCCATTTGCTGCAACCTCCAACCTTTGGCTGCTTTCAAAGCAATCACACATCTGACAGTTGCCATCCTAGCAACTAGACTGAAGGTTTCATCACAATCTATGCCATATGTCTGGGCACAGCCTTTTGCAACCAGCCTAGCTTTGTACCTACTAATAGAACCATCTGCATTGTGCTTAATCTTATAAACCCACTTACATTCAATAGCTTTCTTGCCCTTCGGCAATGATACTAGATCCCAAGTCTTATTGGCCTCTAATGCAACCATCTCCTCATCCATTGCTGCATCCCAATGAGTATGACCAACAACATTCTCAAAACAAGTGGGCTCAACATCCTCAACTAGTTTCACCATATAAGCATAATGGTGAGCTGCATAACCTTCAAAACCAAATCTTTTAACAGGGTATCTGACCCTGCTAGATATGCGTACCACTGGATCACCCAATGGAGCCTTTACATTACTATGAGCTCTCTGTACACCTGGTGTCCTGACAGAAGGAATGCCAAGCTCATCATCCAAGCTCTCTAAGCCACTGGAGTCTCCATCAAGAACTGCATCAATGCCATCTGACACTTTATTCTTTCCTTTGTCTTTACCTGTAGTGCTACTAGATGCACCTGAAGATGTAGAGCTACTCCTTAGTCTCCCAGACCAAGGACTACCAAATGATTTCTCTGGTCCACTAAGAGTCTGTGATTCTTGCTTTTCAACCTGCACATGAGTGTTATGATCATCATCATCATCTAATGCATCACCACTAGATGCATACCAACTTCTCATTTCATCAAAGATGACATCCCTGCTCACTCTGAACTTACATAAGACAGGGTTATAGCAGCGATACCCTTTCTGCTCTAAAGAGTATCTAATAAAAACACATTTTTCTGCCTTTGGATCAAGCTTCTTCCGTAGCTCATCTGGCACATGAACGTATGCAACACAGCCAAATACCTTCAAGTGTGATACATTAGGCTTCTTGCCAGTAAAGCATTCTTCAGGAGTCATCCCATGAACTGCAGTTGTGGGAGTTCTGTTCATAATATAAACAGCAGTATGAACAGCCTCAGACCAAAAATGCTTAGGTATATTCTTTTCAACCATCAAGGCATGTGCAACTTCTGCAATATGCCTGTTTTTCCTTTCTGCAATCCCATTTTGCTGTGGGGTATACCTGCATGTGAACTGTCTCTTTATCCCATGAGACCTCAGAAAATCACTGAACTCATTTGAGAGGTACTCTCCCCCTCCATTTGACCTCAAGCACTTTACTTTCAAGCATGTTTCTCTTTCAACTGTAGCCTTGAAAGCTCTAAAGTGCTCAAATGCTTCACTCTTTTCCTTCATAAAATATACCCACAGCTTTCTAGAACAATCATCAATGAATGTGACAAAGTATGAACTACCTCCAAGAGATACGTTTTGTGTAGGCCCCCAAATATCTGTATGCACAACATTAAGGATATTTTTGCTTACATCTCTGTCATGTGAAAAGGGTTGTCTTGCCTGCTTACCAAACTGACATGCTTCGCATACCTTATGAAATTTTACAACTCTAAATGTAGGCAAACCTGTAACCAACCCTTTGGACTGCATTAATTTCAGCCTTTGTATATTTGCATGTCCAATGCGTTTGTGCCAAATTTCAATATCTGCAACAACACCTTTTCCTTTAGCATACATAGCAACATTCATAGTAGGAATTCTAGCATCCAGAGTAAACATACGTCCAACTCTACTTCCCTTTGCTACTAACCTGTACTTGTCATTGAAGTCTTCTACAAAGTAGCCCTTTGCATTAAATCTGACTTGCAGCCCTTGCTCTATCATTTGACCGACTGACACCAAGTTCTTTGTAATAGATGGCACATGTAATACATCTAAAAAACTCTTTGTCTCACCATCATGCAAGGACAAGGGAACTTTTCCAATGTGTGAAATTGGGTGGCATGAATCATCACCCGTCTGCACATAACCTGCATTTTGCAAATCTTGCATCTCTCCAAACCATTCTACATGGCTGGTCATATGATTGGATGCACCTAAATCAACATACCAAACATAATCATGTGTTCCCTTTCCTGTAACAACATTCAGCATATACTGCATAACAAACAGGTGTTCATTTTTGTCTTCATTTTGTCGTGAAGAGGATGCATAGTTTCCTTGCTGCAACTTACCACTGTGAATATAATCTTTCTTAGCATAACATTGGGCTGCAGTATGACCTGTTTTGCTATAGTAGTGACATACAATACCAGAGTTGTTAGAACCTCTATTCTACCGTCCATCACTTCCTCTAAAGCTCCCCCCTGCCTCTAAAGTTACCAAAGACCTCCTGAAACCTGCATATCGTCAAATTGTTGATTCAATCTGTTTTGCTGGTTGTCACTACCACGTCCTGTACCACGGCCTCTTGAAGAGAACCTGTCATGTCCCCTTCCTGAACTGGAGTAGAAAGCTTGGACCTATTCACCACTTCTTTCAGATGTCTCACTCTGCATGTTGATCTCTTCAGTGATCATAAGGGAGACCAACTCATCGAAATCTGAAAATGGCTTTCTGACATATACGAAAGTTACAAAAGACTTCCAAGCCTTTTCATTGTTAAGTCCACCCAAGGTGGACGACACCAAATCATTATCATCAGGCATTGCATCAATCGCTACCAATGCATATGCAATTCTTCTTACCTTTAGTGCATACTCATTGATAGACATCTTCCCTTTCTTCAATGTATTCAACTCTTGCTTGAGTTGAATCTTTCGTGCCTTTGTATTTACGAAAAACATACTTTCAAGTATGGTCCAAGCTGCATATGAATTCTCTGCATTTTTAATATGTCCCAGCATATTATTGTCAATTACTGCAGACAGCCAATACATGACTTTGTTGTCTCTTGCATTCCATTCCTTTCATGCCTTTGTCTCTTCTGTAGTTGGAGGATCACTCACCTCCGGCTCCTTTTCTTCACCTGAAACAAACTCGTAGAGGCCTTTTCCAATAAGGAAGTTCGTGACACGGAACTTCCATGAAGGGTAGTTGTTCTTGTCGAGCTTCTCAATGATGGGGCTTCCACTATTCTCTGCCATTATCACAAAACTAGTACCAAACAGCAATCAAATCTTCTGCAACCCTCGACCTGTAGTGCATAGCAATACACTAGACAGTCTTTTTCACAGTCTGCTCAACAATACATGCAATCTGCAACCTGTTTGCAGATAAACCTTATGTTTGCTTCCTACAAACACCTCAAGAATTACAAATTTGCAATCTGTAACCTGTGCACCCACTTTCAGTCAAAATAGTCGAAATCACAGTGTACCCTGAAACTGTTGTCCGCAACCTTGCGGCTCTAAAACGGGGCCTGGAACGGCCTCAGATGCCCAAAATAACTGTGGGAAAGCCCTGAAGGGTAAATTTTCAGAATACACAGTTCTCTTCGCGCACACCAAATCTCACTGCAATCTAAGATTTTTGCTCTGCCCTACTTTCGGTGCCTCCACAGGCACTATCCAAGAGAAAGAGTGGAAGGATGGGAGAGCTTCTTACCCGTGGTTTGCTTGCTTGAACCTTGTTTTTTCTCCTTCACTTCAGCCTTCGAAATCAGCCTCTCTCAGTCGTGCAGCTCTGATACCATGTCAAGAATCGCATGGTGGGGGGACTTACTTAAGATGCTGCGTCGAACGCACACAGAGTGCACAAGGAGAAGCTCACTCAAGAGACAAGAAGAGAGATGGAGGCTAAAACGTTTTCTTGCTGGTTTCTTCTTCTTCTTCCACACTCTTTACAATGTACACAAAGTATAGATAAGATACAACATAAAGGAAAGTGACCTGCTAAGTCAAACAATGCATAACCGACTACACTAGTCGACTGGAGCTATAACTATGCCAACTGTAAATAGGTGCAACAACCTAAATATAATAAGTAATGAGTCAGTGGCCATGTGAGAGTCATAATGACCATTGACGTGCTAAGTGTAGCCGTGTGGACCTATCTAACCAGGCGGTCCATCATCAATGTCCGCATGTGTTGAGCTTGTCATCTCAACATTTTAGGATTCAACTTGCTTTATATAGCTGAATTCTAAGTTTACCTGGCTTTCCTATGATTGAACTATTTTTGCTAGGTGATTTTTGATAATGACTCACCCTTTCCACTAGTGTATATTTTCCTAATTGGGAAATAACTAGTAAATCCCTAACAAATAGTCATAAAAGCCTAATGGAATAACCCTAAAATTGGCTTTAGTGATTTCTATGCCTAATGAAACTAGGTATAGTTAACTGCATGAGTTGATAATGTTTCCCTTGCATTTGATAATTCTATCACAATTTTCCTAGCAAGTTCTTTATTTAACTTCAAATTTTTATCACACTTTGGAGACATAATTAAATGGTATCTCCACAAGCAATTAAGATTTGGAAAGGAGTACCTTAGTGATTTGTTGGGATTTGGATGATAGAGAAGTTGCCTCTCATGCTTTGGTTATTTAGAGCTACATGGATAGATCCTCTTTCAGCTTGCTCTTTAAGAGAAGAATCTAATTCATTAATTACAATGGCACATGCATGAGCTCCTACTTTGCATCGTGCTCCTTGCCTTTCCTAGCTCCATGCTCACATCCTTGATTATCAAAATTTTCCCTCTCAAAGGATTGTGAGGAGCCTTGATATTGGCATTCTCCCCCATATTGGGATGTTGATCTCAGAAATGGCCAAGCTAATTTCATACGTATATTCATAATTCATTTTTTCATTCCCATAACTATTATTGTTGTTTCTATTATGGGGAGTGTTGACAAGGTTTAGTCAACCCCAATTGTTATGCCCATGTTGATAGCTTACTCAAGATCTCTTGGGATATGGAAATCTATTATATATCTAGTTGAACCTACTATTTTTCTTGGGAAGGGCAACTACCAATGGTTGCACTCTCATTAACCAAATCAGTAAGCCTCATTGCTCTTAGTTCTCCATTAAGAGGTGGATTCAGCCTTTGGCGAAATTATGCCACCTATTGGCTCATGGGCATGTAAAGAACATTCTTCTATAGTGTCACAAAGCAGGACTAATAACCCTCCAAGGTAATCCCTTGTTGGTTCATATTGAAGAACTCATTCATCTTTGATTTTGATAGGAAACTCACAAATAACACCCTTGGATTGTAGCCTTGATTTGGCTCCAAGTCATGGTAGTGTTGAAAAAAGGCTTCTCACAGCACCACTCCTTCCACCACATCCATGCTTCCACTATAAGCCTAACGTGTGCAATCATTGCTTGATTAGCCATACTTATTATTGTAGTAGAAAATTAATCTTCCATCTACTCAATCTAGGTTTTGGTATTAATTTCCACCTTTGTTCCTTCCCCATTAAACTCAGGTGGCTTGAGCTATTTGAGAAGGAACTTACTCTCCTTCTCTTTTGTGGAATTGAAAATAGCAAGTGAAGGCGTTGTGATCTTTTCAAAGATTGACTTAAGATTTGGGTATTATCAAATCTAGATCTAAATATGGCCATAGCAAATTCATTGTCCTTTGGACTAACTAATACTCTTGCTACTTTCAATAGGTTAGTCTAGTATATTTTTAGACTATACCTTAGACTCTTTGAGCAATTGAACTCTTTGTGCTAAGAAAGCCAAATGTGCATGCTTCAAAAGGACAATTGAGTATTTGGGTTTTACCATCTCAAAATAATGCATATTAGTTGGTCCTAATAAGGTCAAAGATATCCAAGATTGGTCCCCACCCCAAAACATCAAAGGAATTTGTGTATTTCTAGGTCTTAAAAATTGGTACAAAATCTTCATAAGGATTATTCTTTCATAGTTGTACCTCTCACTAGGCTGATCAAGAAATTAATAAGGATCATATGGATGACACAATAATAGGAAAGCTTTGACAAGATAAAGAAATGTCTCACTACTGCTCCAATTCTCAAGTTACTAGACTTCTAAAAGGAATTTGAGGTCATTATTGATGCCAGTATAAAGGCACTTGAGTGCAATCTTACCTAAGAAGGACATTTGATAGCATATTCTTCATGCAAGCTAAAACCTTATGAGAAGAATTATGCCATGCATGATCTAGAGATTTCGACAATCATTCATACACTAAAGCTATGACGTCATTATTTGCTTGGAAGAAAACTTATACTTATGATTGATCGTAAAAGTCTCAAGTGGGTTTTCACCCAACTAGATCTCAATATGAGGAAGAGAAGATGCATTGAATTTCTTCAAGAATTTGATTTGAAATAAAATTTCACCCTAGGAAGGATAGTGTGGTAGTTGATGCTCTCTACCAAAAAACCTCTCCAAACTTCTTCTTCTTGAGAAAACCCATAAGCAGAGGATTTTTTGCAAATTTAAGTTCCATGCCTAGCAATCCTATTCTAGATGCAATACTTGTCAAAATCCCTAATGATCCAAACTACCTTGAGATAAAGAGGAATATACAAATAAAAGGAGAAATGCTAAAGGAGAATGCCAAATACAAAAATTATCACATAGAAGGAGAGTTTTTGTATTATCAGCATAGATTTTTTGTGCCCAATCTATTAGTAGCATAGAAGTAGAGTTTTTGTGTTACGAGAACATATTGTGTGTGCCCAATGATTGGGACCTTGAATTATGGAAACTGCATGATAGTCGTGTACTAGTTGGAGATCTTGGCTATGCAAAAATAGTGAATGATGTAACTTGGAAGATTCACAATTGGCTAGGAATGAAAGCTTATGTATTGAGGTATGTGACTCAATGTTTGAGTTGCAAGAGAGTTAAAGCTAAAATAATAAAACTACGAGGAGAGCTACACTCACTTGGCATCCCTTAGATGAAGTAAGAATGTATTAATATGGATTTTATAGTCAATCTTCCCATTGTAAAAATATATATATGATTCCATTTTAGTGGTTGTGGATATGCTAACAAAGGTACTAGATGTCATTCCTACAAAAACCACCTTCAAGGCATTTGACATCACTAGACTATTCGTTAATGAATTTTTCTAACTCCATGGTTTATCAAAGAGGATTATTAGTAATAGAGAATCATTGTTCACTTCCAAATTTTTGGTGCGCAGATCGGATGCTGTATGCTCGCGTAGTGAGTGCCGGAAGGTCCCCAAGAACAAAAGAACTCTACTTTTTGCACAAAACTCAAGGTAGAAAGCCTGCACGACATAAACAAGAGACCAATTGGGTGCAATCTCCCCCCATGCCTTGTGTGAGCGCTCCACAAAGCATGTATTTTATGTATTAATCATCTTCAAGCTCAAATAATAGCCCAAATTACAAAATAGCACGCTTTTTGCTTTTGAGTTTGTTTTAGCACAAAATAGAAATAAAGCTAATGGGCGGGCGCCCAAAGAGTCAGGCATACCCAATACAATGTCCAAATATAAATATCATAATCATGCGCCCATGCGCATATAAAAATAATAAATAAATATCCAACGCCTTAATAAATAGACGCGACAAAATATAGGTGCCATTCTTAAGGTATGTGCCCATCAAAATATAAGTGATAACTCAAATACATGCTATCCTCCAATGCTTTTCTCCGCCACTGTTTCTATCTATACACATCAACTGAAGCATTCACAATCGTTAGTAAAATAATACAATTAAACCGACAAAAGTGAATACCTAGCAGTTTTCAGCTACATAAATAAATCAACTGGTTAGAAATCAATCCTAACCTTAATTTATCACGAGTGCGCACTCTAAACTCATAAACGTTTATTAATTTAATATGTATCTTGCGGAATCACCCGCTATGGAATCACCCATGTATACACTAAATTAATGAAACACCCGAAAAGGATAGGCGTCCCCATCAACTTCTCGCACAAAGAATCCACTTTGTGTATGAGCCCCGGTCAACAAAGTTTACGAAATCCACCGTAAAACCTCACGGAATCCACCCTAGCACAGAATCCACCGTGAAGGAGGCATATTTCACGGTGGATTCCGTGCCACGGTGGATTCTGTGAGGTTTATGGGTTTATGGCAGAGCTGAGGTAGAGGTGAATTAGTTAATCAAATGCTCGATTCATTACAATCCTTGATACTTGCATGTTTCAAGGAGTGATACAAGTTTTCATAGACACCAAGGTTAAATATCTTAAAGAGCATGCATGGTTCATGGCTTGTCAGGGATGGATTCAAGAATAAGATCTCATTCTATGATGCATATTGAAAGCACTTTTTTAGTGCATTGCAACGAAGAATCTGACAAATCTACATGGGAACAAGGAAACAATGCAATGCAAGAAGAGGAAGTCAACGGATACAACATGAACACCCTCTCATAAGCCTACGTTTGTCATGGAGATCAAGGAACAATAACGAAGAGATCATCCTCGAAAGGCTACATTTGATGGGGTGGAGGAACTAGGTTTTTTCCAATGGGCAACATTGCATGTGGAGGCTCTCAGGATGGAGAAACTTTGCACCACACAATAGTACCAAAAAAGGAAGTGTTAACTCCACTAATAGAGCAATTCCTTGTTGTGGAGCATAGCGTCAATTAAGCTTTGATGATGGCAATAGGCAAGAGCTAGCTAGGTTGTAGAGTAAAGTGTTTGCAATTGATTTGAGGTAAGACCAGAGGTGAAAGATTATTGCAAAATTGCTCACACGGTGTCATGGCTTTGAGCTTCTTCTCTAAAATATACCCAAGGAAGGGTGTCTTGAAGGCATATATGATTTGGTTTTGTCCAAATGATGTTACTAGTTATGTGGATAAGAATACAGTGTACACTTGAGGAATCCTTGTTGTTTGGAAGTAACAAAAACAACACATGAAGAGATATATAGCTTGATGAATGCACAATTTAGATTAGATTCAATCATAAGAAGAGTAGGCTATGTGGCCAATGAAGTAGGCACCACTCATGGAGGTCACTCATGAATATATGTGTGCATCACATTGTCGCACCGCGTAGGGTTGAAGGTCACCACAAGGGTTTGGCAAGAGAAGAATGTATGGGGGTTCAAGAGCTTAGACTCGAGAGATGGTAGAGATAAGAGAAGGGTTGAAGGTTTCAAGCCAAGTTCTTGAAGATAAGAGACATCAGAGTGAAGGTAGATTTAGGGAAAGGAGTAGACGAAAGAGAAGGGGTTTGAAGAAATTGAAGACGTAAAAGAATACTCCCACAAAGAAATAGAAAATGAAGAGAATACTAACAGATATGAAGCATGTCAGTTTCTTTTAGCATTATGAGAAGATATAATTCTAATAGACAAAAACATGTATAAAATAATACATTCCTCTATGCTACTCAAATCGCTAATCTGATGCTTCCATTGGCTCCAAAAGGGGGACTAAAATACCAGCACACCTGGCCATAATTCTGCTAGATCACTCCTTCTTCATCTCCCCTTCGGAGTGCTATTCACTACTTGAAAACAGCGATCACGCGTCGCGCGATTTCGTCAATCTCTCTTTTTACATAAAATCCTCTCAAATTGGCTAAAGCCTACATGCTTTCTTTTACATGTCATCCTAATCTAGAAGTTGTCTATAGTTTTATGGATTTTTACAAGAGATTATATCTAGAATATAAAAAATTAGCTAAAAACTTGTCCAAAAAAATCCAATATTTGGAACCATAGACACTAACACTAATACCTAAAGTGGCATTAGCTCTTTAAATCTAAAAGGAAGCCACACTTTAGATTTTTTTACATGATGTGCGTGTAGGGGCACGACAACGTGGGTTCAAAATAAGGTATTTTTAAAATACAAAATTTATACAGTTTTTACATATAGAAGGGTGTAATATAAATGTTACTTACAGATTGAATAGAAAATGGTTATGTTTTATTCAGGAAAAATTCACAGGTAATGACATTTATAAATAGGCATTGAACCCCCCCCCCCCCCCCATATTTTAGCCTATTGAAAGGTTATAATATCATATAATTAGAGAATTTGTGAATCTCCCAAGTTTCACTTTTAAATAAGGAGTAAAGATTTGAACAAGCGGCTAAATTTTAACCCCATATTTAAGAGTGGGACTTGGGGGGATTGCTTATATAGTATCTAGGAAAATTTTCACTTTTAAGTAAGGGGATAAGATTTGACTATGTGTCCAAATATTAATCACATTAGGAATTCCCAAACTTTATGAAAATTTCAAAAATCTTGGTTTTATGGTAGTAAGCCTTATCTAGCTTGCAAATATCTATACTTTGTACTCATGAGGGTTTTGGGACTGCATGAAAAAGTAGACACATTCATGCACCGCGACCCAAGATTTCTAGTAGAGATGTATCAACCATTCTTTGTCAGCATAGCTGATATCTTGAAATCCTCTTTGTAGCTTGTGACTTGGTTGGGTTTCTTTGTTGGAATTTTGTGGTGTCGTGCCCCCAAAATTTGTATCATCAAATTACAATTTTATATACCTGCTTTTGGTGCAAGTTCCACTCTTGTGTCATCATGTATTTACAAACTATAGTAGTATGGGTAATGATGTGTAATAAAACATGATGTCATAGATATAAACATGATGTGTAATAAAACATGATGTCATAGATATAAACTAGATCATAACATATAATGCATTGAGTTTTTTAGTGCATCACATTTTTTATATATTTTGGAATACGAATTTTACTAATGAATCAACATTGCAAAATCTTAGTTCCTTCCAAAATGCAAAGCCAAAGTTGTTGTTTACTAAACAAGAAGATACTCCATAGTTCATCCTCAATCATCATAAGCTAATGGCATGTCCTTGTTTCACTTCAAAAACATAAACCATGTAGCGTATACATCAATATTTTTGAGAACAAACCAATCTTTTTGAGATGTTGTTTATAAATACTAAAACAAACATAATTTGCTTATATACATTAGCTCATATTAAGATGTGTGATCATGCATTTGACTTGTAATATGTGGTATGTAATAATGAGGGTAGATTTTTCTTTCAAAGCATCTTTTCATGAGGATTGGTGCTTCAAACAAATAACTAAGCATGAGAAATTGTTAGATTTTGCATTTGTCAAAAGAAGCATGACACATCACTTAAGTACCACTTAAGATTCATGAGAAATCAAGCACAATTGAGAAGTTGATTTGTCTTTTCTCATTGTCAACATTATCATGGTCTTAATTTGCCATTATGCAACAATGGATATTTTTTTTAGCCACGCTTTGTAAGCCTCAATATTGATAAAAGACAAGTTAGACAACTAGACACGATTAGCCACTAGCTTTTATTTAGTCAAATGAAGCATAAGACTTTGCTCAAGTATAATTATGTTGTTTGGAGAGACATTGGATGCAAAAGAGAAATCAGCTAGTCCTTTTTTAATGTCAAGATTAGCTTACTTAAAGTCTTTGATCATGAGTAAACCTTGACTTGAGTCTAAAGCATGTCTTGCATGAGAGGACTTGAAGGATGGCCAAAACAATGTTGCTTTGCCGAATCTATACTATTAGTTAACGAGAGGTGGGGGGCGGGTGCCACATGGCAACCCCCCACTCCCCTACTCATGGCAGCCCCCCACCTCCCCCACAAGGAAAAAAAGAGAATGTGGAGGCGGGTGCCACGCGTCCAGCACCCACCCCCGCCCCTGCCCCCGCCCACAAAAATCGCTCGCGCCTTTGCGCTGGGGCGAGTCTAGGCGTGGAGCGCCTAGTAAGTCATTATACGTGGGAAGGGAAGACATGGCAACATGGTACCAAATGTTGGGGGAAGCCTTGTTGAAACACTCATGTCTAAACTAAGGAATATAACGCTTCTTAGAGAGCACCTATAAGTCAAGGCTTGAACATAAGAGATCCTAGTCAGTGGTCTTTTACTTCTAGGATTATGCTACGCTTGTCGTTCTACTATCATATAGTGCTCGACGCTCGTGTTAAGTTGCACATTGTGCTACTTTGTTCTTTATGCCGCTTTGGAATGCTTTGTTTTGGAAAAGAAGTCTTCCATCACTCTGTAGCATTACTTTTCCTTGAGTGGTCGCCGTTTGTTGGTGTTGGTTGTGTCAAGTTAACTGGTGTTTTGCCTTGATGACAGTTGGCAGAGACTACATCGGTTTTCAAGGCGTCTTGAAGTCACGCTGGATCCCATTTAAAGTTTATTCACCGAATGTTGCTGGTCAAGCAACAGGGCGGTGGTGGCCCTCTTTACACGCACGTGGTAATAGTCGGAGGAAGGCCTGGGGCGAATGTCTGTATGTAAGGGCACCCTTATAAATAATAAGAGACGCTTCCCACTTGCACTAGCTGAGCTTCCACGCCTCTCTCTCTCTCTCTCTCTCTCTCTCTCTCTCTCTCTCTCGCAGCTATAAGCGCTTAATCCTTCCTTCATAATCATCAGCTGCAAAGGATTGATTAACCTAATTAGCCCTTCATTCAAACCATAATGGCCGCTGGCTCGTTAATCAAGTGCCTTGATCTCGTGCTGCTTCTCTCCGCCACCTTCCTCATGATCTCATCAATATCTGCCTCGGGCAAGTAACGATTATTTCATTAATGCTCAAGCATAAATAATCAAACGCATATCGATTAATGATGATTCTACTTTACCGCATACCTGTTATTATAATGAGATCAGATTAGCCTACAACTGTTCTGGTGATTGCCGAAGGCCAGCTAACGGCGATGCGATGAATTGTATTATGATCGATTGATGTCGATGAACTGTTTATTCTGAAATGATGTAATGAATAATTAACTACAGGGAAGCTCGATTGCGAGGACCTTCCCATCGATCTGTGCGCATACGCCGTCTCTGCCAGTGGAGCGCGCTGCGTGCTCGAGAAGCTGGTCCTCACCCAGGGACAATCCCTGCTTCAATGCCAAGTATCAAATGCCCCTCCACCCCCCCACCCCCCGCGGCCCGGCCGGGCCTCTCTCTCTCTCTCTCTCTCTCTCTCTCTCTCTCTCTCTCAATCTCATGCTCTCTCTCTCAAGCTCATGTAGATAGGGCTTCGATATGCATGCATACCTTTCCCCGCACATATATACCTATAATATGCTCCACATACACACGTCTGTGGCCTATGCTTGGGTATATACATTTATGCTCTTGCATAATAATGTGCTTCTCTACCACTTTATTCCAAAATCAATGACTGCAATTTACTTTTATTTTACCAAAGTAAAGCGTCCATGAAATATTAAACGACGTAGCAAATCGATGCGCGCAACAATGTTTGAATGTCAATCAATTTTTCTTGTGGAGTCTCATGAGTGTCTTTCCTTTATTCCTGTATATATCAAATATGAGACACCACAACTTAAAATGTTTCAAATTCATGCTTGCTTATTGGTAGGCCTCTTCAGTGGAAGCATCCAATTTCACTGAATGGATTGAGACCAACGAATGCGTGGCATCATGTGGTCTTGAGAGGATGTCTATTGGTTTGTCTTCTGATAAACTCATTGAGAGTAAATCTCTTAAAGGTCTTTGCTCCAACAAATGCCAACACAATTGCCCTAACCTTGTTGATCTCTACACCAAACTTGCTGCTGGAGAAGGTGATCAATCGATCGATTTACTATGGTGATATGATAATATTTAAGATTGAATGTTAGTTTTGCTTATGCATCTTTCATTACAAAGAGATTTCTCATAACATTTTTCTTATCTATCTTTCATTACGAAGAGATCTCTCAAAACTATTCTTATTATATCTAGTTTACATATAAGTAAGTATTTAACATGGAAATTTTGATTGTTCTATATAGGTGTTGACCTATCTCAAACATGCAAGGCTCAAAAAAATCCATCATCTAGAAGAATGATGCTAGATGGACAGGGTTTGCTTGCTTCCATATCAAAGTTAGAATTCACAGCACCATCACCCCAAGAATCCTTATCTTTGGAAGTTCTACCTCCTGTGGAGTCTCCTTTATCTTTCTAAGGCGATCAAATATAATGTAACGAGCTAGCACATCAAATGGGCATCCTTAAGGACACATACTATCTATTATATAGTATCAATCTATGAGCACTTTCTAGTTGCTAATAGCAAGCAACATTCGACTTGCACTATGGCCCTCACTCTATTAACTTCAAAGGCTAGTAAAACTCTCAAGACTTAACTTTATCACACTTATGTACTTATGGTTTAGCTACTTATGGTGAACTATTTGAGTTTTATTGGGTCACGTAAATGTAAAACGGTGCATAAAAACTCATAATAGTTTTGTAATTTGATACTTGTCAAATTCCTATAAGAACATTGCTGATTATAACTTAGAAATTGGAAGCGTTTCAACATGTATGTGATTAACTCAACTCTTCATGTGTTGTAATGATTGAAAATGGTTAGTTTTCTTAGTCCAACACACGTTCTCTCTACATTTTCAAAAAAACAATATGTTCCTCATTGTGTCTCATTATTACATTTACATTTCTTTTCTACTCCCATTATTGAAGAAGATGGTTGCATTCTTCTTACACATGGAAATCATGGAAGGAAGTGGCTACAACATGATTAGGCTATGTATAATTGATTCAACCGTAGATTTCACATGCTTTTATAGATAAAAGTACCAAGTAGGTGAATTAGAAATCAATAATTGATCAAAAATCTAGTAAAGAGTAAAATCAACCAAATGAAAACACTAATGGAGGATAATCTAGCAAAATACGGTGCAAAATAATATGATTGAACATATTACTTAAGGCACTACCCAAAAATTTTGTCAGCATTTGGTAAGTAAAGCTAATTGTGCTTGGTTTGAGTACACTTCCATTTGAGCATGTAAATTCCAAGGTTAGAGATTCTAATATATGGGAAGATACTCTAGTAGTTAGGGTAAGAAAGCTCAATACTTTGCATCGGTCTAGGCTTTTGATGAATAATCTTGTGGCACATCATGTTATCCATGTTGTATCTATCTTTTCCACAAGCTAGTGCGAAAATTGTGAGTTATCAGCTCCATCCTTGTCAACAGACAAGGTCTTCTGATTTTTGACATAGATAGCCATTTTTTAAAAATAGGGATAAATAATTTCAAAATACTAAATTAGTGTTTCCTTAAACACAATCAAACCATATATTTCATCCTAATTACCATACCAACATCGACATCAATGTGCTTTTTCTTCACAAACTTAAGTGTGGTTAATTCAAACAACAAAGTACAAGTGCTCATAGCTAGAGCCATAAATCCAAAACACATCATATGGATTCAAGACCTATTGGGATAGTGAAGGGTAAAAACAAGCTATGGTATAGGTTGAGAATTTTGTTGAAGCTCTCAATGGCAAGAGTAACCCTAGAGCTACTTCTACCATCTTGGTAGGGAATGGATGATGGATAACCAAATCTTTGTCAAGGTGGCATATACAAAGAAGCTCTTTCTCTTAGATGATATTTGGAATAGTGGGCCTTCAAAATGTGCTACATATGAGGCTTCCAATGAGATCCCACACCTCTTATTCTAATATTGAGGGGTCTAGTACATGTTGGCTAGGTAGGGTATCCAATCCAATTACTGCATGTATGAATTGGCCTCAATGATAAAGATCATGTTGGTGCATCGTGGCTTCATAATTGATATTAGCAAAAAATATCCCTCATTAATAAACTTAAGGATGGGCTCTACATTATGGAAATATTGGCACACCCCACTTTGCTACACCTAGACCAACTAGCCACCTATTGCTAGACCCTCATATGCCACCAACCATAGGACGTATGAAATCCTCCTTGACCACTAACTATCCCATAGGAATCTCCCCAAAGTACATTTGAAGGGATTGATGATGCTTTATTCTTAGCCTATGTCACTCTACATCAGTATATGTCAGCTAATTCATGCCACATAGTCATAGTTGAGGCATTGAAGGCATGAAAAATAGAAGCCAGCTAGTACCACTCCTATGGATCTTATTTCAAATCTAAGGCTCAACCTTTTGACACCTATAGTTGGTAATCATGGATGTCTGACCAAGAAAGGTGCCAGCCTAGCTTTCATGACTTTACATGCAACCCAATGGCATAGATCCTCCATCTCCGTCTCCGTGGAGATGGAGGAAAGCTAGATCCTATTGCCCTTTTATCCAAGGCTATCATATAACATTCTTGTATGGCTAGTGTCTAGGGGACCCAATGGTCATGCTTGCTACCTACATCAATACACCCATTGGTAAGAATTAGGTTTCCCAAAAAAAAAAACGAAGCTACATAGGATTTTTGTTATTGGGGCTGAGGTGGGGGGAGGGGGAGGATCAAGCCACTCCCAAGAAATCACTATCTAAATCTCAAGCTATCAAGCCCTTAGTCCCCTCCTACTTACTAGTTCTCACAAATTAATGAAGAAACTCCATGTCTACACCCTAGTGTATGTCACTCTATACACAAATGGAGTGGGTACGACCAACGTCCCAAGCTTCCCATTAAATGTGTGCACTCATCTAGTGAGAAGCCCTTGGTTCATTGACATACCCATTTGAAATGACTAGTTTTTTGCCAATATTTTTCAAGAAACTTGAGGGCCTCTCCTTTAGCACTTTATGTAGGTGCTACCGCACATTAATATATTATGCAAGAAAGAAGATTGGAGGAGGTTGGTCAGTGCTATAATGAAAATCCACCTTAGTAGGGGCCTCCAATCCCCCTAGATATGGGGTTGATATCCTTGAAAACCCTCTCGACGAAAAAGATTCCAAGTCAATTAACCTCGTGTAAGGACCTCTCTCTCTCTCTCTCTCTCTCTCTCTCTCTCTCTCTCTCTCTCTCTCTCTCTCTCTCTCTCTCTCTCTCTCTCTCTCTCTCAAGCTATGGTAGAAGTAAGAAGAAAGAAAAGAAAGCTTGAACTTGCAAATTACACACACAATAATAAAAAGCTCTATTCATTTTACACATTATATACATATGGATTTCTAGTTAGGAGCCCACAACCTTTGGCCTCATTCCCATGCACAATCATTTCCTTTCATATACCGATAAGTCTATTGAAAGATGGACTTGCTACATATCTTCATTTTACTCTTATGGATTGTTGTGCATATATGGGTACACAATAAATATGAAAAGTCAAGGATATTTTAAAATTTGCATAGGAGTGAGCTTAGCTGTCACTTTTATTAAAATATATAATAGCGAGTTTAAAATATGATTAGCTTTTAGATTTAAATTCCCTGCACATGAAAAATTTCAATGCTTGTGGTGTATCTTTAATATCCAATCTAGATGTCTAGCACTCCATTTATGTGTAATTGGCCTTGGTTCCTTCCTTGGCCCACTAACTTGTCTCCTTTGACTCCTTTGACAAATGTTAGAATGCTTTGATCAACCTCTAACTTTGACTTTTATAGTAAGTTTTCTAAAAATTTATAATAGCAAATTTTGCAACCTTCTCTATTTGGGATTCATATATTAGTTCCTCCCTAAATGTGTGCTCATTGCTTGGCACTTTGGCACCTTTGGGGGGGGGGGGGGGGGGGGGGGTTAGTCATAAAGATGTAAGTCCACCATGTGGACTCAATAGAAGGGTTGTCAAATTTCCATTTTTAATGAATTTTTTACATATAGAACTCATAGCTTGAATAGAAAAAGGGTATATTTTATTCATGAAAATGTCATAGACAAGGATTTTCAACATAGGCCTTGAATGCATGTGATAGTGAGGGTTTATATATAGTGAACCCCTCTAGCATGACATGTTAGTGTGAGGTAGGTGAGGTAGTAGCATGAAGGGCTTCAATCTTGAGTATGCAAAATATGAAGAGATAATGGTTTGGATGGGAGGTATTGAGAGTAACAATAGATGCTAATGGCTCTTTGGGGCAGGTCTTTGAGGGTAGCTTGCATTGATACACTCGTATTATTCAAAAAAAATATTTTCTACAGTTAATATAGATGTAAAATTTATATAATATCTTAATCACTATGTCATCAATAATCCTTTGTACTAAAGACTCAAAGAATCTTTTGTATAAAAGATATACCACCTCCATATATATTGGAGCTCCTAGTTTAGAATTTATTCACATGAAAGAACTAAATATATTATAATACATCATTTCGAGCTTCAAAATCTAAATAGCATTATCAAATCTATTGGCATACAATAAGCAAAAATAATATTTTTAAATAAATAAATAAATAAATAAAGATTATTTAAATATAAAAAAATGTTAGATATTAGTAATGCCTTGGTGCTAGTTTGCATGCATTGTGGCACCAATGCATTTATGGTTAGGAACGAATATACATTAGATAAGGACAAAGATGCATCGAATCTTAGTAACACCTTCATGCTAGTTTGCATGCATCCTATACCAATAGGTATAGGATTATGAATGAATACGCATTAGTATAGTAACACATTGGTGCCAACTTGTGTGCATACTACACCAACATGTTTATGATTAGAAAAAATATATGCAAAGGTAGAAAACATTGGTGTTTTTGTTACATCATGCAGCATGTTTAGAATGAAGTCAAAATTTATATTTAGACCCCTACATAAAATTGACTTAGTGTAAACATGTTGTAGCATACTCATGCAAATGCTAATGTGCTTGTCGTAGCAACTAGTGTATAGGATGCCAATTTTTTCACGAATCACTTGATGGTGGAGGGACTTGCTTGGATTGCTCCATTAAATGCACATAATATACACAAGAAATTTAAATCTCCCACATCTCTACCTCCAATGATACAAACAGACACATCACTATAAACAAATTGTCTAATGTGCAATACCCAACACCTCTCTCCTAACTCTACTTCTCAATACCAGTCCTCCACAACCTATTGAATCAATGAGCTTCACCATGGTGGATGCTATGGAAATGACAATCCACATCCTTATATCCTTGAGCACGTGTTTAGCTAGATGCATGGCATCCACTGACTCAACCTAAGTGTGGGAGTTCCATGATGGAATTTGATCCCCTAATCCATGCATCGCACTATCACTAGGGAGATGAACTGCCATGATATTACATGGAGTGTTTGTGGTTTCTTTGTCAACCTCGACCATTCTATATTGGTTGATCTCGTCTAGTGCCTCCATCAATCATGAGAATACCTCACTTGGCTAATTACTTTGTAAAGCATTTCTTGTCTTGGACAAGTTGCAAAGTACAGTACACCACTCTACCTTTGCATTGCAGAGGTGTGAAAGACAATGTCTTGTGAGGGGGCTTCCACATGAATATGAGTATGTTCCTTTACAAATAGAGCTAACTGTTAGCTATATATTTTCCTTTTTGAACATTACTACACATCAAATTCACAAGTCATGTTTGTTTACTTGTATATGTAACTGCCACATCCTACACCATTGTAGGTTCATACTCTTGAATTGTTTCCTCCTCTGCTAAAGGTAAAAAAATTCTTATTGAAATTGTAAAGGGGAAGAAGGCTCAAAATATTTCACATAATATAGCACTAAATATAACATTTATGAGTTGTGTTTATTTACCTATATGTGTAGGTGCCATGTCCTTTGCTACTGTAGGTTCACATTCTTGCATGCTTTCCTTTCTTGCATATGACAAAACATTGTTATTGCTATTGTATAGAGGAAGAAGGCTCAAAATCTTTCACTTCATATGATCATGACACATAAAATTTGTGAGTCATGTTTGTTTACCTATATGTGTAAGTACCACATTCACTGGCATTATTATAGGTTCATGCTTTATAGTTCTTTCCTCTTTTGCACAATACAAAACATTGTTATTGATATTGCAAAGAGGAAGTAGGTTCAAAAGCTTTCACTTCATAAGATCATGACACACAAAATTCATGAGTCATGTTTGTTTACCTATAGGTGTAAGTACCACATCCACTAGCATTACAAGTTCATGCTATATAATGATTTCCTCCTTTGCACAATACAAAACATTGTTATTGATATTGCAAAGAGGAAGTGAGTTTAAAATATTTCACATCATAAGATTACAACACAATCAACCTTACCATCTGAGTGCTCCAGACCCGCTCTAGACTACCCATTTGAGTGGGATGTGATCTTGTGTCCTAACACTCCCCTTTGCACTTTTCACCGTTACTCCACCTCTTCATACAATAGTATGGAAGGTAAGACTCTCTAATGCAAGATCTGTAGGAACTCCCTCTATCATTCTATCCACACCAATGATATGGACTTCTTTAGTTGTTATTTCCATTGTAATACAAGTCCATTGAAAACAAGTCTAAATATGGAACAATAGAGAACTTTTGTCACAATTTGGGTGAATATGCAATAGATGGCAAAGATGAAATTTGAAACTATCTTCATACATATGTTGCTTGCTTGTGTTGTTTCTTGCACCAATAGAATTATGATCTACTCTATAGTTATCTCAATCAAGGCCTATAGAAATGTAGTCATAAGTCATGTTCTACAACATACTTCCACTATAGTAGTAATACACAAGATCTATTGGGCTACTAGTTGTAAAAATATCAATCATGTGGGAAGTGTAGAAACTAGATTAATAGGTGATGAGAGTCAATGTCTTTCTTGCACAATAGTAGTAGGCGTATGCTTTCTCTTTTGTTTTCCTTTTTCCACTACCATAGTATTGGCATCACTTCCTACAATTGGCCACATTCTCTTTCTAAGGAGAGAATGAAGTACAACATATTTGAAAGAATACAAATTAGGAAAAAATTGGACTAATAAATGAGCCCTTAGAAATAATATAGTTTACTATGTGGGCCTTTTGGATTGTCCAATAAAAAGGCTAGATATTGACATAGATGGAGGCTGAACTTTCTTTCTCCAAATCGTGGATTTTTTATTTAAAAAATGGGTAGTGGGGGATTTTAAAAAGGGAGTATGAATAGTACAAAACTTTTGAGTTTCTCTCACCTCGTATTTTTGCCTATTTTTTGGAAAGTTTTCAATTTTACTTTATTTTCCTCTCACGAAGTCAGTTTGATGAAAAAGTTGAGAAATAGAGCACTTTCCCTCTCTTCTCCATTTTGGTGAAGTTTAATCTCCATTGAAGCTCTCTAATGAGTAATTAGGATTTTGAGCATTCTACTTATCTCCCCACTTTCTTCTCCTTATAGCTCTAGAATTTAGGCAAAACATAGGTGCTCATCTCTCTTTTTGTTTTCTCTTATTTGCTATTTTTTTAGTAGGGTTTGATGTTGTTTAATATGATTGTTATTATTTTGTACGAGAGGTAGATATGGGTAGGAGATAAAGGGGTCCATATATATATATATATATATATATATATATATATATATATATATATATATATATATATATATATCTCTCCTACCTCTCCCTGTGTTGTTTCTCTTTTTTTATTGTATTTTCAATAGACCTTGATGTTGGTTCTAATTGTTTTTTTTCCTTGTAGAGTTTATTTGAAGTAGGAGGTAAACGTGGTGATCTCTCTCTCTCTCTCTCTCTCTCTCTCTCTCTCTCTCTCTCTCTCTCTCTCTCTCTCTCTCTCTCATTTCTTTGCTACTATCTTTTCAATACAACATGATGTTGGTTCTAACCCTTGTTGTTGTTTTATTATGGAGATCATTTTGTGTGAGTTTGCATAAGTGCTCATCTTTCTCTCCCTCTCTCTTTTTCTCTCTGTGTTTCCTTCTTTCTACTTTTTGTCTAGTATATCTTCATGTAAATACTATTTCTTACTATCGTCTTTTTGTTGTAGAGATCAAATTAGTCATATTGGATAGGTTCTCATTGTTTTCTATCTCCCACTCTATGAGGCACACACTCTTTCTTCCTCTTTGTGTTTTCACTTTTCTAGTATCTTTATAAAAGAGTTTGATGAAAAACAACTTTGGGATCAATTGATATTGCAGTACTTAACACAAAGTAGAGTAAATATTCTGTAGCTCTAGATTTGCAATAGGTTTTGATAAGCAAATGATTCAATCATATCTTCAGTAGATCATCTTATAAGTAGATCATCTTCTTATAGGTAAATACGACCTATTTTTTTATTTTTATTCATGCAACTATCTAGATATTTTTTGTTAAAAGGGATTCAACAATTCAACAATTTAGTTATTATCTTCTCATGTATATGATTCAATAGGTTTTGATGATCATAAGTTTTGAAACAATTTTTGTTACTGCAATCAACAGAGTAGTACATATATTCTACCTATTAGGTACATTCTCTCTTATATATTGTAAGAACTCATCAATAGTAAGCTATTTTGTTTGTTATTGAAGTGCTATGGTTATGTGACATGCCGCTATTGTGCAAGGTCTAGGTGAAGCACAAAAGCCTTGATTGACTATTTTGTTGTGGTGAGTGATTCCTTTGTGTTGGACGATATGTATCTATTACAAGTCCAACTTCAAAAATCCTTCGACTGTTGGTCTTATATGTCCATTTAGATCTCCATGCCAATTGCTATGATCCATGAAACTCTTGTATCATATGATCCATATAATGCACAATGTGCTGAGTCATAGAATATCTCATGTGTCAATTCAATGTGCCTATTCATATTTGAATACCATGTGATTGCCATCTATGTAACAACTACTTTGTAATAGCCACTTTTTTTATGTACATACCTATACACATTTTGATATCAATTTTTGTGTCTATTTACAAAAGTATTAACATCTCTTAATTCCATGTTGATCTATATGGCATATTGGTGATTACTAGTTGGACTTAAAATGCTTACTTATTTACATGTATTGCTAGGTAGTAATGCTTGAGAGAAAAACAAGCATTCTCTTTATAGAAATACATAATAGGAAATATGAAAAAGGGAATTGGATCATTGATACATATTGTTGCTAATATTGGGTACATATGTATCCAAGTATGAAGGGAGCTTTTAGGGTGAAAGCATCTACAATTGCAAACAAATCAAAATATTGAAAAAGTAAAAATTTAGCTCTTAGATAAATGAAGGTTAATTCTTACCTTGTAATAGAGGTTTTGGTACAATATGTATAAATGCAAAAAAAAAAAACATATTGCACCCACTGTAATTATTCAACGAAAGATTACCAACAATAAGTCTTTGTAGCATATTGAGAATGAGCAAATTCATGATATCTATGCAACAAATTCTCTCATATCTATAGAAGTATACCCTTTGGATTGATGTAAGTGGAAAAAAGTCAAGAGTTTCATAATAAATTTCTCTATGAGGAGTGTAGAGTCAAGTAGTCTGTAGAGGACCTTGTATTTTTATATGATTCCAATTCCATACTATCCAAAGGGGGTCGAGAATATGGAACCCTTGAGTCTATGTACGTATTGAATTTCAATAGATAGAATGGCCATTGGGTAGCAACAACATTTTATACATATGTAGCAAAAGAATTTCAGTAGATATATTGAACTCTATGAAGCCAAGCATTGGCTCAAAGAATGCACACCTAAGTTTGCTCATACCAATCACAATCTTTGTACATATGTCGAAGGAATGTGAGGGTTTGAGATATACTAAAAGCATGTACTTATAAAAAGTGCATTGAAGGATTATGTAACAAGGATTCTAAGAAAAAATTGGACATAAAAAATCACTCATAGTCCTTACACGACAAAGTGTTAAGTCACAATAAGGGACATGGCTTTCATGTAAATCTACTCTCTTACTTGACCATTTTCTTACTTTAGGATGGATAAACTAACTTTTCTATCCAATTGCAAGTACTTTGTCACACAATAGACTTTTTTTCTAGTGTTCAAGTATTGTAGACAGATGATGCTCAAGGGTGAATGGTTATGCCTTTGATCAAGACACACGTGAAATTATATTTATGGATATTACTATCATTTGTGCAGGCTGTGACCCCTAAGTGTTGTAGATGGAGGATGATTGGCCTTTGCATATAATACACCAAGAAATGACATTGTTAATGGAGAAATCACATGATAGCTTCTTTTTTAAATTAGATGATAGAAAGATTCAAAGTTGAGTTGAGGATACTATTACTAGTGAAAAGTATGTGGCTCCATACATTTTAGAAATTGTAGAGTCTCCTTAAAAGTTCTAACTCCGCAAGTTCCAACACTTGTAAACTTCCAAAAATTTTAAGCTAATGGAATACCATTGCTTTGCAAAATCATACACTTGCAATATTTTAAATTTTTTTTATGTTTTAACTTAT
Organism: Lygodium microphyllum; assembly: GCF_053477565.2. Classification (NCBI taxonomy): domain Eukaryota; kingdom Viridiplantae; phylum Streptophyta; class Polypodiopsida; order Schizaeales; family Lygodiaceae; genus Lygodium; species Lygodium microphyllum. Next base: position 5,153,855 of record NC_141137.1, on the reverse strand, counting down.
TATATGTTTATGCATTGATATTCAAAACTATTTGAACATGTGTACATGTACTTCAAATTTTGAGATAAGATGCATAAGCCCACCTGAAAGGTGAGAAGGATTGAAGCTTGCTTGGAAGAGCTATGGTAGGAGAGCAAGTGCAAGAAAGAGAGAGAAACCAAATGGGAACTCTAATAGTCACAATGTGTGAATGGGCCTTCCTTTATTCAAACTGTCACTAAAAAAATAAAGAATAAAGTGACGGTGACGGGTGCCCACCGCCTGCAGTGTGAAGTGGCGGATATTGTTAGTGTAGTAATACATGGGCAACTAGGCAGAGGTGCTTTTACCCCCAACAACCTCCCACTTAAAGGTGAATCTACCCCAATGAGGAGTGAAAAAGAAAAATAAAAGATAGTACAATGTACACACGTACAACAGGATGATGAAAAATGTCATCTCATCCAACACCCATCAATCTCTTGAGGAAGGCAAAGCGCTCAGTAGTGAGGCTTTTCTTGAGTAGATCGGCATGATTTTTGTTAGTGGAGATCTTGACAAGGTCAATAGACTTGTCCTCCATGATTCCACATCTATGAAGTGATACCTCACCTTAATGTGTTTCGTCTTCGCATGGAAGACTGGATTCTTGGATAGCTAAATAGCACTCATAGAATTTGAATGCAAAGTAGGTATAGAATCAATCCCAAGGACATGAACCAAACGGCCCAACCACATGGTTTCCTTGCAAGCCTTAGTGGCTACAACAAGCTTGGCCTCATTGGTAGAGAGAGTCGTACACTTTTGAACCCTAGATATCCAAGAGACACTATCTCTAGCATAGGTGAATACATAGCCAAAAGTGGACTTCCTACTATCTACATGTCTTGCATAATCGGATTCTTTGTACCCCACAACTCATGTATCCTAGTTGCCATAGAAAATACACATACATGCTGTGTCTTTGAAGTATCTCATGATACCCTTCACAGCATCCCAATGTTTCTTGCCAAGTGTAGCCATATAGCATCCCACAACACCAACTACAAAGGAAATATCTGGTCAAGTGGCTATCATGGCATACATCAAACTGCCAACAGCTAATGCATAAGGGATCTTGGCTATCTCGCCCCTCTGTTAATCTATCTGCAGACAATCGGCGTGTGAAACCTTCACATAAGAATGTAATGGACATCCAATAGGCTTCACGTCCTACATGTGGAAACACTCAAGGACTTTATGAATGTACTCCCTCTATGAGAGGTAGAGTAGTCCCTGATACCTAACACACTTAATGCACATACCAAAAATGTGAGAGGCCTGTCCCAAATCCTTCATCTCAAAGCTTTTCTTTAGCTAAGATTTAAGAGCATCCAACTCATCATGATCTTTCCCTACTATCAACATATCATCCATATAAAGTACCAAAATAAGCAATGAGCCATCACGGGATTTCTTCATGTAAAGACATGGATCCATAGCACTCTTGTTGTAGCCTTATGACTGCATAAAGGCATCAAACTTATGATACCACTCCCTAGGTACCTACTTCAAGCCATAAAGACTTTTCTTCAACTTGCACACCAGGTGCTCCCTACCCGGTTCTACAAAGCCCTTAGGCTACTCCATGCATATCTCATCATGCAAATCCCCATGCAAGAATGTAGTCTTGACATCCCTCTATTACATGTCCAAATAAAGCTGCGCGACTAAGGCCAAAACCAAGCATAGGGTGGTCATCTTGACCACAGGAGATAATACTTCATCAAAGTCAACTCCATGATCCTGTTTAAAACCCTTAGCAATGAGTATTTCCTTATAAGTTAGCTTGGGGTTTCCAGGGGGTAATTTTCAGCTTGTACACCCATTTTCATGGCAAAGCCTTCTTGCCCTGAGGCAATACGACCAAATCCCAAGTCATATTCTTATGTAGGGATTCCATCTCAATCTGCATAGCCCTCTCCCAGGAGTGACTGTTACCCCTGCGCATAGCCTCATCATAGGTGAGAGGCTCTCCTACATCTGTAACCAAGACATAATGCATCAAGGGCTCATATCTATCAGGTGGACATCTAGCTCTAGTAGACCGTCTCACTGCACACTCTACTACATGTCTAGCATCTTGTCCAACATCCTACCCATGTGTATCAACTGTTGTTGCAAGCTCTCCCACTGGCTATGCAGGAGCACAAGGCTCCTCTTGGAATATAACCCTATGTAACTCTACCACCTTCTCAGGCTACCTATGCATCTTATCTTCATGGAAGACTACATCATGGTTGTAGATGAATTTTTGCATTTGCGGATTCCAGAGGCGGTAACCCATCTCGCCTACATCTCCATAGCCAAGGAAAATGCATTTGACACTCTTAGGATCTAGCTTAGTACTCCTGTCTTTGGGCACATGGGAGAATGCCTCATATCCAAAGACATGTAGATGCGCATAAGATGGCAGTCCATACCTCCTCTGTAACCTAGAAATCCAAACTAATGGAAGGTGATCTACTTATGACATGCACAACTGTACTGACTGCCTTAGTCCAAAATCTCTGCGGTAGGCCTACATGGCTAAGCATACTGCGTACACACTCTTGGATGGTTCTATTCATTACGCCCATAGTATCACATAGCTGCTCAAAGGCACATGGCACATATTCTTCCCCATTGTCAGTCCTAAGGCATTTCAGCATATGTCTAGTCTGGTTCTCAACCAATGCAAGCCATCTTTGAAACATAGCCAAGACATCTGACTTAAGCTTAATGGGGTAAGCCCAGACTTTATGTGAAAAATCACCAATGAATGTTACAAAATACTTTGTACCACCCATAGACTGACACGGTATGGTCCTACAGAAATCTGAATGTACCAATGCAAGGGGCTCACTCATGTGTGTCCTACTAGACTTCTTATGTGTATTCCTAGTTTGTCGGCCATAAAGACAATGCTCACATGAATCAAAACATGCATAGTTAAGGGGCAATAAGTACTGCAAAAACCAAAAAGCATTTTCATTCCCTTCAAGGAAATATGGCCCAAATGGGCATGCCAAAGAGATACATGTGAGGTAGATTTGACTAATAAAACATTGTCCATAGAGAACCCATCAACTACAAGAGGATAGAGGCTACCAGCCTTGGCATCTCTAGCAAGCACAAGTCTGCCATGGGTGATCTTCTAGGTAGAATCCCCAAATGAAACATGAAATCTAGCATCATCAAGCTGCCCTTTGCACACATAAGACTGCATGTAAGTACATGTACATGACATATATCTTGTAATAGAAAAGCATTGCTAGTAGATAACTATAGATGTATATCCCCAATGCCAACAATAGCAAGTGACCTGTCATCACAAAGCGAATTGAACTAGAGATAGTGCGGTAGGAGTGAAACCATTCATGGCATGGTGTAACATGAAATGAAGCACCAGAATCCAAAAGCTAGCACTGTGCATACATAGAGTGAACCTCGGGCAATGGAGTGGCATTACAAGAACTAGCTACAAGTGTGTACTCCCCATCGGAGTCATTAGTCTATATGACATTGATTTCCTCTATTTTCACATTGAATTTCGCAAGCACCATGCTGTGATCAGAGGATTTTTCTTGTACTTTTTCTTTTGCCTTTTCTTTGCACTTCTCATTGCACAACTCATGACACTGTGAACATATGTGACCCTTCTTGCTGCAATAATGACATGTCACATTAGCATTTCTCCCACGGAAACTTGTTGCGCGACTTACCACATGACTTAGATCGAGACTTCTGCGAGTCTCTGCCATGTCCAAACCCACAGTCATTCTTTACATTACTATCTCAGCCTCTTACAGTCAAAGCATGTGACACACAAGAGACATCCAAGTTCTTACAGTTGATCTCTTCCTGCAGAAGAGCACTCTCTACATCATGCAAGTTCAAAATAGTAGCATCAACACATAAGGCAGTGCGGATTACATCCCATGACTCACTCAGAGTCCCAAGCAAAAAAAATGGAGTAACCTCATCATTGAAGGTAATGCCCTGGGAATTCAAGTTCTTAAGAATAGCATGAAACTGGCTCAAATGAGCAGACATCATCATATTCTCCTTCATGTGCAGGTCGATCAGTTGCTTCAGCCTAGTACATCTGACTTGGTAGACTTTTCTTGTCATAGAGGTTCTTGATTTTATCTCAAACCTGCCAAGCACTCTTTGCTTCCTCAACCACATTGTAATGCACTTGTTTAGTGAGAGACAAGATGAGAGTGGACTTGCATATAAGTCATCAAGCTCATCCCATTTGTCATCAGTCATAGTTTCAAGCTGCTCACCATGCATTCTTAATGGCTTTATCTACGGTTTTTGCACCAATACCTCCAAAACTTGGTCTTCCAATAGGCATAATTTGTATCATCAAGCTCAATGATGTTGAAGATATCACTATCAATGGAAGAAGATGCCATATTGTAGTTCAAAATGGTGTAAACAGTTCAAAACTGCTTGTTGTTTTCTATTGTAAATAGCCAAAATACCATCAAAATCAATGCAAAATGACCATGATCTGATAGTTAATGATGCTTCCCACCAAGTACCACAAAAGGTACATAAAATCAAGATGATTCAACATGAAAATTCCATGTCAATCCATGCATAACTGCTTGTTGTGATAAATTACAGCTAGGTACAGTGTGAGAGCAAACTGTAGGCAAAATGAATGCACCAAGTCAACCACTAATTGTCAAAGCATAGCCAGCATCAAATAGGCATAAATCAACATGTGACAGTCATACAGACATCGAGAAAACACCCAAGCATGTCAAATGAATCCATCGGTAAGTCGGCACACCCCCTGTGTAGTAGGGCAAAGTGTACACAACATTGGCAAGACCTAACACAAAGAGGTGTATGCTCAAGGGGTGCAAAGCCCAAATCAGCCCAAGTACATATGTAAGGACCACCGCATATCAACCATGCAACATCCAAGTGAAGATCCCAATCTCAAGTACCTGAATGCTCAAGTAGGATAAACCGCATACTCAATGTCTGTCAAAAAACATGGAGCCCCAAGAGGAACACCAAGGAAAAGGGGATTCTACTGCAAGAAAATCTATCTTGTAACATCAACAAGATTTTATTTCATTCTTTTGATCATCAAAACAAAGAAAACAACAAATCTTCATGCAGCATCATAGTAGATATCTCCCACGGATTTGATAGAATCAACCATAATCTTCAATATCTTCATAAAATACATCAATAGAACAAAGAACATAGAAGAATACACCATTTTTGAATGGAAATCAATCACATAATATTCATCTTCAATGTGTTCATAGTTCTCTCTCTCAATCTCTCATATATAGTTACACTGTTTTGATAGAATTGACTATCTCTGACTCTATCTCTCTCTCTCTCTCAATAGTACATTATATCCTCACTACAATGCTCTCATAATAACTCTCAATCATCCTTCTTAGGTCGTGGATGCACCTCCCAAGATGTATGTCCGAGTCACCACAGCCACTACAGTGTCTTTTCATAGCTCACTACTGTCACTGTCACTCAGTCTTCTCTTCAGTCTTCAGCAGCTGTTTCTTCCACTTGTTTTAGCTCTTTTGAACTTAGATTCACCCTTTCCAAAAGTTAAAAAACTTTCCCAAAGTCACACATACTTTCTACAGAACACTTACAGAAGGTCTATAGAACAGTATAGTACAACACCAGAGCAGCTACAGTACAGTTACAGTACAGAGACAGAGGCTCTACAGAAGGTCTACAAAGAGTTAGAGAAGGTCATCAGAACCTCGTAACTCATACTCAAACCATTCCAAACTATCAAAAAATATTCAACAAGCTTTCAAAAGATCTAAATTTTCATCAATCATCAATCCATGCTTCATATAGAGAAGACAATCAGAACAAAACAGAAGCTATATAGAAGGTATACAAAACCAATCAGAACCTCAACGGAACATCATAGAGCTTCATATCTCCATTGAGAATCATCATGAACTTCCAAAATATAATCAATATCATCCAAAACACTCTCAAACACTTCCATTAACAACCATACATCACTCTAAATCCATTAAAAATCAATCATTCAAACCTAAAAAAATAACAAAAATCAGCCAAAAATTCAGTCTTTTTCACTCTCAACATATCTCCACACTTAGAAAGGAAGAGTCATCGTGACCTAAGGAAAAGAAGAATATAAGTTTACTAAAGAGCTCAATTTTATCTTCCGTAGGGTCTTCAATAGTCTCGCCAAACCACGATCCCAACTTATTACCTGTATCTCTAAAAAAAACTACTAAAGGAAAACTTCGTTATTCATTAACTCATCTAAAAAGTCATAACACATTTGTAAAGGATATAAGAGGTTTATCTTCAGCTTTCCACCATAGGCGTCCATCCACCATCAATCGTTTAAAAAGAGCTCTCGAACAAATTATTCAACTAGCACGAACTCATTACATACAATTATTACAACACACACACAAACACTAACGCAACCATTTAAATGACACCTCCAAAAAGAGAGATATATATATCATTAAGAATCATCCAAAATACATTGCAAAGGCATCAATGAAGATGATCCCTTTTCAAGGCTTGGTGGTTTCGAAAATGATCCATGGAGAAGGATTCATCTACAAATGTCTTTGGAGGATTTTGAAAGAACTGCAGGCAGCACATCCTTTTTAGCAAAACAAGGTATCTGCTAGGTAGACATAGGGCATGAAAATACAGGATATCCAACTGTTGGGAGTCAATGTTCACATTGACATTCATACAAAGCTTTGGAATGGACTTTTGATCATTATGGGAATGCCTATGCATGTATGCTAGGTACCAAGCAAAATGAGCTGTCAATCTCACTAAAGGATCTAGAGATTGTGAATATTGGTGAGCAAAATGAAGGTAGTTTTGGTATGCTTGGCTGGTAGTAGTCCAATCCCCTGGAATTATTGGCCAGTTAATCTAGGATCCTGTAAGAGAATCAGTTGAGCTCCATCCTCTTCTTCTTGGAATTTGCTAATCAAACCCTTCATTTTCACTAACCAACTGAGGGGGTTGAGAAATAGAAGTGGTAGGAGATGGAAGTGGAATAAGTAAGAGAGGATGAAGAGATGGGTAGGAAATTTCATAAAAGGAGGAATAAGTTAAAGAAGGAGTGGCTAAAAAATTAAGTGAATCAGTTAGGAAAGGTGTTAATTGATAAACAGGAAAAGTAGAAGGTATATGGATAGATGGAGAAGGGCATGGTGGAGAAGGGGAAAATACTCTATCTTCGATAAAAGAGCAATAGGTAATATAGGAATTTGAGGAAAAGATTGAGGTTGGAAAAGAAGAGGTAAGATTGCTGTTGAATTGGTTTGATAAAGGGAAAGATAGATATCATAGCGATGAGCCATTTGTTGATAGTACAGTAGGCTAGGAACAGAGGGACCTAATACAGATCTTCTCTGATAGGCATAAAAAAAGGAGAAATCAAATGGATGGTTTTTGGAAAAATAAGCTAAGAGATTCACCCTCAGTTGGTTAGTGCTCTGTACATAGGTAGAAGCTGTGTTTTGACGTTGATTCAGGACCACAAAGTCAATCATTAAGTGCCAGGAATTGTCAGGGAAATTAGCCACTTTTGAGGAGTAACACTGGAACATGTCATCTATCCACAACTCCAAATAGTTGACATATAAAACAACTTGCAAAACCACATCCCCCACATACAAGGCCATATCTACTTCATTTGGAATCAACAGATCACCTCGTAGATACATGTATGACAACAACATGGTATTCGTCTCGTCACAGAATCTTCAAATACCATACAGACCACTTCTGTTAGTAACGCAGGAGACCAAGCCCCACTCCAACCATCCTCTGGAAGAGGAAGATCCATCGCTGAAAGCTTCATGTAAAAGACCAACTTCTGTAATTGATAGTGGACAAAGAAAGAATGGTACACCCAAAACCCCATATCATGCAAGAAAGAAAGAAAACTACAAACCGTACCCATAAACGTAACACATAGACAAATCATAATACCATAAAAATATAAACCAAGACTGTACCATAACCTTGACCATCAATTTCAACTAAAAAAACTTTACGCGTCCATCCCACGAAGCATGTTAATTAAAAAGGGGGAAAAGGTGTAGTGAGGGGGAATTGTTTTGATGAAGGGTTCATTTTAAGAAATTATTAGCAATGGGTGACATTTTATTAGGTTATAAACTTTAATAAGAAAACGACAATTCCTTCTTAAAATTTTAATTACAATTTATTAGGGTGAAACGGTGCTTTATCGAAACTCGGACTACGATTCCCAAAGTAGGTCTCTAAATGCAAATTCATTAATTAAAAATTAATAGTGATGTGGAGCACTTTTTTGCCAACGCGTGCTTTTTTGTGACGTCTGGTTCATTTTTATTAAAAATTAAGGTGCCTCTTAAGCGCACGTAGCGCATGCAAAGTGAATGGCTGGTTGATTTTTACATTATTAAATTGTGTGTTTAGCGTAAATGCGCGTGGAAAAGGTGGGTGAATATAGTTCATTTTAGCAATTAATTGTGGTTAAGGGGTAATAAAAATGAATAAAGCTCACAAAATAAATACATGGTAAGGGTGTGTATGCAATGGACTAAAGGCGCACGGAGTAGTCTCCCAAAAGCAATGAATCTAGTCAAACAAAAACAAACACCACTGGTTGAGAAAAATAAAGCACCTTAGTGTTTTTGTTTTATTTGGATTTGATTTTTATTTTTTAAAATTTAAATTTTGTTTATTTATGGTTTTTTCTTCTTTTTTTATTGTATTTTAGGTGTATTTGTTTTGTGTATATTATTTGGTTTGGTTTATTTGTTTTGTTATTTTATTTTTTTCTATTATTTTTTTTAAAAAAATAATTAAATCAAAATATATAACACATGAATATGTTATGAAGTGTAAGAGTGAATTTTCAGCCATCTAGCAAGTGCCAACAATGTATGTGAATTCTTGCATGATTTGCCAATTGATTTTTAGAATTTAAAATGAATTTTTATGAAGTGAAGTATTAAAATTAGGAATTTTTGTCTTCAAATAATATTTTTTCCTTTTATGGAAATAAATTTTTATTGAGAAATTATTGGCAAAAGGGGCGAGGGGATTTGTAGAATTTTTTGGATTTTTTTGAATTTATTTATGTATTTTTACTAAATTTTAATGAAGTTTACTCATTTTACATGTAATTTTGAAGGAATTTTCAAATTTTAAATTTTATGTAATTTTTTATTTTTAAATTTTCACTTTAAAAATATTCCAAATAATTTCAAAAATATTTGTAAATTTAAAAATATATATATATTTTTGAATTGTAAATGAATTTTCAGATTTTTATGTGTTTTTTGTTTTTTTTTGTATTTTTATATATTTGCGGGTTGGAAAATAAAAGGCGGTACCGGGGCTGCGTATGAATAGCGAAGGATGACTGCGTGTGAATGGCGGACTGCAATACTCCACCGCACGGACAAGTCGAAGGCGCGTCCTTGCACGTGAACGCCCACTAGCACACCCATACACAGCGGGAAAACAACGGAAGAGAAAATGCAAGAACGGAAGCTAACTGAGTAGATTAAGTGAATGTAGTTAGCTTAGTGTGAGAAAGTTGATTAAGTTAATTTAGTTGAAGTAAATCAATTAAGTTAGCTAGGTGAGTCCGGTTAGTCAGGTTAAGTTTGGTAAATTAGGTTGCTTAGGTTAAGTCTAGTAAATTAGGTTAGGCTAGTTAGTCAGGTTAACTAGGTTAGTCTAGTTAGGTAAGTTAAGTCTGGTAAATTAGGTTAGTCTAGTTAACCAGGTTAACTAGGTTTAGTAAGTCTAACTAGGGTTAGTTAGGTCTTCAGTTAATCTAACTAGGGTTAGGGGTCAATTAACTAGGGTTAGTTGAGCTTTGGTTAGGGATAACTAACTAGGGTTAGTTGAATTAGGGTTAGTAGAACTAACTAGGGTTAGTTGAATTAGGGTTAGTGGAACTAACTAGGGTTAGTTGAATTAGAGTTAGTGGAACTAACTAGGGTTAGTTGAATTAGGGCTAGTGGAACTAACTAGGGTTAGGTGAATTACTAACTAGTGTGAGGTTAGTTATTAACTAGTGTGAGGTTAGTCTTTTAACTAGGGTTAGAAACTAACCATAAGGAGGTAGGGTGGTTGGAGGAGGAGGAGGAAGAGGAGGTGGAGGCTGGTGGTGCTGGTGGAGAAGGAGGAGGATGCTGGAGGTGGTGGTGGAGGAGGTGGTGGATGCTGCTGGTGGTGGTGGAGGAGGAGGAGGATGCTGGAGGTGGTGGTGGAGGAGGAGGAGGAGGAGGTGGTGGTGGTGGTGGTGGTGGTGGTGGTGGTGGTGGTGAAGGAGGAGGAGGATGCTGGAGGTGGTGGTGGAGGAGGAGGAGGATGAGGAGGAGGAGGAGCGTGCAGGAGGGGGCATGCACGGTGGCAGCGACGACACGGCCGGCAATTGTCGACGGGAACAGGGCGTTGGGGCGGTGGGAGGGCGTCGAAGTGACGGCTGAGAGAGACAAGAAGGCGTCGGTCGTCAGCAGCAGGGCGTCGCGGCTACGGGAGGGCGTCGAAGCAGTGGTCAAGGGAGAGAAGACGACGTCGAGGCGACTGGAGGGCGAGAGAAGAGGAGGGGGAGAAAATAAGGTGGAGGAGAAAGAAAGAATAGGAAGGAGAAGAATAGAAAGAAGAGGAAGAAGAAGAAGAAGAAAAACAGAGAGAAGGAGGGGAGGAGGAAGAGGAAGGAGAAAGGGAGGAGGAAGAAGGAGGGAGGAAGGGAGGGATGCAAGCACAACAAGAAAACAGGTATGCTTTTTTTTTCTTTCTTTCTTTTTTCTTTGTTTTTTTCTTCTTCTTTTTCTTTCTCCTTTTTTTTATTTCTTTTGTTTTCTTGCTTGGTTTTCTTTCTGTGGTGTCTCTTTTTTTTTCTTTTCTTTTGATGTTACTTTGTTGTTGTTTTTGTTTTTTTAATTATTTATTATTATTATTATTATTATTTAAAGTTATGCATTATTATGATTATATATTCGGTTTTTTTTCTTTTTTTCTTTCTTCTTCGTTTTGTGTCCGTGTTTTTTTTTTCGAGGTGGGGGGTTTTTTTTTTTCTCTTCTCTTTTTCTTTTGTTGTGTTTGTTTTTGTAATGAAAAAAGGAAAATAAAATAAATATAAAAAATGGAAACTGGAGGGGCAAGAAACACACCCCCGTCCCATGCGCATGCGCGGGCAGGGGTAAAAAAATTTGCAGTGACGAGGTCAAACGGGGTAGGGGCGGCAATGCACGAACCACAAACGCCACAAGGGCGTCCCGAGGCGCGTAAAACCAGAAACATGCACTTTCACGCGCGATACGAGAAACGCGATCACATAACAAAAAGGAATAAAATTTAATAAAATTCAAACCGTTCGTCAGATCGAAAAACCGTCAGAAAGAAAAATGTGCCGAGAGACAAGGGAAATTTGATAGAAACATGCAACACTAAGTCCGGGACAAATTCAGGGTGTTCACATGGAAAAGCGCAAAAAAAGCCTGAAAACACATACGGGTATTAATATCGAAAAATCCGCGTATCAAAATGAAGTGTGGAAAGAAAGAAAATGTGTAGGACAATGTGTTCTACAACACTATCACGATAAAACACAGTTTCGATCGAGATAGGACGTGTTCACATGGGAAAAACCCCAAAAACGAGCTTGAAAATGGACTTGAAAATTAATACGGGAAGAACCGTGCATTCAAATAGAGGACAGTAAAAATGAAAAATGTCCGAAAGAAAGGGATTCATAGGGCTCGTGCATCAAAACTTAGTTTGGGGAAATTAGGAGGGGTTCACATGGAAAAAATACGAAAAATGCATTTGAAAACACTCGAAAAAATTAATAACTAAAATTCGACAGTCAGAAGAGGGGGGAGAAAAAAGGAAAAAGTGGGGGAAATGCTGGAAAGACATGACTATCAAATTAAAATGGAATTCCGGTGAAAAGAGGGTAGGTTCACATGGAAAAATGTAAAAAATAAGCACGAAAAGGTCCCAAAAACCCAAAAAAATTAATAACGGATGAACCATGCATTGGAATGGCACGGAGTAAGAAGCAAAAATGTCAGGGGGAAGGGATAGGATAGCGCTGGTACATCAAATCAGGGTTCCGAAGCAATAGAGATGCGTTCACATGGAAAACTGTCCAATTTACAAGAATTGCTTCAAAAATTAATAACTTTAGAACCGTCCGTTGGAACAAGGGCTGGTAAAAAAGAAAAATGGGAAGTTCGAAGGAAAGAATATGGCTATAAGGTTGGATTGGGATTTTGGTGAACGTAGGGTGCGTTTACATGGAAAAATCACAAAACAAAGGATAAAGGAAAACGATCAAGAAACAACCCCAGGGATAGGGTGAAATAGAACAGAAGGGTGGGGAAGGGACCCCATCATGGTAAAATGAAGTCAAGGTATGGATGCATGATCATAACAGAGTATATGCATGGGGGTATGCAACATAGACGCGTAGGAACGTGTCCTCACACTTAAAACCTTAGCAGGAAGGGTAAATCCAACATCAAGAACCTAGTACCACACCTCGAACCAACCATGAACGTCCCCACACTTAAGACATGACCGTCAGTGAGAAATAAAAGATGCAGGGTTAGAAAAACTTGGCCCATATTACCGAGGAGGAATGTCGACTATCGATGTTGCGCCTTGTATTATTGTCGGCTGCAAGAGGTAACAAGGTATCTTCACAGCACTCGTCCAATGTCCTTTGTGGTAGGGACCACGTGACAGCACCCAGGGAGGTAGCTGGTTGAAGGAATCACAAGAAATTCGGCGATGGCGAGAGATATTGCACTCAATTCACGATCACTCAAATGGATTGAAAGAGCAGTCACTTGCCCCATGACTAACATCACTCAAGGAAATAATGATGAAACCCATAGCTCGCACCCGGTTTAGGAATCGACAAGGGAATGGTGCAGAGGGAGTATGCCAGAGTGCACAATTGATGGTGCATCAATGTGTCCAACCTATCTGGCATAGGTGCAAGGAGAAAGGCCAGGGAGCCTTGTAGTGTAGTGTACATAACATAATGATGTGTCCTGTGCTGATGGTAGAGACCTAGCCCATGGGTGCATAGGGAAACAGAAACGTACATGACTCCAATTGTCGCAACGTCCCTCAATCCTCTCATCTCAATAATTGATTGAAGAACCACCAGTCACACTCAGCCCACCCTCTATCTCATGCTCTATTGAAAGATACAGAGGGCAACCCATTCCTGAAACCCATCAATGTAATCCTCACTGTCACTTGTGTAGAGGTTGTATGCCTTGTGCACATTGATGGTGCAACTGTGCATCCCGCCCTGTGTCAGCATACAGTGCAAGAAGGAAGGCCAGGGAGCCTTATGGTGCAGTGCACAGGAGGAACAGATTGTGCATTGTGCATTGAGAGTCCCATCCCCTACATGCAACACTCCGTTCACACATCTCACCTCTCATTTGTTTTGAAGGGAAAGACTGGTCACTCACCCCACCCTTTGTCTCACAATTGGATAGATATAGAGAGCAGCCCATACTTACTTCCCCACCTTGTTAGGATGAAAGTTCACATCACTGAAGGGGTTGGTGATGAAGATCATGGCGGTTGTTGTTGTCGTCACGATCTTGAGGAGGAGGCATACCTAGGGAGGCAGCCAACAAGTCTCGTATTTCAATGATTGTAAGAAGAGTCGGTTGTTAAGGAGAGCAGATGGACTGATATTGCAGAAACAACGCACCAAGGGATATGGCTTCAAATTACTTGCTGAAGAGGTTCTGTTGGTGATGAGTCAGCTATCCTGAACTGCAGGGTGTTGTCACCTTTTCCACAGTCAGCTTCCCGCCCAAGGGTATTTCCACCTTTTCTTGGAACGAGGCCTGTTATGACAGGGAATTTCTTCATTTTCTCCCATAACAGTTTTGTTTGTTTTTTTTTCTTTTGGTTTTTTTCTTTTTCTTTTTTCTTTTTTTCTTTTTTTTTCATCAAGAAAGAGAATGGTAGAAATACCATATGTCAGGGCCAACCTCGCCACTATTGTTGGATCAGATGAGAAGAGAACAAGGTCGGGTTGAGATGTTTCTGCAAGGGGTTAGCAGAACGAGACCGCCTTATGAGGAGAATCATAAGGGCTATCAGAAGCACGATAAGAAGACAGTGCAAAGCCCAAAAGGGAAGGGGTAGGTCAACTGTGATTATCAAGAGGGAAGTACTTCTTCAGGTGATAGCGATTGATGAAGAAAGGATCATCAGAGGCATCAACGGTCTGTACCTAAACAGAGCCGTTAGGATTGACAGCAAGTACCTTGTACGGGCCCATCCACCGTTGTTGAAGCTTGCTAGGAAACTTGCCAAATCTCGAATAATAGGCCAAGGCAAGATCACCTTCTTTGAACTCCTTATGCTTGATGAAACTATCATGATAGGCCTTGCGTCGCGCTTGAGTAGTTTCCATGCACTGTAGGGCCATCCGCCGTATCTCATCCAAGCATTCCAAATGCAAGAGATGGTGTTGCAGTGACTCATTATCTCCCAAGCGTTCTTTAACTACTAGTCGCAAAGAGGGCAATTCCAGCTCAACAGGGAAGACGGCTTTTGTCCCATACACTAGCTGGAAAGGGGTTTGTCCTGTAGTTGCCTTATGGGAGGTTTTGTATGCCAAGAGGGCCTCTGTAAGTTGATCGTCCTAGTCGTGACGATGTGTGGCAATCGTTCTTGTCAAAATTGAGCAGAGGATGCGATTGGTGATTTTAACTTGGCCATTGGCTCTGGGGTAATAAGGAGTGGATTTGCGATGGCGGATCTTATACAGGTCCATCAGCTCCTCCATAATTTTATTAAGGAAATGAGTATCTCTGTCACTTACCAGCTCGAGGGGACTACCAAAATGGATGATAATATTCTCGTACATGAACATGGCTGTGTTGTTACCATCATCCCACTTCAGGGCTTTAGCTTAATACCACTTTGTGACATAATCCATACATACTAAGATGTATCTATTCTACTTCCGTCTGGTAGGTGGATCAATGGGACCCACAAAATCAATCCCCCACTTCTCAAACGGCTTTCGGGGAAGAATGGGTTGAAGTGGCATGGCACTTGTTTTGGTGGGTTTCCCCATTCGCTGACAAGCATCACATCTCTTGCAGTAGTCGTATGCATCATTGTGGAGGGTCGGCCACCAATATCCTGCTAAGAAAGCCTTCTTGGCTATCACTTCTCCTGCGAAGTGTCCATCATAGGGTTCGTCATGGCATGGTTTCAATACTATGCCAATTTCATCCCCTACAACACATCTTCACAATACTTCATCTTTGCCTCTCTTGTACAGTACACCGCCTAGCAAGGTGTAGGGGGCTGATTCTAACAGAAGCTTCTTCTTCTCATGGCTTGAGATGCTAGGAGGATATTGTTGAGTTGCCAGGAGATTGGCTATGTCTGCATACCAGGGAGTAACTGTTTCAACTAGAAATAAGGAAGCATCAGGAAGGTCTGGATCATCTTGTTCCTCCTCTTCTGTTTGAGGGATTCGTGATAGATGATTAGCTAGGACATGGGAATGGCTAGGCTTAGTGACCACTTCAAAATCAAACTCTTGGAATAGAAGTAACCATCTCACCAGTTGTCCTTTAATATCTACTTTGTTCATCAAGAAGGAGAGGAACACCATATTAGGGAATATGGGAATTTTCCATAAGTTTGGGACACGTGGTCAAATCTATGGATTTGTCATAACTTGAACACTATAACTCCAAGTCGAGTGCGCTATAGCTCAATAGATTCCATTTTTCAAGTACTTTCCAATGATAGGTTACATTATATGGTTTCGAGAAACTTATGGGTATATTATCCGGGTGCCACCTTTTTAGTATTCAAAAAATGGGAATTGGGAGATTTCCAAACTCACTAATATTGTGTTAAGGGCTTCATGATCCACATAAAACTTGAAATGCATTTTTGATAGTAAATAGTGTCGAAACTTCTCCAGTGCAAACACCATTGCTAAGCATTCAAGCTCTGTCCACTGTGTAGTTCCGTTCCCTATTAGTGACCTTTCAGCTTGCATAATATATCGGTTGATCTAATTTAGAGGGGGCCTTTTGACATAGGACAACACCTAGCCCTTCGATTGATGCATCTATATGCACATGGAACTCCTTCGTCCAGTCAGGAGGCTGCAAGATAGGTGCTTGGATAAGGCACTATTTCAGGATATTAAAGGCTTCTTCATAGTCATCAGTCCAAAGGAAATTAACTTCTTTCCTTAGGAGCTTGTGTAGAGGGGTTGCCTTGGTTGAAAAATGTACAATAAATCTTATGTAATAGCCCACTTGGCCAAGAAATCCTCTCAATTGCTTGAGATTTGTTGGTGCTATCAAGGCGGTAATCTTCTCAATCTTTGCAGGGTTTGTTGTAATCCCTTGCGCAGAGACAATATGGCCAAACAAAACTCCTGAGGAGATGCCAAAGACACATTTGTCGGGGTTGAGAGAAATCCCATACTCGCGGCATCTATCAAAACATTGTTCTAGGTGTCCCCAGTGCTCGCAGATTAAGCTATAGACACAAAAGTCATCAAGATACACCTCAATGAGATCATGCAAATGATTCTGGAAGGCAGCCATCATTACTCGTTGGAAGGTGGTAGGAGCATTACAGAGCCCAAATGGCATTACTCTATAGGCATAGGTCCCCCATTCTATGGTGAAGGTTGTTTTGGATTGGTCTTCTTCTGCAATTTGAACTTGGTTATATCCGCTGAATCCATCCAAGAGGGAATACAGCTCATGGCCTGCCACTGTAAAAGGGATAGGGAAATAATCCTTCTTTGTCTTCGAATTGAGATTTCGAAAGTCGACACATATTCAAAGTTTCCCGTTCTTCTTGGGTACTACCACAATGGGTGAAACCCATTCATTGTTAGCCATGGGATAAATGAACTCTGCTTCAAGAAGTTTCAATAATTCAGCCTTCACCAGAGCAGAATAATTAGGATTCATTCACCTTTGTCTTTGCCTTATAGGTTTGGCATCGGGCTCTAGGTCAATATGATGTTGACATACTGTGGGATCAATTCCCTTTAAGTCTTTATATGACCAAGCAAACACATCTAAGTTCTCTTTGAGTAGGTCTTGCAGGACTACTAGTTCTTATTTTAGAAGATTGAGTACCACTTTCAGGTGACGTTCAGTACCATCAATATCCAGGAATATTACTTGCCTTTTACCTTCCACTTCGCGGATAAATGTCCTACGGATTACTTCTTGGTAGAGGTCTGACTCTTTCAAGAGAGTAGTATCCTCATTTGACGTTCCGCTAGAACTAGTGTCCTCCTTCTGAAGAGATGACTTATTTGTCTATTGAGATTACTGGAAGGATATCAGAGCTTTGTCTACTTCTGTTTGAGTGGTGATTTCTTCTAGACTTAGGGATTCATCTTTAGAGGATGCATCTAGGAATGTCACATAGCACAAACCTTCTAG
The DNA here is from genome assembly GCF_053477565.2 of Lygodium microphyllum. NCBI lineage: Eukaryota > Viridiplantae > Streptophyta > Polypodiopsida > Schizaeales > Lygodiaceae > Lygodium > Lygodium microphyllum. The sequence goes on along the minus strand of NC_141137.1, from coordinate 5,136,342 downwards.
AGGTCGTGGCTCTAAGGGCTTTGGCTTCTATTGACGGGGGGTATCATCATCATCTTTTCTCTGGATTGAACGGTCAGCACGACAGGAGCCACTGGTGAACTTAATTTTTATGCTTTTAATACATTACTTATACAGATTCTGCATACTTTGTGGACCATTGACCAACCCAAATGGAACCATAGTCATTCCATCCAGCACCTTGAGATCTTTGGCCTCTGAGGTCTCCGTAGGGACATCAACAATATCATCCGCTATCAGAGGAAATTCTTCATCTGCACTTTCATAACTTGCTTCATTTTCTTTCTCATCATTTTTATCCTCTTCCTCTGGAGGCTCTGTCTCTGCTTCTCTAGAGGCTCTGTAGGAGAAGAACAGATCTTCTGCCTCTGCATCTGCTTTTGTTTCTGTCACAGCTTCTGACTCTGTTTCTGCCTCTAGCTCTAGCTCTGTGTCTATTACTGTCTCTGTGACTGTCTCTGTATCCCCTCTGTCTCTGTAGTGCCTCTACTCTGTCTCTACTCTGTAATTGTTCTGCCTCTGCTCTGTCTCTGCGACTGTCATGTAACAGGGAGAACAGTACATCCATGCTTCTATTTCACTGTCAGAGGTGATTTCAGAAGTTAATTCTAATTGAGGCAAGAGGTATTCTCCCATGGACAAGGATTTTATTTCCCTTGACAATTGGCTTACAGTGCCCACTATTAGGGATTGCGCCTCTATTTTCTTAGGAAAGATCTGCTTAACAGCCTACTTGTCTCCTATTGTACCATCTATTACGTCGTTGGAGGAGTCAGTTATGACTTCGATGGATGTGGATCCATTGCCTTTTTGAGATCCATACAGCTTTAACACCGCTTTGTTGGGTCCTTTACCTAGGGTTAGGGTTCCTTTGAGCCACTCTGTCCTAGCTCTTGCTTCAAAAAGCCAAGGTCTTCTCAACAACAGAGGGTATGAGGTCCCATAAGAATTTGGTTTGACCACCAGATATGTGAGTCAATAATCTCTTCCTGCAAGGGTTGTTTTTACGCATGGGAGGATGCCCAACGGTTTGACTGTGTAGGTTGAATTCCTTGCAACCCTAAGTCCTTCATTGTCAAATCCATCATTATGTTTACTGATGATCCTCCATCAATCAATGCATCTGAAATAGAACATCCTTCTATCCATACACTAATCTCTGGGGTTCCAGGATCTAGGAAGGCATTAGCCACATCTACTTCCTTTATAGGCTCTCGGGCCTTATTGGTCTTGATCGCTGTTGAAGGAGCGATCCTTAGTCCACGTCTTCTTGTCAAGATGCTTTCGAATTTCTTTCGGCAGCTGGGAGACAACATCAGCAACTGTTGGAATGTTAGGTTTGGTTTAAAATTATCTAGGTCTTTGACCAAGTCATAATCTTTGATAGGAGCCATAGGTTTCTCTAGCCTACTGGGGAATGGGGCTACACCCATTTTCATCTTTCCCTTTTCTTCTAGTATTTGCAACATCAGTACTTCTTTTGTTTCTGGAGGCGCTTCTGGCTCTTCTATCTCCTGGACCTCTGGTCTTGTCTCTGGGATTGTCTTTGTATCCCTCTGTCTCTGTTCTGTATTGCTCTGTCCCTCTGTTGTTACCTTGAACTTCACAGTCTTGGCAGGAGAGTTATTTTCATTATGAACCACTGGTTCCTTCTTCTTGGTGCATGTAACAGCGGCAACTTCCAACTCTACCAAATTGGAGGCAGACTCTTGTACCTTCTGTTGGCTATCAGTGGCATTGGCCTTTACAGGGGCTGGGCTTGGACAGTCCTTTGCAATGTGGCCTTCTCCTTTGCATCGGCTACATAAGGGCTTGTAATCCACACTAGGGTTTGGACAATTCAGGGAGATATGACCCTTTTCTCCACACCTATAACATTCCACCTTTGATCTCTGACCACTGCCAGACTGTCGTCCTCTGTAACTTTGGGAGGGAAATCTCCTTGGACCGAAATTAGGACCAAATTCCCTAGGCTTTGGTCCAATATCCTGTGTTGTCATTTTGGATTCTAGCAAGTTGAATCTTGGATTTTCATCCTTCTGTCTTTGTTTGTGCATCTCTTTCAGAGAGAAAATATCCTTTGTATGGTTCTTCTGCAAACAGTAAGAACAGAAGGCCCCAGGAATGGTTGGTTTTTGGGTACATTCAGAGGCTAAATGTCCTGCTTGATGACACTTTTCACACCATGTATTAGAGAGCATCACATCTCTTCCAACTCTCATAGGAGTGGATATATTGGTGGTATTCACCTTCAGTGTCTGTAGCTGCTCTATAATCACATCCAGAAGCTCTTTCTTGATACATGCAACTGAGTTGGATAAATAGTCCTTCAGATTTTCACCTCCTGAAGTGCTTGTAGTGGGATTTTGGAAAGCGTCTGTAATTACTGTATACACTAGTTGGGTTGATCCAGAAGGTCCTCTGTTCTGGCTCTGATTTAGAGCTCCTGTTGAGACTTGGGATTGTTGATTCCAGTTGGTAGGATTCCACTGTTGTTGAGACGCCATTGGAGGAACTGTTTGAGGCCACTATTGTTGTGGTTGAACCATCATTTGAGGCACTGTCGTCTGCGCTGACCACACTGGATTAGGTGCATTATACTGGGGAATTGTTTGCATCTGGGGATAGGGATAGGGAACTGTCCTTGGGACTGCATTTGGTGGGTATACCATTCCTGGCATGGGAGGAGGTAAGACTCCTCTTCTTGGAGTCATTGACAGCCTTGCTTCAACTTTGTCATACAATCTTGCACCTTCCACTGCAGCTTGTAGATTGACTGGTCTTCTCAATTCCATGAACTTGCAAACTTCTGGTTGTAGGCCTCTGAGAAACACTCCTTTCTAGATAGCTTCATCCAAATGATGGTTAGTCCATCTCTTCAGGATGGATTCCATTCACGAAACATAAGCTTCTAATATTTCTCCAGAGGACTAACTTAAGTTCATGAACTCCTCTCGCATCCGCTCTTCAAAACCTTCACGCCTGAATATAGTGAGGAAGGCCAACTTCACGTCGGGTCCCATGTGCCAAAAGTTCCTGCTGCTTGTCTCTCATACCATTGAAATGCCACGCCCTTGAAAGTGGCAAGGAATATCACTAACCAATGCTCAAGGGTTCTGGCATTGTTAGCCACACATGCTACCATGAACTCTGCTACATAAAGATCAGGGTCTTCATTGTATCCTCCCTTAAAAACTAGCAATGGGACTACATTTGTTGGCTTGTCATCAATATTTCTAGGACGGATATGACTAGGAAGGGAACCTTGAGTTGCCATGGGGACTTGTGTAAAGAGTGCTTTTAGGGTGTGAAAGAAGGCTTCTGCTCTACAAGCTCGTTCTCAGCTTTGATTTTTTCCTTCTCTCTTCTCACATACCTCTGGACTCATTCTAACACTTGCCTCTTTATTGCATCATTAATTAGGGGGTTGGCTCCAACCAGTTGGTTTATACTCAACAGGATAGTATCAGATAGGGCTTCACTCTCTGAGGGATCCTTTGGCCAACATCTCTTCTACTTCCTTCTTTTCAACATCTTTGAATTCAGCTTTCAAACCACTACAGAGGGAGAGATATTCCATTATGAAAGTATCAAAACTCATTCTTCTTAGGATCATTGTTGTGTCATTATAATAATGCCAGCTTCTGAGGGTTTCAACAGTGTATGTTGTGAAAACACTCTGTCTAACAACTTCCAATGGGTTGCTAATTAGACAAATAGAAGATTGTCAGTACACTAAGCATCCCACATATCTTGCTGTTGAGCATCCACGGACAAATTCCAATTCTTTTCCTTCTTGTCTTCGTGAACCTCCATAGACCATGACTCCTGAAGCTTCTTCACGATCTCCCACTTAATGATGTCTGGAAACTTCTCAATGAATGCCAAATCTTCCATGGGTGGTCATTATTTCTGTTTCTACTCGGCTGCATACCAAAAACATGGAGCCCCAAGAGAAACACCAATAAAAAGGGGATTCTACTGTAAGAAAATCTATCTTGTAACATCAACAAGCTTTTATTTCATTCTTTTGATCATCAAAATAAAGAAAACAGCAAATCTTCACGCAGCATCATAGTAGATATCTCCCATGGATTTGATAGAATCAACCATAATCTTCAATATCTTCATAGAATCCATCAATAGAACAAAGAACATAGAATAATACACCATTTTTGAATGGAAATCAATCACATAGTATTCATCTTCAATGTCTTCATAGTTCTCTCTCTCAATCTCTCATATACAGTTACACTGTTTTGATAGAATTGACTATCTCTGACTCTCTCTCTCTCTCAATAGTACATCATATCCTCACTACAATGCTCTCATAATAACTCTCAATCATCCTTCTTAGGTCATGGATGCACCTCCCAAGAGGTATGTCTGATATGAAGAGTCACTAGAGCCACTACAGTGCACAGCTCACTATTGTCACTGTCACTTAGTCTTCTCTTCAGTCTTCAGCAGAGCTGCTTCTTCCACTTGTTTTAGCTCTTTTGAACTTAGATTCACCCTTTTCAAAAGTTAGAAAAATTTCCCAAATTCACACATACTTTCTACATAACACTTATAGAAGGTCTATAGAATAATACAGTATAGCACCAGAGCAGCTACAATACAATTACAGTACAGAGATAAAGCAGAGACAGAGGCTCTATAGAAGGTCTACAGAGGGTTACAGAAGGTCATCAGAACCTCATAACTCATACTCAAACCATTCCAAACTATCAAAAACTATTCAATAAGCTTCCAAAAGATCTCAATCCTCATCAATCATCAATCCATGCTTCATACAGAAGACAATCGGAACAAAACAGAAGCTATACAGAAGGTATACATAACCAATTAGAACCTCAATAGAACATCATAGAGCTTCATATCTCCACTAAGAATCATCATGAAATTCCAAAACATAATCAATATCATCCAAAACACTCTCAAAGACTTCCATCAACAACTATACATCACTCTAAATCCATCAAAAATCAATCATTCAGACCTCAAAAAACAACAAAAATCAGTCAAAAAATCAGTCTTTTTCCACTCTCAACACAAGCCTATCAAGATGCTTCCATTGGCACAAAAGTTGTAAATATCAAGCAAAGAATATCAACAAGGGCATATGATAGCACCAATGCCAGAAGATCCAAGATCAAGCATCAATAAGACCTCATGAGCATATAGGCCGTGTAGCATCCGTACATAGCATCCATAACATCAAGTACATCCAAACTGTGACTCTAGTAAGTTGAGAAAAAGCCAAAGTAAGCTCTAGGCAATCAAATGTCAAGCCAAAGCAAGGCTCAGTAGCATCCAACTCCAGACAATGTAATGGGCATGTAGTACTGGCATAGGCCAAGCATGTCAAGACCAGTCAGACATAAGCAAAGTACATGCCATAAGTACATAGAGATGACGATCCAATTTCTATGAAAAGTGAGATCAAGCACAACCAATGATTTGAGCATCAAATGTTAGGCCAAAGCAAGGCTCGGTAGCATCCAACCCCAGACAATGTAGCAGGCATGTAGTAGTGGCATAGGCCAAGCATGTCAAGACCGGTCAGACATAAGAAAAGTACATGCCATAAGCACATTAGAGATAAATATCCAAATGCTATGCAAAGTGAGCTCAAGCTCAACCAATGATTTGAGAGCAAATCCAAGCTCTATGTCAATCCCCTAGAGTCACTACATCAATGTATACATCCAAGACATAGCCCAAATACAATAGGCATATCTAAACATAAGCAAAAGAGTTTCAGACCTGAATATTCCAACAGCAAATAAACATCCAAAATTGAGCAAAAAGTGGCTTAATCTAAGCTCAAACCATAGACAAACCATACGCATGCTTTCCCATATGTATAAGCACCAACCATGCATAATTGGGCATCAAATGACTATGTAGCATGACCATAAAGTATAATGACAAAGGGCTGCCCTATTTTGGGCTGTGTAAAACAATCAATGACTAAGTAAATTCAGCCCCAAAATCATCTCACATCATAGGTATACATTCCCCTAGCATTCGGGGCGCATACGGCAAAATCGAGCAACCAATGTCAATGCCAAACAAGCATAAATATAAAGTGCTGATGTAACACTATTTGTGGTTGCCTGTGGACTATGGAAAATAGTCCTAGACTAAGGTAAATCAATATGCAAATCAATGCCAACGATAACCACCAATGTTGAGCATCAAGGGGGTGCTCCCAAGTGCCAAATGAAGTGTTTTCAAGCTACTATGGTGCCAAGGGAGGGATGAAGTAAAAAATGATTTATTTTTTTGTAGGTATTCAAGCTGGGCCAAACTGATCTGGGGCCTATGGAAGGGCTAGGAAAGGTCAAGGCAAGGTTGGGGGAGTAGTCAAGGACCCCTAGGAGCTCCCTCTTAAAGGGAAAAGTCACCAGTAGAGAGTAGGCATCACAAGAAGCAAGAGCTTATGGCTGCCGTGCTTCACAAAACCTGTGGATTGAAGTAAAATAACAAAACTAAGCTCCAATACCTCTTAAGGAAGGCCCTAAGGGTGCCCAAAATGGCCGAGTAGGTGCTGGAGCAGCCAGGAGTGATGGGAGCTCAGGAGAGGCGATCGGGAAGAAGACCCAATGAGTGTAGGTAATCAATAGGAAGAATAATCAATAGGAAGCTAAAGGAGTCACGAACCAAGTCAGAATACTCAAGCAACCATGCTTTGATAACAGTTGAAAGGTGAGAAGGATTGAAGCTTGCTTGGAAGAGCTATGGCGGGAGAGCAAGAGCAAGAAAGAGAGAGAGACCAAATGGGAACTCCAACAGTCACAATGTGTGATCGGGCCTTCCTTTATTCAAATTGTCACTAAAAGAATAAAGAATAAAGTGACATTGATGGGCACCAACCACGTGTAGTGTGCAGTGGCAGATACTGTCAATGTAGTAATACATGGGCGGCTAGGCAGAGGCGCCTTTACCCCCAATACCACCAAGAACTGCAAATTGTGGGAGAGAATTGCCTACCCTAAACTTGATTCTTTTGATCATATATATACATATTTTTTTATTGAGATAGGATACATATATCTAGTCATCCACTTGGGGATGGGGAGAAGGTGCCTCCCTTTCAATGTTAATTAATAGTGTGCATGTGTATTCTTGCAATTTATAATGAAATTTTTGAGCATGTATAACATTCTTTTATTGACATATGATGTATACATGTAGACTTATATAATGAAGAGGGACTCCTTCTAGATCATAAGGTGATATAATGTGCAATTGTCACATTGGCATGTTTACATATGTATGTGAATTTTACAAAGATTCTAAGTAAAGACATAACTAAACATCATATGTGTATGTAAAAAGTCCTCTTATAATTTAAAACTAAGGGTTTTTAAGGTGAAACTACTTTAGTTCTTGTTTCATTATTTTATTTCACACATTCTCTCTTCATCTCTTTATATCCACCACATCCCTCCTACTTGTTGCAATAGATGCTTGTGCACATTTTGACAAGTGGATCCATGAGATTCTCTTTGCTAGCCAGGATGACGAGATCTTTGAGGTATTATCAAATAACTTCAACATTGAATGTGCGCTCTCATTGTTGGATCCCCCCTTCATGACTTGGAAGACTTTGTGAGCATTGTCACCACCTGCACATACTCCATTGAGAGATCTGACATGACTTGGGTGCCTTTGGGATAGCTCATGGTATTTCAAGTAGGGAAGAACCATCTAAAAGTGATGAATATGTGTTTGGACCACGTAGATCCTTTGCACAAAGTATGCACTATGTCCATGGGCATTGCACCAAGTACAACACATTTGAAGCTCATGGAGTGTGATTGTGCATTATCGATTTACCTCCTTGCATTGGATGCACCCACATAGAAGGAGAGGGATGAAGATATAACTCCACAACTTGTTGCTATCACATAGTGCCATCCTCTTCAAAAAATCCACAAGTTAATGAATCCAACCTTATCTTGTTGACACGATAGCATGCAGTACTTGCTTCTCTAGGATGTGTTGTAATATTTGGAAATGAAGGAAGAAGAGTTATTCTTTGTCCTAGTAGTCAAGGATTCAATGGAAGACCTCATTGATTATGATTACGTGGATGTGTATCCGACGATGGCAAAGGATGAAAGATATTATGGCATTAGCTTAGATACAATGAGTGCAATCATAGCAACCAAGGAGAAGATTGCCATGGCTAAAGAAGATTACCTTGTGTCAAATACTGAGTTTGAAACACTATAGCATGATATGTTTGGCCATCTTCCTACCAAGGAGTTTGTGGATCCCTTTGCCTAGAGAGGTGCCTTGCTGACATAGAAGGAAAGAAAGATACAAGATGATCTACAAAAGGTGATATTTTCTAGCTACCATACATTTTTACGTGGCAAAACTTAATGATAGGGCGCATTGGGTCCCCTAGAGTCCACTCATGAAATCCTGGCAAAAATAATGCCACAAAAGTGGCCCCATATGCCAATATTTAGATAGGGCAATGACAAGCATCATTTTTTGCCAAGATTTCACTGGTGGACTCTAGAGGACTTGATGCACCGTATGGTTAAGTTTCATCACATTTTGATAACTCTAGGTCAATTACTAATCTTTATTTCAATTTGACGTTATCATTCAAGATATATTGTATATAGATGAGTTTGCATGGAGGCAAGGAGGATCTCAACATGCAGATTAATAGAAGAATTTGGCTCTGAAGAAGTAAATTGGCAACCTTGTTGCTAACTTGGTCTTCCACAAGGAGTGCTTACCATGAGGGGAGAAAACAAGTATAAAAATTTTGGCCCGACCATTTTGAGCAATGTCTTTGACATCCACTTGAAGAAGGTGGTGCTAGTGAAGTAGTTAAAGTTTCTCTATTTGTTTGGCCAATGGAGAAATGTATGTGCTAACTACATTAGGTGAGCTTGCAAAAGTGTCAAATATGCTTCTCTTAGAGAAAGAGTTGAAGGGGAAGTGTATTATTGTTGAAGCAAAGAAGGAGTTGCTTTTTTCATTCAATGTTGGCCTCTCCTCTCCACCAATGAAAAAGCTAAGAAACAAATGAGAGTTCTTACACTACAAGATATAGGCCTTATACGGACATTAAAAGTGACGAAAATGTAAATAATAAAATGTGCCCCTATCATTGCAAAAAGCATCGTTATTGGCAACGCCATAGAACAGTCGGTATTAGCATCGCTATTTGCGTCGGTATCAGCGTCGCATTTGCGACACTAATACCGACGCAAATAACGACACTGATAACGATGCTCTGCGATGCTAATAATGATGCCAATAATGACATATACAGGTAAATTTGCGATGCTAATAGTGATGGTAATAGGAAAAAAATTTGTGATAGGCCCTGCCACATATAACACTGTGTACTTTATTTGGGCCATACAAAATAGTTTCTGCACTGTGTAAAATGCTCGTGTAAACAAAAACAAAGTGTATTTAAATCATAACATTGATACATGAAATAAATACATGATCGCATAATGAAAGCGACTGGCGCAATCATGGCAAGATATCACTACTACATAGAAAATGTCTACACAAATCAAGCGACCAAAAAAGAAGGGTGTGTGAGCTCCAGGGATCCAAGGGTGAGCTATACATCCTTGCCATCCAAAAGCTCGTCCTGCCCACAAAGGAGCATCGAACGGACTCTGTGAAAAAAGAAACAACTACACATCAGTACACCATACAATAATGCATTCTAATTAAGCATGGTAACTACAGAAAAGAAAGATGAGTGACTTACAGGGCCGTCGCATCCATACAATCGGTCGAACAATGTAGTGAGACTGTGCCTCTCTGCATATCAAGTCTCAAGGCCGGTCGCAGCGGATCGCGATTTGTAATGAAGTGTTGCAAAGAAAACAAAATACTTACTGTTAGAAACATGATTGTCAGTACAAAGGATATTGCAAAAAAAAAAGCAAGCAAAACAAAAGAAAAACTTACAAAGTCCTCCAGATATGTCCTGTGGCCACCACTCCCAAGATGATGGACCACTCCGGCCTCTAGTCATGCCCTCGCAGCCTCACGCTCCTGACTCCAATGTCTTGGAGAATCTGTAGCCTCCTCTCTCAGTCGGCGCTAGTCATCCACGTCTAGCCACTTGAGCTTTACAGTCCCACTCTTGAGTGCCTTACGTGTGTCAGATCGTCTGTGTGACATATATGCACGCATGCAGTCCATCATTTGGCCTATAGAAAATCTATCTGTTGTGGATGGAACCATAAACTCCTCATGCAAGGATGCTACTATGTAGTCCTTGCTCCCCTCCGCTATGTTTTTCCAATGATCTAAGACGTTGTGCCAAAAAACTTGTTTGCACAACTCTCTCATGCGAGCCATCATCCTCCTCCCCTCATCATTCATGATGATGGCTACTGACCTATCATCGACAAGATAGGCATATCCCTCTAGGGTATGCCTAAGATGGGTCCTCTCCCACTTGTGTCCATGCTCCTCGGCATATCTAGGAGACCCATGTTCATCCGGTATACCGACAGGGGTAGTATCTATCGGTGTAGTATCCATAGGGGTGCCACCTCTGCAGACGGTTGAGCGGAGTAACTGGAGTAGACATCCCCATAGGTGTGACAAATCCTGGAGATGACACAACTCTAGTAGAACGATGAGACGGAGACATCGCGTCCATATCTCCATAGCAACCACCTGAGCCATGCTCCCTAGAACCGCCACGAGAGTGAGGAGTAGCACCTGTATCCCCTACCGACTGCAGGCTCACTACCTTCGTATCTCTACAGCATCCCCTTAACCCTGAAGCACTCCCTCCCTCTGGTCCAAGTTTGGAGCGCTGACCTTGTCTGCTCAAAGTTGAAGCATTTGATCGCGCCAAAGTAGATCTAATAGAGCAGCCTGACGATGTCTAAGACAGCTCCTTGTTTGCCATGTCTCTGAATCTTGCCATCTGATCTAGAGACATGCACATGAAGATATAATGCAACTCCTCATTGTTCATCCCTCGACTCATCCTGATGATCTAAGTATCCAAAAAGGTCACTTGCACAAATAAAAAATGATGTTAGCATAATCAATTTAAATCATATAAATCACGGTAATATAAATCCTTAAAAAATGATCTCACTTAAAATGCATATCTTATGTACCCTTATAAGCAAATGTCAATGAATTGAGTAAGTGGATGCTCCGAGTATGAAGTATCCTATGGTCCCATGTCAATCTCCTATCACAACTCCGCATACACTGGAAGGTCGATAGACATGTCACCACAAAATGATGAGTCCACCTCATTCTCAAAGAATTCTCAGAATCCTGTATTTCCATCATTGTTAGCCGATGCTAGCTCATCTACATGCTCCAAGCTTTCGATGGTCTCCACCCCTTGCAATATGGACCCCTCTATTTGCATGTTGTCCTCATCTATGCTTGAAACATCGCTTTGATCATATACTCTCACACTTCGGGGAGGTGAAGGTATAACTTACCACCATCAAGGTTGTTAGGGGTTTGGATAGAAGATTACCTATTCACAAACACGTAAAAGAGAGATTAAATTATTATGACATGTACCATGTCGTAATATAATTAACAAACAAATAAGTTCATGCACTTATTCACAATGGGCCGGCAACACAAAGGTGTCACGCAAATCCGTCCATTTTTTTTCGGAATCTATTTTGAGAAATCCAAACCTCGTCAAGCTATTGCTCCACCTCCTTCAAGTACCACTTTGAACCACTGCACATCGAATACTATCATGGAGAAGCTACGGTAATCCATCGTAACAATAATTTGCAAGTTCCCAAAATACTCCATCTCATCTATAACCGTGTTTGGATCCATTGCTCGTCGTCGGCTCTCCTGCTCGAACCTTGCCATGATACCACAATCCATTGCGGAGCGCATTTTGTCAATACGCTCCACCCAAAAATGCCGTCCGTGCGACCACGCTGCACTATATATTTTGTATTGTATATTGAAACACTCAAATTAGTTGTTGTATATAAAAGATAGATACGACAAATCCTAAACACGACATCATCTTTGGACTATATCCCCTTGAGAATTCCCACTCCTCAATTGAGACCTCCGCCCCTTCGTGAGATGTTGCGGTCAAAGCTCCATGCAACCATCACATTGACATGAACCGCGACATCTCCTCCATGCCCTTGGGATATCAAATCGGTCGATGGTACGTACTACGTCAAAATTCAGATCGTGCTTCCTCTCGATCTTGCCTAGCAATTTGATACCTGATGAGCCACGTCTCCATAGAGGCATGGTGTAATATACAAAAGCAATTCACCTTCTCTTCCATTGCAGCATCCATTCTTTTTTCTACCCCATTTCCAACCACCACATCTCCAGTCGGTCTATCATCGTCCTTCAGCGAGACCATAGCATTTTGTTGTGTGGATCCACCGTTGGTAGCCATTGTGAAATATGCACTAGCGCCTCAGATACCAACCTACCTTCAGTCATGCTACCTTCTAGCCGAGCTCGTTGTCGCACAAAGCCTTTTAGGGTTTTCATGAATTGATCCAAGAAGAGCATTCATCGTGTATGGATAGGTCCAACAATCTCCACTTCATCTACAAGATGCACAAGAAGGTAGATTTGTATTGTGAGCATGCTGGTAGGCAGGTATTTCTCAAAGAGACAGACCGTCTCCACTATTCCCCAACCTCACAGATTCAATAGAGGACGTATTAATCTCCTTGTGTGAGATCCATTGCATAAATTTGACAAATTGTAAATGGCCCCGTGTATTTTATGGAGTAAGGCATCCTGCGATCGCGATCGATAGTACAAACCGCCACAAATGAGAAAGCATTATGAACAATGGCTACACTCCAAATAGCAAAATGCGCACGCCAATTACAATCCATTTATAGTACAAACCTGACATATCTTATGCCAGTCATGGGATTTTAGCCCTGATAATTGGTCATCTTTAGAAAATGCAGACTTGAGAGAACGCATCATACCCATCGGAGTGCGGATAGACTTGACCATTTGCTTCACAATGTGCTCTTCTTTAGTGGACAAAACCCAAGGAGCGTGAGGTAGCTGCAAGCGACCATCAGCACTCGACTGTGGTCAAAGTGCCTCCATCTTGCCTACCTCCTTCAAATCCATTCATGCCCCTATAGTGTCTCTCTTTCCTGTGATGTGGTCCCATAGCAAGCTACCCACATTCTTGAAAATATGCATGGGATCCAACAAGTGGTTGATCTGTAAGTGGGTCTAATATGGCAACTCGTAGAAAATTGAGAACCATCGCATTCCATTTGGATGTAACTCCACATGGACTGTTTTCAGCTCCTACCAGCTTGTGGCATTCATAGGTGTTGAAGGTCGTCCAAGAAAACCTTCCCTGAGTTCATGACCCTCTAGCAAGAAAGCTATGTGTCCTTGATATACCATCTTCTTCATGATTCATGACCTTTGGGAGTCTAACTGTGACCCACACAATGGACATGCATAATAACTTGAGGTAACCAGACCTATTCCAATACCTCTATCTAGTGAATACAAACTTGAACAAGATAAAATATAGATATTACCAACAAGAATGGAAGCCTATTTACCTAAGCACTCTCCGAATCCCGAAAAGTCATGCATCGTCCACATGAGAATGGCTCGAATATTGGCGGACCGTCGACCATCGCGCTTGCTCATATCTTGCACGGTGACCCTCTCCTCCCACAAAATCTTAAGCTCGTCGACTAATGGACGAAGATACACATCTATATTTTTGATTTTGTAGCGGTCGGGGATGAGTAAGCTAAGGATGAGATGTCCTTTCTTCGTAGAAAGCCATGGAGGGATATTGTAGTTAACAAGGACTATAGGCCACACACTGTAAGAAGTTGAGCACAGACCGAATGGGTTTATGCCATCCATTGCAAGACCGAGCCAAAGATTCCTTGGCTCTCGGGAGAATCCTGGGAAGGTAGAGTCAATGTGGCTTCATGCACGTGAATCCACTGATATTCATTGAACTCCATCTATGGACCTATTCTGCGTATGCCACGTTGTCAAGCTACGTACGAAACATGTGGTTTATGCGGGGGATAAGCGGAAAGTGTCTAAGAAGTTTTTGAGGGTATGCGGGGGATAAGCGAAAACTGTCTAAGAAGTTTCCATAGTCTCATATTCTCCTCAAAACAACATGCAATCATTGTTTCATACATGCATGGATGCTATTGTAGTCCATGCCAAGCTTTCGTAAAACATGTCATGCATCATCATGAGAATCGGGCATGGTATTTGCGGGTGATAATATATGATATTTCAGTAACCTGAAAAAATCATAAAACACCTTGAAAAAACACAAATGTTTTTAATGATAGTGCTAAAAAGAAGTCAACGAAGCGTACGTACAAGCTACCTAAACAACTCGGTCACACTTGCATTGCTCCATCCGTATTTTGCTTGCACACTTAGGAGTACAAGGAGTGTCTTGAGGCGAGATACTCGGCACCCATCATATAATGGTATGGATGCTCTTTCTCTAAGCGGATCAGAAGTCTCAACATCCATGGGAATCAATGCATCGATCATTGCCTTCATCTCAGGCTCCAAGATTGTAGGTAGGTCTGGAAGGCTGCCTTTCTCCTCTAGTATTGACGGTATAGATTGGGTAGTACCTTCCAAGTGGTGGATTGGCTCAGGCACTCCATCCATCGCATGTCCACGAACTCTTCTAATTGTCCACAAAGGGTGCGCTCCTCCTTGGGATGAGACGTCACCTGCCTGGATAGAAAATTTGCTAGCCATACCCAATCTTCTTATATATGGTATCCAATTAGCTTGTGAGTACAATGCATGATTGATATTAACTTTTCTTACCATTTGTTGAAAATCCAAGATTGCCTGATCAATGATCTTAGATTGAAACTCGTCGAAGTGTCGTACTTATTCTATAGACAATTGACGTTTTCATCTAATTGTCAGCTTGCATTTAGAGCAAGGACATGTGACATGCTGATTAAGATACGCATTGCGATCTTGAATAACAAGACCTTCATTGTTTTCCATTTTGTCTACATTATGAAAAACAATTTGTTTTTGTTATCATTCTTTTTTTCTTTCTTAAATTGTTTGAGAAGGGATTTCTTCTCTTGTAACTCAGCAAAAATTAACGTATGTAAAGTCTCCACCCACCCATCCACAGATTAACATATATATGTTGGAGTGTTTCCCGTCTTGTGGTGTTGCACTAGACCTCGCCACCACTCTCTCTTTGTTTTTTATCCATTCATTATCTCCTCTCCTTCCATCTCTCTCTCTTTCTCTTTCTTTATTATGTTGTATGCTTATTCCCTCTCTCTCGTTCCTTCTTCTTTTTTCTCTTCCTTCCCCTCTCTCATTTTCTTTAACGATCACGGCTACGACTATGACGAAGACCACAACCATGACTACGACTACAACTATGACCACGACCACGACCACGACCACGACCATGACTACGACTATGACTACGACTACGACTACGACAACCACGAGTACGAGCACGACTACCACTACCACTACCACGACTATGACCACTATAATAAATAAGAAAAGAAAAAAAAAACAACTAAGACTATACTATTACAACAATAAACAAGAAAAGAAGAAAAAACTACTACTACTACTACTACAAAAAAAAACAAGAAAACTAAACAACAATAAACAAGAAAATAAAAAAAACTACTACTACTAAAACAAACAACAACAATTAATTTCCTTATCTCTCTTCCTCTCCCTCTCTCACTTCCTCTCCCTCCCTCACCCTCTTCCTCTCTTTCTCTCTTTCTTTATCAAGTTTAATGTTTTTTCTCTCTTTTTCTCTCTCCTCTCCCTCTCTCATTTTTTTCTCTCTCCTCCCCCTCCGTCACCCTCTCCCTCTCTTTCTCTCTCTCCCTATGATGTTTAATGTTTTTTCTCTCTCCTCTCCCTCTCTCATTTCCTTTTCTCTCTTCCTCTCCCTCTCTCATTTCCTCTCCTTGCCTCACCCTCTCCCTCTCTTTCTCTCTTTCCCTATCATGTTTAATGTTTTTTCTCCCTTTTTCTCTCTCCTCTCCCTCTCTCATTTTTTCTCTCTTTTTCTCTCTCCTCTCTCTCTCTCTCTCATTTCCTTTTCTCTCTTTCTCTCCCTCTCTCGTTTCCTCTCCCTCCCTCAACCTCTCCCTCTCTTTCTCTCTTTTTCTATTGTGTTTAATGTTTTTTCTCTCTCCTCTCTCTCTCTCATTTTCTTTTCTCTCTTCCTCTCCATCCCTCACCCTCTCCCTCTCTTTCTCTCTTTCCTTATTAGGTTTAATTTTTTTCTCTCATTTTCTCTCTCCTCTCCCTCTCTCATTTCCTTTTCTCTCTTCCTCTCATTTCCTCTCCCTCCCTCACTCTCTCCCTCTCTTTCTCTCTTTCCCTATTAGATTTAATGTTTTTTCTCTCTTTTTCTCTATCCTCTCCCTCTCTCATTTCTTTTTCTCTCTCCTCTTCCTCTCTCATTTCCTTTTCTCTCTTCCTCTCCCTCTCTCATTTCCTCTCCCTCCCTCACCCTCACCCTCACCCTCTCTTTCTCTTTCCCTATTATGTTTAACGTCTTTTCTCTATTTTTCTCTCATCTCCTTATCTCATTTTTTTCTCTCTCCTCTCCCTCTCTCATTTCCTTTTGCTCTCTTCCTCTCCCTCTCTCATTTCTTCTCCCTCCCTCACCCTCACCCTCTCTTTCTCTCTTTCCCTATTATGTTTAATGTTTTATCTCTCTTTTTCTCTCTCCTCTCCTTCTCTCATTTTTTTTCTCTCCTCTCCCTCTCTCATTTCCTTTTTTCTCTCTTCCTCTCCCTCTCTCATTTCCTCTCCCTCCCTCACCCTCACCTTCTCTTTCTCTCTTTCCCTATTATGTTTAATGTTTTTTCTCTCTCCTCTCCCTCTCTCATTTCCTTTTCTCTCTTCCTCTTTCTCTCTTATTTCCTCTCCCTCTCTTTCACTCTTTCCCTTTTTCTCTCTTTTTTCTCTCCTCCCCCTCTCTCATTTCTTTTTCTCTCTACTCTCCCTCATTTCCTCTCCCTCCCTCCCTCACCCTCTCTCTCTCTTTCTCTCTTTCCCTATTATGTTTAATGTTTTTTATCTCTCCTCTCCCTCTCTCATTTCCTTTTCTCTTCTTCTCCCTCTCCCTCTCCGTCTCTTTCTCTCTTTTTCTAGTATGTTTAATGTTTTTTTCTTCCTCTCCCTTCCTTTCTCTCTTTCCCTATTATATTTAATGTTTTTTCTCTCTTCCTCTCCCTCTCTCTTTCCCTAATATGTTGAATGTTTCCCTCTCTTTCCTCTCCCTCTCTCATTTCCTCTCCCTCCCTCTCCCTCTCCCTCTCTTTCTCCCTTTTCCTATTATGTTTAGTGTTTTTTCTCTCTTCCTCTCCCTCTCTCAAATCCTCTCCCTCCCCCTCTCTTTCTCTCTCCCTCTCTCAAATCCCCTCCCTCCCTCTCCCTCTCCCTCTCCCTCTCCCTTTCTAATTTCCCTGTTATGTTTAATGTCTCCCTCGCTCTCTCTCTCTCTCTCTCTCTCTCTCTCTCTCTCTCTCTCTCTCTCTCTCTCTCTCTCATTTTCTCTCCCTCCCCTTCTCTTTCTTTCTCTCTCCCTCTCCCTCTCCCTCTTTTTCTCTCTTTCCCTATTATGTTTAATGTTTCTCCCTCTCCCTCTCCCTCTCCCTCTCTCATTTCCTCTCCCTCTCCCTCTCTTTTTCTCTCATTTCCTCTCCCTCTCTCAATACACACGAATTATACCAAAAAAAAGTAAAAGAGAGAGAAAATACAAAAGCAAAGGAAGAATGGACAATGCACTTACACCATAAAGGCTTGAAGAGGAGTTTGGTGGCTCCTCTTTGTGACGGCGTGGAGCCCCAAGAGGAACACCAAGGAAAAAGGGAATTCTCTTGCAAGAAAATCTATCTTGTAACATCAACAAGCTTTTTTATTAGGTTTTATATGATTACAATGAAGAAAAGAACACCAGGCATAACAAATCTTCATGGAGCATCATGTAGATCTCCCATGGATTTGATAAAATCAACCATATTCTTCAACATCTTCACAAAATCCATCAATAGAACAAAGAAAGAAAAGGAATACACCATCTTTGAATGGAAATACATCACATAGTATTCATCTTCAATATCTTCATAGTCTTCTTTCTCAATCTCTCATATACAATCACTCTGTTTTAGTAGAATTGGCTATCTCTGACTCTCTCTCTCTCTCTCTCTCTCTATCAATAGTATATCATATCCTCACTAAAATCTCTCATAATCACTCTCAATAATCCTTCTTAGGTCGTGGATAACCCTCCCAAGAGGTATGTCTGATATGAAGAGTCACCAGAGCCACTATAGTGTCCTTTCATAACTCACCACTGTCACTTCACTCCAGTCTTCGCTTAAGTCTTCAGCAGCTACTTCTTCCACTTCTTTTAGCTCTTTTGCACTTGTATTCACATCTTTCCAAGGCTAGAAAACTTTCCCAAGCTACGCTCTCATCCAACAGAACACATACAAAAGCATACACAATAGTCACAGTACAGTACCAGAATAGCTACAGTACAGAGACAGTACAGAGACAGAAGCTCTACAGAAGACCTACAGAAGGTCATAGAAGGTCATCAAAACCTCATAACTCATACTCAAACCATTCCAAACTCTCAAAAACTATTCAATAAGCTTTCAAAGATCTCAATCTTCATCAATCATCAATCCATCCCTCCTTACAGAGGACAATCAGAACAAAACAGAAGCTATACAGAAGGTATATAGAACCAATCAGAACCTATCAGAAAATCACAGAACCTCATATCTCCATTGAAAATCATCATGAACTCAATAAAACCATTCCAACCCATTCAAAACACTCTCAAACCACTTCCAAACCAATCAATCATCTCATAAAATCAACCATTTAGCTCTCAAAAACAACAAAAATTAGCCAAAAAAACAAGTCATTTCAACATCAACATATTCCCACACTTAATAAGGAAGCACCTTCGCGACCCAAGAAAAAGGGAATACAAGTTCATTCAAAAGCTCAACTTTGATATTCAATATCTCTTCAAAAACAGTCCATCCAACCACGACCCCAACTTATAACCTGTTTCTAATATAAAAATACAACGAAAGGAAAACCCTTTATACATTAACGCTGCTTATCAAACTAAAAATCACAACAAACTTGTAAAGGATATAAGAGGTTTCTGCTTCTTCTGCATCAGCATCTTCAACTTTCCAACCACGACCCCATCAGCACAATTCTTCAAAAATGTAGCTCACACGAAAGCAAATCGAATAGATAACCACCACGATCTTATTACATCAATTAACCCACAACACAAACACTACACACAACACAACCATCTGAATGACTCCTCCAAAAAGAGAGATTTTCATTAAAAAGCATCCACCATACATTGAAAAGGTATCAATGAATATGATCCCTCTTGAAAGATTGGTGATTTCGAAAACGATCCATAGACAAGGATTCATCTACAAATGTTTTGGGAGGATTCTGAAAAAACTGAAGGCAGCACATCCGTTCCAACAAGACAAGGTATCTGCTAGGCAAACAAAGGGCATGAAAATACAATATATTCAACTGCTGGGAATCAATACTCACATTGACATTCATGCATAACTTTGAAATAGGCTTTGAATCATTATGAGAATACCTATGCATATACGCCAGGTACCAAGCAAAATGAGCAGTTAATCTCATTGAAGGATCTGCAAACTCTGAATACTGCTGAGCAAAATGAATATAGTTATGCTATGCTTGACTGGCAGCTGTCCATTCTCCTAGAATTACTGGCCATTTTATCTGAGGTCCTATAAGGGAATCATTCGAGCTCCATCCCCTTCTTCTGGAAATCTGATGATCAAACCCGTCATAGTCACTAACCAACTGAGGTGGTTGAGATATAGAAGTGTTAGGAGACGGAAGTGGAATAAGGAAAAGTGGATGAAGAGAGGGGTAGGAAAAATCATAAAAGGAAGAATAGTTTAAAGAAGGAGTGGCTAAAATTTATAGGGAATCACTTAAAAAGGGTGTTAACTGATAAATAGGAAAGGTAGAAGGTACATGAATGGATGGAGAAGGACATGGTGGAGAAGGGGAAAATACTCTATCCTCAATAAAAGAGCAGTATGTAAAGATGGGAATTTGAGGAAAAGAGGAAGGTTGGAAAAGAAGGGGTAAGATAGTTGTGGAATTAGATTGACAGAGGGAAAGATATATATCATATCGGTGAGCCATTTGTTGGTAATACAGGTAGGTAGGAACAGAAGGTCCTAAGATAGATCTTCTCTGATAGGCATAAAAAAAGGTAGAATCAAATGGATTATGTTTTGAAAGATAAGCTAAGAGATCCACCCTCAGTTGATTAGTGCTCTGGGCATAGGTAGGGGTTGTGTTCTATCTTTGATTTAGGACCACATAATCAATCATGGTATACCAGGAATTATCAGGGCAATTAGCCACTTTGGAGGAGTAACTCTGGAACATGTCATCTATGCGCAACTCCAAATGGTTGACATACAAAACAGCTTGTAGAACCACATCTCCCACATACCAAGCCATATCCACTTCATTTGGGATCAACAAGTCTCCGTGTAGATACATATATGACATCAACATGGTATTGGTCGTGACAGAATCTTCAAACACCATCCTTACCACCTCTGTCAACAACTCAGCAGACCAAGCCCCGCTCCATCCATCCTCTAGAAGAGGTAAATCCATCGTGGAAAGCTTCATGTAGAAGGCCAACTTCTGTAATTGGTAGTGGAGGAGGAACATATTCCTGAAACTGCTCAAATGTAGACCATAGCAAATCCATCCTGGATTGCAATCTTTCCACTTTAGCTTGGAATAGAGGACACAAGGTAGCCTGTCTCTGAAGAGCAGCTAAGTCATGCTGTGAGAGAGATGGGATCAAGTGAACATTAGGGCTTGGAGGAACAGACCGTGACTTTGCAAGTTGATCTTTCAACTGCGTGATTTGGGAAGCTTGTGATTCCACTGTGTCATTAGCAGTTTGTAAGGCTGAAAGTTTGACATCTAAAAGAGTTTGGAACTCTTGCGCTTCTTTGGACATCCTCTCCTTCTCCTCTGAAAGGCTAGTAACCTCTGATTGAGCCTCTGTTAATTGAATCTTCAAAGAAGATATCTCATCTCATTGGGTTTGAACCAGTTGGGTTTGTTGCTCCATCTGCTTAAACAAATCTGCTAGGATATCCTTAGCAGAGGCTAACTCGGATGTTGCCTTATGCAACTGGTCCTTAGACTGCATCAGGTCTTCATAAAAGGAAACATACAGCTATTGAACATAGGCTGTCACTGACAATTCAATGGAACTCTGAATGTCTTTACATAGGAAAGGAATTGCATCTCCCGAGACTAGACTGTGCAGTGAGGGAACTGATATGTCCAACGAACCTTCGCGATGTGCTCTGAACAGGTTATTACATGTGAGATAACCAGGGAGATCACTGCCAGAGGTAGCAGGAATTGGCATTGAAGGAGCTTTATCCGCTACCCGCTTCAAGCGTTTGCGCTGTATGACCAGGGGAGGCGGAGAATCATCATCCTCTATGTCAATTGGTTCTCACTCATCTAAAGGTGGAAGAGGAGGTACTGGATCAGATGGAGAAGGTGGAGGCACACTCTTCTGTAAACCTGAATAGGTCAAGAAGGCAGACAAGTACGATCCATAGGTGACATTGGTAACATTGCCCCTGGTGACTTTCACGAAATGTTGATCCATCTTAGTGAGTAGGTAAGTGCTCCAATCAATAGCTACTCCTTTCAACACCATCCTTGAAGCTGTAAAAAGCTCTTTAAACAAGTAATGGGATGGCGTTTTTGCAGGCATAAACCTGTCTTAGAGAAACTGATAGACCATCTTCCACACTGGATCAGTGATCATGGAAAAGGAAACTCCTGAAGAGTTGATCACCTTCTTAACATCCAGCATTTTCCTTGTCTGCTTTTGTAACATCTTTAAAATCTCTTCCTTAAAGAAAAGCTGGCGAGCGGTAACAAAGGGTTCACCTTTGGAGGGAAGAGACAGAGCCTTCCCTAGGCCTCGAGGTGTCAAAGTCATAGAAATACCCTAGACCAGTCCCGACTTTTTGTTGTAAGATGCCAAAAACTCATCACACATCGATGGATCCTCTGGAAGCAATGGAAAGAAGGCAGCCACAAAAGCAGTGAGTCCCGCCTTCGTGAGAGGCTCAAAAGTGAGTAGGGAAGAGTAACCCCTAACTACTGACTAGTGGGACATACTGGATAGGGGGAGGAGCGTGAGAAGGCGCCATTCAGATGGTTACACACACACCACAAACATAGACAATCAAGGAGAATGCCTGCAAAGCAACAGACAAAAAAAACCAAGGATAAGATAGCAACCAAAACGATAAAACGTGACTCAACCAACTATCCCCAAGCAAACCACAGCCTAGAAAAAATTCAACATGACCTCTAGACATATGCGACTGAAAACTTCATGCGATGCAACATGCAAACACCCAAATCCCCGTATCAGGCAATAAAGAAAAAAAACTACACACCATACCCTTAATCGTAACAAAGACACTGAACCAAAACATAACAACAACCCACACATATCAAGACCACAACTTTGATAAACCGGTTTTGACCATGGAGATAACTCCAAAAACTTCGCATACCCATCCCACGAAACCGGGTTCATTAAAAAGGGGAAATTAAGTGCAGTGAGGGGGAATTAATTTAATGAAGGGTTCATTTTAATAAATTATTAAGAAATGGGTGAATTTTTATTAAGTGATAAACCTTATCAAGAAAACGACGGTTCCTTCTTAAAATTTTAATTACCAATTATTAGGTTAAAGCGGTGCTTTAATTCGAATCCCGGACTTCGATACCTTGACTAGGTCTCTAAATGCAAATTCAATTATTACAAATTAAGGTGATATGGAGCGCTTTTTTGCCAGCGCGTGCTCTTGTGACGGCTGGTTCATTTTAATTAAAAATATTAAAGTGCTTCTTTAGCGCACTTAGCGCGTGCTAAGTGAACGGTGGGTTTATTTTTATTAAAAAATGGTGTATTTAGCGCGAATGCGCGTGCCATGGTGGTGTTTAGGGTTCATGTTAAAAATTAACTGTGAATTTTGGGGTAGCAAAAAATAATAATAATAATAATAAAGGAAAATTACTTGGTAGTGGATGTATGTAAATGCAAAGAATGCGCTCTCCTCAATCCAAAAATATCTGGAATTTTTTTCTGGATGGTTAGTGGGTATGTGGATGAAAAATGATTTTTTATTTTGCTTTTGATTTTGTTTTTTTTTTTTTGATGAATGAAGGTGTTGCATGAAGTATTTTTACAACTGAGAAAATATGCCAAAAATAAGTAAAAATATAAATGGAAATTTTAGGATTTTTTTGAAAATTAATTTGGAAAATTTTAGCATTTTGAATGAATTTTTGTTTCATTTTTTTGGGTATTTTTAAAAGAATTTTGAATTTAAAAATGGTTTTTTTTTAATTTGTAGGTTAAAAGAATATGGCAATCGGTTGCAAAAATAGTGGGAATTTTTCTAAATTATTATGGATTTTTTTCAGAATTGTAAGGGTTGTTTAATGATTTTTAAAAAAAATTCAATGGTTTTTTTTGTTTTTTTTTTTGTAAAGGTTTCGGGTGTTTGAATTAAAAATCTGGGAAAATACCCAGAAATAGGCTGCGTGGCAGTTGCGTGTCAACAACCGGCTAACGATCTTCCGCACACGATCCCGCACAATCACACGATCAATCACGAACAATCGAACAAGCACGCACTCGCGCGTACACACCTGCACGTGTGTCTGCGTCCCGAGGGTGTCTGCGGGTGGGACGGGTGTTTATGGAGGGGGGTGTGGTGAGCTGCTACGGGTCTGCAACGTAAGACAGGGGACTTACAAGGGAGGTAGGTTGTGTGGGTGTTCGTGGTGGGAAAGGGGGCTTAGATGGGGCAATGTGTGGGTTTTGTGTCTGTGGGCTGGGGTGGGGGTGAGGGTAGGGTTTGAGTGTGTGACTGGGGGCTTGCAGGGGGTAGGTGTGTTTAGTGTGAAGGGATGCTTAGGTGGGGGGGTGGGTTTGTGGGGGGAGGAAGGGGGGCTTGGTTGGGGGTGGGGGGGAGGGGTTGTGTGTGTGGGGGGTAATGGGGGGGAAGGGGGCTCAAGGAGGGGGGTGTGTTAGGTGGGCAGGGGCACGTGGAGGGCAACGGTGTCAGGGCGTGCAGGAGGAGGTGACGGCGGACCGACACAGCGGACAGCGGGGCGAAGATTGCGGATAGCGGCGCGTCAGGCGGAGTCCTGGCCGGAGCAGCACGGGCATCGTCGAGGGGGCACGCAGGCGGCAGGGGCGCAGGGGGCAGGCTTCACGGCGGTGGCTCAAGCGTTCGGCGGCGACAACAGGGCGGCACAACGACGGGGTGCCTCAGCGGCACAGGCGCTGCAGGACGAGGAGGGGGAGCAGAGCGCCGGTCGGTGGCAAGGGCGCCACAGGAGGCGCTTCAGGCGGCCGCGGGCAGCACGGCCGGGAGGTCTGGTACAGGACGGTACCCGGCGGCGAGCACACATCACGGCAAAGGGTGGCGTCGAAGGCACGGGCCACGGGCGGTGCGATGGCGGGAGTCGACGGACAGGGCGGCGAGGAGGGACGGGCGCAGAAGGGGGAGGTGAAGGAGGGGAAGGAGAAGGAGGGGAAGGAGAAGGAGGGTGAGAGGGAGAAGAAGGGAGCAGAGGAGGAGGGAATGGAGGAGGAGGGGAGGGGGGGAACATGCAGGGAGAGGGAAAGAGGAAGGGAAGGAGGCGGTTAGGGTGGGGAGGGGTCGGGGTAGGGGGGGGGGATAGGGAAAGGTGGGGATGGGATAATGGGCGGGAGGGGCCCAAGGGGAAAGGGTAGGGGTAGGGTGCCTAGAGGCGCTCGGGGTGAGTCCATGAGAAAGAATGGGTGGAGGGCCCATGAGAGAAAGACGTACCCCCGTCACGTGCCCGTGCGCGGGGCGGGGTAAAAAAATTTGCCGTGACGGGATTGAAAGAGCACCGAAACGTCGGGATGGAGCACGCGAACGCAATCGGGGCAAGTTAAGACTCGTAAAATCAAAAATGGGCGCGTTCACGCGCGGGACGAGTCATGTGAAAACTCATAAAAATAAAGAAAAACTAATAACTCCCAATCCAAACATCAAAACAAAATGTCGTAAATACAAAAATTGGGCAAGACGACAGAGGGAAGACAGTGAAAATGTGCAATGGGAGTTCCCAGGGGGGTAAAGGGCGTTCACGTGCAAAAAACGTAAAAAACAGATAAAAAAACGCAATTAAAAAGTAATATCGAAAGATCCGTGCATCGGAACGAGGTGCAAGAAAAAAGAAAAATGTGCAAAAAGATGTACTTGACAATCCTATCTCATCAAAACATAATTTCAACTGAGATAAGACGCGTTCACATGGAAAAAACCCAAAAAACAGACCCGAAAATGGAATCAGAAATTAATATTGGATGAACCGTACGCTGGAATGACATGCAGTAAAAAGGAAAAATGTCCGCAGGAAGAGGAAGTATAGGGTTATCACATTAAAACGCAGTTCCGATTGAAGTAGGAGGGGCTCACATGCGAAAAACACCAAAAATACACCCAAAACACATGGAAAAATTAATAATTGACAATCCAGAAGTCGAAAGTGGGGGGAGAAAAAAGAAAAAAGGTGGGGGAAGGCACGGGGGACACAGCTGTCAAATCAAATTGGAATTCCGATGCAAAAAAGGCAGGTTCACATGGAAAAATGTCAAAAAGACGCACGAAAAAGTCTTGAAAAAAACCACAAAATTAATATTGGACAAACTGTGCATCAAAATGACACGGAGTAAAAAGGAAAAATATCAAGGGAAAAGTGATTGGCAGGGCTATGATGTCAGATCACGGTTCCGAAGCAAGCAAAGCATGTTCACATGGAAAACCGGCTAATGTGCGCAAAATGCTTCAAAAATTAATAACTCGAAAATCGTGCACCAGAACAGGGGTAGATAAAAAAGAAAAATGGGCAGTTGAAAGGGAGGAACAGGGCTATAAGGTTGGATTGGACTTCGGTGAACGAAGGATGCGTTCACATGGAAGGACAACAAAATAAGGGAAGTAAGAAGAACTGCAAGGGAATAGCCCCAAGGGTGGGTGGAAAATGAACGAGTGGGTAGGAAGGGACCCCATTAGGGTAAAAGCAAGTCATGGCATACATGCATTAGCAGGTGGAGGCATATGCAAAGGGGTATGCAATGTAGACACGCAGGGACGCGTCCCCACACTTAAAACCTTAACGGACAGGGTTAACCGAGCAACAGGGACCTAAGACCATGCAACAGACCATCCACTAACGTCTCCACACTTAAAACATGAACGTCACTGAGAAACAAAAGTGGTAGGGTTAGAAAAACTTGGCCCATGTTGTCGAGAATCAAGGTTGATTGTCGATGGCACGTCCTGTGTCGTTGTGGCTGCTGAAGGTACCAAGGCATCTTCTCGGCACTCATCCTTCATGACAGGGACCACGTGGCAGCACCCAGGGAGGTAGCTGGCTAAAGGAATCGCATCGATTCGATGTCGAGGGATATTACACTCAACTCACAATCACTCAAATGGAATGAAAGAACTGTCACTCGCCCCAGGACTAATATTACTCGAGGAATAATGATTGAAACCCATATCTTGTACCCAGTTTAGAAATCAACAGGGGAATGGTGCAGAAGGAGTATGCCAGGGTGCACAGTTGATGGTGCATTAGTGCGTTCAACCCATCTGGCATAAGTGCAAGGAGAAAGGCAACGGAGCCTTACAGTGCAGTGTACAGAACAAGGTGATGTGTTCTGTGATGAGATGGTAGAGACCCATCCCGTGGGTGCATAGGGAAACGAGAACATACCTGACTCCAAGTGTCGTAACGTCCCTCAATCTCACCTCTCAGTAATGGATTGAAGAAACTCCAGTCACACTCAGCCCACCCTCTGTCTCATACTCTGCTGATAGATATAGGAGGGCAGTCCTTTCCTGAAACCCATTGATGTAATCCTCACGGTCACGTGTGCAAAGATTGTATACCTTCTGCGCATTTGATGGTGCAACTATGCATCCCGCCCTGTGCCGGCATACGGTGCGAGAAGGAAGGCCAGGGAGCCTTAAGGTGCAGTGCAAAGAAACAAATCGTGCTTTGTGCATTGAGAGGCCCATCCCGTGCGTGCAACACTTCATTCATACTCCTCACCTCTCATTTGATTTGAAGGGAAAAGATTGGTCACTCGCCCCACCCTCTGTCTCACACTCTGATAGATAGTTACAGAGGGCAACCATACTCACAACCCCATCCAGTTAGGATGAAAGCTCACCTCACTCGATTGTTTGTCGATGAAGATGGCGTCGTCAGTTTGTTGAAGAGGCGTACCTAGGGAGGTGCCCATCAAATCGAACATTGTGTTGGATAGAACATGTCGTCTACTAGAGGACAGTTAGATGTTCTGCAGAAAGACCCAGGACATAGCGTACCAAGGGAGGTAGCTTCGGAACTGGATCCTGGAAATTTCAATTGATGAATCCACTTTCTGGACTGCTGGGTGTTGCCATCTTTTCCACAGCCAGCTTCTCGCCCAACGGTGTTTGCCACCTTTTCTTGGAACGAGGCCTGCTATGACAGTGAATTTCTTCCTTTTCTCTCATAATAGTTTTTTTCTAATTTTCTTTTCTTTTTTCTTTTTCTTTTTCTCCTACTCCCGAGGGTGTTTCCACCTTTTCTCGAAGAATAGGTCGGCATGAGAGGGACCTAAGTCCTTTTCTCCCATGACCGATATGTATATTTTTTTTTTCCTTTTTTTTTCGATTAAGCAAGGGAATGGTAGAAATACCATGTATCAGAACCAACCTCGCCACCATCGCTGGTGGAAAATAGAGGATAAGAGATCAAGGCTGGAAGGTGGGGTTAAGGGGACAGAAGGTTGCGTCCATCTCATCAGAAGTGGCTGAAGAATGGCTATCAGAAGTAGCATTATAAGAGTGACAGTGCCACCAACGAGGGAAAGGATCAGGTGACCATGATTGTCAAGATCCCCAAGGAGGAAAGTACTTCTTCAGGCGATATCCATTGATCAGGAAGGGATCATCAGAGGCATCAACGGTCTGCACTTGGACAGAGCTATTAGGGTTGACGGCAAGTACCTTATATAGGCCCATCCACCGTTGTTGAAGCTTGCCAGGAAACTTGCCAAATCGTGAATCATAGGCTAGGACCAAATCACCTTCTTTGAACTCCTTGTGCTTGATAAAGCTGTCATGGTAAGCCTTGCGTCGAGCTTGCGTGGCTTCCATGCACTGTAGAGCCATCCTGTGAGTTTCGTCCAAATATTCCAGGTGTAGGAGATGGCGTTGCAGTGAATCATCGTCCCCCAAACGCTATTTGATAGCCACTCGCAAAGAGGGCAATTCCAGCTCAACATGGAAAATAGCTTCTGTACCATACACCAGCTGAAAGGGTGTCTGTCCTGTTGCTGCTTTATGGGAGGTTCTGTACACCTAGAGGGCCTCTGTAAGTCGATCATCCCAATCATGACGATGTGCGGCAATCGTTCTTGTCAGAATCGAGCAGAGGATGTGATTCATGACTTTGACTTGGCTGTTGGCTCTGGGGTAATGAGTGGACTTGCGATGGCTAATCTTATACAGCTCTGTCAATTCTTCCATGACTTTATTAATGAAATGAGTGCCTTTGTCACTTACCAGCTCTAAGGGACTACCAAAACGGGTGATGATATTCTCGTACATGAACAGGGCCACGCTGTTACCATCGTCCCGCTTTAGGGCTTTAGCTTCACACCACTTTGTGACATAATCCGTACATACGAGGATGTATCGGTTCTGCTTTCTTCTGGTGGGAGGATCGATTGGGCCTACGAAGTTGATGCCCCACTTCTCAAATGGCTTCAAGGAAAGAATAGGTTGCAGTGGCATGGCACTTGTCTTGGTGGGTTTCCCCATCCTCTGACAAGCATCACATCTTTTACAGTAATCATAGGCATCCTTGTGGATGGTCGGCCACCAGTATCTTGCTAGCAGAGCTTTCCTGGATGTGGCTTCTCCTACAAAGTGGCCTCCGCACGGCTCATCATGGAAAGCCTTCAAAACAATCCCAATCTCATCTCCTGCAACACATCTTCTAAGCACTTCATCTTTGCCTTTCTTGTACAGTGCGCCGCCTAACAGGGTGTAGGGGGCTGATTCTAACATAAGCTTCTTCCTTTCCCGACTAGAAATGCCAGGAGGGTATTGTTGGGTTGCCAGCAGATTGGCAATGTTTGCATACTAGGGGGTTACAGTTTCTACTAGGAATAGGGAAGCATTAGGGAGGTCTGGATCATCCTACTCCTCGCCTACAGTTTGTGGGATATACGACAGATGATCAGCCAGAACATAGGAACGACCAGGTTTGGTAATCACCTCAAAGTCAAACTCCTTGAATAGAAGGAGCCATCTCATCATTTGTCCTTTCACATCCGCTTTGTTCATGAGAAAGGACAGGGTCTCATGATCCACATAAAATTTAAATTGGGTGGACAGGAGGTAGTGGCGGAACTTCTCTAGGGCAAACACCATTGCCAAGCACTCCAACTCTGTCACTGTATAGTTCCGTTCCCGATCAGTGACTTTTTGGCTTGCGTAATAGATTGGTTGATCCAGCTTCGAGGAGCCCTTCTGGCATAGGACTACGCCTAAGTCTTCAATAGATGCATTAGTGTGTACATGGAACTCTTTCGCCCAATCAGGAGGTTGCAGAATGGGTGCCTCAATCAAACACTAATTCAGAGTGTTGAAGGCTTTGTCACATTCGTCCGTCCAAACAAACTCTGCATCTTTCCTCAGAAGCTTATGCAAGGAGGTTGCCTTTGTTGCAAAATGGGCTATGAACCTTCTGTAGTAACCCACATGGCCTAGGAATCCCCTCAACTATTTGAGGTTGGTGGGTGCTGTTAGAGCTACGATCTTTGTAGGGTCTGTTGATATCCCTTGTGCAGAGACAATGTGGCCCAACAGAACTCCAGAAGAGACCCCAAAGATGCATTTGTCGGGGTTGAGGAAAATCCCATACTCACGGCATCAGTCAAAACATTGTTCCAGGTGTCCCCAGTGTTCACAGATCAAATTATAGACACAGAAGTCATCCAAATATACCTCAATAAAGTCGTGCAGATGATTTTGGAATGCGGCCATCATGACTCGCTGGAAAGTAGCAGGGGCATTGCAGATCCCAAATGGCATCACTCGGTAAGTGTAGGTCCCCCATTCTGTGTGAAGGTTGTTTTGGACTGGTCTTCTTCTGCTATCTGCACTTGGTTATATCCACTGAATCCATCCAGAAGGGAATAAAGCTCATGTCCTGCCACTATGTCCAACAGTTGGTCTGTGAAAGGGATAGGAAAGTGATCCTTCTTGGTCTTGGAATTCAACTTGTGAAAATCCACACATATATGAAGCTTGCCATTCTTCTTGGGTACCACCACGATGGGTGAAACCCATTCACTATTTGCCACTGGATAGATGAACTCGGCTTCCAGAAGCTTCAACAGCTCTGCTTTCACCAATGTGGAATAATTCGGGTTCATTCGCCTCTGTCGTTGCCGTACTGGCTTGGCATCATGCTCCAAGTCAATATGATGCTGACATATTGTGGGATCAATCCCCTTTAGGTCTTTGTAGGACCACGCAAACACGTCCAAATTCTCTTTCAACAAGTTGTACAAAGTAAACAACTCCTCTTCTGGGAGGTTACTACCCACCTTCAAGTGGCACTCAGTACCATCTGCATATACAAAGGTTAACTGCCTTTCACCTTCTACTTCACGGATGAAGGTCCCGCGGACTGCTTCTGGGTACAGATCCGACTTCTTCAAGGGAGTGGTGTCCTCTTCTGATGTCCCGCTAGAACCAACTTCTTCTTTTGGTGGAGACTTAGGTTGCTCCTTGAGATATTGAAATGGGATTAGAGCCGTTTCGGGTTTGGTTTTACGAGTAGTTACCTCTTGGCTTGAAGACTCATCTTCTGATGACACATCCAGGAACGTCACATAACAAGGACCCTCTGTTGCCTGTTGGAATCGTGAGACGGATGCTTGTTGGCACGGTGCATCATCATCATCATTCTTTGGCAAGGATGGGTTAGGACGACATGAGCCACTGCTGAAAGACGACTTGTTCTTCTTCAACCATTTCTTATAAAGATTTTGCATGTGAGAAGATCCATTTACCAGACCAAATGGTACCATCGCCATTCTGTCCCACAACATGAGCTCGTCTGCTTCTGATGCTTTTGGAACTTCTTCTCTATATGTATCCTCTTCGGGTGGGATAGATTCTTCCATCTCGCTTTCATAACCTTCTTCTTCAATATCATCTCCTTCCTCTTCTATCTCTGTCTCTGTCTCTGTCTCTATCTCTGGCTCTATCTCTGGCTCTGTCTCTGGCTCTATCTCTGGCTCTGACTCTGTCTCTGTCTCTGTAGGAGCTCTGTAAGAGAAGAACAAGTTCTCTATTTCATCTACTGCCTCTAACTCTGGCTTTGCTATGGCCATGTAACAGGGAGAGCAGTACATCCATGCTTCTATCTCACTGTCAGAAGTGATTTCGAAAATTGTTCCTGGTTCAGGCAGGAAGTATTCACCCATTGATAATGGCTTTGCATCTTTTGGGAGTTGGCTTACAGTATCCACTGTTAAGGAACGTGCCACTGTTTTCTTGGGAAGGATCTGTTTGACAACATCTTCGTCTGCTGATGTTCCATCTGTAGCCTCATTAGGGGAGTCAGAAGATAACTCCAAGGAGGTGGATCCATGTCCTTTTTGAGCACCATATAGCTTTAGCACCACTTTGTTAGGTCCTCTACCCAAGGTCAAGGTTCCTTTGAACCAATCCATGGCTTCAAAAAGCCATGGTCTGCCCAATAATAGGGGATAGGATGTACCATAAGAGTTTGGTTTCACCACCAGATAGGTTAGCCAATAATCTTTTCTAGCCATCGTAGTCTTCACATATGGGAGAATGCCCAAAGGCTTGATTCTACTCTGATCCGCCAGTCTGATGAGCCATTGGGTCGGTTGCACACCTTGTAGGCCTAGATCCTTCATTGTCACGTCTATCATAATGTTCACTGATGAACCACCATCAATGAGTGCATTTGCAATGAAGCAGCCTTCAATCCACACGCCAGTCTCTAGGGTACTCCGATCTAGGAAGGCGTTAGCCACGTCCACTTCTTTGACAGGCTCTGGAGCTTTGTTGGACTTTGTTGTTGTTGAGGAAGCAATCCTTAAGCCACGTCTTCTTGTCAGTATACTTTTGAACCTTTTTCGGCAACTGGGAGACAACATCAATAATTGTCGGAATGTGAGGTTTGGTTGAAAGGTATCTAGATCTCTGACCAGATCGTATTCCTTAATAGGATCCACTGGCTTCTCTAAACAGTTAGGGAATGGGGCAACACCCATTTTCATTTTCCTTGTTTCTTCCAACAAGGGCATCATGGAAACTTCTTCTGCCACTTGTGGCACTTCCTTCTCTTCTATCTCCTGGACCTTTGGTCTTGTCTCTAGAACTGTCTCTGTGACTCTCTATGGCACTATGGTGCTCTATACGACACTGTCAGGCTATGTTCTGTTCTGTTCTTCTGGTGGAAGATTGAATTTCACTATTCTGGCAAGAGGATTATTTTCTTTCTGGATAGGTGGTTCCTTCTTCTTTGCACGCGTGACGGTAGCAACTTCCAATTCCACTAAATTGAAGGTAGGCTCTTGGGCCTTGGCCGGATTATCAGTAGCACTGTTTTTCACTGGGGCTAGGCTTGGACAGTCTTTTGCAGTGTGGCCTTCTCCTTTGCATCGACTGCATAAGGGCTTGTAATCCACTGACCTTCTGGGATTTGGACAATTTGGTGAAATGTGTCCCTTTTCTCCGCATTTGTAACACTCCACTTCTGATCTCTGACCACCACCAGATTGTCTTCCTCTATAACTTTTGGAGAGAAACCTCCTTGGACCGAAATTAGGACCAAACTCTCTAGGCTTGGGTCCAATATCCTGTGTTGTCATTTTGGATTCCAGCAAGTTGAATCTTGCGTCTTCTTCCTTTCTTCTCCTATCATGTATCTCCTTTAGAGAGCAAATATCCTCTGTATGGTTCTTCCACAAACAATAGGAACAGAAGGCTCCAGGAATGGTTGGTTTTCATGTACATTCAGTGGCTAAATGGCCTGCTTGATGACACTTACCACACTAAGTATTTGACCGCATCACATCTCTTCCTGCTCCTGCAACATTGGATATGCTAGCAGTATTGACTTTCAGTGTTTGTAGCTGCTCTATAATCACATCCATCAACTCCTTTTTTATATTTGCAACTGAGTTGGATAAGTAATCCTTCAAGCTTTCTCCTCCTGAGGTACTCGCAGTAGGGTTTTGAGGAGTCTCTGTAATCACTGCATAAATAGGTTGGGCTAGCGCAGAGGGGTCTCTGTTCTGATTCTGATTCAGAGCTCCTGTTTGAACTGTTGACTGTTGGCTCCAGTTGGTAGGGTTCCACTGTTGCTGCTGATTTGGCATTGGGGAAATTGGTTGGGACCATTGTTGTTGTGGTTGAACCATCATTTGAGGCATTGATTGTGGCCACTGTGGATTTGGTACACTGTACTGTGATACCGGGGGCATCAGTTGATAAGGGTAGGGAACTGTCCCTGGGACTGCATTTGGTGGGTACATCATTCGTGACATCAGAGGAGGTAGGACTCCTCTTCCTGTATTCATCGCCAATCTAGCTTCCACTTCATCGTACAGTCTTGCACCTTCTGTTGCAGCTTGCAGGGTGGCTGGTCTTTGCAGCTCCACAAACTTACGGACTTCTGGTTGTAATCCTCTGAGAAACACCCCTTCTGAATGCCATCATCTAGATTATGGTTAGTCCATCTCTTTAGGATGGATTCCATTCGTGAGACATAAGCTTCTACTCTTTCTCCAGAGGACTGACTTAGATTCATAAATTCCTCTCGCATCCGTTCTTCAAAACCTTCACGAGTGAATTTAGTGAGGAAGGCCAACTTCAGATCGTCCCATGTGCCAAAAGTTCCTGCTACTTGTCTCTCGTACCATTGAAATGCCGCACCTTTGAAAGTGGCGGGGAATATTGCCAACCAATGCTCAGGGGTTCTAACATTGTTAGCCATACATGCTACCATAAACTCTGCTACATGAAGATCGGGGTCTTCATTGTACTCTCCCTTAAAAACTGGCAATGGAACTACATTCGCTGGCCTGTCATCAATATTTCTAGGACGGTGGCTTGGAAGTGGACCTCCAGCAGGAGGAGGAA
The DNA here is from genome assembly GCF_053477565.2 of Lygodium microphyllum. Lineage (NCBI taxonomy): Eukaryota > Viridiplantae > Streptophyta > Polypodiopsida > Schizaeales > Lygodiaceae > Lygodium > Lygodium microphyllum. The sequence continues at coordinate 5,101,885 of NC_141137.1, read as the reverse complement.
GGGCTTGGTGTGCCATTGGGACTTCTGTAAAGAGTTCCGCAAGGGCGTCAAAGGCGGCTTCTGCTGCGAGCTCATTCTCAGCTTTGATTTTTGCTTTCTCTCTTCTCACGTACCTCTGGACTCGTTCTAATGCTTGCCTCTTTATTGCGTCATTCATCAGGGGGTTGGCTCCACTATGTTGTTAGTGCTCCATTGAGGGATAACAGAAGGCTTCAGTCTCTGGAGGACTGTCTTGCCAACATTTCTTCTACTTCTTCCTTTTCAACGTCTCTGAATTCTGCTTTCATGCTAGTGCACAGAGGAAGGTATTCGGTTCTGAAGGTGTCAAAATGCATACTTCTGAGCATTGTGGTGGTGCCATCATCATAGTAATGCCAGCTTCTGATGGTTTCAACAGTGTATGTTGTGAAAAACACTCTGTCTACCAAATTCTAGTGGGTTGCTAATTGAACAAACAAAAGATTGTCAGAACACCAAGCATCCCACGTATCTTGCTGTTGAGCATCCACGAACAAATCCCAACTCTTTTCCTTCTTGTCTCTGTGAACCTCTACAGACCAAGACTCCTAAAGCTTCTTCACAATCTCCCACTTGATGATGTCTGGAAACTCCTCAATGAATGCCAAATCTTCCATGAATGGTCATTCTCTTTGTTTCTGCTCTTCAGTTAGTCCCCAAACAGTTTGCCACCAAGATGCAAGTTTCTGCTGCTTCAACAGGAAGAGGGAACTGTCCACCACATAGAACATGCATCATGATGGTGATGTGTTTCCGCCATTGTGGGATGAAATTCTTGTGGAAAGTGGCTTTGATTATGAGAAATTGCAACTCTTCAGTGGAAGAAGGAACTTTACAAACATCCATTGAATTCTTCTCTTCTTGGCAATGCCATTTCCTTCATTTTCAGCCTCTCCTGGTGCTTGTTGATTGCAAGTTTCCCCGGCTGCGCACCAAAAACATGGAGCCCCAAGAGGAACACCAAGGAAAAAGGGAATTCTCTTGCAAGAAAATCTATCTTGTAACATCAACAAGCTTTTTTATTAGTTTTATATGATCATAATGAGGAAAAGAACACCAGGCACAACAAATCTTCATGCAGCATCATGTAGATCTCCCACGGATTTGATAGAATCAACCATATTCTTCAACATCTTCACAAAATCCATCAATAAAACAAAGAAAGCAAAGGAATACACCATCTTTGAATGAAAATACATCACATAGTATTCATCTTCAATATCTTCATAGTCTTCTCTCTCAATCTCTCATATACAATCACTCTGTTTTAGTAGAATTGGCTATCTCTGACTCTCTCTCTCTCTCTCTCTCTCTATCAATAGTACATCATATCCTCACTAAAATCTCTCATAATCACTCTCAATCCTTCTTAGGTCGTGGATACCCCTCCCAAGAGGTATGTCTGATATGAAGAGTCACCAGAGCCACTATAGTGTCCTTTCATAGCTCACCACTGTCACTTCACTCCAGTCTTCACTTGAGTCTTCAGCAGCTACTTCTTCCACTTCTTTTAGCTCTTTTGCACTTGTATTCACCTCTTTCCAAGGCTAGAAAACTTTCCCAAGATAGACTCTCATCCAACAGAACACATACAGAAGCATACAGAACAGTCACAGTACAGTACCAGAACAATTACAGTACAGAGACAGTATAGAGACAGAAGCTCTACAGAAGACCTACAGAAGGTCATCAAAACCTCATAACTCATACTCAAACCATTCCAAACTCTCAAAAACTATTCAATAAGCTTTCAAAGATCTCAATCTTCATCAATCATCAATCCATCCCTCCTTACAAAAGACAATCAGAACAAAACAGAAGCTATACAGAAGGTATACAGAACCAATCAGAACCTATCAGAAAATCACAGAACCTCATATCTCCATTGAAAATCATCATGAACTCAATAAAACCATTCCAACCCATCCAAAACACTCTCAAACCACTTCCAAACCAATCAATCATCTCATAAAATCAACCATTCAGCTCTCAAAAACAACAAAAATCAGCCAAAAAAACAAGTCATTTCAACACTCAACACGGCGGCTCCTCTTCACCCTCCGTACACCTCCTCCTCTTCTTCGTAAACGACGGTGGCGGCGGTGGTGAGAAGCATTCTTTCTCCCTCTTTCTCTCTTTCTCTCCCTCTCAAATGCTAGATGTTCGCTTTCCCTCTCGCTCTCCCTTTCGCTCTCTCTTTCGTGAATGCGCGCAAAATGACGTGCTTGGGTTTCGGCCTGCGTTTTTTTCATTTGGGTACCGTCGCTATTTGCATCGCTATTAACATCGCATTTGTGACGCAAATAGCAACGCTGCTATTTCTCGTCGCAAATGGCCGTTGCTATACCCTCATATCCTTATAGTATTATTGGCTATTGGCTCTTTATATTTTTCATTATTATCAGCCATTGCATATATTTTTATTGATGAATATAAGACATTTTTCTTTGTCCCTATAAATATATATTCAATGAATATCAGTGGTTTATGTAAGTGCGATGATAATGTGTGGTACGCTATAACACATTTGTATATGTTAGTGTGAATTGATTTAATTACGTCAACACATAGTATGTATAATCGATCATGCATAGGCGATAGTGTAACCCATATTCTTATTTATTACTACTTTTGATACCTACATACATTAAATAAAAGATAAGAGTCTACATTTCAAGAAACAAAATAAAATAACTTTACTTCAATTAATTGGAATTTGTATATATCGCATGATATTAAAAATATATATATTCTAATGTTATACAATATATAAAATATTTTGGCTTTTAAATATGTAATGGTGTCGTATCACTCATGGCAAAATGTTACATCATTAATCTCATTGCCTATGAAGGAGACTCCTTATCATATAGAAATTGAATGATAAAGTCCACGCCTTTATCAATGACTCTAACATGCTTTGTATGGATGGCCAATAGTTGTGTATCATCAAACATGTCAATGAGAAACCCTTCTGTAGTTATTTGTAGGGTCTCCATGATTGCAACAATTCACTTGCATGGCAATGTGCTATTAGTCGCTCATGCCCAAAACATGTCTAGTCCTTTTAGTTGCATGTCTTGTAGAAATTTCTTGAACAACCTTCTCGAAGGATATTTTTAGGATGAGAAGCTCATACCCACATTGACTTCTCCTTATCATCAGAAGGGAAATAGTGCTTGGTCTCCATCTCCTCTTCTTTTATGGTGGTCTTTGTGCTTGAGGGAGAGCACTTGATGTTGTACCCTGGAGTCTCCACCTTGTTCTTTAGGCAAGCATTGACATTGAATCTTCTTAGGAACAAAATAGCCAGCGACTTTCTTGATGCATTCCATGCAAGCTTGAGGACGGTAGCATGGAGGAGAGATAGAGGTTGGGGATGTGAGAATGGAGGAAGCAATGAAAGAAAGATGTGAAAATGAGAAGAAGAATGAATTTCTAACCTATTTAAATCCAAATTTCCAATCAATGTATCTTCATATGCAATGTCTATCGTGTGATCATGAATTCATTAGATTTTCTTAGAATACAAAAAACTTCATATACGTACTCATAAGGTGACCAAGATCCCTTTTTAAAAAACAAATTCAAGAGACCCTTGGTACGAGTCTAGCGTCTAGAGCCACTTTTTTGCTAGAAAAGTGGCTCCAAATGCCAAGGGACATCTTGGCTTTTTTAAAAAAAAGGCTCTTGGCCATGTAAGTGGTGTGCATGTGAAGTTTTGTTGCATTCTACTATACTTTCATTTTTTTAAAATTATCATATACCAAAATTATGGATGGATTGAAAATTGAGAAATGAACATTGTGATTATTGGGCCTTAGAAACTTTGCATCACATGGACTATACACATATATTAAGAGCTTAATGGGTACACTATGAAGTTTCATTGCATTTCAATATAGTTTGGTATTTTTAAAATGATCCTACACCAAAACTATGGATGGATTGATAATCCAAAAATAAACATTGTGATTACTAGCCCTTAGAAATGTTGCACCACATAGACTATACACAGGTATCAAAATTAAAGTTTGTAATGAGAAATGACAAAATTTCAAAAGTTTTTCCTATTGAAATTGATATTGTTAGCAAAAACTACAATTAAGAGTCACAAATAGAGTGAAGATGCACATTAAAGTTGAGAGTGAAGGATGAGAGCAAAAACTTAATAATAGTTTTGCATTGGGACATAGCCATGTGTTTAGTACACAAGGAGAACACTATTCCAAAAAAGATAGCGTTACAAACTATATTCATTCTATTGAAATGAATTCATCCTTCGCTACTTGCTTGAAGATTTCTTACAAGTTGAAAGTCCTTGAGAGTTATAGTGATGTGCTTCATATGTATTGAACAACACTAAGCATCAATCATTAAGTCTACCAAAAAGGCATCTACATCACACTGCAAAGTATGAAGTCATTGTTTTATGAAGTGATTGAGTTTATCTTGAACTTGTGCCAAAAACCACTTTTTACTTTCTGTGTGGTAGAGTTCTTACAGAATCTTGCAAACAAGTCTTAAGAAACTAGCCTTTGGAATGATGAGATCAAAAGAGCCCTGATACTTCTTGATTTCTCTTATAGCCGCTATACCTAGTTTCCACTTGTGTTTCTTGTGGGAATACTAAGGAGGAACCCTCTCAAGGTGGCTTGAGGAATTTAGGCTAGGTTGAGAAGGGGATGGCCCATTTGAAGTCTGTGAATTGTCATTCTCCAAGACTGTATTTGAGCTAGTAGATACTCCATGGAGCGAAACATGATATGAGACTTTGACTAGAAGCTTTTTCGTAGCTACCTTAGACCTAGCCATCTTTCCTACACAACAAGAGATCTGAAAACTCATTGAGAAGATAAAGAGTGAAACCCTCTTATATAGTGCTTAAACTTTAAGACTCATTTACATAGATGCATACACTCTCTTTCTCTCTTAAATAATGAATTGTGTTCAGATTGAACACATTCTTCATCTTACTATCTTAGGTCTTTTCAAACCCATTTTTTGCCTTCTTGAAGCCTTATTTCTAGCTACTTGGCATGGTTTTCTTTGGCACTTGAGGCATCATAACATGCTCTTTTAGTGATGCAATGTGATTTAATCACATATGCAACTAATTCCACTACAAGATACATGTCTCATACCAACATTTAAAGTGACAAAAATGTTCACTAGAAAATTTACCCCCGTCATTGCTAAACATGTTGGTATTAGCGTCTCCATAGAGTAGTCACTATCTGCATCGTTATTGGCATCGATGCCAATAACGATGCAGATAGTGACACTAATAGCAAAGGTTTGTGATGCCAATAGAGACACGTGTAATAAATTTACATTGCTAATAGTGATGGTTATAGAGAAAAAAAAATTTGTGGTAGTGCAACCACATGTAGCACTATGTGCTATATTTACATTCTACAAATGGATTACATGTAAAGTGTACAATGGTCATCAAAATGAAGGCAAAGTATACTTGAATCTATAAAATTGATACATAAAATAAATACAAGATGGCTTAATGAAAGTGCCTATGAAATCATGGCAAGATACAAAGGATGATAATAATATAGTGTATAGAAAATGCCTACATAAATCACATGACAAAAAAAAAAGAGGATGTGCGCTCCACAAATCCAAGCGCGAGCAATAGATCCTCGCCATCCGAAAGCTCATCCCAACGCAAAGGAGTATTGAAGGGACTCTGCAAAAAAAGAAACAATTACATGTAAATCCACCATACAATAATGCATTTTAATTAAAAATAGTAACTACAAACAAGAAAGATAAGTGACTTACTGGGCCGCCGCATGCATACAATCTATCGATCAATGCAGTGAGACCATACCTCTCTATATATCGAGTCTCTAGGAGGCCGATGGGATCGGGGTTTGCAATGGAGTGCTACAAAGAAAACAAAATAGAATTGTTAGAAACACGACAGTACAAGCGATATTGCAAAAAAATAAGCAAGAAGAATAGAAGAAAAACTTACAAAGTCCTCTAGATAAGTCATGTGGCCGCCACTTCCAAGATGATGGACCCCTCCTGCCTCCACTTTGCCCTCACTGCTGTCTCCAACGTCCTAGAGAATTTGTAGCCTCTTCCCTGAGTCTGCGCTAGTCATCTACGTCTAGCCACTTGGGCTTTGAGGCCCCACTCTTAAGTGTCTTGCATGTGTTTGATCATCTATGTGACATGTACGCACACATGCACTCCATCATCCCCAGCATTTGAAAAACCTATCTATTGTGGTCGGTATCAAAAAATCTTCATGTAAGGATGCTACTATGTAGTCCTTGCTTCCCTCTGGTATATTCTTCCAATGATCCAAAATATTGTGCTAAAAAACTTGTTGACACAACTCTCTCATATGAGCCATCACCCTCCTCCCCTCATCATTCATGATGATGACTCCTATCCTATCATCTACAATGTATCCATACCCCTCTGGGGGGCATGTGTAAGATGTGGTCCTCTCCCCTCTTTGAAGGGACCTCAAATGGGCCGGCATTGGCTATGACACTAGCTGAACCTCATGCTCATAACAAACAAACACACCGACACGGCCTTGCGGGCCAAGAGTGTCTATTTGCTGCTAAAGGACGAACTGCCCTAAATCCTAATCTATGCATTTATAGTTTTGTAGTACAACGTTTCCCTTTCTATAAACTCCACAGAGGGAGAACCCATACACATTGGCAATAAATTCCACGATAATCACGTACATGGGAGACAACCTCTCGGTGGGATCACTGCGGCCTCACTTCAGCTCTCCTACATCGCAGGGATTAGCCCCTTGATGTGTTGCTCAACATATAGAACAACTGAACAAACTCCACTCTTTCATTTTGAACATATTCCAAGAGATACCATGTGTCCTTACCAAATAATTCCCCAAGAAATGACATCTATTCTACAACTTAGGTTGCCTTTCCACACTCAAGCGTGGGTCATCATAATCGAAAACAGGTGCTATGCATCCAATTCTTTGTATTCTGATACCATGGTTGGCATGCACATGTAAAAGTGGATGATCCTAAAGTGCTCAAACATAACTTTCAATCAGAAACGTGTTGTGCACAACCAGGCTTTCCAATGCTCATTTACTAACTCGTTGCGGCGATGTAAGGGTAGCTCCGAGATGACGCCAGTGCTACTATCCTCTTAATTAAAATACAACAAGCTCTATATCATAATGTGCATCAGCAAATCAACAACAATCAGCACACAAATTGCACCATTCAAACATCCCATCCCCCTACGTTTAGTATCGCTTTCGTTGCATAGGTGTAGAGGTCTATTTTGTCATGTTTTGATGTATGAAAAGCGATAAATCACAAACTTTGACAAAGAGATAGGGTAAATTGAGGTAAACATCATGCTTTGCCACTACCATACATCAACAAACAATCATTATATTTTTTCTTATTTTTATGAAGTGTATTTTTATTTTTCCTCTTATTTTTTCCATTTTCTTAATTTATTTATCAATAAAATATGCTATTTTTTTATTTTTCTTGTTACAATCACTTTAGCGTACTAACATTAAATTTATTTTTCATTTTTTTCCCATAGGAACACATTTCACCCACCCGAAACGACAAAACTATCATTTTACCGCTTAAAAACCGCATTTCGAGTTCTACAGGAATTAAATAGCGCATGCAAATCATTGAAAAATTAAAATTTTTTGACAAACAGAAATTAATCATGATGCAACCAGTACTCAAACAAATTTTCATCAAATAAGAACATCATTACCATCATAAAATACAAAAACCCTTCATTTTCTTCACAAAAATGGTCATACCGTGTTTTTACGAAACTCGAGACGCATTAAATGACTGCGTACCAGCAGACGGAGCCTCCATTGCTCTCAATCCAATGCTACACATCAATCTTCAGTATCTCCATCAATCTCCATTACCATTTCCTTCAATCTCCTTCCCGATTTCTCCTTCAAGATAGTGCGTATGAACAACCCATAGAGAGGAGAGAGAGGGAGGAGAGAGAAAGACTAGATTATGATCTCTCCATTCGGTCAGCCATATCTTGCACGAAGGGCGGCGATAGGATCAGGAAAGAAGGAGGATTTGCCAGCTAATGTCTATTGCATGTGTTGCTTTACTACTCCATGATTGATTTGTGGGGGGGGGGAGGCATTTTTTTCGTGCTGATCAGGGCGATGCCATGCTACTGCCACACCACAAAAAAAATGAGGGGGGGGGGGGGGGGTGCCCCCTCCCAAAGGGCACCCCCTTTGGCCTTAATTTTTTTGTCCATCTCTTCAAATTTGGCCAATTTCTGGCCACTTCCGTGTCTGGGCTCCAATTCGGCCTCTAAAAAATCCTGCACGTCTGTCTCGAGGTCCCGCACTGATTGGCAGCTCCCGACATTCTGCAAGGTAGTCAAAAAGATTATCAAAAATCCACAAGTGTCGCTCAGGTGCCTTTTGAAAGCCGTCTTTCACTTGGTGCTTAAAATCGTCCTAGTTGCTACAGCCGCCGCCTTCGATGTTGAAGATTTTTCCCCTAAATTTTGAAATTTTTGGCACATTCCGAGCTCAAAACTCCGCTCTCATTGCGACCATGGGATAGGGCGACTCAGCCTGTAGAATCCCACAATATATCTGCACAAAACAACCAAAGGAAGCATGAAGCTGATACAAAATAGATACATATTAAAACACAGCACAATGCTCACCCTGAATCTATTTAGCTATAGAGTGCTCGATTTGGAGTTATAGTGTTCAAGTTATGACAAATCCAAAGATTTGACCACGTGTCCCAAACTTATGGGAAATTCCCATATTCCCCAATATGGTGTTGTAATGAAAGTCATTTTCAACTTGTCCTCTTTTGCAATTGCCATCTGGTTGTATCCTGTAAAGCAATCCATAAACAAATATATTTCCCTACCCGCTAATTGATCCAAAATCTGGTCAATAAATGGAAACGGGTAGTAATCCTTAACCATCTGCTTATTCAGCTCTCTAAAATCTACACATAGTCGGATCTGGTTGTTCTTCTTCTTTCTGATGACAACTGGTGAACACCATTCTGTGTGCTGTACAGGGAAGATTAAACCAGCTTTTCGTAACTTCTGTAACTCCTCAAACAGTCTGTCCCTCAATTCAAAAGGCATATGCCTTACTTTTTGATGCATAGGACAATTGGCTTCTTTTACAGGAATAGTATGAACAGCCAGGCTGGGAGGAATGCCTCTTAGCTTGTCATAACTCCAAGCAAAGATATCGCAGAATTCTTGAATCAAGGACACATAGTCCTCCCTTTCTGTTGAACTGAGCATGGAACCTAATTTAATTGGTCACGAATCATTCAGCGTGCCAAGGTCCAACTCAATCACATCTGCGTCTCTTATCCTATCTTGAGGCTCTATCGACTCATTTAGAGTTATATGATAAATATCCTCTGTAGTGGACCACTCTTTAGATTCATCGCTAGATGATGTCTCACTACTAGATGGATCATCTACTGTTTCTAATTCAATAGAAGATAAATGAGCTCTCTCACTTTGAGAAGACTCAGGGTAAGCATCGACTATTACTCAATTAGTACCTCTACCTAGAACCACTTGACCGGTGGGTACATCGACTTGACAGTCTGTTCGTAAGATCCAAGGCCTACCTAGCAAGACTTGATAGCTAGGACGTCCTGCAAATCTTATTACCCTAAAGTCCAAGAAGCATTCTACACTTGCAACTGTAACATGGACTTTAGTAATGCAACCTTCTGGTTGCCTTAGACTATCATCAGCCATTCTAAGAAGGGTGGAGCCATCTTTTTGGATGCCTAGACCCAACCTCTCCATCAACTCTGAACTCATGGTATTGACGGAGGACCCAATGTCTATGATAGCATGCTCCACTAATATTCCATCCACGTATGCTGGAACCCTAGGGCAATTCTTTTCAGCATGATCAAACCAATCTTCCCCTACTCGTTCTATGCCCAAAGGTTCTACAACATACCCAATACGCAAGATCCTCTTGAATTCCTTGCGTACTCCTGGAGATAATTTAATCAACTGTAAGAGGTTTACATCTGGTTTGACTTCGCAAAGAGAACTTGCTCAATCAAAATCATGATAGGTAGCCAAAGCTCTCTTTTCTCGCCAAATCATTCTCTCTTTTGGTCTCAGGACCGGATTTGGTGCTTCTTTTTTAGCTCTTGCCTTCTTTCTTGGCGCTTCCTCATCCTTCTTAGGATCGACTTTTCTGTCAACAGGCCTTCGAGGTCCACCTTCCATGCCAAGATTCAGGACTTGCGTCCCCTTATCCCCTTGCTTAGGGTTTTCCTTGACTGGTTTTGCATTATTTTTATCACCCTCTTTAGCCTTTTGGTCTCTTGTTACGGCTCGTAGGTTAGAGGTTTCAGTGCCATTGATGCGTACAGCTTCGATAAGGCTGACTTCATTGCCTTGTGGCAACTCCTCTATAGTGGCCTTTTCCCTTTGCAGTATTTGTCTTGGTCCATCATTTTGCTGGAGGTTATTACCTTGCGCTCTATGATTAATTGGACCTGGTTGTTTACTCCCTTGTTGGAGAGAACTAATCTTACTCCAACAGGTAGCGGCTAAGTGGCCCGACTTCCCACAAATATCACATTTAACATTTGGACAGTTTCTAGGAAAATGTTGTCCGCCACACCACTTACAGCTGAATCTTGAGGGACCATCCTCTTCAGGACGTCGACTCCCTATCAGATTCTGCTGCTTCTTTAGGAAATTAACGTCAACAGCTATTTGTCGATATTGTTCAGAAATCGTGTCAGTGTAGTGCTTCATCATATCCTTAACTTCGCCAAGGACATTAGAGCCACTCGACTCATAGCCTTGATCGTCTATCCATCTTTCCATTGGCCTAACAATTTGATTGGGCATTGGTTGTTGACTCACAGGAACAACATTAGGGTTCGAAGCTTGGCCCCCAACATTTGGTGGAGCCAATTGACTAGCCATAGGCATAGTCACACTGGGAGGAGCTGGCAGTAAAGGTACATTTTGAGCCATGCTTTCTCTCCCATTAGGGTTATTCATAGGCATCCCTTGACTTCCATTTATCAATGGTAAATTGCGTCCAGGTACTAGACCCGCATTAAGATTTATTCGAGAGGAGTAGGCCGTTTGTAATCGTGACTCTACTCCTTCTTCCCGTGTGATGGCGGTGTCTATATTAGCCAAAGCCACATTGCTCAATTGTACCTGAATATTGAAATCCAATCCATGCAAGAAGTATTGCAATTGGGCAGCCCCGACAGAATAGGAATGTAAGTTTGTAACTTATGAAACACTTCCTTAAGCTTCTTGGCATAGGCTTTCACATTCTCATGGGGTTCTTGGCATATTACATTCAAAACACGCAACCAGTATTGGCCACCTCTTTCAGGGGCATATTCTCCTCGGAAAGCTGCATAAAATTGGTCAATTGTAGTTATGGTTCCAGTCTCTATGCTATGATACCATACTGCAGCCCTTCCTTTTAACGTCATGTTAAAGAACATCATAAGATGTCCCTTATCTTGAATGTGGTAATTAAACATTAATCTTTGGAATTCACAAATGTGAAACTCTGCATCTTCTTCGGCTAACCCATTAAAAATGGGCAAAGGAACTCCTAAAGCTGGCAGATCCAGCGTCCCTGCAAGAATTACAATGGGTTGTGCCACGACAACAATCGGATTGACAATGGGAGTTTGGACTGATGGTGTCACACCCCCACTTGAAGTGGGTTGACTTGGTGGAAGAGAGAAAGAACCTGCGCTTCCTCCTGCACCTAAAGGGCTATATGTAGCAGTTGGGTTACTAAGACCACGGCCTTTTATGCATATCAGGCTGCTCCTTTGAGGAGAATATCATCTTACAATCTCCAACCGCCATCTAGCCCTCTCAGCATGTTCTGCTTTTTGTATTTTAGCTTGATGGTCCTTGTCACAGGACATAAACCAGCTTTTTGGTCCCTAAAAACCCTAGATTCGAGAACCACCACTAGTTGGCAGCTCCTAGTAGACGCACCACTGAAGGGACCTCAAATGGGCCAGCACTGGCTATGGCACTAGCCGAATCTCATGCTCATAACAGACAAACACACCGACACGGCCTCGCGGGCCAGGAGCGTCTATTTGCTGCTAAAGGACAAACTTCCCTAAGGCCTAATCTATGCGTTTATAGTTTTGTAGTCTAACGTTTTCCTTTCTATAAAATCCATAGAGGGAGAACCCATACACATTGGCAATAAATGCCACGATAATCACGTACATGGGAGGCAACCTCTCGGTGGGATCACTACAGCCTCACTACAGCTCTCCTACATCGCAGGGATTAGCCCCTTGATGCGCTGCTCAACATATAGAACAACTGAACAAACTCTACTCTTTCATTTTGAACGTATTCCAGGAGATACCATGTGTCCTTACCAAATAATCCCCCAAGAAATGAACATCTATCCTACAGCTTATGTTATCTTTCCACACTCAAGCGTGGGTCATCATAATCGAAAATAGGTGCTATGCATCCAGTTCTTTGTATTCTGATACCATGGTTGATATGCATATGCAAAAGTGGATGATCCTAAAGTGCTCAGACATAACTTTCAATCAGAAACGTGTTGTGTACAACCAGGCTTTCCAATGCTCATTCACTAACTCGTTGCGGCGATGTAAGGGTAGCTCCGAGACGACGCCAGTGCTACTATCCTCTTAATTAAAATACAAAAAGCTCTATTTCATGATGTGCATCAGAAAATCACCAACAATCAGCACGCAAATCGCACCATTCAAACATCCCCACCCCCCACGTTTAGGTATCGCTTTCGTTGCATAGGTGTAGAGGTTCATTTTGTCATGTTTTGATGTATGAAAAGTGCTAAATCACAAACTTTGACAAAGAGATAGGGTAAACTAAGGCTAAACATCATAATTTGCCACTACCATACATCCACAAACAATCATTATATTTTTTCTTATTTTTGTGAAGCGTATTTTTATTTTTTTCTCTTATTTTTCCCATTTTCTTGATTTATTTGTCAATAAAATATGCTATTTTTTTGGATTTTTCTTTTCCAATCACTTCAGCATACTAACATTCAATTTATTTTTCATTTTTCCCCCATAAGAACACATTTCACCCACCCGAAACGACAAAACTATCATTTTACCGCTTAAAAACCGCATTTTCGATTTTACGGGAATTAAATAGCGCATGTAAATCATTGAAAAATTAAAATTTTCTGATAAACAGCAATTAATCATGATGCAACTAGCACTCAAACAAATTTTTATCAAATAAGAACATCATTACTATCATAAGATACCAAAAACCCTTCATTTTCTTCACAAAAATGGTCATACCGTGTTTTTACGAAACCCGAGACGCATTAAATGACTGCATGACCAGCAGACGGAGCCTCCATTGCTCTCAATCCAATGCTACACGTCAATCTTTAGCATCTCCATCACAGTTTCCTTCAATCTCCTTCCTGATTCCTCCTTCAAGATAGTGTGCATGAACAGTCCATAGAGAGGGGGGAGAGGGAGGAGAGAGAAAAACTAGATTATGATCTCTCCATTCGGTCAGCCATATCTTGCGCGAAGGGCAGTGATAGGATCAGGAAAGAAGGAGGATTTTCCAACTAATGTCTATTGCATGTGTTGCTTTAGTGCTCCATGATCGATTTGTGGGGTGGGGGGGGGGGGGGGGGGGGGGGGTTTTCGCGCTGATCAAGGCGACGCCATGCTACCGCCACACCACGAAAAAAATGGGGGGGGGGGGGGGGGGGGGTGCCCCCTCCCAAAAGGCACCCCATTTGGCCTTAATTGTTTTGTCCACCTCTTCAAATTTGGCCAATTTCTGGCCACTTCTACGTCTGGGCTTCGATTCCCTCTGAAAAATCCTGCGCATCCGTTTGGAGATCCCGCACTGACTAGCAGCTCCCGGCATCCCGCACGCTAATTGGAAAAATTATCCAAAATCCACAAGTGTCGCTCGGGAGCCTTTTGAAAGCCGTCTTTCACTTGGTGCTTAAAATCGTCCTAGTTGTGCTGCAGCCGCCGCCTTCGATGTCGAAGATTTTTCCCCTAAATTCTAGATTTTTTGGCAAATTTTAGGCACATTTCGGGCTCCAAACTCCGCTCTCACTCTTTGACCATGCTCTTAGGCATATCCAGGAGACCCTTATACATCTAGTATACCCATGGGGGTGGTATATCTTAGAGTAGCATCCATAGGGATGCCACCTTGCAGATGACTGAGAAAAAGCTAGAGTGACTGGAGTAGATGTCTCCACAAGTATAAAAAATCCCCCAAGTGATACAACTCTAGCAGAACGATGAGATGGAGACACTGTGTTGGTACCTCCACAACAACCACTTGAGCCGCTACACTCTCTCGAACCTACACGAGAGCGAGGAGTAGCACTTTTATCTCGAGTCGACCGCAGCTCACCACATCCACGTCTCTGTAGCATCCCCTAGAACGACTTCCTTCGTTCGGCCCAAGTCTAAAGTGTTGACCTTGTCTATTGGAAACCAAAGTATTAGAGAATGCCAAAATAGATCTAATGGAACGACATGATGGTGTCCAAGATAGCTCCTAGTCTACCATATCTATAAATCAAGCCATCTGACCATCTGATTTGGAGACATATGTGCGAAGATCTCCTAAAGCTCCTTATTGTTCATCCCTCGACTCATCATGCTGTCCAAATATCCAAAAAAGTAACCTGCACAGATAAAAAATGATGTTAGCATAATCAATATAAAGATGATCTTACTTAAAAAATGATCTTACTTAAAATGCATATTCTAGAGTACCCTTATAAGCAATTCATCAATGAATTGAGTAGGTGGATACTCCAAGTATGACATAGCCTATGGTCCCATGTCAATCTCATGGCACAACTCTGTATACATTGGAAGGTTGATAGAAAGGTCACCACAAAAGGATGAGTTCACCTCATTCTCAAAGAATTCTTGGCCTCTTGTCTTACCATCACCGTTACCCAATTCTACCTCCTCTACATACTCTAAGCATTGGGCGATCTCCACCCCTTGCAATATCGACCCCTCTATCTGTATACTATCCTCATCCACATTGGGAACATTGCTTTCATAATATACTCTTGCACTTCAAAGAGTTGAAGAAACAACATACCACCATCGAGGTTGTCGAGGGTTTGGATAGAAAGTTAAATGTTCAAAATCACATACAAGAGAGATTTAATATTTGTGACATATACCATGTCGTAAATTTTTAAAAAAAAACATGAGTTCATGCACCTGTTCACAATGGGCCAGCAAGACAAACATGTCGCGAAAATCCGTCCATCTTTTTTTAGAAAATATTTCGAGAAATCAGGATGGACCTCATCAAACGATTTCCTTGGCTTCTTCCAGTACCACTTTGAACCACTTCACATCGAATAGGATCATGAAGAAGCTATGGTAATCCACCATGATAATACTTTGCAAGTTTCCAAGATACTCCATCTCATCTATAATGGTATTTGGATTCGTGGCTCGCGGTCAGCTCTCTTGCTCAAACTTTGCCATGACACCACAATCCATTTATTGCTACACTCCACGTGGAAATATCATTCGTGCAACCACACCACACTGTATATTTTATACTATACATTGAAATGGTTAATTAGTTATCACATATAAAATCTAGATATAGGACAACTTATAAAACATGTGGTCACCTTTGGACTACATCCCCTCAAGAATTCCCACTCCTCAGTTGAGACCTCCACCCCTTTACGAGAGGCTGCGATCAAAGTTCCATATAACCATCGCATAGACATAAACTGCAGCATCTCCTCAATGCCCTCAAGATATAGAATCGATCAATGGCATGTACCACGTCAAAATTCGTATCGTGCTTCTTCCCAATCTTTCCTGGATTGGTCGTACTTAGCGATCCACGTCTCCATAGAGGCATGGTGCAACATAAAAAAACAATCCACTTTCTCCTCCATTGCAGCATCCATCCTTTTTTCTACCCCACTTCCAACCACCACATCTTTGGTCAGTCTATCCTTGTCCTTCAACGACCATAGTATACTATTGTCTAGATCCACCATTAGTAGCCACTGTGAAATATGCAAAAACAAACAAAAATTTAAAAAAAAAATAACAAACCCTCTCTTTGTTTTTCTCTACCCCCTCGTGTTTTCTCATTCATTCTCCTCTCTCCCTCTCTTCCTCCCTCTCTCTATTTATCTCTTTCTTTATTATGTTTCATGTTTATTCCCTATCTCTCTTGTTCTTTCTTCCTTTTCCTTTCTTCTTCTCCCTCTCTCATTTCCTCTGTTTCTTCCTCAATGCACCTCATTCTCAACAAAAACAAACAAAGAAAAGGAGAAAGAACAAGAACAAACCAAGAGGAAGCAATGTACTCACCGCAAAGGCTGGAGGATGGATTCTTTGTCTCCTCTTCGTGACAGCGGCTCCTCTTTGCCCTTCGTGCACTTCCTCCTCTTCTTTGCGAATGGCGACGATGGCGGTGAGAAGCTCTCCTTCTCTCTCTTTCTCTCTTTCTCTCCTAAACACATGATCTATTTCACTCTCTCTTTCACTCTTTGCAACAAAAATGCCACGCTCGGGTTTCAGTTGCTTTTTTTTTCCTGAGTACCATCACTATCCCATTTGTGACACAAATAGCGATGCCGCTAATATGCATTAAAACTACCCATTGCTACTCCTATATCCTTGTAGTGTTCATCAATAGTTTCATTTGCTCTCATCTATGAGAGTTGAGATTTATTTACTGTTATGATTCTATACCACGAATATAGAAATTGACCATTAGATTGCTATGTCCATTCACCCCTCTACCATGATAGTTTTTCTTTGGTATACACCATGCACTATCAAATGTAGATTTCCATCCCTTGCATTGAGAAAATTGCAATGCTATCCTTTTCCACAAAGTATGGTCCATGTGTCTCAAGGATATACTACAAAGGAAGATATCCCACATGAGTAAAAGTATGATCAATAATTTATATAGTCCATATACTTTTAAAATATTAACTTAGTATGCACCATGTAATGTGTGACAGAACTTTTTCCCTATTCTTTCACCATGTTTTTATAGAAGCTATGCATAGCATTGATAAACTCTTGCTTATCTCCATGGTCATCATCTTTCAAAGCAAGGGAGCCAATTTATTGAGACTAATCCAAACCTTCGCTTTGTCCAATTTAGTTTTACCTCCATTACTTTGATGAGAAACTACATAATGTAACTTGTTCCACCTATCATAGTCTTGTAGCTTATGAATTGTGGCATTCCCTTCCTCATTGATGGGTGCTGAAAGAAACTTCCTAGCCTTTAGTCCTCTAAAGCAAGGCCTCTTTGACAAGTTATGATTTTTGCCTAATCTCTTCTCATCTTTTTCAATTCTTACTTGATGCTTGTGTAGCCCAATTTCTAATAGCACTTGCTCCACATTCCTACATTGCAATGGTTTCTTTTTCTAGTTGCATCTTATAAGAAAAGAAAATATACTCATACACCATTTTCTCCATGATTTTGACAAAAATATGCAATGAACAAATATGAACAGGATCCAATGGAATATTGATGATGGGCTTCAAGTGGGATCTTCTTTATCATGCATCAATGTAGCACATGTCACCCTCTAGTTCTTCTTTCC
The DNA here is from genome assembly GCF_053477565.2 of Lygodium microphyllum. Taxonomy (NCBI): domain Eukaryota; kingdom Viridiplantae; phylum Streptophyta; class Polypodiopsida; order Schizaeales; family Lygodiaceae; genus Lygodium; species Lygodium microphyllum. Next base: position 5,084,190 of record NC_141137.1, on the reverse strand, counting down.
ATCCTTTCCTTCCACCCTCTTTATCAAGCAATATAGGAATGGATACTTTGTATTTGCACCATTGGAGATTCTACACACTTATTTCAAAGTTTCCAAGTCTCTTGCAAGATGTCAATCCACCAAGTATTGACCATGCCCTTCAATTAAGAGCATATTGTCATATTCTTGAGGTAATCAATGATGTTTGGAATGCTTGTGTGTATAAAGAACGGTTGTAGCATCTCAAATGTTTTCTTAGTAACCTCAAATGTAGTGAGCCACCACACATGACACTCTGATTGAATACTAAAATTCCTTGGATTGTTTTTGTTGAATTTTAAACCTTTAATCATAAAAGTTGCACCAACTCTTTCAAGCTTTTTTACAATCTCACTTTCATCCAAATTTATGATAAACTACAGTTTACTATTATATTCCTCAATAGACATATTGTAGTACATTACCATTGTCTTATGCACCTTGTATAGATCTAGATAGTAAATGTTGAGTTTGGTGAACTTCACCTCATATGCAAATTCTGTCCCAACCTTTAGTGTTTTTATGCCTTGATTATGCATGGGATTTCCTATCAACTCCAAAAATTTTACAATAAGTTGTCATTAACCTCTATTAACATTGAAGTTCTAAGAAGAGGCATGATTCTATTTCTCTTTCAGCACATGATCAAACCTAGCCTTCACACCCTTGAATATTTTAGAGTAACTCACTATACTAATAGCAGTCCTCTCATAATGAATTGTGCATCCACAACTAAGAATTTGTTTGACATATCTTTCAATGTGACTCAATCACATTCTACTTTACAACCTTGAACTTTAGATTACTCAAAGATTTTTCCAATATACTTACCTTTAGCAATTTTCTAATAGATGATTCAAGCTTATCATCACCTTTGTTTTCATTTTGAGCTTTCTTGCATGCTTTAATATGTCACTTCCACTAGTTAATATTCACATTTAACTCATTGATTAACTTTTTCTTTCATTTGTGCTCCTTTGTTAGCTTGATGTTGATCTTTCTAAGGTCATCTAGTTGGGCATTTGTCTCCTTGTATGAGATACCAATGTCATGGATAGTATCATATATTGTGACAGTATGATTATTTTGTTGAATTATAGTCTCATTCAGTTGCACCACTTTTCATAGAGTTGTATATAAAGTTGATGTGTAGGGATCACATCATGTCAAATTTTTATGGTTTCTTGGTAGGTTGTAAACACTTTGAATGCCCGATCATTGAGCCACTTGGTGTAACCAAGAAACCATTATCACCCTCACATATACTTTAGAATGTAACTACTAATAAAGTTGGAGGTTTATAATTGGTTAGGGGATCAATTATGGGGAAGGTTTCCCCATCAATACACAAGTCCATGTGCTTCAATCCCATTTATCTATAACTTTGTAGAACTTGAGGGTTATCATTGGCATGTTGGGTCCTTTTGGATAATGGGGCATATTTGACCTCCATCTCAATATGCAACTTTTTCTTTCATGTATTCATTTTACTTATTTCTTGTACCCTAGCAAGGATATGAATTGATTACACATAGATGCTTACGAAAATATGAGGTTTAATATCTAGGGAGTTTGATTGGAGAGAAGCCAAATGATATACTTATATGTTAATAGAAATAGGGATATTGAGTTTACAATGATTAACTAGAGAGTTTCATGTAAGGATACTGTGATAGATACATAAATAGGTTAATGAAAATAGTTAGTTTAGTGTCTATATGGAGATAGGTTAGAGGGATACTCATAGATATGAATAGAAATGTGGAGTCAACTTAGTTGTTTGAGGAGATAGAGTGGAGATTCAAAGAGAGGCACACAAAGGTATCAAGGGAAAGGACGTAGCTTGGTGCAATGAAGAAGTATAGGTAGACGGAGATAGATAGATTGTATACAATGGTTATGGATGAGTGACTGTGAGTAAGAGAGGTGTAAGTAGTTATTTGTGTTAATGAAGTTTGCATAATCATAGAGAAGAGGCCATAGTAGAGCCATGAGAGATTAAAGAAATAGGAAAAAAATAGCTCAGAGAGTAGGGGTATCTAAGAGTTTGCATATTTTAGAAATTTCAATTTTACATCCAAAACATTTCCAAAAAGGTAAAAATTTTGACTGACAATGTAATATTTTCGCTCGAAATATTAAAGAGCTTTGATCATCGCACGCTCGCGCAAAATCTGTGCAAAGTTATCTCCCACATCGTAAATATTGGCAGTTAAATCCTTACCCCACACGCGCAATAATGAGCCAATCCGCATTGCGCATTGTGCAAATGAGGTCGGAGCTTAAAAACCGCAAAGCCACATGTGAACACCCCTCTTGGAAAAAGGGAAAATTGGATAATGTGTAAGATTAAGGAAAAAAATTTAATTACCCCTCCCCTCAGCTGATGCATGGCAGGAGGAGAGGGAGTGGGAGAAGAAGGCATAGTGGTGGAGTGCATTGGGAGAAGGGAGAAGGCATGAAAACTCCACATGTGTGGAGTTCCCTCCCCCCCCCCCCCCCCCCCCCCCCCCCTCAATGGCTATATAACCTTCCCCTTAGGCATTGGGGGGAGGCATGACGAAGAGAAAAAAAGAGGAAGCTCTACCTATCGTGCTGTAGCCCACCATCACCACCCTGCTGCGCCATGCAGCGGCCAGGTTGCTGCCTTCAACACCACGATCCCCATCGCCATTATCATCCACCTATCGTCATCGATCTCCTCTCCTTCAATCATTAACCCTCCTTCCACGTCATTCTGCTGTAAAGCAGAAGCTTCTTGGAAGCTTCCTTAGAATCTTCTAAGGATAACGATCCCATAAGCCTTGTGCACGCGGCTTTGTCCACGGTTGCTTATAACCCACATCCGTAAAGGGTATTCCTACGCAAGGGAGAAAGTAGGCAAACTTTGAGGTTGTTTTGCCAAAGCTCGGTGGAAGTTCGGAGATCGCGTAAAAGATCGCGGAGTTCAAGTCATCAACGATGGCTCCAAAGCCAAAGTCGCAAGGTGCACGCGCGGAAGTCTCGGACCCAAGTTTACAAGTGGACATCGCTGCAAGTCCTCATAACCAGGTTCTTGGAAGTTAAATTCCGCGTTGGGCATGCTTAAAATTCATAGGAAAGTTATGAATGTAAATTACTTATTTACGAGCTTAGTCGCATGTTGCCCTTTTCGTGCATTTCTAAAGTGACAAGCCTAAACACATATTGCTTAGGTTTAAAGGATGAAATTGTTTAAAGGCATCCTTGATTGGCCGCGGAAAGAACAAGCATATATTGCATTTAGGCAATAACTTCTTTGTTGTGATTCGCATGAGAAAGTTGTTAACATCTGTTAGATGTTGTCCAAAGAACTTCATGGAATAAGGAAGCCGGATGATGATATATTCTAGAGTTTTTTCACACAGTGTCTGTGTAGCAGCACAACAATGTCAGCATACACAAAGGGAGCACCCCTTGACTAATCACCGCAGCTCCACTACTACAGCTCTCCTACACCTCGGGGATTGGCCCCAAGATGTGTCGTGAACACATAGAATACATTTGAAGTAAGCTCCACTCTTTTGATTGAAGGATCCAAGAGATAATGGATAATCCTCATTAAATATCCCCCAAAGAACTGAATCTCTAACCCTGTAGCTTAGGGTACCTCACACTCTCCACATAGGTCATCGCTCATACAAACATATATTATGCATTTAGGATATGATATTATATGGTGCATGCAATGTAATTATGTATGAATACCATGCTCAAACAAATTTATTCATTAACAATCAGCATTGTGAAAGTACAAAGACAATTCTTTTCATGCTTTTCTTCTAATCAGTGATTGCTGCATTGCTTAGGGCTAGTACCAAGATTTCTTGTGCTACTAGACCCTTTTAATTATAGATAACAACGAACCCTATATGATATGCATCATGAAACATTAGAATTCAACATACTTTAAATACTCAATAACCCCCTTCTCCCTACATTTAGAGTTACGCACTCATTCGTAGGTTTAAGATGCATTTTTCATGTATTTTTCTTTTGCAAAAGTAATAAGAACCCACTCTAACATAGATGTAGGGTCATGCTTCAACTCTACCATACGTTCACAAACATAAATCTTATTTTTCTTATTTTTTAGATGAAAAAATATATTTTTTATAGAAAATTATTGATAATTATTGTTTTACTAGTTTAGATTGATTGATCTTATAGAGAATTCCTATCATGTTTCAACCCATAAGAATATCATACACACAATAAAACCCCAAAACCGCATAATTTCCCTTAAAACACCAAGTTGTGGGTTTTGCATGTTTAGCATAAAATTATTATATGATTGATTTTTCTTGATTACTTAAACATGGCTGATAAATCAGACATTGGCAATCAAATAAAATCGTTTCAAACAATTTCTAACCAAAATTTATCATAAAACGATGAAATCGATGACACTAATCCATGAGAACAGACAACAAGAGGTGAGAGGAGAGAGGAGAGAGAAAGAATAAAATAAGATCTCTTCATAGAATGCATTAATTTCCGATCCCTTTGTCGCGATGGAGGGCGAGGAAATTGAGGAACTCACTGCTACTGATTGACCCTCATTTAATCCCCACAAACAAAGGCCCAACCAAACTTGTATTCAAGATCCATTTGGGATGGTTGGCTTCATGATGTCAAAATCTACAAACCTGGCCTCTGTCATACACTTTCCTACTCCTGGATCACATAATTGCTTCATAACACCAAACCTTGCAGGGATTAAATGAGGGGTCAAACAGACTCCGATTGAAAAATCGAGACTTGCATTGGGTTCCTGGCATCAAACTCTATCTAGGAAAACTGTAGCTCATTCATCTAAAACTATTTCATTTTGCATGAAAAATTGGTCTTTTATGGCCTCTCGGACTCTTTTCCACTTCAAAATGGGCTCTAAAAATCCAATCTCAACAAGCTGCCTTGTACTCTACTTTGGTAAAAGACAATGCGAGAGTTGGTTGCTTCTGATTGATCCAAGAAAAGATTTATGAACCTAAAGAGAAATAATATCTAGAAATTAATTTTTTAGAATCACTATCACCTACCCAATCCAAGTCGCAATCCAAGTCACAGTTTTCCACAAGAGCACTTTTGGAATTATATATGATATCATAGTCAAGAGAGTTCCCTTAAAGTATTCGAGCATCCACATCTCAGCTTTCAACGACTTTCTTATGGTTTATTTGAGAATCTGCTCAAAATACCAACAACAAAACTAATATTTAGCTTGGTGTTACACAAGTAGGCGAGGCTATCAAACCAATCTCCTATATCTCCCAATGTTTGCTAATGCTAATGTATTATCAATGGATAACTTTAGATTGACCTCCATAGGTGTAGCTATCTCCTTACATTTGGTTATGCAAACTACTTTTAAGATATTCCATGCATACTTCTTTTGAGAGATGAAGATTTTGCCAACTTCAAACCCCAAACAATAATGTAAAAAGCCCAAGTTTGTCATTTCAAAAGTCAAAGCTCAAAGCCTTTTGAGTCTAATGGATCATATCTTCATAATTACATGTAATAAGAATGTCATACACACATAGAAAAATCACATAGATTTTTCACCATCCCTATAAACATAAAAGTTGGTATATGAGGCACTTTTGAAATTCAATCCTAAAAAGAATTTATCTACCCATTGGTACCATGCTAGGGGCTTGTTTTATCCCATACAATGCCTTCTTCAACTTAGAAAATTTATTCTTAGAATGGGGGGACCTCAAAACCCAGTGATTGAGCCATGTACATCTCTTGATTGAGGTCTCCATTAAAGAGTTCTAATTTAACATCCATTTGATAAACTAGCCACTTCTTATGAGCGGCCACTACAAGTACTATGATCATCCTAGTAGTTGTAGCAAATGATTCTTGAAAAAAAAATCCTTCAATTTGTGAGAATCCTTGTGCAACTAATTTGGCTTTGTAGTTTTCTAAGCTACAATCAGCCTTGTACTTTACCTTCCAGACTCAGTTGATACCAATAATATTCCTCTTTTCTGGTCAAACCACTAACTTTCAAGTATCATTCTTCATTATGCTATCATACTTAGCTGCATAGATGCTCTCCATGCTAGATTGATAAGTGCTTCTTCTAAGTCTGTTGGCTCTTTTACTTTTCTCATAATCTTAGCCACCATTAAGGCCATATTGACTATGTGAGTAGAACCCTTTATTTTCTTCTCTATTCTTAGAGACCTCCTTGGTCTATCTATATTTTTCTCAATTATGGTAGGCATAGGATTACTTTGATCATAGAGCTGCTTCACCCATCGTGGCAATGGCTTTTCTGGTGGCATGATTACATGTTGGTGAACTTTGTCCTCATCATCCAAAGATGATGTGTCCTCCTCCTTGAAGGTAGGGACAACTCTTGGGATAGGTTCATAGTGGACTACTTATTCGTTGGATGAAAAACTGGAAGGACTTATATTCTCCTCATCCACTGTGTATGGTTGCTCCTTGAATACCACATCATGGCTCACTATGATCTTCTTTGCCTCTTGGTCATACAATGTGTAAGCCTTTTCTCATCACTATAACCTAGGAAGATACATTTTGTGCTTTTTAGATTTAACTTTTTTCTCTTATTCTTTGGAATATGTATATAACATTCACATCCAAAAGATCTAAAATGTGAGATAGATGGTTTCTTACTAGAATAGGCCTCATGAGGAGTTTTGACCTTAAGAGCCTTTGTGTAACTCTAACTGAGAATATAGACTACTGTATTTTTAGCTTTTACCCAAAATTGGTTAGGAAATCCCTTGCCCTTAAGCATGCATCTTGCCATTTTCACAATAGTGTGATTTTTGCATTCAACAACACTATTCTATCAAGATGTATGAGGCATCTCAATTGATGATTAATCCCTTTGCTCTTGCAAAAGTCTTCAAACTCCTTTGAATTGAACTCACCATCACTATTTGTTCTAAATCTCTTCACACTTTACCTTGTTTCATTCTCAATAAGTTTTAGCCATTCTTTAAACTTACCAAAAGCTTGAACCTTATCATGAAGGAAGTACACCCCTATCTTCCTATTGTATTTATTGACAAACAACATAAAATAAGAAGATCCTCCCAATTCTTGTGTAGGCATTTTACTACACACAAGTCATCATACACCAACCCTAGAGGAGCCTTTGCTCTATTCTTGCTTTCTTGTGGAAATGCCTTTCTCTGTTGCTTTCCCATCATACAAGATTCACATGGTTTCTTCATCTCAATTACTACAAGTAGGTAAGCAGCCATACCTTGCTTATGTATCTCCTTTAGCATTGCAAAACCAATTGTGACCAAATCTTTCATGTCAAAGTTTGCTTGTGCCCACGCTAGTGGTAGTTGTAAGCGCACTTAGCTCATACACATTGTTCCTTCTTTCTCCTTTGTATGACAACTTTTCCAACATTATTGATTATTTCAGTACTTGTCTTAGTGAACCTCACTTCATGGCCAAGATCAGCTATAAAAGCAAATAATAGTAGTCTTCTCTAATCTCTGGAATATACAACACATTTGAAAGATTTTTTAGTTCACCATTTGCAGCAACAAAGGAAATAGTACCTATATCCTTAGCATAGTATTTTGCATCATTTTAAAACTATATAGATGTTTCTTATTGGTTATGTGATGAGAGGTGCCACTATCCAATACCCATGAGTGAGTGGTAGATATTTCTTGTGTTGAGAAACATACTTCCTCAAAGTCACCATAAATAACTCCAACCCTACCATAATATGCAATTGCATATCCTTTATTCTTGTATTAGAATCACTTTCCTTGAAAATTTATCTTACTAGCCTTATTCTTCTTGTCACCATTAGTAGAGGATTCACCTTTGCCTTTTGCACTGGTAGAGAATGCATCATATTTGATGTTGCTACCTTCTCAAGCTTTAAGTTGCAACTCCTCCTCCACTAGTAGTGCACAAAAGTCCTCAAATATCAAAGCTTGAGATCTCACTTGAGTGTTTGGGATAGTTACCAATCCATCAAACTTTGGGGACAAATTCGAAGACACCTCTGAGCTAGCCCTTCACTGGTCTTTTAAATCCCAATATTGTTGTATAGATTCTTGATTTGAGTTATGAACGATTTAGTTGTCTCTCCTTTAGAAAACTTTTCTACTACTCGTTGGTTCTCCAATTACATCATAATCCTACTCTGCAATTATCTTGAAGTCTTATTTTATGAGGTATGTTGGAATCTTTGAGATTCTTGACGCATTTACAATGATGTCTAGGGTTAGATTGTATCATAATCCTGTTGTCATCCTATTGAGGTCATATTGTATGAGATATGTAGAATTTCCATTATGCTTACTAGTATGACATAATATAGAAGGAGCTCAAGAGTTGGACATATTGTCTCACCCCCTTATAGCATGTGATGAATATGCTCATGACAATGAATTGGCTATTGCTACATAGATGGTTGGGGAGATAGATAGGCTAGCTTCTCCATAGAATGGAACCATGGGTGAATTGGCTAATGATTTTGTTGATGATCTGAAAGTTTGATTTTGTGGATTGAGTATCAAAGGATTTGATAAATCACCACCAAGCTAAAATTGCACTAAGAACATTATAACTCTCTCAAAAGCATACATAACACATGCCCAAATGCATGCCAACATTTAATAAGTGACAAATATTGATTTTTTGAAGAAAGTGAGAGGAGTATTTGATTTTTTAAATCTGAAATTTGCACAAGATATTCCATCTATAAACATACTAAGCAATCCTTCTCTCCAATTTTCATCATGCTATTATTAATGCTAGGATAAAAAATTGAGAATATTATTCGTCTTTTCTCCTTGTAAACATTTAATGTTGTCAAAAATTTTCATGCCATCATAGCAATGAGACTATTAGTAACATGTGCAATCATGGACTTAATTTTCCATTATGCCATAGTTTTGTGTATTCTTTGTAGGTGTTCTTTGTGAAACTCAATATTGATAAAAAGATACTAGCTAGACATGATTAACCACTAGCTTTTATTTAGTCATATGAAGCATAAGGATCCACTCAAGGATAATTTGGAAATAAATGTAAAAGAGAAGTTTTCTTGTCTTTTTTTCATGTCAAGATTAGCTTATTAAAAGTCTTTGATCATGAGTAAATCTTGACTTGAGTCTAAAGCACATCTTGCATGAGGGCACTTGAAGGTGGCCAAAAGAATGTTGCTTTTCCAAATAAGTCATTGTGTATGGAAGAAAGGACATGCCAAAATTTTACAAAATGCTGGGGGAAGGCTTGTTGAAACATTCATGCCTAGACTATGGTATGGGGTACTTGAAGAAGGAGTAGAACATTTCCTAGAGAGCACCTAGACAAGGCTTGAACCTAAGAGATCCTAGTCAATGGTTTTGCACTTATTACAAGATTATGCTATGGTTGTAGTTCTACCTTCACATAGTGTCTTGTTAGGTTGCACATTGTGCTACTTTGTTCTTCATGCCACTTTGGAATGCTTTGGTTTGGAAATGAAGTCTTTTGGCATTAATTTTCCTCGAGTGTCCTGTTTCTTGGTTGGGTCAAGTTAACTGAGGTTTGCCTTCATGATAGTTGGCAAACTACTGGATTTTCAAGGTGTCTTGAAGTCACACTGGATCCCATTTGAAGTTTATTCACTGAATACTTGATTATCACTGCACACACACGCACACACACACACACATTCTCATTTCTATAAGCTTACATGCATGCTCTCATCATCATCATCATCATCATCATCATCATCATCATCATCATCATCATGCGATTGTAAGAGATGACTCTTTTTGTACTACATAATAATTCATTAATTCTCAAGCATAATATTAATCATGATTCTACACCCCATATGTTTTATCATAATGAGATCCAATTAACATAGAGAATGCGGCATAACTATTTTGGTGATTATTATGATTGAATAATGTTGATGTACTATTTATTCTAATTCCATGTAGCTAGTAATAACAACAATTTACAAGGAATCTTGATTACCAGGAATTTATTCATGCCATATAGTCAAAGTTGGGGACATTGAAGGCATGAAAAATAGAAGCTAGCTAGTGCCACTCCTATGGATCTTAGTTCAACTCTAAGCTGGCAACCTTCTGACACATATAGTTGGTAATCATGGATGTGTGACTAAGAAAGGTGTGAGTCTAGCTTCTATGACTTTTCATGCAACTCAATGGCATAGATTCTCCACTCATGGAGATGGAGAAAAGCTAGACCCTATTGCCCTCTTATCCAAGGCTATCATATAATAGTCTTGTATGACTAGTGTTTAGGGGACTTGATGACCACTCTTGCTACCTACATCAAGGCACCCAATGGTAAGAATCAAGTCTCCCAACTAACACCAAGCTAGATCAACTCTTTTTTGTGATGAGGGGGAGGGTTAAGTCATTCCCAAGAAATCACTACATAAATATTGAGCTATCAAGCCCTTAATCCCCTCCTACTTACTAGTTCTCACACAACTTAATGAAGAAAATCCATGTCTACACCTTAGTATATATCATTCTATAGGAAAATGGAGTCGATAAGGCCAGCATCTCAAGCTTCCCATTAAATGTTGCACTCGAGTGACAAGCCCTTGGTTTCTTGACATACCTAATTGAAATGAGTGGGTTTTTGCCAATCTCCTTTTGGAAACCTGGGGGCCTCTCCTTTAGCACTTTATATAGGTGCTACCATACATTAATAGATTCCCATTGAAGAGACACATGAAAGAATGTGTGAGACCCCTCAATCAATTTAATTTTTGTTAGAGAATGTGGGACTTTGAATAGACACATTCTTTCATGTGTTTCCTATATGCTTAATGTTAGACTACTTCTCACTTACTTGGTTTGTACTCTAGCATTTAGCCCAAGTTACACACACACACACACACACAAAACACAATTTGATGAAATTAAAAAAAGCATGAAGGACTCAAATTTTGCATTAGGCTCACCTATTTCACACCTTCTCATTGTAGTCCACTGCCAACAAAGAGAGCAATAGATGGCCTCATGATTGAATGTATGTTCCTTGCATGCTAAGCTCTCAATCTGCTACCACTACTCTCCACTTCATACCACCGAGAGGCTCCAAAATTTCTTTTCAGCCCAGCCTACATATTTCTTTTCAGCCCTACACATGACTGAAATATTCTTAAAACTAGCAAGACTACATGTTGTCCATTCTTGCAAACTAGACACAAATACAATTTCCCCCTTTCTTAGAGACATAATTATCTTCCTAGAGGAATTGCCATAGCCTCCACTTACAGTAGTGTCATCTAAAAACCCTTAAAATCTCATGAATTAGGTGGCATGTGATTATCCCACAGCCTATTTTGATTGCGGGGATGATTGAGAAACTATACTGCCTTTGTATTGCCTTTACTCCGTACCTGAGCATATGAAGAACCATCATCAAAGGCTTTTGTTCCAGCCTTGATTCTGAAATATAGGGCTACCCCAAAATCATCAGATAACTACATAAATTGTGCACAAAAAAATTATATTCATCTCTAACATCTCTAATAGTGACACAGGTACATTCGAACAAGCTATGTAAAGATCCCCTGATGAGTTGTTTGCTGCGTGCATGTTCCATCCTAGATCTACATCAATCGGCCAACTTCCATTGTCATAAAAGCTGCATGCCATAACATTGATTTTAGATCCATGATCCAAGAGAGCTATGCAAGGTGTCTCTCTTTCTCCCATTTTAACAATTGTCTATGTTGTAACACAAGTCCAATGCGTTCATGAATAATGACTGCTCGGAATAAAATGAACATCTTCTTCTTTATGTACTTGCTAATGGACATCCCTTTATACATAGCCTTCTCTGTATACTTACTGTTGTAACACGAGTCCAATGCGTTCATGAATAATGACTACTTGGAATAAAATGAGTATCTTCTTCTTCATGTACTTGCTGATGGACATCCCCTTTATACATAGCCTTCTCTCTATACTTACTGTTGCCTACACTCTCATTCAGTCCATTTTCAACATCATCCTATTCCAAAACAACATTGCATGCATCATCATACTCCTCTGAAGTTGTATCTCTATGTCATTTTCAACTTGCATCAATGCTTGCAAAACTTCACCATCAAATTGCCTTTTTTATTTTAGCATATCAATAATTGCATCATGAAACTCACGCTTCGCGATTCCAAGAACTTCGTCAAGTGTGAATTCCACTCTACTTCCAAGTATGCATTCTTCCAAGAGTCCCCTTACCATCTTGCTTAGGGTTTCCCTCGCCAGGTTTTACATTATCTTTATTAGCTTCTTCACCCTTTTGACCTCTTGTAACAACCCACAAATTAGAAGATTTAGAGCCATTGACACAAACAACTTTTATAAGACTAACTCCATTGCCACTGGGCAGCTCCTTGACAATAGCTTTCTCTCTTGGAAATATTTATTTCAGTCCCTCATCTTGCTAGAGATTATTTCCTTGTGCTTGATTATTAACTAGACCTAGCTGTTTAGTTCCTTGCTGGAGAGAGATAATCTTGCTCCAAGAGGTACTAACTAAGTGGCCGGACTTCTTAGATATGCCACATTTAATATTTAGACAATTCCTAGGGAAATGTTGGTTGTCACACCACTTATAGCTAAATCTTGAGGGGGATACCCTCTTCAGGGCGTCAACTCCCTATCAAATTCTACTTCTTCTTAGGGAAATTAACATCAATGGCTATTTGCCTATATTGTTCAATGATCATGTCAATATAGTGTTTCATCATATCTTTAACTTTGCCAAGGACATTTGAGGCACTTGAGTCATAGCCGAGATTATCTCCCTCTCATTTCATTGGCCTACTAACCACTTGAGTAGGGATTGGTTGTTCATTTCCTAGAACAATGGTAGGATTTGTCATTTAGCTTCCAACATTTGTCATGGTCACAGTGGGAGGAGCTGGCAACATGGGCACATTTTGAATCATGCTTCCTCTCCCATTGGGAGTACTCATGGACATCCCTTGACCTCCATTCATTAGTGCTAAAGTATTTCCAACACCTAGACTCGAATTCTAGTTTGCCCTAGAGGTATAGGCTCCTTGTAATCACAATTCTACCTCCTCTTCTCTTGTAATAGCCATACCAATGTCAACAAGAGCAACATTACTTAACTACAATTGAATGTTAAAGTCTTGCCCATTCAAAATTTATTGCAACTGAGTAGTAGTTGGAATAGGAATATAGGTTTGCAACTTAGAAAATATTGCTACTTATGTGCTTCTGCTACTACTTTGAACTTGCATGATGTAGAGAGTGCTCTTCTGCAGGAAGAGATCAACCGTAAAAACTTGGATGCCTCTCATGTTTCGCATGTTGTGACTATTAGAGGCACTGATGGTAATGGAAAGAATGTCCATGGGTATGGCCATGGCAGAGACTCGCAGAAATCTAGGTCTAAGTCGCATGGTAAGTCGCACAGCAAGTCTCGTGGGAAAAATGCTAATGTGACATGTCACCATTGCGGTAAGAAGAGTCATATACATCCACAATGTCATGAGTTGCACAATGAGAAGCACAATGAGAAGAGGAAAGACAAACAGGAAAAGTTCTTTGATCACAACATTGTGTCTAAAAAATCTAGTGTGAAAATTGACGAGATAAATGTCATGTAGACCGAGGACTCCAATGGGGAGTACATACTTGCAGCTAGTTCTTGTGATGCTATAGCCTTGACTGAGGTTCACTCTATGATGCCCAGTGCTGGCTTTTGGATTGTGGTGCTTCATTTCATATTACACCATGTCGCGAATGGTTCCATTCCTACCGCACTATCTCGATTTCAGTTCATTTGGGTGATGATAGGTCACTTGCTATTGTTGGCATTGGGGATGTACGACTACAGTTCTCTACTAGCAGTACTTTTCTATTATAGGATGTATGTCATATACCTGCACTTATACACAATCTTATGTTTGCAGGAGGGCAGCTTGATGATGCTAGATTTCATGTCTCTTTTGGGGATTCTACCTGGAAGATCACACGTAGTACTAGAGGTGCCAAGATAGGCAGCCTCTATCCTCTTGTAGTTGATGGATCCTCTGTTGATCATGTTTTGTCTATGGGTTCTATCCCACATGTATCTCCTTGGCATGCTCGTTTGGGCCATATATTCTTGAAGGGAATGAAAATGCTTTTTGGTTTGCATTACTTACCACCCCTTGACTATGTATGTTTTGATTCATGTGAGCATTTTCTTTATGGCCGACAGACTAGGAATACACATAAGAAGTTTGGTAAGACACGCATGAGTGAGCCCCTAGCATTGGTACATTTGGATGTCTATGGGCCCATGTCTTGTCAGTCTATGGGTGGTGTAAAGTATTTTGTGACATTTATTGATGATTTTTTGCGCAAAGTCTAGGCTTATCCCATTAATCTTAAGTCAGATGTCTTGGCTATATTTCAGATATGGCTTGCATTGGTTGAGAACGAGACTGGGCATAGGCTGAAATGCCTTAGGACTACCTTTGAGCAGCTATGTGATGAGAGGGGTATTAAGAATCAGTTGACTGCCCCCTATAGCCCACCCTAGAATGGTTTGGCTGAGTAGATGAATAGAATCATCTAGGAGTGTGTATGCAGTATGCTTAGCCATGCAGGCCTATCACAGAGCTTTTGGACTGAGACAGTCAGTATAACTATGCATATCATAAATAGATCACCTTCTAGTACTTGGAATTCCAGGTTGCAGAGGAGATATAGACTATCTTATGCGCATCTACGTGTATTTGGATGTGAGGCATTTTGCCATGTGCCCAAGAACAACCCAAGGACGAGCATAGTAAGCTGGATCCTAAGAGTGTCAAATGCATTTTCCTTGGCTATGGAGATGGAGGCGAGATAGCTTACCGCCTCTGGGATCCGCAATCTTAAAATGTCATCCGCAGCCATGATGTAGTCTTCCATGAAGACAAGATGCATAGGCAGCTTGAGAAGGTGGTAGAGATATGCAAAGTTATATTCCAAGAGGAGCCACGTGTTCCAATACAGCCTGCATAGTCTGTTGGACAGCCTGCAGTAGTAGTTGGTACACATGGCTAGGATGTTTGTAATGTGCTTATCTATTGGCTGTCTAGGCACGTTTTTAGCAGCCCATTGAGGGACGAGTCTAAGTGACACTTCCCGGCACTCACATGGAATGTCATGGGGTTTGTCACCTAGGGTTTCTCGAGTTCACCTCACAATGGAATGTTCGCGGCCGTTGAACCCACTAGGATCGACTTGAAATTTGGGTCCCTAGTGGTCAAGGCCACGAACGTTCTGTTGTGAGACAGCCACGAGAAACCCTAGGTAACAAACCCCCTGACATTCCATGTGAGTGCCGGGTGGTATCGCTTAGACTCGTCTCTCGATAGACCGCTAAAAACGTGCTTGGAAAGGGGCACATTACAGCTGGTATCAGAGCAAAACGTCGTAATGATGTGTGTTGGATTAATGTATGGTTCATAGACATATCCTAAATAGAATAACCTAAGTGGTATGGCTTGGTTGCTAGGAGCCTTATGAACCCACGAATACTGACATGCAAGAGAAGAAATTCATTCTTAAGCAGAATAAGGCACCCGAGTTTGATGAAAAATGGATAAAAGTCGCAGCAGTGGAGGCAAAGATATGGATTGAGTCAATGGATGATTATTTCTATGCTTCAGGAACTACTTCTACCAATCAAGAAATGATAGCCAAACTTAAGTTAGTTTGCAAGACTCTGATATATTAAATACAATAAGTTGTTTTTTAAAAAGATCTCGTGCTTATGAGTGGTCAGAGTATCACAATGAATGCGTGATGGGTCTTACCCCACATGTTTCGGAATGAAATCCCTAGTTCTCTTGAGATGAGGACATCTTGATTTCTCTAAGGGGAGGAGGACGTAATATTTCCATGCAATTAAATTTTAGTTGGTTAGTTTGAAAGTTAGTTAGTCAATTAATAAGTTAGTAAGGTTACTAACTAAACACTAAGGTAAAAACTAACTAACATTAATAACTAACAATCTTTATTTAATTAAAATATTTCTTTAAAAAAATCAAGAGTCATAATCCGACATTTCTCTTGGATTGACAAGAACCGTAGCCACCCCACGGAAGTTACAACCTAAAATGAGAGTTATGAGCCATATTAATCACTAATATTAATGTGTATAGTAAGGATGGTCCAAAAATATTAGATTTTTGGGTAAAAACTAGCATATTTTAGATATTATTTATTATAAATATCCTAAAAAGATATGAAAATTCTAGAATTAGATGTCATGTAAAAAAAAAGCAAGTGATTTTTAGCTAGTTTTGGAGATTTTATACCAAAAAAAGGGAAAAAAAGAGAGCTTATCAAAATCTCACGTGCTGTGATCACAGTTTGTAGGTAGAAAATACCACTTCGAATAGGGAGAAAAAGAAGGAGTGATCTAAAAGGTTTCTAAGCAAGTGTCTTGGAGTTTTACCCCCCTTCCGGATAACCATCAAATTTATGATTTGATCATCAGATCACTAATTTATCTAAGATCCCCTCCACAAAGAGCTCTTCTTCTCAGCCACCCACAACCCTTCTTCTCTTGTTTAGCTATAAATATGAGACATGTGAGGCATAAGTGGTGCACATATCGGATGCCGTAAGTGCGCGTAGTGAGCATCAGAAGGTCCCCAAGAACAAAAGAACTCTACTTTTTGCAGAAAACTCAAGGTAGAAAGCATGCACGACATGAACAAGAGACCAATTGGGTGCAATCTCTCCCCATGCCTTGTGTGAGCGCTCCACAAAGCATGTATTTTATGTATTAATCATCTTCAAGCTCAAATAATAGCCTAAATTACAAAATAGCACGCTTTTGGCTTTTGAGTTTGCTTTAGTGCCAAATAGAAATAAAGCTAATGGGCAGGAGCCGAAGAAGTCAGGCATACCCAATACAATGTCTAAATACAAATATCATAATCACGCGCCCATGCGCATACAAAAATAATAAATAAATATCCAACGCCTTAATAAATAAGCGCGACAAAATATAGGCGCCATGCCTAAGGTATGAGCCCATCAAAATATAGATGATAACTTGAATACACGCTATCCTCCAATGCTTTCCTCCGCCATTGTTGCTATCTCTACATATCAACTAAAGCATTCACAATCGTTAGTAAAATAATATAATTAAATTGACAAAAGTGAATATCTAGTAGTCTTCAACTACATAAATAAATCAATTGGTTAGAAATCAATCCTAACCTTAATTTATCAGGAGTGCGCACTCTAAACTCATAAAAGTTTATTAATTTAATATGTATTTTGCGGAATCACCTCCTATGGAATCACCCATGTACACACTAATTAACGAAACGCCCGAAAAGGATAGGCGTCCCCATCAACTTCTCGCACAAAGAATCCACTTTGTGTATGAGCCCCGATAATAAAAGTTTACAGAATCCACCGTAAAACATCACGGAATCCACCGTGTAATATGCCTCCTGGCATCATACCCTCGGTTCAAGGATTTCAGTCTCTTCATCTAACAAAGGTGGGTTTTCATAAATAGGGTGTACAGGTAATTGGCCTCTAAAGGGTAGTAATAAACTAATATGAAAGGTGTTGTGAATTTTCCAATGTGATGGTAGTTCTAGTTTAAATGCATTGTCATTGATTTTGTGTATGATTTTGAATGGTCTATAGAATCTAGGTGCTAATTTCACAACTGGGTATTTATCTACACTTTGTAATCTACGTTTCTCTATTCTTAACCAAACATAGTCATCAACTTTGAAATTCATGGCCTGTCTTTTCTTATTTGCTTGCTTTGTATATGATTGCTGGGCTTTGGCAATCATATCTTTAACTTCATAAAAAATAGTAGCGTGCATGTTAGCAATATCATCAGCACTCTGAATTTTATTTGATAAAGATGCAACAGGTGTAGACAATCTATAACCATAAATCACTTCAAAAAGTGCTTTTTTTGTAGCTGTGTGAGGAGTATTGTTATATGCAAACTGAAGTAAATGTAGATGTGTATCCCACGTGTGTGGTTTTGAAATAGTGTAAGCACATAACAGATCTAAAATAGTACTGTTAGTAGCTTCAGTTTGACCATTTGTTTCAGGATGAAATGCAGATGAAAAATCAATCTTTGTTCCTAAGTTAGCAAACAAAGTAATCCAAAAATTATTACAAAATCTAGAATTACGATAAAAAATAATAACTTCTGGTAAACCATGATTAGTGAAAACAGTTTTAAAAAACAACTGAGTTGCTTGAGATGCAGTTAAAGTTTTCTTGCATGGAATGAAATATGCTTGTTTGCTAAACCTGTCTACAACAATCCAAATCATATCATGGTTAGCTTTAGTGTTAGGTAAACCAATAATAAAATCCATAGAAATCTGTTCCCATGGTCATGATGGAATAGATAAAGGCATTAGTAAACCATACTATTTACCATGATGTCTTTTAACTCTTTGACAAACTAAACATTTAGAAACAAAATTAGATACATCAGTGTCCATATGTGGCCAATAAAAATCTTCAGTCAATGTACGCAAAGTAGATATAATACCTCTATGACCTTGATATGGAGGACAATGAATCTCATTCAAAACAAAAGATCTAAATGGAACTGTAACACATAATCTCTTTTCATAAAACATGAATCCACCATTGTAAGATAGTGAATCAATAGGAATCCAGTTATTTCCAACTAATTTATTCCAATCAACTTGAAAAGTAATGTCCTGATGATAAGTATCTTTCATAGGGATAAGGGAATCAAATGATATGACAGAAATATTATGAATGGTCGGTCTTCTACTTAAAGCATCGGCTACTACATTTTCTTTTCCTGGTTGATATTGTATAAGGGGATGAAAACTCTAAATGAAAGCTGCCCATTTGATATGTCCATCAGAGATTTGGGGTTGACTAAGGAGATGTCTAATGCTTTGTTGGTCAGTCTTAATCATAAACTCAGAACCCATTAAGTAATGTTTCCACTGTCGTAGGGCTTGTACTACAGCTAAAAATTCTTTATCATAAGTGGAATATTTAAGTTCGAATGGTTTCAGTTTACAGCTAGAATAGGCTATGGGATGATTATCTTGCATAAGTACGGCTCCTACTAGATCCACTAGCATCAATAACTACTAAAAAGAATGGTCTATTGAAATCAGATAGTTGTAATACAGGAGCATGGGTTAATGCATGTTTCAATAAATCAAAAGATTTTTGTTGATTATCAGACCAATGATAAACAATACCTTTCTTTAAAAGTTTAGTAAAGGCAAGGCAAGTAATGCAAAATTTCGCACAAACTTCTTGTAAAAACTAGCAAGACCTAGAAAAGAACGTAACTCATGCACATTTTTGGGTGTGGGCCAGTTTAATATTGCTTCTATCTTCTTAGGATCAACCTTAATACCTTCTGATGACACAATATGACCTAGATATTCAATTCCTGTTTGAAAGAATTTACTATTTTCTAGATTAGCATACAATTGATTATCTTTTAATGACTTGAAAACTAAAGACAGATGTTCATAATGCTCATTCTCATTTTTACTGAATACCAATATATCATCAAAGAATACTATAACACAATGCTGATATTTCAAAAATATGCGATTCATCATTCGACTAAATGTAGCAGGTGCATTAGTCAATCCAAAAGGCATTACTAAAAATTCATAATGTCCAAATTGTGTTCTAAGTGCAGTTTTGAATATATCAGATTTATCTAATCTCACTTGATGATAACCAGATTTAAGATCTATCTTACTGAATATGGCAGAACCTTGTAGTTTATCCATAAGATTATCTACCCTAGGAATTGGATATCTATTCTTAACAGTAATTTTATTTAGGGCACGATAATCAATGCACATGCGATAAGTATTATTATTCTTCTTTACCAATAAAATAGCTGCACCAAATGGTGAACTACTAGGTCTTATTAATCCTCTATTTAATAATTCCTCTACTTGATTTTGGATTTCTTTCTGTTCAATCTGGTTATGCCTATATGGTGCTTTACATGGTGGTTGTGTAGCAGGAATTATATCTATTTTGTGATCTTCAAGACATCAAGGAGGTAGTCCAGGTGGTAAATCTTCAGCAAAACAATCTTTAAATTGAGCAAGGAATTCTTTATGCCTAGGGTGCATATGTTTTTCTTTAACTTGAAGTTCATTGACCCAAATTAAATAAGATTTACTACTTTTACATAATGCACATTTAGCTTGAGTATGAGTAAGCAGTGGAAAATTATTAGATGCATGCATACCATGCAATGTAATTTGTTTTCCTTGAAAATAAATTTTAATTGAATGCATGGAATAATCTATGTCAAGATTATACTGATGACGCCAAGGTATACCTAGGATAATATCACTAGACTGCAAAGGTACAACTAGGAAATTCCTTCTTTTAGTATATTCACTAATTTTAATTTCTAAGTCATGCACCTCTTGCGTTCCATTATATCTTGTGTCTAAGAATGCTGCTTTAATGCAATAATACGTAAAAACAGTTTGTAATTTCAATTCTTTCACTAACTTTGCAGAAATAAAATCATGTGTACTACCATCATCATGCAAAATAATATTTTCTTTTCCATGCACTAAACATTTCATTGTCAACAATGAATGTGGAGTTGGTATACCTGGTAAAGTATCCTAAGGAGTAGCAATGTCGTCTTCATCTTCCATAAAGTCAGGCATTTCCTCATGTTCTTCTTCATCCATTGTTCCAAGATAATTGATATGGATAGGTGGTTTCTTCGATTGGCAATTGGCTGCTAGATGTCCAGGTTGGTGGCATTTGTAACAAACTATAGGTTTGGCTTTAGATACATTGTTGGCAATGGCAGGGAGTCTAGGAATATTAGGATTTGGCTGTGAGGATGGCTTAGGGTTTTGATTGGTATTTAATGGCAAAGCAGGTGGTTTTGTCCAAGACTTACGGAAAGATGATGAAGGAAAATGACTTTGATTGAATCTTCTAAAATTTGAATTGAATTGCTTCCATTGCTTGAAATTGTTGTGGCCGCTTGTCTCTTCCTCGAATCTTGTCTTCAGTGTCATGAGCCAAAGAAATTGCATCTTCAAGGGTTGTAGGCTTGAACATATTGACTTCAACATAGTAATGCCCAAGTAATCCAGACATAAATTTGCGCTTGTGAGTCGCTTTAGGTACGTCTTCAAGCATTCGGAGTTGCAATAGGGCATTCCAAAAGCGTTCAGTGTATTGAGAAATAGGCTCACGATCTCTTTGATGTAGAAGATTCCATTGCTTTATGGCTTTTTCATGGAATTGAGGAGGAAGGAAATTCTGCAAAAACTTCTTTTTGAAACTCTCCCAAGTAGTGGGACAATCAATGCTCTTGCAAACCACAGTCCACAAAGAGATGCTCGATCGACTAAATGATTAGTGACACATTTAATTTTGTATTTTTCAGCATATGTCTCTTCATGAAAGTAATCATCAAACTGACTGATAAATGCAAGGACAGACTTTCCATCTCGAGTTCCATTGAAAGTACGGAATTTGAAATTTCTTTTACTTATCTTTGTTTCTTTGCGGATGGATTGAGCTTTGAGCGTCGCATCGATGGTTCGTCAGATAAGATCTTCGGGTTGTGGTCCATCTTTGTCGGTGGTAGATCGTTGCAAATTGGCCAATTGAACTTGCAAAGCTTGTCGGGCTCTTCATTCTTCATCAAGCTGCATCATAATTAAATCCAATTTTTGTTCCATCGTAGGTTCAGAAAGATCGGCTTCAGCCATTAAATCGTCCATATTTTGTTCCGTCATCCTGTAAAAATTCAAAAGACCTCACACTCTCAAAATCCAATTAGCGGGATGAGCATAGCTCAAAGTCAGGTATACAAGGCTTATAGATTTTTGTTTGGCTTTTACGGTCTTCGTCTTTTGCGTTTGCGAGATTTGTAGTCTTCGTAGAAACAGTGTATGACCTTCTGTGTGTGCTGAAACTGGTTCAGCAAGTCTGCGTATGTGAACAGTCTTCCAGGGAATAATTTTATGTTTCTGTGCTTCTGCCCACGAACAATCCTTATGGGAGTAATTAGAGTTAGTCTGTTTTGATCTCTGTGGACTTGTTTGACCTTTGTGACTTGCAGTAGTCACAAGACTTGCAAAAATTGAATGATTAGGAAGATTAGTGAGTTGTCCCTTAGGTGACTAAGCTTAGAATTAATGAATCGACGATTTTTTAGGGGGGAGGGGCCATTTTTGTCTGCCGAAATTTACGCTGAAGAGCCCTGTTGCTACCGATTTTCAGATTGAATAGACTAAGCTTTTTAAAGCTTAGTTCTAAGCTTTAACTTAAGCTTATGAAGTTTTTATGCTATGGAAGCTTACTGTCTTTCTGTGGAAAAACGACTTGATGAAGGAGATGTTGACATGGTTCTCCGCTTCCTCAGGCCAGTCTTTCATGATCAGAGGCTATAGACAGAGGTTCTTGACCACCAGGAATCCACCCGTATCGACCATTTGTAATGAAACTGAGTGTAGAGCTCGATCGTTCCAAGAGCTCTGCCTTCGCGTAAGATGGGTAGTGATTGGAAGCTCTCGATCTCAGCTTGGCTCTCATACCACTGGTGCACAGATCGGATGCCGTAAGTGCGCGTAGTGAGCGTCAAAAGGTCCCCAAGAACAAAAGAACTCTACTTTTTGCACAAAACTCAAGGTAGAAAGTATGCACGACATGAACAAGAGACCCATTGGGTGGAATCTCCCCCCATGCCTTGTGTGAGCGCTCCAGAAAGCATGTATTTTATGTATTAATAATCTTCAAGCTCAAAGAATAGCCCAAATTACAAAATAGCATGCTTTTGGCTTTTGAGTTTGCTTTAGTACCAAATAGAAATAAAGATAATGGGCGGGCGCCCAAGAAGTAAGGCATACCCAATACAATGTCCAAATACAAATATCATAATCGTGTGCCCATGTGCATACAAAAATAATAAATAAATATCCAACGCCTTAATAAATAGGCACGACAAAATATAGGCTCCATGCCTAAGATATGCGCCCATCAAAATATAGATGATAACTTGAATACATGCTATCCTCCAATGCTTTCCTCCGCCCACTGCTGCTATCTCTACGCATCAAAATTGAAGCATTCACAATCATTAGTAAAATAATATAATTAAACCGACAAAAGTGAATACCTAGTAGTCTTCAGCTACATAAATAAATCAATTGGTTAGAAATCAATCCTAACCTTAATTTATCACAAATACGCACTCTAAACTGATAAACGTTTATTTATTTAATATGTATTTTGCAAAATCACCCGCTATGGAATCACCCATGTACACACTAAATTAACGAAACACCCGAAAAAGATAGGTGTCCCCATCAACTTCTTGCACAAAGAATCCACTTTGTGTATGAGCCCCGATAATAAAAGTTTACGGAATCCACCATAAAACCTCACAGAATCCACCGTGTAATATGCCTCCTAGCATCAATAAGGAAGCACAAGGAGACCCCGAGAGGCTAGGAGAGAGAGGTAGAAGAATACCCATCCAAGAGATTGTGAGAAGGAGCTTGAGAGAGAGAGAGAGAGAGAGAGAGAGAGAGAGAGAGAGAGAGAGAGAGAGAGAGAGAGAGGAGTTACCCGGAGAGGTTGCAAGGGAGAGAGTTAGCTCAAATTCTCCCTATCTTGGTCTTCGACTAAGCCATCTTCTCTTACACTCTCCCATCACAAATCCATTCCTCCTTTTTTATCTCTCGAATCTACTTGTAGACGACGGCCCCCAAGTGAAGGATGTGGCATGTGGATGGCAATCCCACAACTAGCAATGAAGCTCCGGGTGAGGGTATCACTATCAATACAACTATGGTACCAGATATAAGTAATATATTTCCAAGTTGTAAGATGCTTGCTTTGAATCTCGCATGAGATACATTAGGTCCCATACTATGCTGCATGAGAATAGGTCATTGAAAGGGATGAATTCCATCTTTATAATTTTAGGATGCATATTTAAGTGTGAGAGTTAAAACTATGAAAAATAAAATTGCACTCATCCATGTATGGTAAATGCATCTACACCTGAGTGGCGGATGAAAATGTTATCGCGTCTATTCTTGCATTGTTTGAAAAAATGCAATTGGTTTTTGTTGGTTGAACGAACAACACTCTAAATGCTTTTACATTCAATTGATTGTTGGACTGTGGTTTGGATGATTATTCCAAGTGTTTGTGTTTGATGGTAAGTTCATGGCAGAGGTCTGTGCGATGACAAATTGCCATGGGAATAAAGAAATGTTTTCTTAGAAGATGATATTAGGGCTGATTGCCTTGACTGTGCTTGATTCTTAACTGGATTAATTAAGGAAAGTTTATTTGCATGGGTGGATCATCTTCAAGATTGCACCGCGGATTAACTCAAAAAGGGCATTGCTTGATTCATGGGCCGAAGGTCAAGTGGTGAAAAGGCCAACCACGAGAATGGTGTTTCACTCCTATGCAGCTTGCGAGTCAAGTGGAGCTCTAGACACCCCTTGCTAAGTTCAAAACCGAGTTGAAGACTGTCATCGTGGCCCCAACGTCTAAGGTGTTGGAAGATCCTATTCTAGATAAAGGATGGAAATTATGGTGCCATGTGATTTGGACCGGGTACTTCTACAGGGCAGAAGGGACATATAATTTCTCATGTATGGGGGCAAGAGGCAAGGACTAACTTCAAGATAAGTTAAGGAACTTGTTTCTCAAAAGGACTGTTACTCTATATTTGTTTCTATGCTATAAATTACGCGAACAAACTAGGTCTCTAAAAGGCTTAATTAAGGAAGCCGATTTTAAATTTCACACATAAATGTGATAGGACCTAATTAAATAACTAAAGAAATCCTATTGAGGAAAGCAGGTGGGCAGGGCAGAACCCCGATGGGTCTATCCTACAACAGGGTTATCCCAGAGAACTAGGAGGCTTCTCACAAGGTTTTATCAATGACCTCGATCCTTAGTAAGTGTTAGGATAGAACCCTGATTTATGACGTTTTAGGGGGCCGAAATGGGACTATACCTTACAGGTAGAGAGGTTGGGTGTGCGATGCGTCCCTCTCATTTCCCGTTCTTTTTGAAGGAAGTGCATCATGGATCTATTTTGACTTGGGTATCTCTGTGTAAAGTAGGATGTTCGAGACTCGGACTGACGCTAGAATGCTATCAAGAGACCTTGACCACTAGGGATCCAAACTACAGGTCGATCCTAATGGGTTCAGCTCAAACGTTCCATTGTGAGGCGGACTCAAGAAACCCTAGGCAACAAACCTTGTGGCATTCCATGTGAGTGTTGGGTAGCGTTGCTTAGACTCGTCTCTCAATGGACTGCTAAAAACATGCCTGGACAGCCGATAGGTGGGCATGTTACAACATTGGACATGTATTAGAGTCTACAGTAATATAGTCTGCTAGAGATAGACGTCTGCTTGATATATTTGAGCCCTCGATGCATTATGTCTTGGTTACAGATGCAGGTGAGCCTCTCACCTATGATGACGCTATGCGCAAGGGTGATAGTCACTCCTACGAGAGGGCTATGTAGTTTGAGATGGACTCTTTGCATAAGAATATGACTCGGGATTTGGTTGCATTGCCTAAGGGCAAGAAGGCTTTGCCGTACAAATGGGTATACAAGCTAAAAAGTGCCCCTAGAAACCCCAAGCCGGCTTATAAGGCAAGACTTATTACTAAGGGTTTTAAACAGGAGCATGGAGTTGACTTTGATGAAATCTTTTCTCTTGTGGTCAAAATGACCACCCTATGCTTGGTTTTGGCCTTAGCCGCACAACTTGACTTGGATATGTATCAAATGGATGTTAAGACTGCATTCTTGCATGGGGATTTGCATGATGATATTTACATGGAGCAGCCTAAGGGCTATGTAGAACTTAGCAGTGAGCACCTAGTTTGCAAGTTGAAGAAAATCATTTATGGCTAAAGCAAGTACCTAGGGAGTGGTATCATAAGTTTGATCCCTTTATGCAATCACAAGGCTATAGTAGGAGTGCTATGGATCCGTGTCAGTACATGAAGAAATCCCTTGATGGATTATTTCTTATTTTGGTACTTTATATGGATGATATCCTGATAGCAGGGAAAGCTCATGATGAGCTACATGCTCTTAAATCTCAGTTGAAGAAGAGCTTTGAGATGAAGGATTTGGGACAGGCCTCTCACACTACTCTACCTCTCATAGAGGGAATACATTCATAAAGTCCTTGAGCGTTTTTGCATGCAGGACGTGAAGCCTATTGGTTGTCCATTACCTTCTTATGTGAAGGTCTCACACAGGTTTATTGTCTGCAGACTTGTCTGTAGACAAAGTCCACAGACAGACAAGCATAGGACTGAGATGGCCAAGATCCCATATGCATAAGTTGCGGGCAGTTTGATGTATGCCATGATAGCCACTCATCCAAATATTTCCTTTGCAGTTGGTGTTGTGGCATGCTTTTTGGCTACACCTAGCAAGAACCATTGGGATGCCGTGAAGGGTATCATGAGATACTTGAAGGGCACAATAAATATATGTATTTGGTATGGCACCTAGGATACAGAAGTTGTGGGGTACACAAACTCCGATTATGCAAGACATGCAGATAGTAGATAGTCCAGTTCTGGCTATGTATTCACATATGTTGGAGGTGATGTCTCTTGGATATCCAGGGTTCAGAAGTGTATGGCTCTATCTACCACTGAGATCGAGTATGTTGTAGCCACCGAGGCCTGCAAGGAGGCCATATGGTTAGGCTGTTTGGTCCATGACCTTGGGATTGATGCTATACCTATGCTGTATTCAGATTCTATGAGTGCTATTCAACTAGCCAAGAATCCAATCTTCCATGCGAAGATGAAACACTTTGAGGTGAGGTATCACTTCATATGTGGGGTCATGGAGGACAAGTCTATTGACCTTGTCAAGATCTCCACTGTTGAAAATCTTATAGATCTACTCATGAAAAGCCTCACTATTGAGCGCTTTGCCTTCCTTAGGAGATTGATGGGCATTGGATAAGATGATGTTTTTCCTCATCCTGCTGTACATGTGTACATTGTACTATCTTTTTTCTTTTTTCTTTTCACTCCTCACTGGGTAAGATTCACCTTTAAGTGGGAGGTTGTTGGGGGTAAAGGTGCCTCCACCTAGCCACCCATTGATTACTACATTGACAATACCCGCCATTACACACTATAGGTGGCAGGTGCCCATCACCGTCACTTTACTCTTTATTCTTTTAGTGACAATTTGATCAAAGGAAGGCCAGGTCACTCATTGTGACTGTTGGAGTTCCCATTTTGTGTCTCTCTCTTTCTTGCTCTTACTCTCCTGCCATAGCTCTTCTAAGCAAGCTTCGATCCTTCTCACTTTTCAGAGTTTCCCTATCCTGTGGTCGCCTATATGAGAGCTGATTTTTGGAGTCCATTTTGAAGGAAAAAAGAGCTTGGGATGCTATAAAAGACCAATTTTTCATGCAAAATGTAACAGTTGTGGATCTATGAGCTTGAGTTTTCCTAGATGGAGTTCGATGCCATGAATCTAACGTAAGTCTTGGTTCATCGATCGAAGTCTATTGACTCCCCATTTAATCCTCGCAAGGTTTGCTGTTATGAAGCAACTATGTGATTTGGGAGCTCAAAAGTGCAGACAGAGGCTAGGTTTATAGATTTCGATGTCACAAAGCAGTCATCCGAATCAGAGTGTGTTCCAGTCTCTATTTGTGAAAGAAATCACTTTGCCAAAGTGTAAAACCTGCAAGCATGAACTATATCTTTTGGGGTTAAAAGTTTAAGCTTGGTTTAAGCTTAAGAATTGAAAAGGTGCATTTCATGAAACATAGGGGGAGGGGGACGCCGTTTTTTTCGGTGTCCCATTTTTGGATTAAAAAATGTCATTTTGTTGTGGTTTTGATGATGAGGGAAATGCTCAGGACAGTGAGTTCCTCAATTTCCTTGCCCTCCATCACAACAACGAATCGAAAATTGATGCATTCTATGAAGAGATATGATTTTAGGCTTTCTCTCTCCTCTCTCCTCTTGTTGTATGTTCTCATGGATTAGTGTATGAGAGAAGGGGGTGAGGCCGAGAGGAAAGATTTTAATCGTGCGATGATACGGGAGTAGAAAGGGACATGAATTGAGGTTGGATGGATCATGACTAGTTGTTGAAGAGCATGAATGAGCCTCCAATTTTGAAATACGTATTCATAAGGCGTGATTTCATGAGCAAGTCATCGATTTCATTGTTTTATGATAAATTTTGGTTGGAAATGGCTAGAAATTGTTATATTTGATTACTAATGTTTTGATTTATTTTTCATGTTGAAGTAATCAAGAAAAATCAGTCGTATAATAATTTTATGCTAAACACACAAAACTCGCAACTTGGTGATTTAAGGGAAATTATATGGTTTTTGGATTTTGTTGTACATATGATATTCCTATGGGCCGTTGAAATATAATAAGAAAATCATTTTTAGTAAGATCAATCAATCTAAACCAGTACATCAGTAATTATTAATAAATTTTTATAAATAAATAGAAAAAATGAAAAATAGATTTTTTGCATTTGAAAAATAAGAAAGAAATTATATTTATGAATGTATGGTAGAGCTAAATCGTGAGGTTTAGCCTCAATTTGGCCATATCTCTATGTTAGAGTGGGTTTTTATTGCTTTTGCAAAGGAAAAATACATCTTAAACCTACCAATGAATGCATAACTCCAAACAATAAGGAGAAGGGGTTATTGAGTGTTTAAAGTACGTTGAATTCTAATGTTTCATGATGCATATCATATAGGATTCATTGTTGTCTATAATTAAAAGGGTCTAGTAGCACGAGAAAGCTCGATACTAGTCCTAAGCAATGCAACAATTAAGGATTAGAAGAAATGCATTAAAAAAACTGTATTTCCACTTTCACAATGCCGATTATTAATGAATAAATTTATTTGAGCATGCTAGTAATACACAATTGCATTGTGTGCACCATATGATATCATATCTTAGATGCATAACACTTGTATGAGTGATGACCTACGTGGAGAGTGCGAGGTACCCTAAGCTGTAGGGCTAGAGATTTGGTTCTTTGGGGGATATTTGGTGAGGATTATTCATTATCTCTTGGATCAATTAATTAGAGGAGTGGAGTTTGTTTCGAATGTGTTCTATGTGTTCATGGTGCATCTTGAGGTCAATCGGAGAGGTGTAGAGGAGAGCCATAGTAGTGGGAGCTGCGGTGATCAACCGAGGGGTGCACCCTTTGTGTGTATTTACATGGTGTAACACTAACATGTTTAGGGACTCCCTCTAAGGAGTGTGGAGAAGAATATTTTTTTGACTACAAAATCATACAAACACAAAGTTCTTAGATGCTCCTGGTCGTGAGGCCGTGTGAGGTGGTTTGAGGCAAGTAGTAGGGGCCTGGCTAGTGCCATTGAGCCGGTGTCCTGCGGACCCGCCAAACCATGATGGGGTCAACTACAACCAGGATATTTTTAGGTCGGGACACTTATTTTGTTGCATGTGAAGTAGTATGGCTAAGGAAGATCTTATGGCATATGGGAGTACAAGATGAAGATCCAATAGTGCTAAGATGTGACAATCAGAGTTGTATCGCCATTGCCAAAAATCCAAAGCCCATGGAAAAGGAAATATTCCTTAGCTAACTAGGGAAGGTTCATAATGACAAGCTAACCTTCTTGGGCTATAAAAGGAAGACCCCTCCAAGGCCATCATCAATGTATCTTTCACCCAGTCAAAGTTCACGTCAAAGTTCTTCCAGCTACCCTTAAGCTCTTCTCCTATCATCTATCTTTGGATTGCCATCTAAGCTTCAAAGTGGAAGTATAAGGGTGGATGGAGCCATCTTGTGTGTCAGTTCATTTGAAATTAAAGCAATTTCTATTCTTCTCATATTTTTTGTGTGCTCTCTACCCCTTGCTTAGATTCTACTCACTATGCCATGTAATTTCTACACAAGTGAGTATATGCATGAGATCCATGCATCTATATCTCCATGTGCTACATGTAGAGGATGCAAACTATATGAGATGGAACATGATTTATGCCTCAAGTGCATCAACATGCACCATTATGGTACATGGAGATTGAGTATAGTATGAAGTGAGGAAGAGGCCTCTTAAAAAAGCTAGTAAGTTTCATCTTCAATTTTTGGCATCATCAACTAGCATATAGGATACTTGTGCATTTTACAATATCTACGATTTTTAGCATATTATGAATTATAGGAAAAAGAGGGAAATTTTTATATTCATCATGGCTTTTGTGACCATATAGGTCATGTTTAAGGATCTGAAATAGTAGCCATGCACTAGAAGAAGGTAGTCATGTATGTCACCATTTGTGGGTGGATTCTACATGTTGTATAGCCATGATCAAGTAGATGATACAAGCTTGTACATAATGCAAAAAACATCTTGTGAAACAAAATGTATGCCTCAACTACATATCACATGCTAGTTAAATAGGGAATCTTGGGTGCATCTTTAAGCAGTGTGCAACAAAGTGCAACAAAGATATAGAATCTCTCAAGGTCATAGAGTGATCAACAATGCAGAAATGCTTGTTGTTGCAACAAGGTATGCATGGCTACACATATGTAATTGTAGAAGTTGACAAGGGTAATACTTTTATGATGCTTCTTTGTGCTAGATGAGATGAATTCTATTAAGAATATGTAGAGTGTTTTGGCAAAGTTGAGGGCCATCTTTACAAATTGCAAACTCTATACAATGAAGAAAAAGAAGTATATAAAAGTGATGGCTAAGGCTTTAACCTACCAACTACAAGTTAAATAACATCACTTGCCTATAAACTTGTGGTGAAGGCTTGAATTCTAAACTTGCACATAAACTTGTGGCAAAGACTTGATAAAATTCACAATCACAATTAACAAACATATATGTATGAAACCAATTGTTACAACCTTTTATAAAAATACATAACTACATAATATAAAAGACAATGAAAATGTAATGTAAATTACATTAAGCCATTTCTTATTAAGTCTAAAAATGAGAGAGAGAGTGAGAGGGGGGGGGGGGGGGGGGGAGGACCCCTATTTCTATTTTCAATTTAAAAGTACAATTACACATACAATTTTCAGTGAAATAGGTGTTGCATGAAATCTTCAATTAAAATGTAATTGCATGACATCAATGCTAAGTTTAGTTGGTATTGCGTGATATCAATTTTATGTTATATTTGTGCAATTAAAATAGACAATTGCATGATAGAATAGACACTAGAAATGTGACATAAATTACATTAATTATTGCTCATTATGTTGAAAAATGAGAGAGACAGAGAGACAGAGAGAGAGAGAGAGAGTGTGTGTGTGTGTGTGACAACACAACATGTATATGCACAAAAACTCAAACATATGAGTAGTGGATGATAAGTGACAACTACCTCATGACATGCATAGCATATGCCAATTAGCAAGTCCCCCCTACCACATATGTGTGTGTGAAAGTTCACACATACACACAGAGAGTGATAGAATAGGATTTCCTCATCAATCCTTATGATATGCACACTTGGGTAAGTTACTCATGATTATATGTGTGCATCACATGGGTTCAAAATAAGATATTTTTAAAATACCATTTTTATACATTTTTGACATACAAAAGGGTGTAATATAATGGGGTTATTTACAAATTGAATAGAAAAGGGTTATGTTTTATTTAGGAAAAATTCAAAGATAAGGATATTTATAAATAGGCCTTGAACGCACGTGATGTAGAGGATATACATATAGTAACTTCCCCGAGCATATCAATTGTATGACCCCTTCTATCATGCATGTGCATGTAGGTGTCCATACACACATGCACATGTACACACACTAAGTGACAAGAAATAATTTCCTCATGACATATATATGATGAATTCATGGTGCATGCCAATTGGCAACCTCTCCTAACACAAAAACTATATAATATGAGAGAGAGAGAGAGAGAGAGAGAGATTACCTAGAAGGTAAGGAAGAGAATGGGGCCTAATAGGGCCCCTTGTGCCTCTTTTTATAGATTTTGTGACATGCGACTTTTGTTTGGGTTTGGTGGGCCCATTACGCTTCTATTTTTTCTTAGTGAGTATTACGGTATATTAAGGAGGCCTAATAGGCTTTTCACATATACCAAGTTACTTTTTACCTACTCATGAGAAATCAATCATGGTGTACATCAAACAACCAATTGTGATGCATATGGAACCCTAGCCATTTTAGCCTTCTCCTCATCTACCTTGGGATTTCCTTATTCGTTAAGTTTCAAATATGGAGGCAATGGAACATTGATAGCATTCTCTCTCTCCATATTGAAACACCATACCTCCCCAATGCATCCCTTTTGAGACAAATATAGTATATTTTTGTCATGATCTCACATAATCCACATATCAAGAGTGTGACCAACATTTCCCACAAGTCATTTATATCAAAGGTTGCATAAAATATTTTCTTTAAAGATATCCACATCCATGAATGAGTTCCTAGCAACAATCGACATAACATCCACATAAAGAATCAAGATAATAAGGCTATGATCCCTAGCATTCCTCCTATATAGGGGCAGTAATCGATCTCACTCTTAGCATATCCCTAATACTGTATAAAGGCATTGAAATTATGATACCATTCATTCGAAGCCAATTTCAAACCATATAAGCTCTTACATAGCTTAAATACCAATTTCTCCTTGCCTTCCATAACAAACCCCTCAAGTTGTTACATGTAAATATGATCCCCATGCAAGAAAGCATCTTTAAATCCATTCGAGCCAACTCCATATATTCTCTAGCAACCAAAGAAAGAATTGTATAAAGGATGGTCTTCTTGACTACTACTGAGAGGACCTCATCATAGTTGAACCCCTTTTCCTCCTTAAATCCTTTGGCCACTAATCTTGCCTTTATACTTAGGCAATGCAATCATATGGAAATACCTTCAACTTATAGATTCACTTATATAGTAATGCATGTTTATCCTTAAGAATAATGGAAAGCTGTAGACGTTTGTGGACTTTAAAATCTGAACTCCCAGATAAAGAAAGATCACTTCTCTATTCCTTTCATTGACCAATTTTGCGATATAGTGATAGGACATGAGCTATAATGTCTATTGGACAAATTCAATGGGTATAATTAGGTGCAGATTGCAGAAGAAGTCCACTCCAAGATGACCTTCATGAAAAAATGGTGGACATATGCCTATAAAGTGATGCCATTTGGACTCTGTAATACCCCAACTACCTTTTAGTGTGATGATGGCCGCATTCTAGAACCACCTACATGATTTCATTGAGGTTTATTTAGATGATTTCTATGTTTTCAATCTGCCACTCTATAAGCATTTTAGAACCACCTATACAATTTCATTAAGATAGATTTAGATGATTTCTGTGTCTTCAGTCTGCCACTCTATAAGCATTGTGACACTAGAGCAATGCTTTGATCGATATCAGGAGTATAAGATCTCCCTCAATCCTGACAAATACATCTTTGGGGTCTCTTCAGGAGTCCTATTGGGCCACATTGTCTATGCACAAGAAGTAGCAATAGACCTTGCCAAGATTGAGAAGATTGTAGCTCTAAGCACACCAAATAATCTAAAACAATTTGGGGGATTTTCTAGCCATATGGGCTACTATAGGAGATTCATCACCCACTTTGCACAACAAAGATAGTCCCCCTACACAAGCTCCTAAGAAAAGAGGTAGAGTTCATTTGGACAAATGACTATGAAGAAACCTTTAATACCTTGAAGTAGTGCTTGATTACAGCACCCATCTTGCATCCTTCTAATTAGATGAAGAAATTCCATGTGCATACTAATGCATCAGTCAAAGGGATAGGCATAGTTCTCTATCAAAAAACTGCTTCAAAGCTGGACCAAAAAATTTATTATGCAAGTCAGAAATTCATTGATAGAGAGTGTAACTATACAATGAAAGAGCTTAGGTACTTGGCAATGGTGTTCACCTTGGAGAAGTCTCGACATTACCTTCTATTAACACCTTTCAAGCTTTATGTGGATCATAAGGTTCTATACTTCCTGATGAACACAGCTGATGAGAAAGGTAGAATGATGAGGTGGCGACTCCTATTCGAGGATTTTGATTTTGAAGTGGTCACTAAACTTGGTCATTCCCATATCTTGATCGATCATCTATCACAAATACCTTAGAGTAGCAAAGAGCAACAAGATGATACAGACCTTCCTGATGTAGCTTTGTTTCTAGTAGAGACTGTGACCCCATGGCATGTAACCATTGCCAAACTATTGGCCACACTACAATACCTCCCTGGTATCTCTAATAGAGAGAAAAAGAAGCTTATGTTGGAGTTAGTCCCTACTCCATGCTAGGCAGCACTCTGTACAAGAAAGGAAAACATTAACTATTATAGAGATGCATAGCAAGAGATGAGATCGGAATCATCCTAAAGGCAAGCCATGATGAGCCATGTGGAGGACACTTTGCAAGAGAAATGACAACTAGGAAGTGGCTCTTCTTGCAAGATATTGGTGGTAGCCAATCCTCCACAAAAATACCTATGATTACTCTAAGAGTTGTGATGCCTATCAATCAATGGGAAAGCCCACAAAAACCAATGCAATGCCATTACAACCTATCCTTCCATTTGAGAAATGGGGCATCATCTTCATGGGCCCAACCAACCCTCCAACCAAACAAAAGTAATACAAATACATTCTAGTATGTACTAATTATGTAATGAAGTGATGTGAAGTCAAAGCTCTCAAATGAGATGGTGATAGTGTAGTTCTATTCCTATATTAGAACATTGTCACCTACTTTGGTAGTCCTTTGGAGCTTGTAAGTGGTAGAGGTACTCATTTTCTAAACAAGATCATGGAAGATGTAACAGAGATCTACAAGATCTGCGATTGCAAGTCCACACCCTACTACCATCAATGGCCAAGTCAAAGTTACCAATTACATACTTTGCTCAATCCTCACAAGGAAAATTGATGCACATTGCCGTGACTGGGATGATCTACTTGTAGAGTCCCTCTAGGCTTATAGAACCTCCCATAAGGCCACAACAAAACATATACCTTTCTAGTTGGTCTATGGTACAAAAGTCATCTTTCTTATTGAGTTGGAAATTTTCCTCTCTATGTATAGCCATCAAAAAATGCCTAGCAAATGCAAAGTTCCTGCAATGTTGTCTCTTGCACTTGGAATGTCTAGATGAGACTCAAAGGATGGCCTTATAGTATATGGAAGCTACACAAGCCTAATGCAAAGCTTACCATGATAGCTAAATAAAAATAATTCAAAAAAGGTGATCTTGTCATGGCCTATGACTCACCCTTTAGTAAATTTTCTAGAAAGCTTCAATAATGTTGGATGGGCCCTTACAAGGTACTTGTAAGGGTAGTCAATCCTAATTGTTGTGTG
This sequence comes from Lygodium microphyllum, assembly GCF_053477565.2. Lineage (NCBI taxonomy): Eukaryota > Viridiplantae > Streptophyta > Polypodiopsida > Schizaeales > Lygodiaceae > Lygodium > Lygodium microphyllum. The sequence goes on along the minus strand of NC_141137.1, from coordinate 5,048,666 downwards.
TAGATACAAGCCATAGATGCCTCCAATGATCTATTCCTAATTAATAGCTATTGCTTGAAGAAATATTTTTATCCCTGGGGACTCTGACCATCAAAACAACAGATGGTTCCTATTTCCCTTTGTTGGCATTGCTCCTTAATTTTTCTCATGACGTTGCTTCTCATAGTCATCATCATGTGGATTCTATTGATGAAGTGGATGATTTCTATTATATTCTCTATTCCACCTCTTGCCCCTATTCTATTCCACTTCATTATAATCCAATGGATGTGGCGCAACTGGTCCTGAACATTGGTATTCTTACCTTTGTGTGTGTGTGTGTGTGTGATGAGAGAAAAGGACTTTGGTCCCTTCCATGCCAACCTACTCTTCGAGAAAAGGTAGAAACACCCTCGGGAGTATGGAGAAAAAAAGCCAACTATTATGGGAGAAAATGAAGAAATTTCTTGTCATAATAGGCCTAGCTCAAAGAAAATATACTAAACACCCTTGGATAGGAAGCTGGCTATGGAAAAGGTAGTGACATCCTACAGTCTAGATACATTACCTCTCTTGATGATCTTTCTAGGATACAGTTCTGATACCACCTCCCTTGGTACAATGTCTCTCTCCTACTTCAGTGGATGTTTGACACCTATAGCAAACCAAATATCTTCATCCAACCCACGTTTCTAATTTATTTTCTACCTCCATGGGTATTCCTCTTCTTTAGCAGATGTTTGATGTCATCGATAGTCGAAGCTAATCTTCATTGACAACCATTGAGAGTGATGTGAGCTTTCATCCTAATAGGATGGGGATGTGAGTATGAGCTGCTCTTTGTATTCATTCATAGAGTGTGAGACAGAGGGTTTGTGCAAGTGACCAATCTTTTTTCTTTCAATTCAAATGTGTGATGATATTTTTGCATACATGGTTTGGGCCTCTTAATGCATGAAGCATAATCTATTTTGTGCATGACACTATAAGACTCCTTAGCCTTCCTTGTTGCACCATATGTCGACACAAAGTGGGATGCATGATTGCACCATCAATTGTGCAGAAGGCATACAACCCTCATATAATTAACAATAAGGAGTACATTAATGGGTGTCAAGAATGGGGCTATTCTCCTATATCTATCAATAGAGCATAAGACAAAGGGGGGGGGGGGGGGGGGGAATGTGTGACTTATCTTTTGTTTCAACCAACAAAGAGGTGAGGATTGAGGGACATAATGACAATTGGTGATCATATATGTTCTTGCTTCCCTTTGCACACATAGGACATGTTGAGATATCGAGCTCCACTCATCATATGCCAGGGTGACCGTTGTGCATTTATGTCACCGACTTGTTAGTTGCAGATGCGGTTGGTACACCGCTCATGAATAATAGCTAGATGATAGCTATCCTTATCTACTCTAGTTCGTGGTTTAGTTAGTATGCCACCTTAGTTAGTTGAGTTTGGTTTGAGACCCATATATAGGGTTCTTTTATTTCCTTGTATTAGAGTTCTTTTTGGCTTACACAACTAAGAAGAGGAAAACTGTTTTCAGCCTCCACCCTTGTGTGTATTCCCCCATTGTGTAAGTGAGAAAGCTACAAGTGAGACTCCTTCCTTCTCTCCCACAATCTTGACATGGTATCAGAGCCCAGTTCGTGGTAAGGAGCTCAAGAAAGCAAACCAAGTTCGCAGTGTTTTGGTAAGAGGACCAGTGTTGCTTTCATTTTTCGAGTTTGGGAGCAAGTCTCTACAGGTAGCACAACTGGAAGTGCAAGAGTGCATTGTCTCAGATTGAGACGCCCTTTGCGGCCATTTCGGGGCCTGTTTTTTTTATTTGAGGCCATTTCAAGTCATGTTTTGGAGGCAGAATTTTTCCGCACGCACTCAGGAAAAGGCCCTGTTTTTTGTTGTGCGACCATTGTTCTATAGGCCGATGAAAAGTTACTGTAGAAATTGCATCGTATGTCTGTGCGCAGAGACATTGGGAGTTACAGAATCATCCTTGTTGCTTGTTGATGCAAAATCATCACTAGGAGTGACTGTGTGGTCAAATACCACTTTTGTCAATTTTGTAGATTTGCCCTTGTGAGGCTGAAGCTATGTTTTTTGCAGTGACAAAATTTTTTGCAGTGTTCTGTAATGGCGTCTGATTCTCTTTTACAGATTGTCACTGAAAAGCTTGACAAGAACAACTTCCAAGCATGGAAGTTTAGAATGACGAATTTTCTTATGGGAAAAGGATATTGGGAATTTGTTGCAGGAAATGAAGAAGAACCAGTTCTTCCTGATGTTCACAATCAACAGCAAATGCAGGCATTTAAAGGATGGCATGAGAGAGCCAGAAAAGTTATGTACTGGCTATCTATCAGTATTTCAGACTCTATGATTGTACATATTCAGGATGCAAGTACCCCAAAGGAGGCATGGGATACTTTGTCAAAAATGTATAGCACAAATACGCAAGCCAGGAAAATGCAACTCAAGCAAGAGTTGCACAATGTGCAAAGAGAAAGTATGAGCATCAATGACTACCACATGAAGGTGAAGAAGATTGCAGATGCACTTGCTTCCATTGGGTCGCCAATGGAAGATGATGATTTAGTTTCTGTGACCTTGAATGGTCTAGGAAAGGATTATGCACAGTTCTAGACATCCATTTCCGTCCGTGAAAGATTTCTTGATTTTGAGGAGTTGATTGCTCTTCTAATTTCTGAGGAGCAGGGAAATGGTGGTGCATCTTCTTCAGGAGAAACTTCAAAAGAAGCTGTCTTTTACTCAAATGCTGGAAGAGGTAGAGGAGGCCGATCTGGAGGCCGTGGTAGAAATCAGAATATGCAGCAAACTCAAGAAAACCAGTCCTATGGAGGAGGACGTGGTAACTCTAGAGGCAAGGGGAGCCAAAGAGGTCGTGGTGGATGGCAAAGAGGCCAAAATGCAAACAGCAATGTTGAATGCTACTACTATGGTAAAATGGGTCATATGGCTAAAGACTGCTATAAAAAGCAGAATGACATCATGAATGGAAAATTGCAACAAGGGAATTATGCATCTTCTAGTAGAAAAGGTGATGACAGAAATGAGCATTTGTTTATGGTGCATCACATGAACAATTCTGTGACAAGTGTAGAAGAAAGCAATGAAGTGTGGTATGTTGACTCAGGTGCGTCAAACCACATGACAGGTCATGCAGAATGGATGCAGGATGCAAGGAAAATGAAAAAACTAGGATTTGTGGAGATTGGTGATGATACTGCACATCCTATTGTGCAAATTGGAAAAATTTCTTTGTCTATGCAGGATGGGAAAAAGAAATACCTGTCACATGTATTTCATGTCCAGAATATCACCAAGAATCTGGTTTCTATTGGTCAAATGGTTGATCAGGGCTTGCAGGTCTGATTTAATCCTCATGGATGCTTTGTTGAGGATATGAAAAATAAAGGTCGCTTGATAGCAAAAGGAAAGAAGAAGGGCAGAATGTTTACGTTGGATGCAGACATGCCTGAATTGAGTGCAGCAATGTTTGCACATGGGACCGTTGTAGTTGCAGATATTGATATCTGGCATAAACGCATTGGTCATGTTTATTTACAGCGACTTAAATCAATGCAGGCCCAAAATATTATTACAGGATTGCCTAAATTCAAGGTTGCAGAAATGCATAAGGTATGTGAAGCCTGTCAATTTGGAAAACAGGCAAGGAAACCATTTCCTAGACATGTTCAAGAGAGTGAGAAGCCATTGGAATTAATCCACTCTGATGTGTGGACTACTAAAGCTACATCTATTGGAGACTGTCATTATTTTGTCACTTTTATTGATTACTATAGCAGAAAAGTTTGGGTGTATTTTATGAAAAAGAAAAGTGAAGTGTTTGGGCATTTCAAAACTCTTAAAGCTATGGTTGGAAAAGAAACAGGCCTACAAATAAAATGCCTAAGGTCAGATGGAGGGGGAGAGTACCTCTCAAATGAGTTTGCAAGGTTCCTGCAGGAGCATGGCATAAAGCAGCAATATTCATGCAGTCATACCCCACAGCAAAATGGAATTGCAGAAAGGAAAAACAAGCATATTGGAGAGGTATCTCGTGCCATGCTCAACAAAAAAGACCTGCCAGATTTTTACTGGGCTGAAGCAGTTGCTACAGTAGTCTACATAATGAACAGGACTCCCACTACAACAATACATGGCATGACTCCAGAGGAAAGGTATACTGGTAGGAAACCAGATATTTCTCATTTGAAAAATTTTTGTTGCATTGCCTATGTTCATGTGCCAGATGAGTTGAGATCCAAGTTGGATCCAAAAGCTGAGAAGTGTATCTTTATTGGTTACTCTCTACAGCATAAAGGGTATAGATGCTATAACCCTTCTACTCGTAAGTTTACAGTGAGCAGAGATGTTTTTTTTAATGAGATGAGTAGCTGGTATAAACCAATAAATGTGATTGATGATGTAGATGCACAAAATGGTAATGCTACATAGAATTCACAGCAGCAGTCACAAAATATTAGTGGACATGGAGTGTCCTCTAGCAGTGGTTCACATTCTTCGCCATGGGCAGGCAGATTGAGATCAGGAGAATCTCCTCAAAACAATGCAGATAGTGGTATGTAGGTTTCACGAAAAGGAAAGAGAAGGTAGATCAGCCCATGTTTAATGTGAATGCAGGTCACTCTTATGTGGATGGTGAATCCAGTGGCTCAGAACAGAGCATTGATGATGAGTTGGGTATTCCTTCTATTGTTACACCTGGAGTAAGGAAGACCAAGGATGTTTTGAGAGCATCTGGAAGTGAAGCTACTTTGCATAGATCTACCAGAGCTAGGTATCCTGTGGATAGGTTGAAATATGATGGATTTACAGCCATTCACTATGCCTATATAGTCAAAGTGATACAGGAACCAGAACCCACTTCCTTTGAACAAGCCATGGGAAAATAAAAATGGGATAAAGCCATGGATTAAGAAATGGATGCCTTGGAAGTAAATGCTACATGGGAATTGGTACCTTTGCCTAAAGATAAGAATGCAATTGGTTGTAAGTGGGTTTATAAAGTGAAACACAATGCAGATGGTTCTATGAACAGATACAAGGCAAGATTAGTAGTCAAGGGGTATGCACAAACATATGGCATTGATTATGAAGAAACATTCAGTCCGATTGCAAGGATGGCAATCGTAAGAGCAATCATTGCTATGGCTGCATCAAAGGGATGGTCTTTACATCAGATGTATGTAAAGAATGCCTTCTTGCATGGCGATTTGCAAGAAGAGATCTATATGGAGTAGCCACCAGGTTATGTGCATGCTGTTCATCCTGAGTTTGTTTGCAGGCTGAAGAGCATGGTCTGACAAGATAGGATAGTATCTTGTCACTATTGGCTTTCAGATTTCCAAGGCAAACTTCTCACTTTATGTGAGAAAAACAAAGAAAGGTATTATGATGCTTGTCATTTATGTTGATGATTTGATTATCATAGGTGATAGTGATGAAGATATCCTTCATGCAAAAATGTTGTTGAAGCAGAAGTTTAAGATGAAGGATTTGGGAGAGGTGCGTTATTTCTTGGGCATTGAGGTGATAAGATCACCAAGTGGAATATGGCTCTTGCAGAGGCAATATGGATTGGATATGCTGTCCAAATATGGGAAGATAAGCTATAAGCCTATTTCAGTTCCTTTGGAGCAGAATGTGAAGCTGAGCACAGATGTAGGTGAGCTTCTAGAAGACCCTACTATGTACTGACGCATAGTAGGAAGTTTGATTTATATGACTATTACCAGGCCAGATTTGAGCTATGCTGTTGGATTGGTGAGACAATTTATGCAGGCTCCAAGGAAACCGCATTTGGATGTGGCTAGACACATACTCAGGTATGTGAAGTCCACATTGCAGTATGGACTATTTTATGAGACTGGGGTTTAGATACAATTGCATAGATACACTGATGCTGATTGGGCTGGTAGTATTTCTGATAGACGATCTACCAGTGGATATGTGTTCTCTTTTGGGAGTGCTGCAGTCACTTGGAGCAGCAAGAAACAGCCTACAGTTGCCTTGTCAAGCACAGAGGCTGAGTACAGGGGTGCTACTTTATGATATGCATCAGCCTATAGATGGGCCAGTTGTCATTTATTGTAACAATGTGAGTAGTATACACTTGGCAAATAACCCAGTCTATCATGCTAGAACAAAGCACATTGAGGTGCATTATCACTATGTGTGGGAGAGGGTTTTACTAGGTCTTATTGATCTAGTTTATGTCAGCACAAAGGATCAGGTAGCTGACATATTCACGAAAGCATTGGGCGCAGAGAAGCTCGGCAAGTTCAAAGACCTGCTTGGTGTGCAGGAATTGGGATTGAGCTCAAGGGGGAGTGTTGAGATATCGAGCTCCACTCGTGATATGCCAGGGTGACCGTTATGCATTTATGTCACCGACTTGTTAGTTGCATATGCGGTTGGGGCACTACTCATGAATACTAGCTATATGACAGCTATCCTTATCTACTCTAGTTTGTGGTTCAGTTAGTATACCATCTTAGTTAGTTGAGTTTGGTTTGAGACCCATATATAGGGTTCTTCTATTTCCTTGTATTAGAGTTCTTTTTGACTTACACAACTAAGAAGAGGAAAACTGTTGTCAGCCTCCACCCTTGTGTGTATTCCCCCATTGTGTAAGTGAGAAAGCTACAAGTGAGACTCCTTCCTTCTCTCCCACAATCTTGACAGGACATGAATATGTAACCACAATAGGATATGCTACTCTATGTTGTGTCTTGCACTATACGACTCCCTAGCCTTGTCTCTCGCACCTATGCTAGATAGGGTAGGATACACTAATTCACTATCAATTGTGTGCTAGCATACTCTCTCTAAGCCTCTCAATCTTGTTTATTTCTCAACCATGTGTACATTATGGGTTTTTCAACTCCTCTTTGAGTGATGTGATCTATGGAGCAAGTAATTGATCTATCATTCCAACATGAGTGACTATTGAGATGAGTACTATATTCTTCGTCAACAGCAAACCATTGGTCTTCATCAACAATTCTACCTTCCTAGGTGTTGTTGCATGGGCCTTGCCTTGATTGGAGTATGCTATGTCAAGTCGTGGTATCTCTTGGAGTTGACTTCAGCCCCTTGATGTGCAACTGATCGTTCCCTACAACTAGTGAAATGAGCCAAGTGTTTTTAACCCTACTCTTACATATATGTGTGTATATTATGTCTTGAGTTTTGGGACATCATACTCCATCCATCTATCAATGTATAGCCCATGTTGGTTGTCTTCACCTAATTTGTTACTATAGGTCAAAAGTGTGGGGATGAGAGTCCTTACATGTCCATCTTACATAAACCCATGCAAACATCCTTTACACTCCATCGATTGAAAATATTTCTTTTTCAAACCTTGTTGAGATCCCTACCCCACCCATCCATGATGTCACACCCCAAACCCTGTTATTTTTCCCTTTCCTTTATATTCTTTTTTTATTTTGCATGTTTTCTATGTGAATGTACCCTAAGTCTACTAGAACTAAAATCTGATATCATAGTCATGTTCGTCCCTTTGACCTAGATGCTTTTCCCTTTTAGAACCCTCTATTCCAAGCAATGATTCATAAGTTATTAATTCTTGAACAATTTTATATGAACTAGATGTATTTCTACGCGAATGTGTTTTTTTGTATTGGAACAATGCTTTGATGTGACCACCCCAACCTATTACTTCCCTTGGATGTTTTTTCTTTTGATAGCCCATAATTTCAACACCCAAATTTATTGCTACTACTTTTTTCCTGTTTGCGATAAATTTCTTACGTTATTTTCTCTTTTTCCATGTGAACATCATCTCTTCTCTTTGGCACTATGTTCTAACTTGATAGCCCTATGCAGCTTATCAAACTAGACCTTTTTTATTTTTCTTGCCCCCCGTTCTTGTGCACATATTTTTTGTTATTATTTTTCTATGGTGTTTTCTTATGCATTTTTATTTTTTTCTCATGTAAACATACCCCCCTAAATTGCATTTCTTGACAACCATGTTAAGCACTTCCACCCCAACATTTCTCCTTTTCATTGTACTCTATTTCAACTCATGGATTCCCTCGAATTAATTTTTGATTCCTTTTACATGACTTTTTTTTATGTTTTTCCATGCGATCCTGTCCTTTTCATGACCCACCTATGTTTTGACTTGACAATCGTGTGTGGCTTCTCATCTTGCCTATTTTTTCTTTTTATTGTACTTTGTTTCAATGGACAAATCTCTTGATTTTAATTTTCACATGCTCATACATGTGCCTTTTTCACATATTTTCCATGTAAATGCCTCTTTTTTATGCCAAATACCTTGTTCAGGTCATCAATCTCATTTTTGCTATCACATGTCCACTTTTTCTTTTTTTTCCACCTTCATCCCCGATAGCCAAATTTTTCAAAATGAATTTTTTCATACTTTCACTTGAGCCCGCCTCCTTGTCTGCCTGCGTGTATTGGAAAATCAAAGTGAGAGCATCAAGTTGTGTGTACAAGAGGGAGAAGAGAGCTCAAGTACAAGAAGGAAATCTTCCTTAGTAAGTTGCTTAAGTACAACTAAGGTATTCTCTCTATGCCTGAGAGTGATCTCCAAGATGTTTATATAGCCTCACTATAGGCTAGGGTTAGGGTTTCCCTTGCCCTTCAGTTCATTCACACCTCACCTTCCCTCATGCACCCTTGCTTACTCAAGGTTCCCATGCTATACTTCTAAACAACCCCCCTCTTTCCCCCCCCCCCCCCCCCCCCCCAATGAATCACTAGAATTCCTTTATAAATTAGGCTACAATGATGTTTATGGAAAGATGATGCAAAAAATACTAGAAAAGTCAATCATTAGGTGCTTTGGAGACATAGTTGGCCTCCAATTCTTCGGGTACTTCAAGAGAGTTTGGACGTTTACTAGTGATATGCCCTGTTTGTTTACATATTTTGCACTTCATCTTGTTATGATATTTTTTTCCAGTAGTTGCTTGCAATATGTCCTTTTTTATTGCAAAACAAACATTTAGTATTCACGCTATGAACTAAGATTTTTGTTGAGGTAGATGCCGAGCCAGTGATGTCTTTCTTTTGGTTTCTTTTCTCCTCATCCAAACAAGACTGATGACACCTTCAAGTGTAGGATTTGATATATTTAGGCAAGAGTTGAAAATACTTTCCTTATGGCTTTCAAGAGTATGGCAATGGAATATTCTTTAGCAACTAGAGCTCTGACCAAAGTTAATTGAGCATGAGACCCTTCATGTGGGAAATGAACTCTCTCAGGTCTTCTCCTTGCTTGTATTCCAAGCTGAAGACCTGAGAGAGTTCATTTCCCACATGATACTCAAGCTCATCCTCTTACATCATACAAATTCTCAAGCTCATCCCACTACTCCTTTACAGTTGCAAGCTAGTCAATATGGTGAATTAAGCATTCATCCATGTGCAACATTATTATGGCTTGAGGTCTTACAAGGACCAATGGCTTTGGTCCCTTTAACAAAGGGCCAATAACCCCTCTCCATCATTTTATATTTCACTAATATGTGCCAAGGTGGATGTCTCTCCCATCAATCTTGCTGATTTGAGGCTTTACATCAACCTAGGCCATGATAGGAAGGTCTTACTGATTGCACAAGGCAATGGCAGCATCTAATCCTTTACAAGGCAAACAATAAGAGCAGAAGTAATTAAAATGATGTTTTAATCCAAGTGAATAGCAAGTTGATAGTAACTAATGTGTCCTTAGACACATAAGATTTGATGAAGGGAAGGAAATGTTCTATGTGTTTATATTTGACACATAGCCTTACAATGATCCAAAGTGAGATGAAGTGAGTTAAGCATTTAGGAAATATGCTTAAGATTTTTAAAAAATTAATCTCCTGAAGGCATAAACTATCTTCCACAACTAATTTGAACCAAGATTGCGACTCAAAAATGGAGTATTAGTGCTTACAAGCACTCATCTCAAGTTTATGCCTCACTTGAGATGTGAAGTGTTGACCTTTTGAAGTGTTAGTCTTAATGGACTTCTTGATATCGATTAAGTGTGTTCAGCCTAAAGAGAGAGCTTCTAGGTCTGCAATAAACTCCAAAGAAGATTAATCAATGATTAAAATCACGATTAGTGGCTTCCAGGGTGATGAAGGTTGGAATGAGAAAGCTTGAAGCTTTCTAGCTATGGTTACCAGCCAAACCCATAGTTATAGTAGTAGCTAAGGAGGAATTTTAAGAAACCCTTTTAGGATTGGATAGCCCACTTGGGGGACTAGCAAAGTCTCATTGTAGCACAAATGATTGCACCCCCTATAGCCCACACCTACTGTATAAACTCCACACTATCCAAATCTACACGGTTTTTGAAGATTACATAATGCTTAGCTCATGCATGCCAATGTCGAGCTCTATTGTGCTATGCTGTTGTTCCCTAAGGTGGGGAGAAAGTTCCTAAAAGAAACCTTGTTGAGATATTGCCTCATTTCCTCTCCCCAGGTCCTCCGATGTGGCTAGTGGTCAAAACTAGCTATGGTGGAGAAGAATATAAAATGAGAAGAATGAGTTCTTCTTGTGCACTTAGGTCAAGAAGGAGTTAGGGAAAGTGTGGTTGATCAGATATTGCTATGATACCATGTAAGAACATCAAAGTGAGAGCACAAAGTTTTGGACACAAGAGGGAGTACAAGAAGGAAATATTGCTTAGTAAGTTACTCAAGTACAACTAAGGTACACTCTCTCTTTGAATGAGAGTGACCTCTAGGCTACTTATATAGCCTAATGTGGGCTAAGGTTAGGATTTCCCTTGCCCTTCAATCCATTCACACCTCACCTTCCCTCATGCACCCTTGCTTACTCAAGGTTCCCACACTATCCTTCTAACAACATGATCATGCTTCCTAGTAATAAGTGTAACTAATACATGTAAAAAAGACAAATGCAACATGGATAAACATGATGTGCCATAAGATTATTCATCAAAAGCCTAGATGGATGCAAAGTATTGAGCTCCCTTACCTTAAGTACTAGAGTATGTTCACATGTATAAAAATATCTAACTTTGGAATTTACATGCTTAAATGGAAGTGTACTCAAATCAAGCACAATTAGGTTTGATTACATTTATATTTCTTGATAATACTCAAATGGTTTGCCATAAAACACTAAACCATAAGTACATAGCTGTGATGAAGTTAAGTCTTGAGAGTTTTACTAGCCTTCAAAGCTAATAGATTGAGGGCCATAGTGCAAGTCAAATGTTGCATGCTATTAGCAACTAGAAAGTGCTCATAGATTGATACTATATATAGATGGTATGTATTCTTGGGGTTACCATTTGACGTGCTAGCTTGTTACCACCTTAGAAAGGTAAAGGAGGCTCCACATGAGGTAGAACTTCCAAAGATAAGGATTCTTGGGGTGATGGTGCTATGAATTCTAACTTTGATATATAAGCAGGCAAACCCCATCCATCTAGCATCATTCTTCTATATGACGGATTTTGTTGAGCCTTGCATGTTTGAGATAGGTCAACACCTATATAGAACAATCAATTTTTCCATGTTAAATACTCACTTACATGTAAACTAGATATAATAAGAGTAGTTTTGAGATATCTCTTGATAATGAAATATGGATAAGCAAAATGTTATGAGAGATCTCTTTATAATGAAAGATTCATAAGAAAAACTAGCATTCAATCTTAAATATGTTATCATATCACCACAGTAAATCAATCGATTGACCACCTTCTCCAGCAACAAGTTTGGTGTAGAGATCAACAAGGTTAGGGCAATTATGTTGGCATTTGTTGGACCAAACACCTTTAAGGTATTTACTCCCAACAAGTGTATCTGAAGAAAAACCAATAGACCTCCTCTCAAGACCACATGATGCCACGCATTGGTCTCAATCCATTCGGTGAAATTGGATGCTTCCACTAAAGAGGCCTACCAATAAGCAAGCATGAATTTGAAAAAGTCTCAATTGTGGTTTCTTATTGATATATAGAAGAATAAGGGAAAGACATTCATGAGACTCCACAAGAAACATTGATTGACATTCAAACATTGTTGTGAATCGATTTGCGACATTGTTTAATATTTCACGGACGCCTTACTTTGGTAAAGTAAAAGAGAATTCAATTCATTGTTTAATATTTCATAGATGCCTTACTTTGGTAAAACAAAAGTAAATTCCATTCATTGATCTTGGAATAAAGTGGTAGAGATGCACATTATATATGCAAGAGCATAAATGTATATACCTAAGCATAGGTATAGGCCACATTTGTGTGTACGTGGAAATGAGCCTATTATGGGTATGCATTATGTGCATGGAAAGCTACGTATGCATATGTGTACATGCAATGTATGCACGCATGGGTTGGTCACTAGAGTATCATGACCCACAATGCAAGGGCATGATAGACTAATATGAAGCCCTATCTACAAGAGAGAGAGAGAGAGGGAGGGAGGGAGATCTCTCTCTCTCGTGTACATGCAATGTATGCACGCATGGGTTGGTCACTAGAGTATCATGACCCACAATGCAAGGGCATGATAGACTAATATGAAGCCCTATCTACACGAGAGAGAGAGAGAGAGAGAGAGAGAGAGAGAGAGAGAGAGAGAGAGGGAGGGATATATATATATGTATGTATATATATATATATAATAACACGTATGGGGTGGTGTAGAATCATCATTAATCGATATGTATTTGATATATTATGCTTGAGCATTATTGAATTAATCGTAATTACTTTCCCGAGACAGATATTGATGAGATCATGAGGAAGGTGGCGGAGAGAAGCAGCACGAGATCAAGGCACTTGATTAGCGAGCCAGCGGCCATTATGGTTTGAATGAAGGGCTAATTAGGTTAATCAATCCTTTGCAGCTGATGATTATGAAGGAAGGATTAAGCGCTTATAGCTACGAGAGAGAGAGAGAGAGAGAGAAGCATGCATCGAAGCTTTGCTAGTGCAACTTGCAAGAGTGGCTTATTTGTAAGGGTGGTCTCACACACACACACCCCCCAGGCCTTCCTGCTCCTACTCATACCACGTGCGTGTGAACTCTTTTCCAATCCCCATCAAGCATTCGGTGAATGAACTCCAAATGGGATCGAATGTAACTTCACGTGGCCGCGAAAATCCATGTGGTGTGCCAAGAGAGTATGTGAATGTGAAAGAGAGATATTATGAGTGAGAGAGAGCCTTTTCTATATATAAAACATTGTATTTGAGAGTGAGATTGTGAGATATTGAGATGAAGACCATGGATTACTATGAAAGAGATGAAATAATTCTATGTGATGATCTCCATTCAAATTATGAGCATTCCTTTGTGTTCATTTCCTTCTTGGTTTGTTGCTATGAAGATGTGATATTCTGAATTGTAGATAAATCCATGGGAGATATTATACATGATGCTATGTAAAGATCTTGTTGTTGTTCATGCTGTTTTCTTTCTGTGGTGTTATAAGGAGGTGAATACTATGCTAGTTGGTGCTACAATATAGATTTTCTTGCAGTTCTTTCCCCGTATTCTCGGTGCTCCCTAAGGAGCTCAAATTGCTCTAAAAGTGCATCCTCATGTAATATTGACATGATTTCTTCGAAGTCATATGCTTGTACAATTTTTCCAAAGTAATATTTAAGACGGACTTTTTTCTTGGAATCTCCTTGAAGAAGTGGTGGTTCCAAAATTGTGGATAAACTATTGACATTGCCTCCACCCAATAGTTTATCTCTTGGGAACCCCTAGTTTCTTGCATCCAAAGTAATCATGGAAATTTCTCCAATTCTCCATAGTATCCAACTCAAATTTTTGTGGTTTCTCCCAAATGTAGACAACAAGACATGAGCTTCAATGGGTTCAATATGACATGGCAAAAGCAATTGCACCCCCATGAGGAAGGTATATCCATGCATGAGTGTGGAAGGTAATTCAAAATGATTGCATGTTAAGCAAGGAAGTTTACTTTCACAAATAGCATTTGGTGCAAATTTTATTGCTATACATGCTTGGATCTACATCTCAAAGATAGGAGTAGACATCATCGTACATGCATCAAGCATCTCAAAGATCCCAACATACCTCATACAATAGGATGATAGTAGTAGGTTCATGATGCAATCTAACGTTTACATGTGAGACTTCAACATGCTGCTCCATGGGCTTGGATCTGCATCTCAATGATAGCAGTAGACATAATCATAAATGCATCAAGCATCTCAAAAATTACAACATACCTCATACAACAGGATTATAATGCAATCTGACTCTTAGATACGATACTCTTATAATTCCTGAAAAGAACTTGAATTTCAATCCCAATATACATGAGCATATCATGGATCCAAGACTCTTACATGTGACAAGAGCTTGAGTTTTGATCCCAACATTAATAATAGCATGACGACATATTGGAGAGAAGGATTGCTTAGTATGTTTATAGATGGAAGATTTGATGCAAATTTAAGTTTAAACAAATCAATTAATCCTCTCGCCTTCTTTAACAAATCAAGCTTTGTCACTTATTGAATGTTGGCATGCATTTGGGCATGTGTTATGTATGAGTTTGAGAGAGTTATAATGTTCTCAATCCAAATTTAGCTTGGTGGACCGTGAGTTATTGAATCCTTTGATCAATCCACAAAATCATACTATGAGAGTATCAACAAACTCATTAGCCAAATCACCCATGGTTCCATTCTATGGAGAACCTAGCCTATTTATCTTCCCAACCATCTATGTAGTAATTTTCAATTCATTATCATGACCAAATTCATCACATGCTTTAAGGGAGTGAGACAATATGTCTAATCCTTGAGCTCCTTCTATATGATATCATACTATTAAGCATAATGAAAATTCTACATACCGCATACAGTATGACCTCAATAGGATGATAACAGGATTATGATGCAATTTGACTCTGGACATCATTGTAAATGCATCGAGAATCTCAAAGATTCCAAAAAACTCATAAAATAAAACTTGAATAGGATGGCAGAGGAGGATTATGGTGCAATTTGAATATTATTATGATCCTAGCCTAGAATAATGGAATTTCCTAAAAAAGAATAATTGTTCTCACTTAGTCAACATGATCTTCTAAGGCTATGACCATTCTCCTAATAATTGCATGCATCTTCTTTCAAATGATGATGACTTCAACCCAACAACTATATTCAAATGGCTACTACAATATGTCCACAAATTTGAACAGTTGCATTCAACAAATCTCTCAAACATGATTTTGTTGAACCACCACAACCCCCAAATACAAGTTTACAAGCTACCTCTCGAATACAAGTGGCTACCTTCCAAGATGACTACAGCCTTAGTAGACCTCACACTCTTGAAAAGGAAAATAAAATTTTGTATTGCAAACAAGTTTTAATACTCCAACATACCTTTTTGTATAGGCAGATCTTGACATTGAGCAAAGAATACAACCATGAATTTTATTTAGCCAAGTGATCCCTTCACAACATGTGAGTTTCCATAGTAGCTCCATCTTGAGCCCATGCTCTCCTCTTTTTAAACACAAACTAGTATCCTAAAGGTCATGGAATAACCAATCCCCTTCCCTTCTCTCCCCCCAAGCCCCCAAATTCCTTGCAACCCCTCCCACTTGAAGCCCCATTAGCACACTCAAAAATTGAAAGATAAATGTGCCTTGCAGTTGACAAAAATAGTTTATTGCTTCCACTCTTGGGATATGGACCTTGTCTTTAGAAGCCTTCCAAGTGGCCTACATATTCCATTCTCTCTCTACACATTTAGCTACCTATTTTCCTTTATATTGGGTTCCTTTCTAGCTTAAGTCTCTCTCCAAGCTCTTTTTCTATGTAGCTTGCAACCTTCCTCTTTAGTAACCTTAGTAGCCATCAATCTTGGCTTTCATAAGCCACCCCTCACTAGACGTCTCTAAAGCCAACAACCACATGGTCTAAATAGAGTGTTGAAGTTAAGGTGATACATAACAAAATGTGGAAACTTCTCTCGTTCATGTTAACATGTACAACATCTTGACATTTTCTCGGGGAAGGGGGGGTCACTGTGTATAAAAATGTATATAACGTGAGTTCAAAAAAAGGGAATATAAGAAAAGATAAGCTTATAGATGTACATTTATAGAAGGAAATATTGTGAGCATATAAATTTAGTTATAGAAGGGGTTTTTATGTTTCTTTTTTTAAAAAACAAAAGGGTGTTGTTAATTTATAAAAATTGCATGGATCTATTACAAAAAGGTACGATGAACCTCAACGAATAAACATAGTACCCGTTTTTTCTAGGGTACTATCATTAGGGGAGTTTTGAGGTCTCGAAAATGCCTTTTAGGAGAGAGAGAGAGAGAGAGAGAGAGAGAGAGAGAGAGAGAGAGAGAGAGAGAGAGAGAGAGAGAGAGAGAGTGTGTGTGTGTGTGTGTGTGTGTGTGTGTGTGTGTGTGTGTGTGTGCTCTAGACCAATAGGAGCAAAGCCTTTGTAATAGAATTTTTATTTTTAAAAATGTAAAAAATCATTTTACAAAAACATACATGCATACATACATACATACATATACAAATTTGTATTATCAATATCTATTTCTAGCCTTTTATATTCAGGCTTATGATATTCTTTGCATTAATGACATATAATCTTGGTCACTTTTATTTAATGATATGTCTGGAATAATGATAATGACCGGTTTAATCTAAATTCAAATGAGTAAAAAGCTTGGCACTTATTTTTTCCCTCCTTTCTGTTATCCCTCTCGTGTTTTTCTCTCTCTCTCTGCCTGTCTCTCTCTCTCTCTCTCTCTCTCTCTCTCTCTCTCTCTCTCTCTCTCTCTCTCTCTGTGCCATGGTTATAGAAATGCAACCTTCAACAAGGTGTCCAAGCTCTCAAATCACATCCATATAAATTTTTAACTCATTCTAAAAAGATGGAAGATTGATTCCTAATATAATTAGCAAAGATAATTGAATCACCATACAGCAGGTAAAATGTGGAAAGAGATGAAGATATGAGATCTTCTTCATCTCTACTTGGAAGGGTAGAATTTGATATTTCAAGATTGAAGTAAATGAGAATAGCATAAAAGAGGTGCTAGTACAACATGTGTTTATGCATA
Source organism: Lygodium microphyllum (assembly GCF_053477565.2). Classification (NCBI taxonomy): domain Eukaryota; kingdom Viridiplantae; phylum Streptophyta; class Polypodiopsida; order Schizaeales; family Lygodiaceae; genus Lygodium; species Lygodium microphyllum. Next base: position 5,031,521 of record NC_141137.1, on the reverse strand, counting down.
GAGAGCTATATTTAGAACATAGGACTTCAAATCTTCCAATGCATAGACCAAATTGTAAGATTTTGATTCTTAAAGTCCTCCTTTTCTTGAACTTGGTTTAAGGTTTTCCATTATAATATTTGTTTTTTTGTCTTGTAGATATCTACACCTCTAATCTTGAGGAATGGCAACCGGTTGAGTCTATTGTCGATGTTATTGATGCTATGTATGGTTTGATTAAAGAAGAAATGTACAAAGGTAGAATAAAGACCAAGATTGTAAAGAATGGAATATTCTTTTATGATCATTCTTATATTGTCTCCATGCAATAGAGCAACCAATGGGAATTAAAATCCCCCCTTCCTTTGCCATATTTTTCAAGCTTTGCATGGTCTTTGTCAAGTCTAGCTACAAGTGAGGGCTATAGATGCAAAATATTTCTAAGATACAAAGAGCATTAAAACCTAGTATCTCAAGTAGGCTAAGCAAAGTTACTTTTTTCATGTGTATTAATATATTTGTTGACTTCTTTTCTAATGCTGAGATAAAAAGATCAAAGGTTGTGTTTTCAGTGAAGAGATTAACATATGATCATGTCATACAATTTGTTGATGAGGGATGGGACACTAGGACAAAAGAAAAAATTATATGTAAGATAGATCAAGACTCTATAACTTGTAAATATATGGTTGCTACTCAAAATTTCATCCTTAGCTTTTATTATAGTAAGTGGCATTATGTTGGTGGTAGTCTGGTTGCTTTAGACAAAAATCTTGATAATTTTAGCAAAGATCCTATAGTGAATCTTGATGTTTGGTTCAATGAGGACATTATTGCAATCCTAAAGATTAGATCATCATGTACACTACATCAAGTGAGGATGGATTTATAGAATGAAGATATTGAACTACCATGCTCGTTTGTGTTTCAACTTAATAACAAACAAGTAAGTTTTTATATCATATTATATCCATTTAGGTGTATATCTGATTCCATTTCCTAATTACTAAACATTTGTAACATATTTTTTGCAATTATCAACGAGGGGAGAGAAGAATATACAATGCAATGATATTAAAGAAAATATCTATTTACTATCAATATAAAATACATGTACAAATTTTGTGGTAATGTTTTGTCAACCATCTCCATGACTTATACACATAAGGGCTTACAAGAAATGAGGCAAAGCTACTTCTTTTTTTGAGAACTTTTCTTAGGAGAAGGGACATCCTTTCTAGGAGTCATTTTTCATTTCTTTGATGCTTTGGTTACCTTGGGTGTTAAAGGCATAGCTTCACTTGATACAATTACATGCACCTCCTCTCCTTCATTGTCCAAGATTCCACTATTGTCCATTGTTACCAGTTACATACAATTGACCTTTATGTACTTCATGACCTTTGCTATTAAATACCAAACATGCTCACTTGTATAGCAATCCCTTGTAAACTTTCATACATTTGTAAGAAATTTTTTTTAGTTCATTGTTATTTTTTACAATGGACTATATCATCATCAATAGACTATTTTACAATGAACCTTCATCTTACAGTTTAGTATCTTTCACATTACCTTTATAAGTTTATCATCATTGAGATAAATAAACTCAACCAATCTTCTAACATTTGCAATTACTCTCCATTCACAAGAGTGACTATCGTCTTGATGAGGACACTACAACTAACAATATAAAGTAAAACTATCAAACTTGTTTATGTAGTTTAAAGAATAATGTTTTTTATTATGTTCCAACCATTCAAATCAAGACCTTACCACAACTTGTCTATATTGCATTGTTGCAAGTAAAGAAAAAGGCATGGGAGGCTTTTTCTCTAGCACTTCAATCAATCTTTTTATAGCTTTGTACCAAAAACACAATAAAATTTAAGATTTTGCACAAAAAAAATAGTACTTGCAAAAAAAAGATCAAAATATCAAGGTGACCCTAGATTATATAACATACAACTTAGCATTTCCATGGCTTTCTTTCGCAGAATTGATGAGGAAACATTGCCTCTTCACACAATCTATTCCAATAAGGCTCCAATGAGAACTGAAAACGATCATATTTCAATAATTTAGCAAAACAAAATCTCATAAAATCTAACAGAATATCAAATTACTTACTTTTCATTGTATGGAATTAGAAGAACCTCAAAAGTTTCAAAGTCAATTGGATTGAACCAATGATCAAATGCATTTACATCAAGCTCACTCCTCATATAGTATGAGATAGATGGATCAAGAACCTCAAATTTTTTGTTGTATATCAAAGGGGAGCTCATGCATGAGATAGTGAGATAGTGAGCAGCATAAACATGAAAGCCTATTGCTAGAAAAATATAATGAGTAAAAACAAATTTGGGTACATTATACCTCATCCCAATAAGAAGAATAGAGTCATTTACTTCTCTCATTTTATTCTTGAGAATTTAAACATAGTCAGAGTCAAAAAATACCATATTAGATCTTTTGTTAATATCACAAGGTAAAAAGCAACAAACATTGAAGCCCTTAGGATTAGCCCTTTCAAGAAGGGTTGATAGCTCTTCTTCAAAAGATGGTAGTTGCTTTGCTTCCTTTTCTTTTATCTTTTTCCTTTTATACTCCATTTATTTGCTTACTCTTCAGTGGTCTTTTCCTCTTCTCATGTAGTCTTGTGTCCTTTTCATAGGTGACATCTTCAACCTTAGGACTTGGATCACCTTTCTTTGTTCTATATGAAAGCACATTTAAAATATTGAAAGTTTTCACATGAGAAAGGGAGACTAGCTGAAGGACCTTTGAAAACTTGTATCTCAATCTTCTAAGAATTATCATGTCTTTGTCAATAAGTATAAGCCTATGTGCATGAGCAGCATAGATATAGGAATCATAAAAAAAACTTATGCTACCTCGTGGATGCAAGTAAGAGCTACCCTTGTCCATCTAAAGCTGTCAAGACTATGCTTGTCACAAGTTTCTCTCACAAGCCTTTAAAAGGGAAGTTTTGGAATTGCATTATCTAGAGCCTTCATTGCAGTTCTAATCTCCTTCAAGCATAACATGCTGTGAAAACTTTTCCCTTGGCTTTGATTTCCTTGCAAGTTTGAAAGACTTGGAGGATTGATGGATATTTGAAGCAAGGCCTCTAGAATAATCTTTCTGCTTTCTTACAGTAGCCCTAATTCTAGCCATTTGAAATATCTAGATGAAACAAACAAAAACTCAAAATTAGGATAGATCTCCAAATCTTTAATATGATGTCATTTGCAAATCCCTTAGTGGTAAACTAATACTATTAAGATAGTCTCATTTCCACGTCGATTATATATTAACTATTTGTCAATGGAGTTATTTTTCCAAATGATAAAATAAAGTTTTAATGATTGATGATGGTTGTCCTATCATTTCAGCTTGAATCTCCATTAAGTAGTGCACCCCCCACTCCCCCCAATGTATGAAATGCTGAAGAGAGCACTCTCGCTCAATCCCCAAGACCTAGGAACCGCTTATTGGTCAGGCATTTCAAGTTGAGTGGCCATGGATACCTCTCACATAGCTGGCATACTCTCCCTACCTATGGGGTATAGTGAGCTTACCTTGATGCCCGATCGAGTACCTTCCTCTCCCGTGCACAACGGTAGCTCCACAATCCTTGATGCAAGCTCGAGCAACCTCAATCCCTCTCTGTCAAGCTCCATCCTCCATAGCTACGCGAGAGAAGAGAAGATAAGATAAGATAAGAGAAGAATATGAAGAGAGGAGATGGGGAGCTTCTTCTCCTCGATCCCACACAATCACTCTCTCACACTCCCTCACTCAAGCACACACAAGAATGCAAGAAGAAGAAGCTTTTTGCCACACACCACGAATGAGAGTTTACATTAACTTTTTGGCTTATATACATTTCCTCTTACCCTTGGGTGGTCATCCCCTTTCTACATGGCCGTCGTGGTCTAGGCTCTTTTTCCCTTTGCCCTAACTTCCTAGCTTAGTTCTACCACTTGCCCATGGTTACAAATTGCACAGGAGGGAGCTTGGCACTCTTTTACAAAGATTTTGGTTGTGCCTTTATATTTAAAGGTGCACCTTCTTGATTTTGGCTTTTTTACAACTTCCATGGTTGCGCCTTGGACTCTTGCTGGTTGTTCCCATGCTTTTGGATTTTTTCAAAATCCGTTCCCTTGTGAGGTACCTTTTTTTTTTCCACCTTGTGCTTTTCCTCTTGATGCCTCTTTTTTTGCTTTCTCTGCTCTGCAGTAGACATTACCCCCTCCTAGACGAGTGCCAGTCCCATGGCACTGCTGGGTGGTGAGTTGGACGGTGGTGATGGGGTAGCCGGGTGGATTTTTGAGTTTGTACACAAGTCATGGTTGAGGATGTGTTGGAGGGATTCATGCTTGAAATTTACTTTTTCTTTCTTTGTCTTTTTCTTTTAATTTTTTCTCTTCTTTTCTTTTTCTTTTTCTTTTTTCTATTTTTTTCTCTTTTTTTGAGTAGATGATTATAGCCAGCATTTTGATGCAAGGGGTGCTCTTAGGCTCTACCCTAATCTTCCTCAAATGATGCATTGCAAGGAAGTATAAAAAAGGCACATCTTTGCAGGTATTCATTGATACTAGCCTTTACATTGAGAGGTGTGGTTGACAAGAAATGTCCTCAATGATCTTTATGCAGAAAGAGGGAAGAAGGGTTGCCCTCATCATGAGCCTAGCCATAGCGCGGCTATCTATTCCTAAGTTAATGCCAAAAAAGAGTGGGGGAAGGTGGGCTTCCTCAGCTCCTAGCTTTTGCTTAAGTAAAAACCTAATGGTCCTAAGGTAGTTACATGTAGTTATAAATGCAAGATCTGGGCATGAAGAGAAATCCTTGAGGAAGCGGTTGATGAATGGGCGCAAGTCCCCTGCTTTGAAAGTCATGCATCCCTCGGGAGTCTCTACGTTGATGTTGTAGATCTTTGGAAATTCATATCTTCCATATACATTCTTGTCGTAATCTACTCCATATCTATGCAGATAGGGCATATAGATAGGATCATTCCATTCCTCAAGTAGCATGCTGTAGAAGGCCATCCATGCATCAAAATTGGTATCCCAAATCATCCTCTACCACTTTGGCTATGCCTCGTAGCCTTGGACGGTCTTGGGAGCCTAATAGACCTTGTCCTACCATTAATCCGTGGGCTCCTATCTCCATTGTGTGATTATGATGCTCTGCTCCTTGACCTATCGGTTCATTAGGGTGTTGCCTAGGCGAATGATCCTTTCCACCATATCCAAAGGTAGGACTTGTTCCAAGGCTCATGAGTAGAGGAAGGAGAACGTGAAGGGTTGGGATTGGAGTTTTTTTTGTTGCCAGATGGTTAGATCTTGTGGCCAGTTGATGAGATGGTGATCCTCACGCAGTGGCATGGGCTTATCAGGAAGTTGTCGTGGTCGTGCTTGCACTCTTTGCTCGATTTACTCCACAAGTTTCCATCTTCTTCTTCTCGCAGCAATGATGAATTTGGGGAATTGGGCACCCTTTGGCTCTTCTAGGGATAGGTCATGCAAGGGCAGACTGGGCTCTCTAGTTTGCGGTTCTTCTTCAAATTCTTGCTCCTAGTCCACCGGCCCTTCCTCGGTGTCTTGTTCCAGACTAGGGGTGGATGGGGTTGCTATTGTTTTTTGAATCCAAATTCCCTGAGCTCATTAGCGGAGAGGCCTACTTGTCATAAGTAGCTATGTTGCTCCTCCTTGGTTATGGCTGTGCCAGTTGGGAGTACGCGCTCTTACATGCCATATCTCAAGGCTCTAGTTGTCAACAACACCTTACTTTTCATTCTCTCCGTTGCCAAATCCTCACCTTCAACTTGGGTGGCATGAAGCATCGTGCTCAAAAAAGCTTGCCTTTGGGTGTCTTAGCACACTTCTGTAGTTTCTGTTCTAGATTCTGCGAGTGCCCTCTTGCACTCTGCCACTGCTAGCACTCTGTCAATCATCACACTCTTTCAAAATTGTGCCTCTCCCATTGTTGTGCTTTCTCTTCCAGATCTTTCTTGCCTTTTTTTGTCTCCTGAGACAACATCATTACCACCACCACCTGTTGTTGTTGCTCATTCCACACTTCCAGCATTTGGGTCTTTTCTTTGTTTCGGTGGTTCAACTGCTCTTCTACTATCCTTCTACCTTGCTCAACCAACCACCACAGAGACTACTGGTGGGCTTCTGCGAGCCTTTCTGTTAGATCTTCAATAAGTTACGTGTGGCTTTCTAGCTCTGCTAGGTGCAGTCTTCTTTCGGTCATGGCCATGGCCATCAGTGCCTCCACGTCCTACTGGGCGTTTTCTAGGTTGTCTTGTAGGCTTCTAGGAGCTCCGTCTAAGTTCAGCGTGTGCTTGAAGGTGAATTGACTGAAGACCCTTGTCTTGATACTCAGGTCATACCTAGTTTTCTCTTCTTCCATGAAAGGGATCTTGCCACCTTTATCTTGGCCTACCATTATGGATACCTATCATTTACCATAGTCCAACATTAGTATTCCTCATATGGATTTTTGGTAAGCAAGAAATTGATTTTTCTTCCATGAGGAGAATAAACAAGCTGAATTAGAGACATGAAATTTTCTAGTAGTAGCCTTTATTCCAAAACATTTTTGACATTTTCTTTCCAACCCTTTCTTTATCCTTTCATGCTTTTAACTTTGATTAAGGCTTTTTAGTTCCTTCCTTCCTATGTTTTCTTAATCACCTTACCCCCTCTCCCCTCGGGAAATGATGAGAATCCTTCCTAGGATCGGACATGGGAGAGGCAAGGGCAGTTGAGCATAGTATGGTGCTATCTACTTTGGCATAAGCCAATCGTAGAAATCAGGGTTATATTCCAAGCAGGCATGATTATCGAGATTACGATGGCTTACGCATACTTGGGTAATGTAAGTTAGGACATCGGTTAGAAAATCACCCAATTTAATGTGGCTAGCCACATGTAGCTCCTCTTCCTTTGTAAGGATGCGATCAATGTAAGGGTGGTGGGCCAAGACCTGGTCATCTAGTGTTTGTTTCGAGTGATGGCCAAGACCTGAAAGAGGTTGGTGCTATGTAAATTGGGCCATACTCGGTTGTTTTAATCACACATTACTACTCAGCATTAGTCATTGCCTAGCAACCCCATTTCTCCCATTGAAGGCATAGGTTACACCAGTTTTGTAAGAACGATGAGTCAGAGTCAGCAATGCGAGTGAGTTCCTCAAGCTCAATGGGTGATTCAGGCCTTTGGGGCTTGTGGTATGATGTTACTAGCTGTCTAATGAGTACATGCTCTTTTAAAATTTCACCATTATTGATCAAATCCTTTGCAATCTTGGGGAATTTAATGGTCATGAACTTGGATTCTTCCCAAGTACAAGATAAGGAAAAAATATCAGAGGCAAGGGGTTCTTCAAGCAAGCCAAGGTCAAGCTTTTCGTAGCTCCTAGTGAATGTGGTAAAGGTGTTATCCAAGAGCTTGACATAAGTCACCAAGTCATCTCCCGTATTCTCAATAAGGTCCTTGTAGAAATGAACATCGCTCGTAGGAAGGCTTAAGACCTGCTGGTGGTTGGGGTGGAATTGAGCTAGATATTGATAATTTGAGGGGTGACGGACTAGAAAATGGTGTATCTAAGAGTAACTCCATAGTTTGATCCGTGTATCCAGTGCTACTTTGGGGTACTAAGGGTGGCTCTAGTGGCATAGATGGTGAGTTGCCTTCCTCTTTTGCAGTCTCACTGGGGTGCCAAGCTCTTTGGACTTAGATGATTCCAAGGTATCAGGCTACTATGTTGGTTGATAGATTGGTTGGGGTTTTTTTACCGCAATCGTTGTAGGTTCTATAGGCTTTGCAACTTGAGTTTCCTGGGTGTTCAGTGCCTTAGTAGGAGTGGGGTTTCCTGGAGATGGGGTGGCAAGCTATGGTCATGGTTGTGGGCTATGCTCCTAGGATTTCCCTTCTTGGGCACCCATATCCATGTGTTGCCTTCCCAGTATCCTTGGGCTAGCAACAGATCTTTGGGGATCCATTTCGGCTTGATTGTGCGCCTACATTGATAGCATCGGGTCATTCTCTTAGGTTTTGAATGATAGTTGTTAGCCTTGCGAGGCTGTGTTTGCTTGCTACAAGTAGGTTGCTTTTGGTGCCTTAGCACCCATTTAAGCGTGAGCTCTGTGGCTTTGGGGATGGCCTTAGTAGGCAGTGGTTTTGTAGTCTGGGTGGGTTGTGATGACCCCCCTCCTTAGGCTTGGTCCTAGGTAGCTCTATTGGTGGCATAACAGGCTTTGGTGGAGCCTTGCTACTCTTGCAACACCATATTGGGGAATATGAGAATTTTCTATAAGTTTGGGACACGTGATCAAATCTTTGGATTTGTCATAACTTGAACACTATAACTCCAAATTGAGCGTTCTATAGCTTAGTAGATTCTATTTTTCAAGTGCTTTTCAATGATAGGTCACATCATATGGTTTTGAGAAACTTATGGGCATGTTATTCGAGTGCCACCTTTTTAGTATTCAAAAAATGGGAATTAGGAGATTCCCAAACTCACTAATATTGTGTTTTGCTGAAAGTTGTCATGATTCAAACGTTGCCAATGGAAAGGTGAATACACTATAAATGATAGTCTGCATTGCTGTGTGCTTGCTTCTTGAAAGTGTGTCCCAACAGCGATTCTTAATTTGCATCCTTTGTATTTGGAAATACATAGAAGATGATTGGTGGGCTCTTAGACTCAATAAAGACTGCAATCTTGCACTTCCCTAGGATATAGAAAGAGATAGGCCTTGGTTGGCTGCTTGAGCTCCTAGCCATCATGCAAAGTGGCATTGTGGGATCCTTCTTTGGCACGCTCGTAGTTTTTACATCCTGTTTGTACATCTCCTCTTCATCTGAGAACAGGAGATCGATGGTCGCTAGGACATGCATCCAATCTTGCTCATCCTCAGGGCAAGGGACATACTTGGTTAATGGCTCGTATGATTTCTTTAGTGGCACATCACCCTTGAGCATGGCAAAGATGGCATTTAGGTCAATGGGGGTCATCTTTCAAGTGTCCATCTCGACTCTCACTACTTCCATTCAATTTCCTAAGAATATTAGACTATTGCCCCAGTCTTCAGTGACAACTCGAGCGTTCCTCATCAAGGGTTAACCTAGCAGAATGTTGTAGTCCACTCCCTTCATGATGATGAAGTTCATAGAGAAGTGGACATTCGAGATCTTCGCTGGCTAATCCTTCAAGACTCCAAATGGCCTATAACTTTCACTTCATTAGCTAGAGTGATGTTGAACCTAGCGGGTTTGACATGCAGCTTTCCCCAAGCTTGGAGCACAGCATGGCTCAACACACTCATTCATGCCCCAGTATCTACGATTCCCTTCCGTGTTATGTCTCCTAGGGCTAGGATAGGAAAGACTACATGCATCTCATTGCCTTCCCAAAAGGCATTGATGTGTAGCGACTTTGGCACTAAGTGCAACATCAAGTTGGGTATTTGCGTGACTACATCATGATCCTGCAAGTTAGCAGCAACATGCTCCATCGGTTCTTCCACCGAGTGTTTCAACTCCTGCCATAGCGTGGAGTGCTACTACCTGAGCAAATCTCCTAAACTCAAAGTCAATGGGGTGGTCACTAACATCACGAAGAGGTTACCGGTTGCTTGTCTCTCTCCTAGGTTTGTGCTTCCTAGCCATTAATCTTGACTGACCGACTGGCTCGTCGTATCTAAACTTGGCCTAGGTGGCACTGCTTGTGGCATGGGTTCATCTCTCGACCTTGATCGTGTAGGCGAGACTAGTATGCTCATGCTAGAGAGATCCTTGATCTCATCCTCTAAGATAGGCTCAGCATCCTTGAGATGCTCCTGGGCTTTCTTTACCCACTCCTTGACTTTGGCTATTGCCTCTCAAGTTGGCGCCGCCTAGGGTGAGGATACTCCCCTACCTTGGCACTCACTTTCTCTATTGTCTTTGGGGTGATGATCTCTACCTTTGTATCCATGACCTTCTTGCTAGTCACTAGCATTATCACATCCTCAGTCTTAAGTGTGACCTTTGCATTCGTCTTTTTCTTCCTTCTCCTTCAGTTCTTCTTTCCTATTGAGGCTGCATCTAAGTTGCTAGGCCCAACCAATGATACGCATGCCTGCTTCGTCTATGCTCTGGTCATGACATGCAATAGGATAGGTGTGTCCTCGATGTCGAATGTCTTGACTCTAAATAGCCCTAAAGGCATTGATGGCATGATTGCCGAGTTAGAGGATGGCTTTCTTCTAGGGCAATTGGTGAAGAGATGAGTGATGCCGCACTCAACACATTTGAGGTAGCCTTTTTTCCTATTTGCTTGTTCTCTCTCTGGATAGCGTGATGAGATATGGCCTGGGTGACCGCAAGTCCAACATGAGATTGGATTGTGGGTCAGCCTTGTGAATCCTCTGTCCCTATCTCTACCTAACTCCATCACCAGTAATCCATCAGGATTGGATTGCCCTCTTCATCATACGAGACATAAGGGTTCATGTAGGCTTCATCTTTGTTAGGATCCTCCACATAATGGACTAGAGCATCGCTTGGTGGATGGGTTACATAGGGTCCTAGGCATGGGTATGCCTATCGGGTTGATCTCCATCCTAGGGATGGCTAGTTTTGTGTTGTATGGTATTGAAGCACCAACTGGGCTCCTCTTCAAAGGAAATTTGGTGACCTGTTCCCTAGGTATGGAAAATTGTACTGTTGGACATAGGGGAATCTCTTAGGCAACCTACAATGCATGGCATCATGGTGGAACCTACCACAATTCATGCAAGGCCTAGATCTACGATCTTGGGACTCGGCCAAAAGGTAGTTGCCACCACAATGCACACATTTGATGTGCGGTTGCACTAGTTTCCTCGCCAATTCCTGTAGTCATGCTAGTTCCATTCTCACCTTGGCTAGCTTGTGGCCTTATATTCTTCCCCTTGTCCTGCGTGCTAGGGGTTGATCTCTCACTAGATGTTGTGGTCCTCTCAAAGGTCCTCCGACTAGAGTTACTGCGATTCAAGCTTAGAGAGCTTCTCTCTCTCAGTTGATCATCCACCCTAATTGCTTCGTCAAAGACCCTAGCTATCACGTCTTGCTGCAAGCTGGAGTTGCTTGCTAAGGCTTTGTACAATTCCTCGCTGTGGATTCCATTTATGAATACCATGGAGATAGCTCTTTCATTGGATTGCTTGTTCATTGGAATTCTCTTGAAGAGGATGCGCACATGAGTGATGTAGTTTCCTATGTCCTCCTTGTCCCTTTGACTAATGTTCCAGTCAGACTATGAGATTGTTGGAGTACCTTGCTTCCGAGAATCTCTTAATGAAGAGATCTTTTAGTCGGGAAAATTTTACTCACTCTACCACATCTAAGCTGGTGTACCTTGTCCTACCTTTAGCGCCTAAGCAGAGCCCAAAAGCTAGGAGCATTGTGCAAGGTCCGTGAGACTGTTGGCCTCAAAAATTTTCTTGAATTGCTCCACAAAGCTGTACGGGTCGCTATTAGACTAGTACTTGTCCAACTACTCAGCTACTACAGGGATTTTTGATTGGCTCTTCACCCCTCCTGAGTAATTACTAGGCCTGAGAGTAGCATGGTCGCTAGTGCTACTACACTCTATTCGACAGCCATGTTTTCCATGAGCTGCTTGGTCTCACAAGCTCATTCAGCGTGAGGTCTACCTCGAGTGCCCTCTCCCTCTCGGCATTTGGTCCTACATTGCTTCTATTGGCTAGTGCTAGCACACGGCCTCATGCACATCTATGTCCTGCTGTAGCACATGGCCTCATGCACATCTATGTCCTGATGTAGCTTCCTAGCTCTCTACTCCTGGTTGTAGGTGGCTATGCCTTGCAGCACTTTCCTAACTGCTTTCCTCTCTTCTCTAGGCTTACCAGTCTAGTAGGTCGTACTACTACCCAATCAAAGATCCATGTAGTAGTTAGGAAAGTATGTCTAGTAGGTCTTGGCTAGTGCTAGCACACGGCCTCATGCACATCTATGTCATGTTATAGCTTCCTAGCTCTCTACTCATGCTTGTAGGTGGATATGCCTTGCAACACTTTCCTAAATGCTTTCCTCTCTTCTTCTAGGCTTACCAGTCTAGTAGGTCATACAGCTACTAGCCTTGCAGCACTACAGGGATGGTAGGTCATACTCCTAGACCATGTCCTGAACCGTGAATGGGAATTCACGCAAGTCCCGGCTGATCATTTCCTTTGTTTGTGTTTGCTCCTGACATCATTCCTGCTTCCCGCTCCACAAGGTTATCAATCATTTCGAGCAGCTGTGCCCTCAATCTTGCTGTCCTTTTAGTCCTACCGCCATCTCTGAAGGTCCTATCAATGGGGCTCTGAGACACCCGACCATGTTTTGGGGTTTCCTCCTATTGGTGGGTTCCTTCGAGTTTTTATGTGTGGGTGAGTTCCTTCTTAGATACAACTAGCCCTCAACTTACCCTCACTCTGTGTGCATGTGTGCATTGTGCGCAATCAGGCTTTTAGCTCTTCTTAATTGTGTTTCAAGTGCTAGAAATTAGAGTGAGTGAGAAAACAAAGTGTCCAAATGGCGCTTGCATTCTAGTTTATGGATTTATCTTGTTAGGCTTGTATGTTTGGTTTCTAGTTGTCCTCACTAATTTATGGGGATTCCCATTGTGCCTTCCACTCAATCAAGACTTGGTTGTGGGTCTACGACTTTGCTTGATGTTGCTAACGGGCCGGATTGCTAGATGGTTGACTAACATCGCCTCTACGTCTATGTCTCATTGATTCTTCTATTCATTGCACTAGAAAGGCATTTCAAGTGTCTATATGGTCTTCTGGGGTTCGTAAGGCCAGCTTCTACGTGTGTCTAGTGCAGGATCTAAAAATTCTAGGAAAATTCAAATTTGACCCAATAGGTCTGAATTGCAGGGATTGAGTGAATGACTCGAACGGTGGATCGAATGGCCGGGCCAAGTGAAACTGGGCTGAATTGAGATGGTCCGAGTGGGCCAAATGGCCAGACGGAACTGGGCCGAGTCAAGCATTCTGAGGGCCAAATGGGTGTGGCACCCGAATATGAGGTTTAGATGAGCCAAATGGCTGAGGGCCGAATGGCCAAGTGGATGACTCAGATGGGCGGGTGGTGGGTCGAGTGACTACATGTCTGAATGTACCATGATAACTCGAACGGGCCGAATAGCATATTCCCTAACTTTCTTATCCGATTCAGTTAAACTACCTAAATCTCCATCTTTAATCATTTTTTCTTTTTATGATTTTGTATATCCATCCCTTCATCCCTTGATACTTGTTCCTCTTTCTCCATCCAGGTCTTTTATTCCTAGTCCCACCTCAGTTGATTAGTAGCCATTTTGGCTTCAATTTGCAAATGCAGAGATGTAAAGGGTGGAGCCAAACTGATCCATTGATCGGACCTCATATTTATTGGCCTCTATGTCTAGATCTATCATCAATCTACTGATCCTTTAGTTAAATTAACTATTCATTTTTCTTAGTACTTAGCATACATGCATCATCATTCTCATCATGATCAAAAGCAAGTACCAAAGTTGTGTATGAATGACAATGTGGATATTGATCCTTGTCAATTGTATATCTTGTATTTACATGCTCTTTGCCTTTCGAACAGATATCTTGTCCTTGTGGAGAGGATGCAATGTTTGCAATTCTTTCAAAATCCTTCTAAGATATTTGTGAAGGAATCCCTTTCCATGGATAGGTTCTGAAATCATTAGGTCTTTAAAAGAGAACATCTTCATTCATGGTTTCTTTTTGGATGTAATTGGTGGTTGAGCTTTAATGGAATCTCTTTTCATTCTCCCCTATTGGGGCATCATTCAAATTTCTCTGTGTTATGCATTAGTGTGTGGGTGTGTTTGATTTGTATTCACTAGAGATATGGTTCAAGAAAGTGAAAAAGATTTGAAGACTTGGGAAGGAATGGAAGAACCTCTTATATCCTTTATTAATTTGTTTGGTTATATTTTGTAAAGCCAAGAATTGGTTTATGCTTCAAGGTGTTTTCCTTTCGACAATCTTTTTGATAGATCCAGTTTATTTTGGAGCTTGATGGGGTTGAGATTGGTTCGTGGATGTTGATTGATCGATGTCCGAGATGGAAGTGTTGAGCTAGTTTTTGGGCTTAGTATTCTTTCTTTTCCTAAGGTCCTAAGGACGCTCCCTGATTAAGGGTGGGGATATGTTGAGGGCCAAATTGACTCGTTTTTTGAGCTAATTTTTGTTGTTTTTGTAAGATGAATGGTTTATTTTATGATGGATTGATTGATTTTGGATGTTTTTGTAATAAATCATAAATGCCTTAGTCTAGGGTAAGTACAAAAGGTGGAGGTGTAATATGTGTAGCATCTTTTTTCCATTTTACAAACATTACTTGTTTGAGGTCTCAACCTCCCACCAACTAAGAGGGTGAATACTCTTGGCCACCATAGCTTGGGGTGCATACCTTGCTGCAGCCTCTCATCATTTGATTCTCAACCAATATTGGTAATACCATCTCTTGCCAAGCCACCTTGGTTATGGCTTCCTGGCATTTTATGTCTATTTCTTGTATTTTCAGTTTAAAAGCTTGTTGTGGAATTTAGCTTTATTACATTGGTATCAAAGCATGGACTTTGATCCATGGGAAGTGTCATTTTCTTGGAGAATTTAGTCATTGGGATAGGAACCAGTTAACTAGAGCACCATAGATTTGGTCACAGGGTTTAGTACAGTTCAAACCGTGACTAGTCAGAGTTCTCTGCAACAAGTCAGGACTAATTTTGAAGGCTTCTTGAAGAAGATCTTGAGAAAGATGGAGGTTCTTGGCCAAAATAGTAGGACATGGTTAAATGGAGGTCCATTTTGAAGGCTTTTGACCCTAAAACTGAAGTCTAAGTGTGGTTACAGTGGTTAAACTGAGATTACTTTTTGGGAACAGTTTCTCTCTCTTCTTCCTTTCAAGCTTCTCTCCAAGAATCCATGGAGTCACTTGCTGAAATCTTCTTCCTTTCAAGCTTCTCTCCAAGAATCCATGGAGTCACTTGCTGAAATCTTCTTCCAAGATTTATTTTCTCATGAAGAGACATCATAGCTTGATTCTTTGTGCCAAGAGCTCTAGATTGAGTAGCATTTTACTCACCTTTGATGAGTGTGATCAGCCAGGACAACAGGCTGAATCAACTCATTTTGCGCTGAATTTCCTGCTCATCTTCTTCCTTTTGCCAGCAGTCAAAGGCATCACCTATGGCTTGAGCAATCAGTAATCATCAATCTCTGAGTTGTCATTCTAGTATACTCAACTAAAGGCCATTCTCTTGAGCATTCTTGAGCTCTCAAACCTTGGGTATGGCTTCCTGGCACAAATTCATGATATTCATACCCCAAGGCCTCAGTTTAGCAATCCAAAGGATAATCATAGACATGAAGGGGAACATGACAACACTCAATGGGACAATGATTATCGTGGATGTGACCCCTCCTCTATAAGAATTTTTATCATCAGCCCTCAAATGCACAAAAAGTAAATGCAGTCAACAATCAAGTTCATGAAGGTGGAAGGCATGATGAGTGAAGATTAGCCCATGACATCCCAAACCAAGAGCGTGTTTCAAATGGAGAACCCTCATCTCATGGTTTTGGGCCACCTACTTTTAGACAAAATTCATGGAATAAAGATCCATGGAGACAACAATCTCATGGGCTGCCATCTTACAATGAAAAAGAATATAAAGAGAAGATCAATATCACTAATTTCAAAGGAGATAATGCATCACCTTCAGAATGGGAGGAGTGGATCAATAAGCTTGAATTGTACTTCACCCTTTACCCTAGAAGTGAAGAGGCCAAAATTTATCTCGTGGCCCTTCATCTTGAAGGTTATGCCCATACTTGGTGGCATTACATGCAAAAGATTGGGCAAAGTTTGACTCTTGGGAGGAGTTCAAGCAAGCGATGATTAATGCCTTTGTGTCTCCTTTGGAAAAAGAAAGGCTTCAAAGAAGATGGTATGCGTGCACTCAAAGAGGAATGTTCGCTAGAGACTATTCCAATGCCTACTTGAATCTTTCCATGTATGTTGAAGGTATTTCAGATTTTACTAAGTTGAATAAATATATTTTTGGTCTTGACCTTGCCCTATCATCGGAGGAAGGAGCTCAACAACCAAAAACATTACATGAGACCATACAATTGGCTGAAAGATACTATTTGAAGTACAAAAAGGATGCAATAAATTTTCAGCAAAGAAGTATGGGTAAAAATGTTTCCAATCAACCTACAAAGTATGGGCAAGTTTTTGGCCAATCAAGAGACTCTTTTAGACAAGAAAACAGAGGTTATAACAGTCCAAATAGTTATAACAGCAAAGTGCCAACATTTCCCACTATTTATGCCTCTAAACAAAGTGGAAATTTTGTACCAAAACAGGGGCAAACTTTCCGAAATGTGGCTAAGCCAAGAAGTACTTTTTCAAGAGCTAAAAATGCTCCTAAGCTACCCCAAAACAGTTCTAACAGCAACTTCCTTCCTCACAACAAACTTTGGGAAATGCATGCAATCCTTGTAAACCATCTCACATGATGCATGGACCAGTTGCAAAGGGGAAAATACACTTGGACTCAAAGGTTTCATTAATGGCAAGGTTGCACATATTCTAGTGGATACGGGAAACACTCATAACTTCGTCAACACCAAATCTTTGAATGGGCTGAAGTTGCTACCCATTGATATGGACTCTTCCTTGCGGATAAAAGTTGACAACGGTGCATATGAGTCTAGTAAAGAAGTGTGTCCATGTACCTCAATTGATTTATTGCCCTCTTACACAATAAAAGTGGATTTGATCACTTTGGATACTGAGCCTATTGACATTGTCATTGGTTGTAATTAGCTGAAAACGCTTGGCAAATTTACCTTGGACTTGGAGCAAATGCTAATGGAATTTAATTGGCAATGATAGCACATAGAGTTGGCATAGACCACAAATAAATAGAACTCATCTCCATGAAGAAATTGCGAAAAGAAATCAATGCAAAGTCATGCATCTTCACTCTTTTGCTTGCGAAAGTAGATGAAGGACAATCAACAAATCAAACGTCTTCTTCTTTAAAGGAAAGGGATCCAAGATTAGAAGAGCTATTGGAGGAGTATAAGGATTTATTTTAGCCACCATCATCTTTACCTCCAAAGTGAGAGGTTGACCATCCTATTGACTTGTTGCCCAATACAAAACCCATCAACAAACCTCCCTATCGCTTGTCCAAGTTTGAAAGGGAAGAAGTAGAGTTTCAAGCCAAGGAATTGCCACAAATGGGTTTAATTCAGCAAAGTCAATCACTGTTTGCCTCTCCCGTGCTCTTAGTCAAAAAGAAGGATGGATCATTCTGCATGTGTATTGATTATTGGGATTTGAACAAGTCAACAGTCAAGAATAGGTATCCTATTCCCCCGAATTGATGATCTTTTGGATGAGCTTAAAGATGCAAAGGTCTTCATCAGAATATATTTTCGATCGGGTTATCATCAAATTCGAATGAAGGAAGGAGATGAGTTCAAAACAGCCTTTAGAACTGAAAGAGGGTTATACCACTTCTTGGTTATGCCATTTGGACTTTCCAATGCACCCGCTACTTTTCAAGCCCTCATGAATAAAATATTGTAGCCCTTCTTGTTCAAAATAATTCTTTTCTTTGATGATATCCTAATCTATAGTAAATCCAAGGATGAGCATTTGAAGCATATGAGAGAGGTCTTTGACACTTTACGAAGACACACACTCTTTGCCAAGATGACGAAGTGTTCTTTCATGGAAGATGAAGTTGAATACTTAGGTCATGTTGTGGGAGAACAAGGGATTAGAGTGCACCCCAATAAGGTAAAATGTGTCAAAGAATGGCCTACTCCTACGAATGCAACCTCTTTGAGAGGATTCCTTGGGTTGTCATCCTTCTATAGAATGTTCATCAAGAATTATGCTCATGTGGCAGCTCCATTGACGGATAGGATAAAAAAGGAAGATTTCTTTTGGGACTCCATCGCTGATCAAAGTTTCAATGCGGTGAAATCTCTTCTAATTTTAGCACCCATCCTTGTATGTCCGGATTTCTCTAAGGAGTTTATCATATGTGCGAATGCTAGTGGAAGAGGAACTGGGGTTGTTTTATGTCAAGATCATGGATTCATAGCTTATGAGAGCTGAAAGCTTGATGACAAGGAGCGTCAATTACATGTTTATGAGCAAGAGATGTTAGCAATATTGCATGCAATCAAAAAGTTGCATCATTACATTTATGGCAGCCATTTCAAGGTCAAAAGTGATCATCCTGGTGCTGAAATATTTTCTTTCATAACCAAATTTATCTCCCAAGCAACAAAGATGGCTAGCTATCGATATGACTTTGAAATATCTTATATGGCTAGAAAAGACAATGTGGTGGCGGATGCCTTATCAAGAATGTGGGCATGTTCCATTTCTACCATTTCAACTATGCATAAGGATTGGATCCATGATATTCAAGAGGAGTATTTGCTTGATGAGCAAGCATCAAAGATGATGAAGGAATTTCAGCAAGGCAAAGGAAAAGAGTATCTAAATTTCAAATGGCACAATGGTCTTTTGTGGTTTCGTGGTAGAGTATTCTTGACACCACAATCTTCTTTTAAAGACCGTATCTTGCATGAGATGCACTCTTCACCCTTAGCGGGACACCATGGGTTGTTCAAAACATTTGACAATATCCATAAGATTTTCTATTGGAAGGGCATTTGGAGGGATGTTAAGGATTATGTTATGCAATGTCTTCCGTGTCAACAAAATAAAGATTCTTCTCTTCTACCCGGTGGTTTACTTCAGCCACTTCCTATTCCTCAAGACAAGTGGACTGATATTACAATGGATTTTATTATGGACTTACCTACAACAAAGCATGGTTGGAATAGTATTTATGTGGTGGTGGACCGGTTAACTAAATCAGCTCATTTTATCCCTACCAAGGCTCAATTTACAGCAAAGAAAGTGGCTGAACAGTTCATGGAATGTGTTTTTAAGCTTCATGGTATGCCATTGAAGATAGTATCCGATCGTGATACTAAGTTCATGGGAAGATTTTGGAGGAGTTTATTCAATTCTATGGGAATAATTTTGACTCCTAGCACGGCATATCATCCCCAAACCGATGGTCAAACAGAGTGTGTCAATAAATGGTTGGAAGTCTATCTTCATCATTTTTGCCATGACACTCAAGCTTTATGGGATCATTGGTTACATCTTGCTAAATTCTGTTATAATAATACTCATCATATGAGCATTGGCATGTCACCATTTGAAGTGCTTTATGGATACAAAGTGCAAATACCTTCAGTCCTTTTTCATGAAGACGTGAATTCACAAGCCAAGGCTGAAGTTGAGAAAATGGAAGCTCTTTTGCATCAATGCAAGGAAAACATTCCTCAAAGTGGCTTATGCTGATGAAAGCGGAGACCTTTGGAGTTTGAAGAAGGGGATTGGGTATTCCTCAAAGTGCCTAAATCTAGGTATGCTTCTCTCAAAGGCAGTCATAATAAGTTGGCTCATCATTACTATGGGCCTTATCAAATCCTCAAAAGAGTTGGTGAGCTTGCATACAAGCTTGATTTTCCTTCTTGAACAAGGATTCATTCTATCTTCCATGTTTTCCAACTTAAGAAATATGTGGGTCCATCCATAAAGGTTTTAGAAGAGTTACCTCCCATGGATGAAGATGGTCTTATCATTTATGAGCCTGAAAAGGTTATTGACAAAATAGAATAGGTTTTAAGGAGTTGTTCGCTGCTGGAGTACCTTATTAAATGGAGAGGTTTGCCCATGGAGGATTCTACTGGGAAACCATCATCATACCTTGATTCTTTTCCATGGCTTTTGCAGGAAACAAAGTAATATCTGAATAGGATAGCTTGGTGTATTAAATTTCTATCATAAAAATAATTGCTCTACGGTCATCAAAATTGGATTTTTATGGCATGGCTGGATACTAGGGATTGTCCTCTACATTTCTATAGCTCATCCATGATGATTGGACATTCCTTCTTCAAGTTATGGTCATTCTTGTGCAGTAGCCTATTTTGGACAGTTTCCAACAGTATATTCAAATTTCATACCTATACTTCATTGATATATGAGATCTTCTTCAACTTGGAGTTTCATTTAGCATGGATTCATCACTTACAAGCTATTCATGTAATCTTTCTTCATTAATTATCCCAATTCCATCTTTGAGGACAAAGCTCTTTTAGGTCGAGATGGCTTGTAATAAAGCATTGGAGCCCCAAGAGGAACACCAAGGAAAAGGGAATTCTCTTGCAAGAAAATCTATCTTGTGACATCAACAGGCTTTCATTTCATTCTTTTGATCACCAAAACAAAGAAAACAGCAAATCTTCACGCAGCATCATAGTAGATTTCTCCCACGGATTTGATAGAATCAACCATAATCTTCAACATCTTCATAAAATCCATCAATAGAACAAAGAACATAGAAGAATACACCATCTTTGAATGGAAATCAATCACATAATATTCATCTTCAATGTCTTCATAGTTTTCTCTCTCAATCTCTCATATACAGTTACACTGTTTTGATAGAATTGACTATCTCTGGCTCTCTCTCTCTCTCTCTCAATAGTACATCATCTCCTCACTACAATACTCTCCTAATAACTCTCAATAATCCTTCTTAGGTCGTGGATGCACATCCCAAGAGGTATGTCTAATATGAAGAGTCACCAGAGCCACTACAGTATCTTTTCACAGCTCACTACTGTCACTATCACTTAGTCTTCTCTTCAGTCTTCAGCAGCTACTTCTTCCACTTGTTTTAGCTCTTTTGAACTTAAATTCATCCTTTTCAAAGGTTAGAAAACTTTCCCAAAGTCACACATACTTTCTATAGAACACTTACAGAAGGTCTACAGAATAGTTATAGTACATCACCAGAGCAGCTACAGTACAGTTACAGAGCAGAGACAGAGGCTCTACATAAGGTCTACAGAGGGTTACAGAAGGTCATCAGAACCTTATAACTCATACTCAAACCATTCCAAACAATCAAAAACTATTCAATAAGCTTCCAAAAGATCTCAATCTTCATCAACATCAATCCATGCTTCATACAGAGAAGACAATCAGAACAAAACAGAAGCTATACAGAGGGTATACAGAACCAATCAGAACCTCAACATAACATCATAGAGCTTCATATCTCCACTAAGAATCATCATGAACTTCCAAAACATAATCAATATCATCCAAAACACTCTCAAACACTTTCATTAACAACCATACATCACTGTAAATCCATCAAAAATCAATCGTTCAGTCCTTAAAAATAACAAAAATAAGTCAAAAATTCGGTCTTTTTCCACTCTCAACATATCCCCACACTTAGAAAGGAAGCGTCCTCGCGACCTAAGGAAAAGGAGAATATAAGTTCACTAAAGAGCTCAATTTTATCTTACGTTGGGGATCTTCAATAATCTCTTCAAACCACGACCCCAACTTATTACCTGTATCTGATAGAAAAAACTACTAAAGGAAAACTTCGTTATTCATTAACTCATCTGATTAATAATTTAAAAGCCATAACAAATTTGTAAAGGATATGAGAGGTTTTCTTCAGCTTTCCACCATAGGCTTTCATCCACCATCAATCGTTTGAAAAGAGCTCTCGAAAAAATTATTCTCAATCAACACAAACTCATCACATACAATTATTACAACACACACAAAAACACTAACACAACCATCTGAATGACACCTCCAAAAAGAGAGATATATATCTATCATTAAGAATCATCCAAAATACATTGCAAAGGCATCAATGAAGATGATCCCTTTTGAAGGCTTGGTGGTTTCGAAAATGATCCATGGAGAAGGATTCATCTACAAATGTCTTTGGAGGATTTTGAAAGAACTGCAGACAGCACATCCTTTCTAGCAAAACAGAGTATCTACTAGGTAGACATAGGGCATGAAAATACAGGACATCCAACTGGTGGGAGTCAATGTTCACATTAACAATCATACAAAGTTTTGGAATGGCCTTTTGATCATTATGGGAATGCCTATGCATGTATGCTAGATACCAAGCAAAATGAGCTGTCAATCTCACTGAAGGATCTAGAGATTGTGAATATTGGTGAGCAAAATAAAGGTAATTCTGGTATGCTTGACTAGCAGTTTTCAGTCCCCTGGAATTAATGGCCAGTTAATATGTGGTCCTATAAGAGAATCAATCGAGCTCCATCCTCTTCTTCTGGGAATCTGCTAATCAAACCCTTCATATTCACTAACCAACTGAGGGGGTTGAGAAATAGAAGTGGCAAGAGATGGAAGTGGAACAAGTAAAAGAGGATGAAGAGATGGGTAGGCAAAATCATAAAATGAGGAATAAGTTAAAGAAGAAGTGGCTAAAAATTTAAGGAAATCAGTTAGGAAAGGTGTTAATTGATAAATAGGAAAAGTAGAAGGTATATGGATGGATGGAGAAGGGCATGGTGGAGAAGGGGAAAATACTCTATCTTCGATAAAAGAACAATAGGTAAATATGGGAATTTGAGGAAAAGATTGAGGTTGGAAAAGAAGAGGTAATATTGCTATTGAATTGGTTTGATAAAGGGAAAGATAGGTATCATAGAGATAAGCCATTTGTTGGTAGTATAATAGGCCTGTAACAAAGGGCTCTCCTTTGTAGGGAAGAGACAAAGCCTCCCCTAACCCTTGGGGTGTCAATATCATGGCAGCACCATGAACCAGTCTCGACTTCTTACTATATGATGCAAGGAACTCATCACACAAGGATGGATCATCTGGAATCAGTGGAAATGAAGCAGCCATGAAAGTCGCAGCTCCTACTTTCGCTATAGGCTCAAAAGCTAGTAGGGAAGAATAATCCCTACTAACCAGTGGGACATACTGGATAGGAGGAGGAGCGTGAGGCGCCTTTCAGATGGAAATCACACACCACAACACAGACAATCACAAAGAATGCCTGCAAAACAATCAAAGAGCTATCAAAAAGGAATCAATTAAAATAAGGACATACATACACAAATGTAGCTAACCCATTTACCACCCCAAACAACCCACATCCTAGAAAAAAATTCGACATGACCTCTACATATATGCGACCGAAAACTTCATGCGATGCAACAAACAGGCATCCAAATCCCCGTATCAGGCAAGAAAGAAAGAAAAAACTACAAACCATACCCGTAATCGTAACGCATAGACAAACCATAATACTATAAAAATGTACATCAAGACCTAACCATAACCTTGACCAACAGTTTCAACTAAAAAGACTTTACGCGCCCATCCCACAAAGCGTATTTATTAAAAAGGAAAAAAGGAAGTGTAGTGGGGGGAAAATTATTTTAATGAAGGATTCATTTTAAGAAATTATTAACAATGGGTGACACTTTATTAGATTATAAACCTTAATAAGAAAACAACGGTTCCTTCTTAAAATTTTAATTATAAATTATTAGGGTGAAACGGTGCTTTATCGAAACCTGGATTGCGATTCCCAGACTAGGGTCTCTAAATGTAAATTCCTTAATTAGAAATTAATGGTGATGTGGAGCGCTTTTTTGCCAGTGCGTGTTTTTTTGTGACGGCTGGTTCATTTTTATTAACAATTAAGGTGCGTCTTAAGCGCACGTAGCGCGTGCAAAGTGAACAGCTGGTTGATTTTTAATTATTAAATTGTGTGTTTAGCGCGAATGCGTGTGGAAAATGTAGGTGAATATAGTTCATTTTAGCGATTAATTGTGGTTAAGGGGTAATGAAAATGAATAAAGCTCACAAAACAAATACCTGGTAGGGGTGTGTATACAAAGACTGAAGGTACACGGAGTAGTTCCCCGAATGTAATGAATCCAGTCAAACAAAAACAAAGACCACTGAGACTGAAAAAAATAAAGCACCTTAGTCTTTTTATTTTATTTGGATTTGATTTTTATTTATTGATTTATTTATTTTAATTTATTTATTTATGGTTTTTTTCATTTGGATTTTAGGTGTGTTTGTTTTGTGTATATTATTTGGTTTGGTTAATTTATTTTGTTTTTTTTTTTTAAATAATTAAATGAGGATATATAACACATGAATATGTTATGAAGTGCAAGAATGAATTTTCAGTCATCTAGCAAGTGTCCACAACGTATGTTAATTCATCCATGATTTTCAACTGATTTTTAGGATTTAAAATGAATTTTTATGAACTGCAGTATTAAAATTAGGGTTTTTTTGGTTTCAAAGAATATTGTTGCCTTTTATGAAAATATTTTTAATTAAGAAATTAGTGGCAAAAGGGACAGGGGGTTTGTGGAATTTCTTGGAATTTTTTTAATTATTTTTAAATTTTTACTAATTTTTAATGAATTTTACTCATTTTTATGTAAATTTGAAGTAATTTTCAGATTTTAAATTTGCTGCAATTTATTTGTTTAAATTTTCACCTTTAAAATATTTCAAATAATTTCAACAATATTGGTAAATTTAAAAAAAAAACAAATTTTTTATTTTTAAATGAATTTTTGGATTTTTTATGTGTTTCTCTTTATTTTTATGTATTTTTATATATTTTGCGGGTTGGAAAATACAAGGCGGTACCCGGGCTGCGTGTGAACAGCGAAGGATAACTACATGTGAATGGCGGATCTGCAATACTCCACCACACGGACAAGTCGGAAGCACGTCCTCGCCCGTGAACGCCCGCTAGCACACCCGTACTCAGCGGAAAAAGAACGGAAGAGAAAAGGCAGGAATGGGGGCTAATTGAGTAGATTAAGTGAATTAAGTTAGCTTAGTCTGAGAGAGTTGATTAAGTTAGTTTAGTGGAGTAAATCAATTCAGTTAGTTAGGTTAGTCTAGTTCGTTAAGTTAGGTCAAGTCAGGTCAATTAGGTCTGGTTAGTCTAGGTAAGTCAGTTAAGTCTGGGTAGGTTAGTTAAGTCTGGTCTGGTTAGTCTAGTCTAGTTAGGTCAATCTAACTAGGTTAACTAGGTTAGGGTGGGGACTAACCAGGTTTAGTGGGGGGTTAGTTAAGCTAACTAAGGTTAGTGGGGGGTTAGTTAAACTAACTAGGGTTAGTGAGGGGGTTAGTTAAACTAACTAAGGTTAGTTAATTAGGTTAATTGAACTAACTAGGGTTAGGTTAAGTTTTAACTAATATTAGGTTAATTAGTAACTAAAGTTAGGTTAGTTAGTAACTAATGTGAGGTTAGTGGGACTAAGGTTAGGTTAGAACTAACCAGCAGGGTTTGGTGTTGGTGGTGGTGGAGGAGGAGGAGGAGGAGGAGGAGGAGGAGGTTTTGGTGGCAGTGGTGTCTGGAGGGTGGCCGAGGCGTCGAAGCGGCGACGACAGGCACTGGTGGCAACGGAGTGGACGGCGGGCGTCGAGCGGTGGCCTGGGCAGGAGACGGTGCCCACGACAGGCGCTGGCGGCGACGGGAGGCTCCACAGAAGGCCGAGCAGGCACAAGGGCGTGGAGGAGACGGCGGCGATGGTGTAGGCGGGGCGACGATCAGAATGGGCGCAGGGGCGGCGAACAGTGGCAATCGACAGGGTGTGGGAGAGAAAAAGGAGAAGAAGTATGGAAGAGAAGGGGGAGGAGAGGAAGAAAGAATAGGAAGAAGAAGGGGAGGAGGAAGAAGGAGGGAGGAAGGGGATGGACGCGGGCACGCAACAGGAAAACAAGTAAGTTGTTTTTTTTTTCTTTCTCTTATGTTGTTTTCTTTTTTTTTCGTTTTCTTTTTTTTCTTCTCTTTCTCTTTGTTTTCTCTTTCTGTTCTTTCTTTTTTTCTCTTTTTTTTTCTTTCTTTGTTTTTTCTTTTTCTCTTGTTTTTTCTCTTTCTATTCTTTCTTTTTTTCTCTTTTTTTTTCCGTTTGTTTGTGTGTTTTTTTTTCTTGTTTTTTTCTTTCTTAGTTTTCTTCCTTGCTTTATTTGCTTTCTGTTCTTTTGTGTGTTTTTGTTTTTTTAATTAATGGAAAATAAATAAATAATTAAAAATGAAAAATAGAGAGGCAAGAAACACACCTCCAGCCCGTGCGCATGAACGGGCAGGGGTTTAAAAAAATTTGCAGTGACGGGGTCAAACAAGGCAGGGATAGGGACGTGCAAGCCATGGACACCACGGGGCGTCCCGAGGGACATAAAACCAAAAACAGGCGTGTTCATGCGCGATACGAGAAACACGGTCATACGGGAAAAAGGAAGAAAATTTAATAAAATCCAAACTGTTTTGTCGGATAAAAAATCCGTAAAAAGAAAAAATGTGCCGGGAGACGAGGGAAAAAGGATGGAAACATGCAACATCGGGTCCGAGGAAAATCGGGGTATTCACATGGGAAAAACACAAAAAAACAAACCCGAAAACACATACGTGTATTAATATCAGAAACTCCGCACATCGAAATGAAGTGTGAAAAGAAGGAAAATTGTGCAGAACAAGGTTGCCCACAACCCTATCATGATAAAACATAGGTTCGATTGAGATAGGACGCGTTCACATGGAAAAAATCCCAAAAATGGGCCTGAAAAATGGACTCGAAAATTAATACGAGAAAAACTGTACTCTGAAATAGAGGATAGTAAAAAGGAAAAATATCCGAAAGAAAGAGATTCACAGGACTGGCACATCAAAACTCAGTTGGAAAGGAATTGGGAGGGGTTCACGTGGAAAAAACACAAAAATCACACCCGAAAACACTTGGAAAAATTAATAACTAAAAATCTGACAATCGAAAGAGGGGGGAGGAAAAAGAAAAAAGTGGGAAAAAGGCTGGCAAGACACGAATGTCAAGTCAAACTGGAATTTGGTGAAAATAGGGTAGGTTCACATGGAAAAATGTGAAAAAGAAGCACGAAAAAGGCCCGGAAACCCGAAAAGATTCATAACGGATCAACCGTGTATTGGAAGGACAGGGAATAAAAAGGAAAAGTGTGAGGGGGAATGGATAGGACAGGTCTGGCACATCATATCAAAGTTCCGAAGCAGTAAAGATGCGTTCACATGGAAAACCGTCCATTTTATAGGATTTACTTCAAATATTAATAATTGGAGAACCATCTGTCGGAACAGGGGTTGGTAAAAAGGAAAAATAGGCAATTCAAAGGGACAAACGGGATTCTAAGGTTGGATTGAGTTTTCGGTGAATGTAGGGTGCGTTCATATGAAAAAGTCACAAAACAAAGGATAAAGGAAAACGGCCAAAAAAATAGCTCCGAGGACAGGGGGATATAGAACAAAGGAGTAGGGAAGGGACCCCATCAGGGTAAAATGAAGTCATGGCATAGATGCATGATCAGAACAGGGTATATGCATGAGGATATGTATCATAGACACACAGGGACGCGTCCCCACACTGAAAACCGGAGCAGGAAGGATAAACCAAACATCAAGGACCGAGTACCACATATCAGACCAACCACGAACGTCTCTACACTTAAGACATAACTGTCACTAAAAAACAGAAAGTGTAGGGTTAGAAGAACTTGGCCCATATTGCCGAGAAGTAATGTCGACTACTATAGAGGTTGCGTCTGGTGGCATTGTGTCGGCTGGAGGAGGTAACAAGGTATCTTCACAGCACACGTCCTTCGTGATTCGTGGCAGGGACCACGCAGCAACACCCAGGGAGGTAGCTGGTTGAAGGAATCATAGGAAATTTGTCGATGACAAGGGATATTGCACTCAACTCACGATCACTCAAATGGATTAAAAGAGCAGTCACTCGCCCCATTACTAACATCACTCGAGAAAATAATGATGAAAACCCAGAGCTCACACCCGGTGCAGAGAGAGTATGCCAGGGTGCACAATTAATGGTACATCAGTGCGTCCAACCCCGTCTGACATAGGTGCAAGGAGGAAGGCCAGGGAGCCTTGTAGTGCAATGTACAGAACAGAATGACGTGTCTTGTGTTGATGGTAGAAACCCCATCCCGTGGGTGCATAGGGAAACAGGAATGTACCTGACTCCAAGGGTCGTAACGTCCCTCAATCCTCACCTCTCGATAATTGATTGAAGAACACCAGTCACACTCAGCCCACCCTCTGTCTCACGCTCTGTTGATAGATACAGAGGGTAGCTCATTCCTGAAACCCATTGATGTAATCCTCATTGTCTCTTGTGCAAAGGTTGTATGCCTTGTGCGCATTTGATGGTGCAACTGTGCATCCCGCGCGATGCCAGCATACAGTGCAAGAAGGAAGGCCAGGGAGCCTTATAGTCCAGTGCACATGAACAAATCGTGCTTTGTGCATTGAGAGGCCCATCCCGTGCATGCAACACTCCGTTCACACATCTCACCTCTCATTTGATTTAAAGGGAAAGACTGGTCACTCCCCCCACCCTCTGTCTCACTCTCTGATAGATATAGAGGGCAGCCCATACTCATGTCCCCATCCTGTTAGGATGAAAGCTCACATCACTCAAGGGGTTGGTGATGAATATCATGTCGGTTGTTGTTGTTGTCAGGATTTGAGGAGGAGGCGTATCTAGGGAGGCAGCCTACAAATCTCATATTGCAATGACTTGTGAGAAGAGTCGTTTGTTAAGAAGGGCAGACGGACTAATATTTCAAAGACAGCACACCAAGGGAGGTGGCTTCAATGTACTTTTTGAAGAGGTTCTACTGGTGATGAGTCAGTTGTCCTGAACTGCGGGGTGTTACCACCTTTTCCACAGTCAACTTCCCGCCCAAGGGTATTTCCACCTTTTCTTGGAATGAGGCCTGTTATGACAGGAAATTTCGTCCTTTTCTCCCATAACAGTTTGTTTGTTTGTTTTTTCTTTTCTTTTCTTTTCTTTTCTTTTTCTTTTCTCTTTTTTTTTCTTCTTTTTTTCCTTTTTTTTCATTAAGAAAGAGAATGGTAGAAATACCATATGTCAGGACCAACCTCGCCACCGTTATTGGATCAAACGAGAAGAGAACAAGGTCAAGTTGAGATGTTTCTGCGTAGGGTTAGCAGAACGAGACCCCCTCATGAGGAGAATCATAAGGGCTATTAGAAGCATGACAAGAAGGATAGTGCGCCGCCCAAAAGGGAGAGGGTAGGTCGACTGTGATTGTCAAGATCTCTAGGGAGGGAAGTACATCTTCAGGCGATAGCCATTGATGAGGAAAGGATCATCAGAGGCATCAACGGTTTGCACCTAGATTGACAGCAAGTACCTTGTATGGACCCATCCACTGTTGTTGAAGCTTGCCAGGAAACTTGCCAAATCTCGAATCATAGGCTAGAACAAGATCACCCTCTTTGAACTCCTTGTGCTTGATGAAGCTATCATGATAGGCCTTTCGTCGCGCTTGAGTGGTTTCCATGCACTGTAGGGCCATCCGCTGTATCTCATCCAAACATTCCAAGTGCAGGAGACGATGTTGCAGTGACTCATCATCTCCCAAGTGTTCTTTAACTGCCACTCGCAAAGAGGGCAATTCCAGTTTAACAGGGAAGACGGCTTCTGTCCCATACACTAGCTGGAAAGGGGTTTGTCCTGTAACTACCTTATGGGAGGTTTTGTATGCCAAGAGGGCCTCTGTAAGTCGATTGTTCCAGTTGCGATGATGTGCGGCAATCGTTCTTGTTAAAATCGAGCAAAGGATGCGATTGGTGACTTCAACTTGGCCGTTGGCTCTGGGGTAATAAGGAGTGGACTTGCGATGGCGGATCTTATATAGCTCAATCAGCTCCTCCATGATTTTGTTAAGGAAATGAGTACCTCTGTCACTTACCAGCTTGAGGGGACTGCCAAAACGAGTGATAATATTCTCGTACAGGAACAGGGCTACGCTGTTACCATCATCCCGCTTCAAGGCTTTAGCTTCACACCACTTTGTGACATAATCTGTACATACTAAGATGTATCTATTTTGCTTCTGTCTAGTGGGTGGATCAATGGGACCCACAAAATCAATCCCCCACTTCTTGAACGGATTTAGGGGAAGAATGGGTTGCAGTAGCATGGCACTTGTTTTGGTGGGTTTCCCCATTCGCTGACAAGCATCACATCTCTTGTAGTAATCATATGCATCCTTGTGGAGGGTCGGTCACCAGTATCCCGCCAACAGAGCCTTCCTGGCTGTCGCTTCTCCTATGAAGTGTCCACCACATGATTCGTCATGGCATGCTTTCAATACTATGCCGATTTCATCCCCTGCAACACATCTTCGCATCACTTCATCTTTGTCTCTCTTGTACAATGCACCACCTAGCAAGGTGTAGGGGGCTGATTCTAGCAGAAGCTTCTTTTTCTCATGGCTTGAGATGCCAGGAGGATACTGTTGAGTTGCTAGGAGATTGGCTATGTCTGCATACCAGGGAGTAACTGTTTCAACTAGAAACAAGGAAGCATCATGAAGGTCTAGATCATCTTGTTCCTCTTCTTCTGATTGAAGGATTTGTGATAGATGATCAGCTAGGACATGGGAACGGCCAGGCTTAGTGACCACTTCAAAATCAAACTCCTGGAATAGGATTAACCATCTCATCAGTCGTCCTTTAACATCTTCTTTGTTCATCAGGAAGGACAGGGCTTCATGATCCACATAGAACTTGAAATGCGTTGATAGTAGATAGTGTCGAAACTTCTCTAGTGCAAACACCATTGCCAAGCACTCAAGCTCTGTCACTGTATAGTTCCATTCCCTATCAGTGACCTTTCGACTTGCATAATAAATTGGTTGATCTAATTTAGAGGGGCCCTTTTGACATAGGACAGCACCTAGCCCTTCAACTGATGCATCTGTGTGCACATGGAACTCCTTTGTCCAATCAAGAGGCTGTAAAATAGGTGCTTGGATCAGGCACTGTTTTAGGGTATTAAAGGCCTCTTCACATTCATCAGTCCAAAGGAAATCAGCTTCTTTCCTTAGAAGCTTGTGCAGAGGGGCTACCTTGGTTGCAAAATGTGCAAAAAATCTTCTGTAGTAGCCCACATGGCCAAGAAATCCTCTCAATTGCTTGAGGCTTGTTGGTGCTATTAAGGCGGCAATCTTCGCGGGTCTATTGTGATCCCTTATGGAGAGACAATATGGCCCAATAGAACTCCTGAGGAGACGCGGAAGACACATTTGTCGGGGTTGGTGCTATTAAGGCGGCAATCTTCGCCGGGTCTGTTGTGATCAAACTATAGACACAGCAGTCATCAAGATACACCTCAATGACATCATGCAGATCATTCTGGAAGGCAGCCATCATTACTCGTTGGAAGGTGGCAGGAGCATTATAGAGCCCAAATGGAATCACTCCATAGGTCCCCCATTCTGTGGTGAAGGTTGTTTTGGATTGGTCCTCTTCTGCAATTTGGACTTGGTTATATCCGTTGAATCCATCCAAGAGAGAATACAGCTCATGGCCTGCCACTGTGTCCAACAGTTGATCTATAAAAGAGATAGGAAAATGATCCTTCTTCGTCTTCAAATTGAGCTTTTGGAAGTCCACACATATTCGAAGTTTCCCGTTCTTCTTGGGTATTACCACAATGGGCGAAACACATTCACTGTTAGCCACAGGATAAATGAACTCCGCTTCAAGAAGTTTCAATAATTCAGCCTTCACTAGAGCAGAGTAATTAGGATTCATACGTCTTTGTCTTTGCCTTATAGGTTTGGCATTAGGCTCTAGGTCAATATGATGTTGGCATACTGTGGGATCAATCCCCTTTAGGTCTTTATATGACCAAGCAAACACATCTAAGTTCTAATTTAGTAGATCTTGCATGACCACTAGTTCTTCTTCTGGAAGATTGAGGCCCACTTTTAGGTGACGTTCAATACCATCAGTATCCAAGAATGTTACTTGCCTTTCACCTTCCACTTCGCGGATAAATGTCCCACGGATTGCTTTTGGATAGAGTTATGACTCTTTCAAGAGAGTAGTATCCTCATCTGATGTCCCACTAGAACCAATGTCATCTTTCTAAACAGATGACTCGTTTGTCTGTTTAGGTTGCTGGAAGGGTATCAGAGCTTTGTTTGCTTCTGTGTGAGTGGTAATTTCTTTTGGACTTAGGGATTTATCTTCCAAAGATGCATCCAAGAATGTCACATAGCACAAACCTTCTAGAGATCGTGGCTTTTATGGATCTAGCTTCTGTTGGCAGGGGGCATCATCATCATCTTTTCTCTGGACTGAACAATCAGGATGACAAGAGCCACTAGTAAACTTAATTTTTATGCTTTTAATCCATTTCTTATACAAATTCTGCATACTTTGTGGTCCATTGATCAACCCAAATGGAACCATAGTCATTTCATCCATCACCCGGAGATCTTCGGCCTCTGAGGTCTCTATAGAGACATCAACAAGATCATCCTCTATTAGAGGGAATTCTTCATCTGTACTATCATAACCCGTTTCATTTTCTTCCTCATCATTTTCATCCTCTTCCTCTAGAGGTCCTGTAGGAGAATAACAGATCTTCTGCCTCATCATTTTCATCCTCTTCCTCTAGAGGCTCTGTAGAGGGTAGGAGAATAACAGATCTTCTACCTCTGCATCTACTTCTGCTTCTGTCACAGCTTCTGACTCTGCTTCTGCCTCTGCCTCTGCCTCTGGCTCTGTATTTGTTACTGTCTCTATATCCGCTCAGTCTCTGTTCTGTATCCGCTCTGTATTTGGTTTGCCTCTGTAATGTCTCTGCTCTGTAACTGTACTATCTTTGCTCTGTCCCTGCGACTATCATGTAACAGGGAGAACAATACATCCATGCTTCTATTTCACTGTAAGAGGTGATTTCAAAAGTTAATTCTAGTTGAGACAAGAGGTATTCTCCCATGGACAAGGATTTTACTTCCCTTGGCAGTTGGCTTACAGTGCCCATTGTTAGGGACCATGTCTCTATTTTCTTAGGAAAGATTTGCTTAACAGCCTCTTCGTCTCCTATTGAACCATCTGTTATCTAATTGGAGGAGTCATTTATGACTTCAATGGATGTGGATCCATTGCCTTTTTACGATCCATACAGCTTTAACACCGCTTTGTTGGGTCCTCTGCCTAGGGTTAGGGTTCTTTTGAACCAGTTCGTCCTGGCTCTTGCTTGAAAAATTCAAGGTCTTTCCAAAAGCAGAGGGTATGAGGTCCCATAAGAATTTGGTTTGACCACCAGATATGTCAGCCAATAGTCTCTTCCTGCAAGGATTGTTTTTACATATGGAAGGATCCCCAATAGTTTGACTCTGATTTGGTCTGCCAATCTGATAAGCCACTGTGTAGGTTGAATTCCTTGCAACCCTAAGTCCTTCAGTGTCACATCTGTCATTATGTTTACTGATGAGCCTCCATCAAATCAATGCATCTGAAATAAAGCATCCTTCTATCCATACACTAATCTCTGGGGTTCCATGATCTAGGAAGGTATTAGCCACATCTGAAATAAAGCATCCTTCTATCCATACACTAATCTCTGGGGTTCCAGGATCTAGGAAGGCATTAGCCACATCGACTTCTTTTACAGGCTCCGAGGCCTTATTGGTCTTGGTCGCTGTTGAAGGAGCAATCCTTAGTCCATGTCTTCTTGTCAAGATGCTTTTGAATTTCTTTCGACAGCTAGGAGATAACATTAGCAACTGTCGGAATGTTAAGTTTGGTTTAAAAGTGTCTAGGTCTTTGACCAAGTCATAATCTTTGATAGGATCCATAGGCTTCTCCAGCCTGCTGGGAAAGGGGGCTACACCCATTTTCATCTTTCCTTTTTCTTCTAATAATTACAGCATCGGCACTTCTTCTGTTTCTAGAAGTGCTTCTGTATCATCTATCTCCTGGGCCTCTAGTCCTATCTCTGGGACTGTCTCTGTAACTCTCTATGGCGCTACAGTGCTCTGTACTGTACTATTCTATTCTGTACTGTTATGTCCCTCTGTTGGCAGGTGAAACTTCACAGTCTTGGCAGGAGAGTTATTTTCGTTCTAAACAACTGGTTCCTTCTTCTTGGTATACGTAACAACAGTAACTTCCAATTCTACCAAATTGGAGGTAGGCTCTTGTACCTTCTATTAGCTATCAGTAGCATTGGCCTTTACAGGGGCTGGACTTGGACAGTCCTTTGCAGTGTGGCCTTCACCTTTACATCGACTGCATAAGGGCTTGTAATCCATAAATCGTCTAGGGTTTGGATAATTCGGGGAGATATGTCCCTTTTCTCCACACCTATAACATTCCACCTCTGATCTCTGACCACCGCCAGACTGTCGTCCTCTATAACTTTGAGAGGGAAACCTCCTTGGACCAAAATTAGGACCAAATTCCCTAGGCTTTGGTCCAATATCCTGTGTTGTCATTTTGGATTCTAGCAAGTTAAATCTTACATTTTCATCCTTCTGTCTTCATTCATCTCTTTCAGAGAGCAAATATCCTCTGTATGGTTTTTCCGCAAATAGTAGGAATAAAAGGCCCCAGGAATGGTTGGTTTTCGAGTACATTCAGTGGCTAGATGTCCCGCTTGATGACACTTTCCAGACCATGTATTAGAGCACATCACATCTCTTCCAGCTCCCGCAGGAGTGGATATATTGGCAGTATTCCCTTCAGCGTCTGTAGTTGCTCTGTAATCACATCCAGAAGCTCTTTCTTGATACTTGCAACTGAGTTGGATAAGTAGTCCTTCAGATTTTCACCTCCTGAAGTGCTTGTAGTGGGATTTTGGGAAGTTTCTGTAATTACTACATACACTGGTTGGGTCGATCCAGAGGGTCCTCTGTTCTGGTTCTGATTCAGAGCTTCTGCTGAGACTTGGGGTTGTTGATTCCAGTTGGTAGGGTTCCATTGTTGTTGAGTTGCCATTGGGGGAACTGTTTGAGGCCACTGTTGTTGTGGTTGAACCATCATTTGAGGCATTGTCATCTGTGGTGACCACAGTGGGTTAGGTGCATTACACTGCGGCACTATTTGCATCTGGGGATAGGGGTAGGGAACTGTCACTGGGACTGCATTTGGTGGGTATACCATTCCAAACATGGGAGGAGGTAAGACTCCTCTTCCTGGAGTCATTGGCAGCCTTGCTTCAACTTCGTCATACAATCTTGCACCTTTCACTGCGCAGCTTGCAGATTGACTAGTCTTCTCAATTCCACGAACTTGCGAACTTGTTGTAGACCCCTGAGAAACACTCCTTTCTGGATGCCTTCGTCTAGATGATGGTTAGTCCATCTCTTCAGGATGGATTCCATTCGCGAGACATAAGCTTCTACCCTTTCTCTAGAGGACTGACTTAGGTTCATGAACTCCTTTCGCATCCGCTCTTCAAAACCTTCACGCCTAAATTTAGTGAGGAAGGCCAACTTCAGATCATCCCAAGTGCCAAAATTTCCTGCTACTTGTCTCTCATATCACTGAAACGCCGCGCCTTTGAAAGTGGCGGGGAATATTGCTAACCAATGCCTCAGGGGTTCGGGCATTGTTAGCCACACATGCTACCATAAATTCTGCTACATGAAGATCTGGGTCTTCATTGTACTCTCCCTTAAAAACTGGCAATGGGACTACATTTGCTGGCCTGTCATCAATATTTCTAGGATGAATCTGACTAGGAAGGGGACCTTGAGTCGCCATGGGGACTTCTATAAAGAGTGATTTTAGGGCATCAAAGGAGGCTTCTGATGCGAGCTCGTTCTCAGCTTTGATTTTTGCCTTCTCTTTTCTCACATACCTCTGGACTCGTTCTAATGCTTGCCTCTTTATTGCGTCATTCATCAGGGGGTTGGCTCCAACTAGTTGGTCTGTAATCAACAGGATAGTATCAGAGAGGGCTTCAGTCTTTGAGGAATTCTCATGCCCTATTTTTCATGGGCGGTCATCCCCCTTTTTTACATGGCCGGCCATTAGCCTAGGCCCATTTCTCATTTCCCACCGTTTTAGTCTCTCCTATCCCCAACTAATGCATACAATTTGCACAGGAGTGAGCCTGGCGCTCTCTTACAAGGTTTTGGAAGTGTTCTCGCACTTAATGGTGCGCTTTTCATTCTTTTACTCTCCTTGGGCGACTCTAAGACTTCTTGAGGGTCGTGCCCGTGCATTTAATTTTTTCCAGGGTCTAGTTGCCAATTAAGGCACCTTTTCCTTCTTTTCTTTTTTTCCATTTCCCGCTCCTCTGTGCTACGGTAAACATTACCCCCCTCCTAGCCAAATGCCAGTCCCATGGCACGGTGGTGGGAGGTAGTGGGATAGATGATGCTGTCGCGAGGTGGACCGGGTGAGTAGATGACGTTGATGCTTGTGAATGAATAGTGATGGGGTTTGATGACAATGACCAGGAGAGATTCCGGAGCTCCATGAAGATCCTAGGCATCTTTCACACTGTTGTGGTGCCCCGTTAGGTAGCCGGTTGTCCTTTGAATATCTGAAACGCTTGAAGCAATAAGCAATCCCTTAGGAGGATGGTATTGGAGGGATTTATTCTAGAAAAACCCCCCAAACAATGTTTGCCTTGAAAATCCATGGCTGTGGTTGGATATCCTTGTCTTTGAGTAGAAGGTTTTCAGTTTTGAGTTGAAGGTCTTCAGGCCTGTGGAATCAATAAGCGATCCGTGGATCTTGAGGCGTTGGGCAGGGATCGTTGGACGATGAGGTTCCAAGATCTATGCCAATGGCAGATCCATCACTGAGGTTTTCTTTTGCTTGATTTGGTTCAGTCATGGTAGCCATCAGGAGACGGATGTTTGGCAACATAATGTGTGTGGAGCCCTTTAGACCTTTGCGGTGAAGCTTCAAAGTTGTGGGAATGGAGTTATGTCCGAGTGATGGAAAAATTCCTTGCCATTGGAGGATGTAGTGGACGATTTTCTTCAGCCAAACAGCCAGTTTTGGAAACAGGAACATAACCTGCAAGAAAAGTTGTGCACTTCCCAGGGGGTGTGTCTGTCTCACTGTGTAGTGCATGGTGCCTGTGCCAGTGGAACTGGGAAATGGGTCTAACTTTGGGCCTAACTTTGGGCAAGCCCTTGGTAATGTCCCACTCTTGAGGACCCAATTCGTGCGTCGTTGGAGGTGCGATGCAAAACTTAGGGTGACAGGTCTGAAAGTCCTGCCCTTGATGTGCCCTAAGTGTGAAGTGGGGGAGGGGCTAGAGAGGACTCTAGATGCAGTGAGTATGGTGCACAATAATAGTGAAGGAAGACTGCAAGCCCATGTGAAGTGTCCTCCCTGTCAACTTGTTTAGTAGTAAATTCATCTTTCAGCTTTGCTATTTTTGCTCTTGTCTGGCCCTTTTTTTTTTTTTAAGAATGGGAGAGAGTACATTTGGCAAGGTATATGGCACCTATTTAGTCACGGGGTGGTCGCAGGCATTGTGATAAGAATGCGCGACTTTGTAGGTATTCTTTAATACCGGCTTTAGCTCTCAGAGGAGTGGTGGACAAGAAGGGGTGATTACACCTTGCAAAGCGGGTGTCACTCATATTTTCTAAGAGCTCTAGAGACAGAAGGCAGGGAGGAGAGTAGCCCGCATCATCAACCTAGTCATGGCTCTACTATCTATTCCTAGGTTAATATCAAAGAAGAGTGGGGGGAGATGGGCTTCCTCTGCTGCGGGTTTCTGGAGTAACAGGAACTTGATAAGTCGGAGGTAATTACAAGTGGTCAAAAATGCTGGATCAGGGCAAGAAGAAAAGTCTACAAGAAAACGATTTATGGAGGGAAGTATATCTTCTACCCTAAACACTAAGCACTCCTCAGGGCTCCTAGCATTTACATTATATATTTTTGGGAAGTCATAGTCCCCATGTAAATCTCTATCATAGTCCACTCCATGCCTACGGGGGTAGGGCATGCATATGGGATCGTTACGCTCTTCGGGAGGAGTGAACTACAAAATGCGGTCCATGCATCAAAATTGGTGTCCCAAATCCTCCTTCGCCATTTCGACTGTGCCTCGTAGCCTTGGATGGTTTTGGGAACCAGATTGACCTTGTCTTCCCAGTACTCTTGTGGCTCTTGTCACCACCTAGTCATTATCATGCTTTTTTCTTCCATCCATCTGTTTGCAAGTTTGTTAGCCAGATCTTTGATCTTGGCTACGACTCCTAGAGGCAGGGCCCGGTCCAGAGAGCATGGGAAAGCAAATGAAAGCTTGAACGGCCTCTTATGTAACTCTCTCTGATGCCAGATGACCAACTCCTGGGGCCAGTCTACAGGATGTGTATCATTTCTCAGTGGCATGGGCTCCTTAGGGAGTTGTCGTGGAAGTGTGCATGCTCGGCGTTGGGCTCCTCAGCTAACTCTTGTCTCCTTCTCCTTGCTGCAACTATGTGCTCAGTAGATCGGCATCTGCATGTTCCTCCTGTGGGATATCAGGTTGAGGCGGACTCGGCATCCTTTGTGGCTCTTTGTCATCATCTTGCTTAAAATCCGGACCCTCTTCGACATTTCGCTCAACCACAGGGGGAATGACTGGTGGTGGTGGTGGTGGATGCTCCTGCTCCTGAAAACCTAACTCCTTGAGCTCAGTAGTGGAAAGGCCCGTACAGCGTAGGTAGTAGAATTGTTGCTCTTTAGTGATTCCTGCACTTGTTGGAAGCTCCCGCTCTTGAAGACCGTATCTTAGAGCTCGGGTGATTAGCTCCAACTTTCTTTTCACCTTTTCCACTGGATCATCGCCCTCAGCTTGCATCACGTGGAGCACCGTGTTGAGGAAGGCCTGCCGCTGGGTCTTAGTGGTTATTTCTGCAGCCTCAACCCTAGCTTCTGCAAGCATTCTTTCGCATTCTGCCACCTCCAGGCGTTCAGTTAAGTCCGTTACCCTGTCAAAATTTTTCCTTTCCCATTCCATGGCTCTCTCCTCCATCCTTTTCCTTTCTTCCTCCAGTTGGCTCGCCAGGGTGGTTACTACCTGTTGCTGCTCATTTGATAAAAACCATAACTGGTTTCTTTCTCTTAATTTCTGAGCTAGCTGTTCTTCAACAATCCCTCTGGCTTGATCGACAATGCTGAGCCTTTGGTGCACCTCGGTCAGAATTTCTGATTTTTCATGCACCAACTGCTCTTGGCTTTGGATTTCAGCGACGAGGAATAGCCTTTTTTGATTGAAAGTCATGGCCATGAGGGCTTCTACGTCTTCCTGGGAGGTCTCCTGCGCATCTTGTAATCTTTGCACTTCATCCTATAGCTATTTTGCTTCAGCTGTGCTGAGACTCCTGGCCCTTCACTCTTCAGGAATTCGATTTCTCTTATTAACCTGTTCTGTTCTTCTAGCTCCCGCCATGACTGGGGTTCCATGGCATGTTCTTGTGGAACAGTGGTTTCGCCTTCCTGAACCCCTTGGTAGAGCATTTCCACTTGAGCGACCCTTTGCTGTAGATCACTGTATTGCTGCATCAGTAGCTTTAGGCTCCTTTGTTTTGCCACCAGGCTCTGCTCCTTATCCTCCAGCCTTTGTCTAAGGCGGCTTTCATTGTTTTGGGCTTCCTTCGTTTTTTCTGCTAGCTGGTCCTGCAGGGCCTTTATTTCTCTCCGTCTGTCGGCTTCCTACCTTGAGACTTCTAGCCTGAGGGTCGCTGACGTCTCTTTTTCTTTCTCTAGCTCCAGCAAGGCCACTTTCTTCTCTTCTTTTGCCTTGTCCAGTTGTGTCAGTAGCTCGGCCACATATGCATCATAGTCAGTGTCGACAGGCATGGGAGTATGGGGTGTGGTGGTCAATGCCTCCAGCCTTTGTCGTTTAGGGTCTTGCTGTGACTCTGCATCTGTGGCAGTGGGCCTTTTCAATCTGGTTTCAGGCACAATTTTGGCCACCTTTCTCACTAGCATCTGCACCATGGTCATGAGCTGTGCCGTGTCAAGGGGAGGTGTGGGTTGTGCGGTGGTTGCAGTCGTGGTTTCAGCTGCCGTTGTCGGCACAAAGGAGGAAGGAAGTGGATGTAGCAGGGACTTGCCCTTGCCTACGACCGCTGGAGCTGCTTCCACACTTGCACTGGCTTCGGCTTTATGGCAGGGGCTTACGGGTTTGAGTTCTCCGCCCCCATGGGTCTCTTCCACAGATCTTTGTGTAGCTTCTGCCAATTCGGCCAGTTCCTTCAGTCTCGTTGCTCTTCGGCTTCTTCTCCCGCCCTTCTTTTCTATCCTCTTCTGCCTTCTTCGGCTCCTCTCTTATCCTTGCAAGCTCCTCCTCCTCTTTCCTCCTCCTTTCTTTCTCAGCCCTTTGAGACTCTCTTTGAGCCCTTTTGATGTCAGCCTGTTCTTTCTTAAATTCTCTTCCTTCCCCTTCTGTCTCCTGCCACTTTTGTTTTGTTCTTCGGGTTTGCTCGCTCACGTAGGCGGCACCTCCTGCCCTCCCTTGTCACTTATATTGTTCTTTCACTTGATTCCCCTCCTTCGTAGTAAGGTGGGCTTTGATGCGCAGCTTGCTCCTCCATGGCGCCCTCATCCTTTATTGCTTTGTCTATGATGGCTGTCAAGATACCCCCGTATCTGATTATAGCTGCCTTTGACGCAGGTTTCTTCCTTGCGGAGCGCGTGGTTGAGGCAGGGGATTCTCCTCCTGCTAGTGCTTCCGCCGAAGTGAGGAGGGCAGCTGAACTTTGAATGGTTTTCTGTACAAACCCATTCCAGTCTATCTCTTCAGGGACTCCTGCTGCGATGCTTTCCAACAATGGGACCCTGATCCTGTTCATCAATGCATTGTACCGTTGGCCCGAGAAGAGGGTATGGATCATCTTTGCTTGTAATTTCATTGCTGGGTCCAGGATGTCAGCCAAGCTGATTCCATCCACGGTGTGCACCGCTTCTTTCTTTACCCCCAGCATGGCGTAAACATCCCATCTCGGCTGTCTCTCTTTCTTGGGCATGAGCCCCAGGGCCTTTTCTATGATTGTTGCATTGAGGGGCACTTCGATTCTTCTTTCCTGCTCCCCTGTCCTTACTGTGACAGTGCCACAGTTCCTGCCCTTGTCGAAGTTCCTCAGGAAATCCACACACATGCTGTAATCCACGGCCTGCCCCACCTTTTCCACATACTTGTGGAGGTGGCATCTGTCCACCAAGTCTTTGATCGCAGGTTCCTCCAGGATGGCCTCATCCAGATTCAGTGTGTGCTTGAAAGTGAATTGACTGAATCCTCGTGTTTCAATGCTGATGCCGAATTTGGTCATCTCTTCTTCAGAGAATGGGAGTTTTCCCCCTTTGTCTTGTCCTGCCATGGTGGTGACCTGTCAACACACCATGCGAACATTAATGCCTAACAATCGGCTTATTTCTAATCAAAACTCAGTTTGAGAGAAAAATGTATGTGCCCAAAATGGGTATACTTGCATAGAGGCTTGAATTTTAGAAATCGGCCCACATCAACAATTGCTATTGTTTTCCTTTGCAGTATTCTTCCATAGAAACTTACTTAATTATAACAATCTGCTAGCTAGATAGCATAACTTTCATTTTTTCTCTGCTTTTGCTCACATTGCTCCCCCCTCCGTCGGGGATCTTTCAAGGAATCCTTCCTAGGATTAGCACAGGAAGGTGACGGTCGATGATTTTGACGTTTAGGATCACACTTGGGTGGTCTACCCGGATGTGGTTTTTGCCGTTTTGGCACCCATAGAAACTTGGACTCTTTGGCCTTGTGAGCGCTCTTGGTGGGTTTGGGCCTGGGGTCGAGAGCCCGGCACGAGGCCGTAGTTTCCTTCTGTTCACACTCGGGTTGAAGCGTGGTCGTAGGGGTTTCTACCGGTGGCTTCGTAATGGTGGGGGAATTAAGACAGCCCTTACTGAAGGTCGTCACTATACGCACATTGCCGATAGCAAGATGTATGCGGTTTAGGTTGTAATCCACATTACAGTTTGTTTGCTTCTTGAAAGTGCGACCCAATAGTGACACATTACCGGCTCCTTTAGTGTCAGGCAACACATGGAAGAAGGCTGGTAAACTTTAAAACTCGATGGAAACTACCACCTTGCACTTCCTTAGGAGTGAATAAGCGGTACCCCCAAATGGGGTGAGTTTAGCGTTAGTGGCCTGTAGTTTCGGTTGACCAATGCGTGTCCAATGGTCATGCGTCAAGATGTTGTAGTCGGCACCTTCATCAATCAAGGCCTTGAAAGAATACACCGCTCTTGGTACGACTATGATTCGTAGATATGCCGGTGCCACTGCTTCTTCGTCCTGATCTGTAAGGTCAGTTATAGTAGCCATGCAGACGTTCAGTGGGGGTTCTAGCATGGGTGGCTCATGTAATGGATGGGAAGGAGGATAGTACTTCTTAATGCGGCTGCCGTTAAAAAAGCCTATTCCTTCACCGTCAAGTGTCTCCAACTCGACATTCCCGGTCCTACCAATCATGCGTACTCTGAAAGGCCCTAGCCCCCGAAACTGTTGAGAATCAACAATCACACTCACTCAAATAGCCTCTTTGTATGGAGCTTCAGGGTCAAGGATATGCAGGCTAACCTATCCCATATGCACAATGGTGCCTACTGCAGTTTCCTACTTTCCTATAAAGCATTGTACTTGCTTCCTTTTCAAAATGCAATGATAGTACTCTTTTCTTTTCAGTGAAGTGTCAATGTCATTGTCCACATACACAAGATTGTGTTTATGAGTCCAAGTCTCAATCTTGGAACCTAATTCACTTGTGTAACAAACAGTGTCTTTTCCATCATGAGTCCACAATTCTCCTTCCATCCTCCATAGCTTCTGCCTTTGCCATGCTCTAGATCCCGCATTTCTCACATGGTATCAGAGCCCAGTTGGGCATGGCATTGCTTATCCAGCCTCTCTTGATTCTCTCAACCTCAATCTAGCTCAATGTCAGCTCATGACTTCATCTTCCAACTCTACTCTCACTGAAGCTTCCATGGCAGCCATAGCCAGCAGCACCCTGTCAGATTGAGCTGCTTATATCTCACTCCACAGGTCAAATCTCTTGGAGCTTCCTTCTGGAAAAGTATTCCCCAACTCACAAAGCTTCCCTGTATCACATCAATCTAGGAGATTTGACCATTTGAAGCTCAGTATTGTGAAAATTCTCAATCTCTGCTCTATGTCTACCATAGCCAGACAGGACCTATCTCACTTGGAGCTTCAATAACTTCTCAAGCAGGCCACTTCAGCTCTTAATTTCTTCTAGGGAGTTGTTCTTCTACTCAACGTGCTTCATCCTGGCACAAAAATCGATCACATTGCTGTGCCCTGACCCCAGCATTGCACAAATTTGCCATCGCTATCCTGAACTGCACCGAATCTGTTCGAGCTGCCTGCATGCTTCATACAGTCCACGATCTTGACGATTATCATGGGGCTTTGATAGCTCATGAAGTTAGCTTCCTAGGCATATAAAAATTTTTGAAAATGATCAAGTGTAGCTCCTGCAATCTGAGAAAAACCAGGCCCCTGTCTCAGAAACCCTAATTCCACCATAGCCAAAATTTCTTAAGCTTTTTTTCCTCAGTTTTTCTTTCTCCTGACACTCAACCCAAGCCTCTGTCACTCTAATCCATTGACCCAGCATCAAATCAAGGAGGGAAAGGACCTGAGAAGATTGAAGAACGACCGAACGATCTCGAACAAAAAGAATCAAGCTCAACATCAACACTGACATAGTGTGTTTTCACACTGTCATTAACTGTGTCTCTTGACATATTGCAATCTGCTCTTCTACTGATAAAATCTCAGTATTCTGATGTTGATTTGCTGCTGATCTTGCAACCTCAACATGGGAAAAGACTCTCCAAATTCTCAATTCAAAGAAGTCGGGTTCCACACTTGGCAAACCGCATCCTGATGAAGAAGGGCCTTTGGGCCATCACAAATGGCAAAGAGAAGAAACCTCGAGATGCAGACCTTGCAACTACTTGGCAAAAGAATGATGACAGAGCCCAGGCCATTATCAAACTGGAGCTAGACGATAGTTATATCCACCATGTGGATAACTGTGAGACCTCACAGGATACATGGAAAAGACTTGACATCCTGTTCGGTGCACAATCTAAATCATCAAAGTATGGTCTCATGATTGAGTTCTTCAGGCTTGAAATGAAGTCCAGCACATCAC
The DNA here is from genome assembly GCF_053477565.2 of Lygodium microphyllum. Lineage (NCBI taxonomy): Eukaryota > Viridiplantae > Streptophyta > Polypodiopsida > Schizaeales > Lygodiaceae > Lygodium > Lygodium microphyllum. Next base: position 4,987,503 of record NC_141137.1, on the reverse strand, counting down.
TTGCCACACATCTCAATTACATGGAAGGACTCCTAACCCAACTTGCAGGAATCAACATTAAAATGGATGAAGATGTTTGCATCGGTGTTCTACTTAAGAGTTTGCCTCCTGAATATAATAATGTATCAACAACTTTAATCAACATGCCAAATCCTGAACTTGTTGATATCCAGGCATCACTGTTAGAGGAAGAAAAGAAACTTAAAAGCAAAGAAGAGCCCAGCACTTCAAAGGATGAACAAATGTTATATGTAAACAACAGATACAGAGGTAAAAAGGAACCGCTCTTCTGTGACTTCTGCAAAAGGACTGGACATACTGAGAAGTTCTATCATGCTAGGAAGAGGTCCCAAAAGGCCTATCTTGCAGCTGTGAAAGAAGAAGAAGACCATGGACCAAAAGATGAAGAAGAAGATGAAGATGAAGACCACCAGGATCGGAAGGACAAGACTCATCAGTCCTTCTACTCTCATAACTCTGATAGACTATTTTAAAAGCCTTGTATTTCCTTGCCCTAATGCTTCCTGCCATAAGCTTTGTAAACTCCTTATGTAACTTGGCATTACAGTCCCTGTACACTTTGTGAGGCCCCTGTTACAGCCTCTGGATGTCCATCATGTTTTGGTGCCCACACTTAGCCTTTTCTGCGACAGCCTCTGGTGTCTACCATGTTTGTGGTGTGCCCACACTTTGCAGGTGGTTCTCATTACAGCCTCTACACACTTTGTGCCTTTCTAGTTGTGATTGAGGAGGGGTGTTGAGAATCAGCAATCACACTCACTCAAACAGCCTCTTTGTATGGAGCTTCAGGGTCAAGGATATGCAGGCTAACATATCCCATATGCACAATGGTGCCTACTTCAGTATCCTACTTTCCTATAAAGCATTGTACTTGCTTCCTTTTCAAAATGCAATGATAGTACTCTTTTCTTTTCAGTGAAGTGTCAATGTCATTGTCCACATACACAAGATTGTGTTTATGAGTCCAAGTCTCAATCTTGGAACCTAATTCACTTGTGTAACAAACAGTGTCTTTTCCATCATGAGTCCACACTTCTCCTTCCATCCTCCATAGCTTCTGCCTTTGCCATGCTCTAGATCCCGCATTTCTCATAGAAACTTCATCTTCTGTTTATGTCCTTTTACCGAGTATAGCAGAACAACATCCCCTTATTCGAAGTCTCGTTGCTTGACATGCTTGTCAAACCACATCTTTCGTCGAGCCTTTTCACAAATCAGAGAGTGAGTGGCGAGGAGTCGGGTCTCCGTTAAGCGCTCTAGCTCCACCAAGCGGTTGGTCCAAGCCTCTCTTCCCTCCCAACGCTCCTGGACTGCTAGCCTCAAGCTGGGGATGAAGAATTCTAAGGGTAAAATGGCTTCAGTTCCGTACGTCAGCCTAAAAGGTGTCTTTCCTACAGCCGTTTTATAAGCTGTGCGATAGGCCCACAAGGCCGCCATTAGCTTGTTGTCCTAATCACTCCTTGAAGTAGACACGACTTTTGTAAGCACGTTGACTAAGATTTTATTTGTGGATTCGGCTTGGCCATTAGCCTGAGGGTAATAGGGAGAGGACTTCCGGTGAATTATTAGGAAGGTAGAGAGCAAGTGGGCAATCACTTCATTAATGAAGTGTGTGCCTTGGTCGCTTACAAGTTCGATTGGACAGCCAAACCGTGAAATGACCTGCTCCCACAAGAACTTTGCGATGGTCCTAGCATCATTCTTCCTCGTGGCTCGTGCCTCTGCCCATTTGGTTAGATAGTCGGTCGCCACTATGATGTAGCGAGCTTGGGAATATTGTGTTGCAGGGCTGATAGGCCCAATAAAATCGATGCCCCATTTTTCAAAGGGTTGTCGGGCTATGACAAGGGTCAATTCCATCTTGTCCTTTCGCACAGGCACTTTGGTCCTTTGGCACTCATCGTAGTGCTTTACAAATTTGGCTACATCGCGGAAGAGGGTGGGCCACCATAGTTGGGATTGTAGCACCTTTTGGGCTGTTGTGTCCCCGCTAAAGTGTCCTCCAGCGATTCCGCCATGTGCTTCGTTCAATGCGTCGTGCATCTCATGCTCACATACGCATCTGCACAATAAACCGTCTTGTCCCAACCTGTAGAGTTGGCCAGCCTATCAGTTAGTATGGCTGAATTTTCAAGATAAGTCTTTTCAGCCTGGCCTTCTCAATGGGTCGCTCTGGTAGTCCATTTTCTAGCACTTGCACTATGTCATCGGCCTAATACGGCGTCAGATCAGCTTTAAATAATTCTCATTCACTAGACAGGTTAAAGAGATGGGCATCCGGCAAATCGTCAAGCACGCCTTGTCCGGCGGCTTCTCCTGTGGGTATGCAGGACATGTGGTCAGCCATGTAATGCTGCTTTCCCTTACGTACAACCACAGAGAAGTCAAACTCCAGTAAGAGGAGTAACCATCTAGCTATGCGCCCCGTAGCGCAAGGCTTGATGGTCAACAAAGAAGACAAAGGGAGTGGCCAACAGGTAATGCCTAAATTTCTTTACTGCAAATACCATGGCCAACCCCTCCCTTTCTGTCGTGGAATAGTTCATCTCGGTCTCTGTGAGCTGCCTGCTGGCAAAACTCACCGGGTAATCCAAGTTATGTTCACCAGGCTGGCATAGCACGGCTCCAATAGCGAACTTAGAGGCGTCTATGTGTACATGAAACGTTACGTTCTAGTCTGGGGCTCATAAGATTGGTGCAGTCGTAAGAGCCTTTTTCAACTCCTCACATGCGCGCTGGCATTCCTCCGTCCACTCAAACACTATCAATAGCTTGTACAATGGTCTAGCTATTAGTGCATAATTTAGTACAAAGTGTCGATAATATCCAGTGTGTCCCAAGAAGCACTGAACTCCCTTGTAGATCGGGTGGCGGTAAGTCAACAATGACTCTTTGGAAAAGTCAGTAGCAATGCCGTTCCTTGACACCACGTGCCCTAAGATGCATCCATGTTTTACCCAGAACTGGCACTTTAAGGGATTCAACGAGAGGTGGTATAGCCTACACCTTTCAAAGACAGCTCTCAATTTCTCCAAGTGTTCAGCCCAACTAGAGTGTAAACATAAGTCGTCTACGAACACTTCCAGTTCGCGCCTAAGCATGTCCTTAAAGATAGTGCACATTAGGCGGCTGGAAAGTTGCAGGTGCGTTCATTAGCCCAAAAGGCATGACAATGTAGACGAACACGCCCCATTCCGTGGCAAAGGCAGTCTTGTGCCTGTCGTCGGGGTGCACTTGCACTTGATTGTAGCCCGAGAAACCATCCAGAAAATTGTAGGCTTCCTTTCCTGCTACCCTCTCAAGCATGTGCTCGGTGTAAGGTAAAGGATAGTTATCCCTCTTCGTAAAGGCATTCACTTTTTTGTAGTTCACACACACTCGGATTTTTTCATTTTTTTTCATGACAATCACGATAGGTGATACCCAGTCCGTGTGCTCGATCTCATATATGAAACCTGCCCTCATGAGTCTATCAATCTCCTCTTTTACTACATGGGCGTGCTTGGGATTCATGGGGTAAGGTCGTTGTTTCGTTGGCACTGCATCTGGGACCATTGGGATGTTATGAGTCACAACCCTAGGGTCGACTTCCTTAAGTTCGTCGGCAAATACGTCAATGTACTCTTGCAAGAGCGCAACGAGTTTGGTCCCTTCATCCTCCACCAAGTCATCTGCAATGAACACCGATCTTGGTTTTTCATCTTCCCCGGCCAAGTTAACCTCTTTGACTTTGGCGGGTCCCTCGATCGGTTCACTAGTCTAACCTTGTCTTTTTGCACCTAACAGAATCACCACTCTGTCACCCTTTTTAAATTTTGTAAACCGTTTGGGCAGATCCTGTGGTTTCTTCTGCCTTTCCACTTCTGAGTCCCTTGCTTGCTTTCTGGCCTCCTCTTTTAGCCTCCTACGCCTCAGGTGGACTGGCAAGTCTCCCTTGGTGCATTTGACCTTAGAGGGTTGCGGTATCTCGGGATCACTTTCATTTCTAACTTCCGACTCTGAGTTAAACTCGCATCCCTCACTTGAGGAAGGTGTTTCCCCACAGGGTCGTAGTTCCGTAGGTGCATCGGTCTTGAGCACTGGGATTACCCATGGTTGTGCTACTCCGACTTGCTCGTAATCTACGGCTCCTATGCATTCTAGCCAGGATCTGTCACACTCCATTCGCATGACTCCTTTTTCATTTCGACTGATCCCTTCTTTCCTAGGCCTCAACTCTGCCCTGATTTGTTCTATCGCTTTTCCCTCCATGTCGTACTCTATTGTGTCTATCTCTTCTTCACTCTCTTCTCCCGTAGAGTGACAGTCCTCATACTTCTCATCATCTGGGTCCTGTCCTTCTGACTGCTCATCATCCCCTAAGCTTTCCTCTTCAATCTCCTTGTCGTCAGTTAACTAAAGCCCATTTATATAACAAGTTCAGGTCGTGGACCTTGGTTCATTTCCATTCTGGTTTAGCTAAAAGGTCACGTAGAGGTTTTAAGTTAGCAGCCAAATTGCCGTCCAATTTATTGGTCAGATACTCTACGATTTCCTGAAGCTCTAATTTGTTATTGGGGATGTGGGACGAGGCCGGTTTGCTCGGGTTGAGTGAGCTTCATGCCATCATGCAAAGTGGCACAACTGGCTCCTCAGTTGGCATGGTTGCGGCTTTAGCAGCCTGCTGATGTTGTCCTTCCTCATCCGAGAATGGTAGGTCAATGGTTGCCAAAACGTGCATCCAATCCCTCTCATCCTCGGGGCAAGGAATATATCTAGCGAGCGATCCATAGGGTTTGGTCGTTTGAGTATTGCCTTTTAGCATAGCCGAGATGGCAGCTAGGTCAACAGGTGTCGTCGTCCAAGTGTCCATCTCTACCCTCACTGCACTAGTTCTGTTCCCTAGGAAAATCAATCCATTGCCCCAGTCCTCTATGACACGTGCATTCCTCATCCAAGGTCAGCCTAATAGTATGTCATAATCCACTCCCTTCATGACAATGAAGTTCACCGAAAATTGCACACCGGCAATCTTTACTGGCCAATTCTTTAAGACCCCAAATGGTCTTACCCTCATTCCATTTGCTAGCGTGACATTGAATCTAGCAATCTCCACAGGAGGGTTTCCCCATGCCTCTAGGACTGCATGGTTTAGCACACTAACACCGGCGCCTATGTCTACAATTCCTTTTCGAGTCATGTCTCCTAAGGATAGGACGGGCAAAACTGCGTGCATTTCAGTGCCTTCCCAAAAAGCATTGATGTGCAAAGACTTAGGATTTGAGTGTAGAGTTAGGCTTGGGATCTGTGTAACTGCATCATGATCTTGCGGATCAGCACCCACTAGTGCTGCGTGTCCCTCGATCAAGTCTTTTAACTCCTGCCACAAGGAGTGATTTTGCCTAAGCAGATCCTCCAAGCTTAGTGTTACTGGAGTGGACGGCAAGGTTGTGAGGAGGTTACTGGACTCTTGCCTTCCTCTGAGGCTAGCAGTTCTAGGCCATGCATTCTGTCTACCCTAGTAAGTTTCCCCCTGGCCTTGCTGCTGAATTGCTCCTAGTGGTGCGGGTATGCTTCCAGCCTATGGTTTTGAGGGTGAGACTGGTGTGCTAACGCTGGAGAAGTCGTCCATAGGGTCTTTCAATATGGGTTCAGCATCCTCGAGGTACTTTTGGGTGTCCTTGACCCACTCCTTAACCTTGGCTACAGCCTCGAGTTGCTGTTTGGGGTGGGGATATTCCCCTACCTTGGCACTCCCTAGCTCTGCTGTCTTAGGAGCCAAGGTCTCTGCCTCTGCATCTGTGACCTTCTTTCCCGTTACTAGCATAGTCGTTTCCTCAGTCTTAAGGGTTATCTTTGCATCGGTTCTCTTTTTCCGTCTCCTCCGACTTTTCTTCCCCATTGAGGTTGCATCAAGGTTACTTGGCCCTGGCAAGGAGATGCCTACTTGTTTCATTTGAGCTCGTGTCATAGCATGTAGTGGGATGGGCGTATCCTCACTACCAAAAGTTTCCACTCCAAAGAGCCCCAAAGGCACAGATGGCATGTTGGCAGAGCTGGTTGATGGCTTCCACCTAGGACAGTCAGGAAACAGATGTGTGATTCCACACTCTGCGCATCGGAGATCCGCTTTGTCCTTGTTAGCTTGTTTTTGCTCTGGGAAGCGTGATGAAATGTTGCCTGGGTGGCTGCAAGTCCAGCATGTGACTGGATCCTGGCTGGGCCCTCCAAAGCCTCTACCTCATCCTCTTCCTAAAGCCATCACCGGCACTGGTCGATAGTCCATCAGGACTGGGTTGCCCTCCTTGTCGTAGGATATGTACGGATTGACATATGTCTCTTCCTCATTAGGCTCCTCCACAAAGTGAGCAGGAGCATCGCTAGATGGGTGAGTCACAAAAGGCCCTGGTGGCCTGGGTATACCAGTTGTTCATCTCCAACCTAGGCATGGCAGGTCTTGAGTCAGTTGGTGCTAGAAGAGCTAACTGGGCTCCCCTGCCAAAGAAATTAGGTGGCCTATTACCTAAGTATGGAGGGTTGTACTGCTGAGTGTATGGGAATCTCCTCGGCATTCTGCAATGCGCTGCATCATGCCCGAATCTACTACAATTTGAGCACGGCCGAGATCTAGGATCTTGGCACTCGACTGGGAGGTGATTGTTGCCGCAGTACACACATTGTACATGCGATCTCACAGGCTTTCTAACGAGCTCTTGCAACCGTGCAATCTCCATTCTCATCTCTGCCATCCCTTGGTCGTGATCTACACTCTTTCCCTTATCCTGCACGCTAGCAGTTGCTTTTTCCCCCAAGGTGGTTGATCTCTCAAGGTCCCTCTGGCCTGCACTATCTCGGTTGGTAGTCCTCATGCTACGTTCCCTGAGTTTATCATCTACACGTATTGCCTCCTCGAAGACTCGAGCTAGCACGTCTCGTTGTAAGGTGGAGTTACTGGCCAAAGCCTTGTAGAGCTCCTCACTCCGAATCCCGTTCATGAACACTGTAGACACTGCCCTCTCAGTAGGTCGCTCATTGGCAGGGATTCTCTTGTAGAGGCTGCGCACCTGAGTGACGTAATCCCTAACGTCCTCCTTCTCCCTTTGACTGATATTCATCAACCTAACAATGAGGTTATCTGAATACCCCGCCTCCGAAAACCTCTTGATAAAGAGGCCCTTAAGGCGGGCAAAGTTTGTACATTCTACGTCATCCAGACTAGAATACCAGGTCCTCCCCTTGTCGCCTAAGCACAGGCCGAAGGCTTGAGCTCGCTGCACAGGGTCAGTAAGACCGTTTGCCTCACATACTTGCTCGAACTACTCCATGAAGCTGTACGGGTCACTGCTAGGTTCGTATCGAGCTAGTTGTTTTGCTACTATGGGGATTCTAGCCTACCCTTTAGCCCCTTGTGTGACTCCCAATCCTGATAGTAGTGCGGTGGCTAGGGCAATAGCACTCTGTTCCACGGATGTATTGTCCATGAGTCGCTTTGCCACTAGTTCACTCAATGTCATGCCAGCCTCTGCTGCCCATTCCCTCTCTACGTTTGGTCCGGACTTGGCTGCCCTAGCTAGGTCTAGTACTCGTCTAGCCTCGTACATATCCACGTCTTGCTACAGCCTTCTAGCCCTTTGCTCATGGTTGTAGGCAATTATGCCTTCCAGCGCTCTCGATAGCTCTTCTCTCTTCTTCCAGATTAGCTACCACTTCCTCTACAGGTCTGCCTTGGATCATGGTCCTGGTGAGTAGATCATAGTTGTGGACCAGTTTCTGGACCGAGGTTGGAAATTCTCCTAAGTTTAATTGGTCTTCCCCTTGTTCGCCTCTTGATCCCGACATTGTTTCTGCTTTCAGCTCCACGAGGTTGTCAATGAATCCAATCAGCTCTGGCAGCTTCCACTCCTCTATCTTGTTGCTTCCCATGTCTTCATGTCTTATCTAGGTACTACTAGTAGGGCACTCAGGCACCTGTCTAAGTCTTGGGGTCTTCTCCTACTAGTGGGTTCCTTAATGTTATTAGATATCCAGATGTGTTCCTTGTTATTCGAAAGCAGCTGCGATCCTTACTCACACGTTGCGCTTAGTGCTTTCGTGGTGCTTGGTGCGAAAACAAGCTTTTCTCTTTTCTTGCTGTGCAGACTTAGTGGAGCATAAGAGTGAAGTGCCGATGCAAAAATCATTTAATGCAAACTCCACCTTGTTTCTACCCATGCTCCCAGCCTAATTTGAGTTCTCAACTCGGTTCACGGCTATTCTATGGTCTTTTCGCACCCTAAGTTCGATTGGTCTTTGAGGTTCTAATGGTCAAACTAGGTCTTGGGGGTGTTCAGGGTTGCGTCCTAGGGTTAGGTCTGTGGCAAGGCCAGCAAAAGATCCTTATCTTTTCCTTCTGTTAGGATGGTCCGATTCTGGGAATCGGACAGAGCTGGTCCGACTCTGGGAGTCGGACAGTCCGATTCTTGCAATCGGACAGGTCTATCCGACTCTAATAGTCGGACGGGGTTGGTCCGATTCTGGGACTCATCCGACCCTATTGGTCTGATTTTGGAAATCGGACCAGGAGGGTGGTCCTACTTTCGAAGTGGTCTGACTATGGACTGGTCCGAGCCCGGCTCCGATGGTCCGACTACGATGGTCCAACTCTAATGGGCAGTCCGAGTGCCATGTGGCATGTCCGATCAGGGTGTCCGATTCTAGGACTCGGACAGGGATGGTTTGACTCCCTCAGTCGGACGGTCCAATTCTGGGAATCGGATGGTCTGACCCCAGGACTCGGGTGATCTGATTCTGGGAATCGGACCACTGCGAGTTGGTCCGACTGCATCGACAGTGGGCGCGATTCCGGCGCGTTTGAATCCTTCTTAATGTCTTCTACACACAATCACTACAGACTTTCCATATCTGATTAAAGCACTATTGGAAAACACCAGACTCACCTGGAGCAGCACGAATCGATGGCGCCTAGAATCGGGGTAGCGTTTCCTCATCCTGTGAACCAGAAGCGCTCTCTCTCTCTCTCTCTCTCTCTCTCTCTCTCTCTCTCTCTCTCTCTCTCTCTCTCTCTCTCTCTCTCTCTCTCTCTCTCTCTCTCACACAAGGCTAACCAAAGAAATGAGGTTTGTCCTGGCCTCCCAAGCCTCTTAAGGTCCTTTCCCAGCACTGCAAAACGTTACAGCCAGTTCCCTGTCCCTATTTCACCCAGAAACTTGAATCTGATCCCTTGTTTCCAGCAGCGGCCAGAACCTCCGTTTTCTCTTTTCTTACCCTAATATAACCTTAATCTAGTGCAGCCAACATGCAAAACAGAAATGCAGAATAGTAGTCCTAATCTAATGCTTTCAACAAACCCAAATACTTACTTGTTTCACGGATTAAACCCTCCTAAATCTCCTAGTTATCTCGAGCACTGGTTCAGGCTGCAAACCCTACTTCCATGCTCGATTTGATGTGTGCGGCGCTCAAGGCTCGATTCCGTCGGTCCCGGCAACGAAACCAAAATGGAGGGGAGCTTCAGCTCTACCGCGAGACCTATGGACCACTTATCACTCAAGTGTTTCGAACTGAGCGGCCATGGCTACCTCTCACATAGCCGACGCGCAATGCCTACCTTACGGGTGTAGTGAGCTTACCTTGAGGCTCGATCGAGTACCCTCCTCTTTCTTGCATACCGGTAGCTCCAAGATCCTTGAGGCAAGCTCAAGCAACCTCAATCCCTCTCCCATGAGCTTCATTCTCCATAGCCATGCGCGAGACAAGAGAAGAGAAGAGAGGAGGAGAAGATGAAGAGAGAAGATGGAGAGCTCCTTCTCCAAGATCCCTCACTCTCACACAATCACTCCCTCACTCCCTCACACTCTCTCAATCCCTTTCTCAAGCACAAGCAAGAAGGCAAGAAACAAGAGAAGAAGAAGAAGAAGCTTTGGCCACACACAAGAATGAGCTTCCCATTCACTTTTCAACTTTATATACATGCCCTATTTTTCATGGGCGGTCATCCCCCTTTTTACATGGCCGGCCATTAGCCTAGGCCCATTTCTCATTTCCCACCGTTCTAGTCTCTCCTATCCCCAACTAATGCATACAATTTGCACAGGAGTGAGCATGGCGCTCTCTTACAAGGTTTTGGAAGTGTTCTCGTACTTAATGGTGCGCTTTTCATTCTTTTACTCTCCTTGGGCGACTCTCTAAGACTTCTTGAGGGTCGTGCCCATGCATTTAATTTTTTCCAGGGTCTAGTTTTGCTAGTTAAGGCGCCTTTTCCTTCTTTTCTTTTCTTCCATTTCCAGCTCCTCTATGCTGCGGTAAACAACAACTCCTGAAGCTTCTTCACAATTTCCCACTTGATGATGTCTAGAAACTTCTCAATGAATGCCAAATCTTCCATGGATGGTCATTCTCTCTGTTTCTGCTCTTCAGTTTGTTACCAAACAAATTTCCACCAAGATACAAGTTTCTACTGCTTCAACAGGAAGAGGAAACAGTCCACCACATAGAGCATGCATCGTGATGATGATATGTTTCCGCCATTATGGGATGAACTTCTTGTGGAAAGTGTCTTTGATGATAAGAATATCCAACTCTTCAGTGGAAGAAGGAACTCTACAAGCATCCATTGAATTTTTCTCTTCTTGGCAATGCCATTTCCTTCATTTTCAGCCTCTTCTAATGCTTGTTGATAGCAAGTTTCCCCGGCTGTGTACCAAAAACATGGAGCCCCAAGAGGAACACCAAGGAAAAGGGAATTCTCTTGCAAGAAAATCTATCTTGTGACATCAACAAGCTTTCATTTCATTCTTTTGATTACCAAAACAAAGAAAACAATAAATCTTCACACAGCATCATACTAGATTTCTCCCACAGATTTGATAGAATCAACCATAATCTTCAACATCTTCATAAATCCATCAATAGAACAAAGAACATAGAAGAATACACCATCTTTGAATGGAAATCAATCACATAATATTCATCTTCAATGTCTTCATAGTTTTCTCTCTCAATCTCTCATATACAGTTACACTGTTTTGATAGAATTGACTCTCTCTCTCTCTCTCTCTCTCTCTCTCTCTCTCTCTCTCTCTCTCTCTCTCTCTCTCTCTCTCTCTCTCTCTCTCAATAGTACATCATCTCCTCACTACAATACTCTCCTAATAACTCTCAATAATCATTCTTAGGTCGTGGATGCACCTCCCAAGAGGTATGTCTAATATGAAGAGTCACCAAAGCCACTACAGTGTCTTCTCACAGCTCACTACTATCACTGTCACTTAGTCTTCTCTTCAGTCTTCAACAGCTACTTCTTCCACTTGTTTTAGCTCTTTTGAACTTAGATTCATCATTTCCAAAGATTAGAAAACTTTCCCAAAGTCACACATACTTTCTACAGAACACTTACATAAGGTCTATAGAACAGTTACAGTACAGCACTAGAGCAGCTACAATACGGTTACAGAGCAGAGACAGAGGCTCTACAGAAGGTCTACAAAGGGTTACAGAAGGTCATCAGAACCTCATAACTCATACTCAAACCATTCCAAAATATAAAAAACTATTCAATAAGCTTCCAAAAGATCTCAATCTTCATCAATCATCAATCCATGCTTCATACAGAAGACAATCAGAACAAAACAGAAGCTATACAGAGGGTATATAGAACCAATCAGAACCTCAACATAACATCATAGAGCTTCAAATATCCACTGAGAATCATCATGAACTTCCAAAACATAATCAATATCATCCAAAACACTCTCAAACACTTCCATTAACAACCATACATCACTCTAAATCCATCAAAAATCAATCATTCAGTCCTTAAAAACAGCAAAAATCAATCAAAAATTCAGTCTTTTTTCACTCTCAACAAGCATAAATGCCTAGCATAAATGCCTTAGTCTAGGGTAAGTATAAAAGGTGGAGGTGTAACATGTGTAGCATCTTTTTGCCATTTTACAAACATTACCTATTTGAGGTCTCAACCTCCCACCAACTAAGAGGGTGAATACTCTTGGCCACCATAGCTTGGGGTGCATACCTTGCTGCAGCCTCTCATCATTTGATTCTCAACCAATATTGGTAATACCATTTCTTACCAAGCCACCTTGGCTATGGCTTCATGACATTTTATGTCTATTTTTTGTATTTTCAATTTAAAAGCTTGCTGTGGAATTTTGCTTTATTACAATGTTGGAAGTATTTTGGAGTGTGTTGAGATGGATTGAGAAGGTTTGAGAAGCTCATGATGGTTTTTGGTTGAGATTTGATATTTTGATAAGTTTTGTAATGTGTCTATTTGGTTTTGATAGGGTCTATGTTGCCTCTATTTTGATCTATTTCTTTCTATTTGTGAGGTTGGGATTGTGAATTAGTCTTTTGAGGAATGATTGAGAGTGTGTTAGAAGGTTTTGGATGGTTTGAAGTGGTTTTGGTTTGAGGTATATGGTTTTTATACCTTTTGTAGACCTTCTATAGTGTTATGTAGAGCTTCTTTATGTGCTCTGTAAGCCTTTGTTTGCTTCTGTATGTGTCCTGATAGATGAATGTTTAGCTTGGGGAATGTTTTGGAATCTTGAAGAGGAAGAATAGAAGCTTGAAATAGCTCCAAGAAGTAAAAAAATTAGCTGATGAAGATTTAAATTGAAGACTGAAGTGACAGTGATATTAGTGAGCTTCCAAGGGACATTGTAGTGGCTTTGGTGTCATATCAAGCATACCACTTGGGAGGGGTATCCAAGACCAAGAGAGGATTATTGACATTAATTCTTGGTTATTCCAATGTACTATTGAGATAGAGCATATGTGATAGAGATAGTGAATGAGAGTTGGCCAATTTTCTATGAGAAACATTGTATCTACATGAGAGAACAACTATGAAGACTTTGAAAATTATGAAAGATGAACAGTATTAGTTTCCCCTTTTTTTGTGATCCTCTTGGGGCTCAAGGACCCCTTATATATGTACATAATGCATAGTCATATATATGTGAAAATACCAAATGTAACATTTTCTAGTTATAATTAGAGAATTTTGGCATCGTGAGATTCATCTAACTAGTAAGGCCCTTTGTATAGTTACTATTTAGAAAATTAAATCCATGCCTTTCAATATATATAGTAACTTGTTGTATAGCCAATAACAATACTGAGATAACTAGAAAATTATGATCTTCACTAGTTATAACTAGTAAATTTGTATCCTCTAAGTAGCAAATTATATAGTTTTTCTAGTTTAATAAAAACTCATGATTTTCCTAGTTACAACTAGGAAATCAATGTCCTTTGACTAGAATATATTTTTCATATGATATTTGGTATATATAACAAAATTGTTGCATGGATATGGAAGTCTCTTTAGCTAAACAAGGGGTTAGTTTTCCAGTATGGCCTTATTTTCTTTACTACGTATGCATGCACACACACATATATGTACATATATGCAAGATGTGCACATGTGCATATGTAGTTTAGGAAAGAAGTAATGCATATGTACACATGTACATCTTTTTCTACATATGCATACATACACATATATATGTGCATATTTATAAGTATGTGCATAATTGTATACATGGATATATCATTCAAGGATTGAATATTTACATAATTACTAAAAAATTTACATAAATAGGATGCATGATTAGTATATTAACATGTTAACATTGATCAATGATTACTCTTGAGCAAGTAAAAGGTATCTTGGTATCCTCAAAAAGTTGATTAGGCCTCCTTAATATACCAAAAGACCCATTGAGTCAGAAAATTTATAAAAAGAAGCCCAAAGGGCCCTATCAGGCCCTCATTCTCTTCCTGCCTATCAGGCCCTCATTCTCTTCCTGCCTTCTAGGTACTCTCTCTCTCTCTCTCTCTCTCTCTCTCTCTCTCTCTCTCTCTCTCTCTCTCTCTCTCTCTCTCTCTCTCTCTCTCTCTCTCTCTCTCTCTCTCTCTCTCTCTCTCTCTCTCTCTCTCTCTCTCTCTCTCTCTCTCTCTCTCTCTCTCTCTCTCTCTCCTCACACACATTGTATAGTGTATGTGTTAGGAGAGGCTTGCCGATTGGCATGCACCATGAATTCAACATATGCATGCCATGAGGCAATTCTTTCTTATCACTTAGTGTGCTTACAAGTGTTTATGTGTATGGATACTTACACACACATGCATGATAGAAGGGGTCATAGAGTTGACATGTGCCATGCATTTGGCATATGCATATCATGAGGATTGATGAGGAAATCCTCTTCTATCACTCTCTATGTGTATGTGTGAACATTTCACATGCACATGTGTAGCAGGGGGCTTGCTAGCTAGCATACACTATGCATATCATGAGGTGGTTGTTACTTATCATCCACTACTTATATGTTTACTTTTTTGTGTGTATGTGTATTGTGTTGTCACACACCCACCCACCCACACTCTCAACCTTGTGTGTGTGTGTGTGTGTGTGTGTGTGTGTGTGTGTGTGTGTGTGTGTGTGTGTGTGTGTGTGTGTGTGTGTGTGTGTGTGTGTGTGTGTGTGTGTGTGTGTGTGTGTGTGTGTGTGTGTGTGTGTGTGTGTGTGTGTGTGTGTGTGTGTGTGTGTGTGTGTGTGTGTGTGTGTGTGTGTGTGTGTGTGTGTGTGTGTGTGTGTGTGTGTGTGTGTGTGTGTGTGTGTGTGTGTGTGTGTGTGTGTGTGTGTGTGATTTTTCAACTTTATGAGCAATACTTAATTCAATTTATGTCACATTTCTAGTGTCTACTTTATCATGCAATAGTCTATTTTAATTGCACAAATATAACATAAAATTGATATCATGCAATACCAACTAAACTTAACATTGATGTCATGAAATTACATTTTAATCAAAGATTATATGCAACACCTATTTCATTGAAAATTGATGTCATGTGTAATTGTATTTTTAAATTGAAAATAGAAATAATGATATTCTCTCTCTCTCTCTCTCTCTCTCTCTCTCTCTCTCTCTCTCTCTCTCTCTCTCTCTCTCTCTCTCTCTCTCTCTCTCTCTCTCTCTCTCTCTCTCTCTCTCTCTCTCTCTCTCTCTCTCTCTTTGTCTCTCATTTTTAAACTTAATAAGTAATGACTTAATGCAATTTATGTTACATGCCCAATGTCTTTTATATTATGTAGTAGTGTATTTTAACTTGTAGTTGGTAGGTTAAGCCTTAGCCATCACTTTTACATACTTCTTTTTCTTCATTATAGTGAGTTTGCAATTTGTAAAAATGGCCCTTAACATTGCCAAAGCACTTTGCATATTATTGATAGAAGTACGCTCATCTAGCACAAAGAAGCATCATAAAAAATATTATCCTTGTCAACTTCTACAATTGCATATGATTCTATATCTTTGTTGGACTTTGTTACACATTGCTTAAAAATGCAACCAAGATTCCCTATTTAATGAGCATATCATATACACTTGAAGGATACATTTGGTTCCACATCATGTAGTTTGCATTCTATACAAGCTCGTATCATCTACTTGATCATGGCTATACAACACGTAGAATCCACCCACAAATGGTGATATACATGACTACCTTCTAGCATGGCTATTATATAAGATCCTTAAACATGATCTATATGGTCACAAAAGCCATGATTAGTATAAATTCTACCCTCTTTTGCCTATCATTCATATGCTAAAAATCACAAATATTGCAACACATGTACACGTATCCTATATTCTTGTTGATGATGCCAAAAACAGAAGATGAATCTTGTTGCCTTTTTCAAGAGGTCTCTTTCTCACTTTATACTATACTCAATCTTCATGTACCCTAATGGTGCATGTTGATGCAATTGAGGCATAAATCCTATTCCATCTCATATAATTTGCATCCTCTACATGTAGCACATGAAGATATAGATGAATGGACCTCATACATATACTCATTTGTGTACAAATTACATGGTGCAATGGAGAGAATTTGAGCAAGGGATAGAGAACACATAGCAAATATGAGAAGAATAGAAATTACTTTAATTTCAAATGAATTGATACAAACATCACTCTATCCACCATGCACTTCCACTGTGAAGCTTAGATGGTGATTAAGACCAATCATAGGCGAAGAGCTTAACTAGAAGAACTCTAACTGGGTGAAAGATAGATTAGCAATGGCTTTGGAAGAGTCTTCCTTTTATAGTCGAGGAAGGTAGCCTAGTCAGCTTCTTTGACCATATTATGAACCTTCCTTAGTCGACTAGGGAATATTCCAAAAAATATTCATGTTATTATTGGGTAGGGGCACTACCTCTAAGCCCCATCAAGAGGACTGCTAGTCCCCTTGAGACTCCCCAACCAGGGGCCCCTTTTCTGGCCCCTAAACCCCAAAATAGGGGTTTGATGCATTGTGCCTCAAGTTGCTACCAGTATAACTACTCTATCTAACCCAAAGGTGAAATCCATAGAAGGCATCTAAAATATTAGTTAAGACCCAGCCAATATCCATGCTCACACATGGCTTCTGTTCATAATGGGGGCCTTACAACAACTTAGAGCACCATGGATCATTAGTGGCACCTTATGAGGGTGGGGCATTGAGCACCATGGATCATCAGTGCTAGCCAAGTCTATGAAGATGAACTTGAAGAAAATCCTTCATAAGAGCTTTGGTAAATATATCTACTCTATTCTCCTCATGGGATAGTAGAGCAACTCTACTATCCCATCCTTGATCAAGTCACACACATAGTGATATTGGATCTCAACGTCTTTGGTGCATGTATAAAAAACTCGATTTTTGGCAATGGCGATACAACTCTGATTGTCACATCTTAGAATTGTTGGATCTTCACCCTATACTCCCAGATGCCATAGGATCATCCTTAACCATACTACTTCTCACATACAACAAAATAAGCTACCTTGTACTCTATGTCAATGCCAAAGTTGGTTGTTTCTCACCAATCCAAAGGAGATTATTGAACCTAAAGAGAAACAATATCCAAAAACTAATATCTTGAAATCATTGTCACATGCCCAATCCGAGTCATTGTTTCCCATAAAAGCACTTCTGAAACTATATGTGATACCATAGTCAAGAGTTCCCTTCAAGTATCTGAGCACCCACATCCCAGCTTTCCAATTACTTTCTCGTGGTTTATTTGAGAACATGCTCAAAACACCAACAACAAAAGTGATATATGGCGTGGTGTTACACAAGTAGTTAAAGTTGATAAACTAGCCTCATATGCCTCCCAATGTCTACTAGTACTAATGTATCCTCAATGGATAACTTCAAATTGACCTCCATAAGTGTAGCTATCTCCTTACACTCGATCATGACAAATGCTTTTAAGATCTCTTATTCATACTCCTTTTGAGAGATATTATTCTCTCCCACTGTGTGTGGTTGCTCCTTGAACACCACATCACATCTTGCTATGATCTTCTTTACCTCTTGGTCATACAATTTGTAAATATTTTTCTCATCACTATAACCCAAGAAGATACACTTTATGCTTTTTGAATTTAACTTGTTTCTCTTATCCTTTGAAACATGTGTATATCATTCACATCCAAAAGTTCTAACATGTGAGATATATGGTTTCTTACACAGAATAGGCTTCATGAGGAGTTTTGTCCTCCTTAAGAGCATTTGCATGACTCCGATTGAGAATGTAGACTATAGTATTAATACCTTCTACCCAAAATGGGTTATACAATCCCTTGCTCTTAAGCATGCAACTTGCAATTTCCACAATAGTGTGATTTTGACATTCAACAATGCCATTCTACTAAGGTGTATGAGGCATCCTTAATTGATTCTTAATTCATTTGCTCTTACAAAAGTCTTCAAACTCCTTTGAGTTGAACTCTCCACCACTATCTGTTCTAAAATTCTTCACACTTTGCCTTGTTTCATTCTCAAACAAGTTTTAGCCATTTTTTAAACTTACCAAAAGCTTGAGCCCTATCATGAAGGAAATGCATCCATATCTTTCTATTGTTGTCATCGACTATCAACATAAAATAAGAAGATCCTACCAAGGCTTATGTAACCATTTTACTACACAAGTCAACATGCGCCAACTCTAGAGGATCCTTCACTCTATTCTTGCTTTCTTGTGGAAATTCCTCTCTATGGCTTGCCCATCATAACAAGCTTCACATGGTTCCTTCATTTTAATTACTATAAGCAGGTGAACAACCATACCTTACTTATGAATCTTCTTTAACACTAAATAACTAATGTAACCAAACATGCCAAAGTTTGCTTATGCTCACACTAGTAGATGTAAGAGCATTTAGCACATATAGGTTGTTCCTTTTTTTCCTTTGTTGACAACTTTGCCAGCACTATCGATACTTTTTGCACCTGTCTTAGTGAACCGCGGCCAAGATCAATTATAAAAGAAACTATCAGTAGATTTCTCTTAATTTCTAGAGCATATAATACATTTAAAAGATTTTTGAGTTCAACATTTGCAGCAACAAATTAGAAAATAATACATATGCTCTTAGCGAGACAATTTTACATCATTCCCAACCATAAGAGTGATGGATTCTTGTAGAGACTCCATAAATATATACATTTCTTATTGGTCATGTGACAGGAGGTGCCACTATCCAATACCCCTAAGCCAGTGCTAGATATTTCTTACATTGAGAAACATGCTTTCTCAAGAGTGTGTTATTTTTGCAAGCTTTCAATTTCATGTTTTTGTAATTGAAATTGATTTTTTGAGCTTTTTCAAGATTGCAACAAGACATATACTATCTAGAATTGAGAAAGCTATGATAAAAATTCTAAAAAAATTTCAAGATTTCTACACCCAAAGCTTCTGCATCACCCAAAAAGAGTGCAATATCTAGAAAGAGTATGGGCAACCTTCCTCTAGTGAGCAATGGAGAACTTCTGTATCTCCCAAAAAGAGTACAATATCTAGAAACTTTCCAAGATTCCTACACCCTAATCTTCTTGCAATAAAAAAGGACATGCTACACCCTATTGATGTGAGCATGATGACGAGTGGGCCAAAACAATGAATGAGTTGTGCTTATTTTTGGGCTTTCCACATGACACAGAATATCTTACATGATTTCTCTAACACTATTGGTGATATATCACTTGTTTTTGCACAAAGTTTGCATCTGTGGCATCATGATTGTAAAACCATATCCATTGTGCAATGGTCTTGTCCTTATAGGCTCTCTCAGACCAAAATCATGGTGCAACTAGTCCCATTTTCCGACTTTGTAACTTGTTGCTACAACTCTTTCTACCCTCCATACCAAAAAAATTTCTCACAAAATTAAGTGGCATCCTTCGTAAATCCCACTCCTCCTATGCCACTTCTACCTCTTCTACTACATAAGCCGATGTTCTTGCATTTGGCACATTTACTTCACTTTCCAAGGGCTTGATTGGTATCTCTTCATTCTCCTTAGAAAATTGAATATATATCTCTTCCAACTCACCATCATCAAATTGTATACTTCGTGGCCTACCCCTATTTTTATGTTGCCTTGACTCAATCACACATCCCAACTTGTGGGAACTTGCAGTTGTTCCACTTCCCTTCTTTTTTCTATGCACAATCTCCCTATCACCTTGCATTGAGGGCTCCTCATACAAAGAACTACCAGCTACAACATCTTGCAATGCACACGTAACAAAGGTAGGATTTGGGGATTTCTTTTTGCTAGCATTTGCCATCACAGAGTCCATTGAAGGCCCAAATCCAATATACCTACCCGTGATATAGCCCAACCTCTTTGCACATTGGATATATGCATTCAAAACATCACTAACACATGCATCATAGAGTGATATCTTTCGTTTTCCACCTTCACCTGCTAACCAACTAGCATGGATGCTTTCTAACAAGTTTATGCTTGGAATCTGAGCACGTTCCAAGGGACTTTTGTTATCCTATAGAGTCAAATCCAAGAATAAAGTTAGTAGCTCTCT
This sequence comes from Lygodium microphyllum, assembly GCF_053477565.2. Classification (NCBI taxonomy): domain Eukaryota; kingdom Viridiplantae; phylum Streptophyta; class Polypodiopsida; order Schizaeales; family Lygodiaceae; genus Lygodium; species Lygodium microphyllum. The sequence goes on along the minus strand of NC_141137.1, from coordinate 4,967,583 downwards.
CCACCAGTGCATTGTGTAGCAATTCTTTTAATGAGCTAAGAAAAACATCAGACGTACATGAGATTCAATTCCTCCCCAATGGGCAATTCTTTATTGCTACCATTTTAACCACCTATCCAAAGACTTAATGTTATCCTTGTTTACATTTTGTGCCCATCAATCTCGGATAGCAGAGGTGTGAAGCGATGCTTGTTGACTCATCATTGCTAGCCTCCATGTTCACACATTCCAATGTGATGCATTTGTTTATCTATAGTGACTAATTTCTTGGTATGCCTTTGTAAACTTTGCTCCCAATGAAAAAGACAAGAGCACTCTCTCCCTTCCATTATGTTATGCAATCCTCCACTGTAACCTTTATTGCCAACCAATTTGCACTTGCCTCATCGGACATGAATCCATCAAAGCCAGGAGGATCATGACCACATTCAACCATGAAGAAATTCAGATTTTTCCAAAACAAAACTTAAGACTCTTCATCCTCCCATTTAAATTCACATATTGCAATAACCTACAATGCTCTCATGCTAGTTAATGATTGATACATTAGCATAGTATTTGCTAGCAACAATTCAATCTTAATGTAAGCTATAATAATGTTACCACATACGGAGGATCATAAATAGAACAAGACATTGTTGCCCATCCATCAACCCTATGGGTGTGATCAAAGTGCACCCATGCACTTCATAGATCTTTGATTCCTGTTTGCCTCATATGATTCACTAAGTCCACCCCTGATAATGGTCCCTTAGTGGGCATTTAAACAAGAAGCACTTCTTCTTGGCATCATCTTGCCCAAGAAATCTACTACCATGGAAAAATGGAAAGAAACAATGCCTTTGCAAAAGAAGTATGTTGTTATACCCATCACCAATGACCTGAACTTGATTAGCTCTCTCTTGTGAAGCAATACCTTTGAACCTGTGCGTTTGCTAGATGGTTATTTCAAATGTAAGGCATACAACATTAGTACAAAGTAATGATATACGAGCTTACCCTTTATTCTACACTAGTGGCATCATTTATTTTAAAAAATGATTAAGATCCACCTCAGTCACCTCTGATTTATCTTCTTTTGTCAAAGATTCAAATAACATTTGCTGAGCAACTAGCATCTATATTTTTCATGAGCCTCCCTTTTTGATTTTTTAGGACTATGCTGACAAGGCTCGGTACCTTTTCATTGGTTGCCCTCTTTGTGCCTTGTTGAACATTGTGAGCATGCTCCCCAATATGGATCACCAACCATGTCATTGTAGGGTCCAATGGCAACACATAATAGATTGAGCATCTACAAACGGCTATACAACTAAAAACCTTTTGACAATAGTGGCATGTTATCTTGGATTTTCCCTAACTCACAGGATAGCCCATGCTCACCTATCTGTCTAAATGACCATGGGAAAAACCATCATTGTATCTTCTCTCAGTTATGTAGTAAGGACAAGTTACCCTGGGACATTGAAGACTTCCAAGACAATAGCTCAAACACACAGTGCACTCTATGACCATATTTGTTTGTGAGGGCCACAACCAAAGGTGACCATTATATTTCTATTCCATACCCATCATTTGTTTCTTACTATGTGTAGTTGGAAGCTCAAAAGTAATCATACCATTATACTCAGTTGGGAGCTCATCCACCTTTTGTAGAGACCCACAAAGTGCTAGTAAATTTTCAATCTACCTGGCCTAGCTTTCTCCTCAATGAAGGCCACAATGGACTTATCATAGAAAGACACATACTTGCTTTGGCTACCCACATGAAACTCCTCAATATTTGTGTCATGCATCTCTATGTGCACACCTCTATCATTGTATTCAGCTTTTGACATTATCACTTGGTCAACATCCTTGCTATCATCTGAGGGTATATCAAGATACACTAGATTTGACTTGCTACAAGTACCACCTTTTATTGACTCAATACTATTAGATACATATACAGAATTGTTTGAGTGCATGATGGAGTAGGTGGTTGATAGTGTGCTACTAATCATGTAGTGTGTATGCCCTTCATGATCCCATCTTGGAGACACATTGACCTTGTTTGCTCCACCTTCATGCTCTACGACAACTTACAACCTATGAAAAATTTTTGTTGGAGGTAATAGATTCTATAGGTAGTTCTCACTTAGAACAAGATCTCCATTTTTTAATGAAACCTTGTGCTCTATGTAATCAAGATACACTAGAGTTGACTTGCTACAAGTACCACCTTTTTTTGACTCAATACTATCAGACACATATACAAAATTGTTTGAGTGCATGATGGAGTAGGTGGTTGATAGTGTGCCACTAATCATGTAGTGCGCATGCCCTTCATGATCCCATCTTGAAGACACATTGACCTTGTTTGCTCCACCTTCATGCTTTACGACGGCTTGCAACCCCTGAAAAATTTGTGTTGGAGGCAATAGATTCTATAGGTACTTCTCACTTAGAACAAGATCTCCATTTTTTAATGAAACCATATGCTTTATGTAATCATTAGCTATTCTCCATGACAAAATGGAAAAACTTGACATATTGTGCTCTTTGTTGGGTTGGAAATTGATAAAAAATAAGACAACTCTATATTAAGCTTACAATGTGGATTTGTTAAAGAGAAGGAAATAGCTCTCGAATTAAGGAAAGTGCAAAGGAAAAAGGGCGTCATAGAGGAAGTCTCAAGAGGGTTTGAATAATGTAAAAGTTGTAGTGGGTGGCCGTCATTGTAACTTGAGAAGACTAATTAATGAATTAGTAGAATCATTAAATTTTAAGAGCCATAGAAGGACTATCCATTTATGGCACATCATAGAGAATGTTTAGTAGTGATGGCTCAATATCTCTAAAACATCATTAGATTGAGTGAGAGACTTGCATGAGAGATGTTTAAAAAATGATACAGAAGGACATTTGGGCTATTTGTTGGAATATTTTACACACACATTAGTACGACCGTCCAGGCCTAGTAATATAATCTCCATAGTCACTGCCAGCTACCTTGGTAGTAAGAGGCCGATATAATCCTTCTTAAGAATGTTGCCTTGCTAAAAAAGACGTCTTTCAACATGAACTCTTGATTTTTCCATTGTCTTACTCTCACTCTCACTCTCACAAACCTTTGTGTCTCTCCCCCCCTCTCACTCTCACTCTCACAAACCTTTGTGTCTCTCCCCCCTCTCTCTCTCCCTCTCAAACCTTGATTGGTTCAAGCCAAGAGATACTCTCCTTGCCTCTCTCTCTCTCTCTCTCTCTCTCTCTCTCTCTCTCTCTCTCTCTCTCTCTCTCTCTCTCTCTCTCTCTCTCTCTCTCTCTCTCTCTCTCTCTCTCAACTTTTGTGTACATCCTTCGCTCTCACTCAAGATCATTGGGTCATTTAGCCGCAAGTCATCATCCTCAAGATTGCAAAGTAGTCAGGTCGACCGTGCACACGCAGATCACAAGGGAGGTGTATAGGTGAACTCACTAAGGTTCTTATCGTTTGCATATGCTTCCTACCTACACTAAGAAAAAAGAGAGGCAACAGCCCCCCCATCATTTCCATGCACATGGAGGATGGGGAGCTACCAAACTCCATTTTTTTCACATTACAATCATATAACCATTTTAGGTGAGACAATTGGCACATAGGCCAAGATACGAGGAGAGAGAGTGTGTGTATGCACGTGTGAGTAGACAAGTTTTGCTGTGGAGGATAGACTCCATTGTAAAATAGTGAGGATAGACTCTTTTGTGTAATAGAGAAATGTATAAGAGTAGGCATGATTGGGTGTAGTCACTTATTAAAGGCTTTAAATCTACTCTTGCCCTCTGTAGCATTAACTCCACCCTGGCCTAGATTACTCCAAATAGCAATATCCAGTTGCAAGCATCAACCCACATGCACATGTCCTAGGTTTAAAGGAAGTTCAAGGTAGCATTAGATTTTTATTTAAAAAATAATTGTTCCATTAGCTTTCTATAAAAAATAATTGTTCGAGGTAGTTAGTAGTTTTACCTTTTTATAAAAAATGGTTATATGAAAGTTTGGATTATAATATCTCTTGTTGTAAGACCTTTCATTTTGTTGCTATGTAGCACAAACTTGAGTAGTCTGGGACAAATGTGTATTTCCTAATACTTTGGTCCCTACTTGGTCATTTAATGGTCAAGGGTAAGAAAAAGTAAATCATTGCTTTTAGCTACTATCATTGCTTTTAGCTACTATCAAATTGGATGACCGAATGAATTTGGAGGTTGCAAATTGGATGAATTTCAAGATGTGACATCAATTGAATGAATTTTGACCTAGATGAATTGCTAGCCAAAATATCAGTAAGTCAAATTTGAATCTAGAGATCTTTAACTAGAATAAGTCAATATGAATCACAATTAGTGAATCTAGAGATCTCTAACTAGATAAATTTTCCATTAGACAAATTTGGATGAATTCTAATTGGAAAATTACATTTGGAGAATTGCCAAATGTAATGCCCTTGATGGCCTTTAACATGGGCAATCGAGAAAATTTTTACACCATGGGCAATCAAATGAATTTGGAAAAGAAAGACACATTGCTGATTGTAGATATTGAAACCTTAATGGGCTGAATATAATTGCACATTAGTCTTCTTGAGACCTTGTGGTCTCAAATGTTCTCATGAGTGTGGGTAGGCCCTAAGGCCTTGTTATTTGGTGGGTCAAATTTTGAAAGGGCAAAGGCTTTAGACTATCTTATTCTTGTGAGAGAGCGTGTAGATGCACATTGGTCAATATGGCTGATGGTCAATACGGCTCCTCTCAGTGCACCATATGGCAAGAATGCGACTGTGGATGGAGAGGCATCTCTCTCAGCACACCATACGTAGCGTGTAGGGATGTGCCATGGCTTGCAATATAGGGTTGGATGCACCATTTCTTTTGCTCTTCTGATGCGCCATGGCTTGCGATATGCAGATGTGCATTGGTACGGGCAGCTCCTAATATGATGGATTCCTCTTGATTTGATGCACCATGGCTTGCGATATGCAGATGTGCATTGCTGCAGGCAGCTTGTGACCTGACGGAGTTCGCCGGACACTCTTTAATATATTTATAGCCTTCTTGAGCTGTCCAAGCCTACATACCCTGCTTTCGTGCTTTACCAAACCTTGAATTAACTCGAAGGAAAGTTTGCATTTTCTACTTTTCTTGTCCAACACGAGTTTGATGTTTCTTTTGTTCTATAATCAGCATCTAAATGCCAGATTAGTAGCTTCACAATGATAAAAAAGAACATGCTTTCACACAATATAGTTTTTGGATGATGCAGCGATAAGTAGTTTTGTATGTTTTTGCTCTCAAGTTTCCTTGTATAGTTATTTCACAGTTTCTACTTGCATGGTTGCAAACGTTTTGTATTTTGATTGGTGATATGGTTACGTGGTTATTGGCTATATTTACGAAGTGCTATGACTATGTTTTGGATGTGTTTGTGGGGTGTGGTGGTTTGGCATGGGCTAGTGCAAAGGAGATGAGACACTGCATGTGTCTAGAGCTAGATCACGTGCTCTATGGGGAATGTTTATCCACCCTTGTGTGTGGACCGTTACTGTGCTAAGGGAGAGAGGGTTTTTTGAGAGACTCTAGACATCTCATTTTGTTGCTATATTTAGATGTTTATTATGTACTTCATCATGTGATTATAGTTTGATCTTTGAATATGCCATGTGGCTATATGGTTAGTGGGAGTGTGCCATGCAAACTTATTACATTGTTTACTATGACATTATGCTTTGTGATTGGTTGTGTTGACACCATATCATTCAACTATATTATTGGCATGTGACTATATTGGTTTTTCTTTCCCTATCATTACTTTACCCAAGGGATCACATGCATTAGGATATTTGATTTGGTTGGTTATGTTGAGAATATGCCATGTTGGTCTTGTTTTCTTGATGTGTGTTCATGTAAATAAAAATTATCATACTATTTTAGTAATAATGAAGATTTAATATTTTATTTTTATGTCACTTCATGTCTATAGTTTGTATGACTATGAATTAGTAATTGTGTTATGAATGTATGTATTCAAACTATGATCTGTATGTTACATGAAAAAGCTTGAAAAAATGAGATTGATTGCGAAAGAATGAAAATGAAAGCTCGCAAAAATAAAATCCCCCTTTCTCAATAGTCATCATGAATAACTCCAACTCTACTTAGTCGTATTGGCTCTCTTTTGAATTTGCATGTCCTTTCTTCTTATAGTAGAAGCACTCTCCTTAAAAAAAATTCTTACCACCCTCCTTCTTGTCACCATTGATAGGGGAACCACCTTTTCCTTTTGCATTGGCAGAGAATGCAACATCTCCACTGCTACTACCTTCTTAGGCTTTAAGCCACAACTCTTCCTCCATTAGTAATGCACAAAATTTTTCAAATATCAAAGCCTGGGGTCTCACCTCAATGTTTAGAATAGTTACCAATCCATTAAACTTTGGAGGACAAATTGGAAGACACCTCTCAGGTAGCTCCTCCCTAGTCTCTTGTATCCTAGTGCTAGTCATCTCATCATGCAAATTTTTTATTCGATTGATGAATGCTTTAGCTATCTCTCCTTTAGAAAACTTCCCTACTGCTAGTTGATTGTATAAGTTCTAAATCCTCGTTTGTTTTTGCATTTCTACTGACTCCTCAATACATTCTAAGCTTTTGATGCCTTGGTTATATTCTGAATCAAGGTCAAAACACTGTGAGAATAGCTTCTAACTAAGGCACACAATGCATTTGTGTTCCCTGATTTCCAATTATAGAATATCTACATTTGGAGGAATCATGACACTCGAATTTGATGGGTTGGGGGTCGGTTGTGGTTTTGGGTTAGTTGCCAGTACTATCTCCAAAAGCTCATAAAAATCAAGGATAATTGTAATTTCAAACTTCAACAAAAAGTGTAGTTTGTACCATCTAACTTGCCTTTGTTGAATGTTGGTGAACGAATCCTTAGTGTTTGAATTATCAGTATAGTAGCACCACCACCTAATATGCCAATACTGTTATCTAATGTAATAGACAACATTTCTCATCTTTGCTATTGAATCCCTTGCCTCTCATGTACTCTTCAATCCTTAGAGCCCCCTAGGCTATTAATTAGGTTAATGAAGCCCACAAAGTCAACTAATAAATCATTTCCTAGATTCACTCAAGCTGGTAGGTGTTCCATCAATAGTCACAACTCCACTTGTCCTTTCCATCCCAATGGCACCAACCTAGTATATCCCTCCCAAAGTTCTCTAGATCTTCCAATGAAGATCTAGATGCTTTTATCAAATGGTTTGACATGGCACACACACTCAATTATCCTAATCAAGTCAATGAATCCCACAAAGTTGTCGTGTTTGAATTCTCAATGCGTAAGAAGACTACAACATGTTGGCTAGTAGTAGAACATGACTGACTATCATGGAATGAAGCACTAGATGTCTTTCGTATTTGATTCCAACTAGACCAAATAAATGTGCAAAAACTTGAAAGATGCCACTATCTTTTTTATATATTTGTAATAGCAGTGACTAATTTTATAAGAAAGCTCTTAAGTTAGAGCAGTTCCTATCAAAATAAAAGTCAAGAAAATGGAAGGAATTTGGCAAGTCCGTCGCAAAACATCAAAATGATGATAGTAGTGAACTGACTTCTAGCTTGGCTTGGAAGAAAAATCCAATAGTACAGAGTCTAATTCAGAGGAGCAAGAAATAAATCAGCATAAGAGTAAGAAGAAAGAAAAAGGAAAGAAAACGGTGGAAAACAGTAAGAAGAATGAGGTCAAAAATCTTTGGTGCACATAGTGAAACAATCTCAGACATTTCCAAGCTGAATGCAACCTGAACCAAAGATGGTACACTATTTGCAACATGGCCATACATAATAATGAGTACTACTAGTACAATGGAAAGTACTAGATGGCTCATCCTAGAGGATAGCAAGGGACTAGAGCAAACAATTCTAGCCAATGGATAACCTCCAAGCCATCTAATTCCTACCCCAGTCATGGTGTATACCAATCAAGACTACCCGCAATCTGGTAATGGTTGTGGTGGACATAATAGAGGTGGAGGAGGCCGAGGAATTTATGTTCCTTTACTAAACATTACTTCTTTTGCAGATACGATGGACATTGGCAAGCTGAGTGTCTAGATGCCCAAGCATATGATGCTTAGAAAAAAGGCAAGCACAAGACCCATCACATATGCTCGTTGCCAATACAGTGGCGATCAAGGACTTGTCTAAATTGGAGGTGTTTGTGATTATCTAGTGTGGCAAGACCTACAAGGATGTCATGTTGCACCCCATAGGCCCTTCTTGGGCCAAGCAAAAGAAAGTTCACCACTAGGTGGGAGGATGCGACATCCGTGAAACATTCAACCTCGAGATTGAGTCTAAGGTTAAACCTACTCTAGCAATCAACTTGGCATCTCCACACAACTACAATCTACTCACCATATCCATCCTCTCAAGGAATGTAGTAGTCTATGAAGACTCACCCCCACCTAGCATGGAAAAACCAAACCCCCACTAGATCATCAATCCGGAGTCTACAAAGTTCAAATTGTAGGCCCATTTAACAGAAAGAATGATAAACTTGTCATAGAAGAAAAACAAACAAGTTGTCTGTAAAGGCTCACAACCCAACAACAGAGAGAAGAATCCAAGCGGTAGCCTTGGAAGTCAACAAGGTGTCGAAAGCTCATCTTGGCAAGCAAAAAAGTCAAATTCCAAATACTCACTCTAGCAAAACTCACAAGAAGAATCTAGAGGATCAACCTAGACACAACTAGAGTAAAACATCAGATGCTAACTCTAGAGGTAGTGAAAGTCAAAAGAAGGAAGTTAAAACCCTATAATAGCATAAGAGAACATGCCAAGCACTTTGGCTATTCTAGACTCATCAAAATCATCAACCAAATGGGGACCTATCAATGTTACTATTCCACTAGGTGATTTACCACAACTTTTAAAGATTATCTCTTGACGATGATTCCAACCCAAGTGCTTGATATTACCAAAATTGGAAGTAGTGGCCATGATGGCCTATACTTTGAAGGAAACAGTCTACAAGATCCATTTTAGTAAGCCCCTTGTCTCTGACCATTCTAGTGATTCCTATTCAGTGCAAGGACTAGATCATCGAGAACATCTTGCTCGACAATGGATTAGGGGGTAAATATCATCACATTATCAACTTGCCAATAACTGGGACTAATGGAATGGAAACCAACCCCCTTTCTAGTGAGTATGGCCAATCAACAATGAGTATGACCTCTTGACATTATCAGGTCAGTACTTCTAGAAATTGCCATAGTCCAATTTCTAGTTTCCTTAGTAATCTTAACTACGGAGCATGTTAGCAAAGATAAACACTTGCTATTGGGAAGGCCTTGGCTATGCCAAGAAAGTCATAATTGGAATAAGGATAAAAGGACTATTCAAAGAAATCAGTACAAGGTAACAATCTTCTTGACCAATGTTGCCCTACCTACCTCACACTATTGATGGGCTGTAGTAGCTAAAATAGTCAACATGGTCAAGAGCCTAAGTGACAATGAAGAAGATGATTTCTTGAAGGCCAACATTGACTTGTAACCTTGGTATCTCATTAATTTTCTTCACATCATTGAATGATACATGCAATTCCAAAGTTTGTAATCTCAAGCCCTAGAAGAACAGAAACGGGATAACAATGTAAATAGTTCCAAAACTTAGAGTTTGGACTGGGAATCATCCATATTGACTCGATTGTTGATGATGTTGACATCAATGAAATCTTGAATCGAGAGAATGAGTTTGAAGTGCAGATGCAGAAAGTAACAAAAGTAAAAGAAGATGAATTGGACATAGTCTATTTGGGACCGAAAAAATTTGGAAAAAACCAAACCAATCAAGAGCAATGCTAAACTGCAACCACCATTTTGCTAGGAACTCATCCGTCTCGGATGCCTTCCCTCCTATACCTTACCTGGATACCATATTGAATGATATGTACTCCTTTCTCAATGATTTCAATGGATACAATTAATTGTGCCTTGCTCCAAACGAACAAGCTAAAATAGGTTTCATCACTACATGGGAGTATATGTAGGCATAGTAACGTGGTTTGATCTCCAGAATACTTCGGCCTCCTTTCAGAGAGACATGCAAGAGACCTTCAAGCCTTACCTCATTAATTTCATGAGGGTCTTCTTGGATGACTTTAGTGTCTTTGGAGAGGCCATGCTTCACTTAATGCACCTCTAACTTTGCCTCACCAGATGTCAATAGGTAAGTTTAAGCTTAAATCCACTCAAATGTGTATTTTCTATTCAAGGTGGTAGTAATTATGCAAGCTGCAATACCAGATTTGTTATCTATATTACTCCATTAAGGCCAAATCCAATGGCATGGCTACTGCCACTTGCATCTTTTGGCACATTTGGTTGTTCCACTCAACAAATTAGCATATGTGGCCAAATCAACATGTCAATACAGTGAAGAAGCCAACTTAGCATTTTGATGCGTCTAGCTCTTACTCTCAAAAGCTCCTATTTTCCTTTCACCAGAGAGAGTAAAGACCTTCCATGTATTTGTAGATGCATCTAACATTGCTATTAAAAGTGTGCTTATGTAATAGGATGAAAATAGCTATTTTCTGTAGAAGTGAATGCAGCCGACCTTGAGCCATCATTCATGGTCACGGTATGAAGAAATGAGGATTCTCCTAGAAATTGAAGTGCCTCCACCTCATCTCCAGAAGGACCAATGAAAACAACTAGCTCTCTGGAGCTAGCATTTTGAAACTGTCATGGGACAGTTGTATTGTAGCATGCTCTCTAGAGTGTTGCAAAGAGTGGTTCTCCCTATGGAGAGCAGTCAATTATCCTAGAGGAAGCCCATCAAGGAGTTACCAATGGCCACTTTGCTACTGAATTTACAACTCATAGAATCCAACAAGATGGATTATGGTGGTGGATCATGTATGGTAATGTCTGTAATTAGGTCTAGCACTATGATTCTTGACTGTGCCAGCTTGGAGCTAGAGACTACTTGCCTCTCTGGAAAATATTGCCACCCTTCTAAAAGTGGGGACTGGACTCGGTCCCATCTCTCCAATTGCGACATACACAAGAAACAAGTAAATCTTGATGGCAATGGATTATTGTACCAAATGGGTCGATGCATGGACCCTTCAATCGCCAAATATCTAGGGATATTTTCACAAGATATGGCACTCCAATTAAATTTATTAGTAACAAAGGTACATATTTTGTAAATAATGTAATCAAAGAGCTCACACCATTCTTTCTGATTGTACATAAGAAATCTTCTCCTTACTACCCATAAGCTAATGGCTTAGATGAGTCCACCAACAAGGTCTTGTGTAAAATCTTAAATTTATTAGTAACAAAGGTACACATTTTGTAAATAATGTAATCAAAGAGCTCACACCATTCTTTTTTATTGTACATAAGAAATCTTCTCCTTACTACCCATAAGCTAATGGCTTAGATGAGTCCACCAACAAGGTCTTGTGTAAAATATTAACCAAGTTCGTAGATTAGAATAGAAAAGATTGGGACACTAAGCTTCCCATAGCACTATGGGGTTTCTAAACATCATTCAAAGTCACCACACCAGCATGACTCCGTATAAACTAGCATTCAGTTTGGAAGCCATTATCCCCCTGGAATTTATAGTCGTAAGTTTTCACATTGCAGTGAAAGAGCATCTCATTTCAAAAGAATTACTTCCATTTTGGATGGAAGCCATATCTTAATTTGAAGAAGACTAGATTTTCACCACAGATATTATGTTTGAGGTCCAAGCCCAATAGAAACACCAAGTAGACATGTTGTCGAAGAAACCATTGTTCCAAAAAGGGGCAACCCATCCTAGTCTTTAAGACCTAGATGGGGAAACATAAGCTCAAATTCTAGTGGAGCGGTTCTTTCTAGGTCTTTTATAATTTTGCAACACCAATTCATTCTATTTGATAGATATACATGGCAAGTTGTTTCCAAAGCATATCAATGGATTCTAACTCTTCCATTATTATGTTAATGGCCTCTAGTGTCCACACCAAATTTGCCTATTTCTGCTTCACCATCAAACTCCAACATTGCATGACCACTAATCACCTGCCTCCAAATCAAATGGCTCTCAAAAGTCCCCAATGTTGATGTGGTGCTCATTGTTGAAACCCACTCATTAACAAATCCAAGTGACACTGCCCTAGTATCTCAAAATACATATCCTCATCATGTTTTCTTATGGCCTTTTTTGCTGACATGACACACATTCATTGGCCAACATCTTTTCACCTTAACCAAATTATCACTTAAGAAAGAATATCTTCCTTGAAACCCTCATTTTGTGCCCAACACTTGTGCACATCTCTTCTTTGTATCTTTTTACCCTCTTTGTCTCTTGCATCCTTTTATTCTCTTTTCCATGATGTCCATCCAACTTAATAACGAGGAGGTTATGCCAATCAATACAATAGTGTTGATAGGTTGATTGATGCTCAAGCATGGATCAAGTCTCTGTAACTCTCCTAGTTCTCAAACCTCCCATGGAGCTTGACCTTTGTTTCCCCCCAAAACACAATCCATCTTGGAGCAGTTGATTAATGGCCCCACCATGAAGATCTAGAGCAATACATACAGGCTCTCTACTAAGAGAGTATAGAGGATACTCTACTTGCCCACCCATAGTGAACAAGACCCCCCATCCCTCCCCATCGCCACCATGGAAGCTCTTTTTGCCTCATCACCAACGAGTACCAATTTGACAAACCTGATCGATGACCATAAGAGCAAGCTTGATGCCCTCAAATTCCTACTTGTGGCCCTCTAGTTGCAAGCCAAGTGTCTCAAGAAAGTATCTGATCTTTTCTTCTCCCCCCTAATATTCCTATTACTTGACTGTATGTTCATTGGACCACCTTGCCATGGAGGCCAAATGCCTCTCCAGCAGAGGCAGTCTAGTGTCAAAACCCTCAAGGTGATTTGTGGCCAACACTTCACCCTTCTCTTTTCCCACTAGCCCTTATTGATCCTACTTGTCCACTTTCTTCCAAGGTAGTAGAAGCTTCCCCGCCTCATCACGAGTCAAGTGTCATGATAGATTCCACCCTCAACATTGCCAAGGACACTAGGGAGGTGCTCAAACATGAGGATCAACCTACCCTCCTATAGAGTGGATAAGATCAAGTCCTCAAAAAGGACAGTCAGTCACCTAGCCCCACCACCAAGCACCCCATCGACACTAGGACCCACCAACATAGAAACCCCACCAGCCCTAGCCCCCCAAGAAATCCAACTCAGCCACACCAGCATCTTTATTAAACTCATCCTCCTCAAATCAAAAGGGAAAAAATGCTCAAGGGAGGAGGAGACCACCGGTGACACCATGCTGCCCATTACCACTTCTACCCTCACCAGTCTAGATGACACCTCCCTTATAGCCACACCCCTCCTTGCCAACTTGTCCCAACAACTTATCATCATCCGAGAGGGCCCACCAATCTTTGAGCTTCGTCAATGTGTTCTTGACTAGGTATAGTAGGGCTTGATGGTGCAAGTGGAGAACCTCAAGCAAGCCAATACCACCCTCTTGGAGCAACTCTACCAAAAGGAAAATGCCCTCCAAGAGCATCACCAACGGCTTGAAGCATGCCAACATGTGCAGTTATCCTTTGTTGACAATGTCAGAAGTAGAGTGTAGTAGGCTGGAGTTAGGACAATGTCTTCCTTCAGCCCTTCGTGGTCAGAACAATGAACCCGGATTGCACAACCCTGCTTACCATGGAGATCATTGAGGAGCTCCAGTGTGACTATGAAGCGGAATGTTTGGAGCAATGGAAAAAGCTATGTCGAGAACTCTGAACTACCATGCTCGACTCCTACTCTCACCTCCTACCTTTGCCTGACAAAGTAGATGAGTTGGACTCTCATGCCTAGATCCCTTCCCTTGCTTACCCATTGACCTCGGTCCCTTCACCTCAACCATCATAGCCAGTCCATAGTGCCCTTGCTATTTCTACTCCCTCTCACTTCCACTTTGCATAAGGCTCGATGGCCAAGTTTAAACTTGTTGCCCTGATTGGACTGCCCACACTTTGGATCCTTTCTGACCATCCACCCAACAACCTAGAAGACAAGGCTAAGCGCTAGCAACCCACTAGTAAAGGAAAACATGTCACCATGGAGGAGGATCTTGTTGTTGTAACCTTGAGCCAAGAAAATGCATTCCCACTAGCTCCGACTCTGGACTTCTTCGACTTCTCCATGGGCACCAATTCTGCCAACCCCAAGTGGTAGCTCATGATGGAACATTGCAAGGCACTAGAGCAATGGAATATGGAAGTAGAGGAGTGGATCTAGGTGTTTCAACTAGTAGTGCTTAACTTGAACTGATACTAGAAGGTAGAATTTGACCTTATCTAGAAACACATCCCAATGGCAGGCTTGAATGGCCCAAAAGATGAAGGATGGCATTCCTTGCCTCTACCTTGCCCCAAAGCATCGTCAAAGTGCCAGCAAACTCTGACCCAAAGGCGAAAGTGGACAAGAACCACATTAGAACCAAGTGTCCAAATCCCCCAATCCCAAAGATCCAAAATAGGATCAGGGAGGTGGTGATCTCTATTTGGATGATCCACTCTTTGAAAACACCTCCATCTACACCTCCAACATCATGAAGTTGGCTAGCATCGCCCTTAGGCTTTCCTGACTCAATCTGATGCCCTTTCCCTCAAATGATGGCATCAAATACATGCCCTCTTAAGTGTTGAGTCCAACACAAACTCAAACTGGAACAAGGCTAGGCCTACCTTGTCTAGATTACTTTCAAACAGAACAAACTATAGGAACAAATCCAAAATGGTGCCAGTTACCTAGAGAAGCTTGCGGTGGAGCTCATCTACCACAAAGTTTTGCAGTAGTACCACTTTTAGTACAATCCCCTCTCACCACTTTGGCATCCACCTAGAGACCCATAAGCACCTCAACTTTGGCCCCCACCCAATCCTAACCCACCTCACCCTCTACTACCTCCCCTTTAACTATTGAACCTTGGAGCCCCAAGAGGAACACCAAGGAAAAGGGGATTCTACTTCAAGAAAATATATCTTGTAACATCAACAAGCTTTTATTTTATTCTTTTGATGACCAAAATAAAGAAAACAACAAGTCTTCACACAGCATCATAGTAGATATCTCCCACGGATTTGATAGAATCAACCATAATCTTCAACTTCTTCATAGTAGATATCTCCCACGGATTTGATAGAATCAACCATAATCTTCAAATTCTTCATAGAATCCATCAATAGAACAAGGAACATAAAATAATACATCATTTTTTAATGGAAATCAATCACATAGTATTCATCTTCAATGTCTTCATAGTTCTCTCTCTCAATCTCTCATATACAGTTATGTTGTTTTGATAGATTTGACTATCTCTGACTCTCTCTCTCTCTGACTCTCTCTCTCTCTCTCTCTCTCTCTCTCTCTCTCTCTCTCTCTCTCTCTCTCTCTCTCTCTCTCTCTCTCTCTCTCTCTCTCTCTCTCTCTCTCTCAATAGTACATCATCTCCTCACTACAATACTCTAATAATGACTCAATAATCCTTATTAGGTCATGGATGCACCTCCCAAGAGGTATGTCTGATGTGAAGAGGTACCAGAGCCACTACAGTGTCTCTTCACAGCTCACTACTATCACTGTTACTCCAGTCTTAGCTCTTTTGAACTTAGATTCATCCTTTTCAAAAGTTAGAAAACTTTCCCAAAGTCACACATACTTTCTACAGAACACTTATAGAAGGTCTACAGAACAATACAGTACAGGAACAGAGCAAATACATAACAATTACAGAGCAGAGACAAAGGCTCTACAGAAGGTTTACAAAGGGTTACAGAAGGTCATTAGAACCTCATAACTTATACTCAAACCATTCCAAACTATCAAAAACTATTCAATAAACATTCAAAAGATTTCAATCTTCATCAATCATCAATCCATGCTTCATACAGAAGAAAATCAGAACAAAACAAAATATACATAACCAATCAGAACCTCAACAAAACCTATCAGAACATCACAGAGCTTCATATCTCTACTAAAAATCATCATGAACTTCCAAAACATAATCAATGTCATCCAAAATACTCTCAAACATTTCCATTAACAACCGTACATCACTCTAAACCCATCAAAAATCAATCATTCAGTCCTCAAAAACAACAAAAATCAATCAAAAATTCAGTCTTTTTCCACTCTCAACATATCCCCACACTTAGAAAGGAAGCGCCCTCGAAACGTAAGGAAAAGAAGAATATAAGTTCACTAAATAGCTCAATTTATATTCCATAGGATCCTCAACAATCACTCCAC
Source organism: Lygodium microphyllum (assembly GCF_053477565.2). NCBI lineage: Eukaryota > Viridiplantae > Streptophyta > Polypodiopsida > Schizaeales > Lygodiaceae > Lygodium > Lygodium microphyllum. Next base: position 4,951,198 of record NC_141137.1, on the reverse strand, counting down.
CGCGACCCCAACTTATCACCTGTATCTCTAAAAAAAATACTACTAAAAGAAAACTTCGTTATTCATTAACTCATCTGATAATCATTTAAAAGTCATAACAAATTTGTAAAGGATATAAGAGGTTCTTCTTTAGCTTTCCATCATAGGATTTCCATCCATCATCAATAGTTTGAAAAGAGCTCTCGAACAAATTATTCAACTAGCACGAACTCATCACATAAGATTATTACAACACACACACAAACACTAACACAACCATCTGAATGACACCTCCAAAAAGAGAGATATATCATTAATAATCATCCAAAATACATTGCAAAGGCATCAATGAAGGTGATCCCTTTTGAAGGCTTGATGATTTTGAAAACGATCCATGGAGCCACTCATCTACAAATGTCTTTGGAGGATTTTGAAAGAAGTGAAGGCAGCACATCATCCAACTGTTGGGAATCAATGTTCACATTGACATTCATACAAAGCTTTGGAATGGCCTTTTGATCATTATGGAAATGCCTATGCATATATGCTAGATACCAAGCAAAATGAGCTGTCAATCTCATTGAAGGATCTAGAGATTCCGAATATTAGTGAGCAAAATGGAGGTAATTCTGGTACGCTTGACTAGCAGTGGTCCAGTCCCCTGGAATTAATGGCCAGTTAATCTGTGGTCCTGTGAGAGAACTAGTCGAGCTCCATCCTCTTCTTCTTGGAATCTGCTGATCAAATCCTTCGTACTCACTAACCAACTGAGGGGGTTGAGAAATAGAAGTGGCAGGAGATGGAAGTGGAACAAGTAAAAGAGGATGAAGAGATGGGTAGGAAAAATCATAAAAGGAGGAATAAGCTAAAGAAGGAGTGGCTGAAAATTTAAGTGAATCAGTTAGGAAAGGTGTCAATTAATAAGCAGGAAAAGTAGAAGGTATATGGATAGATGGAGAAGGGCATGGTGGAGAAGGGGAAAAAACTCGATCTTCAATGAAAGAACAATAGGTAAATATGGGAATTTGAGGAAAACTTTGAGGTTGGAAAAGGAGAGGTAAGATAGCTACTGAGTTGGATTGATAAAGGGAAAGATAAGTATCATAGTGATGAGCCATTTGTTGGTAGTACAATAGGCTAGGAATAGAGGGACTGAAGAGATGTCAAAAGAAGACAATAATACATTGCATATGGGATCTATGTTATTGAAAAGATGTGGAGTCAATATTTGAATGCATCTAGAAAAACATCACACAGATAAGGTTATGTGTCACTAATTAAACATGTAAGGATTTTGAGATGTCGTGAAATAGGAACATGTTCTATAAAAAGTGCAAAGCTTAACAACTATAGTAACATTGATGCAGAAAGAAGGGTTATTGTGATAAGAATGAACTTAGCCGTGGTCCTAACGCCATTCTTCTTGGTGGCCTGAGATTCATGTCATTTCATGAAATAATCCATTGCTATAATGATGTACATCCCTGTGAGTACTGCGTTACGGGACTGATTGGCCCGATAAAGTTAATCCCCTACTTTTCAAAGGGCTATTGTGCTATTATCGAGGTCAACTCCATCTTGTCCTTACGAATGGGTACTTTGGCCCTTAGAGATTCATCACAATGCATCACACACACTTAGCAACATCGTGGAATAGGGTGGGCCACCACAGCTAAGATTGCAGCACCTTGCGTGTTGTAGTGTCTCCCTATTGAATTGTCCTCTAGCAATTCCACCATGTGCTTCAGCAAGCACATCATGTATTTTGTGCTCACACATATATCTTTGCAATAACCCATCCTCTCCTAGTCTACAGAGTTGGCTAGCAATTAGCTAATAGGGTTGAATCTTAAGGATAAGGTGCTCTAGTCTAGCCTTCTCTATAGATCTCTTAGGCAATCCATGCTTTGGGACTTGGACTATGTCACCTGCTCAATACGGCATTAGATCGGCCTTGAATAGGTCTCTCTCACTAGACATGTTAAACAAGTGTGAATTAGGCAAGTCATCTACAATGCCCTATCTAGTAGCTTCTCCTGTGGGCATGCGAGGCATAGGGTCTACCATGTATTGCTACTTATCCTTGTGTATACAACCACAAAGAAGTCAAATTCTAGAAGTAGAAGTAACCATCTACCTATGTGTCATATAGTGCAAGGTTTATTTACTAGATAAAGTAAAGCTTGATAGTAAACAAAGAGAGTAAAGGGCATAGCCAAAAGATAATGACGAAACTTCTTTACAGCAAATACCATCCTTCCCTCTTTATTATGGAGTAATTCATCTCTGTATATGTGAGTTTTCTACTAGCAAAGCTCACAAGATTATCAAGATTATGTTAGCCAAGTTGGCACAAAATAGCTCCCATATCAAACCTCAAGGCATCAATGTGCACATGGAATGTTATGTTTCAATTTGGGACTTGTAGAATCGGTGTGGTTGTGAGAGCCTTTTTTAGTTCCTCATAGGTGTGTTGGCATTCCTTGGCACACTAAATATGATCAACAATTTGTAAAGAGGTCTAGAAATCAATGTATAGTTCAAAATGAATCATGTGCCCTAGGAAGCACTGAACTCCCTTATAGCTCATGGGTGGTGGTAAATCAACAATGACTCTGACTTTGGAGAAGTTGGTGGCAATGCCTTTCTTAGACACCATGTGCCCTAGGATTCATCTGTATTTTACCTAGAACTGGTACTTCAAGGGGTTCAAGGAGAGATTATATAGCCCACACTGCTCAAAGACTACATGAAGTTTATCTAGGTATTCTCTAGACACATAGATCGTCAACAAACACCTCCAATTCTCGCCTAAGCATGTCTTTAAAGATGACACACAAGAGATGCTGAAAGGTAGTTGGTGCATTTATCCCAAATGGCATGACTATGTAGGCAAGCATGCCCCATTCTATCACAAACATTGTCTTATGCCTATAATCAGGGTGTACCTGTACTTGATTATAACTTGAGAAGCCGTCCAGGAAATTGTAGACCTCTTTTCCCGCTACTCTTTCGAGCATGTGCTCCGTATATGATAGTGGATAGTTATCTCTCTTTGTTGCAACATTGACTTTCTTATAGTTTACACACACTCGAATTTTTCCATTCTTCTTCAGGACAATCACTATGGGCGATACCTTGAGAGCAGATTTTAAAGACTCTTTTTGAAGCGGAAAAGAGCTCCAGAGGCCGTAAAAGACCACATTTTCATGCAAAATGAAACAGTTGTGGATCAATGAGCTAGAATTTTCCTAGATGGAGTTTGATGCCAAGAACCCAATGCAAGTCTCGCTTCATCGATCGGAGTTCACTTGACCCTCTATTTAATCCCCGCAAAGTTTCACATTATGAAGTAGCTACATGATCCAAGAGCCAAAAAGTGTGCCACAAGTCCCAGCATTATAGATTTTGATGTCATGAAGCCATCTGGCTAGACGGATCTCGAATCCAAGCTTTGACCCTCCATTTAATCCCCACAAGGTTTCACGTTATGAAGTAGCTACATGATTCGAGAGCCAAAAAGTGTGTCACAAGTCCCAGCATTATAGATTTTGACGTCATGAAGCCATTCGGCTAGACAGATCTCAAATCTGAGCTCGTTTGCCCCTCTGAAAGTAAAAAATTCACTTGCTAGACAATGTGAACACCCAAAGTGTGAACCTGTTATTTAATAAATCAATGACATGAAATGAAATTGAACAAATCATGAAAATTTGGAATCGTGAGCAGGGAAATTTGTGCCCCATTTGTTTGGAGAATTGTGCCTCTCCTATACTGGGGATGATCAAGAAACGACTCCAAATTCCTGATCTACTCTCTGAGGGCTTCGTTTTGGTTGTGAGCACTCTGATTTACATGGAGGGAATCAAAATTCTGTGTTTTAGTCTTTCTCTCTTCTCTCTCCTTTTGCTGCATGTTCACATGCGTGATTCTATGGGAGAAGGGGGTGGAGTTTGATGCAAGATGCAAATAGAATGATGAAACTGGAGAAAAGGAGATCCTAGATCGAGTTGTGAGAGATCATCAGTGGCCAATAATGAGTGTCAACAGCCTCCCAACCATGAAATACGTGTATCCAAAAGCATGATTCTATGCGTAAGTAGTAGATTTACTTGTTTCATGCTAGATGTTTAATGAAATTGTTTGTAAATGGTTGCCTTTGATTGATAATGCTAAAATCTATCAGAAATCTTGAAGAAAACCAAAAAAATTATTCATTTAATATCTATACCAAAACATGCAAAACCTGTAATTATGCGGTTCTCATAAAAATGATAAATTTTGGGAGTTTTGTTGTGATTTTGGGATTCATGTGGATTAGAAATGAATATAAAATCAATTCTCAATGATTGTGATTAGCCCCAACACATAAAACAAAAATATCAAATTTTTTATCTAAATAAATGAAGAGAATAATGAAAAAATGAAAATTTTTATGTTTTTGCATTAGAAAATTAAGAAAAAATATAATTTATGTTCGTGGATGTATGACATGGATAGAGCATGAGGGATAAGCCTTAGTTCAGTCTTGCCTTTAAGTTAAAGTATAGTTTTTATTGCTTTTACAAGAAAAACACATGAAAAAATATCTTCTACACCTATCAACCCATGCATAACCTAAATGATAGGGAGGGGTTTTGAGGGTGATTAGTTACTGATAACATTCAAAATTTTGATATATTTGCTTATGCATGGCATATAAGACGTCTATAATTTAAGTTTAAGAGGGTCGAGTAGCACAAGAATGCTTAGTGTTGCTGACCCTTAGCAACGCAGTATTATGTGTAGATTAAAATCATTGAAGGAAATGTCTTTGCACTTCTTAATGATGATTTCTAAATAATAAAATGTTTTGAGCACCATTGTTCATACACAGTTGCATTGCGTAGAACACATGATGTCATTCCTGGATGCATTGCAATTGTAATTATACATATGACTTACATGGAGTATGTGAGATACCTAAGCTATAGGTTTAGATGATCAGTTTCCTTGGGGGACTATTTAGTGAGGAAAATATCTATATCTCCTAGAATGTTTGAAAACAAGAGTGAAGTTTGTGACGTATATGCTATTTGTATTAGCGGGGCATCAAGGGCCGATCCTCGAGGTGTAGGAGAGCTGCAGTGGGGCCACGGCATTCAACCGAGGGGTGCCTCCTTCTATATGTGCTTACGAGGTGTTTTTACACTAATATATGTGTAGGGAATCCCTCTGAGGAGTGTGAGGAAGGCTTAACCATTGGACTACAATCCAAAACAAACGTGAAATTTGCAATAGAAGTTAGGGCAGTGTGTATCCGCTCCTGGCCACGAGGCTAAGGGGGTGTGTTCTTTGAGTATAGAGAGGCCCAGCTAATTCTTAGAGCTAGTGTCAAGCTCGTTTTAGGTCTCGATAGGTGGTGCATTTGTTGGGAGCTACTAATAAGTGGTGGCTTTCGAATCTTGGCAGGGACCTTTTTTTTTTGTTTCTAATTGGGAGCCGCCTTGAAGTGGTGGATATTAAATTCAGGCTTATTAACACTTCAATTATCACATGACGATTGATCCAAGGAATCCCCTTAACCTGAACGATAGTTTGTCCATCCTAAATGGTTTAATGGGATCTTTGGTTAGTCATGTGGTCGATTATTTTATCCTTTTCCTCGAAAGTGATACCATGCTCGGTATGGGAAAGTACCCATGGAGCGACATTTGAGATTAATAGGCCATGGGAGTTAGAGAAAACATTAGAGAGAAAAAATGAGGCTAAGAGGGCACAATCATCCACTAAGGATGATGACTCTTTAGATGAAAAGACTATGGTAACAATGGTTAATAGGCACACAATAATACATGACTCCGATTTGAGAATACATTCAATGCTAGTGCCTGACATAGTTAGGTACCGTAGTGCAATTGCGAAGATCCATAAAGCATTGGATTATGTCTACGTGTGTAGAAGACCATTGTTAGCAACAAAGGTTCTATTGGGACCTATCCTAGGTCCTAGCAAAGTGGTGGTAGATGAGAGTATGTCTATGTGTCTATGTGTGTGGAAGACCATTGTTAGCAACAAAGGTTCTATTGGGACCTATCCTAGGTCCTAGCAAAGTGGTGGTAGATGAGAGTAGCCTTGCTAAATTACCACTAGTCAGTGATGTTGAGATATTTGCAATCACACCTACTTCAGTCCCTTTGTGAGGAGTAGTGAGAGCTCAAGACCAGAATCCCATATGCACAGTAGGAGAAAGTACCACCACTCAAATCCTATAAAGCATTGTACTTGCACTCTTTTTCTAATGCGATGATAGTACTCTTTTCTTTCTAGTAAAGTGTCAATGTCACTGTCCATACACAAGATTGTGTTTATTAGTCCAAGTCTCAATCTTGGAACCTAATTCACTTGTGTGACAATTTGTCTTTGTCAAGGTCAATGTATTCATGGGTTTCTTCTTCCTCTTTCAACCTCCATAGCTTCCGCATCTGCATGCTCTAGATCCTGCACATTTCTATCATGGTATCAGAGCCCAATCGGGCATGGCATAACTCCCTTCTCTACTCTCTCAATCCCTCTTAACCTCAGGTTAGCTCAAGTCCAGCTCATGGTTCTCATTTTCCACCTCCATCTTCACTTGACCTTCTTGGCAGCCATAGCCAGCTTGTACCTACCTTGCTTGGAGCCTTCATATCTCTCGAACCAAGCCATATCTCAGTGAGATTCCTTCTGGAAATATCTTCCTCTACTCAAGGCGCTTCTTCTTGGCACTTCAAACCAAGACATTGATCATCATCCAGCCCAGCATTACATGATTTTGCCATCGTTGTCCAAAATTGTGCCTGCTCCTATTCGTATTGTTGGCGCGCTATGTGTAGGTCACGATCTTGCCTAAGATCACAGGGCTTTGATAGATCTTGAAGAGAGCTACATTTCCATTAAAAAACTTTTGAAAATGATCCGCTATAGCTCCCAGAATCAGCAAAAAAACCAGGCCGCCCCCAGAAACCCTAATGTAGAAGCCATAGCCAAAGCTTCAAAATTCTGACATTTTTCATTGTTTCTCTCACTGAAGTTATCAACAATGATTTTAATCACTAAGCAGTACTCTCTGAAGTTCATTAAAGTCTTGCCACTCAGATTTGAAGGTAGCAGCATCAAATCAAGAAGGGGAAGATTAGACTTGGATTTAAAAGGAGTAAAGGATTTTGCAGATTTGGTGTTCATTGACACTCATTTAGTGCTTTTTAGCACTTGTGTCTCTCAACCAACTCTTCTGCTACTCAAATATCATAATGTTGAAGTTGATTTGCTACTGTTCCAATAAGTCTAACATGGGCAAAGACTCTCCAACTGCTCGCTTCAAAGGAGTTGGTTTTCACACCTGGCAGACCCGCATCAAACTCATCATGATGAAGAAGGGCCTCTGGGCCATTACCACTAGAAAAGAAAAGAAGCCTCTTGATGCAGATATTGCTATCACTTGGCAAAAGAACGATGATAAGGCTCAGGCCATTATCAAATTGGAGCTAGACGACAACTATATCCACCATGTGGATAACTGTGAGACTTCACAGGATACATGGAAGAAACTTGACACCTTGTTCGGTGCACAGTCTAAATCAGCAAAGTATGGTCTCCTGATTGAGTTTTTCAGGCTTGAAATGAAGTCCAGCACATCACTTGCCACACATCTAAATTACATGGAAGGACTTCTAACCCAACTTGCATGAATCAACATTAAAATGGAAGAAGATGTTTGCATCGATGTTCTACTTAAGAGTTTTCCTCCTGAATATAATAATGTATCAATAACTTTAATCAACATGCCAAATCTTGAACTTGTTGATATCCAGGCATCACTGTTAGAAGAGGAAAAGAAGCTAAAAACTAAGGAAGAACCAAGTACCTCTAGAGATGAGCATGCATTATATGTTGGCAACAGGTACAAAGGCAAGAAGGATTAGCTCTTCTGTGACTTTTGCAAAAGGACTGGACACACCGAGAAGTTTTGCCACACCAGAAAGAGGTCCCAAAAGGCCTATCTAGTTGCAGTCAAAGAAGAAGAAGAAAATGGAGCAAAGGCAAAAGAAGAAGAAGAAGACCACTAGGAGAAGGACAAACCTCATCAGTCCTTCTATTCAGATAGACTTTTTTAGTTTTGTATTTCCTAGCGCTAATGCCTCAAACATAAACTTGTAAACTCCTCAATTATCCTTGTACTACAGCCTCTGTACACTTTGTGAGGCCCCTGCTACAGCCTCTGGATGTCCATCATGTTTGTGGTACCCACATTTAGCCTTTTCTGTGATAGCCTCTGGTGTTTTTGCCATGTCTATGGTGTGCACACACTTTGCAGGTGTTGCTTTCACTAAAGTCTCTACACACTTTGTACTTTTGGTTGTGATTGAGGAGGGGTGTCGAGATATTTGCAATCACACCTACTTCAGTCCCTTTGTGAGGAGCAGTGAGGGCTCAGGACCAAAATCCCATATGCACAGTAGGAGAAAGTACCACCACTCAAATCCTATAAAGCATTGTACTTGCACTCTTTTTCTAATGCAATGATAGTACTCTTTTCTTTCTAGTAAAGTGTCAATGTCACTGTCCATACATTCTGCAACGAAAAGATAAGAAGCACCCACGATCAATGCACAACACCTAGGGGTCCTCAAATTAGGTACGTCCAGTGACCATAGTCGACTGGCTCCGTCCCTAGTCCCCTAGCCCTTTAGCATCACCTACAATTGTTCAGGGCACATCAAGGGCGGGACATACCTAGGGAGCTTGTCTCGCCTATGGTTAGACCTGTCACCCTGACCCACTTGCACAATTCCCTCTTGCACTCTGCCTTAATACCATTGCAATCAATTGCGGTAAGCACTGCACGATTGGCCATGAAAAGTACACCGTCCTCAACAAAGCAAGTCCAATAGCTTCCAGCTATCGAAAGTGCGGTGTCCCTGTATTCAATTATGCTACGTCGTGCAGGCACAATGCAAAGGATGTCTCATATACCTTCACGTGTACTTCTCAACATGGACAACTTTGCTTCATCCACACATTGTTACGAGAAACTAGCCCGCAGTCTTCTAACTACCTAATATCTAAGTATGCACGAGCACTCACATAATATTTGCACCGAAGTATATACATAGTTTGGGTCCTCAAGTGCAGGACAATACTCTCAACTTGCTTAGAATTCGACCTGTCTCCCAAACTAATTGCACTATGTCTTGTGCACAATAGAGAAGACTAGCACTACCCCTAGGGAGAGACCACCTATGAGAGGTTTTCAATTGCAGGTATTGAAGACTCCAACAACAGTGTCATTCGCTCTTCATCGACACCCAACCGTTAGACGAACAAGGTGAAAATTTTGAAAAAGCTAAAGCAGAAGACAAAGGCCAAGGCAAAAGTAAAATGGAAGACGAAGGCGTGCCAAGAAAAATATTGAAGCATAAGAAATGCAGAAAAGTCCTAAATAAAGGAAAAGGGCGCACAAGAAAAAGCGCGAATCAATATTTTTGTAAAAGAGCGCAAGCGCATCATGGTTTAATTTAAAGAGCGTCGGGCTCTCACTTGTGCAATTTGTAAAGGTAGATGGGCGGTAGGAAGGAAGCTAGGAAGATAGAAGGGCAATGGGAAAAAGGGCCTAGGCCACGGTCGACCATGTAAAAAAGGGGATAAGGGGATGACTGCCCAAAAGGGATTTAGGGTTTTGTATATAAAGTTAAAAAGTGAATGAGAAGCTCATTCTTGTGTGTGGCCAAAAGTAGCTCTCCTCTTCTTCTTCTTCTTCTTGTTCTAGCTTGCTTGAGCTTGTGCTTAAGAGAGGGAGTATGAGAGTGTGAGGGAGTGAGTGTGTGAGGGTGAGGGACCAAGGAGGAGAAGCTCTCCATCTTCTCCTCTCTTCTTCTCTTCTCTTCTCTTCTCTTGTCTTGCTCGCGACTATGGAGCTTGGAGCGTGGAGCTTGCTTGAAGCTTGCACTTGGATCGTGGAGCTACCGGAGTGCGCAGGAGAGGAGGTAACTCGATCGGCATGGAGATAAGCTCACTACACCTATAGATATGGATGGCACATTGGCTATGTGAGAGGTAGCCATTAGTGCTCAGCTTGGAACGCTTGAAACAATAAGCAGTCCGTGGGTCTTGGCAGTTGAGCGAAGGCTCCCACAGTAGGGAAGCCAATATGAACTGAAATGGGGCTGCCGTGAAAGCTATAAGAAAAGCTCTCTTCCTAGGTTGAATGCAATATTAGTGAAGCTCCTCAAATGTCAACTTTGATACCAGTTGAAAGGTTGAAGAAGAGTAGAGACACAAGTGGAAGGAAAAGCTATGGAGGTTCAAGCAAAGAAGAGAGAGACTGGTGTGGGGGAACTCCAATGTCACAATGTGTGACTTGCCTTTCCTTAATCTATTTTCATAGTAAGAATAAAGAATAAAGTGACATTTAAAGGTGGTCATCACCTTGCTTATGCCAATCTCCATTGCTTGTAGATAGAGAGGTGGTCCTCTTGCTTCTCTTTCTTCAAAAACTTTTTGGTATATTGGTGTAGACTTTGCTTTTAGTGAAACCTCCATGATCTCTCTTCCACCCACATCACATTATCTAGGTCCCCATTGAAGAAAGTCTTGATGGATAACCAATTCATCCCTCTCTCAGCCTACCATAAATCCATAAAAATGGGCATGTAGATAATCACATTACTACATCACAAAGTTTAGCCACTCCTAGAACAATATGTGGCTGGTGGTATCCTCCTATTTTATCTTGCAACAAGTGGCTATCATCATTAGTTTTTGTGTATTATATTTCAGCCAAACACGACCTTAAGAGCATCACAATATATGGCATTGCATAATAGCTACTCTTACCTTGGCATATAGATGTGGCAAGCAATTGTGACTCACTATGTATGATCAAATTGTACCCATGTGTTGTGAAGGTCTCCATTTCTCAACTTTCTTATATGATTCATCAAGTTCAGACCTAAAGCAAGACTCTTTGTGGACATATTGAAAATGAAGAACTTCTCTTTAGGCAAACCCTAGCTAGGGAAGCAACTTTTATGAAAGAAGGTATATATCAATCTCTTCTTTAGGAGAAATAGTGCATTGTAGCACTCCCTTCTAGGCATTGCACTCTTCTTCTCTTGTTTCACAATACATAATAGTTTTCCGACCACTTAAAAATTTAATGCTAAATAACCAACATGGATGATTGGGGGTGATTAGAATAATCAACAAGAGGCACCAACTCATCTAAGAAGCTTATAAACTCACTATCTCCCACAAGATCACCATTGGAAGCTTATCCTTGCACAATCAATGACTTCATAAGGTATCTTATTATAATCATTTTCACCTTTTATGGCCCTATACTTCTTTTTAGTCTTAAAACTTCTGACACCATCTCTTTGTGTGAATATTGACTTGGACGTGATAGTCTACACTACATGAAAGTGTTGATCGATATGGAGCATTAGTCCTATCGTATTGGCTTTGTGTGGTATGACATAGTATACTACACATTTGCAAGTATCTATGCAGATGGCTAGCTTATGATAGTAGTGACATAGAATAGCATTGTTTCTATCCTCGGCATAATGCCAAAGTTTTTCTTTCCTTAATAACAAACCTTTGAAGAAAGAAATATTAAATCTGTCATAGGTGGTATAGTGGGGGAAATTTATCTTGTGGCACTTTAGGGCACCTAGTGCTATACAAGGGACTAACTTGTTAGATATCACTAGTTTGGTCCAAAGGTGACCATCATAATTCTACTCCATGCCATCCATGCCTAAGGCCTTTCCCATAGGTGGGCAATAGCTCAAACATTTGGTTACCATCACATACATTCCAGGGTTATTTATCACCTTGACCATATTCTTGATTTCTTGTACCTTTGATTTGAGAATAGTTTTGCTCTTGCTATCATGTATCATATCAACAACACTCAATATAATGATACAGTTCTCCTCTAATGTATCAAGATCTTGGATGTTTGTTCTCTCTAGCATCTTGTTTGATTCAATCACATCAATGGAGCCCATGCCGAAAGGGCTAGCACCCTAAAATGAAGAGATATTTATAATGCTTGTGGCATCCTTTCCTTGACTAGAGTTGCAACCTTTGGCTAATAGTGCCTTGTGAAGAATTTCATACTCATTAGAAAGGGAGGAGTTGAGCATGTAACACTTGTTTCCCTCACCATCCAAGTCCTACATCAAGTTGGATTGCAAACCTTTGTCAATCAAGCTGGCTATAGATTGCAACTCCAATCTATATAAGAATAACTTTTATGGAGTGTTTGAAGAAGCCATTAAGATGGATAACCTATGAAAGGTGATGAACAATAAAAAAATAATGATAGCATGCATTATAACCTTGAGAAAAAAATTGAGATATATTGATGGATGGATCCAAGTGTTTGGTTGTTGTACAAAAGAAGTATAAGTCTTAAGACAATAACCAATTTTTAAAAAATGAGAAGCCTCAAGGGACGGCTCAATAGAAACAATGCTTATTGCATTCACTATGATGGTAATCATTCACTATCCAAATTGTGAAATACATGGGATATAGAGCATGGCAGATGCGAAAGCTATGGAGGTTGAAAGAGGAAAAAGAAACTCATGAAGACATTGACCTTGACTAGGACAAATTGTTACACAAGTGAATTAGGTTCCAAGATTGAGACTTGGACTCATAAACACAATCTTGTGTATTGATAGTGACATGACACTTTACTGGAAAGAAAAGAGTACTATCATTGCATTAGAAAAAGAGTGCAAGTACAATGCTTTATAGGATTTGAGTGGTGGTACTTTCTCCTACTGTGCATATGGGATTCTAGTCTTGAGCCCTCACTACTCCTCACAAAGGGACTGAAGTAGGTGTGATTGCAAATATCTCAACACAAATTCCCTAGAATGGAGCTTGTCAACAAATTCTAGGAGATACATCTATGATGGAGTACTATGTCACACTTCTAGATGACTTCCCCATTCTAACCTATACTTGAACAAACTTTTTCAAGCTAGAAAAAGTGCCTATTTTGTGCCAAGGGAGAACCATTAGCTCTGTTTGCATCAATTGAACAAAGACATGTGATGCCTAGGATCAATATCATATGGATTTCAAGACCACTTGACTCAATAATCACACACCCCCTAGCAATGTTCTTGCCTAGTATGTGAAGCAACTAGTAGAAGACCATCTTTACATCATGAATCCTATCTCTCTTACAACAAAGAGGAAAGTGTGTTCTTCATGGAAAATATATCGAGAAGAGGTTGTGGAACCATACCATTAGTACTAAAGATTTCGGCATCAATCACATTTTTGGTTATGAAACTCATAGGGAAATCCATGTTTTGTTCTCTAAGTTGGAACAATACTACCAATAAGCTATGTGTTTGCAAAGCTTACAATAAAATCCATAATATATTATCTAGATTGGCACAATATTTCTCCAATTGTGGTTTTTGATGTGACTATATGAAGTTGTAGCACTATTGATGAATCTAGGGCTCGTAAGTGGCATCGTTGCCTTGGGCATATGTCACTCAAAGGACTGAAAGTTTTGACCCCTTTCCAATATCTCCCACCCTTGGATTATTCATCTTTTGATTCTTGTGATCATTTTTTATAAGGCAAGCAAACACTTAACATGCATTAGAAGTCTCATTCTACACACATGAATGAGCCCCTAGCTCTTGTTCATTCGGATGTTTGTGTACCCATGCCCTATTAGTCCTTAGGTAGTGCTAAATCATTTGTCACATTTATTGATGAGTTTTTGCATAAAGTTTGTGTCTATCATGTAAAGTAGAAGTCAAAGGTTTCAGCCATGTTTAAGTGCTTTGTCGCCTTGATTGAGAACCAATTTGGGTAGAGGTTGAAATGCCTAAGATTTGGTAATGGGGGGAGCATGTATCACGTGATTTTGAGTAGTTTTGTGATTATTAGATTATTAAGTTTTTGGTGATCACCCCTTATAACCCACCCCAAAAGGGTGTTGTAGTGTGCATGAACATGACCATTTAGGAGAGGGTTCATAGTATGGTTAGTCATATAGGCTTATCTCATACATTTTGGGTTGAGAAAGTGAGTATTGCAGTTCACTTAATTAATAGATCCCCATGCATAGATCTTGGTGGTAGGGTCGTTAAGGAGGTATGGTATGATAAACCTCCCTCGTATGCACATTTACGAGTATTTGGATGTAAATCTTTCTGCCACATTCCCAAAGATAAGCACAACAAGTTGGATCCATTGTCTATCAAATACATCTTTCTTGGATATGATGAAGTAGGTGACATAGGCTATTTCCTTTGGGATCCATTGTATTAGAAAATTAATCATAGCCATGATGTTGTATTTCATGAGGAAAATATAGATAAGCAACATGATCAAGTGATGGGGGTGCATAGGGTGATCTTTCAAGAGAAGCCTCCTCTTACTGTACATCCAGCCTCATTAGACAGCTTGTAGTTGTTGTTGATGCTCTAGTAGCCTAGGATGAGCTTGTTATGCAGGATCATGTTGATGATAGACAGAGAGGATATGATGTACAAGCTCCACAGTGAGTCTTGTAATGCTCTACTAGATCCTCACATCTTCCTCATTTCTATGAGTCTACTATGCATTATATCATGGCGATAGATTTTGATGAGCCCCTTACCTATGAGGAGGCTATATATGGAGGTGATAATTCCTCTTGTTGGGAAAGGGCTATATAACTTGAATTTGACTCAATGTAGAAGAATTATGCTTGGGATTTGGTTTCCTTGCCTAATGGTAAACATGCATTGCCATGCAAGTGGATGTATAAGATGAAGAGCACCCCTAGTCACCGTAAACTTGCATATAAGGCCCAATTTGTTGCAAAGGGTTTTAAACATGAGAAGGGAGTCGACTTTGGTGAGATGTTCTCCCTTGTGGTCAAGATGACTACCTTTTACTTGGTTTTGGCCTTGGTTGCACAATGGGATTTGGATTTGTACTTGATTTTCTACATGGGAACCTAGATGAAGATATCTATATGAAGCATTCTAAGGGATTTTTGGAAAAGGACAAGGAATACCTAGTGTGTAACTTGAGAAAGTGTGTTTATGGACTTAACCATGCACCTAGGGAATGAAATTATAAGTTTGATACCTTTATACATTTAGAGACCTATACTCATAGTGCTATGGATCCATGTGTTTAATGAAGAAGGTCAGTGATGGTAGCCTTACCATTTTGGTGATATATATTGATGATATGCTAATTGTTGGGAGTGCTCATGATGAGATGGATGCTTTGAAGAATTACCTCAAGAAGAGCTTTGAGATGAAGGACATGGGGTATGATTTGCACATGCTTGGCATGCATATCACATGCAATCGCTTTAAGGGACTCGTCTACTTTCCTGTTGAAGGAGTACATTCACAAGGTACTTAAGCAATTTCATATATAGAGTCGTAAGCCCATTGACACCTATTTACCTTTCCACATGAACGTCAATCAAGTAGATTGTTCCCAGGATATGGTGAGAGGGTTGAGATAGCTAAGATTCCTCATGCATCCACAATGGGAAGCTTGATATATGTCATGATCACCACTAGACTCTGCATAGCATCTATGGGAGTTGCGGCTCATATTATGGTGACACTTGACATGCGATATTGAGATGTTGTGAAGGGTATCATGAGATACCTTAAGGACACTACATACTTGTAGCTTTACAATGGTAGCCAAGATACTTGAGTCATAGGCTACATTGACTTACATTATATAGGACCGGTAGACAGTAGGAATTCCACCTTAGCTATGCCTTTATCATTGCTAGAGATGCTATTTCTTGGATGTCTATGATGCAAAAATACACTACCTTATTGTCTTCTATTGAGGCTGAGTACATTGCATCTGCGATTGAGGCTTGCAAGAAAGCCAATGCTATCCAGTTGACACATACTATGATATTTCATGCATAGACCAAGCACATTGAGGTCTCTTATCACTTTATCAAAGATGCGATTGAAGACAAGCACATAGAGCTTGTCTCAAGATCTCTATAATGTGCTCACCAAAAGTCTCCTGGTGAAATGTTATATCCTTCTTAAGAACATGATCGGTGTAAGATGAGATGATGTCTTTCCTCATCCAGTTGTATTGATATGTATATTTTGTATTTTTCTCTTCACTCCAAGCACATTTACATTTAAGTGGGATGTTATTGGGGGATTAAAGGTCACTGTGTGCCAAGCCACCTATATTGATCATGCACTTAGTGCCCACATACTTATGCAAGTGGCGAGACTACCCATCACTTTCATGTTTATCCCTAATTCTTTACCATGGAATAATAAAGACAAGGCAAGTCACACACTGTGACTCTTGGAGTTCCCACATATCGATCTTACTCTCTTGAGTTTTAACCTCCATAGCCATTGCTCTCTTGCTTCTGCTTGTGCTTCACACACACACACACACACTCTGTGTGTGTGTGTGTGTGTGTGTGTGTGTGTGTGTGTGTGTGTGTGTGTTTATCTCTATCTTTGTCTCTAACTAAATTTCTATCTGGATGCTCTCTAACTAAATTACTAAATTGATAGTTAATTTCCATCTCTAACTAAATTGATAGCTAATTAGACTAACTAAATTATTCTTTCTCTCATCTATCTCTAACTAAATCATTAGCTAGATTTCCAACTCTCTCTTCTATATGTAACTCCATTTCCATCTCTAACTAAAATGCTAATTTCTAACTCTCTAACTAAAGCACTAATGTGCATTAAGTAAATTACCAATATAAATTAAAAACTCTTCTATATAACTAACTAAATAATCAACACAAATTACTCTCTATCTCTCTAATTGAATATCTAACTAACTCTCTTCTATCGCTAATTCTCGAGTCTCTCTAACTATCTCTCTCAAACTCTATCTAACTCTCTAATTCTCTCTAGTTCTCTAATTCTCTAACTCTATCTAACTAAATCTTAACTCTTTGACTAAATCTTGAACTAAATTTGACACACTAAATTTCCAACTATGAACACACTTATTACTTAGGACCAATTAGGGTTTCGAGCCGAGTGGGCAGAGTGAAAAAGGGCCGAGGGGGGCGATTCTGGGACTCGGCCCAGAAGTGACCGCTCGGACGGGCCGAACGCGGCACGCCGACGACAGCGAGATGTCGATCTAGCTCGATTCATGCGTTTTACCCAATCATAGTAAAAATAAACATCCAGATCCTATCTAGGGGGATAGGGGAAGGGATTCATATACCTGGATAGAGCAGTAGGCTCATCGATGGAAAGATCGGAGCGAATCGTGTGATGGCTCTCTCTCTCCCCCTCTCTCTCTCTCTCTCTCTCTCTCTCTCTCTCTCTCTCTCTCTCTCTCTCTCTCTCTCTCTCTCTCTCTCTCTCTCTCTCTCTCTCTCTCTCTCTCTCTCAAATGGTCACAAATGAGCTCTCCCTTGGCCTCTTGGCTCTTATGCCCCTTCCCGGGTATGGTGTTGATGCCCCCAATCACTCACTTGCCGATCTTAGGCATCACAAGCAAGCTTTTTACCATTTTTTGCATGATTTTTGCCATGTTTTGCCCTGTTTTGCAACAGTAAACCCTAATGCTTATTTTCTTTGTTTTTCTTTGTTTTCTCCTACTCTAATGCATCCAATTGACAAAGTAAATACCTACACTACTCCATCTCACAACATAATTCTCAAAAAAGCAAAAAAACTACTTGCCAAGGAGATCGAATACCATCTTCAACCACCTCGCTTCCTACCTATCTACTCAAGCACCGGTTCGGGGAAAACCCTACTTCAATGCTCGATTCGAAGCATACAAGTACTCAAGGCTTGAATCCATTGGTCCCGCCAACGGAACCAAAATGTGGGAGCCTTCGCTCAACCGCCAAGACACCCACGGACCGCTTATTTTTTAAAGCATTCCAAGCCGAGCACTAATGGCTACCTCTCACATAGCCGATGTGCCATCCATATCTACGGGTGTAGTGAGCTTATCTCCATGCCAATCGAGTTACCTCCTCTCCCGCGCACTCCGGTAGCTCCACGATCCAAGTATAAGCTTCAAGCAAGCTCCATCCTCAAGCTCCACGCTCCAAGCTCCATAGCCGCGAGCAAGACAAGAGAAGAGAAGAGAAGAGAAGAAGAGAGGAGAAGATGGAGAGCTTCTCCTCCTCGGTCCCTCACCCTCACACACTCACTCCCTCACACTCTCACACTCCCTCTCTCAAGCACAAGCTCAAGCAAGCTAGAACAATAAGAAGAAGAAGAAGAGGAGAGCTACTTTTGGCCACACACAAGAATGAGCTTCTCATTCACTTTTCAACTTTATATACAAAACCCTAAATCCCTTTTGGGCGGTCATCCCCTTATCCCCTTTTTTACATGGCCGACCATGGCCTAGGCCCTTTTTCCCATTGCCTTTCTATCTTCCTAGCTTCTTCCTACCGCCCATCTACCTTTACAAATTGCAAGGGTGAGAGCCCCGGCGCTCTTTAAATTAAACCATGATGCGCTTGTGCTCTTTTACAAAAGTATTGATTCGCGCTTTTTCTTGTGCGCCCTTTTCCTTTATTTAGGACTTTTTTACATTTCTTGTGCTTCCATATTTTTCTTGGCGCGCCTTCGTCTTCCGTTTCACTTTTGCCTTGGCCTTTGTCTTCTGCTTTAGCTTTTTCAGATTTTTCACCTTATTCATCTAATGGTTAACACCTACCTTCAACACTTATTTCAGATTGGTTAAGGAGCTTCCCAATGCTTAGCTGAGCCTTTTTGAGTACTTAACAAGCAACCATTCTATCCATTTTGAGTGGATACAAAGAAATGCTACAAAATTCTTGGACAATTATAGTAGCTTGACAACACTTTTATATTTGGCCATAACTTTTGCATATGATATCAAATTTTCTATAGCTAGAAACAAAGAGCATTATAAGAATTAAAGAATTGAACAATCATAGAGTTGATTTTGTACAGGTTTTAGTTCTCTATTTTACACAGAATAGAATACTTTTAGTTTGGAGAGCAAGCTTATAGGTTAAAGAGCTTTATGTATTGCATGTCTACAGGCTTTTTGGGTCTTCCATATGCTCATGTTGATGATTGGCATTGATGTTTATAACCAGATATATTTATGGTGACATTTGAAGCTTGGATTTGATCTCCATTAGATGTATTTGGGTGTTAGCCAATTTTCTTCAATGATCATTCACTTGTAAGTTGAAGGCATATTGGATGCATATTCTCCCAAATGTATCATTGATGCACTTAGGCTTCCCAAATGATATGTACTTGATGTATTGAACTTTTTGTGCTCTTGGTCATTCCAAATTCACTTCCAGTGGGTTCATTTGTATTTACATTGCAAAGCTTGGTTCTTTGAGTCAGTGGAAGACTCTGTATGCTCTTTTGGTTTATGCTACATTATTTACTGTAAAGATTTATAACTATGGGTTAACTTGGTTTTGAGCTTAGATACATTATACATATCATTATCAATGGTTATTAATGGAAGTTACATCCTTTATAAGCATTATTTTATGCATATCTATATATGACACCATGTATGTTTTCCTAGTTCTTGATACTTGGTTGCTACATTACTGGCTACATTTCATATATCCTAGTTACTATCCAAATATTCCTAACAATGGGAGCTTACTCCTTTGGTCATTTTCCTATAAATGTATGGTCATTTACTACAATTTTATGGATAGCAACGCTAAAAACCATTTGTGAGCCGTTTCTTTGAGAATAGACACCTTGTTTGAGCACTCTAGTGCCTACTATTTGTGGACAACTATATACTCTTTAGTTTCCCACTTCTTGCCCCCAAATTTGGATCTATTTTTTTATGATTACAATAGCCTATACTCTTTTATTTTTCCATCATTTGCAAATACATCTACATGTACTTCAAATCCATCGAATGATGGTGCAATTCTCAACATTGAAAAGTTGGATAATAAGAAACTTCAATATTGAAAACACAAATATAGCAAGTATTTGTGCAAAAGAGGTAGGTTAGGCCATTTCAAGCCAAGGGCATAAAGCCAAAAATTTGGGATAGAGATGATTGGGATATGCTTGATGAGTTATAAAAGTCTATTGTTATACTATCTTTATCTAAGCAGGTGTACTTCAATGTTATTTTGACTAATGGTGGTGTATATGATTTGTGGAAAAAGATATGTGATTTTTATGACAAACAGATTCCTACATCTCACTTGTATTGGTTGAAAGAGCCTGTGGACCTTCGTATAAAGGAGAGCAACCATATGTTTACCCATTTGAATGAGTTTCACTCTATTTTCAGCCAACTTATCTCACAAGGCATCCAGTTTGAAGACAACATAAAGCCCTTGTTCTTACTTGTCACACCATCAAAGTCATGGGATATATTTCATTCGATTAATCTTGTAAGCAATCACATAGTAAGTCCTATGGTTGTATGTCCTCTTTCACATGTCATTATTGTGGGCAACATGGTCACATTAGGTCATACTGTCATAAAATATGCAATAATAACTACAATGAGAAAAGCAAGAAAGAAGTGTAGGATAATGCTAAATCATCTCATGATTGTAGATTGTACCTAAAGCTAATATAAAGATAGAGCAATAAATGCCTTTGAGTACAATTTCAATGTTTATATATTTTGCTTAATCAATTGATGATGCTCTTCCTTCTTATTCTCAGTGTTACCTTCTTAATTCAGGGGCTTCATTCCATGTTACCCTACATCATCATTGGTTTCATAGCTACCCTACTATTAGGGGTTCTATTAGACTAAGAGATGACACTGCGTCGCATGTCATTGGCATAAGTGACATCAAACTCCAGTTTGGTACTAGTGCTTCTTTTGTACTTCATGATATATGCTATGTCTCGGCTTTGACTAAAAGCCTTATTTTAGCTAGGAAATTAAATGATAACAAGTACCATGTACCTTTTGGTGAATCTGCATAGAAGATCACCTATGGTAGATTTGTTTTTACTCGAGGTGCCAAGGTTAACAACCGCTATCCCTTGATTGTTCCCTATAGATCTATGTACATGGCTAAGCCTTTAGCTCTTATCCATTCAAATATTTGTGGTTCCATGTCTTCTTACCTATTGCATGGTACAAAGTACTTTTTTATATGCATAGATGATTATTTGTATAAGGTTTGGGGCTATCTCATTCAACAAAAATCAAATGTTTTGCCTATCTTTTAGCACTTGTTTGATACGGTTGAGAATTGGTCTAGTTATAGACTAAAATGCTTATGGTCTGACGATGGGGGTGAATATGTCTCTTAGGCTTTTGAACAACTTTGTGATTAGAGAGGTATTAAGCATAAATTCTCTACCCCATACACCCCATCCCAAAATGGATTTGTAGAGCATATGAATAGGACTATCCAAGAAAGAGTCCTCAATATGCTTAGTCAGATAGGCTTAGCACAATACTTTTGGCTGAGGAAGTTACTACTACCATGCTGCAACCTTGCCATTAATGAAAAATTTGAGCCTAAGTGTATTTTTCCCTTTGTAACCGGTCCATGCATCATGTGAGATGGTACACAAGAAAGCATGAGAATCATGAGAGCCACCTACATCAAATGAAAATCCATCCATGGAATCATAGAATCCTTCATTTTAGTGGCATGCTCTTTCTCATGAATCTCTTCAACCATTGGGTGTGCATCAACATGCAGTAAATTTCCCTCTTGATCTTCTTCTTCTTCAACTTTTACATCTTGAATAATCATCATATTGATTTTTGAGTTCTTAGCTTTACACTTCAACTTATGATCTTGTGACCGCTTCTCCCCACATTTGAAGCATAATCCTTTTGCCTGCATTTCTCTAAGCTTATCGTGAGGAAGCAAGTTGTTGTTAGAACTATTTTGGGACAGTTTATGAGCATTTTTAGCTCTTGAAAAAGTGCCTCTTGTCTTAGCCACATTTTTGAAAGTTTGCCCATGTTTCTATGCATAATTTTTGCCTTATTTAGAGGCATAAACAATGGAAAAAGTTGACACTTTGCTATTGTAACTGTTTTGACTGTTATAACCCCTATTTTGTTGCTTAAAAGAGCATCTATATTAGCTGAAAACTTGCCCATATTTTGTAGGTTGATTGCAAATATTTTTGCCCACACTCTTTTGTTGGAATTTCCTACATCTCTCTTGTACTTCAAGGAGTATCTTTCAGCCAATTGTATGGCCTCATGTAATGCTTTTGGTTGTTGAGCTCCTACTTCCAATGATAGGGCGAGGTCAAGACCAAAAATGTATTTATTAAGCGTAGCAAAATTTGAAATGCCTTTAATATACATGGAGAGATTCTAGTAGGTGTTGGAATAGTCTCTAATGGACATTCCTTTTTGAGCATATGCATACCATCTTCTTTGGAGCCTTTCCTTTTCCAAAGGAGAAACAAAGACATCAATGATTGCTTGCTTGAACTCCTTCCAAATGACAAAGTTTTGCCCAATCTTGTGCATGTAATGCCACCAAGTATGGATGTAACCTTCAAGATAAAGAGCCATGAAATAAATGTTGACTTCTTCACTTCTAGGATAAAGGGTGAAGTACAATTCAAGCTTATTAATCCACTTCTCCCATTCTAAAGGTAAAAGCATTAATATCGTTCATCATTACATGTTTAAGATCTCAACCTCCCACTATCTAAGAGAGTGAATACTCTTGGCCGCCATATCTTAGGGTGCATACCGTGCTGGAGACACTCATCATTTGATTCTCAGTCACACATTGATAATATCATTTCATGCCTAAACACCTTGGCTATGGTTTATTGGTATTTTAGTATATTTCTTGTAATTTTTAGTTTAATGGATTCCTATGGGAATTAGCTTCTTTACATGAACTTAGTATTCATAATTCGTATCACAAATGGCCCGCCACGTATTTTTGGTTGGGCCAAGAAATCCTACTGGATCCAGTTTTGAATAACAAATAAATATCAAAATTTGAATTACACAAGGGAATACAAAAGTATAGAGCTTTCCATCAACTACAAGTAATAGATTGCCAAAGTACAAGGTCTACTCTTTAAGAAAATGTTGAAAACTATAATTGCAACAATGTTAACAGTTGTATATGTCAATCCAACTATGGGCAAATAGACAAGAAAGCAAGCTTCCACTACTAGGGATATTCGAGTAGCAACCAGGTTATAAAGAATGCAACTAGCAATGACTAAGCATAGACCACTAGTACCAAAGACTTTCATGAACTCAAATTTTTAGTAAGTCATGCATTTCATAAGCATATATATTAGTGACAAACTACTGACAGAGATAAGAACAAGTGTTCAAAGCATACATAATAAAATCAACCTAAAAGCAAAGGTAACTATGTCCAATAGCATACAAGAGAGCATATACATGAACCAAGAGTCCCACTATCTCAAAGGACCAAGCTCTACCAAGTACAAGCTTCTCCCAATAGAAGTGAATTCGAAATGCAAAGTGAGCAAGCAACACTCAAGATATAGATATCAAAGTATCTAGGAAGCCTAAGAGCATCATAATACTTTTAGAAGCATAAGTGTCAAATGAAGCTTCAATACCCATTAAGTAGGTAAGCATAAAATCTAAAAGCAACTGATCAAAGCCCAAGTATTGTAGTATACCCACAATACCATGTAGGCACAATAGGCATTCAAAGCATGAAGTTCATCGTTGTATGCTTATTGTCCAAACTTTTATTATATCAATAAATCTCTGTAAAATTGAGCTAATCAAGCTCTAAATAGTCCAAATAACATTCCAAAATCATCACCAAACCATCCAAGAACCAAAATAGCATCAAACATGCATTATGGAATTTATTGTTTTCTATCCAAACTATAATTGTTATATTCTATGTGAAACAACAAATAGAAAGTTTGTATTGGATCAACTTTCTGAGTATCTAGATCTATAGCTCTCGTTCTGCTCTTCGTTTCTAGTTATAGCAAGCCTAAATCTGATACCATATGTAAAAGTTATGGTCAAATTAGGACAATGCTATCAAGCTATCATAACTATCCACGACTTGCATAGCATATTATGTATGTGCTCAAATTGAATAGAATGGCTACTCCTCAACTCAATAAGTTCTCAACAAGGCTTATCTAAGCCTTAGGAAGCTCCCTAACAAGTCGAGAGCAAGGAATAAGTTGGGAGAAGGGAAGACTCAATGCATATCTTGGGAGGAGGAAACAATGGGCTGCTATGAAACCTTGAGCTAAAGCTTTGAATCCAAGTTGCAAAAAAGGGTGAAAAAGCTCCTCAAATGATTGGCTTTGATACTAGTTGAAAGGTATAACACACAAGCAAAAACAAGAGAAGCAAGAGCTAAGGTGAATAGAGTAAGAGAGCAAGAGAGAGACATCATATGTGGGAATCTCAATAGTCACAATGTGTGATGGGTTTTCCCTTTTTCAATCATTGAAAGAATATAGAATAAGTGATAGTGATGGGTACCTGCCATCTACAATGCATAGGTATGTGGTCACAGTGTGTGAAGTAAATGCATGGTGACATAAGAACATGTGCCCTTACCCCAAATAGAGGATTATCAAACCTTGAATAAAATACATCAAGAAATCATGATGTTAATGGAGAATCAAGTTACTAACATTTGATTTCAAATTAGATGGTAGGAAGGAAGATTTGAAGCTGAGCTCAAAGTATAATTACTAGTGGAAAGTGTGTGGCTCCACACATCTTAGAAATTGTGAAGTCTCCTTAAATATCCCAAGTCCACATGTTGTATTTCCAATTATTGTAATTTTTAGAATTTTGGCTAATAAAATACAAGTACTTTGCAATATTCTATGCTTGCAATACAATAGAAGTACTTTATGATAGCTTGCAATATCATGTGCTTGAAATAGAATAAAAGTAGTTTGCAATATCATGCACTTACAAAATAATACAAGTACTTGTATTTTTGGCTAATAAAATACAAGTACTTTGTAATATCCTATACTTGCAATCTTCTAAGTTTTTGTTATTTTTCAACTTGTCATGAGCTTGGCGTATACTGTGCACATTGTTCAAAAATATTTGAGCATATTTACGTGTATTCTTATTTTTTAAAAAGGCAATCACACAAATTTCCATCAAGAAAGAAGAAATACCTCTACTAGTTCATATTTTTTGAATGTGTATACATGTATTTTTAATTGAGATAAGAAGAAAACGTACTAATGCCCATATTAAGTGGGAGGGGAGGAATGTTTCTCTCTCTAAAATTAGATGATCGACTACTTGTGTATCCTCGCATGAGACAACAATTTTTTAAAAACATATATGTACTTTTTTTTAAAAAATATGATGTGTACACTCATGTCCGTGTGTTGAGGGAGGAGGAACGAAAGAGAGGGACTCCTATCCAAGATTAGTTGATATAGTAAGCAAGTGTCACATTGGCACATTGATACACACGTGTTAAAGTTTTAAATATGTTAGTTGAAAATGTAAGTTAAAATGGTTTGTGAACAACCCCTTTTGATTTTAAAAGTTACAGTTTGTATGATAAATATAGTTCACTATTGGTTTCATTATTTCATTTCATAAACTCGCTCTTTATCTCTTCACATCTAGTACATCCCTCCTACCCATTGCAATGCTCACGCGCACTTCGATGAGTGGATCCACAACACACATTTCGCTAGCTAGTGTGATGAGAACTTTGAGGTCTTCTTGAAGGTTTGCAAGCTAGCGTATATTCTATTAGTGCTATATCTCAATCTCCAAGACATGGAAGACTTTGTGAGCATTTATGCTACTCACTTATACTCTATCGATGGATTAAAGCTATCCTAGGTGTCTTTGGACCTAGGATAGCTTTTATGAGCATGGAAGACTTTGTGAGCATTTATGCTACTCACTTATACTCTATCGATGGGTTAAAGCTATCCTAGGTGCCTTTGGACCTAGCTATTGAGCATGCAACATGGGAAGAACCAAGAAAAAGTGATTAACATGTACTTGGTCCATGTGGCTCCATGGCACAAAGCATGCACTATACCTATGGGTAGTGCTCCAAGTACATCACCCTTTGAGCTCATGGAGCATGACATTGTCCTATCTGTCTACCTACTTGTCTTGGACATACGCATAGAGGAGAAGGGAGATGAAAATTTATGTTTAATGGTTCTTACTATTTCTTAGAAGAAAGAAGAACCTATCAAAGAGCCCGTTGACCTTGAAGAGGATTACTATATGGTGACAAAGCAAGGCTTGGCTCTCACAGTGCCATCATTTTTAGAAGAGCCAATCCTAGACAAACCCAATCTTGCCTCCTTGACGTCTATAAAGATAGAGGGCATACAATACTTAGTACTCTCTAATATTATCAAGTATTTGGAGATGAAGGAGGAAGAGCTTTTCTTGAATCTCATCAGATATTCGATGAACGGTATCATTGACTACAACTATGTGCATGTGCATCCAATAATGGTAGAGGCTAGAATGTACAATGGCACAAGTGTGGACACAATGAATGCAATCATAGCTTCCCAAGATGCCCTTACTACATCTAAGATACATTATAATATTTTTTATACCAATTTTGAAGCTTTGCAGCATTACCTCTTTGCATTATGACTTGAGATTCAATGACGAGGGAATTTCTTGATCCCTCTCCTCAAAAGGGTACTTCATTAATGAATGAGGAGTTAAAGGTGCATGATGAGCTGGAGAAAGTAAGTTTTCCAAGCTCAGTATATTCTATTGCAACCAAACTTGACTAGGGGTGCATTGGATCTGGAGGATGCCATTAATGAAATCTTGCCAAGAAAATGGCCCTAGATGCTAGATTTTAGACTTCATTGGTGGACGTGCTCACCTTGAGGGAATGAGACAATAATGAAGATTCCAGTGTTGATAAAATTTGCATCATTCTACACTATGCCTAAAATCTCTAGCATGGAGAAGGTAGTTCTTGTGAAGCACAAAAAGCTTCTGCACTTATTTGATGAAGTGCATGGTGGAGTAATCTACATGATCGCTACTTTGGGTGAGCTCAACAATGTGTCTAATCCACTTCTCCTATAAGAAGACTTGAAAGGAAATCGCCTTGTTTTTTTGTTAAAGAAACCACTCTTGTTTGCATCTGAACGCTCCTTGTCTCCGCCATCAAAGAAATCAAAGAAACATTGTGTTTCTTCACTTACAATCAATATAAATTTCTTTGTATTAGTCACTGTCCACCAAGCTTGTTGTATCTTATTTGGTTAATATAAACTATTTTTCTTCATCTGAATAATTCTAGATTTGGTTAACATAAACTAAGCTTATTTTATCTTATTCGGTCAATGCAAACCACTTTGCTTTGTTTGAATAATTCTAGATTTATTAAATAAATGTGATGCAAATGCATGTGATAATAATGTGATGTACCAATACATATTCATGTGCAATAGCACACAATATGTTTTATACAATAGCATAATGCAACTCCATTACATAAATGTGTGGTACATCCACTTATCATGATTAAGAACTAATTAGGTAGATGTGTGTTACTTGTTTACATGATCACATAGTATTAATTCAATCGTATGTAACTCGTGTTAGTATGATAATGTGTGGTTACACCTATAGCGATGGTAAGTAATTCATATTAGTACGACAAAGTGTGTATCCATGCATCAAAGTATACTTGTTAATGGCTACTCCTAACAATTAAATAAATACAACAATTAAATTTACTCAAAATAAAGCCAACGAATACACAAATATGTGAGACATAAATATACATATATGATTTATTGTAAAGAATATTATACAAGCCAGTGGCTTTCAATAAATGTGGTGATATATAGTGGCCCGCTTTGCATGGATGGCTGCTAGTTGTGTGTCATCAAAGAGGTCGATAAGATACCCCTCTGTCGATGCCATCTACAAGGCCTACATTGTTTGCTATAGCTGTCCACTTCCATGGTGTTGGATCATTTGTCACTCGGTCCCAAAATTTTCCCAAGCTTGTCTGCCTCGCAAATCATGTAGGAACTTTGAAACAACCTTTTGGAATGGCACCTTGGATATTAGGAGCTCATACCCAGGTTGTATTTTCCTAATCTCTCGCAAGCCTACGATACTTGGTCTCCATCTTCTCTTCTTCTTTTTTAGATGTCTGCATGGAGTCTTAGATGCTACTACACCTCTATAGCTAGTGCCCCAAGGGGCATTGTGCGTGAGGACTTAATGGGGTTATGATGAGTAGTTTGCTTGGTGCGTGACATGCAAACCCAAGAAGTGAAGAGAATGGAGAAGAAAAGGAAGCTGAGAAGGAAAGAGTGAAAATGAGAAGAAGATCGAACTTTTAACCCCTTAAAAACCTAAAATTGGCTATATATAGTATCTCACACACGACTCATCATATGATTGTAAAGCCATAGACTTCTATTGAAATGTGACGAAACTTAATGTGCATACATATCAGATGCCCAAGAGAACATTAAAAAATTTTGTGCAAAAAAAAAGCCTCTCGTCTGAAGTTTGGGGCCATTTTAAAATTTTTCTATTCAAAATTATGAATGGATCAATAATCAAGATTGACATTGCAATTACTTATCCTCGTAGACCCTACAAAGGCCTGGAGTGTAAAGTGTGCAATAAGACATGGCAATTTTGCATGTGTTTTTCATGCTAAAATTGACAATCATAAAAAATGCTTTACTTATGTAGCCAAGATATAGTAAAAAGACTTACATTTAAGTTGAAAGTGAAGATTGAAAACAACAACTTTTTCCATACTTCAAAGCTTACACAATAGTTTTTAGTCACATCAGCAAAGTCACATGTCCTATGCACATGGAGAACACTTGTCCAACAAGATAATATTACAAATAACATTCATTCCATTGGAATGAATGCATCTTTCACTACCTTGAGATTTTTTATAAATTGAAAGCCCTCGGGTGTTACAATAATATGTTTAGCCTAAAGGCATTGATCGAGATAATTGGAATAAGTTAGATAAGCTATGTAAATCCACTATTATATTATCATTGTCAAAATAGGCTTATTTTAATATTGTGGCATGTGAGGATAATGCTTGGAAATTATGGGAGAAGATATGTTACTTTTATGATAAGCAAAGTCCTCCTTCACGGATAATAGTTGAAAAAGCTCATGGACCTTCGCATGAAGGGACTAGTGTGTCTATGCATTTGAATGAGTTTCACTTAATTTTCAGCTAGTTGACTTCACAAGCCATTGAGTTTAAGGATGATCTTCCTCCCTTGTTCTTGCTTATGACACTTCCTAAGTCATGGGATACTTTTCGTATTGGCATGTGTGCTAATATACCTAAGGATAGTTTTAAACTCTAGGATGTTGAGGGTTCCTTACTCACAAAGGAGATAAATGGAAAGAATGTGGATACAGCCCGTACTTCCCATATATTGACTACTAGGGGCAAACATGATGGTAAGAGTGGTAGTCTTAGTATCACAAGTAGTCTTACAATAAGTCTCATGGTCATAAGGCCTCTCTTACATGTCATTATTGTGGAAAGGACGGTCATATTAGGCCATAATGCTATAAAATGTGTGATGATAAGTGCAAGAAGAAAGACAAGGGCAAAGTGCAAGATAATTTTGATGATCTTAGCATTGTTTCTAGTAAGTCCAACATGAAATTTGAGAAGATAAATGCTTTGGAGATTGAGTATGATGATGATTACATCTTGGTAGCTTCTTTTCTTGATGCTTACTTAGGTGATTGATGGCTTGTCCACTTTTTCTTAGTGATGGCTGCTTGATTCGGAGGCTTCTTTTCATGTTGCTCCACATAATGATTGGTTTCATTCCTATCGTAGCATGACAAGTCCTGTGAGACTAGAAAATGACTCGGCATTGGATATTATTTGCATTGGATGTTAGACTATAGTTTGCTTCAAGCGGCATTTTTGTTTTGCATTATGTATGCCATGTTTCAACTTTGACCAAAAGCCTACTCTTTTCTAGATAACTAGATTATATATGGTATCATGTATCTTTTGGTGAATCTGCATGGAATATTACTTGTGGGAATATTGTCTTTGCTTGAGGTGGCAAGGCTAGCAGCCTCTATTCCTTGCTTGTATCTAGATATATTGACCATGTTTTGGCTCTAGCACCGGTTAACATACCACGTGTATCTTTATGGCATTGTCTCCTCGGGCACATTTTCTTAAAAGTAATGAAAATGCTTTCTTATTTAAAAATATCTTCTACCCCTTGACTACTTTTGATTCATGTGATCGTTATCTTTATGGTAGGCAGATACATCGTTCTCATAGAAAGTCTGATATTACACATATGGGTGAGACTTTGGCTTTTGTTCATTTTGATGTATGTGGTCCCATTCCCTATCAATCACCATGTGGCACAAAGTACTTTGTGATTTTCATTGATGATTATTCGCATAAGGTCTAAGCATATCCCCTTAAGAAGAAATCAAATGTTTTGGCTACCTTTCATCATTTGCTTGCTCTTGTTGAGAAACAGTCTAGGTAAAGGCTAAAATTCCTAAGGTTAGATAATGGGGGTTAATATGTCTCTGAAGCATTTTGATAATTTTATGATGAGTGGGGTATTCAATGTAAGTTGATTGCCCCTTACATCCCACCCTAGAATGGTGTTGCAAAGTGCATGAATAAGACAATTCAAGAGAGAGTCTGTAGTATACTTAACCAGCCAAGCTTACCACAATATTTTTGAATTGAGATAGTTACTACTATTGTATACTTGATAAATAGATCTCCATGCACTGCTTTTGGTTGTCAAGTTGTAGAGGAGATGAAAACCTCCATTATATGCTCATTTGTGTGTCTTTAGATGTGAGGCTTTTTGCCATGTTCCTAAGAACAAACACAATAAACTAGAACCTTAATCAATGAAATGCATCTTTCTTCATTATGGGGATGCTGGTAAGATGGGCTATCACATATAGGATTGCATGCTAGGAAGGTCATTTGTAGCCATGATGTTGTCTTCCAGAGAAGAAGATACATAAGCAACATGAGCACATAGTTGAGGTACACATAGTAATATTTGAAGAGGAGTCTCTTGTTACCATATAGCTAGCTAGATAGCATGCAACTAATATTCTAGTGGCCCATGATCATGATGTTGGACAAGATGTACATGTTTCATAGCCTAGTTTACTAGAGATATATATCAACTTGATTGGTTTGCACCCTCCATGGACAATGTTTTGGTGACAAATGCCAATGAGCCTCATACCTATGATGAGGCCATGTGTAGCGGTGATGGTCACTCTTGGGAGAGGGCCACGTAGTTAGAGTATGACTCATTGTAGAAAAATCATACATGGGATTTGGTTCCTTTTCTTAGTGGAAAGTGTGCTTTGTTATGTAAGTGGATGTACAAAAATTCAAGAGTACCCCTAGACACCCCAAGCCGACATATAAGGCTAGATTGTTTGTAAAGGGTTTTAAGTATGTGCATGATATTAACTTTGATGAGGTCTCCTCATGTGATCAAGGTAGCTACCCTACACTTGGTATTGGCTTTAGTTGCTTAGTTAGATTTGGACCTTTATTAGATAAATATAAAGATAGCTTTCTTACATGGGGACATGCATGATGAAATTTATATGCAACAGCCTAAGGACTTTGAAGAAAAAGGCAAGGAACGCCTAGTGTGCAGGTTGAGAAAGAGTCTTTATGGCCTTACCTAGATACATGGGGAATGGTACTATAAGTTTAATACTTTTATGCATTTACAAATATATACACATAGTGATATTGATTCTTGTCTCTACACAAAGAAGACTTCTGATGGTGTCCTTATTATCTTGGTACTTTATGTGGATGATATGTTGATAGTTGGGAGAGCTTATTATGAGTTGGATACCTTGAAAAGTCAACTCAAGAAGAGCTTTGAGATGAAGCACATGGGATAGGCCTCACATATTCTTGGCATACACGTTACCACTCTAAGGGGCTCCTTTGCTTATCACAGAAGGACTACATTTAGAAGATCCTTAAGCACTCCCATATGCAGGATATTAAGGTTATTAGCTTTCCCTTACCTTCCTATGTGAAGGTTAGTCAAGGAAATTTTCCCTATCAGATGAGAACAAGACCGAGATGGTCAAGATCCCTTATGCATCCACAGTAAACAATTTGATATATCCCATGATAGCCACTCATCCAAACATAGCATTTGTAGTGGGAGTTGTAGCACGCTTTATGGCTACACTAAGCTTAAGACATTGGGATGCTCTGAAGGGTATCATGAGGTATCTAAAGGGCACTATAAATATAAGCATTTTCTATGGT
The DNA here is from genome assembly GCF_053477565.2 of Lygodium microphyllum. Lineage (NCBI taxonomy): Eukaryota > Viridiplantae > Streptophyta > Polypodiopsida > Schizaeales > Lygodiaceae > Lygodium > Lygodium microphyllum. Next base: position 4,918,923 of record NC_141137.1, on the reverse strand, counting down.
GATTAGGATACTATAATCATGGGTTACACTGACTCCAACTATGCGCAGGACATGCAAATAGTAGGAAGTCCACCTCTGGGTGGTATGTCTTCACTTTTGCTAGAGGTGATTCTTGGATGTCCATGGTGAAAAAATTATTACTATTTCTACTACTAAGACAAAGTATGTTGCAGCCACTATGGCTTGCAAAGAGGACCTATGGTTAGGCCATTTGGTAACAAATCTCCTCACTAAATTTCTCTCAATGATTGGAATGTTTTGCCTACCTTCGAAAGATTATGGGCATAGGATGATATGACGTTTATTCCTCGTCCTATTGTACTTTATGTATATTTATACTTTATCACTTTTTCTTGTTCTCTCCTCACTAGAGACACATTCACCTTTAATTTGAAGGTTGTTGGAGATAAAGGCGCATATACCTATGCTGCTCTATATTTACTTCACATATCATGACCACACACATGTACATTATAGATGGCAGGCACCCATTACTATCACTTATTCTTTATTCTTTTAGTGACTATCGAATAAGGGAAGACTGGTCACACATTATGATTGTTGGAGTTCCCACATACTGTGTCTCTCTCACTTGCTCTCTTACTCCATCCACTATAGCTCTCGCTTTACTCTTGCTTCCATGCTTGTGTGCTACCACTCAGGTTCTACCTTTCATTGTCCATCGGCAACAGTTGGGGTTCATGAATCTCTTAAATGACAGTAACATCCACAGTTGCACTATCATGTGTGACTTGGTCAAGGCACAACCATTCACCCTTCAGCATCCTCTATCTATGATACTTGAATAACAAGTATAAAGTTTGGCACACAACAAAATACTGTATTTGGAAAGGAAAGTTAGCCAAGCAACAAAGTGCATTAATACATCTTCTATGTTGCAGATTCTTTGATACATATTTCCAGATGTTTTGATACATCTTTCATATTGTATACTTCCTTTGAGAGAATATTCGTTCTTCTCAAATTGTATGTTAGACCCTAAATCATAATCATTTTAATATAGAATAACAATTATAATTATGCCATATAAATCAACCATGGCATCAAGAGGTATCAACCCTTTTGTACTCAGATGCACAAATTGAAACAAAAACACACATCCTTATGCATATTAACACAAATGTAGATTGAATTTGAAACTGCCATATTGGTCAACATGTTTACACAAAATAGAATGAAATGGACATCATAGAAAAAGAATTCATTATATTGAATAGATTGTATCTCATTAACTCAATACATTGCATGAATACGTAGGTGATACAAAGTAATAGTTACTAGGTTGCAGCCTGTTGAGATATTTACAATCACACCTACTTCAGTCCCTTTGTGAGGAGCAGTGAGGGCTCATGACCAGAATCCCATATGCACAGTAGGAGAAAGTACCACCACTCAAATCCTATAAAGCATTGTACTTGCACTCTTTTTCTAATGCAATGATAGTACTCTTTTCTTTCCAATAAAGTGACATGTCATTGTCAATACACAAGATCGTGTTGATGAGTCCAAGTCTCAATCTTGGAACCTAATTTACTTGTGTAACAGTTTGTCCTAGTCAGGGTCAATGTCTTCATGAGTTTCTTTTTCCTCTTTCAACCTCCATAGCTTCCGCATCTGCCATGCTCTAGATCCCGCGTATTTCACACAGCCAAATAACATGCAGATCTGAATGGACATTTTTGATTGGCAACAACTGAGATATCCTATGAATGAGTATGTTGTGTGATATATGGGTAGTATAATACAAAATTTATAGGTCTGGTAACCAAATGACAGATAAATGTGAGTAGGCCCAAGAGATTGACACTTCAAAGAGTTTTCTGAACGTTAACCTCTAAAACATCCAATCCATTTCGCACAGAAGAAAAAATCACCACAACAAAGTGGATCGAGAATTATGTGCTTCACTAAATCCTATATTGCATCCATATATTGGAAAAATATATTATCTCAAAAAAAATAAAAACTAACTACTCAAACACATAATTTATGGCAACACAAATATCGAGCAAATTTACCTATAAAACAATTTGTAGAAAACAAGATGGAATTTATGATCCACCCTATATTGATCACTATAAGAGCACTTGGATATACAACTATGATTTCTAAACCTATCGAAAATTATGGATATTGAAAAACATCACTTTCTCATAACCAAAAATATTCTAATCAATTATGTGAATTTTAGCAACACATAAGAGAGCAATTTTGCATGTACATTGTTCTATAAAAAAGAAGTAAGAATCTCTGTGCTAGCTTATGTTAATTACTGTAATAATAATTGATTCTAAAATTAGAATCGATATTAAATCCTGTTGTACAATAGCACAAAAGAGAAAACACACACACACACACACACGAGCACCTCTGCAAACTTGCTCAAATTCATCTCTATAAGAAGATAATACCAAGAGTTAGAATTGAACAAAGCCCTAATAAAAAATAATAACTAATAAAAAACATTGTAATAGAGAGAGAGAGAGAGAGAGAGAGAGAGAGAGAGAGTGTGTGTGTGTGTGTGTGTGTGTGTGTGTGTGTGTGCGCGCGGATTCTTGGCCAATGTTATCTCTGTTAGGATACTAACTTCAAGCTCTAGCAAAAAAAGTAGGAAAAAAATCATAGGATATATATATATATATATATATATATATATATATATATATATATAGAGAGAGAGAGAGAGAGAGAGAGAGATGAACACCTATGCCTTTGACTCAAAATGATATTTGCATGAGGACAATAGCAAGAGTTAAAACCTACATTTAAAAAATAATGAGAAACTAGAGAGAGAGAGAGAGAGAGAGATGAGCACTTATGTCTTCCAAAAATTATGCTTGCAAGAAAATACTAGCAAGAGTTAGAACCAACATCAAGCAAACCTCTCTCTCTCTCTCTCTCTCTCTCTCTCTCTCTCTCTCTCTCTCTCTCTCTCTCTCTCTCTCTCTCTCTCTCTCTCTCTCTCTCTCTCTCTCTCTCTCTCTCTCTCTCTCTCTCATAGAGGAGTACATATACGTCATGTCTAAAATGATCTCTATCAGAACAAACCATTTAGAGTCAAAACCAACATCAAAATCTACCAAAAAATAGCACAAAAGAGAAAACATAGAGAGAGACTAGCACCTACCCAAAATCTATAGTTATATGAAGAAGAAATTGCAAAGGTAAATCAAGATATTAAAATCATGATTACTCTCTCCACAAAGCTACCATAGCAATTACATTTTTCCCAAAATGGAGAAGAGAGGGAAAGTGATCTACTACTCAATTTTTGGGTCAAACTCATTTTATAAGAGGGAAAAAGAAGAAAATTTAAAAATTTTCCAAGAAAGGGAGGGAAAGTATGAGGTCAACGAAACTCAAACTTTGTGCACTATTCATTCTCTCCTTTTTTAAATTCCCCCACTACCCCTTTTTTAAATCGAAAATCCAACTTTCATATTGGACAATCCAAAAGGCCCATCTCTTAAAAGGTACTATATTTTAGGGCCATTTTTTAAGTCTGAATATTTCATAATGGATAGTATATTAATTCTTAGGGATGCTCTACAAATTTATTAGAGCTCATTTTTCTCAGCCATTGGAAGGATCTTTGCTATCATATACAGTGGACAACAAGCATATGCTTTGATTGTCAATGCAATATATGCATACATGCCATCTGAGAATGCTCTTTCATCATATGTATACTTGATATTGCTGCTCATGTATGCTCTTCTTTGAGCCTTGAGCTTGGACTCTAAGCTCTTTTACATCCATATTTACATAGGTTGCATGGTTTAGTGATCTTTTATTTATAGGCTTGAATGCTTATGCTATTTGTGTGCTCTCGGATGTATTATTTGGTCTCTTTGGACTTCTAGATGTTATGGCATATATCCATTATGATTGCTTTGCTCTTGGATACTCTAGTTTGCTACCAATTGGATTAATTTCAAATCTTATTGTGCAAAGGTTGGATTTTAGAGATTGTGGGAGTCTCTCATATATACTCATTGGATTATGCACTTGTTGTATTTGTACTGACTGATGACATTGTGGAATGGTTTCCATTTGATTTTTGGTCACCAAATACTTCCTTCTGTCAGATGGGGTTGTGAGTCATGGAGAGATGTTTTGTTATGTATTGAGTTTCATTGTTCATGACTAGTGAGTTGGTTGCAACTTGGTAGATCTCTCTGTTTGGAGATCTCTTATGTATAGTTAGCTTATATACTTAGTTCCCCATTTGTTTGAGATACATCTATATATCTGACATTTTTGGATTTTCTAACAATATTTGGTACTACTCTTTATTGGTCCACTGGTGGTTGTATTGTAAGTCAAATTGTTATCATACTTTCTTAGCAATGAGAGAATTTTGTTTTTTATGCCTATAATTGAGTTCACATTTACTATAGTTTCATGGACATCACCATTGTACTTCATCTTTACTCTATTTTATTAAGAGCAAACACTTATTTTGGGTACTTTAGGGCTTCTATTTTGTGGATATAATACATTGCTTTGTGCTTCTTTCTTTCCATACACTTTTGGCTCAATTTTAGGGCTATTTTATTATAATTACATCAGTCCATATTCTCTTTATTCTATAGTCATTATGACATATATGACTAATGCCTCTGGTGATAGTGATATTTTTACATTGACAAATTGGATGGCAATAACTTTAACTACTAGAAGATACAAATTTGGCAAGTCTTGATCTTTAAAAAGCAGGGTAAGCCATTGAAATGCAAGGGTATAAAGCTAGAAGACCTTGATATTGACACTTGGGAGGAGCTTGATGAGTATGCAAGTCCATGATTATTTTATCTTGTTTAAGGAAGTATATTTTAATGTATTGAGGCTAGTAGTGGTGCATGGCAATTATGGAAAAAGATATGTGATATTTATGATAAGCAATGCCCCACTTCAAAGCTCGTGGACAAGCCTGTAATAAATGTAGCAATCCTAAGTCTTCACTTACATGTCGTTCTTATGGGCAATAGGGATACATAAGGCCACACTGACATAAGATGTGCCCAGGTATGCTTAATAAAGGCAAATAAAAAATGAAGGATAATGCTAAATCATTGAATGATCAGCACATCACTAAATCCTTTGTCATCAAGATCGAATAGATTAATGCACTGGATTATAATTCAGATGACTACATATTGATTGCTTCTTCGGTAATTTCACACAGTTGATTGATGGTCAATCCTCATTCTCTCAATTTTGGTTACTTGATTTGGGGACTTCCTTTCATGAGACCTAGCATCACAATTGGTTTTACACCTACGAATTAGGTTTTGTATAGTTAGGAGATTATTATGTATGTGAAATTATTGATATCGGTGATGTTCACTTTGTAGTTTCGTATAGGTACTTCCTTTTTTTGCACAATATATGTCATATCCCAACTTTGACAAAAAGCCTTATTTCTATTGGACATCTAGATGATATTGGTTAATCATGTCTCTTTTGTTGATTCTACTTAGAAGATTACTTGGGGCAACCTTAATTTTGCTAAAGGTGCCAAAATCGGTAGTCTTTATCTCTTGCTTATTTTTTAATCTAGTGATCATGTATTTTTCATTATTAATCTTCCTCATGTATCTCTATAGTATTGTCACCTTGGACACATGTCACTTAGAGGAATGAAAGTTTTGTCTTATTTGCAACATCTTTCACCCTTGGACTATTCTTATTTTTATGATCATTCTTATATGGCAAGCAGACTCATAATGCTCATAAGAAGTCTAGCTCTATGCACATGGGTGAGCCATTGACTCTTATTTATTCTAATGTTTGTGGTCCTATGTCGTGTTAGTCTTTGGGTGTTGCTAAGTATTTTGACATGTTTATTGATGATTTTTCACATAAACTATGGGTCTATCCCATAAAGTAGAAATCATATGTTTTTTAACTACTTTTCAACACTTTGATACTTTGGTTGAGGACCAGTCTTGACAATGGCTGAAATGCCTTAAATGGAATAACGGGGGTGAGTTTGTCTCATGTTCTTTTAAGCAATTTTGTGATGATTGATGCATCAAGCAACCTTTGACTACTCTATATACCCTATCCTAGAATGGTCTTGTCAAGTGCATGAATAGAAGAATTCAAGAGAGGATGTGTAGTATATATGCACAATTGTGCAAGCTTAGCCCATATGTTTTGGGCTGAGCTAGCTACTACAATTCATTTGATTAATACATCCCCATGCGCTCCTCTTGGTGATGGAGTTATAAAGGGGGAATAATCTAGTAAATCTATTTCATATTCACACTTGACATTCTTTGGATGTGAAGTAATTTGCCATATTCCCAAAGACAAGTGCAAGAAGTTGGATCTGAAGTCTATCAAATGCATCTTTCTTAGATATGGTGATACAAGTGAGATGGCTATCGTATTTGGGATCCGCATGCTAGGAAAGTTATCCACAACCATGATGTTGTATTTCATGAGGATAAGATGCATAAGTAACCTGAGCAAGTAATAGGATGATCTTTCAATAGGAATGTCTTTTATTACTATATAGGTAGCCCTCGTTAAACAACATGTTGTTGTTAATGCTCGAATGGCCCAAGGTCCACTTATTATATAAGACCATGGTGACATTGGACAGAGAGCATAGGATGTACATGCTTCATAGCCAGCTTTGCAATGCTTCACTAGAGCCTCACGTCCTCTTGATCATTACTCTATGGATTACGTCATGGTTGGTGACAGATTCTTATGAGCCCCTTACCTTTGAGGAGGTTATATGTAGAGGGTACAACTCTTCTTGGGAGAAGACCATGTAGCCTAAGTTTGACCAATTGCAAATAAACCATACTTGGGATTTGATTTCCTTGCCTAGTGGAAAACATTTATTACTATGCAAGTGGATATATAAGCTAAAAAGCGCCCCTTGTTGCCCTAAGCCAGCATATAAAGCCCATTTGGTTGCAAAGGGTTTAAACCAAGAAAAGAAAGTTGTTTTTGATAATATCTTCTCTCTGTTAGTCAAAATGGCTACTCTTTGCTTGGTTCTGGCCTTGACTGCCACTGCATAGTTAGATCTAAACTTATATTAGATGGACATTAAGATGGCTCTACATGGTGACTTGCATGAGGACATTTATGTGTAGTAGCCTAAGGGCTTTGTGAAAAAGGGCAGGGAGTAGCTAGTGTGCAAATTGAGGAAGAGTCTCTATGAACTTAAGCACACACCTAGGGAATGATATCATAAGTTTTTGCATTTATGCATTCACAATCCTACTCCTACACAATGCTATAGATCCATGTCTCTATACAAAGAAGGCTTGTGATGGTAGTCTTATTATTTTGATACTCTACATTGATAATATACTAATTGCTAGGAGTTTTCATGATGAGCTAGATGCTTTGAAGACTCTACTCAAAAGGAACTTTGAGATGAAGGATCGGGCATGCTTCTCATATACTAGTATGCGTATTACACACAACTACTCTAAGGGACTTCTCTACTTATCAAAAAATGAGTGTATTCACAAGTTACTTGAACAACTCCATATGTAGGGTGATAAACCCATTGACACCCTTTCAACTTCTCATGTGAAGATCAATCAGATTCCCTATGTATCCACAATAGATAGCTTGATGTATGCCATGATAGCCATTAGACCTAACTTAACATTTGTAGTGGGAATTGTGGCTCGTTACATGGCACCACCTGGCCATCGACATTGGGATGCATAACTAATTATGTAGTTAAAATGATTCTAATTGTGCTAGATATGCATACAGTAGGAAGCCCATCTCTATCTACGTCTTCACCTTTGCTAGAGGTGATGTTTCTTGGATGTCTAGGGTATAAAAATGCACCACCTTACCTACCATCGAGACTAAGTATATTGCAGCTTATTGAGGCTTGCAGGAGGCCCTATTGTTTGGCCATTTTGTTGTAGACCTCGGTATTACTTCTATGACAGCTACCTTGCATTCAAATTCTACAAGTGCCAACTAGTTGGCATGCAATCTGGTCATTCACACAAGGACCAGGCATATTGAGGTGCATTATTATCACTTCATCAAAACAGGGATTGAGAACATGCACATAGAGTTTATCAGGATCTCTACAAGACAAGAATCCTATTAATATTCTCACTAAAAGTTTCCCAATGGAATGATATGCCTTCCTTAGGAAGATGATGGGCATAGGATGAGACAATGTCTCTCCTCATCCAATTGTACTCATATGTACATATTGTATTTTTCATCTTACTCATTCACCTTCAAGTGGGAGATTGTTGGGGGATAAAGATGGCCTATATTCACCTTGTACTCCTAGCATGCACACTTGTACATTGCAGGTACTAGCCGCCCATCATTTTCCTATCTTTACTATGATAGAATAATAAAAGGAAGGCATGTCACACATTGTGACTACTTGAGTTTTCACACACCAATCTTGCTCTCTTAAGTTCAAACCTCCATAGCCATTTATCTTGCTTTCACTTGTGCTCTTCTCTCTCTCACTCTTGCTCACCCTTTCAAGATAATGGTTCAAGTCTTTTCAAAAAAGCTTTTCCAAGTGAGGTAGAGGTGAAAAGATTTAGCCAATAAAAAGTAAGTTGCACAAAGGTTATGTCTACCAATAGATATCAAATTTTCTTCCTATTGGTTCATTTTGACGATAATCCTTCTTGTTGTAAAGGTAAGGTCTTTTTGTCCCTAATCCCCTAGTTAAAAATAGGTTGCATTCATATTACTTTATCCATTTGAGGACATTTTGCAAGTCATTAAGTATACCCACCCCTAGCTAGGCTAGAGGAGGTGATGTTTAGTAGTCTCACCAAGAACATCACTATCCAAACCCCATAAAATACATTGGATTAGCTAGTTGAGTAGTCTCCAAGTCTACCTCTTAGCCAAATCTCAAGGCCTCAACCTAAAGGATAGACCTAAGAGTTCCTAAATGTCTAAAGTCTCCTAGTCAAAAGTCTAGCACCCACCTAAGAAGGGTTACTTTGTAGCCAAGGAAAGGTGAAAGTCATCTAACACCACACGTAGTTCAAAGAGAGTGGAGTTGTCTTTTAAACTTCGACAACCATTAGAACCAATACTCAACTACACTTCAATTGCATAAAGTAGTGTTATGCCAAGTTCTATCCAATCAAAGGGGGATCATGTTCTAACATCTATATCTAATGTAAGAAAGGTACCCAAATTATTGGTATCACCTAACCATAGATGAACAATTGTTGCGATCGAGATCTTCCACTTTCCTTGATCATTTTTTTTAGTTATCTAATAAGCAAAGCATGCTACCATAATGTGAGAACATATCAAAAGTAACTTTCTTTTATTATCACATTACACAAGCTTTATGACACATGACTTAGACACAAGAAAAAGTAAATAAACATTAGAAAAATATTTTTCTAAATTACAATTCAATTTCTTTATTATGATCCCCAAGAAACCCAACTTTCATGAAGCCATCTCAGTCTGTGCAAAAGGACTCCTAACCCCTCAACATCATTCCACCTCTTGACTAGTATTCAAGGCCATCCATCCCTATTCAAGATGTCAATATTACAAAGCTCTACATTCCTATCATAAGCCATCAAGGGATTTACTAGCTTCCTCCTACTAAGGTGATATACCAACAACATGCTTGGCCTTTTTTACCACTTAGCTCTCAACCCAAGCAATGCCTTTCTTTGTTTATCTCAATCACTCCAACATTCCTGTTGGACCTTGGGACAATTCCAATTGATGATAGTATCTAGTCCTACAAATTTAACAACCATATAAGACATATGCAATGTTATACATTCTCTTAAATCTTCTTATTAAATCACAAGCGAAACCATAAAGCAATTCAAGAAATACAATATTTTCCAATCAATAAATAAGTTGAACTAAATGAACCCTTTTAATTTGAACTTAAACAATAGATATGAAATAAAAAACTCAAACATGATTATAATGACTAGGTATGGTCCAATCTACAATCTCAATGACACCTTCAGAGTTGATCATTGGAGCATCCTCCTCAAGTAGAAGTGCCTTCCCTTAACAACCTCCTTTTCTTTGCAAGGTCTCCTAGGGGCCATCATTTTAGAGTAAATTTGAGAGAGCTCTCATGATGCTATGGAAAAAAGAGAAAAAGCTTGATGGATTTTGGTAGAGCTTCCATGCGATGGTGGAAAAGAGGGGAAAAGTGCAATGCATCTTGACAAAGCTTCCACATAATCATAGAGAAAATGGAAAAAACTCAATGGATTTATGCATAGGTAAAGAGAATAGGAGAGAGAGAGAGAGAGAGAGAGAAGAGACTCCCTCTAACTTTGCTCACACCCATTGAGTGGTGTCTCCTCCACAAAAGTTGTGCTAGATGTTAAGGGTAGTTGTGTGCTAAGGGATTCAAGGGTATCTCTTAATTTCACCTTAAGTGCTTGAAATTTTTTAAAACAATAAAATTCAATCTCAATGTTTTGCCATTAATAATTCCTACCAATATCTTTTAAAGCATCAATAGAAATAACATCTCTAAAATCCCTAGACATAATTACTCTAGAACCTTGCTCATATGTAACCAATATTGTTACTTATGTGCCACCAAATTGTAGTCACTTATTCCATTCTCATGAGGTAAGGCAAAGCATGTATGACATACAAGAGGCTATTTTTTTCAACAAAGGATTGCTTATGGCCACATTTCAAAGCTCATAACAAATAGACCAAATGATGCATGATCATGTCTTTTGGTGCAATCTTGATAAGATAAATGGCATTGTTAAATGTTTTGTTGATCCTCTTCAATGAATTGATTTAAAGAAGTACATACTTGATAATATTTATTAGTAAGCATGGGAAGCCATTCAACAAGCTAGAAGTCACTTCTCTAATTTTCCACAACTTTATACATTTTGATGGTGTAAATTTTCCTTGGGACCCAAATTTCAAATACCCTCTAACACACAAAATAATAAATTCATCAACAATTGCCAACATGTTGTTAGCCATGAATGAGTGGGGGTAGAAGATGTGCATCATGTTAGCTCATGCATGGTGGAAGAAGGTTTGGATCACCCCTCACAATTCGTTCGATGAAAATTTCTTGCTCTACGTACATCTTAGCTTTGGGAGTATGTTATGTTCAAATTTCTTGAAGAGAATCTATGAAAATAAGAGCTTCTTCTACTCAAGAGTATAAGATATCATCGCATGGCTACAAATATCTCAAAATCATCATTGGCTATTTTTTAGAACCTTTGATGGAATGAACTAAAGTTACCATGAGATCCTTGAATGTAGATAGTGCAAGCAAGATGTTCATGTAATTATGAAAGATAGTAATGGGTTAAGATTTATTGTGCTTAGTCGGTTTCTCCCACTTGACTTGTTTATTAGTCATACAAATTGAATAGCCCAAGGACACCGTGATGTTTACTACCACAAATTTTAATGGCATTCAATTAGATGAATTATCTAGAGACATTTGAAGTACCAAAGCAAGCAAGAAAAAGGAAAAAGATGCAAGTATCTTAATTGGGCCTTTGCTTATGGTCAAATTTGTTGAACTTGGAAGCATGTGCTCTACATCTATCTTTTGCATATCAAGGGTAGATTTCCTAGAGTATGATAGCGGATTGAATCCACAGATAAGTTCCATGTACTCTTGCCAAATGGAAATTTAGAGAGGATAACATCTAACCCATTATGGTACTCATCTAGTAATCAAGGACTGTATCATAAGGTGTTTGATGAATCATCTTAAGCTAACAACAATAAGTACTCATAATTGATGTTTTATAGGGTTATTTTATTGTATATGTTAACCATTTTGCCCAATCTTAGGTATTAAGATGCATGCAAAAAGTGGTATAAGAAATGGGACACAGTGGCAAACATGGTTACTATGAAACATCCTGAATGTGTAAACTACCTTCACCAATCTTAGAAGTAAATTGACCGGAATGTGAAGCATGGATGCTACACAAATTAGGAGGGATTGGCACGGCAGACACATTTTATAACTATGGACGTTGCACAATATATTGCGATGACCATACTTCAGGTTTAAAGTAATTTGATTGGATTTGAGCTGTGGTTACTGTTGGAGAAGGTGGCTTGAGCTCCATGCATTCTGGGCGGGAACCATCTCTCTGTCAAGTTTTCATGAGCCCAAGCCAGCATGTTTGGGAAGAGAGCAAGAGAGAAACAAGTCCAGGGTGCTGACACACAAATTCCAGGTTTCAAAGGGCCAAATGACATAGCGTCTTATGCTACCCATGCACAGACGAAGAAGTTTGATCTGTAGGTGGTGGCCGACCTGCACAAAATCGATCAGGCGAAGCATAAGGCATCGGATGCTTCGAATCGTCGTGTCCATAAAGCTAACATCTCCACACAGGTTGAGTCATTATGTGCAAGATAGTATGACTTTGCTATCTCCAATGTACTTTGCTATTTCATGGGGATAAGGTATTTACCTAGCTTTGATTGCATCACAGCAAGAACGCTACCAGGTACTGTCATGCTCAGTCGATCTTAAAGGGAATCAAGCGTATTGTTTACCTTGATCTACACAACATTTTCTCCTGAGGACGTGTGCTTCCCATCGAGCCTGCAATGTGGATTTCGTTTGCTAATCTGTATGCAATGCTGGAAGGAGAAGTTAGAACCATTGCATCTGCACTAGGAAAGGTGTTGCATTTCCCACCTCTTTCCCAACACCTAAGAGGACAAAGGAAAGCCTGTATATTGTGGGACAAGTGCAATGAACCCGCTGGGTTTTTGGAGATCCAGGATGGGAAAGGTATTGGGATCGTCTGTGAAGTTAAGTTTGCACAGTTTCCGGATACATGCTACTTCTGCCATGCATCCAGGCATTTTGCCCGGAATTGCCCAAAGCAAGGGCAGAAGGCCAAAAGTGCTAATGACAATGAGGAGGAGGAAGAAAATAAGAAAACTGCATGTCATGGTGACGAAGGTAAAGAGCTACCAGAACCTGGTCCATCCAGAAGAGAGGCAGGGCCATCTAGGGTGGAAGAAAGGACGCTCCCAAAGACCTCTGGCAGAGACATGCAAGAGTGGTAAACTGAAAAGGCTAAGGACAAAAACGAGAACTATAATGCCTATGGCAATGAAGAGAATCAGATCTCCCCTCGAAAAACATCAGATATAAGTCGAGGGCAAGAGAACTTGGGTATAAGAATCAGAAGCCAAAGCAAAAGCACTAGCTAGAAGGCTACAAGGATTTACTAACATTTATGGCCTATTGGGCAAGCTGGACTCTAATCACTTGTCTGCAGATGGATAGAGGAACAAGTCCAATATCAGCTGGAATGTCAGGGGTTTGTGCTCCACAAGTAGACAAGGAGTTTGTAAGAGAATCCTTTTAATTAGGAAGCTAGGAGTCTTCACAGTCCAAGAATTAAAAACGGACCCTAAGTAATCAGTAGATTCTGAATGTCAAGGTTGTAAATGCATTTGTAATGCATAAAGCAAGGGTGGAGGGGGCACTCCATTGTTTGTTTAAGTTCCTCTCAAACCTGAGGGCATGATAGCTGATGAGGATGGTTATTCAAACGCCCTCCACCTTTCAAGCTTAATACTTTCTTTTTACATAACACCAATTTTGTCGCATCCATGAAAGCTTGCATGGGGGAACAACCATGCTAAGGGTGGTGGCAGACCAATGGAGGAGTGGAGGCGTTGAATCCAAGCTATAACGACTGGGTGCAAAGACCATGGAAGATCTTGTGTGGCCTGAGATCGGTCAGAAATCAATGATCCTTCACTTCAGGATCCATGTTACTGATTGCAGTCTGTATTATCCTGATGATCCCTCATCTTCACTGTTTACTGCAAAATGTAGAAGGTTACATTAATTTACAACAAAGTAATCGAATGATAGCTTGTAAAGTACAGCTGAGAGCCCAGGACACAGTTTTGGGAGAGTCTTGCCACCAATATTTTCTTAAATCTCTTAGTCTAATACAAATACAGGAGAGACACTATAGTTGCCACAGAGAATGTGGAGGGGAAGCTGATTAGAGATGAGAAAAAGATCATCAAAGTGTTTTCGGCCCATCTCCCATCCATTGTTCACACAATGCCTCTGTGGGTAGGAGACTGTGAAAGGAGATTGCAAAAGTTTTTGGGTCCAATGAAACCACGCATATTAATGCCAAAACGGCATTGCTATTAGATAGGTCATTCGCTGAGGAGGAACTCAAGTTCGCTCTGGGGAGAAGATGAAAAAGGGGGAAATCACCAAGCCGCCCCGACGGCATCCCACCTAAAGCCTTGGCAGCTATATGGAAAGCTTGTGGAAAGTCTATGCTCCACAAGGTACGTGGTAGGCTAATTACATCAGGGACAAGGGGGAGATCTTGAAGGATCAGAATGCGGGTCTTATCATAGCTATCCCCAAGAGGGAACAGTGCAGTAAACCAAGTCATTACTACCCGCTTACCATGCTAAATGTGCTTCACAAGCTGCTGTCGAAGACCATGGAATTGAGAATTGAATTTGTACATCCTCAGCTTCTCCATGACAAACAGTAGGAATTTATACAATCCAGAAGATCCATGACGCAATACTCAACTTGCTCTTTGGGATTGATCAAGCTCAGCATAGAAGACCAGGATCCTCCCTTACAAACATGGATTTAGATAAGGTGTCTAAACCGAGTGAGCTGGCAATTCATTAAGGAGGTTCTCCAATGGTCTGGATTTGGTAACGTGTTTTGCAAAATGGTCAATGCACTATTTGCTAATGCTTCTGTTGCAGTTGGATTAATGGGTACTTCTCTGAGGTGTTCGAGCTAAAGAGGTCCATCCGGTAGGGATGCTCTTTATCTCCGCTGCTTTTATCCCTAGTAACACAACCACTTTTGGATCACATTGGCATAAGATGCAAATTCAATGGTATCCGTGGCCTCCCTCTACCCAATAGGCATCAATTAGCTGCACAAATGTTCTTAGATGGCAATCCTAACATTGTCAAGCTGCAGTTGGTTCATTATAGTAGTTGATGGCAGTCCAGAGCGAGTACTGGCTCTCTCAAGGTCTGCAATAAGCAAGGACAAAACTAAAGCTCTCATCTTAGATTGAGAAAATGATATTGGAGCTGTTGTAGCAATATGGGTTTCAGATTATACACAGAGATCAGTATTTGAGGTACCTTGGTTCCCCAATTGGCTGGGGGGCTACATTGGCCCAGAGATTCACATAATTCTTGAGCAAAGTGGTGGAGAGGATAGGCAAAAGCAATCTTGCACTTGGTCTAGCTGGAAGACTGATAGTGATTAAGAATGTGCTCACTCCAATGATCACTTGAATCCATCAATTATGCCTTTCTCTAAAACCTCCTGGTTGAAGATTGAAGCTATCTTCAAAAGGTACTAGTGCTCATTTAAAGGCTCAAGAAGCTAGGCTTCTATGTCTTGGGATCTATTGACAAAGTTGAGAGATAAAAGAGGGGTGAGCTTAGAGTCACTGAGGGAGAAGTCAAAGGCTTTGTTGTTCCAATTACTGAAGAGGTTGCAATCTAACCAACCATGGGTGGTCCTTATGAGACATTGGATACTAGAAACAAAGGTAGCTAGTAGCTTCTTGAAAGATTGGAGTGTATGGGATGCAATACTATGGTAGCGAGTAAGGATCAAGGTAGCTAGTAGCTTCTTGAAGGATTGGAGTGTCTCGGATGCAATACTATGCAAGCAAGTAAGGATCAAGCTGAAGCAGTCAAAGGTGGGTGTATGGAAGAAAATGATGGATAAACTACAATGGAGTGCAAACAATTTGGAAAAAAGGATGGCTCCCTCCAACAATATGTTTGGTGGCGAAAGTGTGGACTTTGAGTAAGATTTCATACCTACCATAGTTAGGTTTGGCTTATCTAAGTCTAGTACTAATAAAGGAATAATCAAGTCGAGATGTGTGGGACCTTGGCAAGTTAGAGCTTCTACATGTGCTTTATGAGATAGATTCCAACTAAATCTAGAAGAGGAAGCAAATCGGTTGCAATAAGTTTTGTCAAAAAAAGGAGAAGGCCATATGACTAAACCACCAAAAAAATAGAGGATATTTTTAGATATGATGGGACATGGATCAACAAGACAAGTGAGAGATAGAGGTGAGAGGAGTTGAGGGATGTGCCCTTCACTTGGAGGAAGCATCTAAAAGCTATGTGGAGGGCTACCCCATCCTTCAAGCTAAACCTGATAACATGGAGGATTATGACAAAGAAGCTACCAATGAAGGACAAAATGAAGCATTGGGGAGTTCCCTCATTATGCCCTCTATGTAGGAGATAGGATGCAATGATTACACACTTGTTTTGGGACTATTGGGAGGCTAGGATATGTTTAAGGAAACTTCAAAGCTACATGGAGAGGATTGGTATGCATCATATGATAAGCTAGAGATAGGCATTGTTTGATGATAAAGGTGATATGAATTATGAATCCTTGAAACTTTGTGCTATTGTTAGGGCAATTTTATGTAGTGTAATATGGTTAACTATGAATGCTATCCTATTCTATGAAGATGGAAACATCTATGGCCTTTTTTATTCAATCTTTCATTGTGTATTGGATAAATCTCCAAGTTTGATTCACCTTTTGCAAAAGAATTCTCTCTCTTTTAGAGTTGTGAAGAGAATGCTTACTAAGCTAATGTCATGACTCCACTAAGGTTATAGATCTTGCTACTTCATACAAATATAACCACATTTTTTAAAAAGGTTGCTTTAGATTTATTGGATAATTATGTGAGGCAAGGTAGGTATGCAACTCTAAGAAAGCTTAGCCTACTCACTCTTTCTTCATTTTCAATTTGTAAATGTGGATCACACCAAGGAAACCTTCCGCTCCATGTCTACTATTCCTTATGCTAATAAATAAAGATAACTCTATAACCACATTTTTTAAAAAGGTTGCTTTAGATTTATTGGATAATTATGTGAGGCAAGGTAGGTATGCAACTCTAAGAAAGCTTAGCCTACTCACTCTTTCTCCATTTTCAATTTGTAAATGTGGATCACACCAAGGAAACCTTCCACTCCATCTCTACTATTCCTTATGCTAATAAATAAAGACAACTCTAATTTTTAGTCATATTTATATTAAAGATGTGTAGGTTGATGTCCATTTTGATCCCAATACAACATTGTTAGGCCATTGCAAAGGTAAATAGACAAACTTAGGAAACATATCCATCTTTTGGATTAAATATTCTACATTTTGCACAAAAAGTAGCCAAGAGGAGGTTATGTCTTCAAGTTAGAAATCGAGCATCTTCATAGTTTTAGAGCAAAAGAAAATTTTGAATATACTAATCATGTGGTTGAGGGTTTTGTAGAACACCGTAACATTATGTTAGTTGTAGCCATGCTTGCAAAATCGTGAAAGGAAACATATATTTAGCACCATTAATCTAAGACAAACTTACTTTATAAGATAATACAACACTAACAAGCTTGTGGATTCGTGGTGCTAGACCCACTATCCAAGTTCAATCAATGTGGACTGCAAATGTGATAGTTCAAATGATTCAATCTCTCAAAAAATCGTCTCTATATGGCATTCCCTTTAGCTTAAGTTATTAATAAAAATTTACATGTTTCTATCCCTTAGATATCATTCTCTCCTACCAAATGGCAACATTAAGTCAATCAAATGAAACACTTTTTTCTTAAGCCATGTATGAGCACAATGTGGGGTCTACTCAATATTGGACTATACACAACTATACACTAGAAAATAACATAATGTGGGTGGGCTTGCTTTTTGTCACAATGGGTGCAAGAGCTCTTGCACAAAATAGAAAGTCATACTATCTAATCCTCTACATGAGATGCAAGGTTGCACATGGTTCCAAGTGATTTATGCTCCACATGGAGACAATGTATTACTCCTTTAGCATCATGATCTCACTATGTTACAGCCAATAAAGTCATGCCGGCAAAAGCAAAACAGCTTTAAAGGAGCAACTTGTTTAGTCGCTCAACATTTACACTTTTTTCATAGTACATATAAGCCTAATGTGAGTTAAGCAATTGAACCATAGAAATTTTTTTTAATTTTGAATTTTGTAAAACCTTAAAACAAGGTGTCCTTAAGTGTCACTCTATTGGCCCCTCATTGTCACTCTTATGTAAGCCCTTGTCATTTATAACTAGAGCTATTTTATAAAAAATCAAAAGTTCCCAAAGTTTTTTAAAAAGCTCCATAAGATATATATAGTTGACCTATTCAAAAACCTTTGTGTAACTCTTAGAAAAATATATATAACAGGGAGAATTGTTAAATTGGCACTATCTCAATTGGGCCCTTTACCCAGAACATTCAAAGTTGTGTCAATTGCTCTCTCTCTCTCTCTCTCTCTCTCTCTCTCTCTCTCTCTCTCTCCCATGTCTTTACCTTCCTTGTTAGTTCCATAACAGAAACTATCCCAACGCCCCTTGCTCACCTACCCCTTCTTCCCATGGCCTCTCAAGGTATTTGCTGAGATCACATGTTTGTTTTTTTAGAGGCTTTAGAATTCAATCTTTAGTGTTGTATGTATTTTCCTCACATAGGCTTTAGAATTCGCTCCCCCCTCCCCCCCCTTTCTACAATGTTTTGGTAGCTTTCCCAATAGATCTTTAAAGCCATTGATAGCATGTGAATGGGCAACAAATGGCATTTACACTAGGTGATTCATCAATAAAGAAATGTAAGCCCTACATGGTGCATAAATTGGCCAAATGGTTTTCATGCTAACCTAACTAGTTATGGGCACACTTATGAGTGTTGAGCTACTTCTTGAGTATTCAACTCCTACTAACTTGCAATGTGTGAAGTTGTTGCATTGGTGTAGTGGAGAATGTTTCGCACTCTA
This sequence comes from Lygodium microphyllum, assembly GCF_053477565.2. NCBI lineage: Eukaryota > Viridiplantae > Streptophyta > Polypodiopsida > Schizaeales > Lygodiaceae > Lygodium > Lygodium microphyllum. Next base: position 4,900,051 of record NC_141137.1, on the reverse strand, counting down.
AGCTATTTCACACATCAACAATATTGGTGTCTATAATAACTCCACAAGCTATATTTCAAATGGCAAGGGTATTGTCATCTATTAAAACTCCATATATAGGTATGATATTTTATTAGTGTGTCCACTTAGCCATATCCCTAAATCCTTAGTTCCTTTTTTTTTTGGCCTTGTGGGGGGGGGGGGGGGGGGGGGGGGGGGATGGGATGGGATGCGGGTGTGTACATTTTTTTAAATACATGCCCTGTGGCAAACCCCTAAACCTCTCATGTTTCCCTCTTGACTTTGGACCTCAGCACTTAAAATCTTATCTACCAAACCCTTAAACCTCTCCTGTTTCCCTCTTGACTCTGGACCTTAGCACTTAAATTTTCATATGTACAAACCTAAGGCTTGTATTAACAATTTGCTTGAGTTTGGTCATGTTAGTACACAATATATTAATATATTTATTTTTGGTGGAGGGAAACTTGAAAGTTGCCTCAAGAAATAATCCAAGATTTCAACTCACACGCCTATGTATGCACCCACACATTCAAACCATTCTATTAATCTTCAGATAACTAAGAAGGTATAGTACTAATCTCCTCCAAATGTACATTGAAAAATTCAGATCAAAATAGGCAAGGATGTAAGCAAGCTACAAATTGGCACCAGTAAGAAAGATACATGAGTAAATCGGGTTGATGAAGAAATAAGAGCAATAGTGTACAGAAGGTAACAACAAAGCCTGCAAGAGCATCCCCAAGCATTCCCATCTCTTCTCGAGGCCAAGAGCATTCAACTATTTTACCGTCACTCTGACTCTGCATCCATTCCAAAACAAGTGCTTTCCCTGCTCCCCGCAGATGCGCTTTCCGTCTCGTATTCCTTTGCTGTGGAGCTTCTGGCGAGACCCTCCATTGGCAAACTTGGATCCTCTGCATGCTTGCGCCATGAACTCCCATGCAATTTTGTGTGCCCTTGTCCCTAAAGGTCTTGGCCTCACCATTGTTTTTAATCCATTGGGTTAAATTGCAGATTCCTCTCTTGGCCAGCCACATACACTTCCTTCCTGTCTATTACTTTGGCAATAGGAGGTTCTCATGCCCACATCCAGAACATGCTCATCTTTGCTCAATATTCTTCCCCTGTTGTTCCGGTTTACCTCTTTCAACACTCTTTCTCTTCAATTTTGCCTTGACGATTCACTGCATCAACAGCTCGTGTCATGATTGTGTTGGCGGTAGTGTAATTACCCATACAAGACACCGTTTGCAACTTCTCCCTTGAATCACGTCAACTAACATCTCAGCCTATGGCACCTCTTGCTCCTAGCATCTTTTAAGCAATTTTGCTCCGAGTGAATCACTTTCCTCTTCTCCTTCTTCTTTGCACTTGTTTAGCGCTTTCATGGTTATCGGAGTGAAATACCTACTACTGTCCCCTCTCCCCCATGGCAGCCTTCCCACAAGTGAATCCCGATCTTTCTTGTGCCTCTTATTCCAGCAGATCATAGGTAAATAGGAGTGAACCACCAGATAGATGTTATGCGTTAGCACCTTCAATTCTACATGCAAGAGCCGGGTGTGGACCAATACCTAAATTTCTTATGCAACTTTCCTATGACTCCTTTTGTTCTTAACTTCCGTCATATCCTTTCCTACTGTAAATCCGATGCATCTAAAGATTCGACCCCTTTTGGTTATTATGCTAGCAATGTGGTCTTCTGTTACACAAACGAGTGAGGATTTGGTACAATTTATCCAGAAACCAGCTGCTTGGCTCTATGACACCAATAATTCCAAAGATTTTGCAATATTGGCCCCAATTGCATTTACCATCATTACTAGGTCATCAGCGAAACCTTGCCCTACTAGTTGTTTCCCTCTATATTTGATGCCTTCTAATTCCGTGTTTTTCTCCATGGACACTCACGCAAAATAGGGGGATGAGTGGCTAGAGTGAATAGGAGCGGGCTAACAAATAGCCTTACCTAACTTCTTTCTTGACCTATATGGGGTGAAGTAGGGCTCCGTTGAGAACCATATGTGCCTCAACTTTCTCTGCCGAGAAGACGGGGAATTTGACAATTTCTCCCTCAACTCCCCTTTTTTCCATGACCTATTGGATGAACTCCCGTTTTACTCTTATCAAACGACTTCTCAACATCAAGTTGTAGAAGAACTATGGGCAAAAGCCTTTGAGAATTTATATCAATGAGAGCATTTCAGTACATTATCCAGCAAACTCTATCCTTCGATAAATATATGTTCATCCCTATTCACATGCTTTTGAATAATAGGAGTCCTGTTTAAGGAATGCCTTGGTTATGATCTTAGAGACAGTGTTCATTCAGGATATGACTGATCTTGGAACATTGCTCTTGCTTAGGGATGAGGGTTATGATGCTCTTCTTCAAAGAGGCCAACAAGGAGCCTTGCTCCCATAAAGATTAATCAATCATCCATGCAATTTGCTCCCTGATCGCACCTGAAAACTATTTTATCCTTTCTATAGTTATCTCATCAAAACCAAGTGATTTTACAAGTGCACAAGGCACTTCAAGGCGAATCCTATATTCAGTAATGCATTTTCTTCTCAAATGTTGGATGCTTGCGAGTTAAATCCATCCTTTTCTCCATAGAGATTTGGAAAGTGCATCCTGCACATTGTGGCTCTATTTTGCTGGTTACCCGTGTGCCCTCCTCATACTACACCACGATGAGGCTTTCTTCGGTTCTCCCTCGCTGCAAGCTCCTCAAGAACTGTTCTAAACAACACTGCAAGTCTTCTGTTGAACAACAAAGACAACTTCTGAATTTCCCTTACTAATGCAACCCTTCTAGTTACATGAGCATTACTAAGAATAGAACTTTCCCGTTCATTTAATTTTCTTTCCTCAGCTTTAAGCTAACTGCCAATAATTTCATTGCTTCCTCGACCCGTAGGAGCTCTTGCTTATCCTTATTACATCACCACATGGCTTGCACATACATGTAATGTTGGAAAGTTTTGCAAAGCAGATTAAACTAACGTAAATTGGTGCCAAGTTTTGCAGAGCAAGTTAGACTGATCGATGGTCTCTTTAATGTAAAGAGATGTTGGATTTTGCAGATTACTTAATACTTGTTGTCATCATATACCCTCCCAAAATTTGAAATGCCAAAGATAAGAAAAGCCATGTTTAGGGATTCACTATGCCTCAAACCTGCGCTACATTGAAGGCATCCTACCCCAAAACAGTTACTTCATACCATGTTAGCGGCTCTTTGTGGACCTTGAGTCTTCCTAGTATCAAGATGTCTTCAGATGAAAATGTGCAGGAAAATTTACTTGGTTCCAAAATTGTCTGACAAGGAAAAGAAAAATGACATCCTTAAAAGAGGTGCATCACTCACACAAAAATTTCTTTAACAATCTGTTTTTGGGAAGGGGAAAACAGGCTCCAAATTTGTTTATGACAAGATAGATGACAACTTGTGAAGCTATCAACCTCATATGACACCTACCCAATGGGCTACAGTGTAAGGCACACATGTAAGCTCTAGGGGCTTGCTCTAAAATGAACTGCCAGTATTTTTCTTCTAACCTGTGAAGCAATAGCACTGGCCTCCTAGGACACAGCTGAGCGTCGCCAATTACTTAATGCTAACAGCCAGTGTACAAGCAGCATGTGCAGTAGAGAGGTCAAAGAGGTAGATATCCTAAACTTCCTGCCACATGAAGAGGCCATCTCGCCTTATATTTTACCATTTCTATTCATTAGTGTTCAATCAGAATTCTGTTACCCATAGTGTTTATTAGCAATGCTTATTCATTTAATGCAGTGATGCAGGGTATGATCCCTCCGATCCATGGACTCGAACATGCACAAAAAATTCAGATAAAATATGATGTTTCGTACGGTCATTACAAATACATAAGTTAAGGGTTAATCTAGTAGAGTAAGAGGAAGAGAGAGGAGCACTCGAGAGGAACAGGAAGACCTTGCTTGAGAGGTAGACAATGGCACTTGAAAGCTTGAGGAGTAGAGGCTGGAGCTTGCTTAAGGTGATAGCTTAAGGAATAGAGTATGGCAGTCCTTAAGAATGGAAAGATGAGAGCAAGGATCACTTTTACAGAGAGAACAGCCCAACTCTCAACTCCAAACAGCCAAGAAGGGGGACAAATAGACTTGCCAATGGCTAAATGGCTTTCAAAACAGGTGCAACTTTTTTAAAACATGCAATGTCCACTTTTTGGGACCAGTCTGGACTGTATGGATCCTGGATGGATCCAATGGATCCAACTGTACTAGACAGATCAGACAGGACGGTCTCATCCCTGGATAGAATGCAACCTTGCAGTGATGTTAGCTGGTAGGGATACAGTTTCACTTCCCTCCAACACTGCATACACTATACTGGCAAACTTATACAGATACTTACCCATTTGTCATGCGGCTTCTTCTGTAGGTAGGAGACATGCAGGCACCTTTATGTCTTCATACAAATATGTGTCTTTTTCAGACTCAAACTTCCAAACTTCCACAACAATGGTCACAAAATACAGTATTTATAAGCAGCAACAGGAGCTTCACATGGGATGTTAAACTGAGGCTTTCGAGCATAGCAGGAAAATATGTCTATTTCGCGGTCTCCAAGGCATTTAACTGAACTCAACAGTTTCGAGCACAATTCAAAACACCAACAAACTCTATCCATGGCACTTATTGAAACAGGCAGAGACACTGAGCAGATGAAGAGGACAACACACCATTATATGTACATCCATCTAGCACTAAGTCCCACTCCTCAAGACAGAAGGCATACAACAGGGGGCAAAAGAGGTGACGGACAGAGGGAGAGAGAGATGGAGAGAGACTTTAATCATTTCAGGTGTAGGGTAGTAAAACCTGAAAAGGACAACACACGAACAGATGTGCATCCATCTAGCATTCATGTTACATTCCTCGAGGGAGAACGAAAACAACAGGGCAAAGAGGGGAGACACACACACACACAGAATTTAATCATTTCGAGAGAAGGCCGATACATCACTCCTGGCGTCCTCCACATCACGCTCATCCCCATTTGCCTGTGGAGGGTAAACCTCAACATTTGATGGTCTGTTGCGTGAAAACCACGGAAAACACGCAAGCTTGAAATTATTTCCAATCTGCAGATAGCTGTAGGGTCCCATACCTTCAACAAACCACATGTTTTAGCTTTCGAAAGACATTTTCGATGTTAAGACTCACATTGCATTGAATTGTTTTTAACAGAGAATGTCTGTTTGTTCACACCAGTTCCACCAAATGAGAATATTAAAGTGCAACTTACTATCAAGACCAAATATTGAGGGGAAAAACTGATGATAACACAGAACTGCCATTGTTAAACCTGCAGAAGGACCAAAAAACGGGTAAGACATGTATTGGTATATACAAAATCAAGATCTCACAAGATAGAAAGACCACATTCTGGTCGTGACATAAAATTCTAAAAGTACACTAAGAAAAGCATCATACCACAAGATAACTCAGTTTACAGTTGTGTGGGTATTCATGAACATAAGGGTCAATGGTTTCACAGTTCACCGGACTACAACTGTGGAACGGCTTCATCGTTGAGATGTGCTAATCATTCTTCGTCATGGATAGTGGTCCATCATATCTACTGAAATTCACATAGTTATAGCATCAGCCTATCTACTTTATGTTGAATTCTACTGAAATCCTCGCTGAAATGCTCTCTTATCTACATTGTAACGAAGAAAAACATTGTATGCACTAAGAATGTGAGGCCTGCATATCTCCATCTTGGCATCTTCACAGCTCATAACCTTGCTATGGTATTAGAGCGAGGTTCAAAGTGAGGAGTGCAAAAAGTAGCAAGCAACAAAGAAAGGAGGCCACTAAAGAAAAGATAGCATTGCTCACATGAATTATTTCATTGAGGCTTTGAAAAACGGCCATGCTGAAGTGAATAGTAAAGGTGAATGTGCATGATGGTTGACCACAATACTCAGAGCTAGCCATTAAGCTCTCAACTTCTGGAGTGGTGACAGGCATTAAAGAAGGCTGCCACTGTAACAAAATTCTTCAGGAAGGCCAAAGCTTTCTAATGCAATACAAGGACATGGGACCTTGCTTCAAATGCAACAAGATCAGACATTGAATCATCAAGTACCCAAGAAAGGATGTAGAGGAGGCTTCCCATGCTACTGCCAAGGAGTGACATATGTGGCATTGGCTCCAAGAGCAACAATTAACAAGGACAGCATAATTTAGGTTTATACTTGATCCAGTATGAGATGATGTTACCACACAGTCGCCAAAAGAAACCATCCTTGCAAGAGAGTTCAATTGTACTCAACAAAGGAGCTCCTGTCCAGCTAACTGCTGCTCTGTAGTAGTGTCTATCTCCACATAGCGGCCCAAATACCTCACTGAGGTTCTGTGAGGCACCCAACTGAGAGCCTCATGATGTGTCCAGTAAACCTGCTGCATATAACATATCCAACATTTGTGCCAATCAATGACGGCACCTGGGGCTAAAAATTATAAATAATATCTCCATATCTGCTACGAAAGCTCTGGAATTGCCCTTGTGTCCATCCGGATAGACAGCCTATAGGGGCTGTCACTTGCCTCCGACAACTGCTAGCAGCTCTTTGACAGTCTCAAATGGCTGGCTCGATCATCAATAGCTGGAAAATCGCAGCAGCAGCTCTCTCTCCTCCTCTACCAACCTCCACAAGGTTGGAATGAGGCTCGGCCATTCCACCAGCCTCTAATAGCTTTTGCCTCACTTCAAAGGGCAAGTTTCACCAAATGGCAGTCTTTTGAATGCATTTTTCAGCAATCTTCAGAATATTAACTCTAAAATTTGATTTAAACACTTCATCAAATGCTAAGCAAAGCATCAAATTCCATGTCCTCAAGACAAACTAGGCCCATTTGCAATGATGTCCCTCAGTCCACTCCTATCTGTGAAAACACCAAAAATCCTCATGGCCACATGTTGAATCTCTATCCATGACCCAAGCCACTATTCCCCCAAGTCACTACATTGTCTCAGCTATACCATGGAAGAAAATCTCCATGGCTCTCCTCCAAACATCCTGGGCCATAGGGCAGTCAAACAAGCAATGTGTTTGTGTTTGTTCTAGAGCTCTGAATCTGGCATAAGCCACTTAGAACTTGCCATGATCAGGCCCTATGCCAACTTTCAAGTCCATATTACTCAACATTATAAGCATGAATTCTTCCTAGGTCCTAACACCCAAGCTTCTCCAAAACTTAGCCAAAAAGCAGGAAGAAATCCACTCTCTATACCAATGCTAAAGAGCTGCTATAATCACTCCAGTACTACTCATTTGTATTGTCCTCTATAGCTAAGTAATCCAAAAAAGGAGATGTCACAACGTCTGTATTAGCATCACCTTCCAAACCAGCAAGCAAGTTAAGTGGGCACATCAGGCAGGCAGCCAGACCCCAACAGTCAGACAAGCAAGCGTGGGCAGAAAGGTGCATCCAGCAGCAGGATCATGGGCAGCACATGCAAGTCAAGTACATATGTCTGACTGGCCGCCACTTCAGCAAGGCAGTCAGCCAGCATTCATGACCACCCTGCTGACAGCCTATTTATAGGCAGCTGCACCCACAGCAGCCCTTGTATCTTTCTGCCCTAGTCTATTTAGTGTTCAGCAAATTTCATCTTTGACCTCTCTTTTTATTTCTAAAAATTGATCTCTCTCTCTCTCTCTCTCTCTCTCTCTCTCTCTCTCTCTCTGTGACTGAGCTTAAATTAAATGAGAATATTTGCAACAGACCTGGCCAACCAACAAAAATCACAGCAATCACAAGTGAAGTCAAAAGGCTACCAAAACACAGCACACAAATATCATGTTGGGGCACAACAATAGTAGAGCCAACAACATGCAACCATGGACCAACCACTTCAGCAAGGACCAGGTTAACTGAAACCATGGAAGAAATCCGCCATAATGGTAATCCTCGAATAAGGACGATGTGACCACAGATACCCAAGGCCGAATCAAAAGCAAAGGCATTACGGGTGCACAAAGTGTGCCAGCAGTCCATCTCAAAATTTTGAAAAGGCAAGGATGATTTGGCTGCCAAGTAGTCAAAGAGGGCATCTTGCCCATCGCCCAAAAACGGATGGTCGTTCATTGTTGTGTCATCGAAGTACACAAACAGGAAATAAAGCTCCAAATTTTTCTCGCAACACAGTAGGAGATGAAACGATCAATCAAGGCCTCATCACGTGTAGTAGAAAATATACAACCGCCAGGACATCTTGTGAGCACGTAAGACGTCCCCAATGAAAAGACCCCCAATAAGCAACCTCCAAATGAAAACGTCTCCTTGATAAGGAATCTTGGACTTTCATGATTGAAGAAATTTGTCTCACCTTGTCCCTTTGCTATCCCAAACATGCTAGACTTTGTTGGCTTTCTCAGTGACCAATCTCTTATCCCCTACCATCTTAAGATAAATCTGATTAGCCAACCTTTTTAGGAAATCGTTTGCTCTCTCTCTCTCTCTCTTTTCGTAAAAGGTAATTGTATTAATTACAAAAAAAAGGTACAAGTTTACATGATTACAAGATACACGATGGCTCTAAGCCATCGTGTGTAAACCCTCTCTAGTTACAAAAGTCATGGCAAAGACGCAAAGGAAATTGCCATATGCCAGGGAAGTAAATCCTCCCGAGGGAGTAAATTAGAGTGGCGAATGAGATCTATCTGCCAATGCAGGAGACCCTTAAGCCTCGCAATATGTCCGGGAACATTGAAGGCTGAATCAAAAAGAAAGGCATTCCGAGTGGTCCAATTGTGCAAGCAGCCCCAGTATCTAAGAAAGTGAAACAAGATCTTCATATGCGACTGTGCCGGTGTGGGGTATTTGGGCCGTACAAAAACCCAATCAAAAGGGCTTAACGAGAAACCAACCACTGCTCGCCAAACCGCTGACAAGAGTGCCCAGATATTCTTAGCGAGAGGGCAAGAAATAAATCGATGACGGGCCGATTCCACGCTGGTGGTCATAAATCTCTCTCTCTCTCTCTCTCTCTCTCTCTCTCTCTCTCTCTCTCTCTCTCTCTCTCTCTCTCTCTCACACACACACACACACACACACACACATAATCAAGTACTACCTTAGTGGTAAGCTACTTGTTTGTCAACCCACTAAATCAAATGTAAATTTTCATTTTATATTCTTATACTAAATGACACTGTAGATGTAGGAATTGAACTCAAGAGCATTTGATCACCATATGTTCAACTTAACCAATTGAGCCTCTCTCTCTCTCTCTCTCTAATAGGTAATTATAATCATTACGAAAAAAGAACAAGATTACAAGATGCCAGATGGTTGTAGAGGCTATCTTGAATAAACCATCTTGAATAGACTCAACAAATACTCCCCCCGAGACATCATGATCAAAAGTAGAAAGAAACTAGATGGGCTAGAGAGAGGCTAAAGCAACTAGATGGTGCCAAGAAAGCAAATCCTGTCTAGGAAAAATATTCGCCAATTCAATCATGTCAAGCTGCCAATGAAAAAGCCCGTTCAAGCAAACTATATGATGTTGCACTCCTGATGAAGCATCAAAGAGAAATGCATCCCTCATTGTCCATACGTGCCAACAACCCCAAAATCATGAGAATTGAGAGAGAACTTTCATATCAGCTTACACAAGATCCACAAACTTGGGATGTCCAAAAACCCAGTCTTTTGGAAGCATCAATAGCCCAACCACTCGAGACCAAATGGCCGATAGTAGTACCGAGACCTTCCATACCACCAAGCAATAAAGGAACCAATGGTGGGGGGTTTCTACAAATGTCTAACAAAACAAACCGCAACCATTGGAAATCTGCCACTTGGAGAGTGTAGAGGCAAGAGAAAGAGCACCCATCAACATCATAGCAGCCAAAAACATCAGAAACGTTTAGAAATAAAACATTACAAACTTGTTTCGTAAGTTTCTTTCATGAGGGGGTAGAATAAGAAATGCAAGTTTTTTTATATAGGGATTTTTAAATAGTTTTAACTAGGGAAAGAGGTTTTAAATCTCTATGGAACTCTCTCTTAAACAAAGAAAGGTCAATCAAGCTTGAGTGATCATACATTAGAGTCAATTGAGAATAATACGTTACATATCCATGATCCATTATTGACTTATGTCAAAGTTAGTCTTTAGACAAGCTATACTACGGTTCAAACCTCAAACATTATGATTTATACATATCGCACAAAGAAATTTGAAATAAACATGTAAATAGCTCATGTACAATATGGACCGAGTCAAGTTGCAACATCATGATTCTCATTCCAAAACAAACTAACAAAATGTCAAAATCTAGAATGAACTATAATATATCATAAATAGCTCGTAAATGAGACTAAAGTCGTATAATAATCGACTCTCAAGACAAGAATAGAATCTAGATACTAGATTGACAGAGTCCAATAACTAAACAAAATCCCATAAAAGTAAGTCTGTCATCCTAAATCTTGAGTCCTCGTGAGTCATCACTCATCATCATGATCATGTTTAACATTGCCCAACAAAAATAAACCCATGTTTTTGGGTCCCCTCTTTTTTTTTTAAACAAAACCAACAGAAATAAAAAAACAAAAAAACCCACATTTTTTACTATCAAAAATGTTTCTTACTTTAAGAAATGTTTCGTCAAAGAAACGCATTTCTTTACTGCTATGAGGATTCAGCATTCACTAAATGAAGACTTTGCATCTGAAAGGCATTTTGTTAAGCTAACGTATCATCACTACAAATTTCCACCACACTTGATTTTTCTGAAGACCCCAAGTCGTATTGCCCTTCTAAGTAAAATATGTGTGTGTGTGTGTGTGTGTGTGTGTGTGTGTGTGTGTGTGTGTGTGTGTGTGTGTGCATCTTTCCTATTCAGCTTGTGCATCTGCTTCTACAACACTAGCTCTAATAATTTATGTAAAAGGGATCCTTTCATACCTACTATCTACTCTATTAAGTCCCACTATAATATTTGTAGCAACCTCCTCTAATAGGCCCAATGTCTCTATCCATCCATGCAAGTAATTAGGCCCTGATCTATGTGCCATCTCCTATCTCAATGAATCACTAATCTTCTAGCAGGAGCAATAAAAACTCTCTTCATCAGGTCCAATCATCATAAGAAGGATGCCTAATCTAGAAAGGACACCAAATTCAAGCTTGGAAGATATTTCTAGTTGTCTTTTACTTGAAGGGAATTCCCTCTCTCACATCTCTATCATGGCTCTTCTAAAGCCCTTAAGCCTCAATCTATGGGTGTCATCCAGTAAGCCACACTCCACAACGTAGTTACGAAAGGTTTTTGAAACAAGAGGTATGAAATGGGTTTCATAGGTTTTATACAAGTTTCCTAAAACATTCGAAACGAGCTTCATTCAAGATGGAAGAAAACTATCATGAGACTTTGTATGTATATAGTATGACTTACATGATATAATTTATAATAATTCATAATCCTATACAATACAAATGAAGATTTAACATAGCATCAACATATACGTGCATCATGGTCCCTTGTCCATAACAAATTACAATATAGTTTTAATTATAGAACAAGCCATCAATATATACATGCATCATAGACAATAACTCATTCTTGCGAACAATGTCAATGTCCTTGCAAGTGTATCAAATAAATCCATGACAAATGTTGATTTCAAAAGTTCAAACATATTTTTTAGGTTAGGGCTTTTTTGGAAATTTAAAATAGGTGTTTCAAAGTTTCTAAAATGCCTAGGTATGAAACGAGTTTCCTAATGAAATGAGTTTCTTGGCAACGATGCTCCACAATAAAAGAAACCTTTGTGGAAAACCTTATCCCAAGGTGTATTTAGAGACTTATCTCAAGTGGTGATTGAAGGCTAGGTAGTAAAGACAAGAAAATACAAATCTCCACCAGGATTGTATAATGGCACTTGCAAATCTAGCCTTGACCGAGCTTAAAGGTCTTTGGGCGTGGTCTACCAAAAGATCCATTGTAAGCTCGGCTTCCATGGTCCTCCAGCATCTACATATGGTCTCTAGTCTCCAAAAGCTAACTCTTCCTTGGCTGCTCACCTACAAGATGACCACTAACAATGAGCTTCACCAATAAGGATCTGCTTTAACAATATGGATTTATTATCCCCAAAAGTCCTCTAGATTTGGACTAAATGGTGAAGTCCTATAGCCAACTTCACCTTGACTAGGTTACCATGAGAGCACACAATGGAAGAGGAATACGAACATGAAAAGAGAAGGGAAAAGAAAGAGTGCAATGAAAGAAGAGAAAGGAAAAAGAAAATCTGCATTGAATCTAAATAAAAGTTGAATACAAAAGGTGGACTAAGCAAACTTGCACACAGCCCAAAGCATCAGTGAGAAAATCAGGTTGATGATGGAAGGCAACACTAAAAGACTGATGAGAGTCCTTGATTGTCGAGGTGTGCTGAAAACTTGAAAAGCAAAATGAAGAGCAGCCGATATCTGATGGCTGTAATAGCCTAAAAGGGAAAATTTTGGCCAACTCCTGATCAAGCATGGTCAAAATCTGGCCCACCTACCATAAATCAATAAAATAATACAGCCGCTACTAAAAAATTGTTGGTCACTTCATAAATGTGGTGTAAATACACACTTCCAACCACTAAAAAAGAAATGTGAGGTTGGTAACTAAGCGTAAACACACCTGAAACCAACTAAAAAAGAAATGCATACTCTGGACAGAGATTCTTGCTTTGTCAAAACACAACAAACTGAGTGCCAAAGCTCCTAATGTCCCCATTTGATTGAAACAAAGACTCACAGGCAAGAGGATAATTGTGCAAGACACACATGACTACAACACCCCATCTCAATATTGGCGGATATGTCAATTCATGTGTGAGTCTGTGCACGTCCCAATTGGTTGGACACAATAGAGTATTTTAGGCATTTTTCTCATGCCTCATTTATGAGGTTTTGGTCATTTTATGCTAGCCAACCTGATGCATATTTGGCATTATTTTATGCCTATAAATGCAAGCTCCCTCCTCGCATGTCAATCATTCATCTGCGTATGTCCATAGCAAGTACCAATGGAGGGAGGGAACTAGTGCCAATGCCAGTGCCCACACAGCTGGTGACTCACATTGCTCTTGCGTTGTCTCATGTCTTGGTATATGGATCCCATTTCCCAAGAATCTATTTCTTCTTGAGTTCTTTGTGCAGTACTCTTTTCTTTGCAATGTTTCTCTTTTCTCTTGTGTTACACAATCTATTATAGCAATTTCCTATGCTTCCACTGGCTAAGATGGTTTGGTAGACAATAACTCATCATAAATGGGAGAGTGGCCAGCAAGCATCATTGATTCAGGGTATCAAGTCAATCTTGACAAGCTAACAGCCAAAGAGGTCAATTCAAGATGGCATCCCTCAAACTAGAAGCTGCTTTTCTAGAATAAGGTACAAGGTTGTCATCCCTATTTTGGCCAAGGTTGGATGCCATACTTGAGGTGTATCCTACTTTTGTTCTAATGAGCCTTCCTTGCTCATGCCTAGTTCCTAGAGTTTGGTATGGACTACAAAAGAAGCCCACTCAAGAACCCTCGGCAACTCGAGGGCTACAACTAGGTGAGTGCTCCCATCTATGGTGAGCAACTTGGAATTGACTCTACCACATCTGCCACCATTTGGAGTTGATACTATGGAGGCACCATAGCTCAATGGCAAGTGTCATTCGGGGCCTGGCAGGCCATCAGCATGACATTGATGTAGCCGTATCTCCAACTCGGCTACAAACAGCCATTTCATATTGCTTTGGAAGATGATAAGAGTGGTGGTTGTACGATAAAAGGCCTCAAGGATTGGCTCATGCCTCATCTACACAAGTCCTTTTTATTTGGGAAGGGCCAAGGCCAGGACTTGAATGAGCAGTGGTCAGCTCCTGACTTTCACTGTTCACAATCATAAAACAATTTATCCTCATACAAAGCCAAGGCTAACAAACATACATTGATGCAACACGATAAATATTAGAGGGCCACCAAGAGCAGGCCTTCCATCCAGGAATATATCACACAGTCTTTCAAGCACACATCGTGAAGCCACCTATTGGATGGTTGATAGCTCAGGCAAGTAACTTTTGTTATGGTTGACTACTCACAATGGGTTGGCTGTGGGTAGTTGGTTCGCTCAAATGCAGCAGAATGGGGCGTGTTAGAAACACTTAGAAATCCAAAGGACCGTTTTTGTAGTATGTGACAATGCATGGCTGGTATGGTGAGGGGTATGTACAATCCATTGTCCAGTGGAGCTGGGCTTGGGGTGCATCACATGGACATGAGGCACTCCCCACATTTGGTTTTGGAGCCTGCTGCCCGTACTTTTTTTGATATTAAAGGTTACTGGGATTATTGAGAACCTCACAGGTTGGAATACCCAGAAGGCTCAATGTCAGCTGGTAAGGATCCTATTGGCAGTTACTCAACTCATGGTGCCATCAGATATCTAATCAAAAAGTTCTGTAGCCTCTGAAACTCTCTGCAAGGGAGTGCTCAATGTCAGCTGGTAAGGATCCTATTGGCAGTTACTCAACTCATGGTGCCATCTTCTCTATGACAATCTTCTTGGGCTACCGCTGGAGTTGAGCACTCCCTTGCAGAGAGTTTCAGAGGCTACAGAACTTTTTGATTAGATATCTGTAGGATTATTGAGAGCCTCACACGTTGGAATACCTAGAACGTCTCATGTCAGCTGATATTCAGCACAAATTACACTTTGTGTCACCACCCTAGCTAGATGAGCTGTGGAATCCCATTATGCACACACTCAAATAATTATTTGCAACATGATTTGCATCACTGGCAGGAGCCTCAGTGATTCCTCCTCCCCAATACGTGGATACAAAGCATGTTCTTTATGCTGCAAGATTACACACCCAGTCAAATTTTTACTCCCCCTCAGTCGGGGGCATGTGCCTAGCACCCTTACCACAGAGCCAATATGCAGCACAAGTGACTAACAATATGAACATAATAAAAGAGATCATCCTTGAATCTCAGCAGGTCCATTATTACAGTCTCCCAGAAGCGATAGATTAACAAGAGGCTTCTTACACAGTGCCTTCAACAGCAATGAAGCCAGAACTAAGGCAACTGAAATACTGTAAAGACCTGTCAGTCCTTCACAATTGTCGAATTCTGATAAGAGGATGACATTCTTTGAACAGAAGTCCATTTACATTGTCACAGCAATTATACATATATTTCCAGTCTAAGAATCATTTATATTTAATGATCCTTTCGCTTTCATATTCGACAGCTTACAGTCTCCACATGTTGGTTTAGTTGAATCAATGTCTGCAACTTTTGCCAAAATGCCTCACTTGAACTTTTAACACAAACTAACAAAACATTGCACCTCTGGCAAGAATGCTACAAGCAAATGCAAAATGTAAATTTGAATACTCATGAAGTCAATTGTGCCCCTCTTGTCCATGAACATGGATCTGAACCATGTAATCACTAACAGAAAGGTAGATTTGACACCCATACCTAGAAAAGCACCTGCAAACACATCCTGCCAATGATGCCAATAATCATCTACTCGTGAAAGTCCCACCAAGAGGGCACCTAACAAAGGGGTAAAGATAATCGCAACTTTTCCAACATGGCCTCGCTTATTAAAAAGTTGAAGTTTTCCTGCTAAGTACATAGATAGAAAGCCTAGACCAGCGAACGACCCTGCATTATGCAAAAGAGATTCCAAAGTAAATACAAGCTCAAGACTCTGGTGGAATGGGAAAACAAACGACATGCATAGCAGAATTATCTCTACAAAAGAATGCAAAAATTAAAAATTGACTATGTACATGATGTATGGCCGCTTGGGAAGCTTTTATGGCCTTCTTTAATTACAGCATGGTCACCAGTACAAAGGACTTCTCCAGTTACATTGTCATACCTCTGAAATGTGAAAAGAAGTTTAGACATACACTACGATGCCAAACTTCCCTACCAAATTTAAAAACCAATATCACAGCTCAGCCTCGATTTATCTGCACGGTAGAGGGTTAGCCATACAGACTTCAGAAGTCTGAAGAGCAGCTGCTTACAGGAACATTGTCAGGAAAGCAACGCCAGTAAAAATCTGGCCTAGGACGACCAACAGCATCTTTTACAGAATCAGTGATTACCGCTGTGATTAGAACTGCAAAAAATAAGCCTGACAACAATGGAGATGCATTAGATTAGAAGCATTAAGCTTGCTAAACTAAGTAATTTATATATGATCCAGTATTTTGTTACCCAGAGTTGCATGATGTAAATCTGTGATGTCCTTGGTGTAGAGAAAATATGCGATGAAAAACAACAGTGGGATGACAATGGCAATAACCTGACATAGCAAGATAATCACTTCCTGTTAGCTTTATAGAGAGTTAAATAATTTTCAATATCAATCATGATAGGAAAACTTTTGTAGCCCTCACCCGAAAGGCGTAGGAAAGATTCCCACGGTAGACTATATCACCAAACATTGGCCCACTTGACTGACTACCAGACAAGGAAACTTAGCTAGATCACAAATAATATAATACACTTGATAACAATTATTGAGCTGCTCAAACATAATAACTGGAAGGAAAGGATCTGGACAGCAGGCACAAGATATGGCACTAGGATGGGAAGGGCCCACGTCTTGTCACGATAGGCGGAGTTGGGTAAAGAATCGAAGAGGTTTTGCGTAGTATCAATGGTGCTGACCCAACACTATTGTGGTACGGATGGTGGTTGCATAGTCTCGTGTAAATCCGCAGTTGGTAAAGTGTACACGATCTTGTGTTTTATGGCTTAATTGAGAATAATAGTCTTGTGTAATCTGGATTTCGAGAGCAGCTCTAGAGACAATTTTGCTCAAAACAGCCCACGAGTTTCGATTGGAACAACAATATTAGTGATCTCTCACAGCAGCGTTTAGAGCAGTGGATAAGGCATCTGTGTGGGTCGCGGGAGAAGTCAGGTCCAATCCCCAAGGACTAACCGGTGGATTACAAGCTCACTCGTATGGGACCTTGTGAAGGTATCCAATAAACTGCGTCCGTGCGTGGATTTCAAGCTCACTCATATGGGACCTTTTGGGTATTAATAAACTCCAGAAATGGCATCACGTTTAAATAGAAGACAATATGAATGATCTTGAAGCCGGATTCTCATCCATTGCGTTCATTTTTGTGAGTGCTGGATCTTCTTTCTTTGGGTTGTGTTATGGACATCGGTTGAATTTTTCCCCCTATGCTAGATCTACGGTATTTGGTGATGATTCGACCTAATTAGTAATTATAAGTTGGTATATATACGTGGGTATGTGAGTAGTAATTTAAATGTCAATGTACTTGCCTAGAAATAGCCCTCTTTTTCTCAAACTACCTGATCCTCTTATTGTATTACTTGCCCCAATTGGAGAGCTTTATCAATCAAAATGACACCCTAAACCCTAAACCACCCTTGGACACTCATCATTGACAAAAGATGATGTTTTGTAGTACTCATCTTATGAAACATTTCACTTGATGACATTGCAAATATGAGCTCTTTTTTCTAGAACTTGCTCAATTTTTCATGTTCGCTCCAAAGACATCTCTCAGAGAATAGTCAAACTTTGATAATCAAGTTATCCGTATAGGTGATTTGATGACGACTAAACCTACATCACCCTCTCACATAAAGTGAGTGATCTACATCAAAAACATGAAAGCCAACATTGATCGAGCCTTCACCCCAACTCCGCCTATATTGCAGTCGGTAAGGCAATGCGCATAACTCATTGTTTTCTCATATATTCTCTGAGAATTCTCTTGTTAGTCTAGTTGATCTCTGTAATTTGTTAGCCCTAGAATTCTCAATCACGGTGCTACGCTTTTCAAAATCTTAGAATTGATCTCCTCACAGGGAAGCGGAGGCGGCGAGCAACAAGGGGCAAAAAGTGAGAAGAGCTGGCGCGCACATGAGAGATGCCAGAAGCATCGGTAGTGCACAAGGGTAAGCAGCTTATCAAAGACCTGGACTATCTAGTGTGGTTGCTCCTCGTACAGTGTTTCCACTTGAGAGTGTGGACCTGGTGGTGATCAGGGTTCACCTATCGGCATTTGGTTGATGTTCTGGGTCTCTACTGTAGAGCATGATGCATCATTAGGCAAGCTTGCGAGTCAAGAGGAGCATGAGTGTTGAGCCCTTTCTTCTTGCAAATGTAGACATCTGATAAGTGTATTCCCTCATAGTTCATGCACACGCCAATTTCTTGGCAATACAAAGGGAAAATTTCAAGTTCTTGTGTCGTTTGTACTTTATGCTTCTTGTGCTTGCTTTACATGACGGAACCACTAGGCATGCTGATGCTCAAAAGGGAGATCCATATGTTGTACAGAGAGCTTATTGATAATTCATGTGACTTTGGTGTGTGATAACTTGGTCGGTTTCTTCCTATCTTTGGTGCATTTGTTGTACACCACTTCATTAGCATTAGGATGTGTGGTGCAGCTTATGCAGTGTAGCGGATGTTGATCCCATGGAGTGCACATTGTTGGAGTGTCCATGGTTCATATTGTTTCTTATCTTCCTCATCATTGATCACCTATGAGTTGAGGGAAGGTGTTAGTTGTGTCAGTAACACATATGTATCCACATTAGTTGGAACAATTTGGTCCTTCTCAAGGGTCGCTCATTTGCTTTTACCTACTCTAATCCTAGGCACTACACTTGTACTTTGGCATCTCATCATGGAGACCTTAGACATGAGAGTTGCTGTCTTTAGTCTGGATGGGAGGCTACCATTGTTATGGCTCTTCACCATTATTATGGCTACTCTATGTTGTCACGCTGAACACTAGTGAATTTCATTCCATATATGTTGAGTTCTTTGAGTCCATGCTTTCATGTTGATGTTTTGTCTCTGTGCTCATTGACTTGTTCCTTCAATTCCACGCCTGCTAAGACTCTGAGTCACTCTGATAAGACTTTGCACCTGCTAAGACTCTAGCTTGCTCATTTGTCAGTGAAAGCTTTAGCGAAATGAAAGATCCAAACCCTTCAGTTTGACTGTTAACAGAAAAAGATAGTTCATCAAATGTTACAACATTATGAAATTTCAAAGCGCAAAAAATTGAGATAAATGAGAGAAATGTTGCAACATTATGAAATTTCAAAGCACAAAAAAGGAGTTAAATGAGAGAAGAGATATACTGGCACAGCTTGAAAAGGAATTGTATTTGACTTCAGAGGATACATAAAATCATCTATCATAGTCCTTCCCACAAATCGTTTAAACGGTTCGATTATGTTCAAAACTCCCTCAATGACAATAAGGGCAATTATAGCAAGCCAGTCATGGATGTGAAATCTGAGTAGCTTGTAAGTTGCTCCTCTCAAAGTAAGAATTACATCCCCTACTCCTCTATCAGTAGCTTGGTTCATGGTGGTTTTAGTAACTACCAGTCCCCCCTTTCCTGCAAAAAAGAGAGGCTATTGTTAAAGACTGCAAAAAGTCCCTTTTCTTTGACCGTTACAAATCTCAACAACATTATGTATCAAAGCTTTATGTGGTTCTTTTCAGGCATATTTAACCTGTATACCAGTTTATGACTCTAATTAAAGCTCAACTATAAAGAAACTCAGTAAACTATTTCCATGTGTGCATCCTATGAATGTAAAGAATCACAAGGACCTGCTTTGTCAGATGACAAGAAAGGATCCTCTGCAGTGGAACCTTCCTCCAAGCTCTCTGGATGAGAATGTAAAAACGGTTCCAATGAAATGCTCCGATTACCTGCAGAAAAAACTCAATTCAATATGATTTTTCAAAGTATCTCAAAATAATTTGATAGATAAAACGTTTGCAAGAAGTGAGGGTAACTCCTTAGGCATCTTATGCAAAAAAGTGGACAGGTTCATGTAGAGTGCATACAGAAATTTCACTACATGATCACTAGAGAATTTGTGCAAAGTTAAGAACCTTAAAAAACATGGACAAAACTTCATGGCATGCATATGACGAGCCACAATTGTGGAAATTGTACACCTCTGCAGATCAGAAAGATGTGCTCTTCTAAATATTTGTGAGCCAATAGAACATGTGTGCACCTTCGTGTTTTCTTATAGCAAGTGCATGATACAGACAGACCTAAAACTTCGAGACACTAGCAATCATAGAATCTTCCCACTAAAGCTACAAACAGTTACGTTCAGCAACCTCCATTGGTGTGAGAGCTGCTAGACTGTCAGTTTGGACTACCTTCCTCAGCCTCAATGACATCCTCTGCTCCAGACTGCTGTGTTTTGCTGCCTTGCTCCTGCCCAAACCATTTCTTTTTAGCATCAGAGTTCGGTCGTTTGCTGCATTCAAGGTCCATCAAATTGCAACACAAACAATGGTTGTTGGATGATCTTCTGCTCCATCATAAATATGATTTGTTTATTGAGTCTGGTTGCATTCATTCTTCCTTTATAGCTAAGTCATTTGTCAATCTTGTGTTTGTTCGTACAGTGCATCTTCTCTACAAACCCTAGTGTATCCTCCCACCTACAACTCTATAGGGCCCATTCAAATCTTCCTTTCACCCTTTTCCCTTTTCATAGGTCGTCCCCCCATGTTTGTACTTCTATCTTTCCCTCAATTAGTATTTCCCAGACCCTCTAAAACAGGAAGACTTGACAATGCCGGAGATTCATTTTGCCAACTAGGTGGACTGGCTGTGCCCTAAAGAGGGAGGGAATTGTTGGCAATTATGGTCATCTTCTATTTGTCAGCTCTACCTTGAATCAAGTATAGGACATTGGGAGCTTTGTCAAGTTTGGCCCATTTTTTGTTAATGTCCCTGTTTTCGACCCACTCACTTTATTTTTGGGTGCCAAGAACAAGGCACACTACTCAAGGTCAAGGAGTCATATGCACCTTGGTCCTTATTGGGACATTTTGTCAATTGGGCAACTATCCACTTAATCATTATACTCTAATGAGGTAACTTGATTTAGTGCCAGATTGTTGTGTTTTGGTGGACAACTCCTTGTAACAGCACTATCTTGTGAAGAAAAGCTAGGGAAAAGAAAGGGAAAATGCCAAAGGTATGACAACTACTAGAACACAATTTGTAGAATGCTCAAATGAAAATGAATGAATATGAGAGTGTATTGTACAGTTGGGGCCTCAAACCTCCCTGTCTGGAGGACCCCGGATGAGGTGAGCTAAGTGTGGTGTTGGAGACATTAAGAACACCTCCAAGAGTGTCTCCTTCTTGTGGTGTATTCCAAAACACAAAAGTAACAAAAACAACTATGAAACACCATCTATAGAATATTCAGGAAAATGAATAAATATGAAAGTGTATGATAAAACTAAGGCCTTGAACCTCTACGTCGTCAAGGAACAAGGATGAGGTGAGCTAAGAGTGATATCAAAGATGTCAAGAACAATGCTCAGAGCATGTTGTACTTGTGACCGATCCTAAAATACAGCAGCAGCAATCCACAGGATGTTCATGATATCATGACAGCAATGGAGCCAAGAAAATGCAGTCCTTCAAGCAATAAGATCTTTAAGATGATTCTGGAGTAGTGAAAACACAGGTATCCTGGCTGAGATGGCAGCCCCACGAACAGCAGGAATCAGGATGAAGAGGGTCAACAGTCAGCAACCCAAAACAATGGCTAGAGATGATAAAACACAGACATCAACAGGTCATCTAGTGACAGCAGCAGCTGTATCTCCTCTGAACAATGACAACACAAATATGGAAGGAATGGCCACTGCTCCAATCAGCTCGGTGAAGGCTGGAAATGGATGATGACAGCTCAGGAGGACCTCTGAGATGGCCAGTGACTGCAACAAAGGGTTGAGCAAGTCTGGAGCAAGCATGGCAAAGACTAGGGCAGATCAGGCTAATGGGTGATCTCCTGAGAGCATGGGCAGCATGTGGAAATGGCTTGTTGGTTGTAATGATCAAGGGTGAAGCTGGATGCTAACAACATGCTTTATCTATAAAGGGCTTTTGGGCATTTGATCTACTGTTCCAAAATAAAGCCTTCTATTTTTGGTGATTCACTTTTTAAGGCGATTTAAGGAAAATAAGATAGCCATTACTGAATATGACTTTCTTATTAATAAATGCCTTACTTTAGTGGCTCAACATGCCTTCCCATGCCCAGAAAGGTCCCAAGATGGAGAGAGTCACTTCTCCACTCTCTTTTTACCCAAAAGGTCCCACCCCAAATAACAAAGGAATTGGACCAAGAATGCCAAGGGCCTACCATGATTGCTAAGGCAATGAATATCTTCGTTTGGGTAGCCTAATTTACTTGGTCCTTGATTTTCCTTTTCTTTTCTTTTAGAGGCAATATGAACAGCAAAACTAGAAGATTATCCTCCATTAAAAGAATCATTGCAAGGCAAGGGTATTGATGAAGAGGAAGAGGAAATGATGAGATAGACAAGAGTTAGCTGCCATGAAATTGCCATAATAAGACTACCAATGGTAATTGATGCAAATATATTGGATTCAAGTCAACCACTCTTTGACAACGTAAAAAGGAGTATGCTCATATAATGCAAGGGCTTTCACCTTGGAGGGACACTTTCCTAAGTTTTCATCCATTCCAAATCCCTATTTCACAACAAGGTGTCCTGCAAAACAGAATGAAATGCAAAGTGCAGCAGTGCCACTGGAGGTTCACTTGTCCAAGAACTCTTTTGCATGAATGATCATCGAGATGCAAACCAATAATAATACAAACGCATAGAAATCGTGAAAATAGTCACCAAAATCATGTAAGCATCAAGAGAAGAAGCCAGCCCCTCTCACCATTGAGCTATGGAAAGAAAAGCTATGGGGGGCCCATCTCCCCATCGCTGCCGATGTCAGAGGGTAAGATGGACCAAAACTACTTCGATATCAAAGATGCTAAAGTATCCATCAATTGATCTCTTTGACCAAGATGTCAATATAGTTCTCTAAAGGAGACAAAAATTCAAGGCAAATGTTGGCTATCTCCACTTGCTCTATAGTAAAATAGTAGTGGACTCCAATATGCTTTGCCTCCTTGCTGATAATGGGGTTGTCAACAAGTGTGATGACACTCTAGCATTCAGAATATAGCACTACACAAGTCCCACATGGGAGTCTAGTACCTACAACTCTACCAATAAACTCCTCAAGTAGATAGCCTCAACGGTACCATCATACAAGACTAGGTATTCAGCCTTGGCTAAAAGATGTAGCTACAATCTCTTATTTTCAGCTTGACCATGAGATAGGAGCCGAGCCCGAAGAGAAGATGTAACCGCGCCATGGAAGCAATGGATATTGAAGTTTTTGGTCAAGTCAAAAACAATATATCCATGCAAGGTTAATCATTGATTGAAAGACAAGCCATAAGAAATAATGAATATACCTTAACACAAGCATACATGGATGCCAATGAGATTGCTTTGGTGAATTAAAATATTGGCTAATAATAGAGATTGAACTAGAGAGATCAAGGCAAGTGTGAATGAGCCATAAGAGTTCCCAACTACATGATGATGCTTATGCTCGTCGAGGGAGCACCATTTGAGTCCTAGTGGCCATTGATTGTTCACCATGAGGGTAAATTAGATCAAGTAGTTGAAGGGGATACTTTTAGTATGACACAAAATACCCCAAGCATGCTACACAACCTCCCTACCCAATAAGGGAGAAAATCAAGGACAATCATCTCGAAAGTGGAGCTAAGTTCTGTCTTGATATATGCAAAGTAGATGCATATCGGCCCATGATCAACAAACCATTCACATTCAAAGGCATATAACTAGTCCCCCTCTAGTGTTAAATCTCAGCAAAAGTATATCTCCAAAGTTTTGCAACGTTTCAATATGGAAGGAGGGAAAACAATTGGGGTTCCATTGCCTCCATATGTGAAACTCAGTGCAGAGGACAGCCCTACATCAGATGATGAGAAGGCTGAAATGGCCAAGATACCATATGCTTCAACTATTGGCAATTTGATGTATGCTATGGTTGCTACACGTCCTGACATTGCTTTTGCAGTGGGAGTGGTTAGCACATACATGGCAACCCTTGGCAAGAAGCATTGGGATGCAGTGAAAGGTATTATGAGATACCTCAAAGGCACAAAGGAGTTATGCATCTGCTTTGGAAAGCAGAAGGCATCTGTTGTTGGCTTTACGGATGCAAACTATGCTGGTTATGTAGACTGCAAAAAGTCTACTTCTGGGTATGTGTTTACTTTCACAGGAGGAGCGGTCTCTTGGATCTCCAGGCTACAAAAGTGTGTTGCATTAGCTACTACAGAGGCAGAGTATGTAGCTGCCACTGTGGCATGCAAGGAGGCTTTATGGCTTTCACGTCTGGTGGGAGAGCTTGGCATCACAAAGTTACTTGTTCTCCATTATGATAGTCAGAGTGCTATCATGCTAGCATGGAATCCTGTCTTTCATGCAAAGACAAAGCACATACAGGCGAAGTATCACTTCATTAGAGATGTACTTGACAGCAAGAGCATTGAGCTTGTCAAAGTGCATACAGATAATAATCTTGCAGACCTTCTCACGAAGGGTCTTCCAGCAGAGCGGTTTGCTCATTGCCGACAAATGATGGGAGTTGGATAGATATATTTATTTCAGCTTTGTACATACTTAGACTTAGCTGATTCTTTTCTCCTCTTAAGGCACATTGCCTTTAGGCGGGAAGTTGTTGGGAATAAAGGGCCATCATGCCTTTTATATGTACACAGGTGTGAACACACCCTTAGCACATTGTACTTTCATACATATATCTATCTAAAACCTAAAGTGGTACTCTTGTCATTGTACCGAAGAACGTGTTCACTCTCTACTCTGCTCACTCGCATACTCTCTGTCTCTCTCACTGCGCATAAGGTCTGTCTACCTCGATGTCCATGCCAATCCTTTCCCTACATCTAGAGTACATCATGTGTGGATCATAAGGGAAGGAATGGAAGCAATGAGATTTTGAGAAAAGTATCCATTTCATGGAGCCAAGATTGAGCAGTGTACTTCAGCCCATCAAGAGCTTTTCACAAACCGAGCACCTTCGTTTCATGGCTTGGAATCAAAAATTCACATGGATGGACCACATGGATAGCATCCATCTGAACTATGGTAAGCAACCAAAGCAAGTAAAAGACAAAAGATGTGAAGCGAGTAGTGGAAGCAAAGGTCTTCTTATAATCTATACCATATTTTTTGCTAAATCCTTGCACCACAAGGTTTGCCTTGTATTTATCTAAGGTCTCATCAGCTTTGAGCCTAGTTCGAATAATCCACTTCATACCAATGCTCTTTTTATGACTCAAACAATCCACCAATACCCAAGTCCCATCTTGGTCAATGCTTTCAAGCTCCCTATCCATTATAGTGTGGCATTCAAGATGTTTGAGCACCTCCTGTCAACTTTTCAGTTTAGAGTGTAGCAAACGCTCAAGCAAGGTCAACCTTCGTATGCAAGCTGGGACAACCCTTGGTTCCATGAAGCTTCTAGAAGATTCAAGAAAATTCTACTAGAGCATATTTGCATCATCATTGATTTCAACCTGCTATGTGTCATTATGCATCATGCCATTTTCAACATGCATGTCATGCCATGTGGCATCCTCTTATAATGACATACGTTTCCCTTAACCTCCCTAGGCTATAATATAAATAGGGATCAAAGGCTGCAAGCCCTTCAATCTTGCTAACACCAGTTGTGAGGATCTTGCGAGATAAGTCCTCTTCCAAATCTTGTCTTGTTATCAAATCTTATCTTGTAATCAAGCCATGCCCTTGTGAGCATTCTCTTGTAGTCGAGTTATCTCACAATCGAGTTCTAGTTCAAATTTTCTTTCAAGTTCTTCTCTTGTAAGTTATGAGAGTTATCTCCTCACTCTCGACAAGAAACACTCCTCATGCCCATAACAGTTTGGCAAGACTCTCTTACCACAATCTTGCCTACTTGTGATAGAGTCCATGATAGAAGATATTGTTGCTTCTTTACAAAGCATCCAACAATAAATCCAAGAGCTTCAAGAAAGTAATGCAAGGCTACAAGCAAAGCAACCACAAGCTTTGGACTTAGCTATGCAAGACCTACAACGATAACTTCAAGAAATTCAAGAGACAAGTCTACATCAAGCCAAAGGTCCATTAGCTAGCAACCTACATGATCAGCATAAGAAAGAACCAAAGGTCAATCTTTCAAAGAAATTTGCTAGCACAAGGTCAAAATTCAGAGGTTTCCTCCAATGCATATGCAACTAGATCGTTATCCAAATGATACTTCTTGGGTCGGCCTTGTAGAAACTCTTCTCTCAGGTATCGCTCTTTCTTGGTTTGCCCCCTTGCTTGAGAATGAATCCCCATTGCTATATAACTTTGAGACCTTCGTACAATAGTTCTTTGCTACATTTGGAAAAGTAAACAGAGCAAGGGTAGTTGAAACAGATATTAGAAATCTATGCTAAGGATCGATTTCTGCCTTGATATACGCATTAAATTTCGACAACTCACATATGACTTAACATGGCACAAGGATTATTTTATTAGTCAATTCTGTTGGAGATTACAAGATTAGCATTTGATTAATTTAATAATCAAATGAGCAAATGTGAGATACACATGATTTGCAAGCAAGTTATTTTATAGTAGCGGACCAAGAACCCAAAAATATAAGCCAATGCCAAAGACAAGAGTTGTAACAAGTTATGCTTGTTAAGTTCAAGGTGGTTTCTGGTGTCAAATATTGGCTTAGAGCACTTTAATTAGTCAAAAGTGTTTGTGGTGACATTCGAGACCTTGCATCAATTAACTAATTAATGCCAATCTAAGGCTAGTAAGTACTTCAATATACTTGAGGGAAATTTTGGTTTAGCCATTTCAATTGTTGGCTAGTTAGTTTTTTTTTTGCAGAGAGATAATTGTTAAATTGATTTTCATAATTTATATTCCTAAAAGTTAATATTATGGGCTGGATAATGCTGAAAATTTAGTTTCCGAGACTAGGACTTAGCAAAATGTAAGTTTAGGAAAGCTGAATTGGGGCTAGAGGGAAAAGCAAATATCATTTTTGCATTTTGGAACTATTGGGCGGAGGTGTTGAACAGCTGCTACTTTCTTTGGGACCATTTTCTAGCCATTGGAGAGGCTAGTCAACCAACATTGAATTTGGAGCTAATTTATCTTCCACAAAACATGATTGAAGGCCAATCCTTAAGGAAACCAAGGGGCAATTTGGTTTGAAAACTTGTTGGTCATTTATGACAACAAGAGACAATTGAATAGCAATGGAGATTTAGGAAATCCCAATGTATTCCATCCAATTGGCAATGAAAGAAAAAGAAATACCACAAGGGATACCCATTTTGGGGCCAATAGGCCATTGTCCAAGATTAAAGAGGTAAAGTGAAACCAGTCTTCCTTCTTGGAAAGGATAGTAATTCCCTGATTAAGCACTTAACTACAGCAATCAACAAATGAATATAACTTTGAATGCACAAATTACCTTAATAATCTCAAACATTGGACATCTTGTGGGCCCCAAAGCTAGCACCCCTTCCAATATTTCTTCAACTTAATTACTAATGGAATGCGTACAAGCTGAGATTCATAATCTCCTTTGCTATTACAAAAAGCGTGTTTGCTGTAGCAATATTCACAATCAATTTGGGCCAATTGCCCCTTGATTTTTCACCCAGGACTTGCACAAATGAAACCACCAATTGGCCAAATGCTGCCCCAAGTTACAATGAATTGGTTGGCATCTGAATTCCCTGACAATTACACAAATTTCAGATACTAAATTCAATGTATGATGCCTTCACCAATTGGCATGGGTCCTAAGGTGGCTGTCAAAACCTAATTTCTGCAGAAATTTAGGGTTTGCAGCAAAGATCTCTCTACAGTCCACAATATTTGGCAGAGGTCTGTTCAAAATGACTGAGAAAAGCTAACATATCCTAAGAATGGGTTGGAGAAGGTGAGAGAAAGCCAAGATGAGAGAGAAATCCGATTTTCTTCACAAGAAGACTTTGAATTCTGTCTGTTGCCTGCTCCAGTCTGCATTTAATGCAATCACCTACTGCTAGGTACCTTCAAAATGATGTCACCTGATTAGTAATGTTGTTGCCAACCCCTAAAAGGTACCTCCTTGCTGTCCTCTACCTATTGAGACCCCCAGATGGCTATCTTATGCAACAAATTGTTGTTCTCTAATCAGAAAATGGACAGCAGCTCTCTTTCTCTCCCTCTCCCAAGCTATAAACTAACTACATGACTAAGACCCAGTCCCCCCAAAAACGTTTTCTCAATTTGCATGGGCATTTTTACCAAGTGACAACCTTCTAAACCCATTTCTCAACATTATTCAACCATTTAATTAATTTTCAGAATTAAACAATACCAAAAATTAATTTTAGTCCTTCTAACCCTACCATTAATTAAATGTGTCTATCCATAATTGAATTGGCTAGGCCATTTGAAACTTGGAGTAGTCTCCAATCTCTATTGACCCTTAGACTAACATTAATTAATTAATTAATGCTAGTCCCTAGTGTCACCACCGACACTTATTGACCAAATAACTATCCCAAAATCAAAATTGACACTAACTCCCAAAACCAACTAGCATAACTATCAAAACTTTTTCCTTTGACGTCCACTGTATCCTCGGGATCCTTGGCCTATTACCATGAAATAATTGCCATGTACATTACATGTGCTTAAACAACCTTGCACATTTGATTAATAACTTAATCAAATGTTATCAAAAGATTAAAGCATCTCGAAATTTCAAGTCCCTATGGCAGACCTCCCCCTTAAAATCCCTGCAATCATCCCTAATTGCATTGCATTGTGCCAAAGGAAAAGTATATTGCACTGAAACCTCAATAATGCATCACAATCACAACATAGTGCACTGTTGTCCAACCATTCTACATGCCCCAATTCTGTTGAGAACTTCTAACCACCATATACATAATATAAGACTAAAAATCAATCCATAGCTAGTGCTAGAAACTCATTGGATGCATCCATAACTCATGTTTCTCAATTGTTCTGACTATCAACCATGGAAAAGCATCAATTTAACATAAGCCATGGCTGAAACTATCAATGGCATTTGCTAACATGCTATTGCCCCCCATGAAACCAGTTGTAATCCATTGAAAATTGAGCGTAATCTGATCATCAACTAATCACTTGCTGATCTGAGAATTGATCACAATTTGCTGCCAACCCAAACTAATCACAAACTCATTGCAAAAACTGATGCAAAATCGATCCCAAAAGTGACCATAAACGATTCTCAAACTAATCAAAAACTTAGCTGAAACTTATCAAAATTTTTGTCTCAAAATTGAGGCAAAATTCATACCAAACTTATCATAAGCTAATGCAAAAGTATAGTTCCACTGCCCTAGTGAAACTTGTACTCATCTACATACATCTCGCACTGACTAGTATACTAAGTAGTGACCATATTGTCATCATAGTATTTGGATGCATGCTAGCTACATCTGAGTTCCACTACATACAAGAGCTGTCCACAACTAGTGGGCTGAAAGTGCTACTTCCCCCTTGAGCATCAGGCAAAACTCCAGACCCCTGCTGTCCTGAACTTGACTAAGTAGAAACAAAAGTTGACTCTAATTGAAAAGCATCTAGATAAAGCTGCAACAACTGAGGATGGTCTACCAAGTCATTCTCTTCCATCCATTTGGCCTCCATTGGCAAATAATTCTGAAATTTCACCAAGTATTTCTTGGAAATTTTATCTTTGACCTTTCTCTCCTTATGTGCCAAAATCTGCTGGAGTATCAAAATCTCATCCAACTCCTCAACCTCAAGTTGAATTTCAATAGACATATCCTCTTCCACATCACCATGAAAAGACCTTAACAACCTAAAAAGAAAAACATTGTGTATCTGCCAATGTCGAGGTAATTTCAACCGATATGCTACATCGTTGATCGTCTCCAACACCTAGAATGGCCCTTAGTATCTCGTACTTCACATCCGATAGAATCTTTCTTTTTCTTTCATCTTTTTTAGCCTCGTATTTTCAACACACATCAATACAAAATCACCCTCCAAAAACTACAAAGCATGTCTATGACAATCAATTGCCCTCTTTGCCTTTCTTATGATCTCTGAAGTGCATATTTTACCTTTGCATAGGCTATATATAAGTTTTCCGCATGATAGTTAACATCAAAGATCTTATCCATAGTTTGCAAGATAGGCCAAAGATCTTATCCATAGTTTGCATAGGCTATATATAAGTTTTCCGCATGATAATTAACATCAAAGATCTTATCCATAGTTTGCAAGATAGGCCCTCAACCAGCTCAAATGGAGCTTTGCCAGTGGAACTATGCACTGTGTTGTTATAAGCAAAACTCAACCAAGAGCAAATACTGCTTCCACTGTGTCTTGTGGTCTAAAACATAGCACCCCAAAAGATCTAACACTGTGGGATTTGCTTCCTCGAACTGACCATTTGTCTACGAATGGAAGGATGATGAGAATTTCAACGTGGTACCCATATTCTCAAACAACACATTCCAAAATAAACTAGACATCCGAGGATCTCGATCCTAACAATCGACTTTGGCATACCATGATACTTAAATATATACTACAAAAATAATCGTATCATATGATAAGCCTTTATTTTCTTCCTCACCGGAATGAAATGGGCTTGTTTGCTAAACCTGCAACTGATAGTCTATATCCCATCATTCTTCCTGGAGGTGTCTTAGCCAAGTCAAAAAAAAAGTCCATTGCGATGCTCTACCAGGGCCTATCAGAAACAGACAATAGCTACAATAACCACGATATCTTTTGCCTACCATACTTTACCTTTTAACATACGATGTATGTATTGACAAGCTGTTCTACATCATGCCTCAAAGCTGGCCAATAAAAGAAGTGTTTCACTGCCTTGATCATGTCACCGATACCTTTGTGTCCTACATACGGAGAAACATGACTTTCAATGATAATCCGAGCCTTAACTGCTTTGCGACACATAGTCATCCATGCATCATCAACAAAGCATCTCTTAGCACAAAGTGCTCATGTCTCTGGCCATTGCAAAGCTAATCATAAACATTAATTTCATACAAAAAGAATTTACTTTTCTTGTCATTAATAACCAACCTATGCTCACGCAATTCATTGAGCACAATGTCCAAGTGTCTTCTATGCTTAGCCACATTCTCTGAATAGAGAATCATGTCATCAAAGAAAGTGTCCACAATTCCTCTTTGGCCTGAAAAATTAATCCATTATATGATTGAAAGTGACAAGAGCATTTGTAAGCCCAAAAGGCATGACAAGAAACTCATATAGCCCACAAGTTGTTCTAAAAGCTGTCTTAGGCACATCTATATCTAATGATACCCATTTTTTAAATCTATACCGACTGAATATGGCTGCTTCCTAAAATCTATCCATAACGTTACTGATCTGAGAAATTGCAAAGCGATTCTTTATCATAATCTTGTTCAGAGTACAATAATCAATGCATATACACTATGAACCATCCTTTTTTTGCACCAAAAGCATTGGAAAACAAAAAGAAGATAAGCTAGACTAAACCAAACCTTTTTGTAACAGCTCATTCACTTGACTCATAATCTCCTCCTATTGTGCTACACTAACTCTATAGGGTGGCTGATTAGGTGGGCTGCTTCCAAGGATAAGATCTATGCCATGATCTTCTAGCCTTTTAAGCAATAGTTACACTGGAAGTGACTTAGAAAAGTAATTAGCATACATTTTCAAAAATGACATGCGATCCTTCTCTAACTTAGACATGTTTCCAACATTCTCACTATCATCTCTATCCTTGGTAAAAACCAAGTACACTAAAAGATGATTTTTCATTACTTTAGAAATGGAAGCTACAGATATAATAGAGACAAATTCACCTTTCAACTTTACATTAAGTGTGAGTGTCTTTCCCTTATGCTAAAAAGTGATACTTTTTGCACGAGAATCAATCACTCCATGCATACAATGACACCATGGCATACCAAGCAATACATCACAATCCTCAAGTGAACTCTTCGTTGTTCACATATCCCTGAACATGTAATCGAAACTTTTCAATGAGGGATGTGATAAGCTCTACATGGCCTTCACATGCCATTCCAACTTTTTCCATGGATCCCATCTCATCCTCTCTGATGCCTAGACAAGCTCCAATATCTACAGAAACAAAGTTGCCTCGTGCACCATTATCAAAGAAAATCAATGCATGATGATCCCTAATATTACCCCATGCTCTAGACAACTCAGTAGCATCATCATTGGGCTAATCACTAACAACATTAGGCACCAATCCCACTAATGTTTTGGGCTTTTTTTCTTTAGAACCTCCTTGATTTTCTAATTTTTCAGCTTGCTGCTCATTGGGACAATCCCTTGCAATGGATCCTCCTATTCACAAATAAAACATTTATTTGCAACCATCAATTCCCTACATTATGCCAATGTTTTCAAGCCCTTTCTTTGCTGTTTTGGGCTCTTTACAAGCTGCTTTTCAGATCTGCCCCTTTTCTTAGCCTTACACTTTCTATTTGGCTTCTCCCCACTCTCTAGGAAGCCCGAATCCTTCCCACGCAACAAAGTATCGACTGTAGCAATAGTCTCTATGAGCTGAGACATGCTAGACACTATGAATTTAATGCAAAAATCCCTGATTCCTTTCGGCAGCCCACTGTAGTGACGAGTTAGACACGAAGATCGAGACAGTCAGTCGTTACGCGCAGTGAGAGACAAAGAGAATGAGATAGAGCAAAGCAGAGAGTGAGCACGTTTGTAGATACAATGACGAGAGACTACCTTTAGGTTTTTAGATAGATATATATGTGTAAGTAGAAGTGCTAAGGGTGTGTTCACACCCGAGCACATTTAAAAGGTACGAGGCCTTTATTCCCAACACCCACAAACATATTTTTCCACTTGCTCATGAAGGGGTAAGGGGCGATAAGAAGTAATAGATAGCAATGCATCCCAAACTTTTTATTATATTGCTCCAAATTCCTACATTCCTTAGCATTCAACAAGCATTCAGGGTTGCAGCTGCATTACCAAACATGCTACTTTTTACCCTAGGCATCAAACCAATGCTGCCATACATAAGGTTTGGCACATTTCCAACCATACCCAAATACCTTGGGCCTTGTACACCATGGATTGGCTACTACATACCATAGGGATTCGTGCCATGCATTCCCGTATGCGGTCCTTGTCCAATCATGGTATGAAAAATCATGCTTCCACCAAAGTATCCTAGCTGCCCCCATCATTGCACGAATGCTTGGCTGTCCAAAATCCATTGGATTCGCACTTCCATGATGGCCTTGCATTAGCATTCCTTGCCCCATAGGTACCAATCGTTTCGCTTCATTAGCATCTTTGGGAGCTTCAAATGAAGGGTTTGGCATTACCTTCGATGCACCTTGTTGTCCCAAAGGTATAGAAGATGTCTTCTTACAATTATAATTATATTTGACAACATCTTTACTCACATTTTCTTCTTTCTCGATTGGACCAACAACTTCCATTCCACGCAACACTACTCACCAAGACTATCGAGAGTGGATCTTTCAATCAGAGAGTACCACGAGCCTTTTGGACTTACCATTGATGAGTCTAGACTATGTGGATGTCATTCTTGGCAGGCCATAGTATTTTTATAGATCTTCGTCACTTTTGTAGACTATAAATCACACTCCTTTCAATTTGATGGTTGGTTTTATGTAATAAAGGGTTCTCCACCCTCCAAGATCACTAAATCTGATACAAAAATAATCAATCTTCGAATTCAACAAATATTTTTATTATCCAAGTGTTCTTACTTATATTCCTTTCAATGAAAAAATTCAATTATCAATATTGCAATGTAATTCTTTTAGTTTTAATTTTATGTTGATAATAACTCTAATGTGAATAAGCATTTGGATCTGTTATTGCTTGTGTTCATTCATGTGTTTTTATTCTAATGGACTTCCATCGTCTAGCGGTATATTGGATCGTAGAATGAAGAGGTTGCTTAGTAGCCACCTTGTCTCTCAACAACCATATAGATTTAGCCCAAAAAAAAATGACAATATAGCTAGGCAACTATATAATTGTTTTTAAACCTAGTAAGTCTTTGTGAAGCATCGATTATACAGGTCTCAATGAAATCACCATCAAAAATAAATGTATGTTACCTTGACTAAATGATCTTATTGATTGGCTGTATGATACATGTTACTTCACTAAGATCGATCTTAGGTCTAGATATCATCAAATATAGATCGCTCCTAAGGATGTCCCGAAGTCTATGTTACCTACATTGTACTATCAAATTTTAATCCCATCTTTTGGATAAACAAATGCTCCCACAGTTTTTCAACAAAATGAAGAATGGCTTATTTCATCTGTAACTTGAAAAGTCAATAGGCGTTTCCTCAACAACATACTTATTTGTAGTAAGTCATTGGAAAAATATGCGAACTATCTGAGCATTATCTTATGTTTCTTAAGATAAGAACACTTGTTTGTAAAACTACCGAAGCGTGTATTTTTTCATATGGAGCTTATGTAACTTGGTCATGCCATATCCATTGATAGAATCCAAATTGATTCCGAGAAGGTTAGAGTAGTGCTTAATTAACCTCTCCAAGGACCATTAGACAAGTAAAATCTTTCTTGGTTTTATTGGTTTCTTTCAAAAGTTCACCACAAACTATGCTAAAATTATTAAACCCTTAATTGCTTTACTTAATGATATATTCGAACCAAGAAAAAGCATATTACTCCACCAATTATTTACACTAGTAAGCTCAATCAATCATTTCAAACATTGAAACTGCCAGTTACTATTACACTAATCTTACAAATTATATGTCTAGATAAACCCTATGAGATTCATACATATGCCTACAATTATGCTATAGATGGTGTTTTTTATCAAGACAATCTACCTATCTTATTTGAGAGCACTGAGCTCACAAATAACAAGACACATTACGTCACTCGAGAAAAATTTGTTAGCAAGCATCCATACACTTTAAAGTTTGGTGTCATTACTCATAGGGCGCTCGGTTCATTATTTGAACTAACCGGCATTCCCTTAAGTACTTCTATGATCAGCCTAATCTTCATGGCTGCAAGGCAAAATGAAGAGAGCTTATGGAAAAGTTTGACTTTGAGATCCGTTACTAAAGGGTGCACAACTAATATGGTTGTCGATACCCTTGGTTGAAACTTTGAAGTCAATGCCTCATCTTTCTCAGAAATCTCAATCGATTTATATTTTTCCCTCAAAGGGTGTTGTCAAAACAATCTTTCTTAGTTCGATAGGATCTAGTAATAAGTCCAAGATGGACCTAGTAGCGTATAATGCTTTGGCAGTTCGAACGTTCAAAAGTTGGCTATGGAGAGAGATTGTGGAAAAGCATTCCATTCATAATGGATTATTTTAAACAAAGCAAAGTGCATGTGCTTGATGATGAGGATATTTGCAAAAAGATTTCAAATAAGTATCATTGTGAGAGTGTGCAATGGAAGAGGAACACGAACAGGGAGGGAGAAGCGAAGAGAAAGACAACAATGAAAGAAGAGAATGAACAATAAATTTGCACTGAATCTAAATGGAAGTTGAATACAAAGAGTGGACTCCTTACACATAGCCCAAGGCATCAATAAGGGGACCAGATCAGGCCAGCAACATTAAACTCTTTTGACTGATGCAATTCCGCCCTCTGCAACTCTGTCAACTAAAATACTTCAATCCTCTTCTTTGTTTGCTGAAATAAATCAATACATAACTCTTCTCACTAAGAAAATTCAGCATCCAAGGTATGTTTCTTGCATAAGTCTGGATCCACTTTGAAACTCTATTTTTGGCATGGCTAAAATATCTGTAGTAGCAGATTCTATACATGATAGCCCATATACTCTATCAATACTCTCTTTATCCTCCAAATAACTCCGTCTTCTCAACTCTTTCTCTTTCTTACCAACATACTACTAGAGCTCTATTTTCCTCATAGTCTTCTTTTCAATGCGTATTCATAAGCTGAAGCATCTCCTCTAGTTACATAAGATGTTTGCATGGTCCTCAAGAAGCTTCTTCATACCACCCTTACCAAAGTTCAAAGTAATTGGCATACCTATCTCAATCAAGCAGATTTTTCCATTCTGTCCCCAAGAAACCAAGTTCTTTCTCTTGGCATCTCTAAATGACTCACACAATCCTTGCACTGATACTCAGGACTATCACAACATTTGCATCTCCTAACATATTCCTTTCTAAGTGGAGCCCAAGAAGAGCTCGCTCTGAATCTTCTTTTAAAGACATTTTAATTTTCAAATCTCTCATTTCTTTAATCAGTTCTTCATAAAGATCTTATTTACCTAAAGTAGGAGCAAGTACTATAGGCTATGATCTTGGTAGACAAGTCGGTCACAAAGGAAGAACCATAGGCTATGGAGTCCTCAATTGTTCGTGGCTACGTTGCCTCTTTACAAGCTTCGAAACAGCTTCTTGAACATCAGCCCAATCAGCCTTTAATTCATTTTCCATTGAATTGTCTTCTAGGAATTTCTAAAGTTCTGCCTGGAGCGTAGGATCTACTACTTGTAGGAAGAGTAGACTTTCTCAACAAATACAAGCATCTGTTCGGTTGCACTAAGCTGATCATATTTCTGCTCAAATTCTCTTTGTAGTTCAATAATACATAGACCTTTTCCACTCCTCACAACCCATTCCAAGAATGAGCGCTTTGTTATGCAATCCGAATCCTCTAAGAAAAATTCATCTTTTAAGGCTTTCTTGAAACTTGCCCTATCATATAAAGTGAGAATTTGATTCCATGGTTCAAAAGTAACTACTTTGATGAAGTGTCATGACATCTCATTTACTACATTTGCAAATTCTAACTTTCCTTGAAAGACTTGAAGAAATTTTGAGATGTCTTTTCACCAAACCTCTTCATTTCGGTAATAATTGCTTGAAGTGCCCTTAAAACAACTTCATCGTGTTTTATGCTTTCATAGGTCCCCACAAAGTCGTGGATTTCATGTGTCATATCAATATTTGTGGTGTTGAAGATGCTTTCTCTACTCCTGACAAGTTTTGCTTCATGCTCGCTATCACCCATCTTACTAATTTTTTGTAGCCTTTCGCTTCGGGTTTACCAAAGATGTCAAGGATTAGGATGTTTAGCCACGATCCGTTCGGGATCAACTTCAAAAAGACTGGTAGGATACGAGACAAGAAGCAAAAAAATTATTCCAAGAAAGTCTTTGTATTATGAAGACATAGTATACAATGAACGAATTCAAGATACCTTGCAATCCATCTCTCAATCAGTCACCTCTCTTGGCAAGAGGTAACTTAGTCCTGGTTAAGACCCTTCACACAATCAGTTTCTTTGTTTTGAGCTCTGATGTGATTTGCCCAAACCTTCTCATTCATCCATGATTCTCTTTGTACAACTCTATCCCTAATTTTCTTTTCAAACACAAAAGCTTGCTTTTGACTTCCTTGCCTTTGCTTTTGCTTTCCTTGTTTTCATTTTTCTACAAACCCTACATCTGGCTACAACTTGTTTCGCCCATAACTTTGTTATGTAAACTCCAAATATGGTTATCCAATTACTCAAGATAGTCAAAAGAACATTGATCTACTAGCCAACGTAGACAAAATTACGAAAATCTTCTCAGAATATCCAAAAGCAACACTTCTCGTAAAACACATCACTATTTGATAGTTTTGGTCTTGGACGACTTGTCCTATCCAAAATAGGTCCTTGTATGTATTTGGATGCATCCAAAGTTCTCAATAAGTCATTCGAACTTAATATTGGAGATTTAGACTATTTTGATAGACCAGTTTTGCTACCTAAAAATCCTATAAACATCTTGTTCAAGTTCACCATAAGCACATATTCAAAATACTTGTATGGATGTCTTTTCCTTGCTCTCCCTTCATTGAACCTGTAGTCCTACGACAACATATTGTCCCCCAAAGCATTGGCTACTCCATCAAACTCTAAAGGGAGCTTATAGAGCATAATCCCCACAAGGTGGGTCTCTAGAAGGGCAAACTACATGTAACGAAGCTAAGCTTGCGCTTCTGTAAAACGGAGTAAAAATGAGTAAATAGTATTCTTTGGCTCAAACTTCATCTAATGAAGTTGGCCATAGATGGTAACTACACGCATTGTCGAGGGAGTCGCATACATCATCTAAAACTTTGTCCATATCGTTGAAGCTGTCCTACATGAGGTGACCACCGATAGAACCTCTTTAGAAATACAATAGAGAAGAGAAGAATATGCATGTGCATCATCAAAATTCTATGTAAGCACAGCTTCCTCGTGCTTGTCGTGGTTCCAATCGTCAAGAAGAAAGGTGGAAAACTGAGGATAATCAATAGCTCTAG
Source organism: Lygodium microphyllum (assembly GCF_053477565.2). NCBI lineage: Eukaryota > Viridiplantae > Streptophyta > Polypodiopsida > Schizaeales > Lygodiaceae > Lygodium > Lygodium microphyllum. Next base: position 4,861,555 of record NC_141137.1, on the reverse strand, counting down.
AAACCACATACCGCAATCTCGTTTGCACAAAACGTGCTTTCGTAACAACAATCCAAGTTAAATAATCAAGGATGTGAAGTTTCTCATCAATAGAACAACATGGAGGAACCATCTAGAGAGGATAGAAAGAGAAGATAAAGAATAGAGAGAGAGAGAGAGAGAGAGAGAGTGTGTGTGTGTGTGTGTACAATCAAGCACAACACAAACTACATGAAGTACAAGTTCACACAGTGTCAAGGGAAGATAATCACAAAACATCTGCAAAATCCAAGATAAGCTGAGTGAGAACAATCAAAAAATATTGTTAGAAGGCTGAAATCACCCTTGTCCATCCTGCACAAGCAATAAATACATAAAACACAGCTGTTGTAGATCAAAATGCAGACTCAAGCATTAAGTGCAGGCATCAGCATTAAAATATTGCAGAAAATCAGAAAACACAGACAGCTGATTGAAAACACAGGCTGCAAGGGGCAGAAAATCACGCCATTTGCAGCAGGGACTGGTTGTCCAGGCCGCAGCAGACAGTAAAAGCCAGATCAGCACCAACAAATTGGGAGGGCAGACTATCCACAGAATAAAACAGCATCCAAAGCCCAAACACAAACATTTGATACCATGTCAAAAGTGGGTGCAGCAATGGAAGTGTAGAAGACTGTTATAATAGACTGCACAACACAAGAGAAAAGAGAAAACAAAAGTGGGTGCAGCAATGGAAGTGTAGAAGACTGTTATAATAGACTGCACAACACAAGAGAAAAGAGAAAACAAAAGAACACTACAAAGGGAAAACTGGAAGATATACTCGGGAAACGGAATCTATATACCAAACACGAGATAGTTGCATACAACAATGAGTCATTGGCTGCATGGGAGCTCGCACTGGCTCCCTATCTCCAACAAGGCCTACACTGGAATCTACAAATGATGAGGAGGAAGCCTAAATAAATAGGCCAAAAATATGCCATAAATGTGATTAGGTTGGCCAGCAATAAATGCCAAAATCACCATAAATACAATAATCACTAAAATGCATAGTTGTCACGTACGAAAAGTACGGTATGATAAAATACGATACTAAATGGTACCTTAAGATTTTATAGGTACGGTACGATATTAGTACGAAAAAAAAAATTAACTTCATTATTTTGAACTATAGATGATAGAACAAATGTTTAAAGTCTAAATAGCAATGCTATTGGAGTATATAAGATGAATATTTGAGGGTAACACGCCAAAACCTCAATGACATATGCCGTATCCACAACATGCGCTACAACTTACAAGTACATACATAGGAGTGGATACATCATACATGAATGATCATACAAATAAGAGGCATGTATGCTTGAGAGAGAGAAGGTTGAGAGAGAGGGAGAGGCGAGAGAGAGAGAGAGAGAGAGAGAGAGAGATGAAATGACATGAGATGCTTTATTAACGTCTACAAGAGGCCAAAATGACCTGTGAGACCAACAGTTACCAAACAAACCACCAAAGGTTTTGGTAAAAGATTTATGAATTTTATTATGATTTTGTTTGACATTGCTAAGGCTAAAGTAGCTACCGATGGTACATTCACTAATTCGTGTACTCTCAGAAGGTACATTAGACCAAGCTATCCTCTGGCCTAGTTTTATTAGCAATGTGTACTAATGCTTTGGGTTGGGTGGTGCAAAATGAGCTATGAACAAAGGTAAAATCAATAGGATTAAGCTACTTGATGATTCTCAAATGGTGTTGAATTTATTTATTGATGACACTAACATATTGTGAAAAATGATGGAACATCAATTAGAAACATTTGGAACTACTTGAATACCTTATGTATGGCCTTTGACTCTAGGATAAATCATAACAAAACATGTATTAGAAGTCTAATCAAGCTTCCACTCACTTTCTTGGTTGATCGATCAAGGCTACAAAATCACCACCACCACCACAACAACAACAGTCAACAACCCAAACCACCACCAACAACAACAATCACGCCCCCCCCCCCAAAAAAAAAAGTGCTTGTTTTTTTGTACGAATTCGTACGGTACGGTACGGTACGAACCAGTTCGTACTACGTACGAGTGCAACTATGCTAAAATGTTTGGCCCACTAAAACACATGCCCAAACTCACTCATGAGCTGACAAAACTACTAACAATAGGGCATTCTAGCATACATCAAACTTTAGCCTTGATTGCATAATATTCTTATTTGCCACATATGGGGACTTTGGTTGAGCCCTACATGTATTGAATTGACATTGCACAAACAACCAAGCATCTCACATCTTGATAAATTCCTGACAAGTGGAGTAGCGTTTCAATGGACTTTGTAGTTAAACTATTACATATGAATCAAGATCATGATGTAATTTGGATTGTCATCAGTCCATTGATTCATTTCGGCAACAGCAATTCTTAAAGCCACAAATTGGCTAGTTCTTTGTTGAGCATTTGCATAAATTATACGGTTTGCTTGAAGAAATATTTAATGATCATGATTCTAAGTCATGGGCCATTTCCAGCAAATGGTCTTCCAAAAATTGGAGATTGAATTGTATGTGTCATCCTCAAACATCCTAAAACCGATGGACAAGTCGAGAGGACAAATTAGACCATAGATGATATGGTATGTGCATATTTCTTTCACAAACAATCTGATTGGGAGTGTTATCTTCCTCAGATTGGGTTTGCTTGTAACAATACGAGGCATTCGGCTACTAGGTATAGCTTGTTTATGCTAATGTATGGTTATGAGCTAAAACCACCGATTGCCGTCAAGCTCAAGGGGATGAAAAGGTAATCTTTAGTCAACTTTCTACATGACATGCAAAAGATATTGATTTAAATAGCTATACATGAGGCAAGCACATAAGAAGCCTTCCCTATAAACGTCTATTTTGCCAATTGGCAGTGGGTTACTATAGCACAACTTCTAGACCAACAAGGTTACATGTTAATATCCAAGGTCTTTTATGCTACAAAATTCAACCGTTAACGTCTATATTGTCTATGCAAAAAGATCCCTCAAAGCATCACATATGAGATTCTCTCAAAGATGAGAGTCAATAGATCTACAATAGTTCCATGGTCACCAATACCCGTCAACAATGAAGCCTCCTACATTGGTCCATCTTTCATCGATGCCTCTTAGTGGCTTCAGATCAATACCCATGTCTAGCTCACATGCAACAAAAGCAAAGGGTGGAGCGTCATGCACAGTTAGAAAGGCAATCTTCTCTCTCCCAAGTAGAGGGTCAGTTGCCTTTCTTAGAAAACGATAACAACTTGCCGACATACAGATCACATGCATCAATATTGAGAGCCATCTTGTTAAAAATGTTAGTAATGGAAGCAAAGAAACATTTTTGTAATAGACTAAAGCCACAAAGAACATGAGAACTTGAAGAGAATATGCTTGGGAAATGAAATCCATATATCAAGGTTCAAAAACAATACAAAGGCTCAGACACTAAGTCACCAACTATGTGCATAGTCTCTCTCCCTCTACTTGGAAGCAATCATACTGAAAAATGTGTATCTAATAATTTGCTAATAGTGGGAGAGGGGCAGCCTATAAATATGCTAAACTAATGGCAGATAGGATGACCAATTGGTTAACAAAACTAGCATGGCTTGCACACCCATCACCTTGGTCAAGAAGCATTTATAGCTTCAAAGAGAGGTGAGAAGCAGAAGACAGAAGGCACTATGTTACCATTGTGGCAAGAAGGGGCATCTCTCAAAGAAATGCAAGGAACTAGTAGAATTGCAGAAGTTGAAGGAGAAGAAGGGTAAGGATGTCAAAAGTGGTGCAGCAATGAAAGTATAAACAACATGCTGAAATAAACTACTGAAACACAAGACAAGAGAAAAAAGAATGAATGAACACAAATACAGATGAGAACTCAGATGTATGCTCAGGAAACGGAATCCATATCGAACACGAGACAGCAACATACAATAGTGAGTCACTGGCTGTGTGGGCACCCTGGCACCGGCTCCTTTCTCCCTAGAAGAATCCACAAATGATGGCTGAAGTACCTAAAGAGGAGGAGGAGCCCAGCAATATATAGGCATAAAATGGGGGGAGCAATAAATGCAGTCGGCCAGCATTAAATGCTCCCCAACCCTAAAAAAGGGCACCAAATAATGCCCAAAAAATACTACAAAAAGGCCACAACCTCTACAGCACAAGCTCACACCTAAGCTGACTAATCTACTAACAAAGGACTCCTCTGACAAGTCATCATCGTCCTCGTCTTCAAACTTTGACTCCAACTCAAGTCCAAAGGTAAAAGCCAAGGCTACAAAGGGCTCCTTGTTTGTGATGAAGGCAAACTCCGATAAGGCCTCCTCTTCTACCTTCTAGTCCTCGTGTTATCATCCCTCGTGACTCTCCAATGTTAGAGAGTGTGAGAGGGTGGTGGTGGTGGGGCATCCTAGCCTCATCGATATGCAATCGTAGTGGATCTAGAATGGGCTTTTGACATACATTTATTGAAGTCCAACCATTTGAAATCCTGGAGCTATGATCAACATTCATATCCATGATAAGCAAAGTGGTCTTTGCTCCTTGTTTGACCTGATATGAGGGGATACTTTGGCAATTTGGATGAAGGTGAGAAATCCATGGTCACGTACACTACTGCAGGGCATGGGTTACACGTGTGGGGATATTACTATTTATAATTTTCAGTGATCAGTGATTGGTACAATTGGCATTGACATTAGTATCTATTCAAGGTATCTTGGTGGTGGCTTGCACACACATTGCCTTAGTATACATGGTACTATCTGTTTGTCATTGTTGTATGTACTATGATGTGTCATTATTAACATATATTTTATTGTACTAATCACCCCTGATTTGAGAGAGGGTTCTTGCACGGTACATCTCATGGGTGTGCAGTTTTGTGGATTTCTAGTTTTATACCAAACCAAGATAGCTCAAATAGTCATTAATGTCAATGTCGATGACACAAATCCTTGATCACAAAAATTATAAATAGTAGTATCCCAATGCTTGTCACCAATGCCTTGCAATAAGGTACATGACCATGGATTCCCCACCATTGGCCAAACTGCCAACATGTCTCCTCATGTGAGCTCGAACTAGGAGCAAACACCACTCTATCAAGCAAAACAACCCATCATGAACAGGAATGTCAATCCCAACTCCAAGATTTCAAATTGTCAAACTTCAAAAAGCACATGTCGAAAGCCTAATCTAGATCCACTACACCTACATATCAATGAGGCTAGAATGCCCTATCACCACCACCATTTCATGCTCCATCTCTAACACGAGATTCATGAGGGATAACAACACCACTAGGACTAGAGGGTGAAAGAGGAGGCCTTGGTGGTCCTCGCCTTCACCACAAACAAGGAGCCCTTTGTAGCCTTGGCTTTCGCCTTTGCCAAAGGACTTGAGTCAAAGCCACCCTTGTGTTCCTTTCAAAGATCCCCCTTCTTGCCATAATGATAACAACGTGTCTTCTTCTTCTTCTTTTGCTTCTTACTGCACTCTAAAGCTACAAATGCTTCATACTTACCACCATATAAAGATAGTAGCCTCACTTGTAAACAACAAGAAGCCTCATACTCAAGCAACATAGAGGATACATGATCAAAACAAGCCAAAAACACAAACTTGGCCAAAGAGCAGATCTGCAAAAAAAGGGGGATTGAAAACGTTTGCAAAATAACAAAATAGTTCACTATCCAGCAAATCATCACAATTTTGTGAAAACAGCAGTAGATCAGTCAACATCCAGGCTGGATCAGCAAAATGCAAACAAATTTTACAAAGACCAGGCTGAAACTTGAACATGCAGGTGAGAACAGCAAAACGCAGGCTGGCTGGGGCTGCAAAATTGCCACCCAGTGCTCTACTCAGGTGCCTAGACCTGCCAGGGTGTAGATAGCATAAAACACAAGCTATTGCAGCAGTTTATGCACAAAGGGACTTGAAAAAAGCTGTCAAAAAACAGCAGCCAGCACTAACACCCAGAGGAACAAGCTCTAATACCACATCAGAAAAGTGTGCAGCAATGGAAGCAAACAAACATTGCTGTGATAGAGTGCGAGAACACAAAAAACAGAAAGAACACTGCAAAGAACAAGAGAACACAAAGAGAATATGCTTGGGAAACGGAATCCATTCAAGGTTCAAGAACAGTACAAAGGCTCAGGCACACTGTCACCGGCTGTGTGCACAGTCTCCCTTCCCTCTCTCCACCCAGAAGCAGTTATGCTGAAGGATGTTCATCTTATCTGACAACTCACTGACAATGGGAGGGGCAGCCTATAAATTGGCTAAAATAATGCCAGATAGGAATAGGACGATGAGTCGGCCAGCAAAAGTAGCGCCCAAAAATACAAGTCGGCTACCTCAAATAAACTTTGGCATAAAAATAGGGATGCACATGACTGTTTAGACTCATAGACCCATGAGATATACTTTGCTAACACATCCCTCCTTCAATATCCTTAAACAACAACGATGGAAGAAAATTTTTCACTACACGCCTTCTTGTCCGCTTCTTCACAGCAGCATTCGTAGAAGTGCAGGCTTGCATAGTCATTATAGAGTTGCAATAGGCATGTACCATTGACATAGCTAAGAGGAGATGGAGATGGATGTATGCAAGGGCCCATCTATGGTTTTGCAGCATTGGTGTGGCAACCTACAAGTCGCAAACCATTATAAAGGACAAAGAGCTCCTATTGAACCAACTTGCGTACACGCTTTGTATTGTATCCATGGATTTGCAGTGTTGATGTACCAGCCTACAACTCATCAGCCATTATGAATGACATAACGCTCCTATTGCACAACTTGCTTACATGCTTTGTATTGTATCTATACTCCTAGAGGAAGCATTCACTTGTGAAGCCTCACTTTTGGTGGCAAGATTTACAACACATAGCCATGAAAGTCTTAGCCCACAATTACTCTTCCATGTGCATGTTAGAGTAATTGGAGCACCTATTCTCTCATTTATACAAAGCATACGGCAAATAGAGACGCCAATTTATTGCTGCACCAACTTGTGTTTGACACAAGTGAAGCTCTCGATATGCATGAGCTTAAGCAAGTAAGAATCAAGACTTATGTTCACTTTTTTAACTTCATGTTTGACACAAGCGAAGCTCTCAATATGCATAGGCTTAAGCAAGTAAGAATCAAGACTTATGTTCACTTTTTTAAACTTCATGTTTGCAACATGTGCATGTCAATGTCAATACTCTTACCCTTTGCTAACATCAAAACTTTTGGCACCTTCAAGTTGATGGCCAACTGCTTCGTAGTGTATATCAAAAACTTGATAAGGATGAGGAGATGATTTTCATTGAGTTACATAGAGAGCTGATAGAAGCCAACACTCGTGACACTCAAACTGAATGTAGACACGGTCAAGGAGTTTGGGTAGGTGATGGCAAGGGCTTGATCATTGGACACCCTTCAATATCAACAAAAAGTGGTATATAGACATCCGTAGGAACGGCTCTAGTAGTTGCAATCATACCCCTAATGATATCCCATTACCTAGGGAGTTGTCATTTGATCATAATTGTAACCTCATCCATGAGAATGAATCCGAGAGATTGCATTGTCCACCTCCAAGGAGTCATCTTCGAACTCTCCTCATCAGCACTTCGATGTAGATAACATTAATGATGATAGTGATAGCTCACCCTATGCCTCCCTCTCCATCCATTATCATACAGCCTAGGCCCTATACTTCTCTTTTTTTACCTACTTCAGGTGCAAATGCCATAAAGTTTTTGATTTGTTGCCCTCTTATACTCATTTTACACATGGCACTGTTATTTTGGCTTTAAACATGTATTCTATTATCTAACATCTAAAATAATCAAGCTTCTCTTTTCTAAACATCCTTTTGTCATATTGTACACTATAAAATCTTAAGATACCAATTAGTATATCGTATTATTGAAACATTAAGATTCTAGATGGAGCATTCTACAGTTATCACACAACATCCCAAAGCTCTTCTCGAAAAGCATAACTTTATCATTTGTCTTTAGATTGATTTCATATCACTCCATGTGATATATTCCAATGGTTTTACTATTTCATCAAAATATTGCAGTAAATGAAAGAAAAGAATAGTACAACATGATAAAACAATGAGCAGGAGATGCAATGAAATGGCATAAGAAATCCATTGGTAATGACCAATGAAATAAAACCAACATATAACAAGATACCATATAGAATGTGATCCAATCTCCACTCTATCTAACATGTGCAAAGAAATCATACAATGGAGTGTGAGTGTCACATTCCCACTCCTTCGTATACAGGCACACATGTCAATTCTCACAAGGCAAGAGATGAGGTGGTGGTTGTGCTTAAACAGCCCCAAAACATGCTTATTTTAGCCAAAACCCTAAAATGGGGAGCACATCAAGAGAGTTAAGTGGGAGAGGATCTAGAACCCTAATTTTCTATAAATTGGCAGCCAGCCCTCCACTCTTCCCTTAATCTCGTTTTTGCAGATTTCAGGTGCTTCAGCTTGCTGCCCACACCCCGTTCGCGGAGAACATCTCAACCGAAGCTGTCCATTGCTATCTCCATCAATTGGCACCTGATTTCCTGCCCTCTTCACGCAGTTTGGAGTTGATTTCATTCAGTCGGGTGACTGTTGTTCCTGTGCAGACCTGCTGCAGTACAGCCTGCCACATCATCACAGTCCTGCTGCCTACGTTTTCAGTCTTTCTCTCTCCTGCACGCTGTCCTACCTGCGTTTTCAGTCTTCTCTCACCTGTAGGCTTTCCTGCCTGCATTTTTAGTATTTCTCTCTCCTCACTGTTGCCTGCATCAGATCCAGCTTCTCACTGCTGCGTTTGCTGGTGTTCAACATCCAAAGGCTACCTTGCTGCAATTCGAGATCCGTTTGTACAATACACTCTCCAGCTCATTTTCCCTACCCTAATCCTTAAGATACAGGAGTCCGATGTTCAGTATTCATTCACTGCATAGTGTGTTTGCTGCATGAGCATCGTATTATTCAGTAGTTATATCACTTCATTTATTCACTGTGTTCATTGTCTCTGAGTTACCCTAACCCTAAGAGTGTTCTTTTATCAATCTGTGCTTTGTCGTACGGTTTCTGTTTATGTTTGTAAGTTAGGGTATTTCTTAACATGGTATCAGAGCCTAGTATTCTCTGAGAAACCTAGGCCTTTGATCGGAAAGCTCTACACAAAGCTCTACACAAGAAGCAAGAACAACAGTAGGTTCAAATGACTTCAAACACAACAACACCAATTCAGTCTTCAAGACCAACTATGCCGAGAACCGAGCAAGAGTGGGCTGATCAACTAGCTCCACAAAGTTTCAACATGGTGGATAACGCTTCTAATTACATGAAAGAACAACTAGGCAAGCTAACCTCTGAAGAATATAAACTGATCATAGCTTATAGACGAAAGAAGATTGAGGAGCTTGGATTGCCCTTCAAGAAAATCTCCTAAATGAAGGTATACATTAATTCCATCTTACCCTTCACAATCTTATGCCCCACATCCATCTTACTCTACCTACTCGACACCTCATGGTTCTAGCTCGTATTCTGCCAAGCATGCATTTAATGACAAGGCTCGTTTTAACAGGTCAAACTTTACTACTTGGTCGAACTTGATGAGACATGTCCTTGACTCCAAGAACCTATGGGATCTTATGCAGGGGTTGGAACCCCAACCCGATCTCGCACTTGTTCCATACAAGGCTCTCCACTCATGGAAGGCTAGGAATGCCTTCGCTATTATCGAGCTGATACAGGGCTTAATGCCTAAGTTTCATTCTCAGCTTCATCATTTTGACTTAGCGTCAGAGCAATGGGCACACTTGACTGACCGCTATGCGGCTTGGGATAGGACCCGTCGTATTAATCTTGACCATGAGCTTCGCCTTTTCAAAATCACTAACCGGGACGACTTGAAAGTCAAGTTAGCTTAGTTTCGGCGTCTCCTCGCTGGATTCTCCACTACGGGGACTCCTAAGTCCTCTGATGATCAGATCACATTGTTCCTAAACAAACTACCTAGGAAATACTTCAATTTTGTGGAATGCATAATTTCAAAACCTACCATGCCTACATTCTATGAATTTGAGTGTCAGTCGTTGCGTTACACACGGTTGTTCGATCAGTTTCATATGAATTCCTCTTCAGAGGGGGCTCTTGTTGCTCATTCTTAGAAAGAGCAACAAGGGAAGGAAAAACAAAACCAAACCTCCACTCAAAATCAAAATCAAAATCAAAAGTAAATTAATCTGGGGAAACACAAGGAACATCCTAATCTCTCAAACCGTGGTGGCAAAATGTACCTCAAAAGAATAGGTATTGTCAACATTGTCAAAAGGCTGGCCATTTTGACGACAAGTGTCAATCAAAGCCAAGAGGCACAGAACCAAAACCTAAGTCTCAAACCCCCGCAACTCAGTTGGGCAACCCCCTCTACAGGAGAGGCAAGCTGATGGCAAGGGGCAGTTTAAAGGTCAAACTCACACTACCACCACACAGCCATCTCAATCAACAACGTTCTCAACTCTAGAGGGCTTGTCTAACTGGTCTGCAAAGTCCCACATCATCTCCATAGAGACATCAGATGCAAATCTTGTCCATATCTATGAGTTGCCTCCCGACACGGTTACTGCAGAGGCCCACTCGACATAGCTAAGCACTTCAACTCCTATTTGGATTGTGGACAGTGGAGCTACAGATCACATAACTCCTATAGAGGACATCTTCCATACCCGAGCCCCTGCAGCTGGGCGGGTCCGCGAAGGAAACAACTCCTCGGTCAAGATTCAGGCACAAGGTTGCATCAATTTTGCCACTAATAAGGGTCCAGATCTGGCTACACTCGACAATGTATATGATGTCCCTGAGCTTAGGGTAAACTTGTTGTCTGTTCATCAACTTTGCCGGTTGGAAGGAGCGGTTTTCTTTACAGCAACCACAATCGAGATGCTTGACTCTCTGACTAGTTTAGTGATAGCTCGCGGTGAGGCAAAGCCTAATGGCCTATACCACATTGACACTTTCTTACCGAGCCAACAGCCGAGGGCTCCGTGTTTCATAGCTTCCAAACCTTAGCCATCTCTCGGGAGCCTACGAACAATGACGTCTTTGGCATTTTCACTTAGGGCATCTTGGTTATGACTCACTTTATGAGTTGTCACGCTGTGAGCTAGTTGAGGGCCTTCCACACCTAAAGCTTGCTTGAGATGTCTGTAATGTTTGTCAGCTCGAGAAGCAGCATCGTATCCCATTTTCTCAGCAATCCTCTCATAGAGCTAAGGCGCCGCTTTGATTCATGTTGATGTTTGTAGGCCGACATCCACTGCTGCCTTGAATGGCACACTGTACTTCTTTTTTATAGTGGATGATCATTCTAGATACTTGTAGGTGTACTTCCTCATCGATGCTTTCACATACTTTTCTGCTTGGGTGCTGCTAGTTCATAACCAGACTAGTCGCCGTGTCAGTTGCATGAGGAGTGATAGCGGTGGTGAGTTTATCTTCCACGAGTTCTCCAAGTTTCTACAGCAACATGGCATTTCTCGCCAGCTGACCTCTATCAACTCCCCTTCTCAAAATGGAGTTGTAGAGCATAGGAACCGGATAGTCATGGAAATGGCACACTCTATGCTGTTCTCAGTAGAGCTTCCTGAGCACCTTTGGGTCGAGACTGTTAACACTTCGATATACATCCTTAATCGGTGCCCAACTACGGCTCTTCCTCAAAAGGCCCCATATGAGGCATTCTCTAGCTCTCGGCCTGTTATTTCCCACTTTAGAGTCTTTGGGTATCGTACGTACACATGCACGCTTGACGACAAGATAGAAAAGCTCACTCCATGCAAATCTTTTTATTTTTGTGGGATATTTCTCTAAGGCGAAAGCCTATTGTTTGTTTGATCCTCGGACAAACAAGCTGATTGTTAGGCGGGATGTCATCTTTGACAAGAGGGATATTGTGCAATCTTCTACACCAAATTCCGATCCGATTCCTTCTTCCACATCATCGGAGATCGTGCCTATTGAGCCTGGTCTACTTCCCGCTCTTGACCTTCATGCAGATTCTTCAGTTCCTAGCTCCCCTTTGCCCGAGCTATTACCTCACTGGTACCAGCAAACCTTGCGGGATTCAGGGATCCTACCACCAAATTCCACTACGGAGGGACCTAGAAGACCTGCCCGTGGCTTGCTCCTCAGGCATCATTTGCGTCACTGTTTACAGCTGATTACATAGCGTATTCTAAGCCGGATACATGGCAGGATGCTCTTCAGCACCCTCAATGGCGAGCAGCCATGGAGAAGGAGCTCGAGAGTATTGACCGAAATGCGACTTGAACATTGGAAGATTTAGCTTACTCAGTTAGCATACTCAGTCAGTATTTCATAATACCTAGGATGTCACATTGGACTACATGTCTTCGTGTGTTGCATTATTTGCAGAGTACTTTTTCTTATGGCCTCACATATGGTTCTGGTTTATGTTTGAAAGGGTACACTGATTCTAATTGGACAGGAGATCCTGACACGGCGTTTCCATGGCGGCTACATCTTTACCTTGGGTACGGCTCTCATTTCTTGGTCCAACCGTTAAGCAGGAGACGATGGCGGCTTCCACGGCCGAGGTTGAGTACCGAGCTCTCTTTGATGGCACCGTTGAGACCATCTGTCTGAGGAGTCTACTGGCAACACTTCATTTACCATGTGACTCTTCCATAGTTGACTACTGCGACAACCAAAGTGCCATTGCCCTTGCGGGCAATCCAATCATCATACCACGGACACGGCATGTGGGAGTCCACTTTCACTTTTTCAAAGAGCAGGTTGAGCTAGGCACTATTCGCCTAGAGTTTGTGCCTTCATTAGATAATTTTGCAGACATTTTGACCAAAGCAATCAACCAGCTGGTTCTTCAGTACCTGCTACCCAGGATCAGCTTGGATATACCCTCCCCTACTTCTTCAGCTTGACGGGGAGAGGATGCTTCTCTCTTGCTTTCCCTTCCCGTTTGAGAGGGGGGGCTTCTAGTCTTGATAGTAACAGTGATGGTGCTTACATTTTTGAGACAATACATTCATTTATTCTTTTGTATTGTATTATGGGCATTTGTAACTTCATCCGCACTGTCAGGATGACATGATTGTAAAAGGGCACTTGGACAAGTGAATAATTCCCCTGCGAGGACACTGTCCAAGTGGCACCGTTGCATAGCATATTGCATGAGCATGTCCTCTTGTATCTCCCTTTGCATTACCCCATGCACTGGCATTCTGTTCATGTAAACAGGCATCTGTGCGTATTTATCCCTCTTCGGTCTTTTGGAGTGGTTGACTCTAGGATCCACCATATTCGTGGCATCTCACATGGCAGTTTTCCTAAAAGTCACTTTCTCTACCCTTGCTTGCTTGCTTTGCTCGTCTTGCTAAGCCCACAATCATCTTTTTTGCCTCTACATATATTCACCACATTGATTAGCACACACACATACTTTTATCATCCTTAGGCACTTATCCTAGTTAGTGTGAGGGATTGGCTTGCTAGTTTTGTGAATGACTTGGGTTTAAAACTCTCTTTATTCTTTCTTATCTGTCACTTAATCGGCCGCTTTCCCTATATTTCTTATGTATTTTCAAAACCCTTTTTCAATCCCAAAAAAAAAAAAAAAACACAACAAACGCAGTCCATTGTTGTATCCATCCGCCTTTGTAGGACTTGGTAGGCCCTTGGACAGGCGACCTACATTCTTGGTTCGATGCCCTGGCCTCTCCGGGGTGATCACTTGGGCTCCCTTGGTAAGATAACCATCGCCTCTGTAGTCTTGGTAGGCCACTAGGTAGCCGACGAGCACCCTTTGTCCGATGCCCTGGCTACTTTGGGGTGGGACGCCTTGGGGTAACTCAAAATTTAGGCTGGCCTACTTTTCTAGCCCTGTTTTGGGCCTGAGAGGAGGTGTTGTGATAGGAAATGCACTTAATCACTTAAAAAGCCCCAAAATATGCTTATTTTAGGCTTATTTTAGCCAAAACCCTAAAATGGGGAGCGGATCGAGAGAGTTAAGTGGGAGAGGATCTAGAACCCTAATTTTCTATAAATTGGCAGGCAGCCTTCCACTCTTCCCTTAATCTCGTTTTTGCAGATTTCAAGTGCTTCAACTTGCTACCCACACCCCGTTTGCGGAGGACATCTCAACCAAAGCTGTCCATTGCTTATCTCCATCAATTGACGCCTGATTTCAAGCCCTCTTTACACAATTTGGAGCCAATTTCAGTCAAGCGACTGTTGTTCCTGTGCAGACCTGCTGTAGTACAGTCTGTCACGTCTTTCTTGCCTGTGTTTTTAGTCTTTCTCTCTCCTCACTGCTGTCTGCATCAAATCCAGCTTCTCACTGCTGCGTTTGCTAGTGTTCGACATCCGAAGGCTGCCTTACTGCGATTCAGAATCTGTTCGGAGTACGACACACTCTCCATCTCATTACCCCTACCCTGACCCTTGAGATACAGGAGTCTGAGGTTCAGTATTCATTCACTACATAGTGTGTTTGCTGCATGAGCATCGTATTATTTAGTAGTTATATCACTTCATTTATTCACTGTGTTCATTGTCTCTGAGTTACCCTAACCCTAACTATGTTCTTTTATCAATCTGTGCTTTGTCGTACGGTTTCTGTTTATGTTTTTGTGTAAGGGTATTTCTTAACAAGGGTGTCAAGGTCTTATCTCATGTAGTCTAAAAGATACAATGGCCAAAGGAGTTCTTATGAGCATGCAACATATCCCCTATGAAAAGACCGCCAATAAGCAACCACCATGTAAACACCTCTCTCTCTGTCTCTCTCTCTCAATTAATCACATAGAAATACGAGTCGCGCCAAAGAAGCAAAAGAATTTGTCATATATATAATAGTAATTTAGCACTAATACACTTTTTAGGACTCATTTAAAGAGACTTAATTATGGGGTAATGAAAACCCTAGATTTAGTTGCTCGATAGGCCATTGCATGTGATCTTATTAATATATGGTGATCCCTTATTATGGTCCAATATGACCTCTCTCTCTTAGAAGCATGGCCTTTTTATTCCTTGTTTGAAGGGTAACAGATATATATATCTACATAAAGCATTGGTGAGCATGTACGTTTTTTACACCATGGATATTCTAGTGGATACGCTCCACTAAATGCACCTTGGTGAGGCATCATAAATAATGAAGCAATAGCTCCCCACGAAGATGAGAGAAGAGACAAAAGAAAGACCAAACCCTCCCTCACCCATTGTACCATCCACTTGTAAGTCAACCATGAATCCAAAGTCCTAAATCCTAAAGCATCAGCATGCCCTAAAGTGCCCCCAATGTGGAAAGGACATCGAAACCCTGCCATGTCAATATCCTCCATAGAGTTACGAGTAATACATCCACATCATATATTTTTGCTTGGGCATAAGCATCTACATTAGAAAATTATAGTCGCCAGATGTAGTGTAAATGTGAACACTACCACACGGGGCATGCTCTCTCTCACTGGTGGGAGAAATGGGAGGTGTGAATGCAATATCACTAGACTCAAGAACCCTTCACTCGAGCCATTGGTAAGCTCTTAAGTGAACCAAGATAGAGGCCATTGTGTGATACTCCATGTTGGCCATGCATAGACCTACCATTGCCACCATTTGCAGCAGCAAAATGTCGTATGTATCTTACAGCATAACATCTCTTTGCCTTCACATGCATGGTCATCCATCCACAACCATGGTGATGGACATAGAGACACCTCTAGAGGCCAGAGAAATCCAACGTACACACTGAAAAGTTATATGAAGTAACAAAGCACGTGCCCAAAGCTCCACGAGGTGTGTCTGGACAATGAATCTCTCCATCATATACATTACCTTGCAATAGGAGAGAAGCAGAAAATATCATTTTAGTCTCATATATCAAGCCATTACAAAATCGCACACCCAAATCAAATACTTAAGGCAACAATTGTATATAAATACCCCCTCTTAACTGAACAAAAGAGGGAACAGTCCCATGGAAACAACTGCAAATGAGAAAGACTCCACACGTGAATGAGCTCAAAGTTCAAAGATGCAAACTAAGCAATAAAGACGTCCACGCGGCCCAATGAACATGGATGTGTGTCAGGTGCGAAAGCATGATGCCTCGGACGATGAACCCACGCCGTCACGCCGTGGTCACCAGTCAACAAGCACAAGTGGCACGCAACACATACATCGACATTGATATTCAGCGCAAACGCTACCTTGTCATGTCGCTACGTGGCTTTGTCAACCTGCCAACACAGCGCAACACGACGTCAGGACAGTAGCACCTCAACGAACAGGGCACGCATTGCACAGCACGCCGCCGAGCCAAAACTGCCGCGTGTCCACGCTAATCGAACGCACGACACGGAAGAGATCGGTCAACTTCCCACGCGACAAACGCCAAATGATGTGCGATCGACATGCCAAAATGGCAATGCACGCAGCAGTGAGCACACCCTCTCTCGAGTGGCGTACTCTCCAACCAACCATAGAGTGCCGTACAAGTGGTATAAAACTGAGCACCTATGATATGCCCAAATAATAGCTGCTATCACCAGATCTGTTGGGGCTTTTTTCTATAAGCTCAAGTCAAAAGGCATTTGAGAGCTTTGATTGGAGGAGGATGGTGGAGCACGTCAGGATGGTGAGTTTACACCCTGAGCAAATAGGCAGTGTTGTGCATCCATTGGCATTCAGATTGAGCATGTCAACGCCCAACACCAGGATCCTCCAGTACAACTGTAGCCAATTCACGAAGTATTCCTCAACCGTGGTTGTTCCAAGTATGATTCCTTTTAGGCTTCTTTTGGGGAAACGCTGTCTATAGCTCATTTTAGGGTCTTCAAATGCAAAGCTTATGTACACGTTCTGAATTCTATAATCGACATTCCAGAAAGGTTACAGTTAGCAAGGACATTGTAATCCTTGAGAGTGCCATCTGATGCACGAGTCCATCCGGAAGTTCTTTGTCGACGAGCGGTGCTCTTGAGAAGGCACAGCCCTCGCTTCACAAGGATCTACCCCTTCCACCTTCGCAACCAATTGCATTTATGACAATGTCGCAGGAGACAAATGAGACAGAGGAGAGTGGGTCAAACTAGATGCATGACCAAGAGGAGCCAAAAGCTGGCAAGCCCACAAAAAAGGTCATTCTTCCGAGTTCCACGTGGTTCAAGCCGCTTACGAAATAGGCGGGCGTTCAATCATTCGCCCAGCCCTATAAGACAGTCGCAAACAAGTCACAACATCAGCAACCTGCAAGGGCATCTCTCTCCTCATTTCACATACACACGTCATATACCCACCAACACATTATCGACAGCTTATAAGATTTATTAACACGTGATCAAAACAAGCATGTCATCCCATCCCTATCCCTGCCCCCTCGTTCCATGTTTTTATGACCCAGAAATATTTAGGGAGCCGCTGGGTGTCTAACAAAAACATAGACACGAGAAGATCCACCACAAGTCTCTCCTTCGCCTTGGGATCAAGTATTGAGCAAGGCTAAATGAGACCAAGGTTATACTAATTACTTTCCCTAAAAACAGATTTAAAAGAGCGAATTAAGTTATTCCTGAATTTTGAGGTTCGGCAGTACAAATGCATGCCCAAACTCTACAAAAGGGGCCAAGATGGACGGTCGCTTCCCACCGTACGATCAATACCTATTGGCCATTGCTCCCACGACCAATTTTGCAGACAAAACACAACTGCTGCTGCTGCTGCTGCTACCGCCGCCCTCTCCAACTGCTCCAGGTCATCACGACTGCTAATCCAGCCATCCGTTGCTGCTGCTGTCATTACGCTGCTCTATCTACACAGAAAACAGCAACCTGCTGCCTGGCAACTAATTCATGCTCAGGCAGCCTGCAACACAGCTTCCTACAGGCAAACGCAGCCCAGCCGAAACACAGGTTTCCCTCTCATGGGTATCCAAACAAGGATCTATTTCACAATTTGGTGCTGCCCAAACTTAGAGTGCTGGTTGGCTACTCACTTTCAGGATCCTTACGAGTGGCATTGCTCCATCCTGCTGTTTGTGGCATCTTCGGACTCTGCCTTCAGCGCCGCACAGCCCGGACCATCTCTCCCGCCTTCTATTTCGGACCCTCATCAGCCTTGCTCCGGCGTTTTTACCTGAGGCTTTGTACCTTGTTCTACTCCTCATTTAACGTTTCGTAAGACCTCATCGTTGTATTGCCTTTTTCATGTAGAACGTCAGCACTCATTCGTTCTTAGAGTTCACTCATTCTTTCTGCAATTATTAGCCCACTTGTCTCAGACACGGTATCACAATCTCGAATCCTCACTCAGGCACTATAGCGCAGAGTAGCAAAGCAACAGCTTAACGTCACTCTTCCTTTCACGCAGGTAGAATACAAAGCCGCTTGCTCTGCAGCTGTGGATGTTGTTTGGTTGAGACCGATACTATGTTCATACCACCACAAGCACATTGACTTCAATACCATTATGATCAAGAGAGAATCTTGAATCAAAAGCTTGAGCTTCCACATTGTTCTATGCTAGACAATGTTGCCGAAAACTTCAAGAATGCTCTCCTATTGCCGTCGCTCCTTTCTCATTTGTATTCCTGGGAGTTCAGGCACACCAAAGATTTGAGAGGCTTTGGCAATCATGGGCGTCTCCAGCCCATCTATAATAACTCAGTAAGGGACATTGCGTATCCTTATCCGCCCACTTTCATTTTGAGCCCCTAAACACGTGGAAGTTGGCACACTGGTCAGGGTCAACGAGTCTTACGCACGTTACTAGAACGTCCTACCATTTGGATGACTACCGACTCCGTCATTTTGTCTCCATTCTTCCAGACTCCAGTCTTCTTTGCTCCCCGTGCCTTCAATGCAAGTACATAATGTACCACATACAAGGCTGCCATTGTATCACTTTCTATCGCTTTGTTGATTATTCATCATCTTTATCAGGTCCGTCTTGAAGGGTTTGGAAATGATGTTGCTTGAGGAACATCATGAACTCCAAAACTAAAGAAAGAATGGGGATGAAGGGGGATGGAAGACACCCGACGACCTAAGGAGTGACACTTCCGTCTGTTGCCGAGAAACTGTCCGCTGAGTCGATGTGTTGCTGAGGAAGCACTGTCATTAGGAGCGCGGGTCACGTAAGAGAACAGGAAACGCCAACTGTAGGAGAATACAGGCAAAGGGCAACCTCATTCAACTCAACCTGAACCTGCTGAGATCAATCACTGTCCTTAGTTGATCGACGAAAACTGTCGCAAGTCAACGCCGGGATCCAGGGCGAGTGCACGGCACAGCTTGCCAGTGCTTTGTAGAGAATCGGGAAGACGAACAAAATTTCGGTCGCTTACCTCAGATGTCTTCCGAGATTGCAGCTACATGAACGAAATGGATCTCCTTTGAATTTACTCTATGTCGTTCGATGTCCCGTGCCTCGGATACAAAAGTCTCACCCTGAATTTACTCTGTTGTTATTTTCAATGTTACGTGCCTTGGACACAAAAGATCGCCAAATCTATCTCGACGGGAGTCCGACAGCTCCACCGGAGCGAGCATCACAAAGCATAGCAGGTGTCTTAAATCTCTTCAAGCGCGAATGCCATATGGTGTTATAAAAGCGGAACGAGAGAACCCGAAGGGGGGCGAGGGGGTTCGAGAGCAGAGTCTAGAGATATACACTTCTGTTTTTCTTGGAAATCGAACCAGAGGCATACCTTCTGTTTTCTTGGAAAATCGAACCAGAGTCGCACGCTTTTGTTTTCTTAGAAGTTAGAACTCCACACGCACAGAGAGAGAGAGAGAGAGAGACGCGCACACACACGGTAGAGAGAGAGACACGCGCACGCACACAGACACGCGGGAGAGAGAGGAGGTCGCTTACTCAGAGGAGGAGTCTCAAGATCTTGATGATGATAATGCTCTCCCGGCAGAGAGCGACTCCGCATGACTTGAAAAGGCGGAGCGAGCAAAGGGGGAACAAAAGGTCATAGCAATGGCGGATCGCTGTTGTTACTTGGCCACCAGTCAAAAGAGGCCTCCGAGGGGAAGAAAGCGAAGGGGAAGACGACGACGAAGGAGGCGGAGGAGAAATAGAGAGGCAACAGGATAGGAGGAGGAACATGATTAATAGGAAGGAGGGGGAGCTGGTCATTTTGAAAATGACA
The DNA here is from genome assembly GCF_053477565.2 of Lygodium microphyllum. Lineage (NCBI taxonomy): Eukaryota > Viridiplantae > Streptophyta > Polypodiopsida > Schizaeales > Lygodiaceae > Lygodium > Lygodium microphyllum. Next base: position 4,841,297 of record NC_141137.1, on the reverse strand, counting down.
GTGACGCCGAGCGACGGGAGAGTTTTACCTGCGTCTTCTTTTATCGCTCCCCCCAACCCCCCACTTATTCCTTTATTCTACGGACGCCGCTGTTCCCATGCCGCCTATCACGCACTCAATTGTTTCTGTAGCCGCTCCCCCGCGCCCCGAAACCAGCAACCGGTTTTGAGTGGCTCTGGCCCGGTTGCGGTTTTCGCCTCCGGAATCCAGATCTCCCCAAACGAGGTTTTGGGTTCCATACACACACCCTCCTCCGGCTAGTTTATTAGATGGCTCATGGTGACCATGGCTTTAGAAATTTGTGATGTTAGAGGGTTTTGCACTTTCGGTCTCTACTCTTTGTCATAAACAACTATGGAAATTTGGGAACTGATCTATAGCTTCCAGTTGGAAAATGGTTTTCTTCGGAACACAAGCTCAGTGTTTTGATTTAAAAGTACGATGAGAAAAAAGGGTTCATTCATGTCGAATTCGGCAAAGGTGAGAAGATTAAGATATTTTCTTGTTAACCAAACATCGTTTTAAGAAACGAAGATGTTATTCTTTCTATAAAATAGCTTTTGAATTTTTCCACAACCAAAAAGGAACCTAGTAACATGAGCAACTCATGAGGTCAACAGCATAGCTTAGCTGGTTAGAGCTCACTACTATGAGCATGTGTGCATGCATTCGATTCCCAACTCCCGCAAAGTATTGGCCTGTCCTCATCCATCGAAAGGCATATTTAACAAACGCTTTTTTTATTAAAAAAACATGAACAACTCCTATGTCTCGTAGATAAACATCTTCTCATATTGGCTATTGATCTCCTTGGGGTCACTCTCACTAGCCCAAGGATATCAACTAAAATTCTACAAAATGGGTGACCAAAATAGCTCACGTAATGTTTGTGTGGACCCATAAAGGAACGTATTTCCAAATTGGCCAAGTTTCATCAATGAAACTCGCCAAAGGAAAGGATGCCTTTGACTTTCAAGCTCATGGTTAGGTTAATTGACATTTTCGAACAAAATGAGATGACCAAAAGTGAAGCAAAAGCTCTCAATATCCAGTCAGTCGACCTTCCTTCCATAAGAGGCTAGAAAACATCACTTTTCCCTATACAATCACAAACCCCTAAGCAAAGAAACACTCAAAGCCACAACTTCACGTTTCCCGCTCCAAGTTTATTTATTCTTTTCTACTTGCCTTGTGCAGTCTTGGGTAGCTTCCCCCTCTAGTCATGGCCACTCAAGCTTCTTTATATTGAAATTGTGTTGGAGATCATCATTGTGTTTAGCATGTTCATTTATTCTTTTCCACTTGCCTTGTACATTCTTAGGTAGCTTCCCCCTCTAGTCGTGACCACTGAAGCTTCTTTATTTTTGAGGCTATGTTTGAGATCCTCATTGTGTTTAGCATGTTTATATGGGGAAGATCGATCGGTGTTGACCTTGTGAGTCAAATCTCCCCAAAGTACTTGATAAAAAAACTTGAACAACATCCATGTGTCAATGCTTAAACATTATGGGCACAAAGAGTGAGATTATGGAAATATAATCAAATCGTCTATGCTTATTCAAGCTGATGCTCCATTGATTGCCATTACTCACCTTCTCAAGTTAATAGTTGTTATTACTAAAAGCAACCCCCATAAAGTAAGGACACTTAAATTGTTATGGAGAAGATATTATGAAAATATAGTTAAACTAACCCCTCTTTATTCATGTTGTTGCATAGTTGATTGCCGTTACTCACATTCTCAAGCTATTATTTCTATGACTAAAAACAAATCCCATGATTCAAGGGCATTTAAAATGCCATGTAACAAACACTCTAAAAAGGAGTTTAGATTGCCTTTTATGCATGGCCCTACCTTTGCATTATACAAGCCAATCTCCCAAAAGAAGAGACTCCCTAGCTTTGCATTATGCGAGCCAATTTCCCAAAACACTCACGCTACCATGTTATAAAAATAGAGCTTAAAAAGTCACTTGTACTTGTTCATAGCCCCACCCTTGGTATACTCCATGATAAATAATGACAAACTTTATTTCACCCTTGCTTGGAATGGCAACTTTTCATAGTTAGCATGTTATTCTCTAGATGTATCTCACTTTATATACTTTAAATAACTAGGCCTACACCAAACCCTCTCTAAGGACAAGTATAACTTTCTTGCATATTCCAACTCTTAAACTCCCATGCAAACGATATGTATGATTTTCTTACATGCTACAAAATTTGTAAAAGAATTGAATGATGCACGGAGTGGTTGAGACTCGCATGGTGATCGAAGCCAATATATTTTTGCAATCAATGTGTGTGTGTGTGTGTGTGTGTGTGTGTGTGTGTGTGTGTGTGTGTGTGTGTGTGTGTGTGTGTGTGTGTGTGTGTGTGTGTGTGTGTGTGTGTGTGTGTGTGTGTGTGTGTGTGTGTGTGTGTGGAAACTAGAAGGAAGGAGGCATGGACCAACAAGAAAATTGCAAGCTACAAAAGACAATTCATTTTGTAGAAGGTAGAGGGCACCTGGAGCACTCACTTTCATAAATTGGATTTGCCTTTCAAGATCCACCAACTCTTTTTGAAGTCTTATGGTTGCACTGTGGGTAGCATTGAAATGGATATCTAGGAGCGCTTTTTTGGGCTATACGTAAAGGTACATTAGAAAACCATGTTATGACTTTAAGCCATTGTACACAAACACATGCACATATAGTAGATATTCATACTTTTGTGTGTGTGTGTGTGTGTGTGTGTGTGTGTGATCACATTATATGAACATTGACAAAATGAAATGTATTTAGATCATATTTCATTGGAAGAGATTCAATAAAATATTGATGAGCTTGCAATAAGTTAACATTTCATAGGATTGTAAATGTGTTACATACAAATAGTTGGGTGGTTTCAAGAATGCATTCTCTCATTTAGTCACACTCAACTCTACTTGTCCTTCTCATATGTACAAGAACATCCACATTTATAGTAGCAGTAAAAGAATAATAAAGGTTCTAAAAGCATGCGTTTATACAATCTTGCAAAAGGTATATCACAATGATGTTTATTAAAAATTGGAGATAACATCGAAATAATTTAAAGTTACTTGTTTTGAATTCGATTAAACCATCCAATTAATGTATTTATCCAAAGTTAGAAGTAACATAGTAGGAACTTAAAAGTTACTTACTTTGAATTTGATTGAAAGAAAAACTACACTAGTGTTCCTTAAGCACTTCACACGTGCGAAACGTTATGTCACTTCGCAACTGTTTCACACTAAGCAGGAAACTGCTTTGCGAACCACACATCAACTTCTCTTCCCTTCCTTCTTCCCCACACACTATATTTTGCGTTTCTCATATTTTCTAGTAAAAAATACTTGACTACTTTATGGCGGCTTATCACATGAAGCTTCCACAAAAATAACATCATGAAAGCAACAAACTTATTATTCATGCACAACGAATGCTAGGTTGCTTCGCACCACCATGAAGCACACACATTGTCTTACGTTTTTCTCATCCTTTTCTATTTCTCTAAACTTTATTCTCTCTCTCTCTCTCTCTCTCTCTCTCTCTCTCTCTCTCTCTCTCTCTCTCTCTCTATATATATATATATATATATATATATATATATATATATGTATGTATGTATGTATGTATGTATGTATGTATGTATGTATGTATGTCCAAACTTACCATTTTCTTGTATTATCTATTGGTCACGTAAAGCATTGTCTCTTTCACCTATTCTCTCTCTCTCTCTCTCTCTCTCTCTCTCTCTCTCTCTCTCTCTCTCTCTCTCTCTCTCTCTCTCTCTCTCTCTCTCTCTCAATGATATTAGTGTAAATGAAGTGATGTAAGGGATATAGAAATTCTCCAAGATACGTAGAAAAGAATCAAAATGTTATATCTATGTTTAAGGTCTTCATTGTTCTTGGAATTTTCTATTTGTGGATAGAAATAGAAAATACAACATAAGATTCAAAAATAATTTTAAAAAATGTAACATAAAGTCAACTTTTTGGAAAGGCAATAAAATTAATAACTATAGACATTGAAGACAAAGTGTAAAACATGTCATTGGTCCAAGTGGTTATAGCTATGAGACAGACAAAAAATTTAAATTAGAATGCTCATGTATGTGTTGTGTGTGTGCATGTGTGTGTGTGTGTGTGTGTGTGTGTGTGTGTGTGTGTGTGTGTGTGTGTGTGTGTGTGTGTGTGTGTGTGTGTGTGTGTGTGTGTGTGTGACAGAGGACTTTAGATTTTCGTGTTTAAGACTAAGGGTAAAATATGACATTAGTTAAGTGTTTATAGCTTGTGCAAGGGTGAGTATAAGACATGACATTAGTCAGAGTTCTAAAGTCTTTATAGCCAAAGAAGAGTAAAGGTAAGACATCACATTAGTCCAAATGCTTCTTAGAAAAAAAAATTTGAAATTATAATGCTTCGTGTGATATTAAAAGTGTTACTTGTCACATCACTCACAAAGGCATATCTCGTTACATCAAAGAAGATAATGATAACACATTAAAAAAGAGTAGTCAGAACTGTCAAGCTATAGCACATGGAAATAAACTTACAAATTTTTCAAAATATATACTTTCTCTCAATTGCAAGCATCAAGACTATGATTCATTTGTTGCAATAAGGCATGAAATCTGCAAACGCTCATTTTCAATGAGTGCACTTCTTGTTATAGCAAGTAAGCTTGCTCTTGCATTTGCAAGAAATGTAATCGACAACCTTTATTGCAAATCATAGGTTATTGGTCATCTCCATGCCCCCAAAACACAAACCACATATCATTGATGAGCACATTAGTTAGCCTACTTGTTTCACAAACAACTCCAAAAAGAGTCTTCACTTCAACCCTTCATTTGGTCGAGAGCTGCTAAAGTACATTTTGTGTGTGCTTGGTTTCATGCACAACTTCATGCAAACCTTTGGCTTGTTCATTCAATTCTGCCAAAAACATCCCAAGTGCACCATCAACATGTCTACACAAACTTGTCTATATCTTAAACAACTCTTTCATCGTGCTTTCCAAGGATTCAAAAACTAGAGAACTTGGAGTTTGATTAGCTTTCCTCCCATTTTTTATCATTATTGTATGTTTTCCAAGTAATTTTTTTGGTCCCCCTTCTTGCTTCTTTCATTTTATGCACATTCACTTTCTTGGAGCCTATATCAAGACTAACATTACATATAGGATAAAATCACCTCAAAGGTCATATCAAATGATGATGAGTTTAACAATGATTCCTTTGGTATCTTGTAATGTATGACTCCATTTTGTGAATTAAAACCATGAGTGAGATGTACCTTAATACGAAGAGTTAGCATTATGGGATGGAGATGTCTATAGTAAAAGGAAGTATGTTATGCCTGTAACACCTCAAATGGCTTGAGTGTATGATGAAAGCAATGTCCCTAGCATGGACATGGAGAATATGCATGTAGATGAGAGACGCATATCATAGGAGAGCTCTCCAAGCCATTAGCAAGATTCATGACATGTTCACAACCAAGAGAAAAAGAGAGGTGTGGTAGAGGGGAGAGAGAGAGAGAGAGAGAGAGAGAGACTCATAAACGTGGCAATTGCATGGAGATTTGAAAAAAAAAGAGAAATTTAATGCCTTATTGTTTTCAAATCTCCCTGTAGCCTTAAAATTCACAAATCTCATATTAGCCTTACTATTTAGGTTCGAAAGCAACATGGACGTTTCGAGCAAGTTCAGAAGAGATAAAAGGTAGAATGAAAATAAAGAAGTATAGATATGACATGTCATGTACCCCAAATTAAACATTAGGTGGCTTAATTATCTCTCCACACATATTGTAATGCATATAGATTTATCAAATTCTCAAATGTGGCATTGGATATGGGCATTTAGCTTAGCACCAAAATTCCATGTGTTTCCAAAAGCATCTACTTGTTAATGTCTAAAAAGGGTTAAAATGATCATCTTGGAAGAGACGGGGAGTGGCTTCTCACAAGCTTGAGATCCCCAATCCCAACTTCAAGCAATAATATATCTGCATTACAAACGGTGATTATTGTTTATGGACATTAGTGATGCATTTCAGTGAGGGTTTGTGTTATTCATAGTAGCATGCATGTATACATGCATATGATGGATAATAAGTTTGTTTATTATTTATTTTATGTCAATAATAAGAGAGGGAGAAAATGGATAATTTATTCTTAACCTCTTAGGATTTAGATTGGGAGGGGCAAGGATGTTTTGATAAGGTGAACACCTGGGTACTTGTTCTCACAAGGATTTCTAAGGGGAAGTTCTAGTAAGAACCAAAAACTAGTGCACGCCAGATGAATTTCACTAAAAAGCCCCCTCTCTTGAAAACTTCCTCTTCTTGATTCTTAGTCAAAAATCTTACAGCTAATTTGGGCTTATCAGGTGCTTGCTTTTAAGGATAGAATCCACAATGGTCACAAAGGAGAACAAGTCCACCACAACCATTATGAAACCGTGCCAATGGAGGGAGGTGAGGCTTGGCATAGAGCATCCCTCACCCCCTCCACTCTTTTTTTTCTCATACTTTCTTCTTGATGTCTTACTTTGGCAATGAAGCTCAGCAATACTTTTAGAGCACTAATCCACATGTGCTTTAGCAATGACGCTCTACAATACTTCAAGAGCATTGAGCCACATGTGCTTTTTCCTTATTGGCAAAGGAGCCCAAGTTTTCTTATTTATTATTTCTATTTGTGTAGGTGCAGTTGTCAGTAATATGATATCGAGCTCATTGTTTTAGACTCGAAAGGATCTTCTAGAAACGGGTCCTTCTAAATCCCATGATAGCATCAATTCAATGAGGATAGACAAAGGTAAAATGCACCTACATGTATTACACACATGCACATGATATAAGCAACCGATTTTTAAAGTGCATCATAGCTTTTGTTGTGTGTTTCATTTTGCTATTTGCTGTGCAAATGAAATTTCTTCACTCTATTTGGCTTATAAATCGGCCTAGTTTGATACTTTGTTGTGATGGACAAATAATTGGCTATGATCATCTAGGCAGGACATTGATTAAGGAAGCTATATAGCCACATCCAAAGTTTTAGAATAAAAGTTGGTGCCAATTTGACTTCTAGAGTCAACGTTCTACAATTGTTGTGGTTTAATGTGTTGTGAGGTAGCTGACATAGGAGTTATGAGGCCATAATTCATTGTAGAGTGATGTCATGTATGATGATAGGGACATGAATTTGCCGCTAAATTCAATATTATTTCTTAAACCTAACTATTTCAATTGCAATGTTATTTCCTATAGGAAGACAAGAAGTTGGCACATCATAGGCATGAATTGTGCATAGTGCTATTTTGCTTATGTAGAAGAGGAAGTAGTCGGCCAATTGATGAGTGCTAAGAATAGGTGGAGATCTCGTTGTATCATTTTTAAATGGAAGGCTAGGAACTTATGCATTTCAATTTTTTTTAAACGAGGAATTTTGGAAAACCCCCTCATGTAGCCTTCTTTTGCAATTGAAAACCTTTTTCTTATTCAAAAAAGCTTTGCAATTAGAAAGCCCATTGAGAATAACTCATTGGGATCTAAGAATGATTAACTCAATGTATGTCATTGTGGGGCCCATCCCTTATCTCAATATAAACCATGGTGTGATGGAAGTTGAAGCATTTTAAAGTTCTTTGAAAAAAATTTAGATTTTTTCTTTTTTCCATTATCCTTTTTTTGTCCCAAATGAATTATAAACCTTTTTAAATAGTCAAACTACACACACACGCGCACATGCACACACACACACCCCATATGGTGCTCAAAAGCAAACTTTGGGATATTTTGTTACTTTTTTTCAAGTGAACATAGTTATAAATAAAGGGTTCACAAAAGAGTGACAATGAGGGGCCAGTAGAGTGATACTCACTATGCATTGTTTTAAGGTTTTACAAATTCCAAGATATTAAAAACTTTATGTAGCCCAATTGTTTGACTCAAGATTGAGCTTATATGTGATATAAAGCAATTTGTATATCAACTTTAAGTGGCTAAAAGAGATACATCACTTTTGCAAAATTGTCTCTAAATGGAGGTGGGGTCTGTTTTGCTTTTGGAGGGCATCACTTTATTGGCCCCTTTACCCTTACAAAGTGTTTTTGGGTAAAATTCCCCCTTTTATTCTTTCCTTTTTGCAAGTGCTAAATGTGTAACTACCAATTTCCAAGTGTGAAATGTGCAAAAATCATTCCAAGTTTGAAATGTGAGAGCACCAATCTTTACATCATCATGGGCGCTTTGAAAACTTGAAATAGAATCTTCATTATTCTCCTTTTGTTGGTGCGAATAGTCCTCCTATTTTGCTTGACCAAAAAAACATAAATTTTTTTGTTATATTTGAATGATAAGGCTTTCTAATAACTTTTTTAGGCTTTAGCATGAAATAAACTTGACATCAATTAAATATTAAGGAGTCTTTTGAATGGACAAGGCAAGAGAACACTATTCTATTGATATTTGAACTCCAAGAGACTATGGGCCCAGTCACTAAGCCATAGTTATCTTTTTGCAATCTATTAGATTTTTGAGGTGGTTGGGCAAGGAAATGGTGGTATGTAATAGTCCTTGTTCTTTTTCTATAGTGCACACAAGATGTTGTGGTCCACGTGTTGTATTTCTATACACATTGAATGAACAAGAGTTGTTTTGCCCAAATAAACCATTAATATCACAAAATATCCATTTCCACATCAGTGGACCCATATGGCATATACTATCAAACAAGGAGACACGATACTCTTTCCCAAAAAGGCCTCTAAAGTATCCTTTTTAGCATTATTGTTCGCACACATGCGCGCGCGTGTGCAGACGCACACAATCCACAAGCCTTGATGATTAATAGCACAGTGCTTGCACAACTCTCAATCCTAATTTCCTGCTCACCAATTGTAGCCAATGACTCATAACTCATCTCAGTCCTCCTCTCGTCACTTGTATCCTCATCATTGGCAATAGCAAGCGTGCAAGTTGGCCTCAACAAACTGCTAAACAAACATCAAACTACTTTAAAATTTGTGAGGTATGATGCAATGTTGTTTTTCACTATTGTTTGCCTTCTCACAAGCCACTCTTGGCCATCAACTTGTGCACTTTCTTAAATACACAACAATGAATTGGATACCAATTAAACTCTGGGAAAACCACCACAAAGATACATTTGGGTGTATCAAACTTGCTGAATATTACCAATGTCAGTCTCTTAGCTTACAAACCCTTGAATTTTGGCTTGTTTGTGCCTAGCAAGAAATGGATGTTGGATTTAAATCACTCTTAAGTTATTTAATATGATTTTCTACCATGGGCAATGTTCTAAGGCTTATAAGTGACATGTAGATGTAAGTTAATGTAAAGTTACCGTGTGCATAGGACCTAGGGATATTTGGAGATTGACGTAGATAAATTCAAGAGTTGTGTGTATCTTTATGAACCATGTCTTTTTTCATGGGTATGTGTCGGTGCATTCAAGCATTTGTGCAATTGGACATGTGTTTATAAGCATGTGTGATTGTATGGCTAAATTGATGTATGTAGAGGAAGGGATTTATTATTAGCATAGGTTGTATATGGGTCTCTAATCTTATGACATGTATACAACTTCTTCAAAGCATCCAATCACATGTTTCACTTTTAACTCTAAACACACATACACTGCACATGTGTGTATGTATGCGCATCTGTGTACATATGCATGCATAGTAAGAAAGTGTATGGTGTATTTGAGTGGATAGAATTAGCGTACACATGATTGATATTTATTGGCATCATACAACATTGATTACACAGAGAGTAGCCTGATGGTGAAAACCTAACTTTTCTTCTTGTAAAGAAAAGAGCCTTAGCTAAGGTACGTTGCACATGAGGAAGCCATCTTTAAGGGTGTATTATCATGAATTTTAAGAAGGCAATTTTAAGTTTTTGATTGATAGTACACTTCCTCCAATTTTCTCAAACCCTTGTCAATATGTGCTTCCCATTCATAAAAGTAGCATATCTACTCTACCACCCTTATTACATATTGGACCACACAATTGCATTGGTTTGGGTGTTGGAAAGTTGAGCTATCTACTAAAAAGACAAACAATATTTTTGCTATGAGAGAGAGAGAGAGAGAGAGAGAGAGAGAGAGAGAGAGAGAGAGAGAGAGAGAGAGAGAGAGAGAGAGAGAGAGAGAGAGAGAGAGAGAGAGAGAGAGAGAGAGAGAAGGGGGGGAAGAATTGAGCATCTTGTTTCCATGAGAAAATTGAAGACAGATCGGAGAGCAGAAGAGAGTGAAAGAAGCATGGTTTTCCATTGTGGGCCATTGAACTTTTGCCTTCGACTTTATACACCTATTCTTTCATAAGAAGTGATAAAAAATGATATCATACATATACACAGATGCACATGCATGTATACATACATATCATATTTTCTTCTTCATATGTTATTATTTCTCCCTCCCTCTCTCTCTCTCTCTCTATATATATATATATATATATATGTATATGTATATATACATACATATATACATACATACATACATACATACATACATACATACATACATACATACATACATACATACATACATATATATATATATATATATATATATATATATATATATATATATATATATATATATGTATGTATATATATATGTATATATATATATGTCTCCTTGTGGGTCGTCTAGAATTCCAATGATCATTGTCTTTGGTGGAATCTTAACCTTCTCTATTTTTTCATGCACTCTCCAACTAGTCTCTCTATCCTCTAAATTCAGAAGTGGAAAGGCTCCCAAGCCTTCCCTTGGTATATCATAGAGATGTATATGTGCACCCTCTCTCTCTCTCTCTCTCTCTCTCTCTCTCTCTCTCTCTCTCTACTGCTTAGGGTTGATTTCACACACTTCTCTTATGAATCAAAGGTGAGTGTTTGAATACACAACTATTTGATTTGGGACAACCTAAACTACCCCTAGTACTACCTCATGTGTTTAGACCACCTAGAGAGACCTTACATTGAGTGCAAGAGAAGTTCTTGATCATGTTGATTGATTTTGCAACCTTTTTTTGGGCCTCCAAGACTTGCCAAGACCCATTCTTGGCAATGGTCTCTAGAATTCACACCTTATATGATGATCGATAAGCTCTGTGAACTTGATGGCTAGACTAGGACTAGTACATGTGTGTAATAGCAAACTCTACTAATAGACTCCTACCTAGCGTAGGAGATAGATCCTAGCCAGATTGATTACTTCTTGTGGCCACATTGAGTCAATGGACTTACCTCATGGAAATATCCCTAAGCTTTGCATGTGCTCAAATTCAATAGTATGATCCTAGATAATCTACACTATGCATAGTATTGCCTTCCATAGTTAGAACATTAGAATGCATCATAACTAGTATGCAAATCACAATTAGTGGTTCAACAAAAATTTTGAGGTTGCGAGATCATTTTTTAGCCATATCACAATATATTCTCTAGAATATTCAATTCTTATCCAAATCGAGCAATAAAGAACCCAAGAAGACCAAACTAAAGATGGTATGAATCCATGGTACTAGACCTTAAAAGTAAGAACAAGTGTAGCCGAAGGCGATAATTTCCTGATCACATTAAGCGATTTCATGATCACTTGAGTGAAGAGAACCTATTATACTTATCTCTAAAATTCAAACCAATTGATCAAATCAAGTGCTCCTTATCATAGGGTAGGCTTATTTACATGTAACAACCTCACCTAGAGGATAGGAGTCTGCTTTTCAATCAATTTAGTAGATATTAATACATGTTATGACATATTTAACATTAATATTGACTTATTATATTGTAATAATGTGCTTTTATATTACCATATAAGCATTAACATTATTCATATATATGTATAGTAATGTATGTTAAAATGTCAAAAGCTAAATTCAACTTAGCCTTAAAATGGAGTAATATGTGTCTCATTAGGACTAGTGAGTAGCATCTCTTAACATAGACCACAATGATTAGAGATACATCACCCTCATGTCTAACATATAATGTGCTCCCAATGGGATTATTTTGAAAACCATGTGTAGTCAAATATGCATATAGATTCTCATACCAAGCTTGAGGTGCTTGCTTGAGACCATACAAAGCCTTTTTCAATTTGCACACATTGTTTTGTTGCCCCTATTGCACAAAACAGTGAGTTTGAAAAGCATACAATTCCTAATGCAAATCATCATTCAAAAATGCAATTTTAGTGTCTAACCGATATACATTCCAACCATTACATTATGTGAATCTGTTCAAACTCCACTCGACCTCTTATAGTGTGTGACTAGTAGTCCTTGTGAACTACAACATTTTGCCACTGCTTTCTATAAAGAAAGAACACCTTATCCTTAGCATCCTCGTACGTGGGTGCTATAAAGTCAAGGGCACGGATGTCAATCTCCATCCATTCATTGAAGAGCTTAAGATGTTGTGAAAGGAGAGAATGATTGTGAAAGATGTGAGCAAGCACATTGGGAGGTGGTCTGAGCCATTCTTATGCAGACCATGCATGACTTTTGGGTTTTTGAGAATGCTCAAGTAAATGAGCTCTTGTTCTCATTGCTTTCTCTAAAATCATATGTTTATATTTATTAGATATAGATTTTGTGGTAGGCCTAGTCACCTCAAGTTACTATGCACCTCCATTGTGCAGCAAAGTTGGACTCTCGAAGGTTGTAGAGGATGAAGAAGATGGTTTATGGGCACTTTGTATTCTTGTCATAGAGCCATGATTTGAGAGAAGGATTCCTTGGACCACCCATGCACGAATGAATGCCCAAAGTTAGTATGAGTGGAAGATGGTCCACGAGGAGTCGCTTCCAAGTGGAATGCAATGGTTCTCAGTTTTCTATGAGTTGCCATATTGGACCTGTCAACCATCTATTGGATCGCATGTACATTTTCAAGAATGTAAATAGCTTGTTGTGGGACCATATCACAGAAAGAGAGACACTTTGTAGGTAAGAATGGACTTGAAGGAGATATGTAAGACAGAGGCTTATTTGGCCACAAACAAGCACCACAGATAAGCTCTGATGATCATGTGCAACTACCTCATGCTCCTTGGGTCCTATCCACTATAGAGGAGCGCATGGTGAAGCAAATCATCAGATCTATTCACGTGGCAATGGGTATGATGCATTCTCTTAGGTCCATATTTTCTAAAGATGACCAACTAACATGACTAAAATCCCATGATTGGCACAATATATATGAGGTTTGTCCTGGCCTTGATAGTCATTGACTTGATTAAGTACTACCTATACATTTTACCTTGCATCGATCTATAGTACATAATAGTGCATTAAATTTATTGCAGTTCATACTACTAATTGTGATTGTGGGTTGTCTCACTCCAAAGATATATTCGGTGATTTGTAAGTTGTCAAACTTAGTGCAATGAATCTCATAAAAGGAGACAAGGACATCCTTGAGTGAATTTGCAAGGTAAGAAGTGGTGGAGATAGTCTATTTATTTGAAAAGTATCTATCCATAAGCATGCACATGATATAGACTCATCTCCTAGTACATCTTGTGGTGGATAAAGTGGAGTTGTAGGAGTGGTCCATACTCGATGGATGTATTTTTTGGAGCGCTGCAAGAAAACCTTAAAAGGCTTTGTGTAATAGTAGGCTTTGTCCAAAGGATGGAGTGATTGCCGATGATGGATTCAGATAGCAAGATGCTATGAATTCTGAAGGATGACGATAAACTAATTGGAGACAGGGTAGTTGAAAATGGGATATAGAAGAGGAGAGATGGAGCCATGGAGAAGAAGGCGAGTCATTTTTGTATGTTGTATCATGCATCAATGGAGAAGTGGCTAAGTAGGTATGAGCTTGCCCAATAAGGCCACGAGAGGCAGCACGATTAGAATTTTGGCATAGTACACTTTAATATCTTGATTGATTTCCTAACAACATGGAGGAGTTGTCGTGGTTCATGACAATGAGATGGTTGCATGATGCGCCGACAACTTCACACTAAGGGTGGAATTGCTACAACATGGGCATTCTTCCTAGAGAGAGTCACTGAAGAGGAGTGGGAGTTCTTGAGGGGATTCAATCCAAAGGTAAATGGTGCTTTCATTATTATTATTATATCTAACAACTATATGCAGCAACTAACCTAGGCATTTTAATGTACTATAAAAAGTCTACATCACAATGTTGTCGTGTGGGTGACATTTCTAAGTGGATTGCATTGACAAATTGTGCTCGTGGTGTCATGGCAAAGTTTGAGCAAAAAAGTCAACGATGGAAATGTGAATCTTGTGGGGTGAATTTTGGCAACTTGTAAAGTATTATTTTAGTAGATTATCATAGCTTCTCCATAATCATATTTGATGTATAGTGGTTTAAAGTGGTGTTGGATGGAGCAAGGGTAGTTGTTCGTGATGAGGGTTGTTCGGATTCTTAGAGCTAGATTCCGAGAAAAGATAGAACGATTTGCACAATAAGTTTGTCTTATCAGGTCAAAGTCAAAAGTGCCTTTTACTTTGCAGCATGCTCTTACTTGATTCCAAATAGGTGATATATTTATCTCCAACAAGTGCAGTCAATGCTCGAAGTTGGCCGAGAGGGAGGCAACTCAGGGATGCGTCACTTGACTATTGGAGGTGGTGGCTATGGTGCATGCCTTGAGCAGCCACAATCTTCCTCTCCTCCTCGTTCTAGGGATGGTTCTGGGGGGTATTACAAAGATACGGATTTTAAGACCCCATAGCTGGTTGCTACTTCTCACCCCCATCCTAGTTCTAGAGAGGGTACCTCTAGTGCATGCCATGGAGACACCAATATAGTGTCTCTGTCTTGTCGGTCGAGTGGACACTTATCACCTCCTAGATTTGCTACACCTATAAGCATTTCTACTCCTATGATGTCAAGGTTTGCTCTCAGCCATCTACGAGTGGCACTTGTATGGGTGCTACTCTGACAGATGCCACCATTGTAGATATACCCAATATACAGGGGTCTCCTAGTTATGACTAGGAGTGTATTCGAAGGTGGGATAAAATGCACCTTAGACGCACCCCACTAGGGTATGGATACTTAGTGGAAGAGAAAATCGATGCTGTATACATGAATGATGAGGGAAAGAGGCTGATTGCACGTACATATAAGTTGTGCCCAACAAGTTTTTAGGCATAACATATTGGATCATTGGAAGAATATACTAGAGACTAGAAAGGACTAGGTCATAGTATCCTTGCATGAGGAGTTTGCGGAGATCGATTGATCAGTTCTCCACTGAATAGATGATGGATATGATGTGTGTCTACATGTCACACAGATTGATAGATGTGTGAAAGGTAGTGAAGAGTAGCGTATCAAAGCCTAAGTAGCTCGACTACGAGGATTGGAGGAGACTTAGAGAGAAATTTGTAGACTCTCTAGGGCGATGAGAGCAACAACAAGAGGCAACGAGGGAAGGATTGGAGGAGGGAGTTGTGTACCCTTTTAGGAATGGTAGACGTCAAACCTACTTGGAGAGCTTTGTAAGTTCTCTATTAGCTATATTCAGTTTGTAATTTTATGTATAGTTTGTAGTAGTAATAACCTTATTCTAACAATGCTATTTTGTCTTTTTTGCTATATCACTCTAATACAAATCTCGATCCTACAGGATTAGAGAACCAATTTGCAGAAAGACATAGTCTTATTGTACTTATCGACAAGTTATATGTGCAAGATGGTCAAGTAGGTCATGCCTCTTTTATGTTTTCAGTTTTTAGTCCTTGTAATGCAATGTGTACTCAGAATTGATATTTGGTTATATTGCAGACTCCTTTCAACGACTTGTTTCATCAAGTTGAGCTATTAGATGGTGATGAGTTGTAGCAGTCACTTGGATATAGCAACATTGGTATCGGTGCAAATAGTGATGGTACCATAAAGATGCATATGTCAATGTTTTTAGTGACAATGGGAGCAATGTTTTGCATGAATAATTCTCTCACTTTGAATATTGATATTAGGCCTATATGTCGTAGTGTTTGTTGTTCAAAATATGTCTTCTCACATTCGAATTTCTATTGGCAATATTGGATCAATTGTTCTTATATATGAACCTTTAGTGTTCATGGATGGTAGCAATGCTCTAAATGATCAAATTCTAGAAAATCCAATGATCGGTGAATCACATATTAAGAATATTTCCATTTTTAATCACCAAAATGGAGGATTTTAGTCTATTTTACATATCCACATCTTGGAGCTACAAATTTTTTGTTTGAAGACCCAAATATGCATCCCATTTGGAGACTTTCTCAAGTATGTGAGTGATATATCAACCAAACTATGGAGATGCAAAATGCAAATGTAGCTATCATTTTTATTTGGTAAACATTTTTACCGAAACAAAAAAGTGATGTTACCACCATTACAATATCCATCACAACCATTACATGATTTATTACATGGTGTGCATTCTTATAGTAAAGAGTTAAAATTTAGTATACGAGCTCATAATGGTGCTCTTACATTTGTATCGCTTGGTGCAAATGTTGATGAGCTTTTATGTGCTGTCACTAGTAATGGTTATACTAACATGGCTCAATTTATCGTCATATAGGTTCTCTCATGTCCCATATGCAACATCAACAAATACCAAGGTTTGCTCAACTATATGTCTATGATACTGAACACAATTATTCTAATTAACTAAGGGTTATGCCCAATCTCTTATTAGAGAGCTTCAATCTATGATACATCAATGTAATGTAAATGCACAAGCTTTTAGATCTGTGGGTAGGAAATTGCAACACAATCTTCCAATGTAATGACTATTTTTAGTATTCCATAGAGTAATAGTCAACTGTGGAAATTTAAATCTTGTGATGAATGAGATGGAGTATTTTTGGCAACTTGCAAAGTATTATTTTAGTAGATTATCATAGCTTCTCCATAATCATATTCGATGCATAGTGATTTAAAGTGGTGTCAGAAAAAGCAAGGGTAGCTATTTGTGAGGGCTATTTAGATTCTTGAAGGTAGATTCCAGGAGAAGATAGAACAATTTGCACAAGACGTTTGTCTTGTTAGGTCATTGTGAGTAGGTGTATGGCCATTTTTTAACATTTTACCACAATAAGATAAAAGTCAAAAGTGCCTTTTACTTTGCAGCACACTCTTAATTGATTCCAAATAGGTGATATATTGATCTCCAATAGGTGCAGTCAACGCTCGAAGTTGGCCGAGAGGGAGGCAACTCAGGGATACGTCACTTGACTATTGGAGGTGGTGGCTACAGTGCATGCCTCGAGGAGCCACAATCTTCCTCTCCTCCTCATTCTAGGGATGGTTCTGGGGGGTACTACAAAGATATAGATATTATGACCCCATAGCCCATTGCTACTTCTCACCCCCATCCTAGTTCTAGAGAGGGTACCTCTAGTGTATGCTATGGAGACACCAATATAGTGTCTCAGTCTCGTTGGTCGAGTGGACACTTATCACCTCCTAGATTTGCTACACCTATAAGCACTTCTACTCCTATGATGTCAAGGTTTGCTCTAAGCCATCTAGGGGTGGCACTTGTATGGGTGCTACTCTAATAGATGCCACCATTTTAGATACACCAAATATACAGGGGTCTCCTAGTTATGACTAGAAGTGTAGTCGAAGGTGGGATAAAATGCAAAATTTGTAGACTCTCTAGGGCAATGGTAGCAACAATAAGAGGCAACAAGGGCAGGATTGGAGGAGGGAGTTGTGTACCAAGTCATATAGATCAATTATGTCAAGATACCATGGCCAGAGTCCAAAGTAAGGCAAAACTTAATCTATTTATTATAATGACATGCAATCCCAAGTGGTCTAAGATAACTGACGCATTGTTGCTTGGACAAAGTGCTCATGATTGTCCTAATTTAACTACTTGAGGGTTTCATAAAAAGCACATTGATATGCTACATATCTTATTGAAGAAAGAATTGTCTAAAAGATCACAATTTATGTTAGTGTGATTAAGTTTCAAAAGAGAGGGTTGCCACATTCTCATTCTTTGCTAATTTTGGAGCATCCTTTCAAACCCTCTAAAGTATGTCACTATGACAGATTGGTTTGTGCTGAGTTGTTTGAAAAACTAAAATTTTCATATTTATTCGAGATAATTAAAGAATGTAATACTCATGGTCCTTGTGGTCCAATAAATCCCAAGAGTCCTTGGATGCATGACGGTCGATGTACTAAAGGAAAATTCCTCGAATGGTCATGTATATGGCAATTGTTGATGACATTAGATATCCTATTTATAGAAGGAGGGATGATGGAAACACAATGACCATCAAGGGCAATGTTATTGATAATCAATGGGTTATTGTATATAATCCTTATATAAGTAAAAGATACAATGCATGTATAAATGTGGAGGTATGTCAACTATTGTGGCTGCTGTTATACACACACACAAACACACACACGTATAAGGGACATGATCATTCAACCATCCAATTCTCTACTAGGGTTGATTGAGCACCTAATCTTACAAGTGTCTAAGAGGTGGATGAGATCCAAAGCTAATTGGATGCACAACATATGTGTACTTCTGAGGCATATTGGCAAATGTTTGGTTTTCCATCGTATAATGAAAAACTTGATCCACAACACTTAACAAGTGCACTTGCCAAGTAAGATTTTTATGGTATTTTAAGATACAAAAATATGGCTAAATACCATGCACATGACAACATATGCTATAACCTACTAGTTTACAAGTGAGAAACATTACAAATATATGAATGAATCATGAATGTAAAGCAATGTGACTACACATACCCACTTTTAATCCACTATTTTAGGGCAATAAGCTTTAAACTTAGAGCGCAAATACTAATGAACCTAATATGCTCACAGAGGAGATAGTCATTGTTATTTCAAGTTTTTAAAAACATTAAATAGATTGAAAAGAAGAACTAAACACAAAGCAAGAGTTGATAATATATCAAATCTTATAAAAAATGAATATATCCAAAAAACTACTCTTACTGAATAGTTTATATACAATAAAATTCATCTAGATGGGACTATTCTTTACCAAGATTTTTCAATCACTACAAGGATATAGGATAATAGCGATGGCCATTTCTGATGCAAATTAGTGGCGTCGCTATTTATGACACAAATAGCAACGATACTTAGACGAAAAAAAGCGGGTTGAAACCCGAGCGCGACAATTTGCACAAAACAGTGAAAGAGAGAGCAAAGTGCATCGTGCATTTGAGAGGGAGAGGGGGAGGTAGAGAAAGAGGGAGAAGGAGAGCTTCTCGATGCCGACACCGCCGTTTGCGAAGAAGAAGAGGAGAAAGTGCACAAAGGGCGAAGAGGAGCCACCATCGCGAAGAGGAGCCGCAGAATCCATCCTCGGGCCTTTGTGGTGAGTGCATTGCTCCCTCTTGATTTGTTTTTGTTTTTCATCCTTTTCTTTTGCTTGTTTTTGTTAAAAATGATGTGTACTGAGAGAGAAAGAGAGGAAATGATAGAGGGAGAGAAAGAGAGAAAAAGAAAGAAGGAACAAGGGAGAGGGAATAAGCATGAAACACAATAAAGAAAGAGAGAAAAAGAGAGAGAGGGAGGGAGAGAGGAGAATGAATGGATAAAAAACAAAGAGAGGGTAAGATCTTGTTCTTTAATTTCTTATTTTATTGTTTGTAGTAGTAGTAGTAATAGTAGTAGTAGAAGAAAGGCGAGTACTAGTAGTAGTAGTGGTGGTGGTTGTGGTGGTGGTGGTAGAGAGAGAGAGAGAGAGAGAGAGAGAGAGAGAGAGAGAGAGAGAGAGATGTTTTGTTAAAGGTGCACCATTGGTATGTTAGAGAAGGTGAGTACTAGTAGTAGTGTGTGTGTGTGTGTGTATATATATATATATATATATATATATATATATATATATATAGCTAAGTGTACCTTAGGTGTGTTTGACACTTTGGAAAGGGACGGAAGGCTTGTGTATCCAGGCCCGGTAAATCAAAAGAGAGATTGGACTTGGAGGTGAACGGATGGTTTTATTGACATGCTTTGTGCTGCCTCCTCCTACGCTCTATATATCGAGTTGCACACAAAGGAAAAAAGGTGGCAAGGTCCGGTGCAATACCACAGGATGGGAAACACTCCGACATAGGGTAGCTACTTCCTCATCCCCATGCATAGCATATTAGACTTTACATATTGTAGGCCTGTCCGTGGATGGGTGGAGACTTTACATACGTTAATTTTGTTGAGTTACAAGAGAAGAAATCCCTTCTCAAACAATTTAAGAAAGAAAAAAAGAATGATAACAAAAACAAATTGTTTGTTGCAACGTAGACCAAATGGAAAACGATGAACGCCATGATGTTCAAGTTTGCGAGGCGTATCTTAATTAGTGTGTCCCATGTCCTTACTCTCAATGTAAGCTTGCAATTAGCCGAAAATATCGATTGTTTATAGAATACGTACAATGCTTCGACGAGTTTCAATCAAAGATCATCAAGCGATCTCATATTTTGAGCAAACGATAAGAAAAGTGTATATCAATCATGCATTGTATTTGCAAACTAATTGAGTATCATATACAAAAACATTGTATGTGATCATAAAATTTATTACAGGAAGGCGACGTCTCATCCCAAGGAGAAGTGTACCCTTTGCAGCTAGTTAGAAGAGTTCATAGGCGTGCAATGGATGGAGTGCTTGTGCCAATCCACCACTTGGAAGGTACTACCCAATCTATACCGTCAATACTAGAGGAGACATGTAGCCTTCTAGACTTTTTTACAATCTTGGAGCTTGAGATGGAGGCAATGATCGATGCATTGATGCCCATGGATGTCGACACATCTGATCCGCTTAGAGAGGAAGCATCCATACCATTATATGATGGGTGCCGAGTATCTCGCCTGAAGACATTGCTTGCACTCCTAAGTGTGAAAGCAAAATACGGGTGGAGCGATGCGAGTGTGATCGAGTTGTTCATGTACGTTCTACATACGCTTTGTTGATTTCTTTTCGGCACCATCATAAAAAATAATTGTGTTTTTTCAAGGTGTTCTATGATTTTTTTTAAAGGTTACTAAAGTATCATATATTACTACTTGCAAATACCATTTCTGAGTCTCGTGATGATGCGTAACATGTTTTACAAAAGCTTGGCATGGACTACAACATCATCCATGCATGTATCAACGATTGCATACTGTTTCGAGGAGAATACGAGACTATAGAGACATCTCCAAAGTGTAGTGCTCACAGGTATCAGCAAGACTTGCAAGGGATAGCCATCCCTCAAAAAGTTCTTAGATACTTTCTGTTTATCCCCCTTATACATCACATGTTTTGTGCGTCCGGCATGGCGAGCTTGACAACGTGGCATGCGCAGAATAGATCCACAGACGGAGTCCAACGAATATCAGCGAATTTACACGCATGGAGCCACGTTGACTTTACCTTTCCAGATTTTCCAGAGAGCCAAGGAATATTTGGGCTTGCTATGGATGGCGTGAACCCATTCAGTCTACGTTCAACTTCTTGCAGTGTGCGGCCTGTAGTCCTTGTTAACTACAACATCCCTCCATGGCTTTCTATGAAGAAAGCACACCTCATCCTTAGCTTGCTCATTCCCACCG
Source organism: Lygodium microphyllum (assembly GCF_053477565.2). NCBI lineage: Eukaryota > Viridiplantae > Streptophyta > Polypodiopsida > Schizaeales > Lygodiaceae > Lygodium > Lygodium microphyllum. The sequence goes on along the minus strand of NC_141137.1, from coordinate 4,819,649 downwards.
CTACAAAGCCAATAATATGGACGCGTATCTTCGTCCATTAGTCGATGAGCTTAGGATTTTGTGGGAGGAAGGGGTCACCGTGGAAGATATGAGTAAGTGCGATGGTCGATGGTCTGCCAATATTCAAGCCATTCTCATGTGGACCATGCATGACTTTCTCAAATTTGCGGAGTGCTCAGGTAAGTAGGCTTCCGTTCTCATTGGTAATATCTATCATAGCTCATTCAAGTTTGTATTCATTGAATAGAGATATTGGAACAGGTCTCGTTACCTCAGGTTATCCTGCATGTCCATTGTGTAGGCCACAGTTAGACTCCCAAATGTCACAAACCATGAAGAAGATAGTATATTAAGGACACACTACTTTCTTGCCAGAGAGTCATAAATTGAGGGAAGGTTTTCTTGGACGACCTCTAGCACGAACGAAAGCCCAAAGTTGGTACAAGCTGAAAATGGTCCACACGTAGTCACATCCAAATGGAATGTGTCAGTTCTCAGTTTTCTACAAGTTGCCATATTGGACCCACTTACAAATCAACCACTTATCGGATCCCATGCATATTTTCAAAAACGTGGGCAGCTTACTATGGGACCACATCACAGGAAAGAGATATAGTGCAGGGGCATGAATGGATTTGAAGGAGATAGGCAAGATGGAGGCTCCTTGGCCCCGCAGTCGAGTGCTGATGGTCACTTGCAGCTATCTCACACTCCTTGGGTTTTGTCCACTAAAGAATAGTGCATTGTGAAGTAAATTATCAAGTCTATTAGCACTCTGACGAATATGATGCGTTCTCTCAGGTCCACGTTTTTTAAAGATGACCAATTATCAAGGCTAAAATCCCATGATTGGCATAAGATATGTCAGGTTTGTACTACAAATGGATTGTAAGTGGCCTGCGTATTTTGTTATTTGAAGTGTAGTTGTTGTTCATAATACTTCTTCATTTGTAGCACTTTGTACTACTGATCGCGATTGTAGGATACCTTACTCCAATAGTGACAATGTGTGATCACCCTTCACTTATTCATTAGTCATTGAAATAATTAAGAATAAAGTGATTCTGATGGGCGCCTGCCACTTGTAGTGTATAGGTATGTAGGTACTATAAGTGTAGTAAAGTGTAGTGACTACACGGGTGGCATAGGCATATGTGCCTTTACCCCCAAAAACCTTCCACTTAAAGATGATATATGCCTCTAATGAGGAGAGAATAAGAAAAAAGTGATATAATGAATCCAAAACTCATTGCAAATAGCCAAGTGTCAAGTAATTCCCACTAAAACAAAACCGAATGCCAATTGAGCAAGACAAGCTCTATACATCATGTAAATGATATTCAAGCATCCAAGATACATTAAGTGTATAGCCAAAAGCATAAAATGTCAATAAATCTTCAAGCCCATATGTAAGTGATCCACTAAAGCAATTGAAGCATGTAGCCAAAGCTCCAAGACATCAAATGTAGCTCAAAGTCAAAGCCCAAAACATTCCATATAAAATTTTGGGGTCAAGTATCAATATTATGCATCAAGGCATCCAAATAGTATGCCCATATTTCATCAAATGATCGTAGGTATAACTTTCATTGTGTAAGTACTTGTTGTCCAAAAGTATTCCAACAATGAAATAACTATTCACTGAACTATGATAGCTCAAATCAGCCCAAGAGCAACTCAAGTCCTCAACCGAGCATCCACAAGTGATCCATCATTCAGTAGGCATGAATAAAAGCAATATAAGAGATGCAATATTTGATAAAACACTATTCCAGATCTATAATAGTAGGTTTGCTATGAGTAGGGGTAGGTAACTAAGATATAGCCACTCTAAGAGGTGCCCAATCACAATCATTCAGTGCCTAGAAAGTAGCAAAAGGTTGTCGAGGTGTCCATGGAGTGTTGCAGGTGATATAGCAATTGCTAGAAGTCAAGTAAGAAGCTATTGGTGACAAAAATTGATCCACACTGATCTACAAATAGTTATACTATTGGTAATGATGTTAATGCTAACATGTAATGGTTGCCACAAAGCATGGAGTAGATGCTCACTAGTTATCCAAGTGCCTTAAGGGCCAATAGAGCGGCCAAATTGAAGAGGGGAGCTAGAGTGGGATTAGGTGCAAGATGTAGGGGAACACGTTGATTTGCTAGACTTTTTGATGCTATTACTAAATGTAATGGAGCTCAAGAGGCAATCTAAGGTGCTCAAACAAGCTTCCTCAATGTCGGGAAGAAGCTTACACAAGTCGAGGAGCGTGTGAGAAAAAATGGTTACCTCTTCAAGCTAAAACCATGGTTGCTATTGATGAAGTACTGTAGGTATCAAGTTTGGGTTGAAGCAATGGTAAGTCAAGCTCCTCGATCTCAGATCTAATACAAGTTGAAGGAACAAGCTTGAGTGGGAGCATGAGCAAGCGAAAGCAAGGGAGGTGCAAGTTATGGAGGACGGATCAAGAGAGTAAGAGAGAGACTCAAGATATGGGAAATTCAATAGTCACAATGTGTGATCTTAGTCTCACTAAAAGAATAAAGAATGAAGTGACAATGAGATGGGAGTCCACCACTTGTAATGTATAGGTGTGGGTGTTGTAAGCGTAGTGAATACACAAGTGGCATAGCATAGGTGCCTTCACCACCAACAACCTGGGGTTGCTTCATGACTATACATCAAGGTCACGTAGCTCCTACCAAGTGGTACATGAATATTGGGCTAGGTACTTTTATATTGTAATGTGCATACAATGCAATGATCTTTGCTAGTTTTATATTATCTCTATTAATTATAATTCAATAATATTTAATCTACATTATGGCTTTAGTTAATTATAGGTGCAAGAAGAAGGGAAGAGTTTGGCACATTATCCGCCATGCCAATGCAAGAGCATATTGTAGCTTCACCCTCCCATGTTAGCCATGGAGATCAAAATGTTCTCAATAATTCATGGAAAAGGAGAAAGCTTCACTTTGATTAGCTGAATTAGAGGAAGTGCTCTTTTTTTATTAACATTGATCTTTTGCATTGCTTGGATAATTTTGGATCTATATATTATCGAAGGTATTAGAAATTAGGTATATGTCTTCATATTCTTGCTTTTCTATATTTTTATGTGTGGTGAGTTACATTTTTTAATTCTCATGGAAGTAAGAGAGAGAGAGAGAGAGAGAGAGAGAGAGAGAGAGAGAGAGAGAGAGAGAGAGAGAGAGAGAGAGAGAGAGAGAGAGAGAGAGAGAGAGAGAGAGAGAGAGAGAGAGAGAGAGAGAGAGAGAGAGAGAGAGAGAGAGAGAGAGAGAGAGAGAGAGAGTGTGTGTGTGTGTGTGTGTGTGCAAGAAATTGGAAAGTAAGAGAATGTGAGCAAAAGAGGAAACAACCTGCATGGCTAACAAATGATATAAGCAAATGGCAAGTTTTGTTCCTTTCTCAATGCTTCTTTATGGAAATTTCACGTTGTAATGAAGTAGCCTAGCATTCCTTATTAAAAAAAATGGGACAAGCAAAATACAATGGTTTGGTAAATGGAGGATACATTTATTTAAAACAACAAGACTACCACCAATAGTTTGAGAGGAAGGCTTAAAAAATAACATAAGAGTGTTAAAAGCACTTGCAAAACATAAATATAGTAGAAATGTAAATGTGAGTATTACCAATAACAAGAGAAACATAAAAGACAAAGCCAATCTCAAGCAAATACTAGAATACCACTTGTACAACTAGTGTCAGTAAAGAATGACAAATGGATCACAAGGTTTGATAAAGGAAAGTGTTTTATTTGAGGTTTTGGAGTTTAGAAACATGGTCTCATGCATATAACATCGAGAACATGAACAATGACAAACTTATATTTACAATCACAATTATGCAAATATAATATCTAGCTAAGACATAATAGTCAAAACTAAATGCAACAACTAAAGAAGCATCTCCTAGCAAGCAAAACCAAGAAAAAGCATCAATGTTTGAATCAACATCAACACAAAAAGGAAATGCCCCTCTGCACTAGTGTGGTCTTGTTCAATACGAGTGTATTCATGCAAACAACATGCATAGGTGAATTTTACCGCAACCAAACTATGCATCCATCACTTTTCGACATCATGGATCCCACAAAACTTGGAACAATGGGAGGGGAGAAAATGTGTATTGCCCTTGCTTCATGGTGGATTTATGGTCAATGTCAATACAACTTGGCATAATAAGTCAGGGATCCTCAGTTTTGAATGAGGCCTCGAACATGGCAAGTCAATTCACTCGTGCAAGTTGACAAAGGCTGTGACCTATGGTGCATGTTTGAGCTCATTATCAATTATCTTGACTTGTGGGCATGTTTGGCAAGACTCTATATAGTTGAGAGGAATTGCTTTACTTGTAGAGGCAAATTTTATGTGGCAATTTAAGGCTTGTTAAGCAATGTGTTGGGGACCTTTTCTCTCCTTGTTTGCTAGGTTTCTCTCTTCTCCTCATTGGCCTCTTCGATGATTAGTTCCTCTATACATGGCCCTTTTACTCCGAGTTCATGGAATTGCATACATAGGTCCTAACACACCAAACAAACACATGGCCCTATAGAAAATGCATCAAATTATTAGCTAGCCCCCTGCATAAATGAGAAGGGATGTCTGATGAATATATCATTGAACATTCTTATGCGTCCATGAAAAAATAGGAATATTTTCAATCCCTACCTGGCTTATCACCTATACTAACCATCATCGACAACATCACTAGATAAAATGCAATTACATGAGCATAAAATCATAGGGTTCGCATCAAATGGAACTAGTGCCATTATAGAGGTAAACAAAGGAGTTGTTGTTAAGTTTAGAAAAACCATTCCTCATCTTGTAGGTGCTCACTGTATCACTCATTGATAAAATTTAGTTGTTAAGGATACATGTGAGCACTTTATAGAGTTTGTATTTTTAGATAAGTTTGCTACCAAAGTGAGAGATTGGTTAGGAGCTTCTACATTGCATCGTGAGGAGTTAATCAATATCTTAGATGTATTTAAAATAAAGCACTATGAAGTTGTTCATATTTATGGTATTAGGTGGTTGTCTAAAGGAGCTGTGCTTAATAGATAAGTAGTAACGATGCTTGCTTTACTTTCACGATGGAAATATAAAATTGAGGCAAGGTCTAACTTAGCAACAAATTATTAGCTCCAATTTCTTCTTCATTTTTTAGTTGATGTTTTAGTAGAAGTAGACATATTGAATGTTAAGTTTCAAGCAAAACATGTAGACATCACCATCATAGAAAGAGATATAAATGTATTATTAAATATGTTGATAGATAGATATTTAGGAGATTAATTTGGTGGAGACTCTAAATTTCTCCAACAATTCCTTAGAAAATCTAAAGGTGGAATTTATAAGCTTGAGAACAAGGAGGGTAAGGTAATAGAACATATCTTGAAGTATGAAAGTTTGCCAAATGGTGTGAATTTTGGTGATGTTAGTGGATGTACTATTTTAGCTAAGGAGTTCACTAAAAAAATAATTGAAAGATTTAATGAATGTTTTGTTTATTGCCACTTGTTTAACTCATGCAAACTTTTTTCACCCAAGCATTATCCAACTAAGAGATGTGATCGAGATCCATTTGTGAGACAGTTCATGGGATGGTTATGCGATAGATTTGCATAAGGAGCTATGCCACATGTCAATCGTGAATCATGTGAAATAGAGCTAGGTCGTTTTGTGACCACTTTGGTGGAAACCTATCCTACTAAAGAGTTTATTTTACACATGGGCACAATGTGGAAAGGATATGGAGTGGCAGATGTTTCCAAAAATGTTCAAATTGAAGCAAATCATTCTTGTCTTACTAGTGAGTTATGTCACATGCGAAAGCAGAATTTGCTAAAGAGACAACATCGAACATCCCTTTGCCTAAAAACCTTGGATTGGCTAATGTTTATAACTCTCTCTATTCATAAAGACCTTGATGATGTAAAGTGGGATGAAATCTTTGATGTATGGAAGTCCATGAAAGATAGATGCTCTCAAAACTTGAGTGGCTAATCGTTTGTTGTAATCCCACTCCATAATTTAGTGTATTTTTATCATGAAAGTAATATTAGAGAATTATCTTTATTTTTATTTTTTTGAAAAGTATCATCTCCTCATAATTATAAAAAAAAGATACGGTAAAAAATTTCCCCTCGATTAAGAAGAGTAAACTTATTTATAGGCCTTAAAAAAAAAAAGAGCAAGGCATGCCCTTCAAAACCAAGGCTTGCTTCAAATTAAAATAAAAGAAATTGTAACTCAATCGACTGGTAGTGGTGGGGTCAAAAAAAGGAAAGAGACTAACCATAAACCCTTTTTCAGAAGCATCATTCACATGCTCACATATTTGTCCTATAATAAGTAATGATTTTCTTGAGGGTCATTGCTCCCAAGGTGTTTCTAACAATACCCCTTGTTTCTCATTAAAACCAAAAAACCCTCATGTGGCCTGAGGTGACTTCTAGTTTTCTATAAAAGCCTCTCAAAAAACCCTTGTTAGAACAACTTCATGTTTTTTCTTCCCAATTTTTGGTATTGCTCCATGGTTTTTTTTCTTTTTTGAGAAATATATTAAGGTTATATTAAAGTAAGGTAAAAAGTAATATGTACAAGCTTATGGGATTTGAAAATTGGTGATAGGGATGTGCCAAGTTATCATGAAAGTAGCCATGTTTCTATCAAAGTAGGCCAAATGGTGGATTTGTGCATACAAGCCTTTTATGGGACACAATGTAAGATTTTGAATTCTATGAGAGAGAGAGAGAGAGAGAGAGAGAGAGAGAGAGAGAGAGAGAGAGAGAGAGAGAGAGAGAGAGAGAGAGAGAGAGAGGTTTGGGCTAAAGTGGGCCCATTAGCATTACATGGCCACATAGACTAGTAGCAACAAGTTGCATCCCAAATGGTGGCAAGAACTCGGTCTAACTCCTCTACTTTGATCCAAGAAACTTCTTCCTCCATTTCCTAGTCGGAGTGGGGTGGTTCCTTGCCCTTATTCTACTGCATTTGGTCACATAGGACCATAGTCATCGATTTCATGCGCAAAAAGTAGAAGAGCAAACGTCAAATAAAGGTTGAATTTTTTACTTCTATTTTCATCTTAAACCCACCTTCCAAGCTTTTAAAACCTCATTGTCACTTTTTTTTTAAGTTTCTCTTATTTAATCTTTAAATTTTTTTTTTGTTTTAAACTTCCTTGAAAACCCCTTTGCCAAGTCTAATTTATTTGTTTTAACACTCCCTTTTTTTTTTTTCCAAAAACCCTCCATAGAAGGGGGTTTGATGATAAAATTAGATTTAAAAGTTTAGATGAGATTTAAAAACTTGAAATGATCCTTGGTTGAACAAATATATTATGCAAACAATGAGATGCTTTACATAACGTCTATGAGTACTTTCATCAATCATTAAAGAATAAAAAGGACTAGAACAAATTTCATTCTTAAGATTCTCCCAATACACAAGATACATTGCATTAATAAATTATCTCCTAGTTGTGGAATTTATATGCGATGAGTACTCCGTGGAGGTAGGCATGTTTGGGGTGTGCATGAAGATGTGAAATTTACATGCACAATATTCCACATTATTTGAATAACACTCACAATTCAATTTTTTAAAGCATCAACCATTAAATCAGCATGTTTTTCAATAATTTTTATGGTGTTTTTTCCCTTCTACTTAGTTCCTTTTCAACTTGTTTGTGAAGCTCAAAATTTTGATGAACTTCGAGAGCTTGTTTTTTAATAGATTTCTTTCCCATCCCAGTAAATGTTGTGTTTAATTTCAAATCACTACAAGTTTTACTTTTAAGACATTAATTCCCTCCCTCATCAATAATTGAATATACGCATGGATATACAATTTTCCATTGTGGAAGAAAACTACGAACATACCCATCTTTTTTCTTTTTACATTCCTCAATAAGTTCACTCTTTATAATAGTATAATCTTCAACAACAATTTTTTTATTTAGGTCTAATGAGACTTTGCTAACATGTGTCGATGATGATCCTAATCCAAATGCTTGTCCAAACACGGCAAGTCGTCGCGTTGAGTTGAAGGTCTACCACCGGGGCTTTTAGTGCAGAAGAAGAGTTTAGGATTCAAGATTCGGGAAGGGAAAATAGATTGGGGTTTAATAAGATCCGGGATTTAGAAATGATTTAGGTATGGAAGAAGAGTTCAAGCCTTTTCACTATGTACTTAACATACATGAACATAAGAAATAAGTCTATCTTGATTACATCAAATGCCTATGGATACATACATCATATCATAAAGGATATTTTCAGATTCTCAATTCATTTATGAATGTCAAATGCAAGCTCTAATGGCATTTATTTCAAGTACATAGATGGATTTCAACCCTTTGGATCAAGTATATTGATGATAGATTCAAATGCATCCAAGATTTAGGCCAAAGATACATGAAATGAATTGAAAAAGTATAATTTTAGCTTCAGCCGTGTTTTAAAACAGAAAATTCCAGCCCATAATCAAGTTCAAAATGAGTGCATAAACTCAAGAAGATGCACTTCTGATCATTTATGAACAATGTCCTGAAGAAAAGAGGTCATTTCCTTCCATTACAACCATAAAAATCCCATTTTTGCTCATAAAAATGGACCATAACAGTGGGCTGCCCTGTTTATGACTGGTTATTTCAGCCCATAACAGCCCAAAAGTCTTCAATATCCTCACCCTTTGCTTGCCCCAAAGTCACTCAAGTACTTGGGTACAAGTCGGGCTTCATTGGACCAAGAATAAGGTAAACAAAATGAGAGAAGTCGTGCATAAGAGTAGGCTGAATACTCTTCTCTCAGTTTTCCCTCTTTTATAAACTGTTTCAGTATGCATTTTCATCAGACCAAAGAGGCAGAGAAGTGGAGCTCTCACCATATTTACATCTTCAGTAGTTGGGCATGTTGATCTTCAGTTTGCATGCTCCATTTCATGCACCATAGCTCCAGCTCTCTCCAGTTTGCCTCAGACAGTGCAGCCCGCATTTTGCGCCGAAAAACGCGGGCTGCTCCCTGCTCAGTCCCTGGTCACTTTTTGACCAACCTAGGTCACTTGCTGGTCACTTAAGTCTGTTACTCCAGGTCCCATGTGGACCTAGTGGACTTTTGGCAGTTTTTGGCATCTTTCTTGGGTTCTGACCATATTTTTGTACCTGAATTAATGTGATTTATCCTGCAGACTGTCACTTTCTTCCAGATGACCAAGTTGTAGGTTCCCATAGACTTATTTTTTATAAGTATACATGGTATAATTGAAAATTATATGCTAAATACAAAAGAACTTGTATAACTAAGGTGGTTATTGGATAACAATGTCTGAATTTTGTATGCAAATTTCTCATATAACTTCCAGTGAAGCTCTTCTGTGTTCATAAGAATCCCATGATTTATATTATGAACAATAAACTCTTTGACAACGTAAAGATATGATCTATCAATTTTTTGTAACACACTTACTTTAGACTATCAAAATAACACACAAAGTAAAACATGATATCAAGCATATAGTCTATAGATATAATAAAAACATAAAGTTTTTAAGTTTTCAAGCGAGGTAGATCCAAGTAGCAAAATTGAACTCTATAACTGAATTTTGAAATAATATGCATTGGCCAATTATCAATTGTTAGCAATAAGATTCTAGGGTTGAAGATTGAACATAATAACATTATTATATTATTATATTATATTCTCTCTCTCTCTCTCTCTTTGTCCGTCAACCACACAAGCGGCATTACGCTCCACGCTCCCGTTGGCAACTACCTATCTAGCAGCTCTCTGCTCCGCTGGCTAGCCTCCAAGTCTGGGGAGTCGCGACCACCATGCTCAGCCATGTGTGACCGCATGCCAACTGGCAGTTGCCACCAGTGCTTCCATGTTTGCCGAGGCTTTAGACTACCCAATCTCAACTCTCCAGTAGCGGACCCATTGCCTGCTTGTTGGATACAGAAGCTATTGGCCATGACACTTTGGTCAATGGCCATAGCTATTCAATTACCTTTCTTTTGAAAATACCCTTTTAATCAACCCTTAGGGCCTTTAAGGTTGGTCACACACCAAGTGATGGACGATCAATTCCCACCCAAATTGTGGTCATGCATATTTTGAATTTGGGTGTGGACATGGATATCATATCTTTACACACCAAATAGACACAGCTTGTAAAAAAATAAAAAAAATAAACTTATAAATTTTTTGATTGATTGTAAATGTAAAAAGTGCACTCTTATCGCCACTTTACGAAGTGGGAAAAGGAGACTCCGTTTTTGGACAAGGAATTCACTTGTTTACGAGGTAAATAATAGGGGAATGTCCTCTTCACTATGTGAAAGACTATGGACATCCAACCCTTACATAAGTGTTTTGATTGATTAAAGCTTACAAAGTGAGCGCCACTGCCAAGTGGTTTGGTGAATGGGAAATGAATCCCGATCCCGAGAGCACGTACTCGATACATGTATGACGTTATAGGGGCATGAACGTCTTCCCAGCAAAAGAGGAGCGAGTATTATCCCGAGTGTTATCCCTGATAGCCTGAGCGGAGGAATTCTCTCACATCACAGGCATGAGATGATGAGAGCTGCTGCCGTAGCTACTCATCATCATCATCTGCTATCAGCTTCGATCTCGGCTTCTACAGCAGCTAGGATCATCCCTCACGCAGTCTTGCTCTCAGCGTTCTCCTCCTCCTCTTCCTCTGCACGACCCATCATTTTCTCTCGGATTTGCCTTGCGTCTGCCATGGCTACTTCCCAAGCTGCCCGTTCGCCTCCTGCTTTGCCCCCTCGAGCCGCACCCATCGGCATCAAGGTAATTCAGGTTTCTGATCCAAATTTATATTCTCGTGCTTCCGCTGGATTTACTGTAACCGGACGACTCCAATATCCGATTCTCTGTTGTTGGTTAGATTTGTATCCTTTCCTCTGGGTAGTGAGGTTTTGATAAAATGTGCAGGATGGTGGTGATTGAGAAAATATGATTGCTTTGTCTAACCGGAAAATGTAAATGATAGCTAGGTGGAGATAGAAACAATAATGATGGAGTGTCTTCATCGTGGTTTTGGGGCCAATGTACTCAGGTGTAGAGTGATGGATTTGTGTGGCCTTGTTCCAAGGATGTGGCAATGAGGTGAGGAAACATGCATGCAACCTTATGCAATGGGGATGCTTCGAGCCAATGAATCTTGTTGCATGTTGGGGGTGAAACCTTGACTTGAACTCACTCCACAATAAGTGAAATCATCACGCTCTTGCCCAAAAACATGGGGATCACAAGCTTGTGAAATGGAGATCAAGGCTTCGAAAGAAGCTCTAATAAAATGCATAGAAGAAAAAAACTTTGGAAACTGTGATTCTTGAAGGCCATTGTATTATGCACGGATCTAAGTGAAAAAGCACTTCAAAACATAAAAAGCTAAAAATAACAAGAAGGCCCCAGACACACTAGGTTAATTCGGGAGATTAAATTTAATATTCATGATCCCTGAACATTCATTACGATATTATTTTAGAGTTCTGGGTTCATTCCTGTACAAGTTGTAAATTAAATTTGTATGCATGTTAAGACACCACATGTGTATGACTTAGAGAAATTAAATCTAGACATTTTGGATGGGTCAATTACCTTAAGATTCTATATAATAGAGTATCTAGTGCAGAGCCCAAGAGCAAGTGACCTTGCCCACATGAGTTTCAAAAAGAGAAAGTATGTGTTCATGGAATGATGGATGCAGTCATGGAGAGTTTTAAAAGAATCGGTGTGAATTATTTTGGTTTGATATTTGAATGTTAATGATGCAACTATTGAGAGTTTCAAAAGAATCGGTGTAAATTATTATGTTTCAATGTTTGAATGTTCATGATGCAACTGTAGAGAGTTTCAAAAAGAGGAAGTAAGTGTTGGTTTATGTTCCTTACAATCACTTGATTTATGTTACTTGTAAGCACATCTTTGTTCTACAACAATAGAATGCTATGTATCTTTTTTAGATATAGAATGATCAACACTCATGTTATCGCCATTACAAGGGAAAAGTCTAATCCATAGAAGCAATTTGATGCCTTTTGGTGCATGTCATGTGCACCGGATAGCATCGACACTTATCTACACTGATACTTATCTACACTGACAGCCAGAGTGCTTTGGCCATTGTGTAGAACCTAGTGTTCCATGCCTGGACAAAGCTTATAGAAGTTCATTACCATTATGTTCGCGAGTGCATGTGAGTTGGAGATATAGAGTTGTCTTATATGCCCATTGAAGACAACTTCATAGATCTTTTCATGAAGGCTCTTTCTCGATCGAAATTCCAAGCTTTTTGGCAAGCCTTTAACTTGATTCCATTTGTTCCATGATGTGTCGTACTCTGTATTGTGAAAGGTTGCTATATCCACTTGGATGAACTTGTGCAACCTTGACCTTATATCTCATTTCTATTTTCTAGGATTTTGTTATAGTTCCTAGATTAGTTCACCCATTTCATGGAGGGGGTTTTTGTAGGCCATCTCATTAACTACAATGTCCTTTGATCCATGATTTGGGCTCTCTAGGCATCTAAGCTGTCATTAAATGTAGTTGTTGCCCCTACTATTCTAGATACACTATGGTTAGGGTTTTCAGTGACGGTTAAGTTATCTAGGGCTAGGATTTATTATAAAAAGGCACTTTGTGTATCTCTAACATATAAGTGTAACATTATTCATTGTGATTGCTTTGAGTGTTGTACTCTCTCTTATTCATTAATACATTACTTCTCATTTTGTGATTCAGTTATTGTGCATCTATTAACTCTTGTATTATTTTTAATTCTCTATCAATTAATCGCACAATTACTTCACACTTGGGCTAACAAGGATGGACACTAATAGCATCGGTCATAGCGGTTATGAATTGACTTAGTGTAAATCCACTAAAAACACTTCAGGGTTAGGAAAGTTGAGTTCTATTTATAGGACTCTAGGTCCTATTGTGTACATTATTGTGTGATCACCACTCGTGGAGTGTTTGCTTGTTGGCCAGTGCATATGTACAATGGGAGGGTGTGGGTTGATGGAATGGGACACTAGCTCTTGTGGCGTGGTTGTGACTTGGAGCTCTACCAACTCCTAAGTTTGAGGATGAGCTTGTTTGACTCTATGGCAGGGAGGTGAGTTTGATGTCTTGTCCTTGTAAGCTCATGGGTATAGGTTGTGTCTTATCTCATGTGCAGGTTGGATCCTAGGTGGACATTTCATGTTAGTTGATGAAGGATTTGCAAAACAAGGATAGAGCAAGTGGTTGAGCAACTTTTTGTTTATATATACGGATCCTTTCAAACTTTGGACGTTTGCATATGAGACCTATAAACTTTGATACTTTTGAGTTTTGGGGCTGTTTTAAAAGAGCTAATGAAGGTCTAACTAGTAAGTAACATTGTTTCTTGTATTTGGCCTTCTTTAGCATAACATTCCCTCTTGGGCCCAAAATTGGAACTTAGGAGAGGTTGCGAGCATAGCTTAGCTTGTAATACCTCGAGGTGTTCCACCCCAAAGCAGCTAGGATGTTTGTGTAGGGGTCCATGAAGGCTGCTCAAAACCCTATCAAGACCATAGAGGTGATGGTAATCTTACCTTAGGAGTTCAAAGGGCCACACCCTAGAGAGACCAATGCATTGTGACAAAGAGTGTTGATTGGTTGCCCAATGGCCTATGAGGAGCTTTAAAGTTGATGATACCGCTATGAACCTTCTTTTTTTGTTAGGTTTTTTATAAAGAATCCGTGTTCGGGGGGGGGGGGGGGGAACAGGAGGGCAATGGCAAAATCCAACTTACCAAATAGAGACTATCCCAACCACCCATTTGGGTGTGGGTAACAAGTAAATATATGGTGGATCCCAAGTCGATCACTTTTTGATGAAGGAAAAGCGAAAGTATTCATAGATGCAAGGAGATTTTCATCCTTGGATGGGCTCTTGCCAAAAGACAGGCTTTTCTCTCATCCAAAGTTCTTTGTTCATAAAAACCAATGCCAATGCAATATCTTATGCAAGGGGTAATGCAAAGTATCATGCTCAAATAGAATGCTATGCAACGATGCCACTTGGGTAGTGGCCTCATAGGGAAAATGCAAATGGATGATGATAATTCAAAGTACAAATGGAGCTAATAGAGTAGTGGTGAAAATCCCATAAGCACCAAGAGAAGAAGTTGCTTCCTCTCACTATTGGACAGTGGAAGGAAAAGCTATGGGAATCCAATCTATGGAAGTAGATATTGTAGGATTGGGCGGTTAATTGGCTTGGTCAAAATGTTTGCAAAATTTTTGGATGTGTCAAAGTGCAACGAATGTGGAAGTGTATGGACAAGACTAGAAGACAATGAACATGAGAGAAGAGGGAGAGATGAAAAAGATAGAAGAACGCAGAAATTTGCAATTAGAATGCTAAAATGAAGAAGGTAGATATACAATGGGCAATCGAAGTATCTCCTCAAGCCGATCTCTCTCCAGCACTTGGAAGGATAAGTGTGTTGGACAAGTAGACTGTTAGCTATAACTAGTTGGGAATAATACAATAAAATAATTAGGACGGCCAGTAAAAGTTACCGATTTGTAGCAAAATGCTGCCAATTGCTCAATAAATAATAAATAATCATTGATCTATATATGTACTGCCATGTGGCACTACTGCATGCCTATAACTTGTCTGACTTGCCTAGTAAAGGGTGACTACACTTGGTGACTATTGAAAATATCCAAAATTGATAGGAAATGCGAAGCTATGCATGAGAGAATCGATTGTACCAATTGTAGCATGAGAATACCAATCTAGGGGATGACTAAATCTCTAACACTCTTGCTCAGATCTTGGATGCGGCATAAGACTCAGGGATTTGGAGTACTATTGTAGAATAACTTGAGGAAGCGCTTTCGTAAACAAATCTGACAAATTGTCCACCGTCTTGTAGTATACCACATCAATAGTCTCATTCAAGATCTTGTCTTGAATGAAATGGTACTGTATATCAATGTGCTTCGACCTAGCATGAAAAATAGGGTTTTGTGCCTAAGCAATGTAACTCTCATTATCACAATGAAGGATATCCTAATTTCCCTCGGAGGAACGAGTCTACTTGTTCCAAGCTTGCGGAGCTTGTTTGAGGTTGTAAAGGCCCTTCTTCAACTTGTACACCTGTCCATCAGGTGAAGGAAAAGCCAAGAGGCTATTCAACATAGATCTCCTCCTTCAAATCACCATTCTGGAAGGTAGACTTCACATCAAGCTGATAAACTAGCTATCTCCTATGGCTAGCTAAGGCAAGAACGGCCCTAATGGTAGCCATGTGAGTTGTAGGTGCAAAGGTGTCATGGAAATCCATCCCTGATCGTTGTGCGAAGCTGCACCTTGTGTTTGTCTAGAGTAGTATCACTATGGTATTTGGTCTTAAAGAACTGTTTGACTCTAGTCACTTTCTTGTGAACGTTGGGCCAAGGCACAAGATTCCAAGTGCCATTCTGGTCAATAGCATCCAACTCTTGCTCCATAGCCTTCTTTCAATGCTGTGACTATAAAGTGTCCTCCATGAAGCTGGGCTCCCTATCCTACATGCACAAGTCATCAAATAGTAATTAGTATAAACGAGCTCGGTGGAATGTGCTTGCTTCCTCCGAGAGCACCGTGCGCTATCCTACAGCTGCTACCCTTAGGGAATCCCTTAATCCCTCAATCATCCTTATCGAACTTGACTATCAAACCAAGAGCTAGATCTTGCTCATTGAAAGTAGATTATACCCTAGATCCGACACATACAATACCTCTAATGTGTGGGCTTTGCCTTGCCCATCTAGAATCAACTGCATATCACCCTTACCTTTGATCGCGACCAAAGAGCTATCACCTATGAGAATTTACCCATACATCGGACGCACATGAACAATACCGTTCAAAGGAGGAGTCATGTGGTAGGAAGGGCCACTATCCACAATCCAATCATGAGATTGTGGGGCGAGCATTGTTGCATTAGTGGCCCTCTGAGGAACATCCTCTTGTCTCTTCCAAATGAAGGAAGGTGGACGATGAAGGAGCAACCATGGCTCCTGAGTCCTTTGTAGTCTTCTCCGTCTTAGTGTCCTTGTCCTTGTCGGGGCAATCTTTCTTCCAATGACGTATCTTGCCACAAATGTGGCAAGAAGACTCCTTGGCTTTGTAGTGTTTGGACTTCGTTGTTGTTGTTGTTCTTACCCCTTTGTTGGGAAGATTGATCAATCAAATCCTCCCACTTGAGAATGTTCTGACCTTTTGAGTTGTTCCTCTTAGTCCAAGACCATCGGAACTAACTCCTCCCACTTAAGGGTCTTAGTCTGTCCTAAAGCAATCAAGGTGGAATTAAATGCACTGAATCAGGGTGGTAACTAAGAGAGAAGAATTATTGCCATGTTCTCTGAGGTAATTACCTTCCTTGCGTTTTGGACTTGCATTTGCAATTGATGAAGCTTATTGACATGCTACTGCATAGAAGAAGACTTGTTAGGACTCAAAGTTCTCATTTGAATCTCTAGAGACACCCGCTCATACTACCTACTTGTAACCTATTTGACTTGCCCGATAAATGGTGACTGCACGTGTGACTATTGAAAACATCCAAAATTGACAAGAAATGCGCAACCATGCCCAAGAGAGCTCACTATACTAATTGTAGCATGAGAATGCCAATCGGGAGGATGACTAAATCTCTAATAAGATGAAGGGATGAACTCTAGGCAAATGGTGCCTAGCTCCAGATGATGTTAGGTAAAATGATATTGCACACTGGCATGCTTTCTCTTGGGATTGATGATGGGTTTACTAGCTTGTGCTATTGTACTTTGGTTGTCACAGAAGATCACATTTGATATAGTCCATGGAAATTGTAACTTTGCCTGTAAGCTCTTTAGACAGATGGCTTCCATGGTGCTATTATAGAGAGCCCAATACTCAACCTTGGCATTGGAGGTAGCCACTGTCCCTTGTTTATGACTTGATTGAACAATGGGAGTTGTGCCCATGGAGAAGATTTAACCACCATTGGAATATCCGATATCTAGTGAGAGTCAATGTACCTATGCAAAAGCAAAACCCTACCAAAATGTAAGCCATAAAAATAAGCACCCTTAACATATCTCAACACACACAAACATGTAATCCAATGTGAAAGCTTAGGTTCATTGAAGTATTGGCTCAGCAATGAAAGTGAATAAGCTAAGTTTGGCCTAGTATGAATGAATTACAAAAGCTTTTGTACCATATATTGATAGGTATGGTCATCAAAAGGCTATGGATGAGGATCCTTAGAAAGCTTCACAGTAGGACCAAGAGGTGTAGCTATGGGCTAAGTTTAATCGGTGCAATAATGATTCACTAATTGAAGGGCATTATTTTGTTGAGATATGGAGATCCCATCCCCATGATAAACAGCCTCCATGCCCAAGAAATAAGATAGGTGACTAAGCTAATCATTTCAAATGTGGAGTAGAGTTTGGGCTTTATATCTGCTATGGTGGCAGAATATGAGCCAGTGTTCAAAAGATCTTCAACATATTAAGGAATGTAGTTGACCCTCTTTGAAGTAGTTTTTATGTATATGTTTGGTTCATAAGGGGTAGAAGATAACCCTGAGATCCAAGGAACTCAACCATTTTATGGAACCAAGAACACAATACTTTCTTTAGTCCATAAAGAGCTTTCTGCAACAACAAAAGATCTTATCTTTATGGTTTGAAAGAGAGAACATGAGATTGCTCCGTATATCATGTTTTGTTCTATATAGACCTTCTTCTCCAAATAACATTAAGGAAGGCACTTTTTGATGTCCATCTGATGGATAGGCCATGCCTGTTGGGTTGCTAAGGCAGCCAACAAATGGACATTGTAGGTGCAAAGGTTTCTTTATAATCAATACCATGCTTTTGTTGAAACCCTTGTACTATTAACTTTGTACTTATTCAAAGTTTCATCAGCTTTCAATTTAGTGAGAACTATCTATTGTGTCCCAATGTCCTTCTTATGGTTTGTGTCATGGACTGGTATCTTCTAGAAACTCCTAGAAGATCAATAAAGTCCTCGAAGATTTTAAGAAGGTTCCAGATAATTCTATGGAAGATTGTAACGTGTCCACCTTCCCCTTCAGGACATGTCTTAGCAGTCCATCGGAAAGGAGGTCTCGAAAGCTCCGCCTGGCACTCCCATGGAATGTCACGGGGTTTGCGACCTAGGACTTTCCGCGTCTGCCACGTAGCGGAAGTATTCTGGCCGTTCCCACTTAGGACCGACCTAAATCAGGGTTTCCCCCTAATGGTCATTTCTTAAACGGCAACTAGCGTCGAGCCCCAAGCGAACTACTTTACGCAAAAACGCCAGGGCCGAAGCGGATTCACGTTGCACTTGGTTCAAGGAGAATGGGAAACGAGAGGGATGCAAGGCTCGACCTCTCTGCCCTAAGGCATAGTCCCGTTCCGTTCCCCTAAAACAGCATAAATCGGGATTATTATAACCTAGATTCTGGGTCAACGCCCTTGCTATTCATTTCCTTTGAAACGATCTCCTTGCTGTCCATTATGATTGAGAAAAGTTCCCGGCTAATCGGGATCATCCATCCGTAGGACGGACCCATGGCCACATCTGTGAGAGTGCGCAACGGAAGAAGAACGCGAACACGGAGGAGAGGAGAGAGAAAGCAGAGAATGAAGGAAGAAAATCTGCACTGACTGAGATGAATGCTGAATATACTGAAATGGACTGATCAGTCCCTGCACGCAGCCCAAAGCGTCAGTGAGGGCACCAGATCAGGCTGATGATGACGGCAGCACCGAAGACGGAGGAAGATGACGGAGTCGGAGTGTGCACCTGCCAAAGAAGGAGGGAAGTTGATAATACAACTGACTGCCAAGTGGGAAATGGCTATAAATAGCCAAAAAACCCACAAACTGGCCGACCTGAAATTTGAGGCCATAAATATGTCCGACCAGCATTTAATGCTGGTAAAAATGCCAGGAATGCTCAGAAAAATCCCGGAAAGGGTGGACAATGTCCGGCAGGTGAGGCAGGCTGAAGAATGCAGAAACTGCCCCGGGAAATGCACATTTGAGTGCTCTAGAATGAGCTACCTCCTTCGTCAAAACAAGTGATAGACAAGTCAGAGCTCCTAAAGTCCTCATCTGACTCAGACTGAGGCTCACAGGCAGGAGATGACAAGGCATGACAAACATGACTGCTAACACCCCCTCTTAGATCCTGGATGTGGCTGAAGGCCAAGGGAGAAACGGATCCTGGGGTGGCAAGAGGAATGCCAAGGTCAATGAAGTCCGTCAATGTAGACTGCCGCTGAAGGAGCTCCTCACGATCCTGGGAATCCCCCTCTAAAACACTAGGGGCCAGGGATTCCACAGCCGCATCACCGAGATCGTCCCCCTCTGAAAGGGATGGGGGGTACGAGGGAACCACCGGAGGAGAAGGTGGGGGATGGGAAGAAACCTGTGGAATAGAAGGGGCACAAGCGGGAACGGGTGTAGCAATAGACTGCCTCGGAGGACCCTGCATCAAAGAAGGGGAATGGAGCCTGTAAAGCCCGCTCTCTTGCCAACCTGTAGATAAGACAGCTCTTGTAAGAGAATCCTCAATAACAACGGCATGCTCAGTGAAGATCACTCATGTGCCAAGCCTTGTAAGGCCATAAACTGAGAGGAGGGGAAGGCCCAAATCCGGAACATGTAGGGCCTGGGAAAAGGAGCTCGAAGGTCGGTCGGTAAACAAAGGCAGTGTGCCAACACCACTAATAGGCACCGATAAAATGTCACCAATAGTGACTGAACCCTCTGATGGACGGAGATCCTGTAACAAATCACCTCGGGGAGTCATATGACTCGAAGCACCACTGTCCACTAACCAAGGCTGCGCAGAAGACACTGCAGCCACGGAAGAAGGATCCTCCTCCAAAGCATGGATATGAAGGAACACTGACTCATGGGTAACAGCTGGTGTAGAGGTAGAAGAAGGCTCTGATGTAGATCCACCCTTCGCTCCTGGACGAAGGTGAGGGTACTTCTTCCAACATTTCTCCTCTGGATGTGTCCCTTTCCCACAGTGTGGGCACTTCGGTCTCTCTGAATCTGAGTCAGAGCCTGAAGAACTGTCCTTCTTCTTAGCCTTTGACTTCTTCTTCTTCTTCTTCTGTTCTCCCGAACCTGCAACAAAGGCTCTAGTGGAGTCGGATCCACTAGCACTGACCTCGCTGAGTCGCTCGTCATGCTCCAAGACAAGCGGGGATAGCTTCTCCCATAGAAGCTTCTCATGGGTCCTCGATGTAAGAAGGCTGGTGTAGAAGACATCAAACCGAGGCGATGGCAGCTGAGTCAAAAGAATCATAGCCATGTCTTCAGAAGATATCGTCCGACCAAGGGATGCAAGCTCATCCCTCATATCCTGTAATCTGTTGATGTGGTCCTTCATAGAAGGACTATCATCAATAGCGAGTATCCGCAACTTCTTTTCGAGAGATATCCGGTGGGCAAACGTCTTCTGCTGATAGAGAGACGCTAGCTTCTGCCACACGTCCACTGCAGTCTTCAACTTGTGAACATGAACAAGGACAGAATCCTGCAAACTCAGAAAGAGGAAAGATCGGGCTCTAGAATTGAGCCGATCCCATGAGGCTGCACGATCCATAGATGTCCCATCTGCGGGATCCACCATAGGCCGGGGAATAGGAACAGAAACAAGCTCCCAAAGATCGAAGGAGTCCAAGATACACTCCACCTTGCAGGACCATAGAGAAAAGTTGGAACCATCCAACCGGTCCTCTTTGGGCAGCTGAGGAAGTACGGGTACCTGTACAGGGGGTACCAAAGGCTGCATCTTCGGCCCACTGGAAGAGGCTCGCCGAGATACATGAATAGAAGGGGGACGGGAAAGAGGAATAGACTCCGGACGACGGTCCTCGTGATAGAAATCACGCCTCCGTTCAGATGAATGTCGAGACAAAAGCTCGTCATCTGAATCATCAAAACCTGTAGACTGATGATAAGACATCTTCTAAATCTGCAAAACACCAAACACCAATAGAAAACTATGCCGATGCCGAAGAATGACCACCAGAAGGGTCACCAACCACCAGAAGAACCACTAAACTCCAGGAAATCAGGTCGCCTAGCACCAGAAGGTGAAAACGCAGCTGTGTAGGGCACAAAATCCGGAGGGAAAGTTGCCAGGCACCAAAACGCAGCCCAGAAAAGAAGCGCCAGTTGGAGATGAGCCGCCAGGAGGGAATACGACCACCTTGGATGCAAAACGCAGCCTGTAGTGGAGGCGCCCAGCTGAAAACGCAGGTAGCAGGAGCTGGTTGATGACGTGGCAGCCTTTGGAAGGGGCTGATGCAGCAAACGCAAATGTATGGACCACCTGGAGGGGCCGCCTGGCTGTTGGAGAGAAGGGGGGCAGCAACAGATGATAGGTGTGGTGTCTCTCCAGTCGATGAAGACCTCCGTGCTCTCAGTTTGGCGATGATACCATGTGAGAGTGCGCAACGGAAGAAGAACACGAACACGGAGGAGAGGAGAGAGAAAGCAGAGAATGAAGGAAGAAAATCTGCACTGACTGAGATGAATGCTGAATACACTGAAATGGACTGATCAGTCCCTGCACGCAGCCCAAAGCGTCAGTGAGGGCACCAGATCAGGCTGATGATGACGGCAGCACCGAAGACGGAGGAAGATGACGGAGTCGGAGTGTGCACCTGCCAAAGAAGGAGGGAAGTTGATAATACAACTGACTGCCAAGTGGGAAATGGCTATAAATAGCCAAAAAACCCACAAACTGGCCGACCTGAAATTTGAGGCCATAAATATGTCCGACCAGCATTTAATGCTGATCTGACCAGGATTTAATGCTGGTAAAAATGCCAGGAATGCTCAGAAAAATCCCGGAAAGGGTGGACAATGTCCGACAGGTGAGGCAGGCTGAAGAATGCAGAAACTGCCCCGGGAAATGCACATCTGAGTGCTCTAGAATGAGCTACCTCCTCCGTCAAAACAAGTGATAGACAAGTCAGAGCTCCTAAAGTCCTCATCTGACTCAGACTGAGGCTCACAGGCAGGAGATGACAAGGCATGACAAACATGACTGCTAACAACATCCACCGCACTTTCCTCAGGTTGTTTTAGTTGTCTAATTACCTACCACATTTAGTTGCACATGCATCAAGCAGCTTCCTTAATTAACCCGTTAGGCACCGGTTCCTTCACGTAATCTTAGCACTTGGCATAGAAAAGTAGTGTCAAACAAGTTCATTTTTAACAGGTTATCATAATTATCTTTGGAATACATTTATAAAGTCCAGCCCGCAGGCTTATCCATAATCCGCTCCAAGGCTATCCAGCAATCCACAGGGATTACTAATCCAAGATTCCGCTCATAGACTAGTATGCGGGCCTCAAGATCCAATCCCGAGTCACGTTGGCCTCTTGTGCAGGGCCCGAAAGGCGAGGGATTTACGGCCAGAGCCCCTTGGCACCCAAGCGTCCTCTTGCTCCAAGTAGCGCTCAACGGAGAGACCTCACGCGGCGGGTTCGGTCCACCTTCCCGGCGTGGCTAACAACCCCCTTGGTTAGGGTCAGGCAGATAGTCAAGGGTAACTTAGGCTGTCTCTCCCTTCAGGCCTTCAACCTGAAGCATTAGATATCTTTTCATCCTTTAGTTCATTGAGGAAACAAAGCAAACAGTGCTCTTTAAGCACAATTATTTCTAGTGGTCGTTATTTGGCCAACTACTAAGGAGTGAATCCTTCTCTCCGAATGCATTCAACATTCGATCCGGGATCAATTGCGACTCGGCAAGATTCCCAAGGGTTTGTTTGTTAATCCTTATGTCCTTGGGTTAGGGCCGTACCTTATTAGCCCAACTTAACCAATACCTTAAGTTCTATTAACAGTAAATATGTTGCTCCAAATTATTGATTGGTCCTTTGCTTCCAAGCAAATATCTAACCCCCTTATCTTGGTCACTTTTCCCAAGAAAGGTGCTATATCAGGACGACTACTCATCCTCTTGCAAGATAAACTTGCGCAAGAATCTGCCAATCTCATTCCGAGGAATTGGCCATTCTCTTGTGATCAAACCACAAGATCATGCAACGTTGCAACTTGTTGCACAAGTGTCGCATCTAATCCATGGGACTATTTTACCCATCGAACGGCGTCTTCTAATCACGGAATCATGATTAGATAGAAACAGGGTTTAGGGTGTCTTCATATTCAATCCATTTCCGATTGCACTAGGCCGATATCGTCGGTCCTTGGGTTCCAACTCAATCCGAGTTTCATCTTTTTTAACGAGTGATCCTTAGGGTAGAAACCCTAGATCGTTTCTTGCAAGTACGTCCTATTGTCTCTGCATTCCGTGAATGTGGGCAGGACTTAGGTTATGAGAGTTTCGACTTGGCAATAAGTGCGACTAGGTCAAGTCCTTAACGTGCTAAACCCTAGTTAGCACTTGGAGTATTTTGTATCGATTTAACCATCCTAAGCGATTCCTTTGCGGTTTAGGTATTTAGGGTAAACCGATTTACTTATCTATTTCTAAAGATATTGTCTTGATCGAAGAGGGGAAAACTAGTAGTATTACGTTATAATTCATATAAGCATGCGATTCATTTCCTCTAGATTCGCAATCCCTAACTTTTCTTGTTAAGACCAAGCACATGTTAAAATTCGCATAACTTTCATTGGTCCTACCAAGACATGCATTCACGACTCATGCCACTAAGTTTTTAAGGTTTTATGTTAAACAAACCATGCAGCCTTTCCCTAACTACATTTCTGAATGAATTTATTCGTACGACGAATGGGCATTATGCAACCTTTCCTAATTACAACGCAGTTTAAATGATATTTATGCCAATTCACTAGAGTTAACCTATTTCATGCAGCCCTAGAATCATTTCCATGCCTTGCAATTTGCTATGGTTGTTAGCAACTTTCTTAATGAATCATTACGAAGAAAGATTTGTCTAATAATGCGACATGCGATTTAATCTTTCCATGCATAATCGAAAGTGTACTACAATAATCTGGACTTTGTAATGATAGTTATTAGTTGATCTAAATTCGTTACTTTACAATGCACAAAAACAACTTGCTAAGAATACATAGACATCTTATGTTCTTTTTCGTTCATTCCAATACAATTGACCGATCTTCAATTGTGAGTTACTTCCTTTAAAATAGCCAAAGTATTTTAATCGCAAAAGTGCATCCTAATTCCATGAATTAACCATGCATAATTGCAATACTTCGACGTAAATTAAAAATAGGAAGAAAAACCTGGACTTGTGGGTTCGGTGAAATGTCCACATGAATATTAGGAGATGATTCTCCTGCAGTTGTGCCTTGTGACTTTTTAGGAGCCATCGTGAATTCGACCTTCTTGCCTTGGCCGCAGTCTTATGATCTTGGCCTGTCTCCCTCGTACGCGCAAATCCTATCGTACAACCCCCCAAAATAACAAACATTTAGAGGAAGAATAAATTTTTTAAAAATTGTCCTACATTCGTGAGAGGGTTCTTGCGAAAGCCTTGCGGAAACGGAGGCTTAAGAGATTCTTCTCCTTGAAATTCCGGCTAGGAATGGTTTTATGAGCTTTGCGGAAATGGGGACTTATGAACTTCTCCTTCCTTTCAAAGAAGTTTCGGGGAAGATCTTTGTGGAGGAGTGTGGGGGAAAAATTAGAGATGGGTTTATGGGGAATTTTATAGGAAGGCCTTATAGGCTTCCTCTTCGAAGCTCGGGGGAAGAAAAATTGTCTTTTGGAGGGTTCAATAGGAAGGGACCTTTAAACCTGGCAAGGGATTGGGCTTGAGATGGATGCAATGGAAAAGGGCTTTAAATCCCGGGTTACAATGGACTTAATAGGGTCTCCACGGGTAGGGTTTTACAACCGGGGTAAAATGGCTTTTGGGGGATGCAAGGGGAAAGGGGGCTTAAATCCCGGGGGGGGGGGGGGGGGTAAAGACCGCTTGTGTAGGATCCAATGGGAAGGGGGCTTAGGGAAGTCCCCTTAGAAGCTTCTAAGAGCTTCTGGGTGAGTGCAGACCACGTTGAAATAGGGGGATTAATGATAATGTCATGGAAAGCGTGGGGAAAATGGTAATACTGACGTCATGGGGGGAATTCCCTTGTTAGGGAATGGTGGCATTGGCCGCTCTGATGGATCCGACGGCGGCTCTTAAGCCACAGGCGGCGTCGTTCTGACTGACGACTCCCTCCGCCACGGCGGCTCCACAGACTACAGGAGCTTCTTCCTCCCCCATGTAGCACAACGGCAGGTTCAATACCTCCCTCCACAGTTTGGCGCCGTCCTCCTTCTCTCACGCTTCCCTTAAAACACCCCCCCCCCCCCCCCCCCCCCCACCCCCCCCACCCAAAGGGGGTTTTTATAGTCTGGGGGAGAGGGGACCTCCCCCCCACGTGGCCTGTTGCATGGTCCTCTTCCCCCACGACCTCAAGCAACACTGCTGACCCATCCCCGCCACACTCCCTCTCCTCCAGCATGGCATTCGGCTGGGTGGAGAAGGAATAGAAAATAAGAATTTCAATTTTTATCCGCATATTATTCTCTTAACCTCCTCCCAAGAGGATGTTCACCTGCGGTTATGCGGGTTTTTAAACCTTGGTCCCATTTTGCCAGTGGAGAGTCATGATATCTCGCGTACAGTTTAAAGATTGCACCGTCGGTAACTCGAATGCCTGAATTGACCTTTGCGTGAGTTTCACGCGCGTTGTGGAAAGTCGGACTAGTAATTTTTTTTAAACGGAAATATTACATTCTCTCCCCCTTGGAGGAATCGAGATGTCCTCATCTCGAGATGAACTGGGGATATTGTTGGTTGAGAGTGCTTTCATCCATCCAAGTGGTATCCTCCTCGGGATAATCTTTCCATTGGACGAGGTATTCTCTCAAGGTTCTGGATCTCAATTGTCTCTTCCTAACATCTAAGATCTTGTCAGGCCGTAGCTCAAGGACTCCTTAGCTAGGCATTACAACTTGTTGGTCATCAAGTACATGGCTAGGATTAGGTACATACTTCTTGAGTAGGTTGATATGGAAAACATTATGAATCTTTAGGTTCTGAGGGAGTTGCAGTCTATAAGCATTAGGTCCTAGGCACTTGAGGATCTTGTATGGTCCACAATACCTTGGACTTAGCTTCTTGCAATCTTCTAAGGATAGGGAACTCTTCTTTGGGCGTACGCGAATGAAGACCATGTCTTCCTCCTCGAAGGTTCTATCTCGAGATGAACTGGGGATATTGTTGTTTGAGAGTGCTTTCATCCATCCAAGTGGTATCCTCCTCGGGATAATCTTTCCATTGGACGAGGTATTCTCTCAAGGTTCTGGATCTCAATTGTCTCTTCCTAACATCTGAGATCGTGCCAGGCCGTAGCTCAAGGACTCCTTAGCTAGGCATTACAACTTGTTGGTCATCAAGTACATGGCTAGGCATTACAACTTGTTGGTCATCAAGTACATGGCTAGGATTAGGTACATACTTCTTGAGTAGGCTGATATGGAAAACATTATGAATCTTTAGGTTCTGAGGGAGTTGCAGTCTATAAGCATTAGGTCCTAGGCACTTGAGGATCTTGTATGGTCCACAATACCTTGGACTTAGCTTTTTGCAATCTTCTAAGGATAGGGAACTCTTCTTTGGGCGTACGCGAATGAAGACCATGTCTCCCTTCTCGAAGGTTCTATCTTGACGCTTCAAATCCGCGTATGCCTTTTGTCTATCCGTAGCGGCTTGGATGTTTTGTCTTATTGACTTCATTTGGTCATCCATCTCTTCCAATATCTGCCTTGAAGCTTCAACCCTCAAGGTTGGATCTGAGAAGTTTAGGGGACTTCGACAATCATGACCATACAATGCTTGAAAAGGGGTCATCTGAATGCTTTGTTGGTAAGAAGCATTATAGGCAAACTCAACCAAGGGTAGGTATTGAATCCACCTTTTTGGTTCATGGCAGCAGTGTGCCCTTAGCATATCCTCGATGACTTGATTGACTTGCTCCGTTTGACCATCAGTTTGGGGATGGTAGGCTGTACTAAAACAGAGTTGAGTCCCAATGGCTTCAAAGATAGCTCTCCAGAAGTGTGATGTGAAGAGAGAATCACGATCACTAATGATTCTTTTGGGTAACCCATGCAGTTTGAATATCTTCTTGATAAACAACCTTGCAATGTCTGAGGCTTTATAGTTTGTCTTTACTGGAATAAGGTGTGCAACCTTAGTAAGCATGTCAACCACAACCATGATGGAATTGTATCCTCCCTGAACTTGGGGTAGGCCAACAACAAAGTCCATACTGATGAATTCCCATTTCATTTGGGGAATGTCAAGTGGTTGCAACTTCCCAGGCATTTTGACACGTTCGGCTTTGATACGTTGACAAGACAAACACTCAGTGACATATTTGAGAACGTCACCTTTAAGCCTCCCCCAATAGTAGCTTTTCCTAACTGCATTGAGAGTCTTGGCATAGCCAGGATGTCCTGAGAATGGGGAATCATGAGCTTTCCACAGTATCTTCTGCTTAAGTGACTGGCTTGCCGGTATACATAATCTCGTTCTATAGTAGACAAGTCCACTATTGATAGAGAATTCATGATACTTAGCCTGTAGCTTTTGGTCCTGGTTCTTAATAGAGATCTCCCTTAGCATCTTTTGATAGGTTGGATTATGGCATGTTTCTTCTCTAGCTAGCTCAAGTATTGGGTTGTTTGGCATGGATACCTTTGTAGCTAGAGATCTAGCTGTTGATGGATTTTATAAGATTAGAGAATTAAGGAATGCCTTGCGACTGAGTGCATCGACAACTACATTCTCCTTTCCAGGTCGATATTTGATTTCAAAATCATACTCCTCCAGCACTTCAATCCACCGACGTTGCCTCATGTTGAGCTTGTTTGGGTAAAGATCCACTTCAGGCTTTTATGATCCGTCACTAGAGTAAACTTGTTATCCAACAGGTAGTGTCTCCAAAGCTTTAGATCATGGATGACAGCTAACAGTTCTAGATCATGGATAGCATAATTCCTCTCATGGCTCTTCAGTTTCCTTGAAGAGTATGCTACAGGATGACCTTCTTGCATGAGCACATATCCTAAGGCAAGCGTGCTAGTATCAGTTACTACTTCAAATTCCTTACTGAGGTCTGGAAGTTTTAGGATAGGTGCTGATACCAAACTTTGCTTCAATCTATCAAAGCTAGATTGTTCGGCAGCTGATCATGCAATGGATGTTTGCTTTTTCAGTAAGTCCGTTAGAGGTGCTGCAATCAAAGCATAGTTTTTGATGAAGACCCTATACCATCCTGTCAATCCAAGAAAATTGAGTATTTCTTTGATAGTTGTTGATATTGGCCATTCTAGAACATCTCTGACTTTGGCCGGATCCACTGAGATTCCTTCCGCTGATACGATGAATCCTAGATATTCAATCTGACGCTTGAAGAACACACACTTTTTCATATTATCATAGAGCTTATGTGACCTCATTGTCTCAAGGACAATCCGAAGCTGGGGTTCATGATCTTCTTCTTGTTTGGAATAGACTAGGGTATCGTCGAAGAAGACGAGTACGAAGTCATCAAGATATGGCCTAAAGATATCCTGCATTAATCTGTTAAAGGTGGCAGGTGCATTCGTGAGTCTGAATGATATAACTAGGAACTCAAAGTGTCCATATCTTGTGTTGAAGGCTGTCTTTGGGATATCTTCTTCCTCGATTCTTATCTGATAGTAACCAGACCTGAGATCAATCTTGGAGAAGATTTTCGCACCCTGAAGACGATTAAGAAGCTCATCTATTCTAGGAATAGGGTACTTGTTCTTGATAGTTGATTGATTCAACTCTCTGTAATCAATACACAGTCGAAACGTTCCATCTTTCTTTTTTTGGAACAGTATTGGAGCTCCACATGGTGAACTGCTAGGACGGATGTAGCCCTGATCTAGCAGTTGCTTGAGTTGTTCCTTCAGCTCAATTGCTTCTGGGACGGACATCCTATAAGGTCTCTTTGCAATTGGCGCAGCTCTTGGCACTAGCTTAATCTCATGATCCACTTCTCTTTGAGGCGGGAGTTCTGTCAGCTCTTTAGGAAATACATCCGCGTATTCCTTTAGCTATGCAGGTTCTTTACTAGACTCCTGCTTCTGATCTAACTTATTAAGCTTAATCAAGTAGATAGGTAGTCCCTTTCTAACTCCCCTTATAATCCGAGATGCTTTGGCTAATTGAATTTTCGGCTTTCCAGTCTCACCTTGAGTTGTGACCAATTCCCCCTCAGAGTTTCGAAAGGAAACTTGGCCCTTTCCACAATGAATGTGGGCATCCTTAGGTTTAAGCCAATCCATTCTGAGTAAACACTCATGGATACCTAGGTTCATGACTCTGAATTTGACCGAAGTCGTCTTTCCTCCCAGAAATAATTCCACCTTAGCAGTTTGCCTGGTATAAGTGACCTCACGACCATTTGCTAATTCCACAAGCAAGGTAGGTGCTTCTACTGTGGCTATTCCTAATCTTCTTGCACAAGCTGGTGAGATAAAGGAATGTGTACTGCTACAATCGAGTTTACGTGAGCCGTCACAAAGATGAACAGATTTACGATTATCAGGTCCTCCAACCACTTGATCCTCTTTATGTTGGTTCGAAGGTACGCAAACCGGTGGGCAGCTATGTAGTATATGGGGTTTGCAATCTAGGACTTTCCGCGTCTGCCACGTAGCGCAAGTATTCTGGCCGTTCCGCCGACTTAGGACCGACTTGAATCAGGGTTTCCCCTAATGGTAATTTCCTAAACGGCAACTAGCGTTGAGCTCCAAGCGAACTACTTTACGCAGAAACGCCAGGTCCGAAGCGGATTCACGCTGCACTTGGTTCAAGGAGAATGGGAAACGAGAGGGATGCAAGGTTCGACCTCTCTGCCCTAAGGCATAGTCCCATTCCGTTCCCCTAAAACAACATAAACCGGGATTATTATAACCTAGACTCTGGGTCAGCGCCCTTGCTATTCATTTTCTTTGAAACGATCTCCTTGTTGTCCATTATGATTGAGAAAAGTTCCCGGCCAACCGGGACCACCCATCCGTAGGACGGACCCATGGCCACGTCCACGGCACTTTCCTCAGGTTGTTTTAGTTTTCTAATTACCTACCACATTTAGTTGGACATGCATCAAGCAGCTTCCTTAATTAACTTGTGAGACACTGATTCCTTCACGTAATCTTAGCACTTGGCATAGAAAAGCAGTGTCAAACAAGTTCCTTTTCAACAGGTTATCATAATTATCTTTGGAATACATTTATAAAGTCCAGCCCGTAGGCTTATCCATAATCCGCCCGAAGGCTATCTAGCAATCCACAGGGATTACTAATTCAAGATTCCGCCTGTAGACTAGTATGCGGGTCTCGAGATCCAATCCCGAGTCACGTTGGCCTCTTGTGCAGGGCCCGAAAGGCGAGGGATTTACGGCCAGAGCCCCCTGGCACCCAAGTGTCCTCCTGCTCCAAGTAGCGCTCAACGGAGAGACCTCACGTGGCAGGTTCAGTCCACCTTCCCGGCGCGGCTAACAACCCCCTTGGTTAGGGTCAGGCAGACAGTCGGGGGTAATTGAAGTTGCCTCTCCCTTTAGGCCTTCAACCTGAAGCATTAGATATCTTTGCATCCTTTAGTTCATTGAGCAAACAAAGCAAACAATGCTCTTTAAACTGATACAAGCACAATTATTTCTAGTGGTCGTTATTTGGCCAACTGCTAAGGAGTGAATCCTTCTCTCCGAATGCATCCAATATTCGATCCGGGATCAATTGCGACTCGGCAAGATCCCCAAGGGTTTGTTTGTTAACACTTATGTCCTTGGGTTAGGGCTGTACCCTATTAACCCAACTTAACCAATACCTTAAGTTCTATTAACAGTAAATATGTTACTCCAAATTATTAATTGGTCCTTTGCTTCCAAGCAAATATCTAACCCCCTTATCTTGGTCACTTTTCCCAAGAAAGGTGCTATATCAGGACGACTACTCATCCTCTTGCAAGATAAACTTGCGCAAGAATCTGCCAATCTCATTCCGAGGAATTGGCCATTCTCTTGTGATCAAACCACAAGATCATGCAACGTTGCAACTTGTTGCACAAGTGTCGCATCTAATCCATGGGACTATTTTACCCATCGAACGGCGTCTTCTAATCACGGAATCATGATTAGATAGGAAACAGGGTTTAGGGTGTCTTCATATTCAATCCATTTCCGATTGCACTAGGCCGATATCGTCGGTCCTAGGGTTCCAACTCAATCCGAGTTTCATCTTTTTTAACGAGTGATCCTTAGGGTAGAAACCCTAGATCGTTTCTTGCAAGTACGTCCTATTGTCTCTGCATTCCGTGAATGTGGGCAGGACTTAGGTTATGAGAGTTTCGACTTGGCAATAAGTGCGACTAGGTCAAGTCCTTAACGTGCTAAACCCTAGTTAGCACTTGGAGTATATTGTATCGATCTAACCATCCTAAGCGATTCCTTTGCGGTTTAGGTGTTTAGGGTAAACCAATTTACTTATCTATTTCTAAAGATATTGTCTTGATCGAAGAGGGGAAAACTAGTAGTATTACGTCATAATTCATGTAAGCATGCGATTTATTTTCTCTAGATTCGCAATCCCTAACTTTTCTTGTTAGTTAAAATTCGCATAACTTCCATTGGTCCTACCAAGACATGCATTCACGACTCATGCGACTAAGTTTTTAAGGTTTTATGTTAAACAAACCATGCAGCCTTTCCCTAACCACGTTTCTGAATGAATTTATTCGTACGACGAATGGACATTATGCAACATTTCCTAATTACAACGCAGTTTAAATGATATTTATGCCAATTGACTAGAGTTAACCTATTTCATGCAGCCCTAGAATCATTTCCATGCCTTGCAATTTGCTATGGTTGTTAGCAACTTTCTTAATGAATCATTACGAAGAAAGATTTGTCTAATAATGCGACATGCGATTTAGTCTTTGCATGCATAATCGAAAGTGTACTACAATAGTCTGGACTTTGTAATGATAGTTATTAGTTGATCTAAATTCGTTACTTTACAATGCACAAAAACAACTTGCTAAGAATGCATAGACATCTTATGTTCTTTTTCGTTCATTCCAATACAATTGACCGATCTTCAATTGTGAGTTACTTCCGTTAAAATAGCCAAAGTATTTTAATCGCAAAAGTGCATCCTAATTCCATGAATTAACCATGCATAATTGCAATACTTCGACGTAAATTAAAAATAGGAAGAAAAACCTGGACTTGTGGGTTCGGTGAAATGTCCACATGAATATTAGGAGATGATTCTCCTGCGGTTGCGCCTTGTGACTTTTTAGGAGCCATCGTGAATTCGACCTTCTTGCCTTGGCCGCAGTCTTATGATCTTGGCCCGTCTCCCTCGTACGCGTAAATCCCTTTGAGGTACGGCACCTTGTTAGAGGTACCGATTTGCGAAATTTGGCTTTGGAAGGCCTTAGGGTTCGGAGCTTGGGCCTTCTTCTTTCGGAAAAAGAGGGATTTGTGAGAGGGTTCTTGCGGAAGCCTTGCAGAAACGGAGGTTTGAGAGATTCTTCTCCTTGAAATTCCGGCTAGGAATGGTTTTATGGGCTTTGTGGAAATGGGGACTTATGAACTTCTCCTACCTTTCAAAGAAGTTCTGGGGATAAAGATATTTGTGGAGAAGGAGTGTGGGGGAAAAATTAGAGATGGGTTTATGGGGAATTTTATAGGAAGGCCTTATAGGCTTCCTCTTCGAAGCTCGTGGGAAGAAAAATTGTCTTTTGGAGGGTTCAATAAGAAGGGGCCTTTAAACTCGGCAAGGGATTGGGCTTGAGATGGATGCAATGGAAAAGGGCTTTAAATCCCGAGTTACAATGGACTTAATAGTGTGTCCACGGGTAGGGCTTTACAACCGGGGTAAAATGGCTTTTGGGAAATGCAAGGGGAAAGGGGGCTTAAATCCTGGGGGGGGGGGGGTGGACCGCTTGTGTAGGATCCAATGGGAAGGGGGCTTAGGGAAACCCCCTTAGAAGCTTCTAAGAGCTTCTGGGTGAGTGCAGACCACGTGGAAATAGGGGGATTAATGATAATGTCATGGAAAGTGTGGGGAAAATGGTGGTAGTGACGTCGTGGGGGGAATTCCCTTGTCAGGGAATGGCGGCGTTGGCCGCTTTGATGGATCTGGCGGTAGCTCTTAAGCCACAGGCGGCGGCGTTCTGACTGACGACTCCCTCCGGGACGGCAGCTCCACGGACTACAGTAACTTCTTCCTGGCCCTCGTAGCACAACAACAGCTTCAATATCTCCCTCCACAGTCTGGTGCCGCCCTCCTCTTACGCTTCCCTTACCCCCCCAAAAGGGGGTTTTTATAGTCTGGGGGAGAGGGGACCTTCCCCCCACGTGGCTTGTTGTTTGGCCCTCTTCCCCGATGACCTCAAGCAACACTGCTGACCCATCCCCGCTACACTCCCACTCCTCTAGCACGGCATTCGGCTGGGGGGAGAAGGAATATAAAATAAGAATTTGAATTTTTATCCCCACATTATCCTCTTAACCTCCTCCCAAGAGGATGTTCACCTGCGGTTATGCGGGTTTTTAAACCTTGGTCTCGTTTTGCCAGTGGAGAGTCATGATACCTTGCGTACAATTTAAAGATTGCACCGTCGGTAACTGGAATGCTTGAATTGACCTTTGTGTGAGTTTCACGCGGGTTGTGGAAAGTTGGACTAGTAATATTTTTTTAAACGGAAATATTACAAAGATGCTTGCATTGATATTTACATTAGCATTGGTCATGTCAGCAATGTCTTTGTCATCAATGATGTCATCATCTAGAAGCTTCCCCTTAAATCTCATGAACTCTAGTATAAATAGGGGTCTTGGGCTTCAAGCCCTTTAGTCTTGCCAATACTAGTTTTGTGAGGCTCTTGAAGTAAGTCCTTTGTAGTTTCAATTCAAGCCATGTATCTCTAGTTCTTGCCTTGTTTTTCTTTGTCTTCGATCTAGTCTTGTATTGAGGTCTTGTCTTGTATCAAGAATTATATTGTTATGCTTCATCCTTTTGTAATAAGGAAGTCATGTTTTATTATTCTTCAAGTTATTCTCTTGTAAGTTGTGAGGCGACAATCCTTGTTCTTGCCAAGTTCTTTTTGCCCTCATAACAGTTTGCAAGATTGCGTACTTGATCTTGCCTAATTGTGATGGATACGGTGATGGATCACCACTTTACAAAATATTTGAGAACAAATTCAAGAACTTGGTGAGAGTAATGTACAATTACTAGGGGAGAAATATCAAGCTTTGGGGTTAGCCATCCAAGACCTTCAAAATAATCCCAATAACTTGGAGAGGCAAGTCTACATTCAGAAGGCCTTTTGACATCTTGTAGCCGCCCAAGAATTTATCCTCTTCAAGACTTACATTAGAGTGGACAAACTGAATTTTATCTTCTTCATGATTAAATTCAAGGTCTTGCATGAGAGTAGAGCGATAGAAGAAGGAATAGAAGTATGAACTTGTGTACCTTGCACTTGTGAAGATATGCTAGGGTTTGCATTGAGAAAACACAAATGTACGATCAAGATTGAAACACAAAGACTTAGATAGAGACAAGCAAAATACAAAGCCTAAACGCAAAACACAAACAAAGAGATAAACACAGAGAGAAGAAACCTTGAAGTGAATGAATGCTGTAAATGAATGTAAGAGTATACAGAATGTCAAGGGCAGAGCAATGCAGTGTGAAAAGTGACGTCCACTGGAGATGGATCCCAAGTGTTGTGACCACTAGTCGGAGTGAGGAAGAGTGTCAAATGTAGATCCCAACGGATGTTGGAGATGCTGGTAACAACAGTGGAAGATGGAAGAGGAAGGTGGTGACACTAGAAGGCTACAAACTCAATTGAGTAGATGTGTAGATAAAGAGTGTCACTAGCTGCCGCTTGGAGTGGTGAAGGCTAAATGCAAGCTGCAGAAGGCTATTGGAAGGTGTGGGAGATCATTGCAAAGTATCACCTGTTGGAGGAGTGTCCAAATGCAAGATGGAGGAGGCAGATTGAGTGTTAGCAATGGTAGAAAAGTCCAAACGCAGTGAGGAGGAGGGCGCTAGATAGTGGGCAAGAGCTAGAGAGGAAGGTGCCAAGCAGTGCAAGGCTTGATAGTCGAGTGGCAACAGTCGCGAAGGATAGATCGCCATGTGGGTGAAGGCTGATGGCTGAAATCTGCTTTGAAAGAATGAGACTGAATGGTGGGCAGCTTTGTTGGACCAAGAGGGGGCACAAGAGAGAGAGAGGGAGGTCGAGTTGGAGTGAACGTGAGAGTGTGTGTGACGGCTGGAGAGAGAGTAAGCAGAGTGAAAGGTACGAGTCGACTAGAGTGTTGGCACACAAAAAATAAAATGTATTTATACTTAGGGCATGTAAAGGGTGCGTTCACATGTACAATGTGCGTGTACTATACACAGAGGTTACCGGGCCTTTATATCCCAACAACCTCCCACTTAAAGGTCCGATAGGAACCTCTAGCTAACCAACTCCCACTAGTCGAATGCAATGCTCGTGCTAAGCTTTGCTTAGACTTTTAGTGAGAACATCTGCAGGGTTATCTTGTGTTTTAAGCTTGGTGAATGTGATTTGACCATCTTCCAAAATCTGTCTGATGAAGTGATATCGCACATCTATATGCTTTGTGCGTGAATGATACATGGCATTCTTAGCCAGATACACAACACTCTGGCTATTACATCCCAAAACTGCAATATCCATAGACATGTCGAGATCATCTGCAAGTCTGCTAAACCATATAGCTTCCTTAGAACCTTCACTAGCTGATATGTATTCAGCTTCAGTGGTACTCAGTGCAACAATGTTCTGCAACCTGGAATACCAAGAAACAACCCCACGAGCAACTGTAAAGACATACTTGCTGGTGGACCTACGAGCGTCCAAGTCACTTGCCATGTCTAGGTCACAATAACCCTACAAACTAAGTGCACCCTGCCCATAGCAAATACTTTTTCTTTGTGTACCCTTAAGGTATCGAAGAATACACTTGATAGCCTCCCAATGTGCTTTGCCAAGATTTGACATAAACTTGCTAACAACTCCCACTGCATGAGCAATGTTTGGACGAGTAGCAACCATGGCATACATAAGAGAGCCACAAGCTGATGCATAAGGAACTCCCTTCATAGCATTTACTTCCATGTCATCTTTCGGGCTGTTGGCTTTGCTAAGCTTGAGATAAGGAGGTAAGGGTATTCCAAAAGGCTTAGCTTCAGCCTTGTTAAATCTGTCCAGTACCTTTCCAATGTACTTTTCTTGAGATAGAAACAACAAATTCTGCATTCTATCTCTACGAATCCTCATGCCCAAAATATGCTCTGCATTCTCCAAATCTTTCACGGAGAAAGCTGATTTCAGCTGATTTTTGAGAGCATCCAAGCTAGTCTTTCTTTTCTCAGCTAGTAACATATTATCCACATGTAAAACAAGTATGATGGGGCTGCCATTTGTTTACTTTTTCATGTACAAGCAATGATCTGCATGGCTGCGTGTAAACTCATGAGATAGCATATAAGTGTTAAAATTTTTGTACCATTGCCGTGATGCTTGCTGAAAGCTCACACACCATCTGCTCTTTTCTAGGAACTACAAAGCTTTGAGGCTGTTTCATGTAGATTTCCTTATCAATGTCACCATGCAAAAAAGCTGTTTTTACATCCATTTGATACAGCTCTAAATCCAAAACAACAGTAAGAGCAAAAAGCACACGTAAAGTGGTCATCTTTACAACAGGTGAGAAGACCTCTTGGAAGTCAATCCTTTCCTTTTGTGCATACCCTTTTGGCAACTAGCCTTGCCTTGTACTTGGGTTTCCCATCAACTGTCTTAACTTTGTACACCCATTTGTTTGGAAGTGGCTTCTTTCCCTTGGGTAGTGACACAAAATCTCAAGTATCATTTGCATATAGAGATTTAATCTCTTCTTTCATAGCTAGCTCCCACTTACTATTGAACTCACATGACTTGGCCTCTTTGTATGTAAGAGGCTCACCCTCATCTGTAAGCATCGCATAATGCAAGGAGGGGTCAAACCTATGTGGTTGCCTTCTTATGCGTGTAGACCTGCGTATCCAATGATCAACATTTTTAGGAATTGGGTCTACATCTGGAGGTATATTATTTTTAGCATTTATTGGCTGCTGTAAACCATTTTCAGCATGCTGTCCATGCTGCA
Source organism: Lygodium microphyllum (assembly GCF_053477565.2). Classification (NCBI taxonomy): domain Eukaryota; kingdom Viridiplantae; phylum Streptophyta; class Polypodiopsida; order Schizaeales; family Lygodiaceae; genus Lygodium; species Lygodium microphyllum. The sequence goes on along the minus strand of NC_141137.1, from coordinate 4,782,279 downwards.
CAGCACATTCATTTTCATTTCCAGCACCTGCATTTTCATAATCAACAAGCCTATCTTGCTGTCCATGACCTCCTTGTGCTTCTATTTGCTGTCCATCATCATCTGGCTCAAAAATAACCGGCTGATCATCAGTTTCAGCTTGTGGTACAGCACCATGAGGCTCATTTTTTGAAGTAATAGGTGGCTACAAACTCTGAAACTTCACCTTTTTCAGATCTTCATTAGAGGCTAAGGTGCCTTTCAGCAATTTTGCCTCATTAAACACAACATTACGGCTGCGAATAATTTTCTTGGATTGAGGTAACCATACTCTGTAGCCAAATTCACCCTCATCACCATAGCCCATGAAGATGCCTTTGGTTTATTTTGGGTCAAGTTTGTTCCTTAGCTCATCTCTAACATGCACAAAAGTATCACAGCCAAATATGCGTAAATGGTCACATGAGGCCGATTTGCCAGGCCAAACCTCCTCAGGGATGCCATTATTTAAGGACCTATTTGGAGAGCGGTTGCAAATGTGAACCGTGGTTTTGAGTGCCTCTCCCCAAAATGTATAAGGGAGATTTGCAGTGGATAGCATGCACCACACTCTTTCACATAGAAGGGTTGTAAGCTCCCTCTTAATACCATGCAAGTCACAAAAGGACTTGAATTCAATCGATGTGAACTCACCCCCATTATCAGTTCTCAAGCATTTCAGCTTTCTACCTGTCTGAGTGGTCACAAATGCATGAAAAGTTTCAAAAACAGTAAATACTTCACTTTTCTTTTTTAGCAAATACACCCAAATCTTCTTGGAAAAGTCATCAATAAAGGAGACAAAATATGCAACACCACCCAACGATTTTACGGGCATACTACATACATCAGAATGCACTAAGTCCAAGACATTTGACTTATGTGAGATACCAGAGTAAAATGAAATTTTTATTTGCTTTCCAAATTGACACTCATTGCAAAAATCAAGTTTAGAGTCTTTTCCATCAACCCTCTTCAGAGAGATAAGGACATCAAGTCCTTTTTGGCTCATATGGCCTAATCTCTTATGCCATAACTCCAAGTGGTTGCAAATTTCAGCAACTGCAAGAAACTTGCCATTCAAGGCTTTATAGTGCAAACAATACAAAGTGCCCTTCTTGGTTCCTTTTGCAATCAGCATGGAACCCTTTTTCACTTTCCACTAACCACCACCAAACAGTGTGGTGAGTCAAGCTAACCAACAGATAGTAAACTCTTTTTAATGCAAGGCACATATCTGACATCTTTTAGCACAAGCTCTTGACCATTGTCTAAAGACAAGTGTATTGTGCCAATCCCATCAATGCTACAAGCATGGTTATTTTCAAGATGCACCTTTCTATAACTGCTTGCATTGAACCTAGCAAAACACTCCAAGCAAGGAGTCACATGGAAAGAGGTACGAGAGTCTACAATCCAAGTCTGAGTGACACCATCATCAACTGACAAGAGTGCATCAATCACATCAGCCTTGGTAATCTGCATATCTTGCATGTGACATACAAGGGCATCATAATCACTGCACATAATACATCAGCCTCTGTATCTAAAAGCTCCTCTATGACAACACTAGAGGCCACATTGGCCTTTTCTTTACCTTTGGTTGTTTGCGATGCATTTGTCTTATCTTCCTTCTTCTTTTTATCTCCTGCATTCTTCTTTCTCTCTTGTTCCTTCTTGTAATTTCTGCAATCAGGTTTCTTGTGGCCCTTCCGACCGTAGTGATAGCAAGTAATGTCACTCTTTTCCTTTCCTTTGCTCTTGCTCCTGTTTCTGTGTCCTGCATTTGCATTTTTCTTTTCAGCCCTACCTCTTACATTGTAAGCTGAGTTGTTGCCTTCTCCACTAGACATACGTCTAATTTCTTCATTCAAGATAGAACCCCTCACCCCATCATATGAGAGATTGGGGTTATTGCTTAGAATCCCTGTAAATGCACTCAAGTGCTCAGCTGCAGGCTTTGACTCATCCAATTGCATATTTACCAACCTGCGCATTAAATGCACTTGATTAACGGTGTGGTGATCTCATAAGTAGTTTTCGGCTTCTCCCATATTGCATAACCTGTATCTAAACCCTTAATGTTTGTCAGAATGTCATGAGTGACACCCATCTTTATGTAAGCCACAATCTTTTTATTCACTCTAGCCCAATTTGCATTAGACATTAGTGTGGGTTTATCTTCCTGCAAAGCATCCTCACAATCCTTTAGGAACAAAATGCCTTGCATACGGTCTTTCCAAAGGTCAAATCCATGACTCTTGATGTTTGAACTGGAAGAAGTTATAGCCATTTTATCACGAACACAAGAGTAAATGCACTGTTGTTGTTTCTCAACCTTAAGTAAATTTCTGCTATTTGTACATGAACCAGCCACCACACGGGCAAAAATGCAGAAATTTACCAGATTTCGCGCAAATCCCCAAAATTTCAGTCCAAAATTGCATAAATGTCAGCCAATCTGACCTATTGATTTCAGGAAATTTTGCTTAAAGGGGCAAAATTTTGACTAATTTGGCAAAATCCCCAAATTAATTTGAGTCACCGCTCTCAATGTCTGCAATTTCTGACTCGATAGTCACTGATAGGCATGAACTATGTCCAATATGGGAAAAGCCCCAAATTTTTGGCTCGAATCCTCACAGATTTGTGATTTGTGCTTCTTGTGTGTGAACTCTCGTTTAAAAAAAAAGAGTAATTGAAAAATTAAAGGTAGTTTTTAATTTTGGAAGATTGACGGGAGGCCGTTGACCGTTGACGGTCACGCGCCTGCCCGTCACGATGAAGTCATCGTCCACCTGCAAGAATCATCGTGCCCACTTGTCGCCCATGTACCTGCCAGTCGCCCACCTATTGGCCAGTTGTCCACCTGGTCACGATGGTCGCTAGCCATAGTAAGTTGCCGCTCGACTGTCGCCCACGTACCCTACAACTGACGTCCACTGTCCCATCGTTGCTGGTCTGCAGCGTGGTCTCTCCACATGCTTGCCTGGTTACCTCGAGTAGTATTTTGCTCGTCTTCTGCACGGCTGCTCGGTTGCTGGTCTTCTTCACGGGAAGCGTGCACAAAAGTCAACTCTGATACTAGTTGTTGGACCAAGAGGGGGCACAACAGAGAGAGAGGTAGGTCAAGCTGGAGTGAGCGTGAGAGTGTGTGTGACAGCTGGAGAGAGTAAGCAGAGTGAAAGGTACGAGTTGATTAGAGTGTACTAACAATGTGTTGGTACACAAAGAATAAAATGTATTTATACTTAGGGGACGTAAAGGGTACGTTCACATGTACAATGTGTGTGTACTATACACGGAGGTTACCGAGCCTTTATATCCCAATAAGCTTGCCTATTTATAGATGTTGAAGGGTGCCCCAAAAAATTAGGGTTTTGGGAGACCATTGAAACTCTCTTGAACCATGTACCAAATTTACGATTTTCATTAACTAAGTGTGTTTTAGGGTTGTTAAAAAATGCTAATCAACTATAAAGTGCATTTAGCTCAACATCCCCTATGAGGCCCAAAACGGAGGCTAAAAGGAAAGGGTAGCCATGTTTACGTCAAGGCGTCCCATCCCATGGTAGCTAGGGTATTGGACAAAGGGTGCATGTCGGTTGCCTACCATGCATATGAAAAGTGTGCATAGTGGCCCCAAAGGTGGACATGGGCAGATTACATATAGAAATAGTAATTGCATGAGGGGCTTAGGGTGGAGGGATAGGGACACGTGGAGCAGAGGATGGAAATCCCTGCGTAAGAGTGACCCAAGGAATGTGCGACGTCACTCCATAAATAGAAGATGGATATCCTTGTGTTTGAAAGATCATGTGGGGGGTTTGTGAGTGTTCGGGGATAGTGAGGGGAATGCCCATCACAACACTCTCAAAGTGAAAGGATGTGGTAAAGTGGGGGTAGGTGGAAGATATAGTGTTAAAGGGTGGCATTCTACCTAACGATACACCAAGAGGTGGAGTGAATGTAGGGTAGGTAGATGATGGAATGGAGAAAGAAAAAGTGCTAGGAGCGGAGATGGAAGATCCAACCCCTAGTGTGCTTTGAGTGGAAGTTAAGTGTAATCCAAGATTTTGGAATGAAGATGTGAGTAGATCAGAATGTGGAGAAGATAGTGGTTGGATGGGAGGGAGTTGAGAAGTGTGGTTTATTTGCTCAAATTAAATAGATAGTAGAGATATACTTGATGAAGCATGTTTGCTTTGAGAGTCTCCTCTATTAAAGTTAACATATTAAAAATCATCTGTATCTTGCACACCAAAAGGAGAAATAGAAGAGGGTTTTGGTTCATACGACTCAAAAGGGTTATACGAACCTGACACAAGGCCTAGCTGAGATAAAGGAGATGGATCGCCAAATGCGTTGAATGTCATGGTCCCTCCAAGATCAAAGAGGTGGCTAGTCTCACCAATCGGTTCAAATGGAGTACTAGCACTTGTTGGAGGAGTGTAAACTGAAATGTACGTGATGTGCAAGTACTCCTCAAACTCTTTAGGTGTAAGGTGACTAAAACAAGAAAAAGAACATGATAAAGATGAAGGTGTGTCTATCTCCTTCTTGAGACAAGAATGCCTTTTCAAAGTCTCTGATGATGGAAAAGTGTGATAAGGCATCATAGGATCCCTAGAAGAAGGTGCCTAAGACATTATGAGTTAGAATCAAGTCACGTGTAAGTCTTGCACAAAGACTAGCCTCCACAATCACTGCATGATACTCTTTAGAAGAGCGTCGAATTTTATACCATGTGAAGATATGCTAGGGTTTGCACTGAGAAAATACAACACATATAACTAAGACTGAAACACAAAGACTCAGACAGAGATAAAAGTAAAAGTCAAACCCTAAATGCAAATCTCAAACATAGAGACTAACACAGAAAGAAGAAACCTTGAAGTGAGTGAATGCTGTAAATGAATGTAAGAGTGTATAGACTCCCCAGGATAGAGCAATGCAATGTCGGAGAGTGATTTCCATCGAAGATGGATCCCAAATGCTATGACCACCAGTTGGAATGTTGGAGAGAGGAAGATTGTTAAATGTAGATCCCAACAAATGTTGGAGATGCTAGCGATAGTAGTGGAAGATGGAAGTGGAAGGTGGCAACACTAGAAGGGTGCAAACATAGCTAAGTAGGAGACGCCTAGATGATGAGTAGTGTCGCAAGCTACCGCATGGAGTGGTGAAGGCCAAACACAAGTTGCAAAAGGTCGTTGGAAGGTGTGGGAGATCATTGCCAAAACTGTCGCTTGGTGGAGGAGTATCCAAATGCAAGCTAGGGGAGGTAGATTGAGTGTTGGCGATGGCAGACGATTCCAAATGCAGCAGGAAGGAGGGCGCCGGACAATGGGCGACAACCAGGGAGGAAGGTGGCAAGCATTGCAAGGGTTGACGGAGTGGCTGTTGTGCTAAGAAATGCACTTAAGTCACCTAAACAGCCCCAAAACATGCTTATTTTAGGGTTATTTTAGCCAAAACCCTAAAATGGGGAGTGGATCGAGAGAGTCAAGTGGGAGAGGATTTAGAACCCTAATTTTCTATAAATTGGCAGCCAGCCCTCCACTCTTCCCTCAATCTCGTTTTTGCAGATTTTAGGTGTTTCAGCTTCCTGCCCACACCCCGTTCGCGGAGGACATCTCAGTCGAAGCTGTCCATTGGTGTCTCCATGAGTGGTGCCTGATTTCCAATCCACTTCACACAGTTTGGAGCTGATTTCAGTTAGGCGATTGCTGTTCTTGTGCAGGCTTGTTGCCGTACAGTTTGCCACGTCATCATAGTCCTGCTGCCATACAGTTTGCCACGTCATCATAGTCCTGCTACCTACGTTTTCAGTCTTTCTCTCTCTTGCAGATTGTCTTGCCTCCGTTTTTAGTATTTCTCTCACCTGTTGCCTACGTTTTTAATCTTTCTCTCTCCTACAGGCTGTCCTGTCTGCGTTTTAGTCTTTCTCTCACTTGTTGCCTGCGTTTTTAGTCTTTCTCTCTTCTCACTGTTGTCTGCATCAGATCCAGCTTCTCATTGCTACGTTTGTTGGTGTTCGACATCCGAAGGTTGCCTTGCTGCAATTCGGGATCCGTTCGGAGTACGACACTCTCTCCAGCTCATTACCTCTGCCTTGATCCTTGAGATACAGGAGTTTGAGGTTCAGTATTCATTCACTGCATAGTGTGTTTGCTGCATGAGCATCATATTGTTCAATAGTTATATCACTTCATTTATTCACTGTGTTCATTGTTTTTGAGTTACCCTAACCCTAACTGTGTTCTTTTATCAGTCTGTGCTTTGTCGTACGGTTTCTGTTTATGTTTCTGTGTTAGGGTATTTCTTAACAGTGGCAGCAGTTGCTGAGGGTAGACTGCCATGGGGGTGAAGGTTGATGGTTGAAATCTGCTCTGAAAGAACGAGATTGAATGGTGGGCAGCTTTTCTACTTATAGATATTGAAGTGTGCCCCAAAAAATTAGGGTTTTGGGGGACCATTGAAACTCTCTCAAACCCCACACCAAATTTTCTTTTTCACTAATTAAGTGTGTTTTGGGGCTGCTTATAAGTGCTAATCAGCTGTGAAGTGTGTTTTAGCCTAACGACAATTGTGTAGCTGTAGTAGAATGGAAGAATGGTATGCTATTGGTGTTTTTGTCTCCAATTGGGGGGTCCATCCTAGTTTTCTGATGGTGTTGCAAGATCTTCAAACTTGTGCACATCATCTAAAGAGAAAGTGCCATTGTTACTTTCAAGAAGTTGTTTGGCTCATGCATGAAAATCAAGTCGTATTAGGCCCAAGAGATTACATATGGTCGGTAATGTCCAAAGTAATTAGTTGGATCTCCACTTGTGGCAGACTCCTTGGGAGCTAGTTGTGAATACCACTCTTGTTCGATTCTTGGCATAGGTTGACTTGGAGGTTGTAGTGGCGATGAAGTGTTTGAAGCATCTTTCCTTTTGCATTCTTGCTTCTCTTGGATGTCAAGCTTTCAGATCAAGGCTTAGGTTTCTTCAATGAGTACCTAGCTTTGATAACATGCAAAGGAATACTCGAGCAAGGAAGATACATGCAAAGCATACGATAAAACATAATGATAGAACAATAGGACTCAGCGGTGAAGAACAGCTCAGAATGAATGCTGAAAACACATTATGCAAAGTGAATATAAAACCTCGAATCTCCATATCTCAGAGTGGACCATCTTAGATATGAACTATAGAGAGTGTTGTACTTTGAACCGATCTCGAAGCACAGAGATAAACTGGGGCAGATATGAACTGCAGAGTGTGTTGTACTCTGAACAGATCCTGAATAGCAGTAGACAGCCTTCAGCTAAGTGACCAGCTGATGTAAATGGCGGAAAGCAGCTGTGCAGCCTGCAAATGCAGGTGTAGACGATGTTGCCTCGCTGTAGACAGCTCTTGGCAGGCTGGAAACTGATTGTGTGCAGCAAACATAGCTGTGTAAGAAGGATGAACAGGGTGTGTGGCTGATGAACAACACCCTGAACTGAGACACCCACCAGAGGGGTGTGGATAGCGCCAACTGATGATGGATTTGCAAAACAAGGGTCAAGGATAGAGCAAGTGGTTGGGCAGCCTTCTATTCATAGATGTGGATCCTCCCAAAAGTTTGGGTGTTTGCTTATGAGAGAGAAACTTTGGTCATTCTGAGTTTTGGGGCTGTTTTAATAGAGCTAATGAAGGTCTAATTGGTAATTGACCCTTTTTAGCCTAATGACGAAACACACCGATTCTCAGCCCACTTGTAGCAGATCTGACACAATGGAAACAGCAGAACATGCACCAAGTTCAGGTTCTTGGTCATCTAATACCATGTGTGAGAGAGATGTGATGCGGATGCAAGAAACATCTATTGAACACTGAAACAGATGAACAGAAAGCAAGAACACAAGAACTCAATGAAGATGAAATGGACCATGTAATCCATATACTAGAGCATGAGAAGATAAGTACAAGCCACACGGGCTGTGGTAGCATGAGAAGATGAGTACAAGCCGCACGGGCTATGGCAAGTCGTGACTACCAAAGTGCCTCTCTTCTCCTTGTCTCCAATGGATGCGGATGTGCCATGAATGAGGAGAGGAGAGGAGGTGTCTATAAATAGGCCACAGGGAGAGGTCCAAGGCAATTGGGCTGGACATAAAAATGGCTCAAAAGGCCCACTCAGGTGCCTATCCAAGTGCCCAAATACAACCAATAAAACCCATGAAATGTCGACCATTCCTACCATACATCGTTGGAGGATATGAGCCTTCTAGAAGGCACCCTTTGTGAAGAAATGGTAGGGTTACTGAGGAAACATAAGAGTGTGTAAGTCAAAAACAGAGAGATAGTGAATGAGCTCAGAAACTCAGAGAACAAATGTAATGTTGATCCGTGTCTCATAGATTAGTATTGAGGTGAGCTGAGACAGGTTGATGATGCTAGTCAAAGCTTGGAGATGACTGTGTTTTCCTAACTGACCAAGCAGCAGCACCTGGGGAGAGATTTGCACTATCAAGGGAGTGAAATGCAGTCCTTCAAATAGAGGAGTGTCTATTCCAAAGATTAGACTGCTCCTGATGAAGCCAACTGCAGTTTAATGATGGAAACAGATATAGATGAAGAATGCTGACTCCAAGGATGTTGATGAAATGCAGATGATGAAGACCTCCTGTATGCATGCGATTGATGCAGATGATGATGCTTGGTGATAGGCAATCCAGATGCAAGGAATTTTGATGGTGGAATCTCTTCCAAAGGGTGGCAGCAATCAGGTAACTTCTGGTCAGACGATCTAGAGAAGAAAACACAGGCTGGAAAAGGGTGATGATGATGTTAGTAGCTGTAGACCACCTGCCCTGCAAAATGCAGATGTTGGATGGCAGAAAACTGGTTACAGTGTCTCGAAATGTTGTTGTTAGCAGGTCACCTAGGGACAGCAATCATGTCAGAAGGCTGGGCAGCCTGTGGATGAGCTTGTGGTAGAGAGGCAGGCTCCAAGTGCAGCTAGGACAGGTTGTGGACTGATGGGCAGCAGTGTGAGGAAAGTATGATGAGTGAAAGAATGAGTAGAGAAGATAGTATGCCCACCACATGTCCTTATGAAGGGGATTTTTGGGCATTTGTTCAACTATGAAAATTACAAGCTGATTATTACAAATAAAGCCTTTCTGGGGCTGTTATTAAGGAGCAAAATCAGGCATTAATGCACTGCAACTTAATGTTAATGCATTCTGTGGTTTTGGTTGCTCAACACCCCTTGTGTCAATGCATTGTTTTGGGCGACTCGGCTATTGGAGTACCATGCTTAGGACAACGAGACGCCTACAATGTGCACTAAGTCCTTTCAAGCACATTGGCCATGGTTAGGGCAATGAGATGCCTACAACATGCACTAAGTCCTTTCAAGTACATTGAGGCATTGACAATAAGCCCTCATGGCGAGAAACACAAATTGCTATGAATGTTTCTTCTCCCACTTCTTCTTTGCTTAGGGTTATAAAATGCCCACCCAGATGCTAAGTCCTTTCAAGCAAATTGAGGCATTGATAATAAGCCCTCTTGGAGATTGACACACCTTGCTATGGATGTTTTTTGAAACCAGCCTTTGTTTTTGGCAAGGGTGGTGAATGACTTGAAGCCAAGTGAACATTTCCTAGCTATTTTGAGAAGATTCTTGGCAACAACTTTTTTCCAAGGTTCATAGCTGATTAACTGAGGCATCACAGGACTTGGTTTTCCCTCTCAACTCTATTTGTAATTGATTCAGTGTGACCGAAAGTACAGAATATCAGTCATACAACCCATGCCAAGCTATACATCGCGCTTAATCAGCCTAATTAGGGTGAGTTATGTGTTGACATTAGCAATTGGACATGGTGAAGCTATAAAAGATTAGGACTTAATACATTTCCTAAAAAATCAGGACACTCCCGCAGAAGGTCCTTAAAATGACTGCATTCCTTGTGACAAGTGAATCTAGAATGACTGCCACTATCCTAGGACACCCAAAAAACTCTATGCGTCACTTCTTTGTATACACAAGTATATAATCTACGATGAATCTGGGACAAACAGACAGGTATATATTGGTAGAGGCCATTGTGTTCATATGTTTGACGATTGCTCATTATAGATGCAATTGCATCTTTGTTTTTGATAGTTGCTTACTATATTACACAAATACAAGGGGTTCTACAGCAGTGCTGGAGAATGTGCGGTTTTAGTCAGACAAAATCACTGTCATCGATATTAGAAAACTCAAGACTTCACTTTATTTTTTGTATGGCATAAGATTATTGATTGCATGGTTTGTTGAGCCTTGTAAAGAATGTATGTATCCAATTGTCATACTCATGTACCCACATTTGTAAGTTTTCATTTAAGTTTGAATTTATCTGGATCCTTTTGCAATCCTTAACCTCTCATGATGTTGATATGTATTATGAAGTTCAAGGTGGCCTTATGCCAGCTGGCTGTGACTCCAGACAAGGGCCAAAATATTGCTCATGCCCTTGAGAAAATTGAATCTGCAGCAGATAGTGGTGCCAAGTTGATTGTCCTTCCTGTACGTTCCATTATTGAAATTTCTCCCTTTTTCCCCCAAATTACAGCTAACTATAAAAGTATTGGTTAATGCCTCTCGTTATGTAGCATTTAGAATGTGACACATCACAGATTGTAATGCCATTATGCAGGAGATGTGGAATTGTCCCTATTCAAATGCTAGTTTTCCAGTCTATGCAGAAGAAATAAGTGTTGGTGGTGAAGCCTCTCCATCAACAGTGATGCTCTCTGAAGTTGCCAAGAGGAAAAGAGTCACTATTATTGGTGGATCCATACCTGAACGCTGTTCTAATCAGCTGTACAACACATGTTGCGTATTTGATACTGATGGAAACATGAAAGCCAAGCACAGAAAGGTTTGGACACACTATTACAATATTTGGAAGGTTTGGTGTGTATAAATTTGGAGACGAAATAATCAATGTCTCAATTGATAAATGGTTTTCTGCTTTGCCTGGGATAGGTGCACCTGTTTGACATTGACATTCCTGGAAAAATGACGTTTAAGGAGTCTGACACTTTAACTGCTGGAGAGAATATTACCATTGTTGATACAGGTGCTTTTCATCATCTAGCTTTGCAGTGACTTATTAACCTCCAGGGTGCTGTATTGTTTGGGTGGGGGGACTGATTCATGGAAGTGTGGAACAGTTTTATCCCCTAAGGTAGTTTTTTCTTTTTGCACTCACAGAGCTTTATAATAGCTACAGTCACATACAACTTGTCTGCGGTGTGTGCTGCAGCAGAAGCATCACTGCTGAATGCAAAACACACGCCTTGCACAAAGTTGCTGTTGTAAGAAAGGTTGAGCTTTGTATTTAGTAATGGTCAAATGAAGAAGTTACAGGTGAAGGTCTGTTCTGTCTACATAACACTTGAAAAACTCACACACAAAATGAGGTAAAGTGATCACCTGCAACAATCAGATACAAAGGAAAACTGTTGTAATTGTGAATGCAATTCAGGTGAAAGCCCTTGCTTCAGCTTGATACTGCCCTTGGCATTGTGAGCTCTCCTTTGATGGCAAACATAACGAGGGTGGGTATGACTAGGATCATGCATAGGCTCTCACTCTAGGACAAGTTCCTAGAGACCTTGAGACTCGAGCACTTGTTGCATTAAATTAGACTGTCATGAAATTTGACTCGTTGAAGTGGGTCTTGTCACAAAGGCATTTTTGGCTGTGGCAAGAGGAGCGTGAGTGTTGGGTGTAGGATAAGTTGAAGGTGTGGATTACACTTTGGAGGTGGCCTCAAAGTGCTCACCATGCATAGGAAAACCTTGCATGGTGGCTTCCGGGTGTAGATTGAGAGATAGGATGAGTAAGAGAAGTTGTAGCTTGGTGGTGATAAGGTCTACTTGACATTTGCAGATATGCTAACTGAATGGCCAGATATAATATGGAAGGTGCTGTTGGAAGTATGGTGGGTGCAAGACAGGTTGGGAGAGAAAGAGAAGAGTATGTTTATGACACGAGGAGATCATTGACTCTATTGAAGTGAGTCTTGTCACAAATACATTCTTAGCTGTTGTGACATTGAGTCTGAGTGTTGGGTGTAGGATAAGATGAAGGTGTGGTGGTTTACACTTGGGGAGTGGTCCCGAAGTATCCACTATGCGTTGGAAAACCTTGCATGGCAGTTTGAGAGATAGGACGACTACCTGAAATTATAGGTTGGGTGTGATAAGGTCCACTTGGCATGTAAATCGAATGGCCATTTGAGAAATGGAAGGTGCTGCAAGTGTGGTGGGCTCAACAGAGGGTTTTGTTGAGAGAGAGAGAGAGAGAGAGAGAGAGAGAGAGAGAGAGAGAGGATTTATTAATGTCGCAAGAGGCCAAAATGACCTATGAGACCATAAGTTACAACTATTTGTAACATAATCGAAGTGTTTGGAAATATACAAGGAGAGAGAGAAATGAAATGAAATGATATATTAACGTATACAAAAGGCCAAAATGACGAATGAGACCGTGAGTTACAATCATGTGTATGATAGTACAACTGTCTGGGCAAATTATGTAGCACAAAGCAAAATAAGAAAGGAAACTAACTATGGCTATGTGTAAAACATAGAGCTCTATCTAGTAACAATGAGATCCAGATGGTACAATCTCATGTGGAGAGAGAGAGAGAGAGAGAGAGAGAGAGAGAGAGAGAGAGAGAGAGAGAGATTAATGCCTTCTTTTGAGGCCGAAATCAGCCTATGAGACAAAACCATGTACAATGCTGAAGGATGATCAGTGAGATATTGTGAAAATAAGCTAAGGTGATGTACAAGACAAAATAATTTCCATGTAGAAATACAACAAGAGGATGAAGTAATGCATGTCTAGTTGTGTGGTTGAAAAATACACAGATATCTAGTTCCACCTAGTCAAGATTAGTGGGTAGAGTATGTCATACACTCCTGATGAAATAGTACAGGGGTAGCCTCATGACTGGTCCCTTAGCTCTGTTAGGTGTTGCTCCTATCGTTAGTGGATCTCCCTTGTTTCTCTTTGATGTAGCATTTGTGTGTGGTACCTATGTATCTACAGTCAGTGTGTTGTTTTGATCTCCTCAACGAGAGAGAGAGAGAGAGAGAGAGAGAGAGAGAGAGAGAGAGAGAGAGAGAGAGGGGTAGGTAGGTACATTTGTGGAGCTCTGATTGTTGCCTTTTGAAGTGCCATGATTAGCCCTATGTGATTTGGAGATAGTAGGTTTGCAGAACAATGCGATAGATTCAGCCCTGCTCACGAGTTGCTTTTTCTCAGATAGACCAACACACACATCAGTACGATGCCTGGTTTATTATTTGGACGAACCACCATTCACTAAAATACCTATATGATCAATCCAATCTTTGTGGCCGCAAGGTGAGATGGGTGGAGCTTATGTAAGAGTTTGACTTGAAATTTGCTATAGGAAGGGTAGAACTAATATGATTGCTGATGCTCTTAGTGGAATTGCTAAAGTCAGTGTCTTATCTTCAAAATTTTGACTAATTTCTATCTTTCTCTCAAAGGGCGTTGCCAAAACAATCTTCACTTTGGTAAAATTTGACAACTAATTCAATGAGGGCCTAGTAGCCTAGGAAGCTTTGGCGGTCCGGACGCTCGAAAGTTGGCTATTGAGAGAAAGATGGTGCAAACATATTCCATTCGTAATGGACTACTTTTTAAAGAAGTCAAAGTGTGTGTGCCCAATGATCATGATATTTGCAAGAAAATTTTATACGAGTCACAATATGTTGATGCTAGACTCCTTGGCATATATTGGACTTTGATTCTTATTAACGGCATATTAAGACTATCGTTGAGCCTTATGTATGTGAGTGCTAGCAGTGTCAGCTTAATAAAGTTGAATGGTATCGACAGGCAGGAATGTTGCATCCTTTACAAATTTTGAATAAGAAATGAAGTAGCATTTCCATGGATTTTGTAGTGGGATTGCCGTGTATGAACCAAGGTCATGAAACAATCTAGGTTGTGGTTGGCCAATTGATGAAAATGGCTCAACTCATTCCGACGAAGACAACCGTGAAAATCCATGAGTTGGTTGGTCTCTTTGTCGAACATCTTTATAGACTTTATGGTTTGCCCAATGAAATAGTTAGTGACCGGGATCCTAAGTTTAGTGGCCATTTGCCATTTTTAGCAAATGGGTTTTCAAAAATTGGAAACTTAGTTGCCCATGTCGTCCTCAAAACATTTTGAAATTGATGGATAGATCTAATAGATGAAGCAAACCATGGAGTATAGACTTCATTTATATGTCTCTCATAGGCAATCTAATTGGGAGTGTCACTTTCCTCAGACTGCGTTTGCTTATAATAGTACCAAGTATTTGGCTATTGGTTGTAGCCCATGTATGCTTATGTACGGTTATGAGCCAAAACCATCGATTGCCATAGAGCTCGGGGGGGGGGGGGTGGTGAAAATGCAATTCGTAGTCGACTTTCTGTACGATATGTAGGAGATGTTGATGATCTCTAGGGAGAGCATTAAAACAGCCTAGGATTGTTTCATGTTTTTATGCTAACCAAGATTGTACTCCTAGAGAGTTCTAGGAAGGCATGTGGATTTACCTTATAAAGTCCCAAAGGACTCTGATTCAATGAATACCGGAAAATTCTATAATGTCTTAGAGGTGTAATGTATTGTGGTCCTTTCTAGATTACCAAGAAGATAAGTAACGTACCCTATGAGTTGGATTTACCTTCAAAAATACGAGTTCACATTGTGTTCCACATGAGTCATTTGAAAGAACGATTTGGATAAGGTGAATTGATTGTTCCGATTGAGGAAGTCTTGCGGCTTGAGGATATTGCTTGTTATGTTCCACTCAAATCTGAATTGGTTCTTGACCTTACGACTAAACGATTCCAAGAAATGCTCCTGTGTCCCTACCTCCTCATGGCGCTATGTGCATATCCTCTTCTCCTTGGGGACTCTTGAGGCTCTACTTGTCTCTATCTCCAACTGGTGTGATGAAACTTTGAACTGGCCTATGGCATGTAAAAATCCATGTCAGTACCGTATTTGACAAGTAGCTGCTCCACTTGGAAGTACCATGAGTTCTCACACCCCTCGCGGGCCGTTTGTTGGAAGCTGGTAGTGCTCTCCATGGTAACATGTTAGGTGTCATGCTTTGCACTCTCTGTTTAAAAGTGATGATAAGAAAGAGAGCCTCTATGTCCATGGGTAGCATAGGAAACTCTGGTCTAAGAATCTCATGTGGCAGTGAGGGGTTGCTATGTATCATCCATGACAACCAAATAATGTGGGGACTCTCTATCTGTGTCTAGATTGATGTGGCTAGGCCTGGGGCCTAGACCACTACTCATAGTACATAAGAGCTAGAGTGATCAAGGAATCGAATAGCCACTACCTGGTATATGGCTCTTGTAGGTATGTCCGTTGACATTCTCTCTCCAAAGGCACTAATGATGCGGATCATTTGGTGACTGTGTCCCCTACTGCTTGTGCTATGGAAAAGTGACCTAACGTGGTAGTAAAAGTGGCTCCCAAGTAAACATATGAGCTTAGCACCTCCACTAGCTACCCAGCCATAGTGAAAGACGATCTCTTGCAAATAGTGTACATGATAGTGGACAGCCCTGCTTAACATCAATAGTGCTAGCAATCTCTCTGTAGACAATCCTCCATGCCGTCTGACTTGTCCCACTACTCACTCATATAGTGTGTATGTGCCCCATATCGTATTTGATGGCACTCCTAAGGTCAAGAGGCACTGTAATAATGTGTCCCTTGGCACCATATCAAAGGTGAGAGAGAGTTTACAACATGACAAGATCATACACTTAGTTGGTAACAAGACAAATCATAGATAAGAGCAATGAGGGAAAATGGAAATCAACTCAATATTGATGAAGATCACACAAGAGTTACCCAAAGCGAGCCACCAAGAACAGTCACAACAAGTTGGACCTAAGAGTGAAGCACCACAAAGAGGGAGCGAACAGCAAGTGTGCCAAATAGGGTTACCTTTACATATGCTATAATTGGGACAAGACTTGAGTGTCATATGGATAAGAGTTAGGAGGATTCACAATGAGCGCCTCACGAGAGGAATCCCAATAGCACTTCGTAGAGGGTCATACATATTTCTAAGATCCTCTCTCTATACTCAATAAAGGCCGAGTACCAAAAGAATAGAATGATAGAAAGAAGTGAACAAAGTGCTAGATTCATGTATACCCTAGTCCTATGTGTAAACCACATGTGCCTTAGAGATAGCACAAAGAAGGCTCCTCAAGTACGAAGCATGTGTAAAGAAATACTGGAGTATAGAAGAACACGATGATAGAATAGCAGAACTCAAAGGTGAAGAGTAACTCAGATTGAATGAAGATGAATGTTGAAATCACACTATGCAAAGCGAATACAAAACCAAACCTCAAACCTTTGTGTCTCATAGTGGACCAAGGGAGAGATGAATTGGAGAGAGTGTCATCCTTTGAATGGACCTCAAATTGGAGCAGGCAGCCTTTGGCCAAGTGACCAGCTGCTATAAATGGCAGAAAACATTCATGCAGTTTGCTTTATCTCAAAAATGCAGGACTGAACCTGATGTAGACTGATGTGATGAAGTATGCAGTTGTTACCAGGCAGGCGATAGCTCTTAGATGATGTGAAGATGTTGGGCAGCAGGTGTAAACAGCAATTGCAGGCAGTAGATGTGCAGCTGATAGATAAGTGATGATGTCACTTGCTGTATGGACAGGCTGTGTAGAAAACACAGCTGTTGATGTTGCTGGTGTTGAGCTAAAATTGCATTAGCTTGACTTAAATAGCCCCAAAACACACCTAATTAATGAAGAAACCTTCTTATTTTAAAAAGAAACGTGATCCTTGAGAGTTATTGTGTTCCACATGCAAAACCCTAATTTGGGTGTCCCAAACTTCCTATAAATAGGTGTACAGCCCAACACTCTCTCTCAATCTCGTTTTTGCAGGTTTTAGGAGCCGTATCTTTGCTGCCCACACCCTGTTCGTGGAGAACATCGTAGTCAAAGCCTCCCATAGTCATTTGCTACCACCTGGTGCTTGATTTCAGCCTCCATCTCCTTCATCCATTGCTGGCGATTGCATCTAGAGGCTCTTCTTCTATTGTTGGCAATTGTTCTACATTGACGTTCTATTGTTTTCACTTGTCGCCCAGCTGCACACACCCTTCTGGAGGCTGTGTTTACAGTTTGGAGCTGTTGCCGTGACATTCTCTCTCCTTCCTAAGTTGTGTTTACTATGTGGCTGCCACCCTGGCTTTCTCTCTTCTCTCTCTTCAATGCTTGCATCCTATAGATGTCGCCCATATTTCTCTCTCCTTAGATACTTGCGTTTTTAGTTTTTTTTTTCTCCTCATTGCTTGTCTGCATTAGATCCGACCTTCCCAGTTGCATTTGTTGTTGTTCGATATACGAAGGCTACCTTGTTGCGTTTTGGGACTTGTTCGGGTACGACACACTTTCCATAACCTCTGCATTGATCCCAGATATATGAGAGTTCGAGGTTCAATATTCACTTTATAGTGTGTTTGTTGCATGAGCATTGTATTTTTAGTATCATTCACTTCATTATTCATTGTTTCACTGTCTCTGTTGGGAATAAAGGCCCTTGTGCCTTTTAATGTGCTCAGGTGTGAACACACCCTTAGTACTTGTACTTACACATATATATCTAGCTAAAAACCTAAAGTGGTACACTCGTCATTGTACCCAAAAATCGTGCATACTCTTTACTTTACTCTCTCTTACTCTCTGTCTCACTACTGCTAACGAACACTGACTGTCTCAATCTTCGTGCCTCCCGGTCACTACAAAGTGGTATCAGAGCCAATGGCTCACCCAAGCTATTGAGGGGTAGACCGATAGGTGTAACAGTCTTGTGGATTGTTGAGGAGCAGGCAACATGTGGTGAGTAGACGAATAGATAAGCGAAGAACGATTGACGAACAGGCGACTGTTGGTCGGGTGCAGTCGATGGCAGACTGACGACACATCAAATGGGCTGCGTGACAGGTGACGAGGTCGCACTGTGTGACAGGTGACGAGGCGACTTGAACGTGACGTCAAACGGTCTCCGTGACAGGTGACGGGGCGAATTGAATGCGACGGGGCTGCACGACGACCTATACGTGATGGGCGATATGTCATCCCATCACACGAACGGGGCAGAAGATCAACGCTGCATTTTTCCCTTTAATTTACTTTATCCTATTTTCCCCTTTACCAGGTGTTCACACCTACAAGCACAGAGTGCAAATCTATGTCTTGAAATTTGGGGGTTTTCCCAAATTTGGTGCTTGACACACATTGTAGTGATCTCTGGACCAAAAATTGCAGACATTGAATGCACAAGCCTCGGGAATTTTTTGGGGATTCTCAAATGCAAGTGAAATTTTTTGCTTGGACGAGTCAAATTCACTGAAATTTGTGCAATCTTGGCCCGAAAATTTGGGGCTTTTCTTGGATTTGGGGATTGTGATGCAGGACAAGACAATTTGTCTCAAAAATTGCAGGAGTTTGTGACATTTAGTCTCCGAAATTTGGGCCTTTTCATGTACATGCAAAATTGGGCTGAAATTTACCCAATTTCTCGACAATGATGCACATTGGACCCCGCACAATTTGGGGCTTTTGCTGTTTGGGCAAAATTTGTGCGTTATTTGGTCATTTTATGTACATGCAGGCTTAATTCCATGCAATTTGGACATCTAGTACTTGGAAAATTTGGGGATTTTTACTGAAATTGCTCTATTTTGGCAAAATTGGCTTGTTCTATGCATGCCAGAGACAATGCAGATGTGTAGTTGATGCTTTGAGCACAAAAATTTTAGGGCTTTTGACCACGCGTGTCAAATTTTATGCCCGTGGGTACATATACAACAAAAATTGCAGCTAAAATTTGGGATTTCTCGTGTAATGTGATCCTTTTGCTCTTGGAATAGCTGTAATCAGTTGTGGAATGTTGTAGCACATGGTTTGGGGCTTTTGAAAATTTAATTACAGATCTGAAATCTCTGCTTCTATGTGGTCATTTATTGCTGGTTGGTACTTGTTTGTACCTTGGTCACTTGTGTGACAGTTTGGGCCTGCATTTGCTGAATTTTTTGGTCACATTTGGGATGAAAATCATGGCTGGCAGTAGTGGCAGCAGTAATCTCATGCATATAAAGAAGCTCGAAGGAGCACATAACTTTGCAGTTTGGCAAAAACAATGCTACAATATCCTGTTGCAAAAGAAGGAGGCAAAGCCCAATAAGATGAAAGGGGAAAAATCTGCAGATATGGAACAGTACGATTGGGATGAGTTAAATGAGCTTGCACGCTCTACCATTGAGCTCTTGATTTCTGATGCCTTGCTGTTTAATATTGAAGGTTTGGATTATGCATATGCTATATGGACTCGACTGGAAGAAGTGTATGCACAGAAAGAGTGCTGCAAGCAAAGTGTACGGGCTGAAAAAACTTATGGATTTGCGTATGAAAGAGGGTACATCAATGTCTACTCACTTGAGTGAGTTTAACTCCATTTTCAGCTAGTTAGTTGCCTTGAAGTTCTTGATTGATAAAGAATTTAAGCCTACGTTCTTGCTTTGCACTCTTCCAGAGAGTTGGGATACATTCAAGGCTGCTATGAGTAATTCTAATGCGATTCTCTTGTATGCTGATGTAGAGAGTGCTCTACTCATGGAAGAAATGAATCGGCAGAACAATGCATCTAGTAAGTCTTCTAGTGCTTTGCATACTAGGGGCAGATAACAGTAGAAAGGTAAATTTGATAGCAAGGGATGCAATAAATCGCGTTGTAAGGATGTTGAATGCCATCATTGTGGCAAGAAGGGTCACTTTAAATGTGACTGCTACAAATGGAAGAAAGAGAAAGAAAAGGGCAAGAAGACAGATAATAGCAAGGAAGAGAAGAAAGAGAGTCAACCTAAGAAGAGGAGTGTCAAAATTGAAGAGATGAATGTAGTCACTCATGACAGTGACAGTGGGAATGACGTACTCTTGGTCTCTTTACACTTTGGTACACATGCTTTACTTGCAGATACAGATGATGACATGCATACCTGGATTCTCGATTCAAGTGCTTTCTTTCATGTCACCCCTCATCGTGAGTGGTTCTCTGTCTATACAGGGAGTTGACATGGTGTTGTCCATCTTGGGGACAACTATGCATGTGACATTGCAGGTATTGGCAGTATGCAATTGCAATTTCAGTATGGTTCTGTCTTCACACTTCAACATGTATGGCATGTACCTCAGCTCAAGAAGAGCTTGATTAGCACAGGGCACCTAGATGATGATGGATTTCATACCACCTTTGGTGATGGGAAATGGAAGATCTGTAAGGCATCTAGAGTGATTGCTAGAGGTTGTAAAAGTGATACATTGTATCCTCTCCATGTATCTAGTGTGAGTGATCATGTTGTTGCCGTGGCTGAGCAGCCAAGTGTTTCTTTGTGGCATGGCCAGTTGGCACACATGAGTCAAACTAGAATGAAAGTACTTTCTCGTTTGGGTTACTTGCCTTGTCTTTGTTATGCTGATTTTGAGTATTGTGATCATTGTGTTTACGGTAAACATGCACGTACGTCTCATAAAAAGTCTCTTTCGTTGAAATCTTCTCCTCTAAAGTTAGTACGTTCAGATGTATGTTAGATGCCAGGATTATCTTCAGGCGGAAAGAAATATTTTCTCACCTTTGTCGATGATGCTACACGGAAGATATGGTTTTATCCTAGTCGTAGCAAGGATGAAGTGCTTGACAAGTTTAAAAAATTCTTGGCATTGGTTGAAAATCAGACAGATAAGACACCTAAGTGTCTTCGCTCTGACAACGGTGGGGAATATGTGTCCAAGGCCTTTCAGGCATTTTGTGACAGCAAAGGGATCAAGAGGGAGCTCATTGCCCCTCATAATTCACCCCAAAATGGAGTTGCAGAGCATATGAATCGGACCATATAGGATAAGGTCCATACGATGCTGTCTCATGCTACATTACCCCATGGTTTTTGGGCAGAGGCTGTTATGACAACCGTACACTTAATTAATCAGTCATCAAACAGGACTTGGGGAAGGGGGGAGTTCCCTTAGAAGCGTGGTCGGGCAAGCCACTTTCATATGCTCACTTGAAAGTGTTTGGCTGCAAGGCTTTTGTGCACATTCGTAAAGAAAAACGCAGCAAACTTGAGTCAAAGTCCTGTAAATGCATTTTCACAGGATATGGTGACGAGGGTGAAATGGGATATAGATTGTGGGATTCCGAGAAAAGGAAAGTAATATGCAGAAATGATGTTATCTTTTGGGAAGATCGCATGTATAAACATCCCAAAAAGACTGAGGAGGTCCGTAGGGTTGTATTCCGAGAAGAAATACCTCTTGGACAGCAAAATGTGCCTGTTGTATAGTAGCGAATACCTGCTGTAAATGAATGTGTAAATGCAAAAAATAATACTGGAAATGATCAGCCAGCTATTGCCCATGATAATGAGCCACTACATGTGCAAATTGCCAGGACAGCAAGCTGTTAATGCTGAATTGGAGGTTAAATGCTAGGACAACAAGTTGAAAATGCTCAACAGCCAGCAAACAATGATCATTGGGTTAGGAGATCGTCTAGGGCTACTAGACAGCCTAACAGATTCATTCCTGGTGCAAACAATGTGGGCAATTATGTCATGTTGACAGACTGTGGTGAACCGTCTTGCTTTAAGGAAACAATGGACAGACAGGACATCAAGAAATGGTATAAAGCCATGTTGTCAGAAATGGAATCTCTTGAGAAAAATGGCACTTGGGACTTGGTGCAGTTGCCTAAAGGGCAAAAAACACTTCCATGCAAATGGGTTTACAAGATGAAGGTCACTTCTGCAAGATTGGTTGCGAAGGGGTACAAGCAGGAACATGGAATTGACTTTGATGAGATCTTCTCTCATGTAGTCAAAATGACTACATTGAGAACCATTTTGGGCTTGGTTGCAGCTGAAGATATGGAGCTCATATAGATGGATGTAAAGATTGTATTCTTACATGGTGATCTGCATGAAGACATTTATATGCAGCAACCTGAAGGGTTTGTTGAAAAAGGGAAAGAAAAGATGGTATGTAAACTCAAAAGGGGTTTATATGGGCTGAAACAAGCACCAAGAGAATAGTATCATAAGTTTGATACATTCATGCGGTCTCAAGGTTTCCATAATAGTCAAGTGGATCGCTGCTTATACACCAAGAAGGCAGCAGATGACAGATTGATTATCTTGGTTCTGTATGTTGATGACATACTGATTGCTGGCAGGAATACTCATGCCTTGGACTCATTGAAGCAAAGTCTTTATGGCAGCTTTGACATGAAGGATCTTGGTGATGCAAATCACATTCTTGGCATGGGAATACTTAGAGGTAGATCGAAAGGATTACTCTATGTATCTCAGCAGGAGTATATCTCCAAGGTTTTGGAGTGTTTCAATATGGAGGGGGGGAAAACGATTGGGATTCCATTGCCTCCATATGTGAAACTCAGTGCACAGGACAGCCCTACATCTGATGATGAGAAGGCTCAAATGGCCAAGATACCATATGCTTCAGTTGTTGGCAGTTTGATGTATGCTATGGTTGCTACACGTCCTAACATTGCCTTTGCAATAGGAGTGGTTAGCAGATACATGGCAAACCCTGGCAAAAAGCATTGGAAAGCAGTGAAAGGTATTATGAGATACCTCAAAGGCACAAAGGAGTTGCGCATCTGCTTTGGAAAGCATAACTTTCACAGGAGTAGCAGTCTCTTGGATCTCCAGGCTGCAAAAGTGTGTTGCATTGTCTACTACAGAGGCAGAGTATGTGGCTGCCACTGAGGCATGCAAGGAGGCTTTATGGCTTTCATGTCTGGTGGGAGAGCTTGGCATTGTAGAGCTACATGTTCTCCATTGTGACAGTTAGAGTGCTATCATGCTAGCACGGAATCTTGTCTTTCATGCGAAGGCGAAGCACATACGTGAAGTACCACTTCATTAGAGATGTCCTTGACAGCAAGAGCATTGAGCTTGTCAAAGTGCATACAGATGATAATTCTACAGACCTTCTCACAAAGGGTCTTCCAGCAGAGCGGTTTGCTCATTGCCGACAGATGATGGGAGTTGGATAGATATATGTATTTCAGCTTTGTACATACCTAGACTTGATTCTTTTCTCCTCTTAAGGCACATTGCCTTTAGGTGGGAGGTTGTTGGGAATAAAGGCCCTCGTGCCTTTTAATGTGCTTGGGTGTGAACACACCCTTAGCACTTGTACTTACACACATATATCTATCTAATAACCTAAAGTGGTACACTTGTCATTGTACCCAAAAATCATGCACACTCTCTACTCTGCTCTCTCTCACTCTTTGTCTTGTTGCTGCTAACGAACACTGACTGTCTCGATCTTCGTGCCTCCTGGTCACTACAGTCTTTGAGTTACCCTAACCCTAACTATGTTTTGTGTTTATCAATCCATTGTCTATGATTGATTTTGTGTTTTTTGTGTTTAGAGCATTTCTTTACAGCTAGCTACAGACAGCTTCGAGAAGTTTGGAAACTTGGTTGTGTGCAGCAAATGCAGCTGTGGAAGATGGCTGAATAGGGCACCTTGGTGATGGACTGCACATGAATTGAGATGTCCGCTGGAGGGGTGTGGACAGTAGTGGAACAAGGCACCGGCTGATGATGGATTTGCTAGACAAGGATGGAGCAAGTGGTTGGGCAGCCTCCTAGTTATAAATGTGGATCCTCCCAAAAGTTTGGGTGTTTGCTTATGGGACACAAAAACTTTGGTAATTTTGAGTTTTGGGGCTGTTTTATAAGATCCAATAAAGGTCCAAGGGGTAATTAACCATTTTTAACTAGTAGTTTTTTAAAAAGCTTAACAACATGGTAGGAAGAAACAACTTTGGACAATCATTTAGCTCACCAATGTCCAGCATTGTCCAAGCAAGAAGTGTTAACGCTCCAAGAAGACCATCCACCAGCCTTCAACCATATGTAGTGTCCAAGAGGCAACAAAATGTCGAAGAAGTAGGATTGGGTCCCAAGCCATCAAATATGACAAGGACTTGACTTGATTATCATCTAAACACTAAATATTATATTTCTGCAAGGAAATGAAAAAAAAGGTACACCCAAAAGGCACCAATCATAAAGTACTTCTGAAGGCAAGTATCATAACATGTCCATAATGACGAGCAGTGTATGAAGACTCAAGAGGGATGACAATTATGTGCCATAGGTGGATGTGAAAACCCCTCACTTATACAGAAAAGAAGTCACTCAAAACTCAAATGGGAATGCTAAAGAATGCTTGATTAGTAATCTTTAATACGTGTTTGTGCCTTTTCCTAGGCTTGCATAAAATCTTGGAACTTAAGAGCTAAGGGTCCTATTGAGAAAATGGGACCTAAATGGCCGAGCTCAATTCCTAGCCTCTAGCCATAGCGACCTTTTAGTTGAAAGATCTGAACTGAAATTGGCACTCTTTTTTGGATAGCTATGTAAAAGGATTGAATGGTATATTGAAGTATTGGTGGCTAGTAGTGAGGTTTGAAACAATTTCAATGCTTTGCCTTCAAGGAAGGTGAGTCAATGGGTGGTTTTCTTTGTATCTATAGATTGTCCGCCTCACTTTCATTCACACCTAACAAGCCCAGATGAGATTTAGAAATTGCAACATGTTCGAATCATCTAACAATTATTAATTCAGTTAGTCAAGAAAACAAAAAGATCAACTTCCATTCAGATTGTTTTTTGTCCCTTTGGGTTTTTGTGGGGGTGGATTCTGTTTATGCTCTTGGTGTTTTTATTTTGTTAGAGAGAGGTGTGTGTGCAAGGTATAAAAACATTTCCATTCTTTTAAAATCTTTACTTGCTCTGAATCTAACATAGTTACTGCAGAGGTTGGCAGAATTGGTGTGGGCATTTGTTATGACATCCGCTTTCAAGAACTTTCCATGCTTTATGCTGCAAAGGGTACACTCCTTCATCTTTAAAGAAAATTGGTCAAAATCATCATACCAGGATCTTATTTAGTGTCAAATGTTTTCAGGGATGCTTGTAGATAGAAGCATTAACTTGTGCACACAGCTACCTCTTGCCCACTTGTAATATGGTATGCATTTATTTATAGATCTGGATTCTGGATGGACCTATTTTTCCCATACTGGTCATGTGTAGGATGGGGCAGTCTAATCATATTGAGATGTTAGCACATTGATGTATCTCTGTTCATATGACTTCAAGAATAGGCTGTAAATCATCTTGTGGTCACTAAGTTTCAGTGGTTGGTTACTTCTGTGACTGAGGTCTCTAGGTCTTTCGTCCTACTTTTTGCACTTGACTTGGTAGTTGCTTTCTGAGGAATGAGTTCTTTTCTAAGAGACAGATCCACAGGCTTTGGGGGGATTAGACTACCCATATGGGGTTTCGAGAAGCTCTTAGTTGTGGAGTTTGCTGATGGCACAACTGTATACTTAGAGGGGGATGAGAGTAATTTAAGGCCCTTTCAGACAAAAATTGAGATCTTTTGTAGGACATCAGCTTCATCAGTTGGCAGTTTTTGTGCATGCAACGCTTAAGAGATCGGATTGGAGACCTCATGAGGGATTCACTTCGGTTCTCATGGAACCACATTGAAATATGTTAGATGCCATGTGGGTATTGACATTCCTCCATAGTAGCAGTCGGCATCACTATTGAGAATTAGATAGAAGCTCCTTTATTGGAGTACAATGAGACTCCTTTTAGCAGGGAGAGTAGTGGCTAATCAAGTTCTTCTTGCAACCATGTGTTACATCACTTCTTGTTGGGACTTCTTGAGGTCATGCATTGCTGAGGTAAAGTGGCTTTATGGAAGCTCAACCAGGGCAAAGGATGCTTTGAATTCATCATTCAGCCCAAATCCAAATGTGGCATTGGGATCATTGATCTATATAGCTAGAGAAGAGATCTCTTACTCCAGCTTATTGTTAGGGACCTTCCACATACGAGAAGCCTTGGAAGGAGCTTTTGCTCTAGGGATGAGACACATCATGAGTGCACTCGGGGGTACCTTGGTAGTTCAATATTCATTGGATTTTCAGCAAATTAAGGCTATAAATCTTGGGAGGAACTTGGATGTGAGATTTGCAGCTGCCATTATCCAAGCCTAGGAATTTGTTTCTATTCAACTTCATCAAATAGCTTCAATCACTATAGAAGAGAAGATGAGACGACCCCTTGGCTTCAACATCATTTTGGGATCAAAGTCCGGACACACATTTTGGGGGGATTTTCTAACTCAAGTTGCATCCATAGTGGGAGTGTGGTCTTTTTTTGGGAGTAATCAAAGGATCTTCAGAGCTTGAGATTTTAGGGCCTTAGGGTAGGGCCTTAGGGGGGTTAATACCTACGATGAAGATAGCAGTGGAGGGGGGAACAAAAACTTCTCAGAATTGGATTCACTTATTCACTTGAGAAGACATCCTCATTGCCATGATTGGGACTAGCATAAAGTGTATCTTCTCTTTAGTCACAAAGGATGACAAATTG
Organism: Lygodium microphyllum; assembly: GCF_053477565.2. NCBI lineage: Eukaryota > Viridiplantae > Streptophyta > Polypodiopsida > Schizaeales > Lygodiaceae > Lygodium > Lygodium microphyllum. The sequence goes on along the minus strand of NC_141137.1, from coordinate 4,755,644 downwards.
GGGAGAGAGGATTTGGTGATACAAAGTATATAGGCTACTACAGTGAAAGGATTAGAGTAGTCACTCACTAGGAGTGTTAGCACACATGTTAGTTGATGGTTGAGTTTGTGGATGTGATTCAATGGGCTAGGGCATCGGGATATTTTCTTGATTATCTAGGCATTTTATTTGGCCATTTATGATGTGATTTTGGCATGTTTCAGCCACTCGGTCAGCATTTTTAATGTTGACTGACTTGCCATATTCGTTGGTATTATTTTGGCCTATATCAGGCAGTGTCCCACAGTCATTATTATTCATTTGCCATCTACAAGTTCTTGGTGGAGAAAGAAGCGGTGCCAGTGCCTTCACAGCCAATGACTCACATTGGTTTTGTACTGTCTCATGTCTTGGTATGTGGATTCCATCTCATGAGCATTCATTTGAGTTCTCTTCTTTTGTGGTGTTCTTTTGTTCTCTCTTTCTTTTCTCTTCTGTCTTGTGTTCAACAGTCTATTTCAGCATATGTATATGCTTCCATTGCTGCATCCAATCTTAACATGGTATCAGACTAGAGGATTTCTGCTTCTGTTGATGTCTTTTTGCTGATTACAGGTCTTCCCCTTCCATTTGCTAATCAGGGGAGTTGTTGCTGATTGCATCCAGCCTGCTTGTGGTCCAGTGCAGCCTGCGTTTTGTCTATAGGACCCTGCGTTTTCAGCGTGCACCAACTGTTTGCCTTGTAATCATTAGTTTGCTGCATTTATTGCTCACATCAGCCTGCGTTTTGGTTTCCTAACCTTGATTGCTGGGTGTGCTATTGTGTCTACAGATTGTTTTTGCTGTTTCTAGCATTTTTTGGCTGTGTCTTCACTCTCTTGTAGTAGTAGCCCTTTTGTTTTGATCAGATTTTGGTTTCCATTGTGTGTGAACTCTTATTTTATGTAGTCTTTCTGTTGGTTTGGTTGTATTCTCTCTTTGTATACCTTGTATCCTCTATCTTCTCTTCCTTTCCTCTCCAGATGGCTCCTCCGTGCACTTCTATTGATGATAAGTTACATGGCCTTGACTATTTAACTTGGAGTGCTGTTATGAAAGCCTAGTTTGTGCAGAAGTGGTTATGATACATTGTTTGTGGAGCTATTCTATGTCCTCAATGTCCTTTTCTAGTTCCAGAGGATTTTGATAAGGACAACCATGAGGAAGTTGTACTTATATGGGATATGGATGATGTGTGTTTGTGGAGCTATTCTATGTCCTCAATGTCCTTTTCTAGTTCCAGAGGATTTTGATAAGGACAACCATGAGGAAGTTGTACTTATATGGGATATGGATGATGTGTGCGCTTATTTTTGCTATTCTTCGATGTATTTTTAAAGAAGTTTTACCAGCGGTTATCTCTTGAGGGACGTCTCTAGAAGTATGGGTAAAGCTGCAGATGTTATATAAGGCATCTTTCACCATGCATGCACTGACAATTTATGGACAACTCTAGTAGATGAAGTTTGAGCCTAAGGGTAGTATTCAATCATTTTTGCTCTATGTTACATAGGTGTAGGACCAACTTCAACACATGTAGAGTGTCTTTTTAGAGGCATATCTTGTAGGGCAGAGTGCTCTACAAGCTCCCCTCGGAGTTTGATGGAGTGGCCAATGCTTTGAGGGAGCAGACATCCTTGATGCATGTGAGCTTTACCCATATGTCCTCCATGCTACTTGAACATGAGGTATCTTTGCTGAATAGACTTTCTTCTCATTATGTAGGTTCTGGTGAGGCTTTTGCAGCTTCAGAGAGGGATGACAAGAAGAAGAAGTTGAAGGCCCAGTATTATCATTGTGATAAGAAGGGATACTTGCGGAAGGACTATAAAGAGTTAGTGGTTTCCGGAAAGAAGTAGAAGAAGAAGAAAAAGAAGCAGGATTAGGACTCCTTCGTCGAGTCATCCTCCTCCTTAGACTCCAATTTAGATTCTCTAGCCACGATAAAGGCCAAGGTGCAGAAGGATCCTTGTCTTCAAATTGAGGGAAAGGCTTGGTAGCCCCTTCTTTTGCCACTTTGTAGGACAAGTGATGTAATCATTCGTACGACTCTCCAATGCTAGAGAGGGAGTATGAGAGGGTGGTGAGGTGGGGCAGATGAGCCTCATCTATATAGGTATACTAGTGCATAGGTTTTAGAGAGGGATGTCCGTAATGCATCGACTGAAGTCTGGTAGGTTCAAATCTTGGAGTGGGGATTGACATCTAGTTTTGTGATGGGCTTGGTCCACGACAGAGAGGAGGCTTGGCTCCTAGTCTAGTGTTCACATGAGGGGACACTTTCGTGGGTCGGTCAAAGGCGGAGAATCCATGGTCACATTGTTTAAACTTTAGAGGCTTTTTTGAAAGGATGGTCTTGTATGCTACTACAAGACATTGTTGATAGATGTAGAGAGTTGCTATGATTATTCTCTATTTTCAAAAGCTTGTATGATCGACATTGACATCAAGTTTTCTTTGAAGCATCTTGGTGGTGGCTTGTGCACCCACTGTTTGGGTATCCATGGTTTTACTTTGGTGGATATTGTTCTATGTACTATGATGGGACATTATCATTGTATCTTGAATTGTATTAGATCACCCTTGATCTAAGAGAAAGTGTTAGGAGATATGTTAGTTTATGGTTGAGTCTGTGCATGTGATTAAGTGGGCTAGGGCATCAATATATTTTCTTGATTATTTAGGCATTTACTTGGCCAATTATAATGTGGCTTTGGCATTTTTCAGTCAGTCGGCTAGCATTTAAATATTCTTTGGTATTATTTTGACCTATATTAGACGCTTTTCCTCCATAGTTATTATTTTTCATCTGTTATCTTTTTGGTGGAGAGAGGAGGCGGTGTCTATAAAGAAATACTCTGATATAGAAACACAAATAACAATTGTACAACAAAGCACAGACTGATAAAAGAACATAGTTAGGGTTAGGGTAACTTATAGACAATGAACACAAAAAATAATTGAAGTGATATAACTACTGAATATACAATGCTTATGCAGCAAACACACTATGTAGTGAATGAATATTGAACCTCGAACTCTTGTATCTCAAGGACTAGGGCAGGGGTAATGAGCTGGAGAGTGTGTCGTACTTTGAACGGATCCTGAATTGCAGCTAGACAGTCTCCAGATGTCGAACACCAGCAAACGCAGCAGTGAGAAGCTGGATCTGATGCAGACGGCAGTGAGGACAGAGAAAGACTCAAAACGCACGCAATAGGGGAGAGAGACTAAAAACGTAGGCAAGACAGCTTGTAGGAGAGAGAAAGACTAAAAATGCAGGCTGAACAGCTGCCGATTGTTGGAGGAGAGAGAAAACCGCCAGTCGACAGGCAAGATAGCTGGGCGACAGCCTGCAGGAAGCAAACATAGGGCTGTGATGACGTGACAGGCTGTACAACAACAGGTCTACATAGGAACAACAGTCGCATGATTGGGATCAGCTCCAAACTGCATGAAGAGGGTTGGAAATTAGGCGCCAACAGATGTAGAGAGCAATGGACAGCTTCGGTTGAGACCTCCGCGAACGAGGCATGGGCAGGAAGTTCAAACACCTGAAATCTGCAAAAACGAGATTGTCTCTTGAATGGAGGGTAGCATACGTATTTATAGAAAGTTTGGGCCCTTCCAAGTAGGTTTGTGCTTATGGGACACAGAAACTCTCTAAGATCGCATTTCTTTTAAATAAACTAGGTTTTTTCATTAATTAAGCAAGTTTTGGGGCTGCTTAAGTAAAGCTAATGCATTTTTAGCTCAACAGTGCCATTGCCTTCATAGCCTGTGATTCACATTGGTTCTGTACTGTCTCATGACTTGGTATATTGTTTCCATTTTCTGAGCATTCCTTTGAGTTCTGTTAGAGGCATACCTTCTTTGGATATACCACTAGGGTAGGGAGGAGGATTCAAATGAGTAGAATGAGATTAGTACTAGCTGCTTCTCAACAGTGAATCAAACAAGTCTTGAGAAGGTATCTAATGAGTGCTTTAACCCATTGCGTGGGTCTGTAATTAAATATGCAAAGTAACAGAAAGGATACAAATTCTTTTTTTTCTGTTGTGTTATGACATATGTTGGAGCTTCTATAGAAAGTGTTAGATGTGGCAAATCAAAGGAGACCTAGAGCTATTGCCTTTGGGATGGCTATAGAGGCTAGGAGGTATGGAGGAGAGCTCTCAAGTTGGTCTTCCACATCATAGTTAATGCCCATGATAGTCTCTCGGTATTGTGGGTCATTGAACGAGGCGCAACTTGTGGTTATGACGATGTCTAGGGTATTCTTATCTTTCCTTGCCTTTGTTTAGCATGTGAGCAGGATTTCTGTACCTGATCTCTCATAGAAAGTTTGGACAGAGGGATAGTCATATATTGGAGATGATTGGCAGTGTTATCACTTGGTCCATTTGGATTGCAAGGTGCACCCCATGCTAGACTTACAAAATGTCTCCATCGTAGAGACTCTCCAAGCTTTGGATAGACATGATTCACACTCATTCAGGGGATGGGAAAGACTACAGGGGGACTTAGAGCATATGATTTGACAAGAGATGCTTTTTGTGGACTTGAGATTCAAGCACCTTCTTCCATTTCGAGGCGCACATGGTCTGCAATTAACATTTTAGACTGCCAGCAGACTGGCTTTTTACTCAGCCCTTGTATTAGTCTTTATTCAGCATTTGAATGCTATCTGAAGTCCTCCTATACAAGGCCTTATCGTATTTTTTGCTTAAGATTCATCTTTTGAGGTATTCATTAATATAGAAATTTCTCTTCCTTGAAAAAAAGGTTTGGGGCCAAAGTGGGTTTAAATTCGGGATTAAACTAAATGTGACTTTCTTTAGACATTGCTCCACATGTGGACTAGGACTTTCACGATGCATTTGCATTTTGTATAAAAATTAGACACTGCTTAGATTAAGGTACAACCTTCCTAAGAGGAACTAGATTCATGTATTGTCCGACAGGTTTAGTCACACATGATGTGAAGAGGACAATGTTGGATGTATTTTTCTCAACCTGTGCCTACAAGACAACTGTGCTAGGTGTCAATAACATTATTGGTTAAGGAGATTGGCTTGATTGTGGATGAGGCTGAAAAGACTATAGAGCAATATTGAAAAGATTGGAAATGTCTGTTAGCAAGACATTTCACAAATAGAGATTCTTTGGCAGGTTGTTAAGCACCTCAAATACATTATCGATTGACATGTCTTTTGTCTACATCTTGTTCAAGCACATGAAGGGTACACAAGCCATTCCTAAGATTATCGACTATTTTCTACAGGCTATAGCTCCTTTCATCCAGAATTAGAAAGTCGAAGATGCACATATGAGGATTCTGTCAATTGGGGATCCCATGATGACATACACAAGCGTTTTGGCTCTGTACGTTACTGGATTTCAGGAGCCTAAAAGAGGACATAGAGTGAAACGGAAAAAACAAGTGAGGACCAATAGGGGTACATTCGAACCTGCAGCAGCAAGTTCAGGCTATGACGCACGTAGCCTTGCTGGACCCCTTTGGCCAAATAATTTGGTTGTTTAGGGTGGTATTCCATTTTAGGCTCCGACTGTCATGTACATATGTCCCATCTTTTGTGCTCCGTCACTTTTATTGGCCCTGCTATAGATGCTTTTCTATGTATACCACATTCTGTTCCTCCATGATCTCTTTACTTTGGTTCCTACGTTCTTTATACTGTGCTGTCAAATATGCCACCTAACATCTAGGGTGTTTCGGCAAATCTCAACAAGAGGAGTTATTGCAATGAAGGAATTATCTTGACCAAATATCTGTGATTTTTCAGAAAATATATTGAATTGTATTGGGTTTAGACATTGCTCCCTGCAGAGTAAGACCTTCCCAATGCATTCGCATCTAGTACTGGATTAGATACTGTCTGTATTGAGGTAAGACCTTCCTTACAGAAACTGCATTCATGTTTGGTGTCATGAACTGAAGGAATGGATACATTCCCTTGCGTGTATGATCAGCCATTTATCTAGGTAAGGTAAGTTTGCCAGTTAACAACATGATTGGCTACAGAGATTGACTTGGATGGTGAGAAAAAGCTTGATACCCTCTTAAAGCGTAGTACTTGCCTCTGCATCACTCCATCAAATTTACCCTCTCATCTTTCAAAAAGATTCACCCTGTTTCTCTTAGAGTTCCTAGAGTACAGATCGCTCCCATCCTCCAATAAATTGATGGCATTGACAAATATTGGTATGCATTGGTTCAAAAAATTCCAATATCAACCCCAACATGTATGTCTCTCTTCGTCCCAAGAGATAGAACCATTTCCTTCTTAAGATAACATCATAATCTAGCTAGCCTTTGGCTGGTATTTTTTTGATATTCAAATTTCCCAGCTAGGGTTGGGGGTTCTCTTTTGATGAACTTATTTAACAACGTCACAAAGGTAAAAACCATCATCAAGCATAATGTGAACCTTACTATTCTGAATTCACCATTTCCTTCTTAAGATAACATCACAATCTAGCTAGCCTTTGGCTGGTACTTTTTTGATATTCAAATTTCCCAGCTAGGGTTGGGTGTTCTCTTTTGATGAACTTATTTAACAACGTCACAAAGGTAAAAACCATCATCAAGCATAATGTGAACCTTACTATTCTGAATTCACCATACATACACTCAAAGTCAAAAGTAGGCTTTCAAATAGGTGATAAATTACAATTGTGTGAAGCTTTATGTTCTTGATGTACACTATATGATGTAAAGCGAGGCTGCATTTTGTTGTCTGAAGTCACGTAAATCAGACTGTCTAACTAGGTGCTCACATGATCTGTTATCCTGGAGCTTTCAATATGACCACTGGGCCTCTTCACTGGGAGCTTCTAACCAGGGCAAGGTAAAACTTGAATTGGGGTTTTGTGAAAGTTTGTGTTGAATTAACAGTTTGTAGTTTTCTTGTGTGTGGGCCGACATCCTTTGATGATTTGGATCTGTTGGTGATTTTCAATGACAACAGAGCAGTTGATAACCAGGTAAACCAAGTTCTCAACACTAGAAGGGTTAATTGATGCAGATGAATTCTGTTTGCTCATCAGCTCATATGCATAGATCCTGTCCACTGACACTTGGTAGGAAACAGGTTTATGTGATGACTTGCTCACCAGCAAGAGATTCAAGTGCGGGGTATGTTGCGTGGGGTCATTCTACAGTTGTTGATCCGGTGAGTGCTGATTTTTTCCCTGTTACATGATTGAAAGGGCAGCTCAAATGTTGAAACGGCTTCAAAGACCGAGTAATCATTATCTATTATCTTGGGGGGACGAGAATCTGTAGTTTGGAGAAGTAGTTGCAACAACAGATCATGAAGAAGCAACTATCTATGCCGACATTGATTACGCGGAAATTGACAAGAGGAGGCAAGTCTGAACTCCCAATTAATCATGTACAGAAGTTTACGTGGATATATATTGCATAATTTGATAGTGGGATTGTTTTTGACGACCAGGACAAATATTCCTCTTGGGAGTCAGAGAAGAGGTGACCTCTATTGCCTGGTTGATAAAAGCCAACCTGCAGCCGGAAGCAAGGAGTGACAGTCTCTAAAATGCTTGCAGAGCTTATTCTCCAATTCTCATCAAGAATGCAGCCACAATTGACACTAGTTTGACAAATTCCTTTTTCGGGGAAGAAGGATTACAAACTCCAACTTGACAGGATCAAATTGTCAAAGCAGTTGTCATCCTGGCATCCCAGACAAAAAGCAAAAAACATGCATTATAGAAGATGCCCTTGTGGCTTGAGTCTTCTTTTATCCCGTGTTTTGCATGGTCATCTTTGTGGAAAATTTTGCCCCAATTTGGAGCATTATTTGTCGGACTGCATGCATGAATGTCACATAGGAGTTCCATCTTTTTTATCAGCTTCTGTGATTTAGATATTTTGTGCGAAATTTCGACTGCCAATGAATCTGAGGTGTTGGAAGCCATCCAAACAGATAAGTGGGTTTTGGCTGGTTTTTATTTACAGGTAGGCAAAACGTTCATGTGATTGCCTCGAAGGTAATAGTAGCTAGAGATTAGCAATAATGGTTCCATCTGTTTTGGTGATTGTACCTCTTTTCTATATGTTTTCTTCCTTTTTATCCCCTAACATGCTCAGACCGGTTGTGTAAAGAATTGTCACCAGGAGGCACCATTTGCTATGGAGTTGGCGGCCATGCCGCAGAGCCAAAACAGAGAGGCATGGCAGCTAGCTTGGGGGTATTTGATCTGAAGGGAAGGTTTTAGTAACAGCACGATCCTTCTTATCAGGACAATTTCAAGCAAGATGAACAAGTTTGGGGAAGTAGGCTAAAGGGGACAAAACGGGGATGGGTACTGTTCTTATGCTCCATGCATGTGTAAGCCCCACTCTTCATTCTAAGAAAGCTTTGTGGAAGTCATCTAGTACATCAAGGATCCTCTATGCCTCCCAGCTGGACCTTGCCATCCTCTCTCACCCTTGACGTACCCTCCCAATTTCCTTGGAGTTGTGGCACTCCTAGCCATTGTTCTGATGGGATGCTCCCCATCGGAAAGGTTGATTTTCACCAAGGTGACTTTCATGAGGGGAATGGAGTATCGTTAAGAGGTGAGAGGCACCACGTTCAGATCCCGCTCATGAGAATGTCCTCGTCAAATCTGCGACGGCTGTGTAGACTGTGAGTAGGGGGACTGTGATAGTGACGTGCTGTAACTCTTTGAAGGGGGATTGGATACCTTGATTGTGATGGGCTACGAGGGCCTAGGACGGGTGATTCTGACGAGTTAAGAGAGACGCACCACCCTCGGGTTCTCGTGCGCCAACCCATCGGCACAGGCACACTACCGAGTGACAGTGACGATAAATTAGGTTTTTTGTAGGACATTTAATGTATTTTTGACAATATTTTCCTTGCTCAGATGACAATCAGAAACTAATTTCTCGTTTATTTATAATCTGTTTTTCAATTTAAATGATTTTAGTAGCAGTAGCTCTTGTAATACCTTTTTTAAAACCGTATCTTTGTGTAAGACTTTAAAATGTGTTTAATCACAACACCTTTAGGGGACACACTAAATGTGACTCTCCAAACTGTGTTCTTAGAGTCAATTATGCCTTGTAGTAAGACACTAGAAGGAACGATGTCTACAAATATAATGCAAAGGGGTTTCATGTTCATCGTTAAGTTGATGAAGTCGAATGTGGGGTTTCTCTATTGCACCACACATTTGACAATAGCGTTAGTGCTTCAGATTTAGTGATAATCCTAAATAGACAATCACTAGATGGAATTGCAAGGTTACTGACAGCTGTCTGGAATAATATGTTACCATGATCTCTGTGTACTTTTTGATTGTGCTATATCCTAATGCAAACATCATAGCAATCACTCTAGCCGAGTGTTTGTGAGAAGCAAAGTGCCACAACAAATTGTTATGGATTTGACTTCTTACAAAATGAGTTGTCTAATGACAGTAAAAATGACTCAATAACATCCTCAAGTCCACAAAATATCTTGGAGCTTCAAGCTCTATTAACCTTGAGCAATGTCAAGGCAATTATCTTTTCTTTTCTTTGTTCCTATCATAGACATAGTAAGGCCTCAGCTTCTTACATAAAGCAAACCTTGTGGTTCTTTCAGAAGTAGGCCCTAAGCTTCTCTTCCACAAGCAACCCCCCCCAATAGGTGCCCTGATTAAGCTATGCTTGAGCTTAAGTAGCCCTCTTGCTTTCAGCAACCGAAACATACAACCTTCGTGCAAGTGGTATTGAGGATTCAATCAACAAGATGTGAGGAACTTGGTTGTCCTATCGTAATCATCAATAGAATGTGAGATAGAGGGGGGGTTGAGTGTGATTGATTTCCTTTCATCAACTGAGAGGTGAGGCTTGAGGGACGTTTCAACTTTGAAGACAAGTACATTTTTGTTTTCTTATGCACCCATAGGACGAGCTTTCTCTGCCATCATGATACACCCCATTTCGTTTGGCGTATTGCACTATAAGGCTTCTCAGCCTTCCATCTTTCACCTATGCTAAATGGATTGGAACACATTGATGCACCATCAACTGTGCACATTGGCATACTTCCTTTGATCCATTCCAACATGAGAGATGGTCGAGATTAAGAGCTACTTGGGACTTCAATAGATGAAAGTTATCATAATTGATTTGGCAAAATGTTTGATATTTATGTTGGTTTACTAACATTGTTTCGTGCCATAGGTCTAACTGAACTTGGTTACCATAGTATTACTTACGTTGGAAACATGAACCAGTTGAGGCTTGTAGTCTGTAGAGTTTGTTGTATAAATTACAAGGATTGCGATGATAGTAAACACAATGAATTTTTAAAGTTGTGTATTTTGTGTGCCTTGTATCATGGTCTCTAGTTGGAAGTAGTTGAATGCATATGTTCAAGTAGAACAAAAGTGCCTCATTAGGCATCTTATAAGAACAAACATAAAATGTCTATCCCCTCACTTCCTCTCTCTTGTCAATCTATTACATGTCAATAATTCATATTTGAGACCAAATGAGAAGTATTTATAAATATAACAATTTATTTTTTGGGATTAAATATAGTAAAAAGCACACACCATTATTACGTGAAGTTGATGTTTGGAGTGATCTCCACTCCTTTTATATCTTGTTATTTGGTTTTGAAAAGTTTATTTTGGAATATGGTTTGTTTATCTTCAATAGATTCCATTTTATTGCACATTGATTGAAATACCTTGACCATTACGCATGTGAAAGAAACATTAAGATTCTCGTTCTTTGCTTAATTGTGCCATTTGGTTTTGCTCCCTTAGCTCAAAACACAAAATATGTTATTGCTTACTAGTAGGATGACAATAAATATGTTATTCTTACTAGTAGGATGTCTATTTTGTTATAAACTTGGTCAATATTCTCTCTCCTCTAGATCTTCCTTACATGTGAAAGGTTAGGTTTTCAAAAATTGTTATCTAAGCCTTCTCTTCCTCGTATGGGTATACATATCTTGATGGTATTTCATGAGTAAGTTTGTACTAGGATCTTCTTGCTTAACTATAGCACATTTCTCAAATTGGGCAATATCAAAATTGTTAGGGGTATCCATTGAACTTCTTTTTGTACTAAAAGTAGTTGATCTAGGCAAATATTACTTATGTTAATATGTGTTTTTTTGTAAATGAATAGATGTTTCTGCCATTATATTTGTGTAAGAAGAAAACACACCCATAGGATGTTGGAAGGCACATTCATCATATTGCAAGTAGTCCCATTGGCTCCCCCCATTTCACCAACTCCCTTATCATTGTCATCATGTGATGAGACTAGTGGAGGGCAAACACCTCTTTTCCTAAGAACGGGTGCATGAGATTGGTGTTAGGTCTTTGTCAAATGAAAAGGGCCATTTACATAGTATCACTTTTATGATACTTCAACCTTGAACTTATTCTTCCATAGAATTATTCTTATATCATGCAACTAATTCATCCAATATAATTGATGCTTAAAGCATAGACTTAGTGTTACATCATGAAACTCGTTCTTAAATCCTAAGCCAAATTTCAAACCATAACTCACACCTTAGACTTAGTTTTACATCATGAAGCTACCATGGAAGACACGTCATGTTGGTTGTAAGAAATACTAATTGTTGTGTGCTTTTCAAGTTGTACTACCATAGGATCATTTTGTGTTTATTATGTTTATTATACATTTATTTGGAGAATGCATTATTCTATATATTATTAAAGCTAAACTAGTAAGAGATGTGTAGTCACCTCTAGGTAATGTGATTGTTGAAGGGGAAAACAAGTTGCATTATGACATTGATTTGCATAGTTGTAGTGTATATTCATGATGTTCCTCATTAGTGTGTGGATACCAGTTATTATTGTAGCATGTTTTGTTAACAAAGGTAAATGTAACTCCATTCATTACGCAAATATGTTTGTATGATTAAATATCATTCTAAATATTTGCATCCATATTCATGATGTTTCTCATTAGTGGTGTGGATGCCACTTTAACTCATTATTGTACCATGTTTTGTCAACAAAGCAAATGTAACTCCATTATGTTAGCGTGTTTGTATGATTAGATATCATCATAAATAATTGTATCCATATTGTTGAACACTTGGTCTTAGAATTTTCATATGTTTTTTACTTTATGTTTCTTTGCGCAAAAATAACTTAGAAACTTGTTCTATAATGAATGAAGTCACTACTAATAACCTATTTGACTTTGTTTAATTGTCAATATAAATATTGTATACATATTCTAAAAAACTCGGTCTCAAATGTTTCACTCGGGTTTAATGTATGTTTCTATGCTTAAAGAAAAACAATCAACACACACTATATGCTCTTTGAGGTTTGGAATGGATGAAAAACACTTATAGCCTAATAGAGTCAAAAAGTTGTGTATATTCTCCTCCCACTACTAATGTTATTCCTTACGTGAATAGTACCTTGAAATTAAAAAACACAAAAACAAACAAACAAACAACTTTGATATTTTCTTATTGTCAAGAACAATGATGTTGTAACTCTAGAAGAGTATAGTAGCAAATATAAGTAGCTAACCATGCTTCATAAATGGCATGGCAAAGAGTTGGCACAAGTCTCTTCATTTTTTCATAATTATAGGAAAAAGTATCATTTGTCTATATGCATTTCAAATAGGAAATATGCTATCTTGTATTGTTTTGCTCTGCTCAATATTGCAACGATACATTTAAAAAGTATATAATTTTGACAATAGATTCTAATGATAAGTTTAAAAAGTATATTGTTTTTTAGAATAGATTCTAACGATGGGTTCTAAAGGTATGTAGTGTTGACAATAGGTTTCTAACATTTGGTGAAGATCAAACTTCATTATATTGAGCTAGTCCTTTGGTAGAGTCAAGCTTACATACACAACAATAGACCAACATTTCATTTTAATAGAATACCATTGTTAGAAGCATAATACTATAGTTTATTGTAAATATTAATTAGTGCTAATAATTAATAATTAATAATTAAAAATTCTAAAAAATTTTAATTACTAACTAATAAATACTAGTTCAAAATAAGTGTTGACTACCGGTCGATTAATGTTGAATCTAGGGTTACAAGGATGCAAGTATACAACTTGGAGAGGAAGAAGCTTGAGAGATCACAACTCAAAGTATATTAAGAGAGATCAATAGAGAAGATTTACAAGACTAAGTATGCCCAAAAGTGAATAGGCATATATATAAGGCTGGGGAAAAAAACTCCTAAAGAGGGAAAAAAGTGTGATGATGGCCCCTAATGTATTTATATGCATCATTGTCAAAATATAGTAGCAAATCTCCCTTGGGAGTGATGCACATCATGAGAGTTGGCACTCATGTATAGGAAAATGCCACGCCTAGTGGATTAGATCAATCCACAAAGGATAGTAAGCCCAAAGCTTTGCAGAAAGCTTCAAACTTCTCATGAGGCAAAGCCTTTCTGAAAAGATTTGCAAGGTTTTTCTATGTCGGCACATAGGCCAAGTTGATCTCTCTTGTAGAGAGCCTCTCACTGGTATATTGATAGTGCATCTCAATGTGCTTAATTTCTGCATGGAACAATGGATTTTGTGTAACTCCCAATGCACTTTGAGTGGCAAATGACTGTTTAACATCCAAGTCAATGAATTTTGTGCCTCTTTGAAAGTCACATGCTCATCCTCATCACGCAAACTAGAAACAACCAATGTGTAACAATCTAATCTATAAGAACACTATGAGCTATCACACAGTGTTTTTACTAGTCGTTTTGGAAATAGTCCTAGAATTATCAAATTTCAATCTAACCAAGAAGTGCATCATTCACATCTATATTAGAAATAAGAAAATTTATGTTATCATGAGAAACTTGCATAGGTTGAAAAACGCCTCATTTGGCATTGCATGTGAATGTACACCATTAAAAAGAGGCAACAAAATGTCATAGATATCCTATGAGCATACATCTCTCTCTTTTGTACACAAAAAAGTAATGGCTGAATATCATGTTTCACAAAAGACAAGATATGCTTACTTTGTGGATGGTATAAATTATTACCTTTGCTTTCATTACTATTTTCATTTAAAATACATTTTATAACATTATCATCCAACTTCTTGTGTTATTGCACTAGAATCAAAGCATAAGCCAATCAACTAGAAATATGGAAGTGATCCACCGACGGTTTTTTTACCATGCCAAGCCTCATACAAAGTGATAACATGCAAAGCCTTGGTAGGACACTTGTTAAGTATATATCCTACACATAAAACAACTTCAAGTTTGAAACTATGTGGCAAAGCATGACTCTTAATCATGCATCTTTCCATCTCCATGAGTGATATGTTTCCTTTCCTAGCTAAACCATTTTATTGTAGTGTATATGGCATTGTATATTGGTGTTTTATCCCATGTTCCACCAAATATGCAATTAGATTCCTTAGACATATACTTTTCTCCCCGATCAAAAGAGATAGCCCCCACTTTACATCATGATAAATTTTCAGTAATCATGGATACAAACTAAAAGCACTAAACATGCCAAAAGATGTTGTTTGTATTAGACCACACACATCATTGTGTGCAAGATGCAATTTGCAGTATCTCTCACCAAATCATCTTTTGAAAATGAAGCATGTTGCATTTTACTCGATATGTAGCCTTTATTAATGTGTTTTCAAGTGCCTTAAAAGTAGCCAATGATGACACTATATCAATTTTCTATAGACACAACAATTCACAAAATTCGGATGTCCAAAATGAATATGTTAAAGTTTTGTATCTAAGATTGCTTGTGAATTTGCAATGACGCATGCTATGTCTTTCATACATTTTCCATAGTTCTTGAGCTTGTATAGCCCATGACATAGGAAAAAAGATGCAATAATCATATCACCACAAGAGAGATAATGAATTGTGTTTTTGTCACTAATAAACTTCATAATCAAGCCAATCTTAGCATGTGAGAAAATTGACAACAAATTCTTTCTGATCTCTACTACATACAAAGCATCCATAAGTAGGAAAATACTACCATTAACAACAACAAACACAAATGTTTCAACTCCTTTGATAGGATAAAATGAGTTATTGGTACATGTCACAAGATTGTCCCTAGGGGCATGCTTAAGATAGGAGAGTTGATTGCATAGAGAAGAAATATGCTTAATGTGGCACCATTTGAATGTACCATATATATGAATCGACAACAGGCATGTAAGAATCTTGTAAAGAAGGGTCATATTTGTGTTGTGCACAACATACCCATTCTATATCTTGCACAACATTTGCAAGTTCTGACTTAGAAGGAGAGGCATTTGTAATAGCCATACTAGCCTTTTTCATAGCCAATTTAGGACAATTCTTTATAACATGATTTTTTATCTTATAATATGTGCAAAATATTTGATTTTCATTTACCTTCTCATTCTTATTAGCCTTCTTTGTTTGAGCAGTAATTACAAAGTTTTGCTTGATAGCAGAAAAGTAAGCTTTTTCTTTACCTTCCTAACTAGCTACATAGCAGCTTGGTTTGCAACACACATAATGGACCTATTTTGTCTAGATTGTTCTTCTTATAGCAAAACAAAAACTAACTCATTAAGTGACAAAGCATTTAGATTGCCTTTCATCATCAAACGAAGAGTAGATGCAAAACTCTGATAAGAATTAGAAAGACCATTGAGAATAATTTGCACAAGTAAACTGTCTAGCAAAATCTTATTTACAATGGTCAACTACTGCTTAAGATCTTAGACATTTGTCCAAAAACTATCCATGGAGCCACCTTTATCCATATGTTCACTTTCTAATTGCTTACATAGATAAGCAACACGAGTCTTATTTTTTCTCGATACAAATGTGCAAGAGTATCCCAAGTATTCTTGGCTATCTTACATGATTGAACATGTGGAATCATGGTATGTTTAATAGACAATGCAAGCAAAGTATGAGCCTTTATATCTTTGCCAAGTATTCTTAGCTATTTTATAAATGTGCAAGAGTATCCCAAGTATTCTTAGCTATCGTACATGATTGAACATGTGGAATCATGGTATGTTTGACAGACAATGCAAGCAAAGTATGAGCCTTGCATCTTTGCTATACCAAAAATTTTCTTAGGAGTTGATTGTGGTGGCACTCTAGCATCAGGAGCAAAGCCTAAATGTGCAGCATCCTCATCATCTATTTCTATTGCTCCTATTGCACTTGTAGCTTCTAAAATACCACAATATGTCTTTCAATTCTATGTACAATGTTCCAAAGCTCCTTTACACGATGCATCATATAAGCCTACAATAGATAGTTGGTTCCATCCAACTTGTCATGAACAGCCAACTTATGGGATACATCACTATTTCTGGCCATAGCCATTGATTGCGCTTTTGATACAAATATTTCTTGTATAGAGAAAAACATGCATAAAGCCAATATGTGCTATGTAGCATCCTATAAAGGAGAATATAAGAGCTCTTACCGCTCATCAAATCTCATCCCCTTCTGAGAAAATCAAGCGGAGGGTATTAATGACTCTACCCAAGATACTGAAGCTTGCTTTGACACTTTTTATTAGATTTAAGGCTGTAGGAAAGCAGGTACATAGCTTGGAGATGAAGAAGCTTGAGAGAGCACAACTCAAAATGTATTGAGAAGTCTCAATAGAGAATATTTACAAGACTAAGTATGCCCTAAAAGTAAATATGCATATATATAAGGCTAGGGGAAAAAAAACCTCCTAAAGAGGGAAAAAACTTCCCTAGTGGTTCTAAATGTGTTCACCCACATCAGTATCAAAACTTAAATTTCAATTAAAGCCAATCAACCAAAAAATAAATTAAAAAATTATTAACTCTATAACATGTTTAAATGTTAAATGAAGCTATTATGCTCACTCATGCACATATAAGGTTATTTATTGGCTTATTACATACTTAATAAATGATAATGAAAGTCAATAGTTAATAAAATGACATCACATAGAAGTTAATGAAAATAAATATATTTTTTTATTAAAATTTAATGTTAAAAAGTATTAACTAATATTGATAAAAAATTTAATGTGTATTGTTTTTAGTTAGTGATAAATGTTAATTAGGAACTTATTAGCATTAGCTAGTAATAAATGGTAAATTTTAACTAATATACACCAATTAATTGACAAATCTTAATTGCAAACTACTAACCCTTCATTTAATGAAGCTACTAAGTTTATGAATATCTATTACATGTGTTTAAAAAATGAAAAAAGAGCCCCCCCCTCTCTCTCTCTCTCTCTCTCTCTCTCTCTCTCTCTCCCCCCATTGCATCATATGTCCCCCCAAAGAAAAAACCATATTGCTCCCTTTTTTTTCTCCTCCACACCAACTATCCTGCTATAATATATTTACCTTGTGAGTATTGAGTTGTAGGACTTAGAGGTCCAACAAAATCTATCTACCACTTCTCAAAGGATTGACGAGCTATAATTGGCATGAGTTACATTTATCTTTAGGCATGAGCACTTTTCTGTGCTAGCATTCATCAATGCATTTGGCTATATGATAGAAGAGGGTGGGGTAGCATAAATAAGGATACTCTATCTCGCAGTACAGTCTCCATCAAACTATCCTCATGTGACTCCTATAACATGGCTTCTATTAGGACCTTGTGTATCACATGCTCATAGGTGCACCTTCTTAATAAGCCTTCTTAACCTAGTTGGTACAATTGTCCATCAATTAATTGATAGGGTTATGATTTAAGGATAAGGTGACAAAGCCCTGCCTTCTTGATTGACTGATTAGGTAATCCTTTTTCAACCATCTATATGACATTGTCGGACCAATATAGAATAAGGTCTACTTTATATTGATCCTTCTTTGGGGAAATCTTGAACAGGTGTGCATCAGGAAGATCATCAATAATACCATTTTTTGTTGGTTCTATGATACATATTCATGATAGATGATAACCGCTGTGCTGCTTTTCTTTCCTCATAAATACCAAGAAATCAAATTCAAGCAAAAGCAATGGCCACCGACTTATGCATCCAGTTGTGTATGGTTTTTAAACTAAATAAAGCAAAGCCTCATTATCAACATAGAATGTGAATGGTATCACTAGCAAATAGTGACGAAATTTTTTCATGGAAAATATCATTGCTTAAAACCCCCACCTATTAGTGAAGTAATTCTTTTCAGTATATGTGAGGTGATGACTAGCAAATCTCATTAAATAATTTAGGTTATGCTCTGTAGGCTAGCGCAATACTACTCCATAGTAAATTTTGAAGTGTCAATGTGCACATGGAAGAATATGTTCTAGTCTATGTTGGGGGTAAAGGCATATATCCTTATGGTGCCTTGTATTTACTTCACACATCGTGATCACACACCTATACACTATAGGTGGTGTGTACCCATCATTGTCACTTTATTCTTTATTCTTTCAATGACTATTGAATAAGGAAAGATAGGTCACACATTTTGTGACTGTTGGAGTTTCCACATATGATCTCTCTCTCTCTCTCTCTCTCTCTCTCCATTTGCTATAGCTCTTGCTTTGCTCTTGTTTTTGCTTGTGTGTTTCCACTTAGGCTCTACCTTTTAACTAGTATCCGAGTGGGTATTTGAGAAGTTTCTTCATACTTTGCTTCAACTCATATTCAAAGCCTTAGCTCAAGGTTTCATGGCAGCCATTGTTTCTTCCTCTTGAGGTATGCATTGAGTCTTTTTGTCTCCTTGCTTGTTCTAGCTTGCTCCTAGTTTATTGATGAGCTTCTCAAGGCTTATTTGAGCCTTGTTCAGTGCTTATTGAGTTGAGAAGCAACCATTCTATCCCTTTTGAGTAGATACAGAGCATGTTGTAGAAGTTGTGGATCACTGTGGTAGTTTGACAACACTTGGATTTTGGCCATTACTTTTGTATATGATATTAGATTCAGGTGTATAGCTAGAAACAAAGAGCACGATGAGAGCTATATTTGAGCATTCATAGAGTTGATTTTGTGTAGTTTTAAAATATCTATTTTATATAGAATAAAACAAGTATGGTTTAGACAGTAAGCATTTGATTGATTTATGCTCTATTGATGCTTATGGGGAATGTTTACAATCTCTGGATGATGCATTGATGTTTCAGAAAGGCTTTTGGGTTGATTAGAGCTTGATTAGCTTAGTCATTCAAGTGTTTATTGTTGTAATAATAGTTTGGGTAGCAAGCATACAATAGTGAGGTTCATGCTTTGAATGCCTATTATACTTACATGGTATTTTGGGTATGCTACATGTTTACAGTGATGTTTAGCTTTGATGTATGAACTCAGATATGGTTATGACATACTTTGGCTCTTGGATTTGAGCTACAATTGATATACTTGGGCTTTGGTTAGTTGCTTTGAGCTTCTTACTCATTTACGAGTATTTAAGCTTCATTGGATACTTATGCTCCCAGATGTATTTATGATGATGTGCTTGGGCTTCTCGGATGCTTTGATGTACATGTCTTGAGCTTTGCTTGATCACTTTGCATTCTAGATTCACTTGTAGTGGGAGACACTTGTACTTGGCAAAGCTTGGGTCTTTGAGCTAGTGGGGCTCTTGGTTCATGCATATGCTCTCGTGTGCTATTGGACACAATTATCTCTCCTTGTGGGCTGATTTGATTCAATATGCTTTGGACACCGGCACTTACCTTTGCCAATAGTATGCTCTTGTGTGCTATTGGACACAATTATCTCCACTTGCGGGCTGATTTGATTCAGTATGCTTTGGATACTTGCACTTACCCTTGTTAGTAGTTTTCTAGTGATATATATGCTTATGGGATATATTCAGTTCGTAACCATCTTTGGTACATGTGGTCTATGCCTAGTCACTGCTAGTTGCGTTCTTTGTATCCTGGTTTTTGTTCAGATATCCTTCGCAGTGGAAGCTTACTTTCATGGCTATTTTCCCACAATTAGATTGACATATACTGCTATCTTTATTTCAACATTGCTATAATTATAGTGTTCACAACATTGTCTTGGAGAGTAGACATTGCACTTTGGTAGTCTATTGTTTGCATTTGATGGACTTCTCTATATTTTGGTATTCCCTTCTATTTTGCCCTTGCTTTTTGTTTGAGTTTTGGTGTTGATTTGCAGTCATTTACAACATCCCATTATCTTGGATTTTTCATTAGTATATTCTCATTATGGCTGGTTCTTTGAATGATAGTGCTATTTTCAATATTGAAAAGCTTGGTGGCACAAATTTCACCTATTGGAAGATGCAAATATGGCAGGTATTGGCTCAAAAGAAGTAAGTTAGATAGTTGAAAACAAGTGTAAATCGTGAAGGTATGGATCAAGATGATTGGGACGAGTTGCATTAGCTAAGTAAATCCACCTTTATAGTATCATTGTCTTAACAAGTTTACTTCAATGTTGTTGCAGTTGAGGATAATGCCTAGAAATTATGGGAAAAGATATGCAATCTTTATGACAAGTAAAGTTCTACATCACAGATATATTTGTTGAAACGACTTATGGGCCTAAGCATGAAGAAGGGACTAGTACATCTGCACAATTGAATGAATTTCATTCGATTTTGAGCTAGTTGACATCACAAGGCATTGAGTTTAAGGATAATCTATCTCCCTTGTTCTTGATTGTGACACTTCTTGAGTCATGGGACACTTTTCACATACAATAATGTGTGCTAATATATCAAAGAATTGCTTGAAACTCTAGGATGTTAAGGATTCTTTACTCATAGAGAAAATAAACAAAAAGAATGTGGATGCCTCATGTAGTTCTCATGCATTGGATCTTAGGGGTAGACATGATGGTAAGAGTAGTAATGACTGCTATGGTAGAGACTCACAAAGGTTTCCACTTTCTATATACAATAATGTGTACTAAAATGCCAAAGGATGGCTTGAAACTCTAGGATGCTAAGGTGCTTTACTTATAGAGGTAATAAATAGAAAGAATGTGGATGCCTCCTATACTTGTCATGCATTGACTATTTAGGATATACATGATGGTAAGAGTGGTAATGACCACTGTAGTAGAGACTCATAGAGTTCTTGGTCTTGCAAGTAGTCTCACAATAAGTCCCGTGGTTATAAGTTCTCTTTGACATGTCAATGATTGTGGGAAGCAGGGTCATATTCGATCGTATTGTCATAAGATGTGCAATGATAATAACAAAGAGAAAGGCAGCCACTAGGTGATGTGAAGTACTTTTGTTATGTTCTTTGATGATTATGCACATAAGTTTTGGGCATATCCTATTAAGAAGAAATTAGATGTCTTATCTACCTTTTAGTGTTGGCTTGCTCTTATTGAGAACTAGTTTGGGTACACATTGAAATGTCTAATGTCTGACCATGGGGGTGAGTATGTTTCTAAAGCATTTGGGTAATTCTATGATGAGAGGGGTATTAAGTGTCAGTTGACTGCCCAATACAACCCACCCTAGAATGTTATTGCTAAGCACATGATCATGACCATTCAAAAAAGAGTCCACAGTGCGCTTAGTTAGGCAGGCTTAGTGCAATATTTTTGGGTTGAGACAGTTACTATTGTTGTACATTTGATATACATATCTCCATGGACTACTATTGATTGTTGTTGTTAATAGTATTTTGTGAAGACTAAAGTTTAAGAAGGTTAAAGAAAAGTCAAAGCACAAGCGTCAAATTTAGTTGATACCGGATTATTATTTTTGAGTGCTTTAGTAATTATCTTTGGACACTTATACTATTTTCCATACTTCATGGACATTATATTATTATGATTGTATTATTTTGTGAGAACAAGGTAGGGTCACTCTCGTACACATTGTATTTGTCACTCGCATTGTATTTGTCACGCCCGCAATTGTTATGTGGGTTGCACACATGTATTCGCCATTGTATTAGTGTAGACATGGTCTAAGAAGGCTAAGGTGCAAGTATGCTTCAAGAATGACCAGACTAGATTCCACAAAGAGACTTGGATACCCAAAAGAGGGCACAAACCCTAATTCACAATGGTGGAAATCCTAAAATGCAAAAGGGTTACAAATCATAATTCATAGGGTCGCAAATCCTAAAACCCAAACCCTAAAATGCAAAAGGGGCGCAAACCCTAACCCCCCTAAAATAGTGTCCCACCTTAGAGAAGTGGCCTAACCCTAACCCTTATTTGTGTCTATATAAGAGTGGGAGGTCTCAATTGTATTTACCCTTTTGGTGTATCCATGATGCAGAAGCTCTATCATCAGTGCAATGATTGAAGCCTTCTATTCTCTTTTTCTATTCTATCACCTTGCCTCCATTGTTGAGAGTGAATGAGAGGTGTGTTGTTTTGAGGAAAAATGAAGCTCTTCATTGTCATCTTTTTTTTTTCTTCTTCTCTGATAGCTTCTTCAATTGTTAGTAGGCTTGGTGATGGATGCGAAGGAGCGATGGTATGGGATTGTGTGTCTTGGGTCATGGAACCATCTTTGAATCTTCAAGCTTTCAGACTACAATGTGTGAAGATAAGTTGGTGAGTTCACTATACCTCAAAGCTAGTCTTGTATTCTTGTATTCTTGTATTCTTGGTATGAAGAGAAGGATGCATGGTTAGTTAGAGTAGGTATCGAGAGGCAAGGTGAGAGATTGCTGTCAAAGTTAGTTGCAACTTCTAAAGTCTAATGTCTCAATTGTTTTGTGTATTTAGCCCAACATTTTGGTCCTCTTACTATACTGGGACAAAGGACGGTACAATCACTAGTTCTCACACTCCTACTGTGTGGTGGAATGGGAGGCTTGTGCACGGTGTGGATGGAATTGATCAGGCATTGATCATCTACTTTCATGGCTAGGCTACTTCAAAACCCATGCCGCTAGTTTAGACAGGCCGAATCAGGAGAAACCGGTTTGTTAGATTGAGATTGGAGATATTGGATTTATTAGATTAGATAAAAACAACAAATTCAAAATTAAAAATAACACAAAAACATAAAAATATAAAACACAAAACTCAAAACTCAAACTTTTCTTGCTTAAACAAATAATGTGATATTATTGTGGATTGAAGATACATCATGCTGATCATGCTTGTTGGGTTCTATGTGTATTGAAACAAAAGCAACACAAAAATGCAAAACATAAAACTCAAAACTCAAAACTCAACTCTTCTTACTTGAACAATGTGTGTATCAATATTGTAGATGCAGCTTTCTTATTAAAAACTCAAAACACACAATGCAAAAATCAAATATACAACCATTGTTTCATTGTTTGGTTGGTTGTTACTTGTTGCCATTTGATACTTAGGATCCTTTACATCTAGATTTAGAGTTACTTCACACTAAAAGTTCATTTTCACCATAGTTTATTATCACCATAATTTTACTCATCATATTTCACTCATTTTAGTTCACTCTCCTAGAGTTCATACTCATCAAGTTTACCTTTAGTAAGTCCACTGTCATAGTTTATTCTCACCTTTTATCAAGTGCACTCTTGCCTCATGTTGAGTTCACTCTTGCCTCCTATTAAGCTTAGTCTCATAGGTCACTGTCACCTCATATTAAGTTCACTCTCAAAATTCACTCTTGTCTCATTGGATTAAGTGCACTCTCATAATTCACCCTCACATTTCACTCTTGCCTCATATTAAGCTCACTCTCATAGTATACTCTCAAAATTTACTCTTGTCTCATATTAAGTTTACTCTTGCAGTTCACTCTTGCCTCATATTAAACTCATTCATATCTTGTTTACTCATCTTGAAAGTTCACTTATATCAAGTTCACTCTCACCAATTCATTTTTTAGAGTTTACTCTCATAAATTCACTCTTCGGAGTTTATTCTCATCAATTCACTATCATTAAGTCCACTTTTCTTGCACTATGCACCCTTGCACTTCTCATTAGGCCAACAATGAATTATTCACTTCTTAATGATGGTGTTAGCCTATGACATTGCTTACATATATGCATAGTGGATTTGAAAGAAAGAAAGTCTAATGTTGCGCATCTCACTCTTGTATGTTTAAAGTGTCTCAATTGTCTTGAAGATTGTAAGTTTGGGAATAAATTTGTTGGAAGAAGCATTTTAATGCTGTGGGAATTCAATAAGAAGCTTGTACAAACCAAGGTTAAGATGCCTAAGAACACTTTGTCTCATTATAAGGACATGGCACACCTAGCACCTAGGCAACACATGTCATTCTATCACTGATTCAGTAAGCATTATGCGGCTATTACAGCTCCTTTGACTGACAGGTTGTTGAAGAAGGAAGCCTTCTTTTGGGATGCACTTGCAAATAGTAGCTTGAACTAGTTATTTAAAGGAACTCCTTACTTCTGCTCCTATTCTAGTATGCTCATTTTAAAAAAAAGATTTTACTGTATAGTGTGATGCTAGTGGCCGTAGCATAGGGGTTGTTTTGTTACAAGAGCATGGAGTTATTGCCTTTGAAAGTCACAACATTACAAATAAGAAAACGGCTATGAATGTCTATGATCAAGAGATGTTAGCTATCTTACATACAATCAAAAAGTGGCACCATTATTTGTTTGGCAGCCGATTTAGAGTTCAAAGTGATCATAGGGTCCTAAAGTATTTCCTCAGTCATTCCAATCTCACTCCTAAGTAGTGTAGGTGGGTAGCTACTCTACAAAATTATAATTTTGGCATCACTCATATGAGGGGCAAAGACAATGTAGTAGGTTATTCTCTTTTTGGCATGTGGGGATGTCAAGTTTCAACTATGACTAAGCTACATAGTGACTAGATTGAAGAATTATAATAAGCTTATCTTTTGGATGACTTGTTTTTAAAAAAATTACAGCAAGGTCTTACAGAGAAAAACTCACATTATTAACTTAAAAATGATCTAATTTGATGAAATGGTAAGATTATTATTTCCTCTACGTTTTCTTTTACACAAAAAATTATGGAGGATTTGCATTCTTCACCTTTATCTTTACATTTTGGAGTTTTTCAAACCTATGATAAGATCAAAAGAGCTAAAAGCTTTTATTGGAAAGGACTATGGAAAGATGTTAAGGATTTTATTATGAAGTGTATGCCTTTTCATCAAAATAAGGACATCACCCATAAGCTAGGTGGTTTGTTGTAGCCACTACCTATTATTGAGGGTAAGTGGACACATATTACCATGGATTTTATTACTAGTTTACCTAGTACCAACAGGGATGGAATAGCATCTATGTGGTGGTGGATAGACTCACCAAGGAATCCCATTTTATTCCTACGAAGACATAGTTCACTGTTTCACAGATGGCTAACCAGTTTATGGAGCAAATCTTTAGATTACGTTTATTACCGCACAAACACTATATTAGAGTCCCACTTTCAAATAAGGGTTAAAGATTTGGCTATGTGGATAAATCTTAACCAATGCTTTAAAGTCAAACTTGGAAAGACAACCTATATAGTAATTATGACAAATATTAACTATATTGGAAATTCCCAAACTATATGAGAATTCTCAAATTTCCTAAGATAGTGTTCACATGATTATAGGTGATATAGATTCAAAGTTCATGAGTAACTTTTGGCAAATGATATTCAGCTCCATGGGTACTAAATTGGCTCCTTCTACAACCTATCATCCACACATTGATGGCCAGACAAAAAGTGTAAATAAGTGGTTGGAAACTTACCTTCATCATTTCTATTATGATGTGCAACATGTGTGGGATTCTTGGTTGCATTTGGCTGAGTTTGCCTATGATAACTCCACTGATGCTAGTATTGGAGTTTTACCCTTTGAGGCTATGTATGGTTATAAGATGCCATTATCCACAATCATTTTCAATGGGAAAATCATCCTCATGGGAAAGAAGAATTGGAAAGAATGCAAACCCTTTTTCAACAGTGTAAGATGAATCTTAAGAAGGCCCAAGATTAAATGAAGATGTATGCAGATGAGAAAAGGTGACCTTTAGAGTTCCAAGAAGGAGAATTAGTTTTGTTGAAAGTGCCCAAGTCTTGCTACTCAACCTTGAAGGATGGATCCAGTAACAAGCTTGCTCACATGTTTTATGAACCCTACAAGATCCTAAAGCACATTTTGAGACGGCATATAGATTGGAACTACCCTCTTCCTATAACGTGTTTGCTTGACCACTTGTGGGACATGTCTTAGCAGCCCATCGGGAGGGGAGTCTAGAAAGCGCCACCTGGCACTCGCAAGGAATGTCACAGGGTTTGCGACCTAGGTCTTCTCGAGTCTGCCCCGAAATGGAAGTATCCAGCTGTTCCCAGTTAGGACCAACCTGAAGTCAGGGTTTCTTTCCTATCAGCCAAGTCTCTAGGAAGTAGCTACGCGTCGAGCTCTAGATGACCCACTTTGAGTAGGAACAACAGAGTCAAAGCAGATTTATGCTGCACTTGGTTTATAGAGAATGGGAAACAAGAGGGATGCACCGCTCAAGCTCTTTGTCCGTAGGGCATAGTTCCATTCCGGTCTCCTAAAATGGCATGAATCGGGTTCTAACTTAACAATACCTAAAGTCATCTAACGGTAAATCCTTGTGAGAAGCCTCCGAGTTCTCTGGGACCACCCAGCCGTAGGACGGAACGGACCCATTGGGGGATTCTGTCCACCCACTTCCCTTGATAGCTTTAGTTGTCTAATTAGGTCCTACCACATTTATATGCGACATTTAAAATCAGCTTCGTTAATTAAGCCTTTTAGGGCACAAAAACAAAACAAGCAGTCTTTTTATCAAACAAGTTCCTTAACTTATCTTTAAGTTAATCTTTGTCTCCTGCCCATACAAGAGAATTATGTATCCCTTTTTTCCAACAGAAGTACCCTGTCCAAATCTCATGGCACCGAAATTTCCATCCTTTTCAATGACCTATTCTAGCACCACAAGGTACGGAGCCTAATGCGTCTCTTGCGAGCATTAAAACAAGCATCTATCAATTTGAAAATACATTACTTACAACTGGTACCGCAATTGGATTGACAGTGATACCTTCACCCGAAGCTCTATTGCTAGTTGTAGGATTGTCATCTGCACGCAACATTCTTCACTTGGAGTAGTCTTTAGTTAGTAATCTTACTAACTTATTAATTGACTAACTAACTTTCAAACTAACTAACTAACTTTTATTGCATGGAAATATTACACTTCCACTAAGATTCATAATGGATTCCATGTTAGTCAGCTCAAGCCCTTCTATGGCACTCTTGTGGATACAGTTGAGTTGCCATCTATAGATAAAGAAGGTTGTATTCAATATATCCCTGAGGCTATCGTAGGTTAGCATGAGAAGAAGCTTCGCTCTTGTTCTATCATTAAATAATTGATTAGATGAAGAGGTTTACCACCTAAAGAAGCTTCTTGGAGGCCTAAATTTATATTAGATGAGTTTCCTTATCTATTATATGCATTGGTGTGGCTAAAGATTAATTATAGTGGATCCAATTCTGATACAGACAAGATCTTGATAGCAATTTGTTTTAGAATAATTTTTATTATGCCAAAATTTCAGAAATATGTCACCTATATAAGGTGAACACTCTCTTCAAAAGCTACATTTTGACATGTGGCAAACTTCATTTGCATACTTCTACTAGAAGTTATGGCAAATTTTGTTCATCAGGGTTTGTTTTAATAGCAAGCTGTCCTCTTAATTTTGAGTCTATTTCTTAAAGACTTAAAGGCTCCAAACTCTTTTGAAGATATCTGGATCATGTATATATTTAAGGCTTACCTTCATGTCTTCATTTCAATCCGTATATTCTCAATCTTTCATTCATTTCCATACTTTGTATAGCTGAAAATAGAGTAGTACTCTATTTCATCCATCCTTTCTAAATCTTGTAAGTTTATTTTTGTGAGCAAGAACCTTTGGGACGGGATGGATTGTAAGAAGTTGGAAAGAATATATGTTTAGTTTGGAATTATCAATAATACTTTGTCACCCTGACATAGGTATAAAAGGGGTGAAACATGTAAATTTCACATCTTTTGAACATTAATACATTTATTGTCTCTTACCTCACCTTCTTGTTCACAACTTCTATGGCTTTTCTCTCTTCTTTCTTAACATTCTAGTATTTCTCTCTCCTCGTCACTCTTCACTCTCTCCTTTGCTCTTCTTTCTCTCACCTCTTAGTTCTCTCCTTAACATGAAGTGCTTTACCACTTTAAAAGTGGTGCTCCACCACTCAAACACTGGTGCTCCACCACTCTACCTTTAGTGGTGCATCACTACTATGGGTATGCACCACTTTTAAGTGCTAGAGAAACTCTAAAAAGTGGTAAGTTTCGAGTCTACAGCCTTCAGTACCAATAAAAGATAGCGAGCACCAATAGTTAGTGGTGATTGTACATCACTAGGGAATGGTTCTCCACCACCTTTGAGTGGTGGAGCACCACTACATTGTTGCATACTCAAAAAATGCAATGATAAATTTTTTGCATGATTGTTATAACTATCATGATTTTATATTTGTTTTTTGCATCAAGTGTTTGTACCACCACTAGCATTACCGATACACACTAGATTTTGTTTTTTGAAAGAAGACTAAATTCAAATATGGGTTGGGCAAGTTTCCACACTTCAAAACTTGAGTGTGTGCCATGAATCCCCCTCCTTTAATCATCCTACCAAGTTATAATGTTTAATACTACATCATGATGGATCAAGAGATTAGCACACTCATCTTTACCTATGGATAACAATCTGTGGAGTATGTTGATTCTTATACATATTTGGATGACTTATTTAAAAGGCCCATTTTCTCTATGAGAGACATGGTAGAGATGAGACATACAAAAGGGGATATAGCATTGGGAGAGTTAGAGAGGATGTGCTAACATGTACAAATTTAGAAGCATTACACTAAGCTATGGGTATTTGATACTCTAGTTACATCTATACCATTATATGGAGAACAAATACAAGGGTCAACCTTGACCATCATAGTAGATCATGCCACACATAAGATGGATGGAGGTCAATGGAGAGGCCACTAGTATCCATGATTTCTAAGATAATCAAATGCAAGACTTTGATCCCATAAGAGATTGTTAGAGCTTAGTTAGGGGATCCTATGATTTTGGTAGTTAATACACAGCTTATGGAAGCTTCCCCAATGCAGATATGCACAATTAGCTCCTCACAATAGCTTGTTGTAGGGGGTGATATCTCATGATGATATGCCCAGATGGCATCATGATCTAAGTTACATGGTTTTAGCATGGATAGGCTACCCCCCTTTTAGTACTTCCTTGATGCACCATTTATCACTCTAAGTCGCTCAAAAATTGGCAAGAACATTAGATGGGATATTGTTCAATTGGAGACTAGGAAGACAAGGTTCATACCAATACATGAGATGGGGACAAAGATGGCTTTCTATCAAGTCCATTTCCTGACACCACTCAGGATTGCTTTATTATACCCTTAAGATACATGGATACTCACCTATCTCATGGGGTTGGATGTATTATTGGTCAAATATGCACCTTCTCACACCAACTAAAGTTTGAGACTAGTAGATGTACATCTATATCCCCTAAAGGAGCATATATGTTAGATCAGAGAGCCAAAGACAAAGGAGCATCGCATTTGTCATGATGTTTGACATACTATGAGATTCAGGGACACTTTTACTACCTATTCAAGGATGGGTTTAGGTCACTATATTAAGGGTCATTGACAACAATGATAAAAAATGCCATGGCCCTTTTGTCCTGGAGATATAGGGACTAAGAGAGACCATCCTTAGAGATATAACATCAGTCTTTTCAGGGCCCATCTAGAGATAGCTCACAATTTTCTTTATGAGAAGCACTCACACAACTTAAAATCAAACTCAGTCTACACTCGAGAGGAGTACTAAGGAGTTCCCTACAGAACCTCAACTTATATCTACCCAAATGACATTGATTGATTGAGTAATGTAGCTTGGCCAATCCATGCATCCTAGATCTCTAGCAAATATGCCAATGACACATGCATAGGATGATGCAATAGATCATTGCTCAAGCTAGAGCCAAATCACTTAGGTTCTTCTCTACATGGGAGGAGATTGAGGCTATGCTTTAGCAACAACTGATAAGGGATATCTTAAGATGATGTGCACCCTTATGGCCCTCCTATGTCCAAGTTATCACTTACTACACTATCAATTTTTTTAGAGTTTCATAAGTTTAATGATTTATAGTTTGGTTTAGGACTACTTTTCTTCTATCATTTAAGTTTCACAGTTTGATGTTTGGTGTAATAATAATTCTGTAATGTAAGTTTATGATATCTGGTAGTATTGATGTGATAAAGGAGTTTCAATGAGTACAAAAGTTGTAGGTACAACCATGGCAACTTGAGCAAGCCCCAATGTGCGAAGATATGAGGGTGCTAAGTAGGGCACATCATGATTGCCCCTCTAATATCCTACATGTAGGCCAAGAGAGGCAATAGACTCGGATGTTTGTCAAGACTCCCCCATGAGCCTCAAATTCCCAAAATCAAGTAGCATAGATGGAGCTATGGAAGGAGAAACCTACATTGTGCAAATGAAAGAGAAAGCTCTAGATCTATGTGCACTGGTTCATGCATTCATAGTGGATATGCTTAGAGTCAATGAAGCCAAGTTGCCAATGGAGGCATGACCTTGAAATGTATTAAAGATATTATTATTTATGGGATTGCACTATTTCAAATTTGTTCAAAGAGGATTCTATCAATTTCTTCTTGGTTCTCAAGCTGAATATATTTGGTTCCTATCATGCTAAATGGGATTCAAAGGAAATTTTGTCCATATCCTACCATGGTCTACTTCATTCTCCCCAAAAGAAACACTCATGTCACAATGCCTTGTTTGGGTCACATTCCCAAACCTTCATGCCATATTTGAGACAGATATTTGAGCCATCACTACCACCTTTGGTAATGTCCTCTATGTTCCCCCTTTGCTTGCAAACCCTAAGGAAGAGTATGAGGCAAGTATTCTATGGGGGAGATAGATACCACAAGCCCCCTGAAGTCCTTGAGATTCATGAAACGAGAGGTCTTGATTTTGTTGGTGAGGTCCACTTTGGTAACTTTCTACATGTGTCATCAAATGGGGCATTTTGCTAGAACCTACCCCTAGAAACAATATAAGGACATGGTGGGTTCACATCATGTGTCAAGTAAGGAGGAGCATAAAGGAAAATCTAAGACCAAGAATGAGGAATCCAAGGGTAAATGTGAGGAACCCAGGATAAAGACTCCCTACTATGGAAAACAAGGCAAGTTCTACAAGAAATCAATATCAACATGAAAGGGAGTACTAAAGAAAAGGTTGAGTCCTCCTCTCTAGCCAACAGCAAGGAGAGAATGCAAGATGCTAAGAAACATGCTATGGATGAAAAATATTGCATGATGGTGACCCGAATAGACCCAATACTACCAGGGATATTGGCAAGTATGGTGCTAAGGAGAATGAAAGTATTGATCATAATGATTGGAAGACCAAGAGCAGGAAGCTCTTAATTAAGAAGCTTATAAGAAGGGGGAGGGGGCTTTACCAACATCTATGCCCCTCTCCTAGATGCGGATAAAGGATATTGTTTTTAGTGGTGCTGCTAAAATTCCAATCATGCTCCTTAGTAGCCCTACAAATCCTCTCTCCATGGCTACAAGTAGTCTTAGAGTTGAAAAGGTGTCAATAGAGGTCAAGGTGATCCCTCATTGCTCTTCAACATTTGGATTAATCAAGGCACCTACACCAACAAGATAGTTCTAGCCACTAATAACCCATCCTTGAGTCACAAAATTTGCAACAAAGGAATAGGGGCACATATATATGTTTGGGACCCTACCAATAGGTCTCTAAAATGCATAGAGGAGGTGTTTCTAGGGTGAATATGGCTTCATGACAAGCACCCATCATGGCAGGCCAAGAAAAGGTTGTCAAATTGCCTTTTTTAGAACAAGAGCAAGCAAAATAGGGCCTTTCAGTGGAAACACGTGCCTTTAACTAGTTTGAATTCACCTAGAGGATGTGGCCATCGAGGAATGTGCTATGAGGCAAATCATAGACCAATGCCAATTGCAGAAATACATGGAAGCAGTGAGCCAAGGAGTTGATTATATCCGTTGTGTAGAATTTCTAAGAACTTTTAACAGGAACCGTGGCACCATCATCGTGCAAGAGGGGAAAGAGACTCGCCAAGTAGTGATTAAGCTAACCCCAAACCTGGTGGAAAGGGCCCTGGGATTGGCCAATAAGGTGGAACAGAAGCCAAAGAGAGATGTGTACGCCATGCTAGGAGTGGACAAGATGAAGGTCCATACCAACGATGGCATCAACTTGGCAAATATCCCCAACCATAAGATTCAACTCCAAGCAAAAATGGTGCACGCGTTATTCTCTAGTTAGAGATACAACACCATCATGAGCCACATTAATGTTTGCTAGAGAGCATCGCAACACGATCACTTGATGAGGTAAATCTCAATGGTTTCCTGAGAAAGGGCATCGAGACCTCAGCTAAGGCCCTAGAAACAGGAGGAGGGCCAGCATGAGGAGAGTCCCCAGCTACCAAAGCCAAAAGGAAAGCCCCATCTTCTAAGGCCTCAACCATTAGATTCAGTGGGGTCCTTACGACCATTATTAGAGAAGCTTTGGGGAAAGGGCAGAGACAAGGAGAAAAAGAGAGGAGATGGTGGAGGGCTTCACCTCCAAGATCCCTCACCCTCACACACTCCCTCCCTCAAGCACTCATCATAAACAAGTAAGCAAGAGAAGAGAAGGAGAGAAGAAGAAGATTCCACTTTGCCACACACCAAAGAATGAGCTCACCATTCACTTTTCAACTTTATATACAAACCTCTAAATCCCTTTTGGGCGGTCATCCCCTTATCTACTTTTTTGCATGGCGGCCTAAGCCATTTTTCCCATTATCCTCCTATCTTCTTAACTTCCTTTCTACCGCCCATCTACCTTTACAATTTGCACAGGAGGGAACCTGGCACTCTTTTACAATAGTTTTAGGGGCGCCTTGTATTTAAAAATGTGCTTTTACCTTTGACTTGATTTTTGAGACTGCCCTTGCACTTTTAATCATTCTCCTTCTTGCCTCTTCAGTTGTGTTCAATTTCCTCTTGGGCCACATCTCTTAGGTCCTGACTTGCACTTTTCCACTTTTTTCACTTTCTTCTTGTGCTGAGGTTAATAAGACTGCATGAATGTATACATATGATACCATTCTCATGGTACCTATTTAAGTTCATATACAAACTCTTATTGGGTTTATAATATACCATCTTGTCTTTTCCCTTCACCATAAAACCCTCAGGCTACTACATATAGATGTCCTCATGCAAATCATTATGTAAGAAAGTAATTTTTACATCCATCTATATGAGTTCCATATCAACATGACATAATTAGTAGCATATTGAGCACCAAGGATAAACTTGACTGGTTGCCTTGAAGGTTAGATTGACCTACAAACCAAAGGTTCAGCATTTGCAAGCTATGGAGCCTACAAATCTACATTTATAGCATACTATTCAAAAATTTCAACATGTCATCCTACCATTTTCGATAGTCCTAACCGTGTGTTTTCCTACTGAGACTATTATACATCATGGGAAACTCTTTGTGGACCATTTTTAGCATCATTCTCTATAGTTTTAAGGTCATTTATAGCAAGTATTTGCTACTGTCCAATTGGCATTCTTTGATGTTCAATAGGTACATCTTCCCGAAATACAACCCTTTTAATCTCCTCTATCTTTTCGGGTTGTTTATGCATGCAATTTTCCTAGATGATAATATCATTATTGCATACTACTTTTCTTATATCGAGATCCCATAATTGATACCCCATTTCACTAAGGGACTCTCCCCTCCAGATACCTATTTGATTATTGATTTATCAAGTGAACGACTGTCATAATAGCCTTTGCCCAAAAACCATGAGGCAATGTAGTATGAGATAGCATAATACAAACCTTATCCTAAATGGTCCTGTTCATATGCTCTACAACTCCATTTTGGGGAAAATTATGAGGGGCAGTGAGCTCCCTCTTTATTCCTTTACTGCCACAAAAGTCCTGAAATGTATTAGACACATATTTTTCACAATTGTCTATTAAGGGTTAATATGATTATATTTTTTATTTTTTTTGGATTTTTTTGGGTATTTTTGTATGATTCGAATAATGATTGATTGGTTTGGAAGTTTTTGAGAGAGTTTTGAATAAGGTTGAATAGGTTTGAGAAGCTCATGATGTTTTTTAGTTGAGATATGATGTCATGAAAGGTTATGTTGATGAGTGCCAATGATAGGCTCTAATTGGTTCTATTTAGCTTCTATTTTGTTTTGATTTCTTTCTATATGAGAGGTTGGAATGATTATTAATGAAGTTTAAGGGTGTTTGGAAGCTTATTGAATGATTATTGATGATTTTGAATGGTTTTAGTTGAGCTGAATGCTTTCTCATGACATGTTGTATGGTACTGTAGACCTTCTATAGAGCTTGTATAGATCCTCTGTATGCCTCTGTGCCATCAATAAGCACCAAAACAGAGGCTAAAAATGGAAGAAGTGGCATTGTTATGAAGAGGAAGAAAAGCAATGAAAGATTAGAGAATCCCTACTATTGTTGAAGAATTGGAGATCTTCATTGCGAAAGCCACTTTCTACAAGAAGTGCATCCCTCAATAGCAGAAGCATGTCACTATCTTGATGCAGATTCTATGTGATAGACTGATTCCACTATCTTCTGAAGCTACAGAAAGCTGTATCACAATAGCCAATTATTTTCCACAAATTTGAAAAGACAAGCAAAAATAGAGAGAATGACTGCCCATGGGAGATTTGGCCTTCATGGAAGAATTTCCAAACATCATCAAGTGGTGGGAGATTGTGAAGAAGCTTTAGGAGTGGTGGTCAGTTTGAAGTTCACAAGAACAATAAGAAAAAGAGTTAGAATTTTTTCGTGGATGCACAACAACAAGGTACATGGGATGCTCAGTATACTAACAACCTTCTATTTGTCCAATTGGCAACTCACTGAAAGCTAGTCGACACAGTGTTCTTCACAACCTATGCTATTGAAACCCTCTAAATTTGGTATTATCAAGACAATGGCACTATGGCAATCCTTGAAAGAATGATTTTTAATACCTTCAGAACTGAATATCTTCCCCTTTGTAGTAGTGGAATGAATGTTGAATTTAGAGATGTTGAAAAGAAGGAAGTAGAAGAAATGTTGGTAAGAGAGTCCTCCAAAGATTAAAGCCCTTCTGATTATGTTCTGTTGAGTACATACAAATTGGGTGGAGCTAACTCCTTGATGAATGACGCGATCAAGAGGCAATCACTAGCACAAGTCCGGAGGCACGTAAGAAGAGAAAATGCAAAAATCAAAGCTAAGAACAAGCTAGCAACAGAAGCCTCCTTTGATGCCCTTGTGGCACTCTTTACAGAAGTCCCCATGCCAACTCAAGGCCCCCTTCCTAGTCAAATCCATTCTAGAAATATGAATGATAGGCCAACGAATGTAGTCTCATTGCCCATCTTTAAGGGAGAGTACAATGAAGTCTCTGATCTTCATGTAGCCGAGTTCATGGTAGCGTATGTAGCCAACAATGCCAAAATCCCTGGGCATTGGTTAGCGATATTCCCCATCACTTTCAAAGATGCGGCATTTCAGTGGTATGAGAGACAAGCATCATGACCTTTAGACACATGGGATGACCTGAAGTTGGCCTTCCTCACTAAATTTGAGCATGAAGATTTTGAAAAGCAAATACGAGAGCAGTTCATGAACTTAAGTCAGTCCTCCGATAAACAAGTGGAAGCATATATCTCTAGAATCGTATCTATACTGAAGAGATGGACCAACCACCACCTGAATAAAGGCATCCAAAAGGGAGTTTTTCTTAGAATCCTACAACTAGAAGTTTGTAAGTTTGTGGAATTGAGAGCAAGTCAACTTGCAAGCTGCCGCAATGGAAGGTGCAAGACTATATAATGAAGTTGAATCAAGGTTGTCGATGACCTCAAAAAGAGGAGACTTATCTCCTCTCATGCTAAAAATGGTATACCTACCAAATTTAGTCCCATGGATTATTTTCTACCCCTATCCTCAAATGCAAATAGTGATGCAGTACAGTGCACCAAATCCATAGTGCGGTCACAGACAATAGTACCTTAAATGATGGTTTAACCACAACAACAATGGTCTCAAATAGTTCCCGCAATGGCAACTCAACAACAACAATGGAACCCTATCAATTGGAACCAACAACCACTAGTCTCAACAAGAGCTCTAAATCAAAATCAAAACAAAGGACCCTCTCGATCAACCTAACCAGTCTATGTAGTGATTATGAAGGCTTCGCAAAATCCTACTGCAAGTACTCAAGAAGAATCAAAACAAAGGACCTTCTCGATCAACCCAACCAATCTATGTAGTGATTACGAAGGCTTCGCAAAATCCTACTGCAAGTACTCAAGAAGGAGAAATTTTGAAGGACTATCTGTCCAATTCAGTTGCAAGCATCGAGAAAGAGTTGATGGATGTGATTACAAAATAGCTACAGAAGCTGAAGGGAAATACCATCAACATATCCAATGTTGTAGGAGGTGGAAGAGATGTGATATGATCTAATACATGGTGCAAAAGTGCCATCAAACAAGACATCTAGCCACTAAATGTACCCGAAAACCAACTATCCTTGGAGCCTTTTTTCACATTGTTTAAGAAAGAACTATATAGAGAATATCTGCTCTCTAAAGGAGATACATGAAAGAAGGAAAAAAGATAAAGAAGCAAGATTCAACTTGTAGAATCCAAGATGATCACCCAAGATATTAGACCAAAGCCTAGAGAGTTTGGTCCTAATTTTGGCCCAATGAGGTTTTCCTTAGGACAATCTAGCGATGGCTAAAGATCAAAAGTGGAGTATTACATATGTGGAGAAGAGGGACATATCTCATTGAATTGTCCAAACCCTAGAAGTTCCATGGACTACAAACCCTTATGCAGTCAATGCAAAGGAGAAGGCCACACTACAAAAGACTATCCCACTCTTATGAAAGCCAATACCACTAACAACCAATAGAAGACCCAACAACCTACCTCCAACTTGGTGGAATTGGAAGTTGCTGCAATAACACATGCCAAGAAATGAGAACCCATAGTTCCAAAAGATAACATTCCCTCTATCAAAACGGTCAAGTTCAATCTACCAAAGGAGAAACAAAACAATGCACGATAGAATAGTATAGTACAAAGCAGTCCAGTATTACAGAAGGATATAAATATATTTACAAATACAGGACCAGAGGTCCAAGAGATAGAGAATGCAAAAGCACCCTCGATGATAGAAGAAGGGCAGATGTTGCTGCTTCTAGAGAAAAATGGAAAGATAAAAGTGGGTGTTGCCCCATTTTCTAACCGATTGGAGAATCTTGTGGATCCTATCAAAGAGTATAACTTGGTCAAAGACCTAGACACCTTAAAACCAAACCTAACATTCCAACAATTGCTAATGGTGTCCCCTAGTTTCCAGACAAGGCTTAAGGATTGCTCCCATAGCTACCACCAAGTCTAATAAGGCCCCATAAGCTGTAAGAGAAGTAGATGTGGCTAACACCTTCCCAGATCCTAGTACCCTAGAGGTTGGCATTTGGATTGAAGGATGTTTAATAGCGGATGCATTGATCAATGGAGGCTCATCAGTGAACATAATGATGAATGTGACAATGAAGGATAATGAAGGATTTAGGCTTGTGAGATATACAACCTACACAATGGCTTATTAGACTCATAGACCAAAGCAGAATTAAGCCTTTGGGCATTCTCCCATATGTGAAGACAACCCTGGCAAGATGAGACTATTGGCTGACCTATTTGGTGGTAAAACCAAATTCCTATGGAACCTCATACCCTCTACTTTTGGGAAGACCATGGCTTTTTAAAGCAAGAGCAAGAATAGATTGGTTCAAGGGAACCCTAACCCTAAGCAACAAAGGATCCAATGAAGTGGTGTTGAAGTTGTATGGCTCGCAAAAAGATAATGGATCCACCTCTGTCAAAGTCTTAATAGACTTATCTGATGAAGTAATAGATGGCATATCAGTAGATGAAGAAGCTGTCAAACATATCTTTCCTAAGAAAATAGAGGCACAATCCTTGACAGTAGACACTATAGCTTCTCATTATTGAGGCCGCCCAAATTAGGTGAAACCAAATCATCATCATCATGCATTGCATCAATAGCTACTAAGGCATCTACAATGCTTTTCACATTTACAAGCATCTTCTCTTTCTTCAAACTATTCAACTCTTACTTGAGTTGAATATTCCATGCCTTTGTATTTGCTGAAAACATATTCTCAAAGATTGTCCAAGCTACATGTGAAGTTTCTGCATTTGTGATATGCCTTGACATAGTGTTGTCAATGACTGCAAAAAGCCAATACATCACCTTTTTATCTTTTGCATTCCATTCTTCCATGCCTTTAATTCTTCTACAATCGCAAGATTGCTTAGCTCTAGCTCATTTTCTTCACTTGAAACAAACTTGTAGAGGCCTTTTCCAATAAGGCATTTTCTAAAACAGGGCTTGAAACGGCCTCAGATGACCAAAAAAGTAGTGGCTAGCTCTAAATGACTAATTTGTAGAGTATATTGTGTCCTTCTTACCTACAAATCTCATAGAAATTTGAGATTTTTGCTCAGTCCTACTTCTAATGCCTTCAGAGACACTATTCAAGAGAAAGAGTGGAAGAATGAGAGAGCTTCTAACTTATTGCTTGCTCGCTCAAATCATTGCTTCTTCTCCTTCATTTCAACCTTCAAAACCATCCTCTCTCAGAGATACCACTCTAATACCATATCAAGAATTGCATGATGGGGGGATTCGCTTAAGCTACTGTGCTAAACACACATTATACACACAAGAGAAAGCTCACTCAAGAACATAAGAAGAGAGACTAAGGCCAAAAAAATTTTCTTGCTAGCTTCTTCTTCTTCTTCTTTCACACACAATATAATGTACATAAAGTATAGATATGATACAACATAAAGAAAAGTGGCCTACTAAGTCAAATAGTGCATAATTAACTATATTAATTGATCAGCACTATAACTACGCTAGTCATAGATAGGTGTAACAAACTAAATATAATAAGTGATAAGTCAATGGCCATGTGAGGATCATAATGACCACTAACGTGCTAAGTGTAGATGTACGGACCCATCTAACTAGGTGGTCCATCGTCAATGTCTACATGTGTTGAGCTTGCCAACTCAATCGTAGTAACTATCTCAGATTAAGGTGTAGGGATGCCTGTCCAAGTTAGCTGGAATGGAGGTATGCCATCCTTAAAGTTGATGAGCATACCTAGTTTGATTTTTACTACTCACCATCTAGTGAATGGGTTGGCATGATTCATTATCCATATGTAAGGAGACATAGTATCTAGGTTGCATTATTTGGTCTAAATAATGATTGTTCAACATATTTTATCGAGGAATCTTTTTTTGTGTTAGAGATTACCTTACACTTCAAAAGTTTTTTTTAATTTTTATGTTATAATACTTTTAATTAGAGTCTCCCTTCAACAACAAGAAGAACATTATGACATCATCTAGTTTACACTTGTTTTGAAACTACCACATGCCTCCTTCAAATTCCTCCTTTTATTCTTGCATTGTAGGTCGACAATGGGGCCTCTTGCACCTTCTGTGTTGAAGCCAACAAACCTATCATCCTAAGCTTAACACTACATAAATAATGTTATACCAACTAGATTCTCAAATGTGGAAAAACACTATAAGCATGCTGAGAGCTCAACCCAATTCCTTGTTGCATTGGCACAAGCACAACATTTACCGTACAATAACCCCAATGCGTTTACATGCATTACATGTACCAAAAAAACTTCAATGGAGACTAATGATTTTCTTTTCACACATCTCAAAAAATTAATAATCATTTGCAATAAAGTCTCCATCTTGACAAGTACCTTATTGTAATGTTATTATATATTTTCATATGGATCTATGTATATATCCATAATTTTTCTCTATAGAAATAACAATTTTAGGAAATCAAAACTCAACTTTTATCCCAAAATATTCAATATTAGGCAATCATTATGAATTTTTGGGGCTAAAATATGACCTTACTTTTTTCTTACTTTATCAGGGAACCCATATTTTGCATAAAAAGGAAAAAAAAATGCCTGAAAGAAAAACATCGATGAAGGCATATCAATATCAATGGCCTATGCATTATCCTTACCTCTTTGGCAATAGCATTTTCCTTGTAACCTAACATCACCAAAACTAGAGTCTTCCACCATCAAGAACTAGAGAAAATCCCAACTTCATGAGCCACTACAAAGCATTAGAGGAA
Organism: Lygodium microphyllum; assembly: GCF_053477565.2. Lineage (NCBI taxonomy): Eukaryota > Viridiplantae > Streptophyta > Polypodiopsida > Schizaeales > Lygodiaceae > Lygodium > Lygodium microphyllum. The sequence continues at coordinate 4,715,250 of NC_141137.1, read as the reverse complement.
ATCACAATTTCATGAGCCACTATGACTACCACTCCTGCAATGGACCACTACCACAATCATGATTATCCCAACACATGGAAACCATCATGTTGCACTAGCATACCACCATAAAGGATAAGGGCTATGGTATCAACACTTGTCTAGGAGGGGGTATTGTTAACCCTTGATAGAAAAGCCAAGCACCAAAAGCTAGAATGCAAATCAAAACTAGAGAACAACCTTGGACACCATCATTTCAATGCATAATTCAAATATTTGGAATCAGGAATGTGATTGTAAGTGTTCACATGAGAGCAAGGTCACTCCATTATAATTTCTACAACTCCCTGATGATTGAATAGGTGACTCCATTTACTCTAAAATGAATGGGTTTCATTAACCAAAGCATATTCATATAAAGAGCCAACCAGAGTGTCAAAAGAGGATAGGGTGCCCAATTTTAAGTGGAAATCCTAAATCTTGACTCTATGTATAAAAGCTAAAATATGTAGAATGAAAGAGCTTATTCTAGTGTGTGCCAACTTGTGAGTTCAATCTCTCTTCCTTCTTGCTCTTACTTCTCCATTTGTGTGTGTGTGTGTGGGCACGTGAGCATGCGCGTGCGCGTGTGTGTGTGAAGAGTGAAGCACCTCATTGCATCCATCCTCTTCCCCTTCTTCTTTCTTCTCTTCTCATCCTTGCAAGAAGTGCACTCAAGTTTAGTGGGATGTTTGAGAGGGTTGCATGAAGGCTTGGAGTGCAAGTGGATACCACAAGGATCATGTGACCATCTTTTCCACATCAACTAAGGATTTACAAACCAATAGGATAAATAAGAGATGGGTCTACTACAATCTCATAAATTGTTGAGCTTGCTTCTTACATAGTAATAGTGAGAGGTGAATCCAATGGTTTTGGAAAGAGAAGCAAGCAATTAGGTGAGAGCTAGTCCACGATGGTTGGTCAAACTTTTAAATCAATAAGAAATCCACTCATGTCCCATTGTTGAGTACATGTAATCCCTAACAACTCTTCACTTCACTTCAATTCACCTTGAATAGTCTTCACCTCAATGTAATCTAATATCAATGGAAGATCCTCTTGCAAGAGAAAAGGCTAGAGAAGATACAGATACACCAAGCCAATATCCTTTTGTAATAAGCAAAGAAAACCTAAGATACCCAATGTTAGCCTCACCTCAATATCCTTAAGGTGAAGCTCAACAAGCTTACCCTTGAAGTAGACCATAGCATTGAATCCTTTCTCAAGTACTTACCTTCTCATGGTGGATACACATCAAGCAAGTAATCGAGGATAAACTTGTCACTATGGTTGGCTTCTCATGTAAGCATGCCGAGCTAAGGCACAATGTAATGTTCTCATTATGTAGTTGCTAGTAATTAAGTAATGTGGATTTTAAAATAATTAAATTAATGTATATAAAATGTGTTAATAAGTATCTTAAATGATGAAATGTGCATTTGAGGCCTATCTAAAAATACATTATCTGTGAATCTTCCCTAAATAAAATACACCCCTTTTCTATTGAATCTATAAATAACCCATTTAGATGGTACCCTTTTGTATGTAAAAAAATCTATAAATATGGTATTTTTAAAATCCCTTATTTTGAATCCAAGTGATATGCTTACATATTTGTGAGTGACCCCCCAATCACATTTATAAGTTCTCAAACACAAGTATAATTAGTCAAGTTTAAAATGTACTATTAAAATGCAAAGAAAACTTGTATATTTTAAAACAATTCATTTAACATTGAGAAAAAAACTAATTGTATAAATGCACTTATCTTTAAAAATCAGTCACTCTACAGTTTTATGATGCATTAATCTAACTCCAAGAGTACAATAAGCCTAAATCACATGGAATAGGGAAGAAAAGTGCTTGGGGGAAGAGAAAATAAATAAGGAATGGAAAAGATATGGATTTTAGCTTCTAGGTGAAATAAAGTAGCTAAAAAAGAATTGGTTTTTTTGGAGAAGTCATACTCAACAATGTTAGATTCAAACTAGAAAGTTTTTTTTTTAATTTAAAGAAATAATGAAAAACAAAAATGTCTCTCTTCCAAACATATATATAGACCTTCTTATTTATGCAAAAAATCATGGATTCTTCATGGTATGAGAGAGAATAGACCTTTGGAGGTGCCACATCTTAAGGGCAATAGAATTCTAGAATGCAATGCCCTGAAACATTTTAGAAACATGGTGTTCTCATTTTGTTAATTTAATGTTCATGTGCAAGAAGTCTCTTATGTTATATCTCTAATATCTATTAACATCTACTCTATCCTACCCACTTACATAATTCCCTATTTCTGTCAACAACAAGCCCAAAGAAGTGACTCAAGTGCTGAAACGACTCCCAAATTGACTCAAAAAATTCAAGCATATTCCTAAACCTTTGGTCTGCCTCCTAGAGCAACATTAGTCCTGAGTTCAGAGGCCATTCACATACATATGTAACATTTGTGTCCCCAAGACTATTTTCAATGGCCTTGATGAGAACTTTCATGCCTTTGTCATCAATGAGCCCATTGCTAAAGATGATGCATATCATGAAGCTATAATACAACCCAAGGAGGCTATAGAATCCTTGCAATGTGAAATAGCAATGGTCACAATGCCAACCTAAAGCCACAATGGTTCCATATAGTGAGATGCATGGCCAAACGAGGATAACTAGGCTTACATAGATTATGGCTAAATAAATCTTCTCCAAATCTCACTTTAGAATTTTTACTTTTTCCTCTTTAAACTATGTAGATGGTCATATGCACATTAGTTGGATTATAAAGAATAAACTCAACAATGGTTAAAAGGCACATAGAACTAAAAAATTTAGTCCTAGAAATTGTATTGCTTGAGAATTGACTTGATAAAAACCTAAGAAACCTCAATAAGAATTTAGTTCTATATTTGATTTTTAGAAATACACACCAAATAAAAGCAAGGCTTATTTTATCATGGTTAAAGAATTATTAAAAAGTGATAGTTTCTGATTGTGGCATATCTTTGTATTTCATATGTGATGGTTGTCTTATTCCAAAAATCTATGCTTGTGACAGTTAGATGGAAAAGAGATTATGGTGGTTCATGCTATTGCGATCATCTTGTGGGATGTCCAAAAAACACCCATTGTAGGGTTAGAGTCCTATGCTCTTACAAGAGCTAGGTATTTTGTTTTATGATCATTCAAGTGCCAAATAAGACAATGGGTTGAGTGGTAGGTACCCCATTATATAGGAAAGCTCTAGAGGCTTACGAAAGCTAATTAATGCACCTCTAAGCTCATAATTTCCCTATGATTGCAAAAGGCATGTGATCGCATATGGCACAACCTTACGAGATTGGAAGGTCCCATCCTAGGTGTAATGCACTCTTTGAAAGTGATGGTTTTGTATAGAATTTATTAATTAATATAATTTAATGTTTTCCATAGTTTTATTATCTGTCTAAAGGTGGATTTAACAAATGATGTGTAGCATATAAATAAAATAAATATGGTATTATATGTTGAAATAGTGGATTAGCATGTTGTATTTGATTAGATAACTAAAACAAACCCATTGAGGAATTTGGGAGGCCTCAATCTTGCTGATTAATTGCCTATTGAATTGACTTAACTCCATTTCAGGGGACTCAACCAAAGTACAATTGAATACAGTTGTCCACTCTTTTCGAACCAAGTGTGCTATTAGCTCACTCTCTAGTGCGCAATTTGGATGCTATATGCGTGCGTAGTGAACGCCAGAAGGTTCCCAAGAACAAAGAACTCTACAAAAGCTCATAAAGCAAGAAGAAAGGTTTGCACGATATGAGGCAAAAAGACAAATTGTGTACAATCTCCCCCCATGCCTTGTGTGAGCGCTTCATAAGGCATGCATTTATAAATTTATTCATCTCCAAGCTTAAAAATAGCCCAATTTACAATTAGCATGCTTTGGCTTTTGTGTTTGCTTTTGCCCAAATAAAGAATAAAGTGTTTGGGTGTCCAAAAAGTCAAGCTGTGCCCAAATACAATGTCCAATAATGAGATATTTAAATCGAGCACCTATGCGCATACAGAATAATAAATATTTATCAAGTGCTTTAATAAATAAGCGCACTTAAATAAATATTAGCACCACGCCTTTAATGATTAGGCACGTGCCCACATAAAAAATAATAATTATTCTAGGTAATTTGAATACACGCCATCGCCCGATGCTTCCCAATGCCACCATTGCCTGCTCTACACATCAACTGAAGCATTCACAATTGTTAGAAAGTAATAAAATTAAACCGACAAAAGAGAATACCTAACCATCTTCATCTACAAAATAAATAAATAGGTTGGAACTACGTCCTAACTTTAATTGAATACAAGTACACTCTAAACTCATAAATGTCCATTAATTTAAAGATGTATTTTACGAAATCACCCGCTATGGAATCACCCATGTGCACATTAAATTAATCTGACGCCCGAAAAGGACAAGCGTCCCCGTCAACTTCTTGCACAATGAATCCACCTTGTGTACAAGCCTCTGCAAATAAATATAGTTTTACGGAATCCACCACAAAACCTCATGGAATCCACCATGGAATAAAAACCTCGCAGAATCCACCGTGGAATATGCCTCCTGGCATCGTACCCCTGGGGTGGGATAGCAATTGTCCTTAATTGCTATTAGCTCAATGTGGAGCGAGTAGTGAGGGATAAGCACTTAGGTTGCAGGCGTGCATCCATTGGGCTTCTTCAACACGATGATTTTTAAACTTAACCAAATATCTAGAATATCTACGGCTAGTTCTAGTGGTCATAAAGTGTGTGTCTAGAATAGTTTCATGTTCAAGGATTTCGGTTTCTTCTTTTAATAAAGGCAGGTTTTCATAGACAGGGTGGATAGGTAATTGGCCTCTAAAAGGTTGTAACAAACTGATATTAAAAGTATTATGGATTTTCCAATGTTGGGGTAGTTCTAATTTAAATACATTGTCATTGATCTTGTGAATTATTTTGAAGGGTCCATAAAATCTAGGTGCTAATTTAACAATAGGGTGTTTCTCAATACTTTGCAATCTTCTCTTTTCAATGCGTAACCAAACATAATCATCAACATTGAAACTCATAGCTTTTCTTTTCATATTAGCTTGTTGAGTGTATGATTATTGGGCTTTCGCAATCATATCTTTAACTTTAGCAAAAATAGTAGCATGCATATTGGCAATATCATCAACAGCTTTAACTTTGTTCGACAATGATGTAACATGTGTAGGTAATCTTTGTCCATAAATGATTTCAAAAGGTGTTTTTCTGTAGCTGTGTGTGGTGTATTATTGTATGCAAATTGAAGTAGATGCAATTGTGTATCCAATGTTTATGGTTTTGAAATTGTGTATGCACGCAAAAGATCTAGAATTGTACTATTAATAGCTTCTGTTTGCCCATTGGTTTCAGGATGCTTGTGTGTTAGGAAAACCAGTTATAAAATCCATTAAAATATATTCCCATGCCATATCGCTTACCATAGTGTCACTTGACTCTTTGGCAAATTAAACACTAAAAAACAAAGTCAAAAACATCAGATTCCATTTTTGGCCAGTAAAAATCTTCAACCAATGTTCTTAAAGTAGAAATAATACCTCTATGGACTTGATATGGGGGACAATGAATTTCGTGCAACACAAATGATCTAAATGGAATAGTGACACACAATCTGTTCTCATAAAACATAAATCCATCAGAATAAGACAAAGAATCAATTGGAATCTAGTTATTAGCAACTAATTTATTCCAATCAGCTTGAAAACCGGGGTCATGGTCATAGGTATCCTTCATAGGAATAAGGGGTTCAAAAGAAAAAATGGAGATATTATGGATACTTGGTCTTCTACTCAATGCATCAACAACAACATTTTCTCTTCTAGGTTGATATTGGATAAGTGGATGAAAACTTTGAATGAAAGCAACCCATTTAATATAACATTCAAAAATTTGTGGCTAACTAAGAAGATGTTTGCTACTTTGTTGGTCAGTTTTGATCATAAATTCAGATCCCATAAGATAGTGTTTCCATTGATTAGATCAAATTTTTACTCCATAGTCGGCTCCTATCTCGTTAGAGGGATGAGCATAGCTCAAGTTTGGGTTTACAAGGCTTACTTTTTTTTAAAATCACTTTTTTCAATCTTGCTTCTTTTGTGGGTACGGCAATTGATGACGGTCTTCTTCCAAGCGAATACACCTTCCGTATAGTTTGCGTATGACAGTCTACTTGGTGAAAATTGACTCTGTCAAATTGCAGGTAGGAACAAAAGCTTGTTGAAGTTGCAAAATCAGTTCGGGATTAATTGGGGGCGAACTCCCACTATGGAAGAGTTTGAAGATTGAGTATTTAGCCTTAATAAGGCTTAGCTTTAAGCTTTAAAATTTTTAAGCTTTATAAAGAAAAGCTTAATTGATTCATTGGCAGCATGCAGGATGACGACAGTTGTTTGACGACGTCGACGACAATGAGTATGTCCTGCCGCCACAGTCATTGGATTTTTGGAGCTTAAGCTTATTGAACTCAAACTTAATGAAAAGTTTCTTATCTACTTCTTTGAGAATAAATGACTTGCAAAGGAGCTTGGGAAGTAGTCCTTCGCCACCTGGAAGTGGTCTTTCACGATCTGATAGCACAATAGGAGGTTCTTCACTACCAAGAACACGCTGGTATTGACGGTTCGTCGTGAGACTACCTGTAGAGCCCATTTGTTCCAAGATCTTCACCTTCGTGTGAGAGATGGTAAGCGATTGGAAGCCCTTGATCTCAGCTTCGCTCTAATACCACTTGTGCACAATTCGGATGCTAGATGCACATGTAGTGAACGCCGAAATGTCCCCAACAACAAAAAACTCTACAAAAGCTCATAAAGCAAGAAGAAAGGTTTGTACAACATGAGGTAAAAAGACAAATTGGGTACAATCTCTCCCCATGCCTTGTGTGAGGGCTTCACAAGGCATCTATTTATAAATTTATTCATCTTCAAGCTTAAAAATAGCCCAATTTACAATTAGCATGTTTTGGCTTTTGTGTTTGCTTTTGCCCAAATAAAGAAGAAAGTGTTTGGGTATCCAAAAAGTCGCGATGTGCCCAAATACAATGTCCAATAATGAAATATTTAAATCGAGCGCCTATGCACATACAAAATAAAAAATGTTTGTCAAGCATGCCTAAATAAATATTAGCGCCACACCTTTAATGATAAGGTGCGTGCCCATCAAAAATAATAATTCTTCTGGGTAATTTGAATACATGCCATCGCCCGATGCTTCCCAACACCACCGCTGTCCGCTCTACACATCAACTGAAGCATTCACAATTGTTAGAAAATAATAAAATTAAAGTGACAAAAGTGAATACCTAGCAGTCTTCAGCTACAAAATAAATAAATAGATTGGAACTCTGTCCTAACCTTAATTTAATAAGAGTGCACTCTAAACTCATAAACGTCCATTAATTTAAATATGTATTTTGTGGAATCACCCACGTGCACATTAAATTAATCTAACGCCCAAAAAGGACAAGCATCCCTGCCAACTTCTCACACAAGGAATCCACCTTGTGTACGAGCCCCAGCAAATAAATATAGTTTTACAGAATCCACCGCAAAACCTCACGGAGTCCACTGTGGTGTCACGGAATCTACCATGGAATATGCCTCCTGGCATCACTCTCACCTTTCATTGGTTATAAAGTAACCCTTCTTAGGTGGGTATTAGACTAATCTTAGAGATGAACCTTGCAAGCTTCCCATAAGAAGTGGAATTAGGATTCGTGCTTAAGTAAGTCCACTATTTCCTAAGGGGATATTGGACAATGATGTGTACAGGCCTAAGTTTTGACTAAGTACTAGAGAACTTCTTGCTCCCATATGGACCATCAAGAACCGACTAAATGGAAAGACCAAAGATAGTCGAGGTATACTTTCTATATACTTTATATCACTTAGAAGAAAATATTACTAACATTTTATAAATATTCTTTCCATATGCTTCATATATGGAAAGGTTACTTGATGTTGGAAATGAATTGATACATAAAACATTCTAGAGCTATTGCCATGTGATGCAAATAGTACTATGTGAGGAAGTAACCGCAATGCTAAGGAAGCCCATGTTTTGAACTAGATGATGGGGTTACCCAAGTGCCCAAGTGATATGTTATCTATATCATCTGAGAGACACCACCAACTTATGAGAATGTAGAGCTTGGGAAAATTTTATAAACTTATACACTAAATGAGAATAACTTAATTGTGAGTCAAAAATTTTATGTAAATCATGGTGCATTAATAAAGGAGATCTTTACCCCTTTTATGAAAACTTTTGAGATATGCTTGTGCTTAATAACTAGGTTATTTTGATAGGTAACTAATGAGGTACATTGCATGCTATTGATCTTCGAGATCGTACACAACAACTTGCCAATCTCCTGTGTTGAAATTCCATGAGAATGTCATGACTATCCTAGAGATGGCACATATTTGATCATGTCTCAATCTATGGAGAGGCTATAATGGGAGTTTGACTTGCTAATCCCTACTTTCATTTGTACATGAGCCTATATGAGGATGTGGAAACTCACCTTGAATTAATGAAATGCCTCAAGGAGCTTAATAAACTAATCAAAATTTACAATTGCAATAACCTTTAAAGAGTTAAATGGAAGTATATAAAAAAAAAGTTTATAATGAAGAATGAGGGGGTTTATGAAGAATATACTATTGCTATTCCACCCAATAAGGTTGCTCTCGTAGAGAAAACTGAAAGGTGAGAAGGATAGAAGCTTGCACTCAAGAGCTATGGTAGAAGAGCAAGAGCAAGAAAGAGAGAGATGAGAAATGGGAACTCCAACAGTCACAATGTGTGACCGGGCCTTCCTTTATTCAAACTGTCACTAAAAGAATAAAGAATATAGTGACGGTGATGGGTGCCCGCCACCTGCAGTGTGCAGTGGCGGTGACTATCAGTGTAGTAATACATGGGCGGCTAGGCGGAGTCACCTTTACCCCCAACAACCTCCCACTTAAAGGCAAATCTACCCTAGTGAGGAGTGAAAAGAAAAAGAAAAAAGATAGTACAACATGTACACATGTACAACAGGATGAGGAAAGATGTCATCTCATCCCACACCCATCAACCTCCTGAGGAAGGCAAAGCACTCTATAGAGAGGCTTTTCGTGAGCAGATCTGCAGGATTCTGGTCAGTCGAGATCTTGACAAGATCAACAGACTTGTCCTCAACGACCCCACGTATGAAGTGATACCTCACCTCAATGTGTTTCGTCTTTGCATGGAAGACTGGATTCTTGGCTAATTGAATAGCACTCATAGAATCCGAATGCAGTGTAGGGATAGCATCAATACCAAGGTCAGCAACCAAACGACCCAACCAAATGGCCTCCTTGTAAGCCTCAGTGGCTGCAACATACTCGGCCTCTGTGGTAGAAAGGGCCTCTGTGGTAGAAAGGGCAACATAGCCGGAAGTGAACGTCCTACTATCTGCATGTCCTGCATAATCAGAGTCAGTGTAGCCCACAACTCCTGTATCCTAGCTGGCATAGCATTTGCACATATCTACAGCGCCCTTCAAGTACCTCATGATACTTTCACGGCATCCCAATGCTTCTTGCCAGGTGTATCCATATAGCGTGCCACAACACCAACTGCAAAGGCAATATCTGGATGAGTGGCGATCATGGCATACATAAGACTGCCCACTGCGGATGCATAGGAAATCTTGGCCATCTACTCATCTATCTGTGAACAATCAACCTGTGATACCTTCACATAAGAAGGCAATGGACAACCAATAGGCTTTAGTCCTGCATGCGGAAGCGCTCAAGGACTTTATGAATGTACTCCCTTTGTGACAAGTAGAGGAGTCCTTGATGCATGTCGCGTCTAATGCGCATACCAAGTATGTGAGTGGCCTATCCCAGATCTTTCATCTCAAACCTCTTCTTGAGCTGAGCCTTAAGAGCATCTAGCTCGTCATGAGCTTTCCTTGCTATCAACATATCATCCACATAGAGTACCAAAATCAATAAAGAACCATCATGGGCTTTCTTCATGTAAAGACACGGATCCATATCACTCTTGCTATAGCCCTGTGACTGCATAAAGGCATCAAACTTATGATACCAGTCCCTAGGTGCCTGCTTCAACCCATAAAGAATTTTCTTCAATTTGCATACTAGGTGCTCCTTGCCAGGTTCTGCAAAGCCCTTAGGCTGCTCCATATAAATCTCATCATGCAAGTCCCCATGTAAGAAAGTCATCTTGACATCCATCTGGTATAAATCTAAGTCAAGCTGAGTAACCAAAGCCAAGACTAAGCGCAGGGTGGTCATCTTAACCACAGGAGAAAAGACCTCATCAAAGTCCACACCATGATCCTGCTTAAAACCCTTTGCTACCAATCTAGCCTTGTATGCTGGCTTGGGGTGTCCAAGGGTACTTTTTAGCTTGTACACCCACTTGGATGGCAAAGCCTTCTTGCCCTTAGGCAAGGAAACCAAATCCCAAGTGTCATTCTTATGCAAGGAGTCTATCTCAAACTTCATAGCCCTCTCCCAGGAGTGACTGTCACCCCTGTGCATAGCCTCATCATAAGTGAAAGGTTCTCATGTATCTATAACCAAGAAATAATGCATCGAGGGCTAAAATCTATCAGGTGGACATCTGTCTATAGTAGATTGTCTCAATGTAGGCTCTGCTGCCTGTCCAACACCCTAACCACCATGAGCATCTGCTGCAGTTGTAGGCTATCCAACTGGTTGTGTGGGAGCTCTTGGCTCCTCCTGAAATATGACCCTACGAATCTCAACAACTCTCTCAGCTGCCAATGCATCTTGTCTTCATGGAAGACTACATCATGACTTTTCGCGCCTGCTGCGGATCCCAAAGACGGTAACCCATCTCGCCTGCATCCCCATAACCAATGAAAGCGTGCAATGATATACATGTAAATATCATTCTAAGGTAAATATTACACTAGTTATATCTTGAAAAATTATTGACAATATATTCTTGTGTTCTTAGGATGCAGAATTAGGGGTTTATATACCTAAACCAATTTCATGTGATAATAATGAGGTATTTATATAGAAGTGTTAGCTTCATCTCTTTTTTTTGTATTTGGAATTTCTAGAAATAATGATATTTATTTAGTATCTAATATTCATTGCACTTAACTTACTTGTGTTGCAACAACTTAACTTCAGGAGAATGATGCATACACAATGTATGCAAATTTTGTAAGGAAAAGCCTATCAAAGAGTGAAAATAACATAATGGAATTGAATGTATGTATTTTTTAATCTAGTTTCTATCAATACATGCATCTTAAGGTGACATTATCAAGTAAAATAGTTAATACGCTTAAGATGATGATTTGGTATATTTTGAAGGTTGGAAAAAATAGTAAGGTGTCTCCAGATTGTCTTCATAAGGCAAATACACATTGTTCAAATGTAAGTTTATTTTTTATTTTATACCTATTTCTTATAGCAATACATTACTTTTTTTAAATTTAAAAATTTTCATACATAATATTATTTTGTATCTTAAGTTTGTGCAACCTCAAAGATTGGAGTCAATATAGATTATGAGTCTTAAAAATGCAAGCAACCACACAAAGTAAGTATCTCATTTTCAATATTTATAGTAAAATATATTTGATATGCATAATAAGACAAAATATGTTTCAGATGACTGTAAAGATGCAGCAATGTTTATTACAATCGACTTCTACAAATCAAAAAGTAAAGAAGTTCAAGGTATGCTTTGAAGGATTTTTTTGCTAAAATAATAAGTATAATTATTTTTTAAATAAAAATAAATGGCTTCACAAAGATATTGACTTTTACTTTTTTTAAAGGCTCTTGATGATATATGTCATAAAGGCAACGAAAAAGCTCTCATTTCTATGCAAAAAGTAAGATTTTTCCTATAAGTTTATTCTTTAAATATTCAAATAATCCAAATAGTTGATAGCATGATTTGGTTGTGTTTTTAGGTGTTCAATGAATAGGATCAAGAAACCATTTATATTAAATTCTTCAAAGTCCATACAGTATCAGAGATGTACAAACGATTGAAGTTGCAATATGTTGGTTTAAGGAAGGAGATGGATGCTTTTTGTCAAAAAGGCATTGAAACTAACATGAATACATTTAGAGAGGACTTCGTTGATTTTTTGCTAGCTAAAAATTAAGTATGTGTGAGAAAAAGTGGAAGCTTAACTCTCACACTTAATGATGTCAATATACTTGAGTGATTTGTTACAATAACAACATATGACAATTTATGCTAATTGATAATTTTTGTCCCAAATTTGTATTTTTTTACTCTTGAATTTTTTATATTTTTGAGTTGTAAATAAAAAATTTATTTGTACTCTTTATCGAAATTGGCATGCCATTGAGCTTATGATAAATTTAGTGTATGTAATATATTTATTGAAAATTAGATGCTTTATAAAGCACGACTAAGATTTACTATAATGCACACTCATTTACTTTTCTAGTAAGATTTTGTCAATATTAAAAAATTACATATATATAGTGAGATCTCCATATAGCAAAAGTTTGCCTATATAGAAAAATTATATTATCTATATAGTTATGTATATCTATATAGTGAAATCCCTATATAAGAAAACATTATCTATCTAAGAGTTTTTTCTCGACATAGAAAATAAAAGCCTATATAGGAAAATATTACCTTTGTAGGCACTTTTGCTCGACATAGGAAAAAAGGCCTATGTAGGAAAATATTACCCATCTAGGAATTTTTTCGTAGACTTGGTAGAGACAGCAAACAACATGTTGCTAGTAGAGAGGGCAAACAACATGTTGCTGGTAGAGAGGGCAAACAACATGTTGTTGGTAGACTTGGTAGCATTGTTCATGGCGATCCAAATGTTACTCATGCTGGCATATTAGGACTAAAGGCAAGGGTGCCTCCCAATGTAGGTTAATGATTTATAGGGCTATCAATAGTGAAGGGTTGGTGTGCAGCATGTGTCGGACACAGAGGTGGCATTAGATATCCCCAAAGCTATGCAACGAACCACAGGTGTCCATAATAGTCGAGGGTAGAGTGAATGAAGGCTATGGTGGAGAAAGCTATCAATGAAGGTCATAGGGTGCTCCCATGGTAGCTGAGAGGGCAACAAGGTGTGGGCAATTGGTAGCTCATGAGATAGGAAAGAAGCCGTAGCTGGTCAAATCATCTCCACAAGTGATGGGTAGAAGAGACAGCCTCAAATTAGCAATAGTGCAACCCTAAGGGTTTTCTCCCTCTCTTTCCTTTTTTCTCATTTTGTTTTAAAAATAAAGAAATGAAAGGAAGGAAAAAAAACTAAGCCGTTGTGCAGATATGGGAGCTCTCCATCTCTCTCCTTCAATCTTCTCTATCCCTCTGTTCCCCCTACATTGTCTATCTATGCAGGTGTGCCTTGGGTGATGTAGCAATGATGACATTAATCAATCTTTCCCAATATCTTCATCTCACAATGATAGTCTTTTCTTTTCTTTTCTTCTTTAATTCAAAACAAAAGAAAATATACAAGCTGTGCATGTCTTTGACTTAAGCATTATCCATAAATGGCATCTACAATTCTCATTTCATTCAATGAAAAACAAAATCACACATTCATCTCAACCAAGAAAACAAGATCTAGCTAGTTACGTGCATTTCGGAGTTCCTTCTTTGTGTTGCTTCTTACAATTAACAATGAACTTTGCCTCTTGAACCTACATTCTCTCTCTCTCTCTCTCTCTCTCTCTCTCTCTCTCTCTCTCTCTCTCTCTCTCTCTCTCTCTCTCTCTCTCTCTCTCTCTCTCTCTCTCTCTCTCTCTCTCTCATGGAACGGGTCAAGATTGAACAATAGGTCACAAATTACAACAACAAATTCAAGAAAGAATATGACAATGTGACAAATACAATGAATGAACAACTAAATGAAAGGATCAAAAAGCTTGAACTAAAGATAGAGGCACAATATGAAGAAAAAGAGGAGGAAACCACAAAATAAGCCACTTCTTGGGTGGAGTTGCTCAAGAAGACTTAAAAGCAAGTGGAGGAAGTGGATCAATGGATCTAAGTGGCTAGAAAGGGGAAGCAACAAACCAATATATCCACAATAGCACTTGACATCTAGGTGCTTCGGTTGAAAATGCATGAGAATATGGAAGAAGACACCAAGGACCTATATGCCATAGCGAACATTTTAAAAAAATTAATACACATCTACTCACAGAGTAGATAAAAAGATTATCTAGAATAGTGTGGGTGAGATCTCAAAGGAGCATGCTCTCATTCTCTACTCCCATTGTAGAGGCAAGGAGAGATTTCCTAGCCTAGTGCAAAATACTAAAAGGTATAGCAGTGTTTTTGGGCAATGATCTCACGCTCACCGAACATGCCCACATGAGAGAATGTATGCTCAAAATTAAGGCACTCAAGGAAGAGGGTGAACTGGCCTTTTGTCAAGGAGGGAAATTTGTGATCATTGAGAGACACACCAAATGACGATGAGACCTATATGACCAACCTCAAAATAGTGGTCTAGAACTATAATGGGGGCTTGCAAACTAAATGTGGGAGCATTTGAGAAGACGTTCAAAGAGAGAGATATTTTCTTCTACTCCAAGACATGTCATGGACCACATACTACACTACCATGAGTGATAGGCTATAGATGGGAGTCAACATGTAAGAAGGGGATGAGTATAGATCGTAGTAGTCACAACTCAAGTAGAGTAGCAATGTTGTTTTGAGAGGAGCTTTAGCAAATGGTCTAGGTAGTTTGTAGTCGAGTATGTGGATGAGAGTACGAGGTAAAGAATAGACTCTCTACATTGCTATATTCTTACTTCCCCAATCTAACATCTCAATAGGCACCATCCAAGGCGCAATCACCATATATGGCCTTGGATGAGGATATATGGGAATTCTCGAGGGAGGATGATGTCATCCTACTAGGAGACTTCAATGCGAGAATGGCCTTTTATTAGGTGTCTTTATTTGATGCATGAAAGGAGAGGTTGCGAGAGCAAGATGTAGTAGAGCTATAGCCAAAGAAATTCTCCTAGGATATGGGGGAATTCACAAAGTATGGGAGGTATCTTGTGGAGATTGACACAACACATGGACTAGCCATACTTAATGGCTTAGGTAGATATCCTCTATTAGGCACATTCACATGCTATCCCTACCAACATGGTGTTAACACAATTGATATGTACTTGCCCCTTTGATGCTTATAGCCCATATCTATGATCTCAATGTCTCACCAAGTCTTATTGGAGTTGCACTAGACCATGCTTATCTGTTTTTCATGATAGATCTCCAATTCACACATGGATAGACCCATCATGGAGTCCATTTGACATCCAAGTACTACTTCTCTCAAGAGACAAAGGATATTTACAAGGAGGAGATTCTTAGAATCCTACTATTGGGGATAAAAGGCCACATATACCTAGTGGCCTATATTTACTTCTACTTGCTATCTACATGCATGTACACTATAGGTGGTGGATGCACTTTATTCTTTATTCTCTACACAACAATAGAATAAGGGAAGGCCAATCACACATTGTAACTATTGGAGTTCCCACATATTGTCTTACTTTCTCTTGCTTGAACCTTCATAGCTCTTGCTTTTTGATTACTTCTACTTGTGATTTCACTCTGCTCTGCCTTTTAACTAGTATAAAAGTAGTATTCGATGTTTGTGGAAGCTCATGCTTAGAGTCAAGAGCTCGAGGAGGAGTGAAGCTTTGTCACAAAGATCGAAGATTCGAGCTTCTCCTTTAACATTGATGCTTGCTATCTACACATTGATAGAGGTACTATTCTCATTGCTAGGATCTAGATCTAGCAGGTGCTTCAACCATTGAGGTGTGATTTGGGATTGCAATAGTTAAGCTTGAAGACTTCTTGAAGGTATATGCTCCCAAATATACACACGACATACTTTGGACACCCGTATGTTATCACCTCTATGTATTGAGCTTGCTTTGTTACTTTAGATACTCCAGATTTGCTCCGGTAGGAGCTTAGTTCATTTGAGTTAGTGGGAGACTCTCTTCTATTTTATTAATTTATGCATATACTGTCAATGCAAAGGTTTATAAATGTTGGCCGATCTCCCTTTGATTAAGAAACCTACGATTATTGTCAATAGGTTATCATTGGTGGATATATGCTTGTATATATCTATAAGCCTGACACCTTAAATGTTTTGACAATCTTTGATACTCGATGGTTTATGCTATGTTTTTACACTGCTAGTTGCATTGTACATCTCGATTGGCTACTCGAATTCCCCTAACAATGGAAGATTATTCTTTTTTTCATATTTGCCTATAGTTACATGCTGATTGATTGTATTTCTATTAATAGCAATGCTCAAAATTAGTTTCGAGTTGTTCTTTTGAGAGCAAACACTTGTATTCAACACTCTAGTACTTATTGCTTGTGGACAATAGTGTATTCGCTCCATCTACCTCTTGCTATACTCTTTTTGGCTTGGATTGGGACTAATTTGCTATCATTATAGCAGCCCGTACTCTCTTGTTTGGCAAACATAATGGTAGGTGCTACAAATGCTTCCAATGACAATGCTATCTTCAATATAGAGTACTTGAATGGTAATAACTTCTAATATTGAAAGACTCTAATTTCGCATGTATTGGTGTAGAAGAAGCAAGTTAAACTATTAAAATTAGAGGGCATAAAGCCAAAACTTTATGATACAAAGGAATGGAAAGAGCTTGATGAGCTATCTAAGTCTCCCATCATTTTGTCATTGTCAAAGCAAGTATACTTCAATTTCATTGAGATTAAGGGTGGTGCTTATAGGGTGCTTATGCATTATGGAAAAAGATATGTGATGTCTATGATAAGCAAAGTCCTATAACTAAGTTGTATTGGCTTAAGAAAACTCATGGATCTTTATATGAAGGAAGTGATTTTTATGTCTTCTTATTTATATGAGTTTCATTTCATTTTCAATCACCTTACTTCACATAGCCTTAAGTTTGAGAAGAATGTCAAGTCTCTTTTCTTGCTTGTCACACTGCCTGAGTCTTGGGATACATTTCACACTACTATGAGTGCAAACCCTCCTAAAGATGGATTTCAACTAAAGGATGAAGAGGATGCTTTGCTCATAGAAGAACTGAACAAGAAGAACATTGATACATCCCATACTTCTCATGCACTTACAATGAGAGGTAGATAAGGTGGTAATGGAAATAATAATCATGCTAAAAACTCATAGCCTAACAAAGGCAAGTCTAAGTCTCTTGGGCAATCACAAAGTAAGTCCCATAGTTCTAAGTCCTCTCTTACTTGTCATTGTTGTGAGTAGGAGAGTCACGTAAGGCCGCAATGCCATAAGATATGCAATGATAGGCACAAAAAAGGCACAGGGAAAGTGTAGGACAATGCCAAATCTTCTTATGATTGCTGCTTTGTTTCTAAATAGAATAGATAAATGCCTTGGATACAACTCAAATGATTACATAGTTTGAAATGAACATAGTCTAAACTGAATTAAAATGACAAGAAAATCAAGAAACACCAATTAAATCAACTGGCCATAGCCATGCCATGGATGAAAATGTATTAAATCTGCAAGGCAATGAAACCATAGCTAGATGAAATCAAAAGTACAATGAGAATCATGGATGACAGGCTCTGCAAGAAATCCACCTCTTACTATGGTGGGCATTGAGTATTCATCCTCAATGTTGGTAGGGAAGGAAAAACCCTCAAGCTCCAAGAAATGGAAAAGTTTGCAAAGACGCTAAAAATATCCTCTCTATTTCTATTCTATATGAGAATATCATCAAAGAATACCAAGATAAATCTATACAAGAATGACTATAGAACCTTGTTCATAAGAGCCTGGAAAGTAGCAGGTGCATTGGAAATCCCAAATGGCATAACCAAGAAGTGGTAGAAACCTCTTTCTATTCTAAAAGCCATCTTGTACTGATCACCTTCTTTCATTGTGCAATCTTGGTAAATACCTTACCATTTTTGAGTTCATCCAATAAATCATCAAAGTGGGAGATTGGGTACCTATTCTTTATAATGCTCTTATTGAGGTCCCTATAATTAATGCACAGACTATAGGATCCATCTCTCTTCTTAACAAGTAGTATGGGAGAAGCAAAAGCTGACTAACTAGGCTGAATAAATCCTATTTCTAGCAAGTCTTTAACATATTTCTCCACTTCTCCTCTTTCATATTTTGACAACTTGTAAGGGGGTTTGTTAATAGGTTTAGTGTTAGGTGTCAGATCAATAGGATGGCCCACTTCTCTCTTGGGCAGTAATGATGTAGAAGGCTACAATAAATCATTAAACTCTTCCAAAAGTTTATAAAGACATGGATCACGCTCTTTAGTACAAAAGATTGCTGATTTTCATCCACATTTAAGAGGAAAAGTGTGAAAATGCAAGGCATTCCATTGATTTCTCTCATCTTCTTTTTATTGATTACTTCCACATGTTTTATCTCTATGCCATTAAGTGTTACTTACTACCTTTTCCAAGTAAACTCCATAAACATCCGTTGATTAAAATCCAAGGAAAACTTTTCAATCTTTTTAAGCCAATCAAGCCAATAATGATGTCTGTAGAATCCATATCTAGGACAATCAAATCTATCATAATGGTACAAGACGGTGATAGTTCAATGGTTGTTTGTAGATATATCTCTTTGCTCAACTCTTGAGCTCCATTGACCACTTGTATCTTTCGTGAGGTGTCCATCTCTTGAGGTAGTAACTTCAACTCAAATAATAACTTGGCATTGACAAAGCTATGTGTGTTGCTTGTATCAATAAGAATATGAGCAACCTTAGAATTGATAGTGCCTTTGAGCCAAAGTGTATTCTCTCCTTTTTATAGCCCATCATCCAAGCATCTTGGGATATAGAACATAGCATGGGTGAGCATGCAAGAGTTAAAGAATTATCCATAAGTAATCTACCTCGATCAAATGGACCACTTGGATTGAATGGAAACCTATTGATCAGCTCTAAATCCTCTTGTATAAATTGATCATTATGGTCATGCACCACATCATGAGTAGGAGCTATCTTATCTCGTATTTAAGCTTTCTCACGGGCTTCATTTGAATCTAAATCGTCTATTATCACCATATTAAACTTTGCACTGTTAGCTTTGCAGTTTTGTTTATGATCATGTTACCATTTTTTTCCACATTTGAAACATAGTTATTTTAGCTTGTCATTAGAGAATGGCTTATTACTAATGGTATTGGATAATTGCTTGGCTTCACTTTCAGCTCTCTTGAAATCCCATTTTGGATGAGTATTATACCTAAAGTTGTCCCCTTGTTTGGAAGTATATGTTGTAGGGTATGTAAGAATCTTGTTGAAAGTGTTTAAAGCTCTATTCTCATGTTTATAAGCCTCTCTTTGTTGGTTGAACTGTTATTCAATCCTTGTTGGCTAATTTGAATAATAAGTAACTCCTATCTTGGGCTTAAAAGAGCTCACTTCTCTTCTATATTTTTGGCTATAACATTCAACATATTGTATGTCTGCATGTACATCCGTATGCTTTGTTGCCTCCACCTCTACTAAAAGGTTTGGATCTAATCCAAAAACATACTTATTCAACTTTGTTGAATTGGAAATGCGCTCAACATACATGAAAAGGTTTTGAAATTGGCTAGAATGCTCCCTTAGAGCCTTATTGTGTCTAAGATCATACCACTTACTTTCCAACCTTTCCTTTTCCATTAGAGATACAAAAACCTATGTCATGGATGATTTAGAGTCCTCCCATATCTGAAAAACTTGCCCAATTTGTCTCATGTATCTCCACCATGTATGTGCATATCCCTCTTAAGTGTAAAGCTGCATAGCAAATCTTAGCCTCGTCATGGCATGGATAGAGGGTAAAATACATTTCCAACTTATTGATCTATTTTTCAAGCTCTATTGGTGAGAAATTGTCCCTTTGAACTATGGATTGATTTTCTCTTTATACTCTCTATCATAATGGTAATGATGGTGGTTGTTTCTAGGTAAATCACTTGATTAGCAAAAATTAATCCAATTTAGGCTTTCTCTAAACTCTATTAACCTCATTTAGTCCTGGAACCTTCAAAATGGGCCTCTTCTTGTCTAGGAGCTACAAAATATCCAAGATCCCTCCATTTCTTCTTCAAATATTCTCTAAGAGCTCTAGAAATAGTGAAGACTAATTGCAAGAGACTCCAACTAGTCATAGTTTAAATTGTACCAAGTCCTAAAACCAAATCTTGAACTCCAGTTATCATGGATGGTGCTAGCAACCAAATCTAGGCTTGAAAACGGCCTTGCCAAAAATCAAATTCAAGGCTCTGATATTGTTGAAATGAACTTAGTCTAGATTGAATTAAAATAACAAGAAAATCAAGAAAAAACAATTGAATCAAATGGCCATAGTCATGCAATAGATGAAAATGTATTAAATCTACAACACAATGAAGCCATAGCTAGATAAAATCAAAAGTACAATGAGAATCATGAATGAGAGGCTACTACAAGAAATCCACCTCTTGTTATGGTGGGCATTGAGTATTCATCCTCAATGTTGGTTAGTTGGGGAAGGCAAGAACCCTCAAGATCCAAGAAATAGAGAAGTTTAAAAATGCACTTAAAAAAGATGGTTACAATGGCACACTCTTGCCTTTTATACTCCAGCCCCAATTAAGCTAAATTTCTCTAAGCTAAAGGGTTTTAAAAAAATTTATTACATACTCGTTACTTCATTACTTGATGCTATTAAATTGCAATGCTCTATCTTCTTACTCTCAATGTTGACTTCTTAATTCGGGGGCTTCATTTCATGTACCCCTCATTATCATTGGTTTAATACCTACCATACTAGTTCGATTAGGAGATGACACAACATTGGATATTATTGGTATAGATAGTGTGAGATTGCAATTTGGTATTGGTGTTCCACTTGTGCCTCATAATGTATGTCATGTCTCGACTTTGACTAAAAGTCTTATTTCAATGGATAGTTGGATGATGACAAGTACCATATCTTTTTTAGTGATTTTGCATAGAAGACTACTTGTGGTAGTATTTTTTTTACAAAAGGTGCCAAGGTTGGTAGCCAATATACTATGCTTATATCTAGATTTATTCATTATGTTTTAGCCATGACTGATCTTCCTCATTATCTCTTTGGCATAACTGTCTTGGGCATATGTCCCTTAAATGAATGAAAATATGTACTCATTGCAATATTTACCACCTCTTGATTATTCATGTTTTGGCTCTTGTGATCATTGTTTATATGGTAAGTAGACCCATAACTCACATAAAAAGTCTAGTTCTATACGCATGAGTGAGCGATTGGCTCTTGTGCATTTAGATGTTTGCAGTCCCATACCCTGCCATGGTGCTAAATATTTTGTGATATTTATTAGTGATTAGTCTATAAAGTTTGGGCCTATCCTATCAAACAAAAATTATAGATACTGGCTACTCTTCAATGCTTACTTACTATGGTTGAGAACTAGTCTAGGCATAGGCTAAAATGCCTGCAATCTGACAAGGAGTGTGAATATGTCTCTGTGATGAGAGGGCATTAAGCATCATTTGACTACCCTATATATCCCAACCCAGAATGGTGTTACAGAGCACTTAAATAGGACTACTCATAAAAGAGTCTACAATATGCTTAGTTAGGTAGGGGTACCATAATACTTTTGGGCTAAGATAGTTATTATTACAATTCACTTGATAAATAGATCCATGTACACTGGCCTTGTTAGTAGAATTGCAGAGGAAGTATATCTAGTAAAGGTTCCTTGTATCCAAACTCGCATGTCTTTGGATATGAAGGCTTTTTTCCATATTCTCAAAAACAAACGCAATAAGCTGGATTCAAAGTTTGTCAAATGCATCTTTCTTAATTATGATGATACAAGTGAGATGAGCTATTATCTTTGGGATTTGTAGGCTTGAAAGGTTAGCTGCGGATATGAGGGCTTTTTGCCATATTCTAAAAAACAAATGCAATAAGCTGGATTCAAAGTTTGTCAAATGCATCTCTCTTAATTATGGTGATACAAGTGAGATGAGCTATTATATTTGGGATCTATAGGCTTGAAAGGTTATCTATAGCCATGATGTAATATTCCATGAGAAAATATGCATATGGGGTCAACGTAGGTGGTTAAGATACACAAGCTAAGTTTTCAAGAGGAGCCTCATGTTATAGTATAGTCAATCTCAATTAGACAACGTGTTGCAGATGTTATTGATAATGTAGTGGCAAAGGATCTGCCTTTTGTGTAGGATCATGATATTGGATAGAGAGAACAAGCCATACATGCCCCACAGCCAATAGTCTTGAGATGATTCGAGCCTCATGTCTCCCTAATCGTTTTGAGCCCTGTATATGCATTATGTCATGATGATAAATGCTGGTGAGCCTCTCACATTAGGAGAAATATGGACTCTCTTTTTTGCCCCTTAAGGAGTGAATAAACAAATATAGGCCTAACTAATGAGAGACTGGGATTCCAGATTCATGTAACATGAATCTTCTAGCCATATCTTGGACCAAATCTTCCTTTAGCAATAAAATAAAGGAAAATGTGGGGACTACAATGCTGTCACTTCTTGGAAGTTTGTGCCTCGAATTTTCATTTTCTTATTTTTTGTGTTTGACTTTTCTTTTCTCCCCTTTTCAGTTTCCCCCTCTTTCTTAGGCGGAACTCAAATTTGTCATATCCCTTTCCCCGCTTCTTCTTTCCTGACGAAATTTTACAGCCTCACTGTTGCTTGCCCTGTCTGTAACCTTGTAAAATTTCATTTGCTTTGCACAAGCACAGAGAGAGTTTCATGTGTTTTATGAGAGTAGAGCTTGTTTTACCAAAGCCCTAAGATTCTCTTCACAAAACTCTACAGGTATATTTTTCTCTTCCATAGATGTTCTATGGTAAAGTTTTATCTCGTTTGGAGAAAACCTGTGCAAGTTATGTGCATTCTCTGACATGTAATTTCTTTTGTTTTGATGCTCTAGGAGTCTCTTATAGTCAAGAATAGTGATATTTTGAACACTCAACTTCTTCTTCAACATCTTAGGGTTTCTCTGTAAACAAAGTTACAGGTATATTGTTTTGTTTTTTTGTTGCTCCACTGTTAAATTTTATCTCGTTTAGACAAAATGTATACAAGTTACATGCATACTGAGCTTTCCTTTGTTTTTTTACTCCAAGAATCTTCGAGGGTGAAGAACAATGATTTATTAAGAACTCAACTTCTACAACATCTTTGGGATTTTTTGCAGAGAAAGCCACATGTATATTGCCATTTTTTACTGCTGTTCCATGGTTAAATTTCAACTCATTTGGACAAAGCCTATATAAGTTATATGTATGCGTTGACCCAAGATTTCTTTTGTTTTTGTACTGCAGGAATCTGTCAGTGAAGGAACAATGGTCTTGCTATAAGTCAACTTCTTGTTCAACATATCTAGGGATCTTTGTGAAAGAAATTACAGGTACAATGTTTCTTTTTTAAATTGATCCATTTAAATTTAATTTCATTTGGAGAGAACATTTGCAAATTATACACATGTTGATAGGTAACTTTTGTATTTGGTTGTTACAGATGTCTTCACGGAGGAAAAATACAAGTAGCATACTTGCAGTGGAGGTCTTCAACAGGAAAGATAATGGCGGTAATTGGATTTGTGATAAGTATTATAAGTTGGATTGGATTTTGATGCACCCAAGTACTCGAGGGAGTTTCAAGGTCAAGCGCAAGGATGTTGCAAACCCTAGCAAACATTGGAAAGGTAGAATTCTAGAGTTCAGAAAAGTGTTTAATGGCACAAGTGCAATAACAGAAGTGTTGATTCAACATGTTTATATGCATAAACAAATCTCTGTACACGACGAGAACAACATTACAAATTATAAACAAAACAATAAGTTGTTAAATTTTATCATTGATTATTCTTTTGTATCAGAGTTGTTTTTAAAAGTCTTTGCAGTATTCTAATTCAGTCTTGTTTGATTGACAGCTCTATATCCATCGACTTTGCATGAATGGAAGAATGTGGAATGTTTAAGCAGCAAGATACATGTTTGGCATGAAGAGATAGGTTCTTTGATCTATGATAATACCTCTGCAAGTCAACTTGCCACTCAAAATATCTTTTTTTATAATTCATTGTATGTGGTAGAAAGCCAGAGATTGCAGCATGTCCCATTGCCGCCACTGTTTAGTGGTGAATGGTTCATTGGTAGCTTGGAGTTGTCAGGAGCTTGCAAGTCGAAGATAAAATTTGACATCAATAGTGCTATGAAACCCACCACAGGCTCCAAAGATGTGCATCTTAGTTGGTTTATTCCATTCTCATTGTTTGCACATTTGTTTGGTTCATGTGATGTTTTGAAGAAAACAAAGATTACTTATCAATGCAAGTGTCCATCCGAGGAATGGATGAGTCAGCTATTGGGTGAGTCTTGGCAAGTCAAAAGAACACATTTTGATGAGACGATTGAGTGCAGGGTCAACCAATCTGATATTACATTCACGTAAAACTTTTTTACTACTTTGCATACCTTGATTTAATTGACATAGGTCTCGCTTAGATGAATTGTTATGTTAGTCGCATTCACTTACCATTATTTTTGTTTTTATTACAGGTATTTCATTGCTAGACAAACTCTGTGCGTTCGCTTTCGATATAGAAGATGGCGACTTTTGCGAGGGGAGTGGATCAGCTTGGATCAAGATATCCAAGATGACACACATACAACGCTCGTAGATGTGGTAATCTTGTGGAGTGGTCATAATCCTTTCGTAGTCAGCACAGAGAGTCATTGACCCATTTATTTTCTGAGACAAGAAATCCAATTAATGTCCAGTGAGCCCCTCTACAACTTCTATTTCAAGTTAGGTAATAGAAAAGTCAGGACTCGTAGTGAGCAATCCATGACATGTAAACAATGTGCTTCTCCACATATCCTTGAGATAGTGGAATCCTTGTAAAAAAACTTTATAAAGAGTGAATACATACCTTTTTTGAACTTCTGAGTACTTTAAATTTTAGTTTACTGTGATCCAAGCGTGCGATAATACATACTGTAATTACTCAATTGTGCAGTTAAAAATCATAATTAAATTGCAGGTTAGAGGTCTATAATCTATAGAATATTATCTTTGCACAATGATATATTGTAGCACATCTCTACTGCTTGTTTCTTAAATTTTAATATTAAATTGGATCCAAAGGGAATTTCAAGGCCTTTTAGATTTATTTTCTTTAAAAAATTATATATTTTCTCTCGTTAGACTTGAATATACTTAGCGACCCAAACATATTCGAGGATATAATAATGTAGAACGAAGCGTTTGTCTATATGAGTAATTTTAACAGTGACTTTAAAGTACTGAAATAAAGAAACTAAGGTAAGAGTTTTAATTTGAAACTTTAGAGTTAATAACTTTATAAAGAACCTTTATTTAAAACCCTAGACACATAAAAGCTATAACTCCAAACTCATTTTCACTTTCATTCTCCACTTCCCTACACTTGTGCTCTCCTTCCTTCTCTCTTTGTGTGCCATGGCTACCACTCCCGCCTTTGCCGCATGGATCAGCTCCACATGCTACGCGCACATAGGGGACCAGATATACCCTAGGTTTTGCGTGACCTTGAGTCTAAAGAGCTCGCTTTCCGCTGTAGATCCTGACTCTAGTATACTAGCATCGTTTTCTGATGCAGTGAACCCTCTCACTTGCTCTATTCCTGACTCCACTCTCAGGTGGGTTCCCATGGATTTTTTGTATAGTTTGCGTGCCGGATCCAGCCATGCAAAGGTGATAAGTCAAGCCCTGGTGCATGTGGGGCAACATCTCCGTGCTAGAGCAGTGCGCACCTCGTCACAGGACCATGTCACGATGGATCTCATTGAGAGGGATGCTGCCTTTGCCATATATGTTATGTGCACTGAGGTGCAAGAGGACAATGATGAGGACATCGACGCACCCTCTCGGCCACTACTAGAGTACTTTGAGAGGGAGCCTGAGGAGATCACTCTCGATCTGAGTGTTGAGGCAGCACAGAGCTTGGCCATTGTACACCCACCTCCCTGCCCTGATGAGATGCCCACGAGCGAAGAGCCACCCCTCTCTTCTCTCCATGCTATCACCATCGAGGGGGTGGAATATCTACTCATGCAGAATGTGCTAGAGTTGTTGGAGCTTAGGGAAGAAGAACTATACTGTATCATGGTGCGTGATGCACCTAGTGATTTCATAGATTTTGATTTACAGGATGCCCCACCACATGTTGATGAGGTGGCTCGTTATGATGGCACGAGCATCGATGACATCTCTGCCATTGTGAGCATCCAGGAGCAGATTGAGGATGCGGCGCCATAGTATCAGATCTCTGATGAGGAGTTCGAGCGGTTGCAGGAAAGCCTTTTTGGTCCTCGACCGAGTATGCAGTGCCTACCTAGGAGAGAGACGATTGCGGCCCAGTGGCAGGAGCAGACCTGGATGCTCCATTACAGCGGCAGATAGATGATGCAGAGAAGGTAATGTTCTCGGTTTCCTATGAAACTTAACCAATAGGGCCTCTAGGGCATCGGGAGCGCACACATGTGTTTTTGTCGGGATCGGGCCCCCAGATGTGCCCCGGCCCCACATGTGTTTTTGTCGGGATCGGGCCCCCAGATGTGCCCCGGCCGGGGCACATCTGGGGGCCCGATCCCGACAAAAACACATGTGTGCGCTCCCGATGCCCTAGAGGCCCTACTGGTTAAGTTTCATATAAATATGATTTATATATCTTCAGCACACTCCATGCATAGTGAGTCTGATACTGAACTTGTGTGTTGCAGGAGATTGTCTATATAGATGAGTTTTCATCTAGGCAGGGTGGCCGATCTAGTAGCCAAGGAAGGGTGCAAGACTCGGCATTGAAGGAGTACGTTGGGCAACTTGTCAACGACATTATTGTATTTCATAAGACATGCTCCCCTGCTTTTGTCGAGAACTTCTTGAAGTTGAGGGCATTAACAAAGGCTGGGACCTTCAAGACCATCCTGACCAACTCCAGCCTGGAGAAAGTAGTGTTGCTTCGACGTTCGAAGCTACTCTACTTATTCACGAGTACTAGGTCTGGCCCACTTTTCTCCATGGTGGCCCGTGGCATGGTTGCTGGTGTTGAAGACCCCACTGTCATTAGACAGGAACTATTGGGGCAAAATGTATTGTTGCCTATGATCAAGAATAGCTCTGACCATGGGGAGCCTAGCTCGAAGAAGCCTAGGAGAGAATAGATGTACTTATTGCCTACTGATATCGCATCACTGATGTACTGCACTTTGTAATCTTCTCTTCAAGTAATGAAAACCGATGTTTGTTGGATTCGCGTGCAATGTAGTTTGTGATACGTGTCATTTACTATTGTTTTTTACTTGAATGTTACGTTTATTTGTCGAATTTATACGTAACACGATTTGTACCCTAAATTTAATACGCAGTGCTTTATCGAATTCGTGCGCAACATGTATTTGTTCGAACGCATGTAACGATAACTCAACGACGTAAATAAAATAAATATCAAGCGACTAAACAAAAATAAGACGCGCCAAAAACTTTGTATTTGTATTAATAAGAATTTTACATGGGGTCCATTACAACCAAGGCTTTACAAAATGTCTTCAGAAGCTACATTCCATGTGCTTTTGAGTTGTATACCTCTATCCTTGCTGACCTCCGTGAGGACTATCTTTCCATCGCCGAAAGAACCTGACTATCCGCGCAGATCCCTGTCAGTGATGGTGACCCCCCTTGCATGCACCGCTGCATAGATTGAGTCTCCAAATAAGTCGATGAGGTAGGCTTCAGCAGCTTCTTGTAGTGCGAGGAGGCCCTGGGCAGTTGACTGCGGATTTTAGGCATCGAAACGTGCCTAAAAATAGCGGAAAAATGTGGAAAAGCTGGGAAAAATATTTGATCGCGAAGGCGGCGGCTCGATCCAAGACGATTTTAAGCATCAAGTGCTTGACGGGCGCCCGTGAGACGCTCTGTGAATTTTTGTAATTTTTTCGAGTGCCTGTGGTGGTCACTGAAGATGCCAGGTAGTGCGGGACGCGAAGAGGAAGCCACAGAAATTTTCAGAATGCAGTTCAGAGTTCGCACGCGAGAGTTGGCCCAAAACCGGCCGGCCGGGACCTAATATGGCCAAATATGAAAAGGCATGAAGTAGGGGGGCCATTGGGGGTGCCCTTTGGCTCCCCCCAAATTTTTTTTTTCGTGGCCATTCAAGGAAGTGCCATGGAGGCCGCGCGCAGGGAAAAAACACCCCCCCCCCCCCCCCCCCCCAAATGCCAATTCTATGATGACAGAGACAGGAAGAGATGAAGACACAGCCCGATTTCTGAATTTTTTCGCCTCCAATCGCTTGTCTTCGCGGACGAAATGGCTGCCCGTGGAAGAAGAGGGGAAACCAGTCTTTCTCTCTCCTCCCTCTCTCTCCTCTTAAGCCTAGTTCGCGTATGCAAGAAGGAGATGAAGAATGCTTGATGGATGACGGCCCGGATGAAGGGGGATCGCTCCAACACCCATGATGAAGATAATTTACTGATTTTGGGCTGAAGGCATGGCTGGAAATCAGTCTCGGTGTGCGCAATTGAAAACCCGCAACCCGAAAAAAAAACCGGTAATAAGAATTTTATGAAGAAAATGATGGTTTTTATGCAAAATGCTTTGCCAAAATGTGTTCCTATGGAGTATGATTGGAAGATAAATTTGGTTTTTGCTGTTTTCTTGCTGTTCATAAAAGGAAAAAAAAATCAGAGAAATACGTATTTTATAGTCGTAAATATTCAAACAATACACGCAAAAGCATAGAAAAATGGGAAAAATGGGATTTTTTGAGCATATAAATGGGGAAAACCGTCGATACACATCAACTAATCTTTCAATTTTGTTGCAAATGAACTAAGGGCCACAGCCCACAAACTGGTTTTCATTTTCAGCAATTTAAAAAATACAAGAAAATGAAGAAAATGGCGGAAAAATGATAAAAAAACCTTCGGAAAATAGGGGAAAAATACATTTGGGGCTACGGAAAATATAGAAAAATAGGATTTATGTTTGTTGATGTATAGCAAGGCTGGGGCATGAAGTTATGCTTCAGTTCAGCCTTGTTTATATGTTTTAGTGCGTGTTTCCTTCCTTTCTCCACATAAAATGATAAGGAAACCCTAAAAGAAATGAATGCAACGATGCACTATCAAAACGGGGAAGGGTAGAGTTGTGGAAAAAATGGTTGAATGCCGCTGAGCATGATGAATAATTTGCTGATTTTATATGCATCGCATCTAGGACGGAATAATAATGATAAAAATTAAAACCTAGTAGCACGAAGATCACTTCGATGCTAGGTGTTGCAGCGACGCACAAAGCGGTTAGAAAGAAAAGCATGAAAGAGATGTTTTGCACTTGCATGCTGCTGGTTTTTTAAAATGTTTGAGCACTAGGCATCCACCTCTTTGCATGATCGTTTAGAGAAAATTAAAAGTATCAGAGTCAGCTCCTGGATACGCATAGCAATTGTTTTTAGTAGGCCCTTGACCCACCGTTGAGAGCGTGAGGTTCCTATGCTGTAGGATAGACGAGGGTTATAGGGGACAGCAAGTGAGGAAATGGTACATTCCTGGATACGACTGTTTGGTACCCCGAGTGCACTTTTGTGCGAAGTGTCCATATGTTGAGCGACGCACCAAGGGGCCAATCCCCGAGGTGTAGGAGAGTCGCAGTGGGGTGGTAGTCTTTGGTTGCTAGGAAGACCTCCTTTTGTTGTGCAACGTGGTTTTTTGCCAATGTGATGGAAAGCTCCCTCTGAGGAGTAGTGGGTGAAAGGACGAGTGGACTGCAAACGACAAACGCGACAAGACTTGGAAGGTAAAATATGTATGTGTCCTCAACGCTCCTGGCCGCGAGGCCGAGGGGGTGTTGAGTGTGAGAGATAGAGGTCCGGCTAGTGCGAGAGCCAGTGCCGGCCCATTTTAGGTCCCATCAGCAGTCCAGTGATCCGGTTGTTTCGCACGTGATGTATCTGGAAACTGGGTCATGTTGTTCCTAATCAGTATGCCCTCCATGATCTCCCGCACCAACTTCTGGAATGGAGCCTTCGGTATCAGGAGGTGAGTGGTCTTCTGGTAGTGGCGGATCTCGCGAAGAGCCACTGTGTCTGGCTTCCATCGACGCTTGCGATGCTAGCGTCGTGGTGGTGGTGGTGGAGCTGGGGGACGTGGCTGCCATATGGAATTTCTAGGGGTATCTCCGGGCCGCTTGCTTGGTGCGTACCATGTCTTCTAGGAGAGAGAACTCAGAACTCAAAAGTGAAATGTGTAAAATGAGGTGAAACTTTAAACTTATAGCCAAACTTTTCAAAAACCCTAAAATTTTAATTAATGAATCCACACTTTGGAAAAATATCACCAATGCTCCGATTCACATGAAATTTTACATGTAGACTCCTCAAGGACACATCAACCACCCAAAACTTTTTTGGCCCCAACAGAAGCCTCTGGGTCACCTGTCCCAGATTCGGGGCCCCAGACGTGAGCCTCCAGACAGGTGACCCAGAGGCTTCTGATGGGGCCAAATTTTTAATATAAATGAGTTTTTCTAATGCCCAGCATGAGGGTGAAGTTTCACCAGATTCCTATTTATAAATTTGACGGTTCAATCTTTTTTTGAAAATGCGTTAACTGCATTATACTGCATTGATAATGTATTGTCAACCTTGTAACTGTAGATTGAATGTACTGATAATGAGTGTGCGCAACTGTAGATTAAATGTATTGTCAACCTCGCAACGCGAAACATTGGAAACTTAAAAATTGACAAAAAATAAATCATGGGTAAAATGGAATATCGCATATCAGATATACTATTGCCAAACCACTAAATATAGTAAGGATATAGTGCATCGACCAATGTACAACCGATCACCGACGTGCACATGGTTGCACATTGAATTTATCCTCAACAAAACTACTTACAAAATTGGAAACTTGAAAATTCACACAATGCGAAACATGGTCAAAATAGAATATCACATATTGGATTTAGCATTACGAAACTATGAAATACACGGTAGATAGTGGATCGCACCAAGTACAACTAGAGCTAGGGAAAATTCAGCTCCATTTTGCAGGCCACTACTATCAAATACTTGAAGGTCTACTGGAAAGATAACCCAAAACTAAGCTCCTTATAATCTACAACCAAACCTGAGCTAAAAACATAGATCCAATTACAAGGTAGCTTCTCAAAGCATATTGTTGACATTAAGATTAAATGCATCCTTGTTATTGCGGATCCTGCGAACAAGAACCACATCTATGGGCTTAATAGTGATACGTCGGGCATGAATGGCTAAAAGTTGACCATCACTCATTAGATCAATCAAGTAGCTTTCAGCTGCTTCTTGGAGAGCAAGCAAGGCTTGGCTTGACCATCGCCCCACATTCCTTGCCTGGTTCCTCGAAAAGAACTTGTGATGATGCCTTGACTGTAGATCTTGCAGTATTTCTCGCACCAACCTGGAGAATGGTGCCTTAGGAATAATCAAGTCGGCATTCTTCTGGAATTTCCTTATCTTGCGTAGCGCAGCTGTGCCTGATCTCCATCTTCGCTTTTTATGTGTTGGAGGGCGTGTATTACGAGCTGGAGCCGTAGTGGGAGGTGGATCAGCTGGAGCATGTGGACCACCATTTCTGGACAATGGCGAACCATCATTATCGACCACACTAGGGCCACCATTGTTGGCCACAGTAGCGCCACCATTATTGGCTGCAGTAGGGCCACCGTTATCGGTCACCAGGGGATCTTTGTCACTCACAGTATGCTCACTAGATTCGGAAGAGTGTTGAGCTCTTGCTCTCGCAGGCGCCTTTTTGATAGGAAGCTTGGAACGTGCCATGGTTGTGATGATGAAGGATAGAAAGATGGAGGGTAGAGTGGAGAGAAATGGGAAAAAATGAAAGGAGAGACGACTTAAATACGAAACTTTCAAACTTATTGTGGTGTAAATGAATTTTAAATTTATCATTTCATTTCATTTCTCCACCCCATCCCTACCTCTCTCTATCTCCTGACACCCCCCTCATGCCCCCCTCTCTCTCTAGGCCAGTGAATGTTCCAATGTTTGGAATTTTCATATCTTTGTCTTAGGATTTCAAAATCGACTTTTCATAATTAAAAAACAAAGTTCGAAATCAACTTTGAAAAACATAGTGACAAACCTTTGAAATTTTAAAGAAAATTTATAAGACATCTCATGTTAGAGATATGAGTATTGATGTGTCATATGCTTGGGACTTGTGCTCTCTTGTGGACTCTAAATGCATCAAAATTATTATCTTTATCTAGGTCTCCATTTTTTGCCATCTCTCTCTTGGGTTGCCAACCATTCTACGTGCCGTTGTCTAGCTGTGCTGTTTTCATATCTTGATTTTCTCACTTCATATATTTCCCTACTTATAGATTCTGCTTGAGATGTTTTGGACTTCTTTTCTTTTTCCTCGTATCGTATCTCTAGTTTCCTATACCACCATTGGAATAATTGCCTCATAGAATTGGAATCATTGATGCCACCTCCATGATCAGTTGCCTTTTGAAAAGCACAGCGAGCTTGCCAGTGAGATCTTTCCATGCCTTGAGTTGACCATATTGCCAAACTTCCTTGATCTGCAAAGTATGGACCATGTGCTTCAAGTATATGTTGCACAAGAAAAGAGATTAGAAACACAAAGTAATTCAAAATGGTGATTTTTTTTTGCAATGGTGATAATACTGACCATGTAGTGTGTTATGCTATTTGTAGTCCATGCCTCCACCATGGACTTATGAAATTTAGCAGCTGTCTCTTTAAATGCATTGGCATCACCATCCATAAACCTCAACTTCTGTAAGAGAGCTACTAATCTATCTAGGTGTATCCACACTTCTGCCTTTGCAATCCTTGTTCGTCCCCCATTGCTCCAATCTGAAACAGCAAGGTGCAACTTTTTCCATGCTTCGTACTTCTCTGGTTGTTTTACTAGTATATTGCCTTCCTCATCTCGAGGTGGAGATAAAAACTTCCTAGCCTTGGGTCCGCCAAAGCATAGTTTACAAGGAACATTTCCACTCTTCCCCGATTTTTTCTCGTCCTTTTTTATTTCTACTTGGCCTCCGTGCAATCCAACTTCAGAGAGGACTTGTTCTACCTTCTTGCATGTAGCATCAGATTCTGACACGAGCTGCATCTTGTATGCAAAGCATATATATTCATATACTAGCTTCTCAATTATTCTAACCAAACAATGCAATGTGCAAAAGTGAACCCTTGTTAGTGGTATTTCCAAAATAGGGCGCCAGTTTGGATCCACTGGAATTAGCATTCCATTTCTCATGACTTTCTGATCACGTGTCGGAGCACCCTGTTGTCTTGCCTTGGCAAGCCATTCTTTCTTTCCATCTTTCCCTTTCTTCCTAGTTTGCATGCAGTATATGCACGGAAATTTTGCATTTGCTGCATTTGATAAACCAAACATACACTTCAATGTTTTTAAATCACATGCAAGATGCCATTCAACTTGATAGTCCCCAAACCCCTCAACGTGTAAAACTACTCCATTATTTTGCTGTTGAATAACACTAGGTATATTAGTGAGGTTAAAAAAACTTTAAGTACTTCATGGTCCTCCTTTGGTACTTCAAATGCTGCAAGCCGCCATATTTCATTCTCCGATTGTACACTGAAGTATAAAGGATGTTTTTCATCGATGTTGGGATCCAATGCTTGATTCATAAGTGTTATACTCACACGCTCAAGTTTTTGCCCCTTGATAATCTCACTTTCATCAAGTTTGAGGACAAACTTAAGCTTGCCTCTACATTCTTCCATAGACATATTGTAGAACTTGACCATAGCAATCTGAACCCTACATATATCCAATACAAAGTTGTTGGATGCATTCAATACAAAGGAAACTTCTTTGGAACCATACTTCAATATGTGTGTGTGTTCCACATGCGTAGGGTCACCAATTAGTTCTAAAACTTTCTCATTTAGTTGTTTTCGAGCCTTCTTCACGTGAAATGGTTTTGGCAGAGGCATTACTCGCTTAGTATTGAAGACTTGCTTAAAACCTGTATCCAATTGTTGATAGAGCATACTATATGACTCAGAACTCATTCCCACCTTGTCACATAATCCCTGAGCATCTGTAGCATTAAACAAGTTGCTCACATCCCTAAGATGTTCACTAGCAACACCATCCACAATGTCCCTGAATTTACGATTTTCCAATGCATTTTTGACCATATCCTTGCTAAGGACTTTGGCAATAGTATCATTCTCTGCATGAGGAAACATATTTGTCATTGTAGTAGATTGAGCATATATCTGTCTATGATATTGTCCACTTCCTTTGGCTAATTGGTGAATTGGTTTAACGAATCGGATGCGCCGATGTGCCTCTTTGGTTTTTAAAGTGGGCCCAATCTCCAAAGTTTTTGTGAGCTTCCTCTCTATGTTTCGATTCTCCTTCTCCAAGTCATTGACTTTAGACTGTAACTCCATATTCTGCACGTGTGTAGCATGCATAGCATCTTCAATGACAGACATTGCTTGTTGTAGGTTCTGGTTCTCTCTATCCTTCTCAGCCAATAATCTATCCTTTTCCATCAAAGACTGCATATTCCCTTGTAATCTTGTCTGCATATTTGTCAAGGTTTGATGAGCCCCTGCTAATCCTTGTGTGACAAGTCTGCATGTGTATCCATACAATCCTTCATTGCCTTCACAAGCAAACTTTACAAATGATGTAAGCCCTTCAAATTGTGGTGGCCTTCGAGTGAGTGGATTGGGTGGATAAATGCACCCATCAACCCAAAGGTCCACATTTTTTTTCCCTGCATTTCTTTCTTGTTGCATCCTGCATCTTATTGCATCATCTCTTTCCACAGTTCTTTTGAACATTGGTGCATATTCATCCTCCAATTGAAAGTGAATATCTCTCTTTCTCTTGGTACATCCTGCACCTGCATTCTGCAAAAAAAAAGTATGCAAATGTTAACTTGGATTAACATTCAAATCGCAGAACTACACCCCTTTGATTCACTGTATCTGTGTTTTTTTTAAAAACCCAGTTGGTTCTTATCTCTTTCTTTTGCTTTCAGTCTTGATAGACCCTAATCAACCCCTAATCAGCCTGTAATCTTGGCTTTTAATCTACCTCTAATTAGCATCAAATCTTATCTTTTGTTCTATCCAAAATATTCTCTCTCTCTCTCTCTCTCTCTCTCTCTCTACAAAAATTCATCAAGGAAACCCTAAACACATTCATACCGAAGCTTGGCTAGTGGAAAACAATAACATCATCTTATCTTCTGCCCTAATTTACTATCTGTCACTCTATCACTTATTTTCTTTGTTCATCTCACACAGTCCTCTCTGTCCCCCCCTTCTCCCCTCCTCTCTCTCTCTCTCTCTCTCTCTCCCCCCCTCTCTCTCTCTCTATGAATTGATGCTTAAGGACTGAACAACAACTGTGAAGAATAATAACATCACAAAGATTAAAAAAATAAAGATACCTCCATTATCACTAGATTGCTTGTAGTATAGACTGTTGAAGACGAAGATTTCTTACTGCATATTTCTGAAGAGGAAGATGGCTTGTAGCAGGGTAGAGTGTGTTGTAGATAGAGATTATTTGATTTCAACAAATGGTATCAAAACTACTCCTCAATGCTGCTTCAGAAGAACTCGTATGCAAGAAACCATATTCTGGAGGGAAAGAGAAGAATGCACAAAATTTGGGACAAAACTAGAGCTTTCTGAGGGAATGAAAAAATGCCCAGAAATAGATATATACTTGTCCAAAAAAGATGAAAATTTACAAGGAAACTCTCGAGTCAAAAAGGTGTCTTTGGGTAAAAAATAATCTTAAAATATGATGTGTACGTCATTTTATATCGTTTTTTAACTTCCGCCCTTTTAAGAAGCGAGAATGAGAATGATTCTAATATATTTTAATGTTGAAAAGTCATGAGGGCATTAAAGAGTCATGTATCAATGATTGGCTGCGTTTTTAGAAAAAATAGAATTGTATTTTTTTAGTTATGAGGATTTTGAGAAAAAGTGACCTTATCCTGCAGTTTGGGAATAAAATAATAGGTGAAATCTATTGAAAACACAAAAACGAGATTTGCTTGATTGTAGAAGATCTATTTTTATAATATTATTTTGGAATCTCTTTTTAGAGAGAGAGAGGTGAGAGAAACCCCTTAAGGGGCAAAAAAGAGAGTCCATATTTCTCCTAATGCTTATAAGGAGGCTATGTGCAATGGTGATAGTCACTCTTGGGAGAGGGCCATGTAGTCTGACTATGATTAAATATAGAAAAATCATACATGGGATTTGATTCCTTTGGCCAATGGGAAACATGCATTGCCATGCAAGTGGATGTGAAAGATGAAGAGTATCCTTGGTTAGCCTAAGCCAATATATAAGGCCATATTGGCTGTTAAAGGTTTTAACCAAGAGAAGGAAGTTGACTTTGATGAGATATTCTCTCCTATGGTCAAGATGACTACGCTATGCTTTGTATTGGCCTTTGTCGTGCAAATGAATCTGTACTTGTACCAATTGGATATGAAAATGACCTTTCTTCATGAAGACTTACATGGGAGTGTCTATATGCAATATCCTAAGGGCTTTGAGGAAAAGGGTAGGGAACACCTGGTGTGCAAGTTGAGGAAGAGTCTTTATGGACTTAAGTAGGTACCTAGGGAATGGTATCATAAGTTTAATGCCTTTATGCATTCACAAGGTTACTCTTATAATGATATGGATTTGTGCATTTACATGAAGAAGTGCCATGATGGTAACCTTATTGTTATAGTGCTATATGTTGATGGCATATTAATTGTTACTAAGAGATATATGACAAGAACCTAAAATGGTAGGGCAAGATAAAGGTAGCAAGCTTCCGTTCATGGAGGAAGAGCAAGCTAAGTTTGGCTTGACAGTAGAAACGAGGGGCTATAGCCAGTTCACATTTAACATAAAAGAGCCACCCATAAAACAACTTGTGGACCAATGCAGCCTACATAAGTACGTAGAAAAGGTTGGGCAAGCGGTCAACTATGAAAAATGCGCAGAGTTTCTGAGGAGCTTCAATGCCGAAAGGAACTGTGGTGGCATGGTGACAATCAGGAAAGGGAAAGAAGCCCACCAAGTAGAGGTGGAATTGAGTCCTGAGGTGCTGGAGAAGGCCCTATGCTTAACTAGCAGGACCAAGCGATGCCCAAAAAGGGACATATACATCATTCTAGGGATGAACAAGGCTGCCGTATGCACAGCGGATCGGGTAAGTTTAGCAAATATTCCAAATCCTGAGATCAAGCTGTAGGGAAAGATGGTCCATACTCTCTTCTCCTGTCAAAGGTACAATGCCCTTATGAACAGAATCGAGGTGCCATTGTTGGAGAGCATCACAACAGGATCCCCAAATGAAATAGATTGGAATGCCTTTGTGCGCAAAACTATTGAAAGCTCAACAAAAGCTTTGACCACTGGTAGAATGGTAGCAGGAGGAGAATCCCCGACCTCCACACCAAGATCAGTTCGAAAGAAGTCCTCCTCCAAAGCATCCACCATCAGGTTCTAACAGCCATCATCCGGGAGACCTTGAAGGACACAGAGGAAGGTGGAGAGAGAGTAGGGGAAACCCCTGACCAACTACCTCACCATGAACAAGCACACTCAAGTGAAAGGACTATAAGTGATAAGGAAGAGCAGGAGATGCAGTCCCCAGCCAAGGAGAGCCGAAGGCACATACAAAGGGAATCTCATCAGAGTTGAAGAAGGAGACAAAAGAAAATATGACAAGGGAGGAATGGGCCGAATTGAGGAAGACCCAAAAAGAGTCCAAGAGGGCCGAAGATGAGAGAAAGAGAAGAGTCGAGAGAGAGGCAGAAGAGCTGAAAAGAAAGGAAGATAAAGACATGGTGGAGGCCATGCACAAGTCTGTAGAGGAGGCCTACAATTCCAGAGGAATGGCCACCTTGAGCCCACAGCATGAAGGCAAACCAAGTGGTAGTGCTGAAGTAGCCCCAGTCATCGCGGGAAAGAGCAAGGCCCCATTGCACCCCCTCCCTTTGACTCTCATGCCTCAAACCGTCACCGCCACCTCCACCTTGCAGGAGCTAGCGTCTGCCATGGACACCACTTAGCTCATGTCCATGATGCAATTCCTGGTCACAAAAGTATGAGAGATGGCGCCAAGGACAGGAGCCAAAAGGTTGCCTGGCGGACGCTAAGTATTGGTAGGACCCAAAGTGGCAAAAGTTGGAAGTGTCCACCACAGCACTGCCAACAATGCCCCTGGCTGCGAACTATGACGTCTATGTGGCTGAACTCCTAGCCCAACTAGAGAGGGCCAAGGAAGAGAAGAAGGCCATTGCTGTGGAGCTAGAGGCTGAAAGAGAGGTTGCGGCAGCCCTATGACTAGAGATGACACAGCAAGCCTCTGAGCATTAGAAAGAAATTCGGAGCTTGAAGGAGCAACTCAGTGCCCAAGAAAAGAAGGCTCAAGAAAATGAAGATCACATGAGGCAAAGACTAGAGGATGAAGCCCAAGACTTGGTGGTGGAGCAGCGACGCCAAAGTGGTTCATCCAGCAATATGCTGAGCTCCAACAGCAAATGGCACAGGTGGAAGCTATGCATGCAGAGCTACAGGGAAGCCTGCAAGAAAGAGACCTAGCACCAAAAGAACAACACCACGAACAGGAGGATGCCCTAGTATTCCAACTGTGGATAGCAATGGAAGAGCAAGGAAGGCTAGAGAGCGAAATAGAAGCCATGTCCGAAATGAGGGACGAGGCCATGGACAAAGCCATAGGAAGCCTACAAGATGACCTGAAGAACGCCCGGGAGGAGGTGGAGGCACTAATGGCCATGGCCGTGACCGAAAGGAAGCTGCACCGGGCATAGCTTGAAAGTTGCATGGAAATTACTGCAAAACAGATCGCAGAAGCCTACAAACAGTACTCTATGGCTGAGCAAGGCAGGAGGATGGCTAAGGAGCAATTGAATCACCGAGATAAGGAGAAGACCCAGATGATGGAAATCTAGAGTGAGCAGCAACATTGGTAATGATGCTGTCTCAGGAGATGGAGAGGGATAAGGAAGACATGGAAGAAAAGGCACAGCAGTGGGAGGAACACAACCTTGAAAGAGTATGGGGATTGACAGAGTGCATGGTAGTATCAGAATGTGAGAGGGTGTTCGCAGAGTTCAAAGCTAAGGTCGCTAAAGCGTGCTCCAACACGTAGAGGGGCAAGCCTTTTTTAGCACTGTGCTTCATGTCACGCAAGTTGAAGGCGAGGACTTGGTGGAGAGAATGAGGAGAAAGCTGGAACTGACAACCAGAGCTTTAAGATATGGCATGCAAGAGCACACGCTTCCAATTGGCACGGGCATAACCAGAGCTTTAAGATATGGCATGCAAGGGCACACACTTCCAACCGGCACGTGCATAACCAAGGAGCAACAATGTAGCTACTTGCGACAAGCTGGCCTCTCCACCGATGAGCTCAGGGAACTTGGATTTGAGGAACAAGAGCAGCCCCACCCACCCCCAATCCAACTCCCTGTGGAACAAACGAAGAAGAACTGCAAATCCGGGAGGCCAGTCTGCCCTTACTTAATCTACCCCCAGAAGAGCCAGAGGGCAGCTAGGTTTCTGAGCACATTATTGCTGCAAGAAGAAGAAGATGGGAATGTGTGGAGCAAGCCCAGTAGAGGACACAGGCGCAACCACAACAGCTTCTTGACGAGCCCATGCCGCCATGTGAGTATCACTACCCTGTTAACTAGCCGCCGCAAGAGCTGACTATCTGGCAACAACAAGAGCTCCAATCTCGACCCTTCAAGTTCTCCTTCCTCTTCCCACAGGGCCTTAAATCGAGTCTTACCCCTGGAAGTAGTGGAAGGAATCATTCGTTTGGGTGATACCCTAGCGAACCGATAGGTCGAGAAGCGGAGCATCATTATCACCCAATGGAGGTGGGAGCCCACGGACTACTGATAGGACAAGGTCTATCAAGTTCCCAAAACCATCCAAGGCTACGAGGCGTAGCCAAAGTGGCAGAAGAGGATTTGGGACACCAATTTTGATGCATGGATGGCTTCCTGCGGCACGATATAAGAAGAACAGAATGATCCCGCCTACATGCCCTACCCTCACAGGCACGAAGTGGATTTCGATAGGGGGTGCATGGCATGTATGACTTTCCAAAGATCTACAATGTCAATGAAACAACTCCTGGGGAACACATGACCTTTAGAGTAGGAGACTTGCGCCCTTCTATTAACCGTTTCCTCGAGGTTTTCTCTTCTTGCCCAGACCCAGCCTTCATAACCACTTGTAATTACCTGAGGATCATTAGGTTTCTGCTTAAACAAAGCCAGTAGAGCTGAGGAAGCCCACCTCCCCCCACTCTTTTTTTACATTAACCTAGGAATAGATAGCAGTGCTATGGCTAGGCTCATGATGAGGGCAACTCTACTTCCCTTGTTTTGCATGAGGATCCTTGAAGACATGAATGGTAGCCACTTTACGAGGTGCAGCCACCCTTTTTTTGTCAACCACACCTCTCAATGCGAGGGATAACATCAAGGAATACGTGCAAAGCCGCACCTTTTTGACTAAATCCCTAAGTCCACCTCGCGACTCGTCCGAGTAAGATCAGGGTACAATCGAAGAGCACCCCTGTGGCAAACAAAAAAGGAAAAGCTATCACATGTCGCCACCACAAGTTGCACATCCACCACAGCCATTGCACCTAGGGATCTTCAAGTTAGGCGCGCCCGGTGGCCTTGATCGACCGGCTCCGTTTCCTAACCCCCTAGCCTCATTTTGATCCCCCACTTCCTTGTTAAGGCACATCAAGGGCAGGACACACCCAAGGAGGTAACACTCGTTTGTGGTTAGACCTGTCACCCTAAGCTCCATCCCACTAGTACGCGCATAATGCACCACACGACAGTGGGACAGACCCACAGGTAATGCACCTTTCTTTTCTTTCCAGGTACAACGAAGACCCCACTACCAGCTTTAGAGACCCCATCATCCATGCAATGCTCTCCCCATCATATGCCATGTGCCATTAGATAATGCACAACCAACCAAGGGGCGAACGCAATTTCCACGATCAGAAAGTGAATGAAGAATCTCATTTGGAACAACGTAGGTAAACTCAGCCATGGAGAGTTAAATGACGGATCCATCTAACACCATTTTGGATTTCAAAGATGGACCCACTCCTCAACATCCCTCCAATACCAAGGCCCTATCCAACCCAAGGGCCTCTCAGTTCCAAAAATCCCTCCAATACCAAGACCCCTACCCATCCTAAGGGCCTTTCAGTTCCATAAATCCCTCTAACATGTCCAGAAATCCCTCCAACACACCCCCACTATGGTATATCCACAACCTCAAGAAACCCTAGTATCCTAGCACCACTGTTCCCCTCACCACCAGAGTGCCATGGGATTGGCACTTGTCTAGGAGGGGGGTAATGTTAACCCTCAGACGAACAAGGTGGAAAATCGGGAAAATCTAAAGCAAAAAATAAGGTCAAGGCAAAAGTGAAACGGGAGACAAAGGTGCGCTAGGAGAAATATGGAAACACAAGAAGTGCAGAAAAGTCCTGTATCAAGGAGAAAGGCGCACAAGAAAAAGCGCAAGTCAATGCTTTTGTAAAAGAACGCAAGGCGCACCACGATTTATTTTAAGAGTGTCCGCCGTGCGAATTGTAAAGGTAGATGGACGGTAGGGAGGAAGCTAGAAAGATAGGAGGAAAATGGAAAAAAGGGCCTAGGCTATGGCCAGCCATGTAAAAAGGGGATGACCGCCCAAATGGGATTTAAGGCTTTGTATATAAAGTTCAAAAGATGAATGAGAGCTCATTCTTATGTGTGGCCAAAAGTAGCTCTCCTCTTCTTTTTCTTCATCTAGTTCTTTCTTGCTTGAGATTGTGCTTGAGAGAGGGAGTGTGAGAGTGTGAGGGAGTGAGTGTGTGAGGGTGAGGGACCGTGGTGGAGAAACTCTCCATCTTCTCCTCTCTTCTTCGCTTCTCTTCTCTTCAATTGTCTTGCTTGCGGCAATGGAGATTGGATCGTGGAATTACCGGAGTGCTCAGGGAGAGAAGGCAACTCGATTGGGCATGGAGGTAAGCTCACTACATGGATAGTGCGTCAGTTATGTGAGAGATAACCATTAGTGCTCGGCTCGGAATGCTTGAAACAATAAGCGGTCCGTGGGTCTTGGCAGTTGATCGCCTCTACATTTTCTGTACTGGCCTACCATGGATTATTGTCCTAGTTAGCATGTCGTACTCATTGACCATGCCTTGGACCGCGGCCGAGAATTCACCCAGGTCCAGCTGGTTGTCTCCCTAGTCTGTGTTTGCTCCTGACATTATTTTTGCTTCCCGCTCCACGAGATTGTCGATTAGTCCTAGCAGCTTTGGTAGCGCTTTGCCCTCTATCTTGCTATCCTTTTGGTCCCATTGTCATTTTCAAAGGTCCTATTGATGGGGCTCCAAAGCATCCGACTATGTTATAAGGTCCCCTCCTATTGGTGTGTTCCTTGAGTTATTAAGTCGGACTGCATTCCTTATTATTGAAAATAGCCCTCAACTTATGTACACTCAATGTTGGGTGTTTCGTTGTGCACGGTGCAAAATCAGGCTTTCTATCCTTTTCCAATGCACTTTTGTGAAATAAATCACTGTGTGGGGTGCATTTGTGACATGATTATGCAGTTCTAGCTATCCCCCTTTTGTGTCTACGACCTAACATGGCTCTACGTGCCATCTCTGGTCACTCCTGAGGGTAGTACGGGGTCTATGTTGCTCCCTCTAGGCTCTATCAAGGCTGGGTTACAGTCTAGAGGTCAATCCTTGGGCTTCAAGCCTAGTTGGCTATACGACCAGGCTCCTAGAGTCTACCCCTAAGTGGCATAGTCACGGTTTTCTCTAGTTCTTGGCTTTGGCGAGCCAGGGTGGGTTTCTTGAGGTGTTCGGGAATGTGTCCCAATAGGTCTTGCCTTGGGGGTGGTCCTACTCCTAGTTCTTCTATCTTCTGCCCAACTGGTCTGATCCCTAGAATCGGACCTGATCCTAGGTGGTCTGACTCTCAGAGTCGAACGGTCCAACTGGTCTATTTTGACCTTGGAAGGTGGTCCGACTGTTCGTGTGGTCCCATTGCAATTTTTAGTTCGATCGTGCTATGCGGTCTTACTGATGGGCTGTCCAATTGCCAAGAAGTGTCCGATTCAGGGAGTCTGATTTTGGAAATCAAATGTTCGATTATGGGGTATGTCCAATCGAACAATGCTATTGGTTTGATTCTAAGGTTCGACTGTCACAATTAGATGGTTCGAGTGTCCGATCGGGAGGGTTA
Source organism: Lygodium microphyllum (assembly GCF_053477565.2). NCBI lineage: Eukaryota > Viridiplantae > Streptophyta > Polypodiopsida > Schizaeales > Lygodiaceae > Lygodium > Lygodium microphyllum. The sequence continues at coordinate 4,671,655 of NC_141137.1, read as the reverse complement.
TGTGTCTGATTGAAGTTGGTCCAATCCGCTGATCGAACGGTCCGAGTCCGAGTGGTCCAATTCTGGGGATCGGATAGGTTCGGGTTCGATTGTCACAATCAAACAAGGTGTCCGATCGGACAAGGTGGGCTTGTTCGAGTGTTCGATTCTGGGAATCAGATGGTTTGCTTGGTTCGATTCTAGGAATCAGACCAGGACATGGTGGTCCAACTGCAAACCCAACTGCGCAACGCGATGATTTTTGGTCGATTTCTCCTAGTGCTCGTTACGGCCCCCTATCATACCTTCTAGATCATATCAATGATATATAAACAATATTCTTACGTACCTGGATCAGCTAATGACACCAAAATCGAAGCGTGTGATCTCCTATGTGATCAGCATGTCTCTCTCTCTCTCTCTCTCTCTCTCTCTCTCTCCCTCAAGCTCTTCTTAATCTCTCAAATGCAAAATGAGGTATCCCTTGCCACTCCTAGTCTCTTATTGCCCTACCCAAGTCTGCATTCACCCTAATCTCGCTCCTCTCACTAACATTTAACCCCATATTTCATTTTTTGCCCTTATTTTCCATGTTTCAACCTATTATACAATAGCATAACTTTACTATGTGCTCACACTGTTTTAATCATATCCTACCTAAATGCAACCAGAAATCATAAGACAATACTCCTACTTCTTCAGTCTACTCATCTACACATCAAAAACCCAAAATACTTACTTGCATCGACGATCAAAATGCCTAAATCTCCTATCTACCTCAAGCACCGATTCGGGGAAAACCCTACTTCAATGCTCGATTCAAAGCGCTCAAGGCTTGAATCTGTTGGTCCCGACAATAGAACCAAAATGTAGAGGCAATCAATCGCCAAGACCCATGGACCACTTATTGTTTCAAGTGTTCCAAGCCGAGCACTAATGGCTACCTCTCACATAGCCAACATGTTTTCCATCTCTACGGGTGTAGTAACCTTACCTCCATGTCTGATCAAGTTGCCTTCTTCCCGAGCACTCCAGTAGCTCCATGATCCAAGTGCAAGCTTCAAGCGAGCTCCATCCTCAAGCTCCACACTCCAAGCTCCATTGCTACAAGAAAGAGAAGAGAAGAGAAGAGAAGAGAAGAGAAGAGAAGAGAAGAGAAGAAGAGAGGAGAAGATGGAGAGCTTCTCCACCACAGTCCCTCACCCTCACACACTCACTCCCTCACGCTCTCACACTCCCTCTCTCAAGCACAAGCTCAAGCAAGCAAGAAGAAGAAGAAGAAGAGGAGAGCTACTTTTGGCCACACATAAGAATGAGCTCTCATTCACCTTTTGAACTTTATATACAAAGCTCTAAATCCCATTTGGGATGTCATCCCCTTTTTATATGGCTGGCCATAGCCTAGGCCTTTTTTTCCATTGTCCTCCTATCTTCCTAGCTTCCTTCCTACCATCCATCTACCTTTACAATTTGCACGGGTGAGAGCCCCGATCGGCACTCTTAAAAAAATTGTGGTGCGCCTTTCATTCTTTACAAAAGCATTGACTTGCGTTTTTTCTTGTGCACCTTTCTCCTTGATCCATGAATTTTCTGCACTTCTTATGTTTCCATATTTCTCCTGGCGCACCTTTGTTTCCCGTTTCACTTTTGCCTTAACCTCATCTTCTGCTTTAGACTTTCTTGATTTTCCACCTTGTTTGTCTGAGGGTTAACAACTTGGTATGTGCATTATGTGTAATCACTCTAAAGGACTCACGAAAGGAGTACATTCATATAGTCCTTAAGCGGTTCCATATGCAAGGTGGTAACCCTATCAATTGCCCATTACCTTCTCATTTGAAGGTCAGTTAGGCATATTATCCCCAATCAGGTGATGAGAAGGCTGAGATAGCTAAGATCCTGTATGCATCCATGGTGGGCAATTTGATGTATCCCATGATAGTCACTCAACCTGATATAGCATTTGTAGTGGTAGTTGTGGCTTCTTATATGGCGACACCTAGCAGACAACATTGGGACATTGTAAAGGGTATCATGAGATACCTTAAGGGTAGTGCAGATATGTGCATTTGTTATGCTGTCCATATACTAGAGTTATGGGCTACATAAACTTTGATTATGGAAGACATGGGGATAGTAGAAACTCTACCTCTGGCTATGTCTTCACCTTTACTAGAGGTGGTGTTTCTTAGATGTCCAAGGTGCAGAAATGCATAGCCTTGTTGTCAACTACCAAGACTAAATACATTGCAATCATTGAGGCTTGCAAGGAGGCCCTATGGTTACATCACCTTGGTATGACTTTGTCTCATGCATTGCATTCAAACTCTATGATTGCTATTCAGTTAGCACGTAATATAGTCTTTCTTGCAAAGAACAAGCATATTGAGATACATTATCACTTCTTTAGGAGGACAAGCAAATAGAGCTTGTCAAGATCACGACGACTAATGAGAATCCTACAGATCTACTCACTAAAAGTCTCTTAGTGGAACATTATGCGTTCCTTAGGAAGATAATGGGTGTAGGATGAGATAAGGTCTATTTCTCATCCTATTGTACTTATATGTACACATTGTCCTTTGTCACTTTTTTCTTATTTTTTTCACACTTCAACACATTTGCCTTTAAGTGGGAGGTTGTTGAGGGATTAAATGCCACTTGTGCCTAGCCGCTTACATTTATTTATACTTATTGTCCGCACACATATACACTACATGTAGTGACTACTAATCACTCTTACTTTATTCTTTCTTCTTTACATGACAATAAAATAAGGAAAGGCATGTCACACATTGTGATTATTGGAGTTCCTGCATATCATCTTGCTCTTTCTTGCTTGAACCTCCATAGCTCTTGCTTATTTCTTGCTTGCACTTCTACCTCCACTCTTATTCCACCTTTTAACTATATGATGTAGACCTTGACATTCCATTACGAGATCTCACCTCGTAGTTTAGTGAAACCCTACACACAGTAGTAGGCATAGCCTTTCCACACTAGCAAACTATGTGATGTAGACCTCAACATACCATTCATTACAAGATCTTAGCAATTCAATGACACTTTACACGTAGCAACAAACATAGCCTTTCCATACTCATGGTCTACACAAAGAGAAGCTTTTAGGTTGATGCCTCAAAATAGCTAGTATGATGACGAGTGTTGGGATGCTATATCTTGCCTACAAAGAGAGATAGCCTTTAGATCCATCACCCAAAGGTAGGCACAACTACTCATTTAATGCTTCATATAGTAGAAAAAGAGAGCAATTTTGATCTCATTAGAGTGGAATCTATACCAATTATTATTGATTCAAGACTCTAGAGAGGCATGGAGGCTTTTGAGAGAGCATTGCCTAGCCACACCCATTGTGTATTCTGATACATGGGAGCAATATGCAGCTAGTCTCTACATAGTGACAAGTTAACCTTCTCTCTCATATTCATTAGAGCCCCACCTTTAATAGGCAACATGACGGAAAAATTGTTCTTGCTTTTATCAGTCAGTTTGATGATTATTTTCATGAAGAGCAGTATGCCAAAAAAGATAAACTCAAATGTGTCACTAACCATTTAGTGGATAGAGCATCGCTTTGGTGGACTGTTGTCCATAAGAGTATTGATTGTCCTACTACTTAGGAGTCCTTTCAAAAGAAATTTTTGCATAATTTTCTTCCACCTCAATTCCATGAAAAAGCAATCAAACAGTGGGATCTTCTGCAACAAAGAGATCGTGAATCCATACCACAATACATTAAGCATTTTTGGAGTGCCTTATTGCAACTTCTAATGCTTGAAGATGTTCATGAGGCCATCCATAAGCGTAAGTATATGTCTGGTTCGCTTAGTCATTTCTATGCAAAGGTGAACATATTCAAGCCAACGACTTTGGAAGATGCAATTTCTCTAGACCATTATGTTGAAGATAAAATTCGTGGATGAGAAAAGTGACCCAAGAATAGATATCCGATCCCTAGGATAGATGACCTCATGAATAAACTACAAGGAGCCACTATTTTTAGCAAGATAGATCTTAAATCTGGATATCATCAAGTACGATTGGATACACCTGGCATTTTCAAAACTGCATTTAGAACTCAATTTGGTCATTATGAATTCCTTGTTATGCCTTTTGGTTTGACTAATGCACCAACTACATTCAGTTGTATGATGAATCGCATATTTTTGAAGTATCAACATTGTGTAATTGTTTTCTTTGATGATATATTGATTTTTAATAAGAATGAGAATGAGCATTATGAACATCTATCTATGGTTTTTAAATTATTGAAAGAGAATCAATTATATGCTAACCCTGAAAAGAGTGAATTTTTCCAAACCCACATTGAACACTTAGGATATATTGTTTCTTCTGATGGTATTTAAGTTGATCCTAAAAAGATAGAAGAAATTTTGAATTGGACGATCCCAAGAAATGTGCATGAGTTACGTCCTTTCTTAGGTCTTGCTAGCTTTTACAGAAAATTTGTGAGAAATTTTTCATTGCTTGCATTACCTTTGACAAAATTGTTAAAGAAAGGTGTTGTATATCATTGGTCTGATAACCAACAAAAGTCTTTTGATTTACTAAAACATGTTTTAACACATGCACCTATTTTGCAACTACCTGATTTTAATCGACCATTCTTTCTAGTAGTCACTGATGCTAGCGGATCAAGAATAGAAGCTGCCCTTATGCAAGATTCACATCCCATAGCCTATTCTAGTTGCAAACTTAAACCCTCTGAGCTGAAGTATTCTACCTATAATAAGGAATTGTTAGCTATAGTACATGCCTTACATCAATGGAAACACTATCTAATGGGATCCGAATTTATGATCAAAACTGACCAACAAAGTATCAGACATCTCCTTAGTCAACCACAAATTTCTGACCGTCATATCAAATGGGCTGCTTTTTTTCAAAGTTTCCATCCACTTATCCAATATCAACCCGAAAAAGAGAATTTTGTTGCCGATGCCTTAAGTAGAAAACCAAGTATCCATAATATTTTCGTTATATCTTTTGATTCCCTTATCTCCATGAAATATACCTATGACCAAGACCCCCGTTTTCAAGCTGATTGGAGTAAATTAGTTGCTAATAATTGGATTCCAATTGATTCTTTATCTTATTCTGATAGATTTATGTTTTATGAGAAAAGATTGTGTATCACTGTATCATTTAGATCATTTGTGTTGCACGAAATTCATTGTCCCCCATATCAAGGCCATAGAGGTATTATTTCTACTTTACGTACATTGGTTGAAGATTTTTACTTGCCACAAATGGAATCTGATGTTTTCAACTTTGTATCTGAGTGTTTAATTTTTCAAAGAGTCAAGCGACACCATGGTAAGCAATATGGTTTGTTAATACCTTTACCAATTCTTGAACAACCATGGGAACATATTTCAATGGATTTTATAGCTGGTTTACCTAATACCCAAGCTAATCATGATATGATTTGGACTATAGTAGATCGATTTAGCAAAAATCTATATTTTATTCCATGCAAGAAAACTTGAACTGCATCTCAAGCTGCACAATTGTTTTTTTAAACAGTTTTCACTAACCATGGTTTGCCAAAAGTTATTATTTCTAATCGTGATTCTAGATTCTATAACAATTTTTGGACTACTTTGTTTGCTAATTTAGGCACAAAGATTGATTTGTCATTGCATTCATCCTGAAACCAATGGGCAAAGAGAAGCTACTAATAGTACAATTCTAGATCTTTTGCGTCCATACACAATTTCAAAACCACAAACATGGGATACACATTTGCATTTACTTCAATTTGCATACAATAATACACTACACATAGCTACACATAAAGCACCTTTTGAAATCATTTATGGACATAGATTGCCTATACCTGTTACGTCATTGTCAAACAAAGTTAAAGCTGTTGATGATATTACCAATACCCATGCTACTAATTTTGCTGAAGTTAAGGATATGATTGCGAAAGCCCAGCAATCATACACTAGACAAGTTAACAAGAAAAGAAAAGCCACGAGTTTCAAAGTTGATGATCATGTTGGGTTACGCATTGAAAATAGAAGATTGCAAAGTATGCATTGAAAATACAAGATTGCAAAGTGTTGAGAAACACCTTGTTGTTAAGTTAGCCCCTAGATTTTATGGACCTTTCAAAATAATTCACAATATCAATGACAATGCATTTAAATTAGAACTACCACCACATAGAAAAATACATAATACTTTTCATATAAGTTTACTACGACCTTTTAGAGGCCAATTACCCGTACACCCTATCTATGAAAACCCTCCTTTGTTAGAAGAAGAAACTGAAATCCTTGAACCTGAAACTATTCTAGATACTAGCTTTATGACCACTAGAACTGGCCGTAGATATTCTAGATATTTGGTTAAGTTCAAAAATTATCCGGTTGAAGAGGCCCAATGGATGCATGCCCAAGACCTAAGTGCTTAACCCTCACTACTCGCTTCACGTTGAGCTAATAACAATTGAGGACAATTGCTATGCCGCCACACCCCGAGGGGGAGGGGGAGGGGGAGGGGAGATATGATGCCAGGAGGCATATTCCATGGTGGATTTTGTGAGTTTAATTTATTTTCCATAGTGGATTCTGTGAGGTTTTGTGATAGATTCTATAAAACTATATTTATTTGCTGGGGCTCGCACACAAGGTGGATTCCTTGTGCAAGAACTTGATAGGGACGCCTGTCCTTTTCGGGTGTCAGATTAATTTAATGTGCACATGGGTGATTCCATGGCAAGTGATTCCGCAAAATACATATTTAACTTAATGGACATTTATGAGTTTAGAGTGCACTCATATTAAATTAAGGTTAGGATAGAGTTCGAACCTATTTGATTATTTTGTAGCTAAAGACTGTTAGGTATTCACTTTTGTTGATTTAATTTTATTATTTTCTAACAATTTTGAATGCTTCAGTCAATATCAACAACATTAAGTAACCAGAGGCTTAGTCAAGCATTTGGGGATCATTCAAGCCTTCATCAAGTTATGTAAGAGATATTTGGGCAAAAGCATACACAAAAGATAAAGCATGCTGATTGTAAATTGGGCTATTTTTTAGCTTTGAGGAGATGAATAAATTTATAAATACATGCCTTGTGAAGAGCTCACACAAGACATGGGGGGAGATTGTACCCAATTTGTCTTTTTGCCTCATGTCATGCAAATCATTATTCTTGTTTTATGAGCTTTAGTAGAGTTATTTTGTTATTGGGGACCTTTTGGCACTCGCTACGCATGCATCCAACATCCAATTTGTGCACCAGTCCATGCTTCCGCAGCAACAGTAAAAACATCTCCTCTTGGTATGGGGATTCAGCACATATCCTTTGGGGAGGTATATGACTCCTCAATTTATATCTATTCCAATACTTAATTCAATCAGGATCTAATCTAGAAAATCACAAACAAGATTGATGTCTTCAAGCAGTTATGACTTCAATCAATCATGCAACTTTCAAGTGATAATTAATCTAGTAGCAATCAATACTTGAATTTCACATAATGAACTCTTCCCCTTGGAATTTAACTAAGGGTATCTAGATTTTGGGGTCTCTAACTTCCCAGTTTAAGGTTTATTCTTATAACCAAGTTTCTTGGCCTTAAATCAGTTTCTTTAACTTAGAGATATTTCCGGTCTTAAAATCTTCTATCAAAGCTTCTAGATTAAACTATATCCTTGACTAATTTCTTCGGGGTTCATTATTAATAAATCCATCTTGAAAAATTCCTCATGATTTCTCTTGAGTTCTAGAATTTCGTAGTTTCCCTAATAGTTTCTAGCCTATAAGATATTCTAATAATTTGCCAAGTGAATACTCTAATATCGCAGTACTTCTTAAGAGACTTATCTTATTTCTATTAAATTCAGATAGAAATTTTTAGAAAAAAAACCTGTGGTATTGAAATTGGTAAAGGGTTGTTATTCTCACTGTGACTCCGTTAGTGACTCCTGTACTCGCAACTCCAATTGTTGCTTTCATGTTAGTAGGGTCATTCGCGATTTCTGCTTTTGAATTCTTTTTCTTCCAGGTCATGACAAAAATATGATTCATAGAAGAAGAAAAACAGGACAGTAATACCGGTTGGCAAGGGTATAAGACTCTCGATGAGATGATGATGGTTATTGCAGGATTTAATGATGTAGGCCTCGCGGATGGTTCTTCTTGCCATGGAGAGCAATACTTCTCTCTCTCTCTCGTAGACAGAATAGGGACGAGAGTAGAGGTATGACTTCTAACTGGATTGATAGAATAGGATAAAGTTCTTCGGTGCCTTCTCTTCTTGGATTAGAGTAGAAGAGGATGAGAGACTTTATGTGTATCCCCTTCCTTGGGTTGAATGGAATGATGTCTCTTCGTCTCACAGAATAAAGTCTCCTCCTTCTCGATCAATGTCTCGTCCTTGTCAAGATTGCTCTTGTTTTCCCTCTTCCTGGTCATCCCCAAGCCCTCAATTTATAGTTTTGAGGGGGGGAGGAGGGGGAGTGAAAGAGAGGACACTTGCTTTTTTAGTGTTTTTTGATGACATCATCGATGATAAAGAGAGAACGCTTTCTTTTAGCATTTTTTGATGACATCATTGATTATGTCAGAGAGGGAGCTCCATTTTTGTAGCGTGAAGATAAAAGTTTACGAATCTATGGGTGAGTACCGCATGGCACGTCATTGGGTAGCCGTCACGACTAAGGCAATGACCAAGGCATAGACCTTGGCATACTTGGCAATGGGCTACAAAGGCTTCGTTGGGACCATTGGCTGCATGCAAGAAGCTCCCACTAGCTTGTAGGAAAAACTTACTGGGAGGTCACCCATCTCAACAGTGTCATCATCCAAGTGCACTTAACTACCAAGTGACTATCCACTAGGCTAGTTCTTTTTGTTGTTCTATACTACAAACATAGTTTTAATAAGCTAGTCTTGGAAGGGTCTCCCAAGTCTTTCTTCCATGAACTTGTATATAATACCTCATTAATAATAATCATTATGTTCATAATGAGAGTCAATTTCATAAATAAATTTTCTTTGGAATGTATACGCACATTAAAATAAACTAAGTAATGGGAACATTACATTCTTTCCTCCTTAGAGAAATCAAAATGTCCTCATCTTGAGAGAAACTAGGGATATTCTTTCATAAGGGTTATCTCATCAACCCAAGTGGCGCCCTCTTCAAGATAATCCTTCCAGTGGATGATATATTCTCTAAGGGTCCTATTCCTAAGGATTATTTCTTTTATATCCAAGATTCTATCAGGTTGAAGTTTAACTAAACCTTGGCTCGACATTACAACTTGTTGATCATCAAGAATATGATTAGGATTAGGTACATAGGGCTTCAAGAGACTGACATGGAATACATCATTAACTTTTAGGGTTTCAAAAAGTTGCAACTTAGAAGAATAAGGTCCAAGAGCCTTTATGACTTTGTAAGGTCCACAGTATCTTGGGCTTAGCTTCTTTAATTTTCCCAATGATAAAGAACTCATTTTTGGGCATACACTGATAAAAACCTTGTCCCCTTCTTGGAAGATTCTCTCTTTTCTCCCTAGGTTAGCATAGGATTCCTATTGATCATTGGCAGCTTGTATATCTTTTTGATGGTTTTGACTTGTTTGTCCATCTCTTCAAGCATTCTTGCCCATATAGAGCTTGAAATGGGATCATCTGAATACCGCATTGTAAGAAAATTCCACCAAAGGTAGATATTGTATCCACCATCTAGGTTCTTTGGAACAATATGCATAAGTATGTTTTCAATTACCTGATTTATACGCTATGTCTTCCCATCAGTTTGAGGGTGATAAGCTGTACTAAAACAAAGCTGTGTACCAAGAGCTTCAAATAATCCCTTCCAAAAATACGAAGTAATAGAGAATCACAAATGTTGATAATTCTCTTTGGTAGTCCATGAAGTCTAAAGATTACTTTGACAAATAACTTGGCAATATTTGAGGCTTTGTAGTTGGTTTCGACCGAAATAAGGTGGGTAACCTTAGTCAACATGTCCACAAGTACCATGATCGAGTTGTATTTTCCTTGAACTAAGGGTAATCCAACTACAAAATCCATACTAATGAATTCCCATTTCATCTAAGGGATATCAAGTGGTTGTAGCTTTCCTAGCAACTTGACTCGTTCAGCTTTTATTTGTTGGTAACTCAAGCATTTGGTTACGTATTTAAGTACGTTACTTTTGAGCTTTTTCCAATGATAGATTTTCCTAACTGCATTGAGAGTTTTGGCATAGCCAAGATATCCTAAAAATGGGAAATCATAAGCTTCCCATAGTATCTTCTTCTTAAGTTCTTGACTTAAAGGAATACATAATCTTGTCATGAAATAGACAAACCCTTCATCAACTAAGAAGTTAAGATACTTTGTCTTAAGCTTAGAATTTTGTTCTTTATTTTGAATTTCCTTCACCATTTGCTAATATTTGGGATCATTATTCACCTTCTCCTTGGCTAGCTCGATGATGGGATTGCTAGGCATTGATATCATTGTAACTAGTATTTGAGCTCTAAGAGGTTCTTATGAGATAAGTGCATTGAGAGATGATTTGCAGTTTAAAGCATCTAAATATTACATTCTCTTTGATCGATCTATATTTGATCTCAAAATCATACTCTTGCAAGACTTTGATCCACCGACGTTGCCTCATATTTAGATCTGGTTGAGTGAAGATCCATTTAAGACTTTCATGGTCGATTATCAATGAGAATTTCTTACCGAGTAGATAATGTCTTCATAACTTAAGAGTGTGGATAACTTCAAATAATTCCAAGTCATGAGTGGAATAATTTCTCTCGTGAGTCTTCAATTTTATGGAGGAATATGCTATTAGATGTCATTTCTACATGAGTATGCATCCCAAAGCAAGAGAGCTCGCATCGATCACCACTTAGAATTATTTGCTAAGATCGGGTAGTTTGAGGATCGGGGCCGTGACTAAACTTAGCTTGAGCCTGTCAAAGCTAGACTGTTCAACTTGGGTCCATTTAATGGCAACCTGCTTCTTGAGTAGGTCGGTGAGGGGTGTAGCAATCAAGGCATAATTCTTGATAAAGACCCGATACCATCCTGTTAAATCCAAAAAGCTACGAACTTCACTTATAGTGTGGTTGGAGGCGGCCAATCTTGTACATCCTTGACCTTGGCCAGGGATCTATTGAAATTCTCTCTGTGCTGAAACTATAAACCCTAAATACTCGATTTGCTTCTTGAAGAACACACACTTCTTCTTCTTAGTATACAACTTGTGAGTCCAATTGTCTCAAGAATTGTTTGCAGTTGTGACTCATGACCTCCTTCATCCTTGGAATATGTTAAGATGTCGTCAAAGGATACAAGGGAAAAATCATCAAGATAAGGTCGAAATATATCTTGCATTAATCTGTTGAAGGTAGCACTGGTGTTTGTTAATCCAAATGACACTACAATAAACTCGTAATGACTGTATCTTGTGCTAAATGCGGTTTTTGGGATATCTTCTTGCTTGATTCTGATCTAGTAATACCGTGGTCTGATATCAATCTTGGAGAAAATATTCACTCCTTGTAGTCGATTAAGTAGTTCATCGATCCTTGGATTCAGATACTTATTCTTAATTGTTACCTGATTTAGCCCTTCATAATCAATGCAAAGACGGAGAGTCCCATCCTTCTTTTTCTGAAATAACATCGAAGCTCCCTAGGGTGAGTTACTAGGTCTAGAGTGCGTGCGAGAAGTGAGATTTTGGGTGAGCTTTTTTGGCAACCTTGAGTTTTATTCCACATAGTCCACTTGGTCCTCTTTTTCTTTTGGGCATATATCAAGTACCAATGCTGCTCCTCCATTGCCACCACTACCACCACTACCACCCCTACCACCACCACCACCACTAGCACTACCACCATCACCATGACATCTTACTCTCCCCTTCCTCATTAGAACCACAACCAATTCTCCTCTCTCTCTCCTCGTATGTTGGGGACAAACCACTGATATCACACTCCCCTCAATAACATTACTACCACTAGCACCGCCACTATACTACCACATCTTACTCTCCTCCTCCTAATCAGAAACACAATCGATTCTCCTCTATCTCTCTCTCACATATCTTGGAGACCCACAACATGCATCTCCCTCTCCTCCTCCCCCTCAAGAACACCCTCTCTCTCTCTTTGTCTTTTTCACCCCCAGCTCTGACATTTATCATCTCTCTCTCTCTCTCTCTCTCTCTCTCTCTCTCTCTCTCTCTCTCTCTCTCTCTCTCTCTCTCTCTCTCTCTCTCTCTCTCTCTCTCTCTCTCTCTCATAATACATTAGTACTTATCTCTCCTTAACTATTTACATCACTAGATTAAGCATATCTGCTTATCTTTGATAATATTAAGGGGTTGCAAGCAACCCTCTTCTCAACGAGTTGCTAGCAACCCCCTTCTCGACTGAAAAAAAGTTAAAGCAAGTCACATAATCTCTCTCTCTCTTTCTCTCTCTCTCTCTTTCTCTCTCTCTCTCTCTCTCTCTCTCTCTCTCTCTCTCTCTCTCTCTCTCTCTCTCTCTCTCTCTCTCTCTCTCTCTCTCTCTCTCTCTCTCTCTCTCTCTCACATTTATCTCGCTTTCTCCCTCTCTCATTCATCTTTGTCTCTCTCTCTCCCCTCTCTTTATATTTTTATTTAGTAACTAATTAAAAATAATAAATAAATAAATTATTGACTAAATAATAAATTCATTAGTGCACATGTATATGCATCTCTCTCTTTATGTGTGTATATGTATGTATTTGTGCATGGCTCTTATCTTCATTTCTTACTCACTCACTCACACACACACACACACTCTCTCTCTCTCTCTCTCTCTCTCTCTCTCTCTCTCTCTCTCTCTCTCTCTCTCTCTCTCTCTCTCTCTCTCTTTAGAGTCATTAGAGACAGAGAGAAGAGAGATATATATATCTAAATATTTTTTTAATGAGAGAGAAGATAAGACAAAAGTTTTCAAATAATATTTGATGAGAGAGAAGAGATAAAAAAATTACTAGTTAAAAAGACTAAATTATGTGTATATTTATGATATGTTTTAATATGAGACATAGTAGATTGAGACTTTTTGAATGAACTATATTAAAATATTTGGATCTTATGAACAAAAAGCAGTTCTCTCTTTCGGGACTTTTTGTCTCCTTAACATAAAAAACTAATAATTAACATAACATATAATGGCTATTATTTTTTGCATTGTATATATGAAAAAATAAAGATTTATTAAAAATTTTAAAAAAAAATATACTATTAAAACTATAATCAAAATGTGATTTTTTAGTCTAATCATACTTGGGCCAAAAACTTTTAAATAGAGAAAGTTGATCTCAAGTTGGAGAGAGAGTGAGTGAGTGAGTGAGTGAGTGAGAAAAGAAAGAAAGAAAGAAAGAAAGTTATATTAACGTCTTCTAAAGACCAAAACTGGCCTATGAGACAAACTGTGATACAGCTGATGAGGTCCAGCTATCCAAAATAAAAGTGTTGAATGAAAAGCTAAAAACTGGAAACTGAAAATACGGTGCTGTGAGTGCGATAAGTGTCGTGTATGTATATGTGCGTATGTAGCTCTGGTACTCCAGATAATGACTACAAAAGGGGAACAAATGTCGGCTGTGATAGGGGAACAACTGTCGGCTGTGATAAAGTGGTGCGATGTGTATATGTAACAGATGCAGGGAGATATACTATCCTGGGATGTAGTAGCAGTTGTCGAAGTCGCTAATAGTAGGTGATCCCTCCTGGATGTAGGATGTGGTACATCGGCAGTGGAGAAAGAGCAAGCTGGAGGTCTGAGATCCAATGTGTCGAGTGTCGTCGAATCTCAGTCTGCTGTCGATGTAGATCAAGAATCCTCCAGATCTCCTGTCGGTGTGGCTGTGGGGTCCGAAACCCATGGATCCTCGTGCGACGTCGGGTACGCTGGTCCTCAGCCTGCTGTAGTGTGAGCCCGGAGGTCTAGCTGGAGGCTGGTACAGTAGCTCTCACTCTGTCTGTCTGAAAGAACTATGTAATAGTCGTCTGGGTGGGCCCCTCTCTGACTGGGACCTGCTGTGTGCTCTGCTCTCTGATGTGCCATGCCTCTCCCAGAAAACGGTCAAATGATCTCTGATCCATATCAGTCATACATCCCTGAAGTGAGAGAGAGAGAGAGAGAGTGTGTGTGTGTGTGTGTGTGTGTGTGTGTGTGTGTTGATAAAGACCCAAAGTTATTAATGTGTAGGAAAGGCCCAAATGTAGTATTGTAAGAGAAAGTTAAAATTATTTTTTAAAGCCATACACATACACACACACATACATTCACACATACACACATAGAGAGAAAGAGAGAGATAATATGTATGTGTGTGTGTGTTTTGATAAAGGTCCAAAGCTATTAATATATGAGAATTCCAAAGGTAGTATTGTGGTATTATAGGAGAGAGTTGTTAGAATTTCTTAAAGCCACAAGGGGGGAGAGAGAGAGTATGTGTGTTTTGATAAAAATTGAAAGCTATTAATGTGTAAGAAAGGCCCAAAGTTAATATTGTAGTATTTTGAGAGAGAGAGAGAGAGAGAGAGAGAGAGAGAGAAGAGTATGTGTGTGTAAATATCCAAGGCTATTAATGTAGGAGGGGCTCTAAGGTAGTACTATCGGAGATAGTGCTAGAAAATTTTGAAACCAAAGAAGGGGGAGCCAGCGCCCCCTTCTTTGGCTTCAAAATTTTCTAGCATTCTCACCTATAATACTACAATACTACTCTTGGGTCTCTCCTACATTAATTTGAAAAAGGTACCTCTCTATCCAAAGTACTTTTCATATTTCTTTCTCTTCTCTCTTATCAATGATTTTTAAAAAGACATCTCTTTCTTGTCTCTTTTCAATAATTGTTTGTATCTCTTCTCTCTCTCTGAGGCAAAAGTTATTTTTATTTCTCTCTCATCCCTTTCTTCTCCATTGAATCCTAATACCCTTCCAATTGAAATTCCTTATATTCAAAGTATCTAGAATATATTTATGATTTTAAAGACTAGGCAAACCATTCATAAATTACTTAGTCAAGGTAGATTATAGTTTGTATGAGCAATAATATCTAAAGCTATGCCTTTAGTTCTATAATATACACTAGGCAAACCTACCTTGATTTGTTTCTCTATGTGCATGTGTGTGCATGCATGCATATGCGTATGTGTCTTAAGAACTTGTTTCTATATTTCTCTCTTATTCAAAAACTATTTTCATTAAAAAAAAATTTCTCTTCCTCTCTCTCATTAATATATATACATATATATGTGTGCATGTATTTATGTGTATATATTGGAAGTCCTAACACGCGCATACACATGTATACATATATGATTAGTTCAAAGAAGTATAACTATATTTTGTAGCCTAGGAATATTAATATTACAACAACATGATATTAAGTTAGCAAAGATATGCACAATGAGAGATCAAGATGATGTTCTCTCTCTCTCTCTCTCTCTCTCTCTCTCTCTCTCTCTCTCTCTCTCTCTCTCTCTCTCTCTCTCTCTCTCTCTCTCTCTCTCTCTCTCTCTCTCTCTCTCTCTCTCTCTCTCTCTCTCTCTCTCTCATTAAGCATATTGATTGAGTATCGAATTTATACTTATTTTCACCAACCAATATCCCTTCTTGCCACCACACCAAATAATCCACAAATGTGCAAGCCTTAATAATGAGTTTTTTATTTTTTTGATCAATTTTTAATAAGATTATTAGAGCCATGTATAAAGAAAAATGTTTATTAAGTATTTGGAATGGATGCAAATGTAGACATCTTTACACACCAACCCATGCTTAATGCAGAGGACTTATAACTCATATTTGGAAAGATCCAACGTCACCCATAGTGTGACTAACAAAGTAAAGACTCTGCTAATCCTTAGAGCAAATGCATTTTATTTTGTTGAGAAAATACATACATACCTCACTTGGTTAGCTATGATCAAATTTATGATAATCTTTTATTATCATTGTCTATCAATTTGTGGAATAATATTACACTTTCCAGAAGTCAATATAGTACAAATCTAGATTTGAATTGCTTGCATAAATTATTTTGTATTGTAAATATAAGAGAGAGAGAGAGAGAGAGACCTATTTACAAGTAAAGAGCGAACTATTTGTTGCAACACATATCATAATCTAATGTAAAATAAATTCTATTAAACCTTGAGTACTCACACAAATACTTTTTTGTTGAGAGAGAGAGAGAGAGAGAGAGAGAGACGCTATATTAGTAAAGAGAGAATTGTTCGTTACATCACATATCACAATCCAATGTAATACAAGTTCTATCAATTTTTTGGAGTGCTTGTACAAATGTTTCCATATTGCAAACATGAGAGAGAGAGAGAGAGAGAGAGAGAGAGAGAGAGAGAGAGAGAGAGAGAGAGAGAGAACTATTTGTTGAAACACCTTTCATAATACAATATGATATAGATTTTATCAAACCAGAGTGCTAGCACAAATTATTTTTGGGTTGAGAGAGAGAGAGAGAGAGAGAGAGAGAGAGAGAGAGAGAGAGAGAGAGAGAGAGAGAGAGAGAGAGAGATTATGTGTTGTGTGAGGGGAGAGAAAGAGAGGGAAAGAAAGAGAATGAGCTACTTACATGGAGAGAGAGAGAGAGAGATTATGTGTTGTGTGAGGGGAGAGAAAGAGAATGAGCTACTTACATGTAGAGAGAGAGTGAGAGAGAGAGAGAGAGAGAAAGTGAGAGAGAGAGAGAGAGAATGAAGATTATGGTGAAGGCAATGATGGCGGTGGTGGTGGTAGGGCTGGCGGTGGTGGTGGAAGGGGAAATGGAGGTGGGTACATCTAAGGATGGTGGTGGTGGTGGTAGAGCTGGCGGTGGTGGTGGAAGGGGAAATGGAGGTGGGTATATCTAAGGATGGAATAAGTGAACTATGTGGAATAAGAATGGAGGGGTTGCCAAAAAAAGCATGCTCAAAAAACTCACTTCTTGCCCTTCCCCTAGGTCTAATGTATCCCTGATCTAAGAGTTGTCTGAGTTGTTCCTTTAGTTATATGGCTTCCGGAATGGACATTCAATATGGTCGCTTTGCAACTGGTGTAGCTCCTAGTACTAGTTTGATTTCGTGGTTGACTTCTCTCTGTGGTGAAAGTTTAGTTAATTCTTCAAGAAATATGTCAGCATATTCCCTAAGCCACGACGGTTCATCTTCAACTTCTTTATCATGTTTAGCCTTATTTAATTTGATTATGTATACAGTTGAGCCTTTTCTTAAACCTTTAGCGATTCGAGAAGCTTTCGCTAATTGAATCTTTGGTTTTCTTGCTTCTCCTTGTGTAGTCACTTGTTGTCCTACAAGATTCAAGAATGTGACTTGGCCCTTTTCACAATGAATATGAGCGTCATTTAATCAGTCCATTCCTAACAGGCATTCATAGGTTCCCAGGTTCATCACTCTAAATTGCATGTTGGTCTGATAGCCACCCAAATTAAACTCCACCTTACTTGTTTGTTGTGTTAAGGAAATGACTAAGGCAATGACCAAGGCATAGACCTTGGCATCTTGGCCTTGGTATACTTGGCAATGGGTTATGAAGGCTTCATTGGCGCCATTGGTTGCGCACGAGAAGCTCTCACTAGCTTGTAGGAAAAACTTCCCGGGAGGTTACCCATCCCGGCAGTGTCATCATCCAAAGCACTTAACTGCCAAGTGTCTATCCACTATACTAGTTCTTTTTGTTATTCTATACTACAAACATAGTTTTAATAAGCTAGTCTTGGGAGGGTCTCCTAAGTCTTTCTTCCATGAATTGGCATGTAATACCTCATTAATAATAATAATTATCATCATAATGAGAGTCAGTTTCATAAGTCAATTTTCTTTGGAATGTATACGCACATTAAAATAAACTAAGTAATGGGGACATTACATTGTCTTTTGGACAACCATATATCATCATCATATCTAATCACCTCAATTTTTTTTTAAAAACCCTTAGGTCATCCAAATCCTGTATCTCAAACTTTTGATTCAAAAGTCCATTAACATCAACAATCCCATTGTCACTATCACCTATAATAATTAAGTCATCCTCCACACGGATGACCACAACAACCACTTTTGCATCTCTCTTTCTCACATAAAGTGAGTAATAAACATCAGAATCATTAAGATTAATGTTGACAAGATACTCTCAGGTCTTGACAAACCATGCCCTCGTGCTTGCTTCAGCCTATAGAGTGCCTTGTTGAACCTACACGCCTACGTGGGATGCTCAAAATCATCATAACCTATTAGATGCTCCATATATACTTCATGCAAATCGCTACACTAGAAGGTATTTGCATCTCCATTTACTACAAAATCTAACATGTGGTTACTGTCAAACCAATCACACATATGACATTGCCATCCTCACAATTGGAGGAAATATCTCTTCATAGTCTAGGCCATATGTTCTACACATAGCCTTTTGTAAAACTAGATTTCCCTTATACATGCTAATAGAACTATTTGTATTATGCTTAGTTTTATAGACTTACTTATAGCCAATGTCTTTCTTTCCCTTAGGCAATGGTAGTAGATCCCAAGTCTTATTGGCCTCTAATGGAGTCATTCCTTATCAATTGTTGCATTCCAATGAGTATAACCAACAACCTCCTCAAAACAAACTAGCCTCAACACCCTCAACACCCTCAACCACATTCACAACATAAGCATAATGGTGAGTTGCATAACCCTTAAAACCAAACCTTTTAATAGGGTATCTCACATTGTTAGACCTAGATATTACTCGATCACTCAATGGAGTCGCTACATTACCATGTGCTTTTTGTACACTCAATGCCTTGACTTAAGGAATATCAAGGTCATCATTCAAACACTTTGATCCACTAGAGTCTACATCAAGAACCGAATGACTAATAAATGTATCATTATCACCTGATACTTTCTTCTTCCTATCATTACCTGTTACAATACTAGATACACTTGAAGATGAGGGGTTTCTTTTTAGTCTCCCATGGACAAACTATAGATATGCTACCAAATAATGTCTCTCTTCCACTAAAGGTCCATGATTTTTACTTTTTTGTCTATTTATAATTATCAAATAATCATCATCACCCAATATATCTCCTCTAGATTCATATCAACTACTCATCTTATAAAAATAATATTTAAACTCATTGATTAGGGTCATGACAAACGGTGCCCTTTCTACTTTATAGAGTATCCAATAAAGATACATTTTTCAACCTTTGGGTCAAGTTTCTTATGTAACTAATCAAGCTTATGATGAATATGTACAATATAACTAAACACTTTTATGTGTGACACATTAGGCTTCTTCTTGACAAAACATTCTTTAGAGATCATATCATTGAACTGTAGTAATGGGAGTTCTCTTCATAATATAGACAACAAAATGTACAACCTCATACTAAATTTATTTATTTATTTATTTATTTAAAGGCACCGATGCACGTGCAACTTTTAGAATATACATTATTTTTCTTTCTACAACCCCACAAATATACCCACAGATTTCTAGAGCAATCATCAATGAATGTGACAAAACACTTGCATAATTACCAAGAGGCACATTTTGCGTAGACCCCAAAACATCTATACACATAGAATATATTCTTGCTTATATCTGTATCATGCAAAAAAGGTTGTCTTTCTTGCTTTCAAAATTGACATGATTCATAGACCTTATATAATTCTACAACTCTAAATGTAAGCAAACTTATAATCAACCCTTTAGATTGTATTAATTGTACCCTTTGTACATTTGTATAACCAACATATTTGTGCAAAATTTCAATGTCTGCAACCACAGATTTTCCTTTAGCATACATAACATCATTTATAGCTCAAGAGTTCTAGTATTTAAGATAATTATGTTGCCAGCTCTACTTGTACAACTAATATGCACTCGTCATTGAAGTCTTTCATAAAACTCTTACCTTCAATCCTTGCTCTACCACATCTGAGTAATAGATACCAAACTCTTTGTGATGGATGGCACATGTAATATATTTGACAAAAGATGTGACTGACCATTATGCAAGGACAAAGGAAATTATCTAGTATGTGAAATCAAGTGACATGAATAATTAACCATATCTACATACCCTAGAATCTATAAATCAGGCATATGATTAGATGCACCTAGATCACCATAGAATACATCATTACTTGTTACATGATAAACATACACTCATTTTTATCATGAAGTTCATGCATAGTTTCTTTGTTGTAATTTACCACTATGAATGTTATTCTTCTTATCACCACAATGGGTTGCAATATGATCTATTCTTCACAATAATGGTAGATAATACTAGAACTACTAGAACCCATTTTCTACTATTCACCTCTTTCTCTAGAGCTCTCCTTGCCTTTATTAGTACAACCTCCTAAAATCTATATATCGCCAAACTATTGATTTAATATGTTTTGCTAGTTACTGCTAGCACATTCCATACCATGATCTCTTGAAGAAGTTCTACCACCTCTACCCTCACGGGGTTCACTATATGCATACACTCTATATCACCTGCATTGAAGGCCTACTTAGAAATACCCTTGTGAATTTTTTTTTTTTTAACATGTAAGAGAGGGGGATTTAATAATGGGGAAATACTAGCTACACTTAGCTGGTATATAAGGTGTTAGGGACTTGATTTTGGATCATCGAATTATAATACAAGTCTCCTTTCATCTTCACCTCTCTCTCCAAGCTTTCATGGCTTCTTTCTCTCTTTTTCTGTCTTTCTCTCCTTTTCTAGTCTTTCTCTATCCTCGTCACTCTCTTTCTCTCTCTTCATGTAGTCTTTCTCTCTCTTTTGCGCTCTCTCTCTCTTCTTCTTCTCTCTCTCCTATCCTCTTCATGACAAGTGGTATCAGAGCCTCTCAAGTTCTTGATCCAGTTAGTTACATTTCATATAAGTTCTTCATTTTCAATCATACAAATCCAAGAACTTCAACTACATAAGTACAAACATGGCAGGGAGCACTAGAGTGACCAGTGGGCATTCCCAAGAAGAAGACAGGCATCATTGAAGAATTTTCAGAAGAAACTGAAGGAAAAAATGGAGGAAGGTACACCACAGAAAATGAAAGAGTTTACATTATGACTGCAATGTTGAAACACACTTGTTTCACTGGACGATCTAGAATATGAATATGCTAAGCTTAGCAATTTCCAAGCACTCCTCTCTTGAGGTGGCCGCATGCATTGGCCGTCAGATCCATCTCTGCTATACAGGTTGACTTCTCAGAAGCTCGAACCCGACACATTGCTTTTGGTTATAGGTTCGTGTTCATCTACGTTACCAAGCTTAGGCTGAGAACAAGCTCTTCTACCCTTCTGCACAGCAGATTTCATACTGCCTTTTCCACTTACTGTCAAGAAAAATTACTAAGGAAGTCATGGTGGCAAAGGACACGAATGAAGCACCCCCCCTTGGATTCTCCTACCTCTTGGCACTAGCTCCCTATGGTAGAAGGGTATTGTTGCTTGGCAAAAGCCATCTCCACCTGGTGTTGGTTCATCATGTTGCGTGGAAACAGCACCGAAACCCTGGGCAAGGAGCAGCAAGATGAGCAAGGGGGCTTGGAAGGAAGGAAAGTATCAAAGTGGCTTGTTGTCTGCTACTAGACGTAGAGCAGATTTTGAAAGGATCTGAGAGGCTTCTTGAGCCGACCAGAAGCCTTCCAAACACTCTCCGATCACCTCACAGGTGGGATTCTCACAAGCTTGGGAGACACTGATCCGGCGACCTTCTGCCAGAGTCTTCTTAGAGTTGATGTAGATGGGGTATAGTACGATCCACCTCGAGATGTCCGGCAGCCTGCCATCCATAATTCTCATGGATCACGAGTAGTGCAAGAAAACGCACTCAGTCTGCAAAACTGAGATTGTTCATTTTTTCAAAATAGTCAATTCCTCATACAAGATCGAACACTATTCTTCAATCTCTTCTCTGGAACCAAAAATCTCAATTAATTGTGTTTTAGCAGCTTCATTTGCACACACTCTACTAGGTGTTGACTCCAACTGCTTAATCTCCCAGAACAACTATTTCAAGAATTGCATGAATTTCTAGCTGAGAAGACCAAGTGACTTCTCCCTCCTTAACTCGGCTCAAGATTTCACGATTGCAAATTTCTGGCTGAGAAGACCATGAAGAGCAGCTGATCAATAGCCAAGAGATATTGGATCAGAGTGAACTTTGACATGGAGATACATCTATAAGCTTCTGAAGACTAGATTGATTTGAGTTATTTCTGGCTGAGAAGACCAAGCGACTTCTCCCTCCTTGACTCAGCTCTAGATTTCAGGATTGCAGATTTCTGGCTAAGAAGACCATGAAGAGCAGTTGATCAACAACCAAGAGACATTGGATCAGAGTGAACATTGACATGGAGATACATCTCTAATATTTTGAAGACTGGATTGGTTGAGTTATTTGAGAACTCAAATCAACATTTAGGGGATCTTGAGATGTGGAGGCCATTGCTGCTGGGATACAGTTTTCCCAGCTTATGAACACCAAATTGATTGAGCTATTTCATTTCTGAGTACAGCAGAGCTAGGAAGAGTACTCAATGGTCCTGGAACTTTTGCTTTAATAGTCCCTACAGCCTTGGAGTGAACCACATGATGCAGTCCATGCAACAATTTTAATTACTAATCCATGATTAGTAAGACCCTTTGATGCTTGGAAGGCATTATGGGGTACATTTATAAAAGATCTCCCTTTTATGCCCATCTACGCAAGTTGTGAGCTATTGAGAGCTCAATCCTCCCATCCCAATTGAAGAATTTTCTTCTTCAAGCTCAAAGATTCCTCTCTTGGCTGAGCATTGCAACCATGGAGCTTATTGGAGCATAATGGAGCATCTTGGAGCACTCAACAAGAGCTCAATCATTGTTTAATTACCATCTTCATCAAGCATCATAAGGTACTTGGTTCTTGAACTCTTATTCTCTCAAATTCATCCTCTTGCTGAGCCATAACCAATTGCTTGAGAGAATGCAAGAGCTCAAGTAGTCATTAGGAGATAAATTTGATGCTTGTCTGTTGTCCAATTCGCCACAGTCATTTTGCTTCAATCTCATTACATTGGAATGGGTAAATTCATGTTGAAACTCATTGAAGATTATTGTTTGTGCTTACCTTAACCAATTGAGTTGTTGTTCTTGATCGATCCACTTGAATCTTTTTTTTTTTAATCCATTATATAAGGGTAAGTCAGCAGTGAGTCACTGATTGGTAAGCCCCTACCCTTGATCCCAATTTTCCATACCATGCATTTCCTGAAAAGGTTCAATTCCTACTTCCAAATGCATCTCATACTGGGTGTTTAATTAATAAATGTCTACCATGTATATTCCGAGTGAGGAAAATCCTGATGCCAGGCGAGGTGGCAAGACAAAAGAGGGGTGATGCCCCCTTGCCATTAAAGACCCTAAAGGGGTGCACAACCCGGCCCAGGAGGAACTTTGCTCACCTCCCGGTGATCTAGAGCCCGAAGTTGCTTGCAGGTGCAGGTACCCACTTGAAGAACTGAGATATTGACTTGGCACAAAGGCATTAGGAGCCCACAAACAATGGGATGAGGAGTAATTCTCAGCCACAACCTGCACCCATGCCTCCTATGCATGCTCAGCTATCTTTTGGAAGGAATCACTCAAACAATGGGTCATTTCTTGGCAGCCCAATGGATCAGCCCCACTTTCGGTATATGGGACATCCCCCCAACAACGAAAGGGAGTTGAGAGGCAAAATAATTTTCTCAAAGTTCAATGGCGATCAATGGCACCGATATACGATGCTTGGGATGTATGGGAGATGCCTATGCATGGGGAAATTATGCTAAGAGATATTTATGACATGCTCAGTTCTGGAATAAGGTTACAAATAGTGAATGTGGATGGTTGGAAAATGTATTATGCCATGTGGGATGACCTTTTCCTTGCAATCCCTTTCTTGACTCCCGCAGGGTGATGTAAGCGATCTACTTGCATTTACAAAAGTGTACCTACTTCTAGGAACTAAGGTGCAGGTCTTGTAGCATGCCCACAGGTCCTATTAAGGACTTTGATCAGTTTTGGAGCTCTAGTTGGACCCTACAAGATACTTACAGGTCAAAACAAGCATCCTACAAGTGTAAACAAGGTGTTGGACTACATAGTACAGCAGTACTTTTCCTATTATAGAAGTTTCTGTATAAAACCTAGGAACGCGTGCTTATGCTCACTTTGAAGAGGGCATCCGTGGACAAAAAATTAGACCAATCAGAGCTTACTAGCTCAAGTCATGAGCAAAATAGTGACAAGTGGTCTAATAGGACTACACCTAACCATGGCAGGCAATAAGGGAAAAACTAAGGCAAATGATGACCTCCAACAACAAATAAGGGATGCACACACCCTGAGGGCTGAAACTAACCTTGAGGTGGAAGATGAAGATTACTCTCATGACGTGGGGAGCTTCAGTGCGCTCACTAACAACCTCAGTTCACATGAGACAAGACATGTTGAGAGGCATAGAGAATTGATGGAAGGCATTGGTCAAATGAAGACCACTATCGACCCTTGCTGCCCAGTTCACTAAGTGGATGGAATTACAAATGAAAGAGAAGGAACATGAGGATAGGTCGGGTATGCATGCTGAAAGAGTGACTGGCCCATCAGTGAATGCAACAAATATGAACTCCCAAGGTATTTTGGGGAGAGTGGGCATCCCTAACAGCACTTTTGAACAGGGAGAGCCTTTGCATAGGCAAGAGGATCCCATGAACAATGCAATGAGGGGTAATTTCCATCCTTCACAAGGGCCCATGCCATCTATGTGAGTTCAGCCATCTTTTGGCAGGAATTACTCTAATAATGGATCATTTTTGGGCAGCCACATGGATCAGCCTCAGTTTGGATATATGGGATAGCCACATAATCATGAAAGAGAGCTGACAAACAAGATTATCTTCTCAAAATTCAATGGTCAATCGTCATCTCCAGTTGAACTCGAAGAGTGGCTCTCCAAGCTTGAGGATTATTTTGACATCTTGTCCCACAGTGATGACCAAAAGATACAAACAGCACGAGGAGAGATAATAAGCAAGGGGACACCAAGAATAAAAAATGCTGTCCAAAATCCATTCCCATGGATTTGTATAAAGAAAGGAAGCAAAAAGGGCTTTGTTTCAAGTGTGGTGAGAAGTATACAACTGATCATGCATCAAAATGTGCTTTTAGAAATGCTAAGGCATGGGTTCACAGCATGTTGATATTTGAGGACTTAGAGGAGGACCCTGAGGATGCATGCTTTTATGATGACTGTTGAAACGGATGATGCTGATGAAGAGTCTGGTCAAGAAGAGTTCTTTGACCCTGCTGACTCTTTTCCTTTTGACCCCGATGGTCATGTATCACGGGATATGGGTGGAAAGAATGAACCACATGCTAAAATGCATGCTGCCATTGTTTATACCATATCTATGGATGCTTGGACATGATCCAGAAGTCCTAATACATATACATTGCACATTAAGGACAAATTTCATGGCAAGGATGTGTTTATACTTGTAGACAATGGTAGCACTCATAGCTTCATCAATAGAGAAGTCATGGACAAGCTAAAGTGTTTTCCCACTGATTTACAACAACCATTGAAGGCGCAAGTTGCCAATGGGGATGAAGAAATTAGCATGCAAGTATGCCCTATTGTTCATATTCAGCTTGCTGAAAATTATAAACAAATGGATTTAATTGCATTGGAAATGGGTCCTATAGATGTTGTCTTGGGTTGTGATTGGCTGAAAAATTTGGGCACTTTAACCATGGATTTTTCCTTACTATATATGGAGTTTGTCAGTGCGGGACAGCTCATTCACTTGTAGGGAATTCAAGATAACATTGAATTTTAGCTCATTACCAGCAAACAACTCAAGAAAGAGTTCAAGAAACGGTCCCAAATCTTTGTATTGCGGCTAAATAAATAAAATTCATATTAGTCCACTAAAACAGTAAAGAATTCATCATTGAGAGCTCTTTTAGAAGAGTACGAGGACCTCTTCCAAGTACCTACATCACTACCCCCTAATAGGGCGGTTGATCATCCCATAGATCTAGAGCCTCAATCAAAGCCTATGAACAAGCCACCTTATAGATTGTCTAGGTGTAAAAGAGAAGAAGTTGCCAAAAAAGTCACATAATTACTAGACATGGGATTTATTGAGCCTAGTTCTTCACCATATGCTTCCCGTGTGTTATTGGTCAAAAAGAAGGATGGATCTTTCAGGATGTGCATAGACTACAGGGATCTTAATAAGATCACCGTGAAGAACAGGTACCCCATTCCATGCATAGATGACTTGCTAGATGAGCTCAAGGGGGTTGAGTACTTTATAAAGATAGATTTTGGGTCAGGCTATCACTAGATCCACATGAGGGTAGGGGATGAGGTCAAAACATCATTTCGGATTGATCGAGGGCTTTATCATTTCTCGGTTATGCCTTTTGGGTTAACTAATGCACTGGCCACCTTTCAAAGCTTAATGAACAAATACTTCAGCCCTTTCTTTTCAGATTTGTGTTGGTTTTTCTTTGATGGCATCCTCATCTATAGTGGATCACTGAAGGATCACCGATGCTAGATATGCAAGGAGAAGGCGTAAGAGTACCATGCGAAAGAATGCAACTACCTAGTAGGACCCCCATCAAGGTGCAAATGAAGGAGAATAAGCCAGGAGTATCATGCCAAACAGTGAAACCAACTGCAAACCAACCAAAGGGCCAGTCCCAAAAAGCACCGGTCCAAGGGACCGTTATCAGGCCACGTATCATGACATGCAGTGTAAAGCAAGTCGAGAAGTCAGTCAAGCAAGGAGATATGGTCTATCTGTGTATGATCCGACCAATTGAAGAAGAAGAAAATGGCAAGAAACCCAAACAACAGAAGAGGAACACAGAAGTGGCAGAAATACTTGAAGAATTCAAAGATGTAATGCCAGCCGAACTACCCAAGGGTCTACCACCCAGACGAGATGTGGATCACAAGATTGAGCTGATTCCAAGGTCTGCCCCCCCGGCCCGAGCTCCCTATCGCATGAACCACACCAAGCTCATGGAATTGAAGAAGCAACTACATGAACTAGAAGAACAAGGATTCATCTGCCCTAGCAAATCCCCCTTTGGTGCTCCAGTGTTGTTTGTAAAGAAGAAGGATGGGGGACTTAGACTCTGTGTAGATTATAGGGCTCTTAACAAAATCACCATAAAAAACAAATACCCTATGCCCCTAGTGGAAGACCTCTTAGATAGACTGCACGGGGCCAAGCACTTCAGTCGGATTGATCTTAGATCAGGATACCACCAAATCCGCATAGCCAAAGAAGATATCCCAAAAACAGCCTTCCATACCCGATATGGTAGTTTTGAGTGGTTAGTATTAGGATTCGGCCTAAGCAATGGGCCAGGCACATTTTTGGCCTCATGGATGGAATTTTTAGACCGGAGATAGATATCTTTGTCATTATCTACATAGATGACCTCCTAGTCTACAGCAAGACCTTAGAAGAGCACAAACAACACTTACGCAAAGTTTTTGAGAAATTGTGGCAACATCAGTTATATGCCAAGCTGGAAAAATGTGAGTTCGCAGTGAAAGAATTGGAATTCTTAGGCTTTATTGTAGGAGTAGATGGAATCAAAGTGGACCCTAAGAAAGTGGAAGCTGTCCAAAGATGGCCTGTACTGAAAACTGTAAGAGAAGTGCGGGAGTTCCTAGGCTTCACAGTATTTTGTCGAAGATTCATCAAAGATTACAGCCTTATCACTGCCCCCCTCTCCCACCTCACCAAAGAAGACCACTCTTTTACATGGGGGAATGCGCAGCAGGAAGCCTTTGAGTAAATGAAGAAGTGCATGAGCCAAACTCCCATCCTAAGGGTCCCGAACTTCACCAAACCCTTTGAAATCTCTACAGATGCATCTAACTATGGCATAGGGGGTGTACTGGTCCAAGAGGGTCACCCCATTACGTATGAGTCAAAGAAATTTACCGATGCTGAAACAAGGTGGAGCACACATGAGAAAGAAATGTTGGCAGTCATCCACTGCCTTAGAAAATGGAAGCACTATGTTCAAGACAAGCATACAATAGTCTTCACCGACAATATCTCCCTCAAATACTTCCAATCCCAACCCAAGTTATCAGCAAAGCAAGCCCGCTGGCTAGACTTCCTAGCCAAATTTGACCTGGAGATTAAGCACAAACCCGGCTCTACTAATGAAATAGCATATGCCTTGAGCCGAAAAGCTGACCTGAAAGCTGTCAGTGTGGTCAGCAGCAACTTCATAGAACTTGTCAAAGAGGCCTTAGAACAGGATCAAGAAATGCACAAGATAATCAAAGATGTGGAAGCAGAGAAGACACCACATGGAATGTACACCTTAGAAGAGGGTATTCTATTTTTAGGCAAGAGATTGTATATCCCCAACAATGTGGAATTAAAGAAACTCATCCTGCATGAGATACACGATGGCAAGATTGGAGGCCACAAAGGGCAAAGCAAAACCTTGGAGGCCCTTAGGAAGCAGTTCTTTTGGCCGAACATGAAGGAAGAAGTGATAGACTACATCAAAACTTGCCCCACTTGCCAAATGGTCAAAGCACCAAGATCAAGACCAGCTGGACTACTACAACCATTACCAGTACCTAACCGCCCATGGGATGTCATCAGCATGGACTTCATTGTGGAGCTACCAGAATCCCATGGGTACACAATCATCTTTGTAGTGGTGGACTATTTTTCCAAACAGGCCCACTTCATCCCGGCCAAACCACCACTGAATGCCAAGGAGGTAGCACACCTCTTCTTCACACATGTATTCAAATTGCATGGCTTACCACTTGCCATTGTATCAGATAGAGATGGAAGATTCATGAGCGACATGTGGAAGGAACTCTTCAAGACTTTGGAAACCCAACTGAGATTCTCATCATCCTTCCACCCGGAGACAGATGGATAGACAGAACGAGTCAACCAAGGCATCGAAGATTACCTCTGCAGCTATGCTAGAGTGGATCAAAAAGATTGGGCCTTGTACCTTGACGTCTTGGAATTCCACTATAATAGCTCCATCCACTCGGCTACGGGGTACACTCTCTTTGAGTTAGCCACAGGAAAAGAAGTCATTACACCACTGGCCTTAGCATCCGGAGCGGCCAAAGCGGAGGATCAAGATGCAGAAGAATTCTTGAAGAAATGGAGAGATCGCAATGCAGCAGCTAAGCAAAGTCTCGAGCAAAGCAAGATAACAATGACAGAGCAAGCAAACAAGAAGAGAAAGGCGGTACTATTCGCCAAAGGAGACAGAATATGTCCCTTCCCAAAAACATGACCCCCAAGTTCAATCATCGCTACTATGGACCCTACCGAATCACTCAAGTGCTGAACGAAGTCACCTACAAGCTGGACCTGCCAGACAGTGTTTGTGTTCATAATGCATTTCATGCTCTTCTTCTGCGCAGGTTCTATCCCGGCAACCAATGGGGACGGCGCGTACCAATGCTCCATTCCAATGGTCCCTTCGAAGTAGAAGCATTCCTCCGACGCCGGGAACAAAGAGGCTTCCCCAAATACCTCACCAAGTGGCGCGGGCGTCCACTCAAGGAGGCCACTTGGATCTCAGAAGCGGAGGCCCATGAATGCGAAAAGGATGCCTTCGCCCTTTGGCTCGAGGAGAACCCCCTGCTCCTTCTACCAACCCTTGAGCCGTCTCAACACTTCCACAAATAATGCGGTTCTCAAACATAGACCCCAAATGTGCCTCCACTCCTCAAATGTAATCGAGTCGAGGGTGGACTTGCATGGTAGCAATCATCACAAATAACTCCATCAAAACGAAAAAGCCCCAACGTCCTAGTGCGGTAGACACTGGCCAGTCTGATAGTATAGATTGTGTTAAGACCCCGGGGTCCCCTTAGACCGGCAGACACTGACCAGCTTGCTAGGAAAAGCTGCGTTAAGACCCCGGATGAGTCAAATAACAAACGCTACCCTTAGATTGCTGAGGTCAGCAATCCAGTAAGCGGGGGTGAGTGTAAGGGCTTTGTAGCTATACCATGCCATTGCTACCGATTGCACCTATATAGGGAGTAGTAGTGACTCAAAGCCCTGCCTTGTTTCCACTCTACGTGTGATTCCCTATGCCCAGTGGTGAACCCTCTTATGTGCGACGTCACGAGGGTGTAGTCCTAGGATGTGTCTATGTTGTCCCGCTTTTGGATTGAATAATACAAGAGTATACCTTGAGCTCATATCGTGTTACCTTTCTGTGCCGTGTTGAGTGCGTAACGAGTGCAGGTTTATCACACTAGTTTATCACACCCCCCCCCCCCCTCTTTTAGATTTTTTTTTTCTTACTTTAGGATAGAAAAATCTTCTCTTCCCCCATTGATTTTAAAAAGACAAAAACCTCTCCCCATGTTAACTTTTCAATCTTCTTCCTGTCAAATAGAAGTTCTCCACCACTAATTCATAAAATACTACAATTTGGCTAACTTAGTTTTATTAATTTTATTTTGACTTTATAAAAAAATTAGACAAACAAGTAATTTAGCCTTGAAGTCTTAAAAATTTTGTAAATTATAAATTAAAATGAAGTAAAATTAATTTTAACTTGTGTAATTAGCATTAAATTATAAATAATAATATAAAAGTATAAAACTCTTAAATAACTAGAATAAGTTGCATAAAAACTAAATTAGAGGTTAATTTTATATGATCTTAAGATTATTAAAAATTCCTAAGAAAAGAAGCTTCATTGGGTTGACAGGCTCAACCTTATTCACCTCTTTATCTTTTATTTTCCCAGAGCACTATCATAGGCTAATGTTATATGAGATGTATGGATTCCGATTAAAGATATTATATATAATAAATGAAAAAATACAAGTGCTTATTTTTTTCTCTTCAAAGTATCATCCAAAAATTATGATTCAAGTTAATTTACCTTGTTGCAATTTAGATTCGAAATGAACAAATGCATGGATTTCTAGTCTTTTGCACCATGTACCAATATGCCCTTCATTCATGGAACTATTCAAATGAAAAAGCTTTATGAATATTTTCAAAAATCTCTAATGTTCTCAAAGATACTACATGGACATGTGTTGGCCTTGATATGGTGTTGTGTCTACTGCTTCATCAATTCCAAGAAGCTAGCTTACCTTGAGAGTAATCTAAAGCAAATTCAATGGATGGGAAGAACTAGAACTTATCAAAATATGCTTGCTCAAAGAACCTAGGGTGAAATCCATGATAAATGTAAATTATCAAAATATCTATCATGACCACTATTTCTATCACCAAGTAACTAACATCCTACCTCTTAATAAGATAGCAAATTTGGGTAGACTCAAGAGAATTAGTTATATTGTTAAGGAACTCCAAGAGCAACATAATCAATAGTGTATTCTCAAAGTCCATGAGAAGCCTCTAGTACATAAAGAAAACTCCGTCGCTAGTTTCCATGACTAATTTTCCAATCAATTTTTGAAAAGTTCTTCCCAAGCTATGAGCAATGTAAATATTTTATACATTAAAAGTTGAGATTTTTTTGGTATGGATTATCATGTGTTAATTCTATAAACACTTTTTAGGTAGCCCCACCTCTAGTCAAATTGACTGAAAAATGGGAAAATAAATTTATGCTCAAGTAAGTAAAGCCTCCTAAGTTGCAATGGCAAGGGTCCTAAAATCAAAGGCAATGCTAAGACTTAGATTGAGCAAATGAAGGTCTAGTTTTCTGTTGTTGGGAGCATACCCAACTAGACCATGATCACACAACTTTGTCTTGCTAAAGAGGCTCATCTTTGATGGAAGCAATAGTGCCATAATAAGGTCATCACCAAGACCTCCCAAATCTAGAAACAAATCAAGGCAACAATCCAAGGAAAATATGCATTCCTATCTTAGTAAAGCTAGAAGATAGATGAGTTCTTTAGCTTGAAGTAGCAAGGGTTAATGGTGGAAGGTGACTATTCTTGCTTTACCCTCTTGAAATATACTCTGAAGATGGCTTTCAAGTAGCTCAATTTTTCCAAGGCCTAAACCCACTACTAAATGGGTAGCTAAAATCCACGAAGCCCTTCGACCTAGAGGATGCCCTATTTTTTGCTAGCTTAGCCCTTGATAAACTCCCTCCCTAAACACAAATTTCAAACTATCCCATACCTTGCAAAGAGGGCTTATCTAGCCTAAGAGAGCTCGATTAAACCTCTAAATGGGCCATCAAAATTAAGGATGTCTTAATCTTGCTAATAATGCCTAAACCAACTACCAAACAACAAAAATACTAATACTTTTAATGCCAATACTAATGAAGGAGCCCCAACCTCAATGTTTTCAATATAACCAACCAGCCATTTTCGAGCCCAATGCTCCACGAGGGCAAACAATGCTAATGTCAAGCCTCCTTGTAACCCACCAGGAAGGGGAAACTTAAATAATCATGGCCAAGGACAAGAAGTAGAATGTGTGTACATGGTTGTGCTTTCTTCCTTACTAGGGAAGAAGAAGAAGACTCTACCATACAAAAAGAAGTAGAGAAAGGAACAATCCACATATCTATAAACAATCGCATGGCCAAACCATAATATTACATCTTGCAAGTTCTCGCAATTCACCAATATAAACCCTTTCAAATCCTAATTGATTCTAATACCAATCATTTCTTTATCTCTCCTAAGTATGTAGAGAATACAATTAGCTAATACCAAATCAAATAACCATTAAGAATAAGTATCCCATCCCACAAGTTGACAAGTTTCTTGATACATTGTAGAGATCCAAAATAATTTCAAAAATAAACTTAAGGTCAAGATACTATCAAATTTAAATAAAAATAAAGATATTCCAAAATTTTTCTTCAATATTAGGTATGAATATTTTGAACTTAGGTGATGTTCTTTGGTGTAGCTGATATCCCACCTATTTTTAATGAGTCAATTTAGGACATTTTGAGGCCTTATCTCAATGAATTTTTCCTCGTGTTCTTTGATAACATCCTAATTTACTACAAAGAAGAAGAAAAACATCCTAACCACCTTCAAATCATCCTTTAAATTTTAAGGATGAACAAGCTCTATGCAAAAAGGAGTAAATTACATTATTCAAGAAGAAGAATGAGTACCTAGGCATCATTTTATATCTATTGACTAAGCTAAGGTGAAGGATGTTTTAGACTAGATGCCACCACAAAGTGTTTGAGAAATCAAGGGATTTTTAGGACTCACTCGATGATACCACATCTTTATCAAGGATTATGCCCTCATTTTTCCACCCTATTGATTGAGCTTCTTAAGAACTAGACTAAGATATTGTGGACTTCTAAGGAGAGAAACAGTACTCTAATAAGCTAAATACATATCTCACCACAGCTTTAGTACTAAATTTCCCCAACTTTTCACAAGAATTTGAAGTTGTCACACATGCTAGCATAATAGCTTTGTGATGTGTACTTGTACAAGAGAGTCAACCCATAGCCTACTCTTATCAAAAACTCAAATCATATGAGATGGATTGAAGTCTTGCTGCAAGAATTTGACTTTGAGGTCAAGTATCACCTTGGCAAGAAAAACAAATGCTCCCATTTGCAAAGCCTTTTAAAATACCCTAATAATCCAAGACTCTTCAAGGCAAGAAAGCCTTACAAGTCTTGCTTCTGTGCCCCACAATCCTTTTTTTCTCTTGTTATGGTCACCAAAGCTCATAATGATCCGGAATACCTTGACATCCAAAAGATTATCTGACTAGAAAAGAAGATCCCAAGGAATGAGGACAAGTTTCAAAATTATTTCATTTAAGACAAAGTTTTGTACTAACAATAGTGGTTTTATGTACCAAAAAATTAGGATCTAAAAAAGATCTTGTGAGAAGCACATGACAACCCAATTGTCAAATATCCCGACTATGCAAAGTCCTTGAATATAGTAAGAAGGAGGTACTTCTAGCTAGAAATGAAAGGTACTACTCTTAGGTATGTGATCCAATGCTTGAGTTGCAAAAGGTTCAAGGCTAAAATGGTCACATTATCTAGCATATTATACCCTCTTGACATTTTTCAAATGAAATGGGAGTATATCAGCATGGATTTTGTACTAGATTTACCCATTATGCAAGGAGAGTATGACTCCATCTTAGTGATTGTATCATAGTGATTGCGGATATGCTAACCAAAATGGCTCGTGCTATCCCTATCAAAATAACTCATAAGGCTTAGATATTCTTTAAGAAGATATTCTCATTACATGAGCTCCTTAAAAGAATCTTCAATGATCATGACATCCTTTTCACCTCCAAATTTTGGATTAGCCTCTTTCAAGTCATCGGAACCCAACTATGTTTCTCAACAAGTTTATCATCCCCAAACTAATGGGAAAATAGAGAGAGTCAATCAAGCCTTAGAGGATATTTTAAGAGTTATTATAGCAAGGATCCTAACAAGTGGATTGAACACCTTCCATTTGTGGAATACATCTATAATGTTTCATATTAGCAAAGCATCGTGATGACACCATTCCAAGAATTATATTGTAAAGAGTGCCTATCACCTCTCAATTTTTTCAAGGCTACTATGAAGTTTAAATCCTCCAAAAGGATATTAGATTATATACAAAAGCAAGTCAAGGCAATCCATCAAGACATAAAGGCAACCCATGGTCATATAAGGTCTATAGAGGCCCTAAAGGACAAAATGAATCTTCCATGAAGGAGATATGGTCTTCTTAAAGGTCCAACCCAAGAGATCATTATCTCTTAGGAAATTCAAAAAGCTTAGTGGGCCATAGAAAGTCATAAAAGGTCTTGGGGTACATGCTTATAAGTTGGTTGTGCCTCATGTAAAGATCCATACTATATTTCATGTAAGCTTATTAAAATGTTACATGCCTAACGTCGACCATGTCCTCGACTCATGAACAAATTTTAATGCCAACTCTAGAAATCCTTGATGTCCAACCTAATGTGATCTTTGAAATGAAAGAAAAGACTTTAAGAAATTGCACTTTATGGGAATATTTAATCCAATGGAAGGGTTTCCAAAGAAGATGTGACCGAGATAGAGGAATTCATCCTCCAAAGGGATCAAGCCAAGCTACTCTTGAGATGAGAATATCTTGATTTCCTAAAAGGGAAGAGAATAAAATATGCCCAAAGTTTTCCCTAACAAGTGTATATAACCTTGCCAATTTCCCCCTTGTCTATGGAAACTACCTCACTCACACTCATAATCTAATTTATTTCAATCTCCAACTCCTTAGAAAATAAAGAAAACTCTCTTCCGCCCTCCCCCCCAAAAGAAAACTATGTAAACCGATCCCCTCCCTTCACAAAGACACATTGAGGGGAAGAGAAGACTTTAACCTTAAAGGGAGATAGATATGTATGTATGTATGTATGTATGTATGTATGTATGTATGTATGTATGTATGTATGTATGTATGTATGTATGTATGTATGTATGTATGTATGTATGTATGTATGTATGTATGTATGTATGTATGTATGTATGTATGTATGTATGTATGTATGTATGTATGTATGTATGTATGTATGTGCATACATACATACATACATGAAGGAGATAAATGACCATTCATATGAAGCTATCTGAGCATTTACCTTTGACCACAATGGCTCCACAGAAGGACGTAGAGGTTGCAAGTCCCTTCTTTGCTCCTAATTCAAAAAATATTGTGATCCAACCAACTCAATTTATTGCTTTTATTTTAAAAATTCTTAAAAAGTTTAAATAAATAAATAAGTTAGCATTAAATCCTTAATTTTTTTATAAAGTATAAATTAAACTTAACCTTACATTTGTTATTTTTAAATTGCTTTAGAATTTTTTACTATTAATAATTTATTTAGAGAGTTTTGGGCTATTTAAATCCAATCTTGGTTTTCAATTAATCAATTGTAGGGGATCTTTGTTTTGTGAAGATCACCCTAGTGGCATTTAACTTCACATCTTACTCTTTTTCTTCTTCTATAGCATGTAAAGAAAGGGCATTTCTTAATATCTTTTGAACACACATTATATAAATGATTTCTTATAAGTGGACTCCTCGAGAATAAAGATTTGAGAATCTCTTTCCTCTTTCTTGGGTTCTCTTTTCTTATGTTGAGTTGTGCATTAGGACTATGAGTCTCGACTCTTACACTTTGA
Organism: Lygodium microphyllum; assembly: GCF_053477565.2. Lineage (NCBI taxonomy): Eukaryota > Viridiplantae > Streptophyta > Polypodiopsida > Schizaeales > Lygodiaceae > Lygodium > Lygodium microphyllum. The sequence continues at coordinate 4,635,397 of NC_141137.1, read as the reverse complement.
GATAGCTAAGCTAGGCTTATGGACCTCTTCTATGAATAAAGTAGACCTACTCTTCTTCAAACTTGACCCTCACACTCTTTGCAACTGTAATGAAAGAGACCTAGCTAGCCTAACTAAGGAAGAGAAGAGAGAGGACTGCAGGAGAAGAAGAAGAGGAGAGAAAGAGAGGAAAGGGAGAAAGAAGAAGAAGAAGAAGCCATGAAAGCTTGTGAAGGTGAAAAGAGAGATTCTTGATAATTCCGTGATGCCTCAGAATACCCTCTTACACCTTATATACCATTAGTGTGACTGGTATGTTCCCATGCCATGTTCCCGTGTCCCCCGCTCATTACAAACCATCCCATCTCATAGAGTTTTTGTCCTGAAAAACAAGGGATGAACCGGAAAAGAAAAAGTGGGAGCTCCCGAGTACGACTCTACAGATGATGCAATGGCAATAAGCAAGGGTGGCGGAACAAAGAAGAGAAATGGGGCGCCAAGGGCGTGAGGTATGGGAGACCATATGGGAGGGTCTTGCCCGCATTATAATCCACCATTTCATGATAGACAATACCTTGGATGGGGTGGACAGCATGCTGTCCCGTAGGGGTCTGTTGTAGGAAATCAGCCATAACTTTGTGTAAAAAACTCCGAACGAGACAAGTGAGGTGTCGTTACGGAGCCCACGAGGTGTACTTTCAGCCCATGTGGATACCACTTGTAATGAAAGAGACCTAGCTAGCCTAACTAAGGAAGAGAAGAGAGAGAAGGAATGCAAGAGAAGAAGAAGAGGAGAGAGAAAGACAGGGAGAAGAGAGAGAAAGAGAGGAAAGAGAGAAAGAAGAAGAAGAAGCCATGAAAGCTTGTGAAGGTGAAAATAGAGATTCTTAATAATTATGTGATGCCTCAAAATACCCTCTTACACCTTATATACCGTCAGTGTGACTGGTATGTTCCCATGCCATGTTCCCGTGTCCCCCGCTCGTTACAGCAGCATACCATTGTAATGTACAATTGTTATTTCACTATTACTCAAGCTCAAAGTTTAACTATCTTCAAAGACATGACAAGGGTTTTCATAACACTAGTATGTGAGAAGATTCTCTTGCAAGAGTAAGTCCCAAGAGTTGCATGTACACCAAGAGAAGATCCTCTCATAAGAGAAGAAAACCTATGATGTCCCGTGCGAGCCCTACCTTGACGTATGGACATGCATCCCTAAGCATTGATGGGTAGCAAGGATTTATAGAGAGGGAGCTCCATGATAAAATTGTGTTGGCAAAATATAGTGGCCATTCATCATCACACTGGCTAATTTGGAGGAGTGGACCTCAAAGTTAGAGTCTTATTTTGATATTTTCCTTAGGTTTGATGACCAAAAGATTCACTTTTTTATGCTTCACCTTGAGAGATTTTCTCATATATGGTGAAGGTACATAAAGAGGGAAAATTAGTAGGTTGACAGTTGTGAGGGGATTTCAAAGCACAAATGGCTCAAGTATTTCTCTCCTATTAAGAAAGAAAAATTGGCTAGGAGATGGTATTAATTGGACCAAAGAAGCCTATCAGTTAGAGAGTATATCAACAAGTTCTTAAACCTTACCATGTATGTAGAAAGAGTGAGCCATAATGAAAAGTTGCATAAGTATATCTATGGTATGGAGCCTAATTTGTTAGAGCTGATGTTATGGCCCAGAATTAACCCGTCACATTATTCTAGGCTATTGAGCTAGCAAAGAGCTATGCTTGAAAGTATAGGAAGGATATCCCTATGTAGGCTTCTTTTGGAAAAAAAGAATTATTAGTAAACACGAAAAATTTTGTGGAAATTATAGTGGGTCTAATATTTCATTTGGTAGTCCCAAAGTCCCCACATATTCTACTTTTAATGCTTCAATATAGCAAAATGCTTCAAAGCCAAGAGTCAGCCATAAAGTTGAGCCTAAACAAGGTAATAATAGGCCCAAAAATAATTTAGCAAACAATGGTAAGTTTATACCTATGGATCTTTTTGGAGAGTGCAAAGAGAAGGATCTATGGTTTAAATGTGGTGAAAAGCATATGGCCAATCATGCATCTAAGTGCACTTACAAGAAAGCCAAAGCCAATAACTATAACATCATAGTATTTAAGGATGTTGATGAGGAAGTTATAAAGAATAAACTATGGGTGTACAAGCTGAATTTGCAAATTATGATGAGGATCTTGAGCAAGATCAAACTTATGAGCAAACTAATGGATTTCCATTTGACCTTGGTGGGCATGTTTCCTTTTATCTTGGTGGGCAAGATTTGCATATTGATACCAATACCCTTTTTTTTTTTGCAGTGGATGCTTGGACAAGTTCTAGGAGCCCTAATATACTCCATATGAAGGATATCATTCATGGAAAGGATGCGTTTATCTTGATAGATGATGGCAATACACATACTTTTGTAAATAACTTAGTTATGGAAAAGTTGCATTTTTTTCTCCTCATTGATTTGGGCCATAAGAGTTTAGGTCACCAATGGTGAAGAAAAAATCAGCACCCTTCTAGTTCGTGGCTCAGTTAGTATGCCACCTTAGTTAGTTGAGTTTGGTTTGAAACCCATATATAGTGTTCTTCTATTTCTTTGTATAAGACTTCTTTTGGCTTACACAACTAAGAAGAGGAAAATTGTTTTCAGCCTCCACCTCTGTGTGTATTCCCCCATTGTGCAAGCAAGAAAGCTACAAGTGAGACTCCTTCCTTCTCTCCCACAATCGTGACAAAGGCATCCTAACATTTTATCAACCTAAGGATAGCATTCATTAAAAAAGAATCACTAACCATAGTTCACAAAATATTAGTCATATTACAATTTGCAAACCATTATATAATATATGTACACAAAGCAAAAAATATATAGCAGAACCCTATTTTGGCTAGCTTCACAAGTTCCTACTAACAAGGATTCCTAAATAGGCTACAAGTAAAGGACTCTCCAAGGAAAGAATTAATCATCTCAAACTTTATTAACAATTACTGAATCTCATCAAAGTTTCCTAATGTCGTTCATATCTAGCCAATGGAGTAGCACGTGTGGTGTCCTTACAATGCAGGGATGCTAGGCCTTTAGCATCTCCCATTTGTATTGCGCTTGTGTTTTCAATTACCACATGTATAAAGAATGGTTGGGTCAAATCTCTTGATTTGATGTCCTATATGTTAACATATCACTTCTCCTAATTTTAAATACAAGTATTTTAACTTTAAGGTGGTAAGTTATCGTAGGTTTGGACAATGTCCACAAACTTCCCCAAACCTGAAGTTTTCCAAATTTGAGATGCAAGTAATGCACCAAATTCAAATTTGAGCAATATTTCCATTCTGAAATTTGTGGTTTGGACATGAAAATGTATTGCATCAACATGTTGAAGGTTGCAGGTGCATTGGTTAATCCAAAAGGCATCATGACAAATTTGTAATGGCCATATCTTATGTTGAAGGTAGTTTTTGGAATATCTTCTTCTTTGATCCTTATCTAGTAGAAGCTTGAACTTAGATCGATTTTGAGAGGATATTTTCTCCTTGTTGAAGACATTCAAGTAGTTCATCTATCCTTGGAATTGGATACTTATTCTTGATTATTACTTGATTCAGCATGTGGTAGTAGATGCAAAGGCAAAGGGCTCTATCCCTCTTCTTTTGAAAGAACACTAGGACTCCCCATGGTGAGTTACTAAGCCTAATGTCTCCTTGATCCAAGAGTTTCTTTAGTTGCTCTTTTAGCTCTATTCATTCTAGATTAGACATTTGGTAGGGCCTCTTTGCTATATTGGAACAATTGTTGGTGCTAACTTGATTTCATGATCAACTTCCCTTTGTGGTGAAACTTTAATCAGCTCTTCACATGGAATACATATACACCATGATGGCTCTTCCTTAGCTTCTTTTCTCCACTCTATCTTATTAAGTTTGATTAAGTAGAGAGTCCTTTTCTTAGCCCCTTCAGAATTCGAGAAGCTTTTGTCAGCTGGATCCTAGGTCTTTTGGCTTCTCCTTGAGTGATAACTAGCTCTTCTTTTTTATTTTGGAATGTAGTATGGCCTCTCCTACAATGAATATGAGCATCATTGGGGATCAATGAGTCCATTCCTAGAAAACACTTGTAAGCTCCCAAATCCATAACTTTAAACGCCATATTGAAAAGATTGCCTCCTAAGTTAAATTCCACTTTACTAGCTTGCCAAGCATAAATAAATTATTTCCCGTTTGCTAATTTTACCAAAAACTTTGATACATGTGCAGTGTCTATTCCTAAACTTTTCGTATATTTTGGTGAGATAAAATAGTGGGTGCTTCCACAGTCAATCAAAATCTTGAAGGCTTTACCTTGGTAAGTTACTAGCATTTTGTTTACTGAGAATTGGTAATTTGGCCCATTCTTATTGAGGGAAATATGTATTGTTACTCTTTTCATATTTACCTCCAATGTAGGGTCTTTACCTTCTTCCATTCTCTTGAGGGTTACTCCAGCAACCTTTTCCTTGGCCATAGCTACTCAATTTCGGCCACAAAACTATCCTTGGTAAATTGTTTGGCCTGGCTTTGGACACTTTCTCTTAACGTGGCTCAGCTCATTGCAATGAAACACCTTGGCACTTCATTGTTGCTAATTGTAGGCACAAAGTTTCCCACTACTTTTTTTTTTTTGCCTTCTTCCTTTGACCTAGCCTAGTGTTGTCTCCTTAGATCCTTTTAATATAACCATGTAGTCCTTTGTATGAAGAATTACGTCCCAAAAATTTATCACTCTTGGGTTTTGTTTGAAGTTCCTAGATAATTGATATAGTCAAATTAATGCATCTTGAAAATTAGATGGGCACATTACTTCGAGACGAGTATCCAATGGAGGGTTCAGTCCATGGAAAAACTTTGACACTTGTTGGGAGATGTCCATGGGTGGGTTTTATTTCAAAAGAGATACAAATCTAGAATAGTAGGCTTCTAAGCTTAGACCTAACTATTTCAAGTTAAAGAATTTATTCATATTTAAGGTGCAGTATGTTGGTAGGAGGTATCGCCCATGCACAACCTCATTTGACTTTTTCCACTGATGGTTGCTTTGGAAACCCCTTGGTCCCCCTGATTTTAGAGTGCAAAAGTGACATGAGAGCTGTAAAAGATGAATTTTTTGCAAAAAATGAAATGACCATAGATCAAGGAAGTAGAGTTTTACTAGATGCATTGTGTCACTATGAATCCAAAGCTACACATCCCCCACTTTCACATCAACTTGGTCTAGGATAGCAAGTTACACTCACTAGCAAGCAAGTGTCCATTTGTCTATCAAAGTCTGTTTTGATCCCTTGTCTAATGGCCACAACTTTGGTGTTATGAAGCACCTACTAGATCCAGAAGCCAAAAAGCATATGACAGAGGCAAAGATCATAGATTTCGATGCCATGAAGCCGCTCATCCAACTAGATCATGATTCCGAGGTCGTTTGCCCCTCCATTCGGTCTGAAATCACTTCTATATTAGTGTGAACATGAGAGAGTGGAACTAGTTTTTTTAAGTTTATGACTAATCATGGTTAAAAAATATGCAACTAATCAAGAAACATGTTGAGATGGAGGACATGGGGTGTATTGTTTTTGTGCCCCATTTTTCTCTCCCCCCAAAATTGGCAATTCTTGTGACTCTTTGTATCAACTCTCCTCCTCTGGGCTTGCAATTCTTCACTCCATTTTGCTCCAGACCACACACACGCTTTGATGAAGGAAATGAAAAGTTCAGATTTCAATCTTTCTCTCTCGCCAAAAATGTGGTTCATATGGGTTGAGAGGTTGAGGAGGAATGGGAACTGATTCATGACGAAATGCAAAAGATGGATCAAAGAAGTGGGAAGAAAGCATCAAAGACTATAAACAAGTGAAGTGGGAAGAAAGCATCAACAAATATAAACAAGTATTAGCACCTTTCCATTTCAAAAATATGACACATGTATATGTGAATCTTAAAGTAAGCGTCTTTTATTTAATTTTTATGATGGTTTTTGTGTTCTTATGATGAAAAATGGTTGAATATGTTTGAAACCATAGAATAATTGATAATTTATAGAAATTCACATAATAAGAATCAAAATCACAAAACTCACAATGTAGGATTTAATATAAAAATGATGATTTTATGAGCTTTTATAGTGCAAATGGTGTTCTTATGGAGTGATATCAAATATAATATTGAATCACAATCTACATAAGCTTCATGGATCTAAAAATTAGATAAATTAAAAATAAATATTAAAATAAATTATAAAAATCATAAAAATAGATTTTTTTATATAAATTTTTAGTTTTTATGCATTAAAAATACAAAAAATTAGAGATATGTGTGTGGATGTATGGTGAAGGTAGGGCATGAGGATTTATCTCAACATGTCTTCATCTTGATGTCAAAGTGTATTTTTACCATTTTTCTACATGAAAAAATGGCATAAAACACTCAAACCGGTTCATGATTGCAAAACCTAAACATTAGGGAAAAAAGGGATTGTCAAAAGTTAAGTATCAATTAAATTCTAGTTTCCATGCATATTATGATATATAGGACTCGCTTCATTTAAGTTTAAAAGAGACAATAGCACGGATTAGTCTGGTATTGTTTCTAAGAAACACAACACTTACCTAAAAAGAAAATCATTGAAAGAATGTTTTACACATGACATGGTGGTTGATTTGTAGCTAATTTTTTTGAGCACTATATGGCATTGCACATTGCATCTACATTTAAACATAGTATTAGGATATAATCTTCTAGATGCATGGCACTTGATTGCTAAAACAACCAACAACGAGACCATATGAGGATTCTTGAGTTGTAGAATATAATGATTTTCTTTGGGGATTCTTATGTAAGGAAACAAAATTATCTCCTCGAATGCTTTATCAAAAGAGTGGATAATATTACGATTGTGTTCTATGTTTAGACGTGGTGCATCCTACGTCCAATCCCTAGGGTGTAGAAGAGCTGTAAGAGCCACAGCATTCTGCTGGGGAGAAGATCTTTGTGTATGTGATATGAGATATTGATCACCTATATGTGTGGGATATTCCCTCTGTTGTTGGAGTTGGGAAGAGGCAAAATTTTTGGACTACAAGTTGATACAAATGCATCATTTAGCTAGATCGATATATAGCCTCTAGGTGCTCTTGGCCACGAGGCCATGAGAGTGGTTTGGTAAGCATAGAAGACCTAGGCTAGAGCCCTAGAGCTAGTGTTGGGCCTATTTTAGGTCGTCCTGACAAAGGGAAAGATCCCCGATGGATCTATCCTAAGATAAGGTAGTCTCAATGATCCAAGAGCTTCTTCAAAATTCAATACATTAATTAGGTAAACATTGACCAAGTGGAGATTAGCTAGAACCTTGAATTGTGTTATCTTAGAGGACTTGAGTGAGACTATGCCCTAGGGGTAAAGGGATTGACGTACCTATAGTCCCCTTCATTTCTTAGTCTCCTTGAACCAAGTGCGACATGAGTTAGCTTTTATTTGGATGATCTAGCATAAGCAAATATTTGAAGACCGTCAACGCTCTCACTCTCCTTGAGAACCAAGCGTGACATGAGTTAGCTTCGGTTCAGATAATCTAATATAAGCAAATACTCAAAGATTAATAATATAAAAACTAATAGGTGATCTTACTCTACTTTAGGAACCCAAATTCAGGTTGATCCTTATGGGTTACAACCAGAACCTTCTATTGCAAAAGTGGACTTTGAGAGCCTAGACAAATACCTTGTGTTATTCCAAAGAGTATCGAGTAGCATCACATACGAAGAGTCTCTTAATGGACCACTAAATCATGCTACCCAGGCCTTCTCAATTGGGTACCTTAGATGTGGTATCTGAGGAAAATTGAATTAACGTATACGAAGATTTTTTTGCAATCTTGTTTAAGGAAAAAGTGAATTCAAAAATGACTTATCATCACACGAATGGTAGGATCTTTTTTCAAATTGATAGATATTGGTAGAAATTCTTGGTAATCATAGCAATGTTTTCCTCCGTGATAAATTCTCCTAATTTTGATAGCATGATTGCTTCATGAGCAACTTGGAGCTATGTATAATCCCTCTCCATTGTATTAAGAGCAACAATAGAAGCGAAGTCTATTGTTTCATAAATGCCAATCAACTTTCTTATTTACAAACCAACCTCAAAAGGATTAAGCAGATGGAAGACCTTAAAGTGGTCAAGCTATTTATATTTCAAGAATCATATCTAAATCATATTCTCAACATAGGAGTGGATTTGTCAAAGCCACTATCTCTATGACCGAGTGCTCTGCATTCTCCCAACAAAGTGTGTTGTTATTTTAGGATACTCGTACCACAATAATTATTGTAAAGATGACTTTCCAAATATTTTTCTAAAATAAAAAATCTTAAATATATTTATTGAGTCTCCAACCTAAAAATTTTATTAATGTATTTGAATTTCACAATTAGTTACACACACACATAGACTGGACAAATATTACCAAATTTTTCATTGAAAAGAATGGTATCTCGCATAGTCACACAGTTAATCAAGTTTCTTGATGGCATGTGTTGAATTTCACAAGGCCTATCAAGGTCTCCTTTCTCCTTTCTGATTTGATTGCATCTTGGCAATAGATTTTGTGTTTCGCAATTTAGCGCCCTCCTGATCTTCGTAAGGAGGAGAATTTGCTATAAGAAGAACTGTTGGATACCTCCATGTTGTTGGACTGGCCTAATAAAGACTTGCAACGAGAAGTTTAATAAGATGGCTCACTTTGGGTTGCAAACAATCCATGATGGTGTCATTCCTAGGCAACCCCATCTTTATTATTTCCGGCACATTCGTTAATACTTTTGGGTGCCTTGTGGCTATCATGACATTTGGTCATCCTTTCAGAAAAAGCTTCTATGTACTCTCCATTGAGCACTTTATAACCCTTGTCTCCTTGATAGAATTGGAATTGTGCTACCTGATGATTTCGAGAATAGGTCAACTAATCAGATCTATCATCAGATGGTTGGTGTCAAGATATGGATCAATAGAAAGGCCAATAAAATCTGACATATTCAGCACAACAAAAAGAAGTGGCAAGAAAGATTTCTCCAACTTTGGAAGTTAAAGATTTCTTATCAGGGTAAATTTTTCATATGGAGGTTGCTTATTGGGGGCCTTCCAACTGAGGGATGTGTTGCGTGCTCGCAAGATCTCCCATGATCGTGTATTTTGCACTACATGCATTGCTTTATCTCTTAGTCTCCTGCCCTATTGCTCGACAAATTTGGAATTTTGATTCCTATGCATAATCCTCTGCGACTCGGTAACAAGTATCAGCTCGTTTGTGGATTATGGAAAGGATGCCTTCAATGTCCCCCTTGTAATCAAATCATTCATGTCTTTTCCATTTCCTTAGATGGACAGCTCTATGGCATATTTGGCGTACTTGGAATGCCTTCATTTTTTATTCTACCTCAGGTATCCATGGTCATGTGGCCCATATTCATGGTTTATTGATGTGGCAAATCTCCTTTATGGTTTCAACTAATCTGATTCTTACTGACATTGCTGCTCCTTGGCTGGATATTGTTTGCTCAACTCCGACCATCCTTGTGTGATATTTGTATTATGGTCTTAAAGGCCCTTTGGCTTGATTTGTGTATGTTTTGTTCTTTTTAGCTAACATGATGGTTTGATGTAAATATTGTTATTTACTTCCATTATCTTCACGAAAAGAGAGAGAGAGAGAGAGAGAGAGTGCGCGTGCGCGTGCGTAATGATCATTGGAAAAATCAACATTCCATTATCAAATGCTAGCTATTTTTGAAACACTTCTTTTATTTAATTGTCCCACCAAACTAGAAAACATTGTGTAACATGATCAAGTCAAAAAGCTTTTTTTTTAATGGGGAGGATTAAAGCTAGAGCAAAGTGTTTTACTAGCAAGTTAAAATATATTACTCATAAGACATGATTCACTTTTGAAAACACATTTCACAATTACCCTAGATAGTTTTGATCCATGTTTACATACTTTTTATAATTCTAAGTCACATTGGCATAGGAAAAAAGCCTACAAATCCGAATATATGACAACCTTTACAATTGCATCCATATAAGGCTAGAATGAGATCTTATTTGATGATCTAGTGTCAATTAATCATCTTCTACATTGGAAGTCCTTAAGTGTTTTCGAGATTCCAAAGAACCCATTTTTCCATCCTCAAAAGCCAATTGAGGTACATTGAGATTTTGTATTGAACCAACTCTCAAACAAGCAAGATCAACTTAGTCTATGTGCCAATACAATTAAATATCTCTATTCATGAAGCCCCTCTTATGAGAAGTTTGAAGCTTTTTGCAAAGTTTCAAAAATATTATCCTTCCCAAATTGATTAGCCTCATATGCCGATACTTGTTCACATCATCATTCCCATGGAGGTTTACAATATATGCCATGATAGTAATGCGTGAACATGTTTAAGACAGCCAAAGGCTTTTCCCCTTCTTGGGTTTGTATGTACTACCTTGTTATTCTAAGGCTGTATGCTTATCTTTTGCACTTTTCTTTTCCCCATTACCTTTAGCAACAATCAAATTGAGTTCATCTTGCTGCTCCTCCATTGCTAATTGAGTTCTAATATCCTCCCTCCTGCCATTGCTTCCAACATAAAAGGGGTGACAAACTTCATCTTTTTTTGAAGGAGTAACCAGTTTAATTGCAAGGCTTGCCAAAAATACAATTATCATCCACCAAATTGAGGAAACGAATATGACAAAAAGAAGAAGGAAAAGAGAGGAAGAATTACACCAAAAAATAAGCATGCAAGGAAAATGAAAATCATGGATGGGAAGTGAAAAATCAGAGGAAAAAGCAAGTAGAGGACCATGAACAAGGACTAAAGAAAGTAAAGAGCTTGGCCAGAGAATAGACTGCACTTGATCAAAATCTAAAAACTTGCAAGCACAAATGATATGGCCTTCCTATAAGCAATCCAAAACAAGTGATTAAAAACATGCAAGCGCAAACGATATGGCCTTCCTATAAGCAAGCCAAAACAAGTTGAGATGAGATGATCCCAATTAGAAAGGTCGGCACTCACTCAACCAGGTAAGTAAGAAACCTGTAGAACTGAAGCAAGAAATGCAAGCTTTTTGTGATCATATTAGTATCAAGATGGACACAGATGGTTCTTTGTTGTGGACAGTCCATGACCATCTGTCGATCAATAAATCAGGATTGGGGCTATTAAGAGACTATCTAATCTCTACCAAAGCTGATAGTATATTTTCACAAGAACATATTCAACAATCTCTTGCAACCTCACCTGCAACCTGATGTTGACCATAACTTTTGGGGGTCATTTATGTTACAAAGTAATATGACAATTTATGCACATACATTTTCTGCGTGCCCACATAAAAAAGGAGTATCCAAAAATTTAACTTGCAAGTTCCGAGGCTCAAAACTATAGAAGTATTAATACTGAAATGAACTGAGTAAAACAAAAAACCTTTTTAAATTCATGCATGAGTTTATCATAAATAGTACTAGTGACTTGCACATTGACATCTATATAAATTCATTGAACTCTAACGTGAAAATTCAATTGTCTGATACAAAAAAGCGGGTCTTGTGAATCCCCTTTAAAGTGGTAGAAACCTCTGAAGGGCGGCTTATAATACAGTGTATGCACCATGATATGCAAAACACATGGCACCATGCTTCATTTTGTGCAAAGCACTCTGTTCACCATTGGTTGCAAAAGAAAAGGAAGAAAATTCTTAGACAGAACAAGATCCTCAATATTTTGGGCTCAGCTCACATAAACTTTAAACCCCTTAATTCGCATTTCTCAGTATCACTGAGCATTAAGAAAACAGATCCAAGCAACCCAAGACCTCCCAGATAGCCTTCTCAGGAACATCATGATGCAGCCCCTAAATATGATGCAAGGCGTAAGATGTCACTGAAAACACCACCTGCAGTTACCTCTGCTCCAGCACCTGGACCCCTCACAATCAGGGGCTGCTTTTGATACCTTTCAGTAGTAAATGCAATTATGTTGTCACTGCCTGACAATTGTGCAAATGGGTGAGCTTTTGAATAGCGCCGCAATTCAACACATCCTGTTCCACCATGAACATCAACAACCCCTACATACCGCAGTACCTGCATAAAGCATGCCATAATAGAATATGAGCTGCAGGCTCACCAAAAACCAACAGCACTCAATACATAATAGATCCATGTTCACCTCATCAGCAGCTTCAGCCTCTTTCCTTTGTTTGGCAATATCAGCATCATAGTCTTGTAGCTGCTTTAGAAATTCCTCTGCAGAGCTGACATTCTGCACATTGCAATAACTAGTTACAGCATATCCTCTCTCCTTCACTCCCTCCCAACCTTCCTCACTTGGTGGTGACAATCTATCAAGAAGGATGACAGTACTCTGTATGCATGTTCAATTCCAATCCTGAATAGTTTGAGCAGGGGAAGCAGAAGTGTGGCTCCCATTTTGTATAAAACGGATTTAATCTATTGCTGTGGGCTTGAGAGAGTGGAAATAACAAGCCCATCCTGATACTAACATGTCAAAGACAAACCTTATCACAGACATACAAAAGAAATATTCCCTTCTTAGCTCATGGACTATCAGAAGTTGAACCCAACGTATGCTCTCTATCCTGTAGCAATACATCTCAATCTGGCACCATGTGCGTAGAATAAGAGCAGCCAGCGATATCACCTTCAAATTGCTCCAAAACCATTCCCCTCAAATTCATAAACACGGCAGCAACAAAAAGAATAATGTGGACATTCTCAAGAGATGTACGAGAGCAATTCGAAGGTGTTTCAAGGAGCAATGGCAACTAACATTCAAGAGGCTCACTACCTTTTTTGTGCTTTGTTTCCAAGAAAATATCCAACAGTTGAGACATGGAAATGCTTGCATCAATGTTTAACTGAACTGGATGTAGCAAGTTTGTTCCATGATATAGGACTGAGCAAACCTAAGCCTTAAATGAAATAGCCTAATATACAATCTCCAATATTCGAGCTTTGCAAAGTATGAATGGGCATGTTGATTAAAGAAATGTAGCATTTACTACAGAAAAGATATATGGAAACTAGCATGCAATCTCTGTATCACCCCGCTATGTTTCCTCCTACAATGAAAGATTCCAACCAAAAGGATATCCCAAAGTAGCAGATGACATGATTGATTGACAAGATCTCTCTAGGCTAACTCCAAGGACACAGCTAGGATTTCTGAAAATGGGTATGCAGCCCTCCTACTTTCCCAAACAATTGCAAAGCTCTTGAATCCATTCATTCATTGTTGCAAGGAACAAAGAATGAAGGAACAACATAAACGTTTCAACCCTAAGTAATTTTGCAAGTCATAACTGTACACTGTCTCACCTCAAAGGTGATTAGAAACTGCAAATGTATAGGAGTCTGCACATGTACAGGATTGCATGGTGGAATTATCACCCACAGTTGAGGGAATCTCCAAGAAGAAAACAAAAAACAGCAAAATTGGATGGGGAAATGGAAACACCAAGTCATCAACCAAGGGGGAAAATAGGGTTTTTTCAAATGTAACCTCGATCGTAAGGATAATTCTCTAAACGCATTGCTTTGTACTAGCTTTATAAAGCTTCAACATACTCTCCTATTGGTTCTTAAACCTTTCTCATGTTGGTGGTTTTCTGTTGCAGATAATCACGATTGCTACATTGAGAGTGAAGGATCAGAATTAGTTTTTATTTACTCCAGATTCCGGTCTTTTGTGTGTCTGTGGGTCTGTGCACATTGAGATATAATTGGTTTTTGTTTAGAGATGCATGTTACTAGCAGTTTGTTGTCTGTTTAACATTAGAGACTGAGTGAGTGAGTGATGTTAACATGAGAGAGAGAGAGAGAGAGAGAGAGAGTGTGTGTGTGTTGTGTCAAAATAGTGTGAGGGAATGGTATGCGTTCATACCATAGCAAAGAGATAGTAGGGTTTGTGGGGTGAAACAATGTATGGCAAACATTGAAAGAAGAAAAAACTCAGATGAAACACAGAAGAAGAAGATGATGAATGACGAATCATCGAATCATGCTCAATGAATCGAGCTAATACAATGCAGCCGAAGCTCAAAGATGACAACACTGCCCTGGCTGATCGAGCAGCAATATCTGAAGGAAACCTATACTATACAGGGAGCGAAACGCAATCCTCCAAGCAATAGGGTATAGAAGGTAATGTTGAATGATGAAAGAAGGGACAGCCAGCTATAGACAGAGAAAAATGTAGTCCTCGGGGGCTGTCTGAGATGAAGGATATGCTGAAATCTCTCCAATATGATGGCTGCAATCAAGGCAACTACTGGGCAGCCAGCTGGAGAAGAAAACACAAGAATATCCATTGAAGATCTCTCCCTGTAAGTGGCTGCAGACTGGTGACTGCTGGGCAGCCCTTCAGGAGTGAAGAAAGCACAAAAACCGAGGTATTTGATGTAGAGCTGATAAAGAATGTAACCTGCTGTAGACAAACTGAAATTGCTGCAAACACAAGCCTGATGATGACGCTAGGTGGGGAGGGCTGATGCCAAATGATGTAAGCTACAAAATGCCAGGTGGAGATGGATGCAAAGCAACAAACCGTAATGTCCTCTTAGCAGGGTGTGAATGGCAGTGGAGAGGACGGAGAAAGGAGAAAAATGTGGAAGAGAGTGACAGTGTCACAAAGAATGAAAATGTGGAAGAGAGTGATAAATTGTCACAAGGAATGAATATGTGGAATCACAAATGGGTGGAGCCAGTGCCGTGTTGATAGGCACAAACTATCTCAAGTAGCCTCCACTGAAGTCTCTCAAGTGGCACCCCAACTCTATTGAGTGGCACTCTGACACTAAATAATGATCCAAATAAAACCTTTTTTGGGTTGTAAATGGAAAGAAAAATAGGAATGAAGTAGGGAAAATGTACTAAATGGCTTGGTTTCTCAACACCCCCTCTCAAGCCCAAAAGAGAGAGGAGTGAGAGAGAAGAAGATCAACCTTGAAATCCTAGTATTCCACCTGTAAGGTGGCCCGTAGTAAAGAACAATAGACATGATGAGCTGATAGAATCCAAAACTCAACCTCAAGCGAGAAGCCAAAAGCATCGTTACTCCATGCTAGAAGGTATACGAAGGCCTAGCCACCAAGCCACGGCTGAAACATCCAAAGCCCCAAACACAAAAGAACCTATAGATCCTCAGTATCAATGGAAATCAATGTGTGAGATGGCATGGAGATGTCAACCACCCTAAGAAAGTGAAGGCTTATTGATAAGGTGTATGAAGAACCACAAGATGAGAAGGGACCCCCGCTAAAGCTAAAGGAATGGGATCCCCCTTTGAAGAAAAAGGATGAGCCCCCTCTGAATCCCCCACTAGATCCCCCTCAGAGAGAAATAGGGAACCAAGAAGGATATGTTTGCTTCGAGAGATGGCTATAGATGGCTATATACTACCCATCTTAAAAGAGCCATCATGAAACATAGTGCAAACAAAAACAACCCCCAAATATGAGGCCTAGACTACCTTAAAGGAGACATACAAAATGTTTTGATTATTTGGAATGAAGTCTTCAAGTAAAAATACTCATGGTAGCTTTTATACTTAAAAATACTTCTAGGTCCTTGTTCATGCTAGAAATGACTCTTTTGAAATGTTTCCAAAACAAGGATCATCACATGGCAACCATCCTAGAAAACACGAGACATATCGGAAGTGGAAATGCATTTCAAGTTGGGCTTCAAGGCCCTCTAGGATGTGTTTCCAGTCTACATGCTTTCAAACTTCAATTCACAAGCTGTGTTGTAAATGTTATTTGCTAAAAATTTTGTCATGAAAAGAAACAAGAATTAAGAGAGAATGCATTTGACTATGAACATGACCAAAGGTCATTAGATGACATGGCATGTTGATGTGGTGTGACAACATGGCAGCAAATGGATCAGATTATTGGGGAAATAGCTTTTTTGTTATCTTTAAATTTAAAATCTTAAAGCTTTGTTCGCTGTTTTAAATCATTATAGCTATTTCTGCTATTTCAAATTTCATTTTGCTGTTTTCCAATCTCTATTTCAGCTATAGAGACAGGGTATGAGCTGCTAGTGCACAATGACCACCACATGCCGGAAAATGCAGCAGATGGGTTGTGAGCGGGGGGGATGACCTCCACAGGTGGCAGCAGCCTTATTCAAGGTGTGGACAGAGGGGAGAGTAGGAAGCTAATGGCTGAAGGAATCAAGGATAGTTTGAAATGCCCACAACATACTCTTTTCTAGAGGACTTTTGGCAGCTATTCTTCAAAATACGGGCAAGCTGTGATAGTGAAACTGCCAATGGTAATTGTTGCGAATATAGTGGATCCGAGTCAACCACTCTTTGATGAGGCAATCTTATCCATAAACAAGGTGACTTGGTCATCATCTGACTTTTTAGGACCAGTGGTGGCAAAGTTGGCAAGTAAACATTGATGCTCAGCCAACTTAATTGTCAACTCATGGTCAAGGAGACACATCAGATGATCATGAGCCGCGTAGTGATTGAGTTGTGCCCAAAGCTTAGATAAAAGGTCAAAACGTTTTAATTGTTAGTGAAACTCTAGCATGAGACCCTATATGAGCTCAACAATGGTTGTTGCTGCAAGCATTTCTGCTCTTCCAAGAGCTACCTCATATAAGGATCAGTGGGGTTCAAGTTGGAATTCCAACCCTTAAATATGGTCCCACAAATCATGTGAGTCAAAACATGCCGCATCAGATTGGACCAAGTTGTGAAGATCAACCCATTCAAGCAAGTCTTGTCACTAAATCCATGCTTGATCATGGCAAAAGAATGGAAGGGTAATAAATGAGGTGTCTTATAGTTCGGTAGCATTAAGTATGCTTGTGGCTGACTAGGTGTGACATGCACCACCGAAGTGTGTGACATAGTGATTGTTAGCCCTAAAGAAGATGTTTGGCTAGTGTGAAGTGCATGTGTTAGCCCACTGCGCATTGGCATATTGGCAAGTTGTGTGGATACTTGAGAGATTTGGAGACTCCCGATACACCCAGTTGGATATCATCCTATGTAGGTCCAAATGATGGTTGGTTTAGGGTGGAATTCCCACCATCGTTTTACCAAAATCACCCACTTGTCAGATAGGACTGAAACATATGTGATACAACATGCTAACAGATTGGCACCCCTTGGTAGGTGAATTATGAAACAGGTGAATGTGTATGCAGCAGAAAAAGGTGTAAATTGTGGAATGGGTGGGATGGATGGAGGCTGGTTTTGATTAAATGATGAAGAAGCACCAAAAGAATAAATCATTAGAATGAGTATATCAAATAGAGGTATTGCCTGATTTTTGCTTCTATAATCAACTCTTCTTATATCCACATGCAGGTACTCCACAAAATATACAAAGACATTGGTGAAAGACCTTCCATTTGAGGCAAATGTTTCTCTTCTGTCTTCAGAGGACATTGAGGGTACAAATCCCTTAGAGCTGACAGAACAGGCTCTCAAGGAGTGAATGTGTATGCACCAGAAAAAGGTGTAAATTGTGGAATGGGTGGGATGGATGGAGGCTGGTTTTGATTAAATGATGAAGAAGCACCAAAAGAATAAATCATTAGAATGAGCATATCAAATAGAGGTATTGCCTGATTTTTGCTTCTATAATCAACTCTTCTTATATCCACATGCAGGTACTCCACAAGATATACAAAGACATTGGTGAAAGACCTTCCATTTGAGGCAAATGTTTCTCTTCTGTCTTCAGAGGACATTGAGGGTACAAATCCCTTAGAGCTGACAGAACAGGCTCTCAAGGAGATTGTTTTGGTGGCAACATGTAAGAAACCTTGGAAGGTATTCTCACATACTTTGGAATGCCAAGCTTTCAGGATAGCTATAGGATATTTTTTATACAGAACTCACTCTGATACAGTGTAAAGAAATGGAAAACAGAGAGAAAGGCAAATTGTATGATAACATGATGAGTATAATCTGTAGAATGATCAATAAGAATGAGTGAATGAGAATATGAATGATACAATGAGGGGGCCTGAAACCTTCATGTCTCAAGGACCAGGGCAGATATGAACAGTGTGGGAGTGTAGCGTACTCAGGACAAATCCCAAAATGAAGCAGCAACAGCTCACCAATGAAGATTATATCATAGTCCATATGAACATGGTATGGGTTTTGGGGACGGGAACAAGAGGGAATGGGAACAGGAACGTGCATAGGAATTAACATCCCGTGTCACCATGAGAGGGGTCTCTGACATGGGGACGGGATTTGGGATGGTACAAGGATGGATGGAACTAGGACAGGAAGCTAGGAAATGGACATCCCATGTTAATATGTCGTGGGCAGCAGTGGAGAGAGCAAAACAGCCAGTAAGATGTTTGAGGTGACTCCGGGAAGCAAAATGTATGGCAGCTCTACAAGCAGCAGATGCTGAGGAAGATGAACGCATCAGATGGCTGAACTCTTGGGAGAAAAATGCAGACTACTGGAGCACAAAAATGCAGCAGCAATGATGCCATTCACAGGCAGCAGGCAGGTAACTCTCCTACAAGGGGTGGCAACTGGCTGGGCAGCTCCAGGAAGGGCCAGGAAGCATCTGATCAATTATGCGATGATGGCAGCAGACTGGCAATGACAGCAACTGACTCTGTGGACCTCCTCCAGGCTGGGCAAGAACCTCCACAGGCATGAACACACAGCAGATGGGCTGGGCAGCAAGGGCGATGATCATAGGCTGGCAGCAGCCTTCTCCAGGGCATGGGGCAGATCGGGGAGTTAGGAGCTGACAGCTGAATGAATCAAAGATGGATTGGAACCCAGAAGCCTTTTATAGAGGATTTTTGAGCATTTGTCCTACTGTTGAAAATGAAGCCTTTTATTTTTGGAAACGCTTTTAATTGCTTTTTGGGGCTGTTTGAGGAATATCTCCAAATTTTGAGGAGTTTTCAAGAAACGATAGGAGTGAGCAACTGAAGTATGTCAGTGAAAGGAAATCAGCTTAGTGAAATCAAATTGGTTTCATACATGCAGGTAGTCCATAGAGCCCAAAACCTAATCCATGATATGAAGCGTGAGAAATTTGGTAATGAAGTATTAGGCCAAAAAGCTAAATATTCCATCCAAAACATGAATCCTGACAATGCCTTCAGAAAGAATTTTGTGAGAGCATATTGCCCAGAAGGAGATAATGATAATATTTTCACAAATCGAGTAAGACTATATAGCTGATGAGTGATATGTAGGGGAGGTGCAACTCCAAGCAAGTAAAGTTGTTACAGAGGTCAAAGCAAAGAATAAGGCAAATATATAGGTCAGAATGGGGATGGAAATCATGCATCTAAGTAGAAACTCAGAAGTAGCACAAAAGGCGAGTTCTTACTGGCTATAAAGATCAGAAGGAAAATGAGGACAGGCCCAATGCAGAACAGCAGGAAAACTGTGAAACAAGAGAAACAGTCAACTTAAAACTCTTGCAACTCACAAGTAAGCTTGACCTAAAGCAACCATTGTTGGCCAGCAAAACAATATGAAAGCAATCCAAGTGATCTGCATGGAGATAAAAGTTAAACTTTTGCCATCCAGGCAACGAGCCAGATTCCTACAACAAGTAATATCTGCTTTTTACACTTTATTATTTTTCAGCAATTCAAAAGTCTGAAGCTTCTGATAAAAATGTGAACTCCGCTGCCTAAAATGTTTCTCAACCCCCAGGCTGCATTGCTGCACAATCTGATTACCTGAAGGGGTTCAGGAACTAAATTTTGCACTGGGACATTTTCAAGCTCCAAATGTAAGCGTGATTCTCTTGCTAGTATTATAACCTGCACTGTACAAGATGAGGAAGTTAGTAAAACGTGGACGAGTAGTAAACTCCTACACTCCAGAGCACAAGAGAGTATACCTTTCGTGCAACATCCATCCCAGACAAATCATCACGAGGATCCGGCTCTGTGTAACCAGCAGCCTTTGCTTCCAGCACTATTTGACTAAAGGATTTATCACCAACAAAGTTGTTGAAAATAAAGCTCAATGTTCCACTGCATTACCAACACAACTTGTTTCACTTGCAACCTCTCTGAAAAGATGGGATTAAGATGCTTGATCGGACACTAGTACTTCACAAATATGATTACAAATTCACCAATAGGACTTGAACATAGACATCCACCGAAGGAAATTAAGCACATTGAAAATAAAGATACTAAAAATCAACTTCCATTAACAAGCATTATGCTTATTTCTCCAATGTATGTTAGAATGTAATTCTCTACAAAAAAAAGTCAGTTAGCTTCCTTTTGTCTGATGCATTCCAAAGTGCCACCTTTTGTCAAGTCTCAAGTCATTCATGAAAATAAAAATATTATTTCTGGCACCACCATATGAAATCCCTGCCTAAATAAGGAGGACAACAAGGACTAGGAGGACTAGGAGGAAGAGGGGGAGGACGAGGAGAGGAAGAAGAAGAATCACTGCTATGTATATTGTATAAGGGGCATATCCCTGGAGATGGTGCATTCAAGAAGAAAACCCAGAGGAAGCTTTACATAATGAAAAGAAGCCCAATACTTTTTCCAAAGGGTGAGCGGCCAAGGAAACCTAAGGAGGTGGTCTTCCAGCAATGAAGTCTACTACATTCCAGCTCAGCAGGTCAAAGGGAGGACCATCAGAATTGAAACCTTTAAAATAGCCTGTCCTGGCCAAAGCCATGTCTTGCAGCCACCAGACAAAAGCATGCATTTGCCATAGACCTTAAAAACAGAATATCTTTTCAACAAAACAAAAGGAAGATTGGGTTTGTGTACTTCAAACCTAAATATTCCTTCTATTCGATGAATTTTATCACCAGTTTCCAGAAGGTCTCTTAACGTGCTGATGATGGGAAGCCCTGCACCAACTGTCGCTTCATAGAAGTAATGTGTGTAGGACTGCCGTTGTAGAGCTTTTAAGCACAGGTACTTTACATATAACACCAAAACACACATGAGTGTACAACATAATAAGGCTAGTGGTTTATCACAAGGTAAGCATCAACATCCACATTACATAGCAAGATTTAACAAGATACCATTAAAAAACACCATAAGAAACATGCATACCGGAAAAAAATACCTGAGCCAGGGGCCCTGAGTTAGCTTTCTTGTTTGGAGTAATAACATGAATCCCCTGCCGGATCCATGAGTAATAATGCTTGGCTACATCAGCACTTGCTGTACAGTCAACAATAACTTTGTTGGGTATAGAATGATTGGACTGCAGGTGCTTTGTGAACTTTTCAATGTCAGCTGCTTCCCCCTTCTCCTTAAGTAGCTCCTTCCACTTTTCAAGATCAATGCCGCTACACATATAGCAAATACACAGAATCACTCTCAATCCATAATACATAGCTAGCTTTCTTTCAATCTTTAGATATTCTAAACTTCTTTTGAAAGCTCTACTGTTGCTGTTTACTTTCTACTTGTTAACACCCCACACTCACGAACCAGTATGTCCACATGCAGGCATGGCTCATCTATGCTGATGCAGACTGTTTACTGCAAAGCGAAAGAAGCAGAAAACGAGGCATCAAGAGGAAAAGCGCAAGGCGGAAAAAAGGAAAAGGCGCCCTATAAGAAAGTGGGCCCACCAGGAGTACAAGATGCAACCATGGAAGCCGCAAGAAGCCAAAAGTAAGAAGACGCACCTTTAAATATAAAGGCCCAGCCAAAACCTCTGTAAATGAGCGCCAGGCTCTCTCCTATGCAATTTTTAACGATGAACGGATGGTAGGACTAAGCTAGAAAGAAAAGACAATGGGAACAACGGCCTAGACCATGGCCGGTCATGTAAGAAAAAGGGGGTAAGGGAATGACCGCCCAAAAGGGATTTTAGGGTTTTGTATATAAAGTTCAAAAAAAAAATGAGAGCTTATTCTTTGGTGTGTGGCAAAGTGGACTCTTCTTCTTCTCTTCTTCTCTTCTCTTGCTTGCTTATGAGCGTTTGAGGGAGGGAGTGTGAGTGAGAGAGTGAGTGTGTGAGAGTGAAGAATCTTGGAGAAGAAGCCCTCCTCCTCCTCTCTTCTCTTCTTCTCTTCTCTTCTCTCATCTCACGCATGGCTATGGAGGATGGAGCTTGGAGGAAGAGGCTTGAGGATACTTGGGCTTGCATTACGAATCGTGGAGCTATCAAAGTGCTTAAGAGAGGAAGCAACTCAATCGAGTATCAAGGTAAGCTCACTACACTTGTAGAGAGGGATAGTGCGTCGGCTACGTGAGAGGTGGCCATTAGTGCTTGCTTGAAACGCTTAAATAATAAGTGATTCGTGGGTCTTGGCGGTTGAGCTTGAGCTCGCCTCCACATTTTGTTTCCGTTGTCGGATCAAGTATCGAAGTAAGGGTTTCACCCCCGAACCGGAGCTTAAGATAGATAGGAGGTTTTCGGTCTTTAATCCGTGCTACAAGTATTTTTGGTTTTTGATGGTTAGTTGGGTAGGAGAAATCATTTCAATACTTTGTTTTCGATTCTTGTTGCATTTAGAGTAGGTTAAGGTTAGGAGATCCGTTGGAAAAGCGTAGGGTTTGCTACTGTAAAACAGGCCAAACAGGGCACAAATCTCGGAAAAACGGAGAGGAGGAGTGCTGGAGGGGATTAAGGTCAACAAGAGAGGGGGCAAGAATGGCAAGAACCTTGTGAAACAGAGGTTAAATAGCCAGGAGACCAAGGGGGAGCTCATTTGAAACCTTGGTTGTTTGAAAGAGAGAGTGTGAGTAATTGAGCTCCATTGCATAGATCCGCTTCAATCGCATCACCGACAAGTTTGTTGTCCACTTCAGGTATACCCACACCTTATTCTTCATACATAGGTAGGATTCGGAGGTGCTAGGCTAGTGTGAAGGCCACAATCACTCGACACGGCGAATTTGTTGTCGACTCCAAAAAAATGCGTCGTGTTTGGCCCGTCTGAATTACCTCCAACTATGGGCTCAATCCCAAAATCGGCCCTCGGCCTCTACTTATATTCGGCCCTCAACCCACTTGACTTGGACACGTGGAAATTCGGCCCTCGACCCACTTGACTCGGACACTCACCATTCGACCCGTCTGAATCAAACACTCGGCCCAACTTGCGCTCAGCCCGTCCAAATCAGACACTCCGCCCAACTTGCACTCGGCCCGTCCGAATCAACCACTCAGCCCCTACAATTTGGACCTATTGGATTGAGTTTGATTTTTCCAAAAAATTTTGAAAATTGAACCAAATCACCTAAACACCGGCCATACGAGCATCCGAAGACCATACAAACACTTGAGACGCCTTTCTGGCGCAAGAAACAAAGGGATCAACAAGACACAAGCATAGCGGCGACACTAGTTGACCATCTAGCGATCCAGCCCGGCAGCAACATCAAGTGGAGTCGTAGAGCACTAACGAATCATGATTCAGCGGAGGGAATAGCACAAAACCCTATAAACCAACAGGGATGGCCAAAAACCGAGCGTACAAGCCCATCAAGCTACACGCGCGACGAGAGTGCTAGAGTCGTCTAAGCACTTGTTTTCTCACTCACTCTAATTTCCAGCCCTCAAAGTGCACTTGAAAAGAGCTAAAAGCTTAATTTCACACAGTGCACGAAAAAGAATACGCACACGCGAACAGAGTGAAGATAAGTTGAGGACTCGTTGTAATTAACAAGAAACTCACCCAGACTTAAGAACTTGAAGGAACCCACCAATAAGAGAAGACCCAAAGACATAGAAGGGTGATCGAATCCCCAAATGTAGGCCCAAGAGAAGACCACAGCTAAAAAGCCGGACACAACAAGGACAAGCGCGATCGTGGAAGTGGATCTACCCGGCCTTATCAACTTGATCGACAACTTGGTAGAGCATAAAGCTTTGGACATGGAAGAGGGCAGCTCAGGCTGCAGAAGTAACAAAGAGCTAGACCTAGGCGATTTTCCGAAGGTCGTCCAGCAGTTAGTGCACAAGTACAATATTCAAACCCAGCTAGAACACTGCGGTAGACCTATAGAGGACGTCATAGCAAACCTCGAGAAAGAGAGAAAGCTGGTTCACAGGGCTCTGCAAGGCCTAGTTGTGTACAACCAAGACCAGTAAACTAGGAGCTTGAGCCACAGTTTGGAAATGTGAGAGATCCAGAGAGTGCTAGCTCTAGCAGGTAGAAATCAACCGGATAGTGAGAATATTAGAGAGAGACCTCACACTTAGCGAGCTTCTGACGAAGCAACTGCTAGATAACACGGCAACAGAAAAAAGTGTTGCAACATTAGCAGCATCATTGCTAGAAGGGTTAGGGGTTAACCAAGGCTCTAAGAGCCAATCAAAAATCCCTGCGGTGGCGAAGCAGCTGGACAAATACCAAGCAAATGACGATCTGTACGGCTTTGTGGAACAAATCGAGCAGGTTTGCGAGGCCAATGGCCTTACCGATCCTATTCAACGCTCCCAAGCTTTCGAATTGTGCTTAGATAACAAGAGCCGGACTTAGTACACGAGTTTGGATGCTACAAAGCGTGCCGATTTCAATGGTTTTAAAAATCTCTTCATCAAGAGATTTTTCGAACCTGGGTGCTCTGACAACCTGCTAGTGCAACTCATGAACGTCAAGCAGCAAAGAGAATCCCAATGGGCGAGAGACTGACCGAAAGTGCCGTATCCACGGTATTCATCAACGGAATACAAAGTGAAGAGCTCTACAAAGCCTTGGCCGGCAACTCAAGCTTACAAAGAGACGCATTGGCAAGGGTCTTTGAGGAAGCTATTAGAGTGGATGACCAGCTCAAGGAAAAAAGCTCCAGGTGCTCGAATCGAGAAGAGTCCAGTACCAGGAGTTCTGAGAGCCCGCCTCAACACTGAGTGAGAGAGCAGGCCTAAGCACGTAGGACAAAGGGAAGGGCACTAACTCAGGACACGAGCTAGTAGAGATTCGGATGGACATGAGGTACTCTCCGATCTTAGCACTTCCCTTTTTAGATGTCTGTGGGGCCGACGTTTCTTCCTCTGCGTCAATGACTTTCCTTCCAACCGGCAATGTTGTGGCACTTTCAGTTCGGAGGGTGACCTTAGCGTCTGGTATTTTCTTCCTTCGTCTCCGGCTCTTCTTTTCAACAGAGGTTGCATCAAGGTTCCTAGGCCTTGGCAATGATATGCCGGCCTGCTTCATCTACGCGCAGGTCATGACATGCAATGGGATAGATGTGGCCTCTCAATCAAGTGTCTTGACACCGAACAATCCCAATGGAACTGATGGCTCATTTGTCGAATTAGAGAATGGCCTTCGCTTAGGAAAATCAACAAAGAGATGAGTGATTCAGGTTAGCCTTATCTCTATTTGTTTGCTTCCTCTTGAGGCAGCGCAAAGAAATGTGTCCTAGATGACCGCAAGTCCAACACACGATTGGCTCTTCGGTCTGTGCCCCTAGGCCTCTGCCTCTCCCCCTACCAATGCCATCATAGGTACTAGTCGATAATCCATAAGGATTGGGTTGCCTTTCTCATCGTACGACAGGTATGGGCTTACATAAGGCTCGTCCACATAGTGGACTGCAGTATCACTCAGTGGGTGGGTTACGTAGGGTCTAGGTGGTCTAGGGATACCTGTAGGATTTATTTCCATCCTAGGGATGGGTGGCTTAGCATCGTTAGGTGCCGAGAGAGCCAGTGAGGCTCCCCTTTCAAGGAAGTTCAGTAGCCTGTTCTCAAGGTAGGGTTGACCGTAAGGCTGCAGGTACGGGAGTCTCCGAGGTAGTCTACCACGCATGGCGTTATGGCCAAACCTACCACAATTAGCGCAAGGTCGTGACCTAGGGTCTTGGAACTCGGCTGGCAAGTGATTCTCGCCACAATGCACGCATTGGACATGTGGACGCATTGGTCGTCTCATCATCTCATGTAGTTTGGTCTCAAAGCCATCAAGAAGGTGAAGCAGTGGAAGAAGGAGGCCCAAGAGCACCTAAAGGACGTTGAGCCCATACTAAAAGAGGAAATCGATTATCTCTCAAGCATAAGCACGTCAATCTCGCTTCCACGACCAAAATCACGGGAGGCAATGATACCACAAGCAGGGCCGCCTAAACAAAGTCTAAATGCTCCAGCCCAGCAAACCAGTCAAGACCATTGGCCAAGAACCACAAATTTAGAAGAGGGGCAAGTAACTAGCAATCTTCTCAATACACTGGTGGTGACCACCCTTGTAACTCTAAGATTAGGCGACCTACTTAGGCAGCATCCAACGCTATGGCTAGAGCTGAAACAGTGGGTTGAAGAACCAAATGAGCCAATTACCACAGACATGCCTAAGCACGACGTAAAAACTCAAATACTGAGTCTGGCGCTACACTCCATGCCTAAATCCTTGCACATCAATGCTTTTTGGGAAGGTACGGAAATGCATGCAGTCTTGTCAATCCTAGCTTTGGGGAATGTCACAAGAAAGAGGATCATAGACACAAGGGCAGAAGTGAGTGTGCTAAGCCATGCAGTACTCCAAACTTGGAGAACCCACCAGTCGAGACGGCTAGATTCAACATCACGTTGGCTAACAGGATAAAGGTGAAACCGTTCAGAGTGTTGAAGAATTGGCCAGTGAAGATCGTATGAATCCAATTCTCTGTTGACTTTATAGTCATGAAGGGAGTGGACTACGACATCCTGCTAGGCCCTGACCCCGGATGCGATGCGCAACATGAGAGTCGTAGAGGACTGGGGCAACGGTCTTATCTTCTTGGGCAATCGAACGGAGGTCGTAAGAGTAAAGATGGACACATAAAAGACGATCCTTATCAACCTGGATACCATCTCCACCATGTTGAAGGGCCACAAACAGACTAGGGGATCCTATAGGGCCCTTACTAAGTATATCCCATGCCCTGAGAACGAGTGAGACTGGATGCATGTTCTTGCTACCATCCACCTACCGTTCTCAAACATTAAGGAGTACGTACAAGCTATCAAGGCAACTGGCAAGCTTAAGGACACTCCTTCAGTGCTAGTCTGCATGATGACTGAAAGCCTACGTGGAAGACCCAACCCTGTTGCATTCCAAGTCCCGAATAATAGACTAGAGCTCCTGGAGATCCTAGGGTACTTGACCAACAAGTTGGCTGGCAATCTAGCAACAACGAATCTTAAGCCACTCTAAGACCTCTAGACGAGCCTGAATGGCGATGGTCCAAAGTGCACGAATTCAACTTGAAGTACAATTGGACTTTAATCCTCGACCAACAAGAAGAGAAATGTCAAAACTTGGAGAACGATGAGCAACTGGACAAGGACAGCTCGGATGACGAATATGAGGACTGTTGTTCCTTCAATGATGAGAGCGAAAGGAAAATTGATACCATAGGATACGACACTGGGGGATGTATAATCAAACAAATACGAATAGACTCCAGACCATGCAAGCAGAGTGTCCTTAGAGTAAAGAAAGGAGTCAAACAAAAGGACTACGATCGAACTTAGTTAAAGCACACAGATACGATCGACTACAAGCAGGCACGTCTAGCCCAACCAAGCGATGCACCACTACTACGAAAAGACTCACCTTCTAAGCTACGACCACCAGGAGAAAGCCCCTCTTCTAGCGAAGATGGCGAGTTCAATTCTAAATCAGAAGTCAACTCAGATAGTGATCCTGAAATGCCTCAACCTCCCAAGACTAGACGCACCAAGGGGGACCTACCCATCCACCTAAGATGCCGACGGTTAAGGGAGAAACGATGGAAGCTACCTAAAGAAATACAGACAAAAGAACAGCGAAAACCACAAGACCTATCAAAACAATTCATGAAGTTCAAAAAAGGAGATAGAGTGGTGATCTTACTAAGAGGCACATGATAGGGCAAGCAAGCGTACCAACTGAGGAACCCGCCAAGGTCAAAGAGGTCAATTTAGCCAGGAAAGGAGAGACCCCACGACTTGTCTTCATAGCCAATGACTTGGCAAAGCAAGATAAAGCACGTCTCGTTACTCTCTTGTGGGAGAGTATATAGATGTCTTTGCTTGGTCCCTAGAAAAGCTCCAAGGGGCAGGCCCGAGTGTGGTAACCCACAACATACCCATGACACCTAGCACAACGCCAATCAAGCAGTGACCATATCCCATGAATCCAAAGCACGCCCATGCTGTCAAGGAAGAAATCGACAAGCTAATGAGAGCAGGATTCATCTACGAAATTGAACACACGGACTGGGTTTCCCCCATAGTCATTGTATTAAAGAAAAATGAAAAGATTAGAGTGTGTGTCAATTACAAGGTAAACGCAGCTACAAAGAGAGATAACTACCCACTATCGTACACCGAGCATATGCTCAAGAGAGTGACTGGCAAAGAGGCCTACAGTTTC
Source organism: Lygodium microphyllum (assembly GCF_053477565.2). NCBI lineage: Eukaryota > Viridiplantae > Streptophyta > Polypodiopsida > Schizaeales > Lygodiaceae > Lygodium > Lygodium microphyllum. Next base: position 4,607,001 of record NC_141137.1, on the reverse strand, counting down.
CTAGACGGCTTCTCTAGATACAATTAGGTGTGAGTACATCCTAACAATAGACATAAAATCGCATTCGCCACGGAATGGGACATCTTTGCTCACATAGTCATGCTTTTTGAGTTAACTAACACACCAGCCACCTTCCAACGACTGATGTGTACAATATTTAAAGACATGCTGAGGAAGAAGTTAGAGGTCTTTGTAGACGACTTGTGTGTTCTACTTGGCGAGAACACTTAGACTCCGAGCAATCTTTAAACAATGTCGACTATACCGTCTCTCCTGAAACCCCTTGTGCCAGTTTTGGGTGAAACATGGATGTATCCTAGGACACATGGTGTCAAAGAATGGCGTCGCCACAGATTTCTCAAAGATCAAGGTCATTATCGACCTTCCACCCCAAATTGATTTCAAGGGTGTTTAATGCTTCTTGGGACAGATAAGGTATTATCAACGATTCGCGTTGAACTATGCATTGATTATTAGACCTCTATACAAGCTGCTGATCATATTCGAATGGACTGAGGAATGCCAACGCGCGTATGAGGAGCTAAAAAAGACTCTGACCACAACACTAATTCTACGAGCCCCAGATTGGACACTCACGTTTCATGTGCACATTGGCACTTCGACATTCACCGTAGGAGCTGTGTTGTGCCAACCTAGTGAACAAAACCTAGATTACCCAATGAGCTTTACAACTCACTGAGACTGAAATGAATTACTCGACAACGAAGAGGGAGGGCTTGGCCATGGTGTTTGTCGTAAAGAAATTTTGACATTATCTTTTGGCTATGCCTTTTACTTTCTTTGTTGACCATCATGCTTTGTTGTATCTTGTTAACAAACCATGCGCTACAGGACGCATTGCTAGATGGCTTCCTCAGCTTTTGGAGTTTGACTTCTCCGTGGTGGTGCATAAAGGGAAGCAGCATTACATGGTTGACCATCTGTCTCATATCCCCATGGAAGAAGCGGCTGGACAAGGCATTGTGGATGAGCTGCCAGACACGCATTTATTCTGCTTATCCAACGAAAAAGATTTGTTTAGAGCTCGCATGACGCCGTATTGGGCAGATGACATAGTTCAAGTGCTTGAACAAAGGCTACCAAAATGACTGATAGAAAAAGCTCAACTCAGGCGACTCATCTTGAAGATCCAACCCTATCAGTTGATAACTGACCAACTTTACAAGCTGGGGCAAGACGGATTACTGTGCAGATGCGTCTGTGGGCATGAGATACATGCATACTAATAGAGGCACATGACGGAATCGCAGGAGGACATTTCAGCGGAGACGCGACAGCTCACAAAATGCTGCAGTCCCAGCTGTGATGGCCTACCCTCTTCTCAGATGCAACACGATTTGTGAAGCAATCTGAGGAGTGCCAAAGGACTAAAGTTCCGATTCGTAAGGATCACGTGGAGTTAACCCCAATTATCACATGACAAACCTTTGAGAAGTGTAAGAATGTACAAAATGCCGAAGGGTGGAGCAATGAAGTGTCGGAGAGTGACATCCGAAGACAAATCCCAAGTGTTGTGACCACGAGTCGGAGTGACGGAAAGATGTGGGCAAAGCAGTAAAACACAGCAATAGAATGCTGCAGTAATACGGGGCATTAAAACGTAGTAGTAGAACACTACAATAGAGGAGCAACCGAGGTGATGGCAGCAGTCGTGAAGGTTGGACCGCCACATGGTGGGAGCATAATGGCTGAGATCTGCACACGAGTGAGAAACCTACATAGAAGAGATAAGGCTGAATGGTGGGCAGCCTATCTATTTATAGATGTTGAAGGGTGCCCCAAAAATTAGGGTTTTGGGGGACCATTGAAACTCTCTCGAACCACGCACCAAATTTGCATTTCTCATTAATTAAGTGTCAGCTGCAATGCATGTTTTAGCTCAATGAGAGCTGGGGGCGGGGGGCGGGGCGGGGAGCGGGGCGGGGCGGGGAGCGGGCATGAAATATAAGATAACAGGGATGAATGTGGCAATGCCCACAATTCCCTTTCAAAGAACTTTCTAAGCCGATTGTCCTACCAAAGTTCTAGAAATTAGTTTTCAATTGCACTTGATGAGGAATAATTGTTGAGGTTGTACGGAGTTCATCCAATAAGCATGAGATTATCTTTTAGGCTTATTCTGAGGTAGCCACAATGTTGATGCACTTTCTTACTCAGTACAAACGTTTCTATTTGACAATTAAAGATCGGAGCAGATTTCTTTATTTTTCCACTGTTTTTGGTTGGATTATGTACAGAGATTCCTTCACAAGTCACATTGTGGACCTTCCTCTTTGCCCTTACACTATAAAAGATGTACTGTCTTTACCAAAGTTGGAAGTGGCAAACATTTGTTGTCCTACAAAGAACAACACACACTACTGAAGTTGAGTAAGGTTTGAAATCTGAATTAGATGGAATTCAAACAGCTCAAAAAACCCATTCTTCTGAATCTGCCATTTTGTATATGGAGAGAGATCTTACCTATTGTCTAAAGCCATTTTTTTTGATCCCAAAATTCCCATTACCCGTAGATCAATCTTGCGCTCTTCTTTCAATGTTGCTGCCTGCAAAGCCAAACGGGGTAAAACTTTTTTACTTTCAAAGTAAAATGTGGCTAATTGGACTATTCAGAAGAAAACATAGTGAAGAACAAGCAAGGGGAGCTTAAACTAAAGAGACTGTGATCCAAAACAGAACATGAAAACGTGGTTAGAAAGACTACATAAGGGGCGTCAATAATGTTCCTCATACCTGCTCCTTCAACTGCTCTAAAAGTGTACCACCAATCAAGCCTGGCCCTACAATGCCAACAGATATAGTTGTTTTTGAAAGATAGAATCTTGAATGAACTGCCTTCAAAGCCTTCACAGAGTCATCTCGACTGATGACAATGGTTACATTATACTCAGAGCAACCCTGAGCAATAGCTCTCACATTTATGTTGGCCTGAAATATTACAAACGTAGGATGATGAACTGCACAAGCTGCTAGCAAGAAAATTCAATTTTAAAAGTTTTACATTTTCTTGGAGCTTCAACGATTTTGAGATGTCTTGATATTCATGAATGTCACTACATTGACTTATAAAAATTACTTTCTAGAAGCCATAAGCTCCAATATAAGAATTCAAACAAAAACACCATACCTTAGCAAGTGCATTGAAAAGAGTAGCACTAACTCCCGGTGTACTTGCCATGCGCTGACCCACTGCAGCCAGTATACTACAATTTGGAACAACCTCTACCTAAGCCAGTAAAATCACTTTTTAATGACCTAGAACTACTCGCACAGGTGCTCTAACTTTGATGTAGTAAAGAACTAATATGTTAATACAGGCAATTAGCTCATTACTCGAGAAAGCCGCCCAACTTCCAGAGCTCTCTGGAATTTCGTCTCCAAGGCTTTTGCAACTGCCTTCACTTCTGTCTCAGGAACAGCAAAACAAACGGAATGCTCACTGCTTGCCTACATTCACATCAATCACACTTCAGACTCAACATTATATGTTGAGCTAATGGGGGTCCAAAAAATGAGAGAAACCTGTGAGATCATGACAACATTTGCTCCTGCCTCTTTGACAGCTCCAAAAATATCACTCGCAGTTCCAGGAACACCAGCCATGCCAGTTCTGTAAAGTTAGATAGTTTCAGTTGTTCTTTATTCATCCTAAAAACCTTTTAAAAACAAGTTCACATAACCTAATAGCTTATCAATAGTTACTCTATTAATTACCCTTCAACATTAACAAGTGCCACGTTATCAATCGTAGCAAAACCTTTCACAGCAGTGTATCCTGTTTGCTGCAGCTCAAGCTGGGACTCTTCAGGTTCTGGAATGGGATAACGCCAAATCTTTGTACCAGGAGCTGAAAGATTGAACACATTTCGAATGGTAATAGGAATATTGTAATGCATGACTGGAATGATTGTTCGAGGATGAAGCACATTTGCACCAAAGTAAGACTGCAGAAGTAACAAGCAATAATGATTGGAAGACCAAAAGAAAAATGACAAACAATAAGGTCTAAAGCATGAAACAAGGGCAATAGACATTTTGTACAGTTGAAGCAAGAACTAACCATTTCCCAAGCTTCTTGATAAGACAGAGCACTAAGAATGACGGCTTCATCGACTGCAAAAGAAGTGAGAATTTCAAATATGGCTACAACTAAGCGAACAGGCATGCCTAGAATTTCCATACAGGCCACCACAATTGAAGGCAAGTGCATACATATGAAGATCAAAAAGAACAAGCAATCTAGGTCGTGATAAGTAACGAAAAACATGTGATGCTGCAAAAACATAAATCAAAGTGGATAATGTGTACCTTTCCTAGGATCTGCACTATACACACCATCAACATCAGTCCATATTGTGACTTGTCCAGCTCTAAACAGAGCACCAAAAATAGCTGCAGAGAAATCACTGCCATCTCTTTTAAGAGTGGTTGGAACATTGTTTGGAGTGCTTGCAATGAACCCTGTTGCAACAATAGTGTCCGCTGGATTGCTAGCATACCATGCATGAAGTCTCTCTTCTGAGGTGGCAAAATCAGGATCTACCTGATTTGTAGAGGTTGGATTGACTACGAGGACTTCTCTTGCATCCATCCAGACACAGCTCAGACCCCTCTGCAATGCAGAAAAAGTGTTATCAGCAGACACAGATTACCAACTCTTTCAATCATAAAGGCCATTCAAGCTACCTACCTTCCGCACAGTGGCAGCAAGGAGCTGAGCCGACCACAACTCACCATGTCCAACAATAAAGTCAGAAAATGACTCAGTGCAATGTCCAGCTGATAAGCCAGTGAAAACACAGTAAGCTACCAAAAGCACATATGAAACCTCCAAAGAAGAAGAGACTCACAAGTTATGAGGCATCAGACAACAGCACTTCACACTCCACATTGGTCATGCATGCAAACTAATGGGTTTGTCAATCTCACAAATCAAATACTTTCATAAGGACACCACTACCTTTTCAAAAGCTAAATCACAACAGGAAGTACATCAAATAAATATGATAATGTTGCATACCAATAAAAATTGCACGTAAGATAGCCCGGAGGTTTTGCATATCTCCCTGGAGGTTGTTCATAAAATTATCAAGGTCTGGACCTTCAGTCAGAAGTTTCAATGCTGTCTCCTTATGCTTTTCAAATATTTGGTTGAGGTCAGCTTCGTATGACTCATCTTTCCGCTGAGCTTTGTCAAGCAGGGCATACATTTTATCTGTGACTTTTGACATGGCTGAGACAATTATAATCTTCTGAAGTGCCACATCATTAACAATAATACCCGCAACATCCCATATCCGCTCCCATGTGCCTACACAAGTTCCTCCAAACTTGTGCACTGACCAAGAATCACCTTTTGCAAGGACTGTCCCCTTTCTGGTTTTCTCCTGAGTGACAATATCTGTAGAAACAAGCCTAAGAAGATCAACCACCTGGTGCTAGACATCTTGATCATCCAAATTACAAAGGAAAAGAAATATCATCAACCTGCAAGAGCAGCATGACATTTGACAGTGAAAGGCTTCCTCCAACCATCACGAGTTTGCAACCTGTGCATCCATTCAAAGTCATATTAGCAATGCTACAGGCTTTATGCAATCTTAATGAATATTCAGATTCCTCCAAAAAAAAGGGGGTCAACTTTTGTGAAAGTAACAACAAAACCAACTCATGGAAAAAGCATAGTAGTGTTGGCTATGTTCTCCAAGGGACAATGAAGCATTCAGGGTGGCTTTTGCTTTGGAGTGACTTCTTCATTATCTATGCTTTTAAGCCATTCAAGCATATACCCTCGTAGTAGTTGGCCATCTCTTGCTTGTCACAAATGGACTTACTTTTAATTGATCAGAATGGCCCCTCCTCCTTGGTCTCAATCATCCTAAAATAGTCAAATAGTATCTATTACCTCAGGAGTCCTGGAACGTAGATTCAACAAATAACGCACATTGTAAAGAGACTTGGGGACATATCTGGAAATAGACAATGAGGAGATAATGCATTTAGATCATCAAGAGACTGAAGGACATATCCAGAAATGCATATGGCTGGTAACCCATGGAGGACTGCCTATATCCAGCCTAGGCAACAGAAGGGGGGGCGGGGGGCGGGGCGGCGCAGTTTTAAGAATTTAATGTTCACTACTTCCTGCTTTGCCACATGTGGGGTTACAAAATATGGGTACCTATTGTAAGGGCCACTACAGGTATAGCATCCCAAAGATCAGCCTTGCATTGAGTCAATGAACGACAATAGGAGCTCTCTCCAGTTTCCATTATTGTCCAATTTTTGACCAAGATGTTTTTGGCTATGTACATCACTCTAGGTCACCAAGCCCTGTGTGCCTATGTTTGGGCAGTCTGTCATTATGGCAACTCTTAAGTCGCACTGTTATTTCATTTCAGCCGGCCATCTTTCTACTCCTCACTCCTTAGTGCCCATCACACCTCATGTACAGGTGAGGCAGGAAGGAATAAAAAAAGAGATATATTAACTTCTCTAAAGAGGCCAAAATGGCCTAGACCCAAACAATGAGCATAAATGCTAGTGTTGTCTCATCAATGAGAACAATGAGGGGAGATCAGGGGAAACAGGCTAGGCAGGGCATGGGCGCACTGTATGTTTGGGGGTTGCAGCCACTGTGTGTGTGTGTGTGTGTGTGGTGGGATGCATGCAATGTATTCAGCCAACACTTTGGCTGGTCAGTCGACCACTTCCAAGCACCTTCTTCTTCGGATCCTATGACGCCCTATCATTCTCCATCATTGGAGGCTCTAAGAAGGCATTATGGAGGAGGTAGACACACCTTCACCTTTACCATCTTCTTCTACTCATTTTGGTGATCTTACAGATCAAGAGTTTGAGGAGTACTTGCGCATCATGTACATTTCAATTTACACTCCTCTAACAAGTGCTACTACTCTATTTGGACCAATTCATGAGACTAGCCATCTCTCTGATCTTGGAGGGACCATGACATTCAGCGCGTCTAGCAATCCATCTCCTCCATCACAACCAAGCCTTGTGTTTGTTCAACCCTTTTGAGTCGTATGAGCCAAAACCCTCCTCTGTTTCAGTTTTTGGCATGCAAGATCCGAACGGTTTTCAGTATGTTAACTTTAATAGAGGAGGCTCTCAAAGCAGATATCCTTCATCAGGTATATCTCTACCATCTGTTTCATTTGAGCAAGTAAACAACACTTCTCAACTCCCTTCCATCCCACCACTCTATTTGGACCAATTCATGAGACTAGCCATCTCTCTGATCTTGGAGGGACCATGACATTCAATGCGTCTAGCAATCCATCTCCTCCATCACAACCAAGCCTTGTGTTTGTTCAACCCTTTTGAGTTGTATGAGCCAAAACCCTCCTCTGTTTCAGTTTTTGGCATGCAGGATCCGAACGGTTTTCAGTATGTTAACTTTAATAGAGGAGGCTCTCGAAGCAGATACCCTTCATCAGGTATATCTCTACCATCTGTTTCATTTGAGCAAGTAAACAACACATCTCAACTCCCTTCCATCCCACCACTATCTTCTCCACATTCTAATCTACTCACATCTTCATTCCAAGATCTTGGATTACATTCCACTTCCACTCAAAGCACACTAGGGATTGGATCTTCCATCTCTGCTCCCAACACTTTCTCTTTCTCCATCCCACCATCTACCTACTCTCCATTCACTCAACCTCTTGGTGCATTGTTAGGGGGAATGCCACCCTTTAACATTGTACCTTCCACCTACATCCACTTTACCCCATCCTTTCACTCTGGGACGGCTATGATGGGCATTCCCCTCACTACCCTTGAACACTCACAAACCCCCCACATGACCTTTTAGACGCAAGGATATCCATTCTTTGCTTATGGACTGTCGTCACACATCCTTGGGTCACTCTTACACAGGGATTTCCATCCTCTAACCCACGTGTCCCTATCCCTCCACCTTGGGCTCCACAAGCGATTACCATACCCATACCCAGTCCACTCTTGCCCACATTTGGATCTGCTATGAATACTTATCATATACATAGTAGGCACTTTGGGATTACTTTCCAAGCTCCGCTCTACCCTCCCTATTCACCCTACCCCCATTACACACCTTCTCCATCTCCTAGCACTACCACTCTTGTTGCAACGGTCAAGAATGTCTTCACGGATAAGACACACTTTGATGGGTCGAATTTCACCAATTGATTGAACTTCATGTAACAAGTGCTTGAATCTCAAGGACTTCAGGACCTTATCGTTGGTACCAAAGCCTATGTCGGCTCACCCTGATCACATCTGTCAATGCAAAACCCGCAATGCCACAACCAATGTTGAGTTAATGCAAGGGTTGCTTCCTGAATTCCACTCTTAGTTACAACATTTTTCCCTCGCGTCTAAGCATTGGAGTCATCTCATTGACTCGCTCTGCAGCATGAGATCACGCTTGACATATCAATCTCAATTTTAAGCTTAAAGAGTTTTCCATTAGGGAAGGGGATGATCTGAAAATCAAGTTGACCGAGTATAGGCATTTACTAGCTGAGTTTGCCACTACTGGCTCCCCGAAGTCAAATGACGATCAAGTTACGTTCTTCTTGAACAAATTGCCCAATAAATACTTTTATTTTATCCAGCACATTATCTCACTACCTAGATTACTGACCTTCTACGAGTTTGTGTCAGTTCTTGTGTTATGCAAGGCTACATGATCAAGTCCACAAAAAGTCCTCCACACATCTATTCAGAGGCACGAGGATTGATTCTCTCTTCTTTGGGCAGGAGAGGCCACCAATGGCAAGAACTCGCTAGATGCAAAGGCAAGCCAAAACAAGAGTGATACCACTTTCTTTGACAGAATCAAAGAAACACGACTCCTTTGGCAACAAAACAAGAGTGATACCACTTTCTTCGACAGAATCAAAGAAACACGACTCCTTTGGCAACAAATTCCTAAGAAAAATGGGTTTTGCACACACTGTTAGAGGTTAGACCATGTGGATGAGGAGTGTCGTACCAAGGCCCAAGGTCTTCCTCCTAGAAAACCACTGCACACTGCTACGACTGCCTCCACTTCAGCTAGCCAATTTGGTGGGGCTGCACTTCCAACTACTACACCATCTGCCCCAGTGGCTCCTAGACATGTGGCATGTAAAGAATACTCTTAAAGGATTGGCTGATTAGTCAGCTATTGCACTTTCCGCATCCATCCCTAGGGCATGCACCTTCTAGTATCCCTTCCCAACCTCACCGTATGCGATGGTAGCCACACACTTAGCCTTTTCCTTTTTAAACTTTCGTTGCATACTAGCATACTCATTGCATTGTACTTAGCTTTGCTTTCTTTTATTTTCAATTTCGTTTTTTATAGCATCTCACTATTCACCTCTATGCTTGCAAATTCTCCTCTTTCGCAAGGTTTTGTATTTCAATGTAGGGCTCACATGCAGGTTTGCACCAGTCCTTCCTGAGCTGGAGACAAGAAATGCGCGCCGCTCCTTTTATGGTTCCATCTACTTGGAGTTTTGCTCTTCTACCAACATGGAGGCTTCCCCTTCCACAACAAATCGTGCAGCATCTCTCTTGATGCTATCATGGAGGTGACTTCTATCCTTACTCTTCCAATGGGGATACTTTATCATTTTCATTCACATGGTTCTCGGCACCACATGAAGACTGACATCCTCAGGCTCCTCTTCCTTCTTCGGTATCGACATCCAGGTTGAGGGGGTCCCCACCCTTCTTGGTATTCTACAGATTTCGACACTTCTCTTCAATATCCGCCTTCCCCCTTGTTGTACCTGCCCCTATGCATCACATGATTTTATCATCTTTGTACTAGGGCACTTGGCCAAGTGGCCCCACGAAGAACACTGTCCAAGTGGCACCTATTGCATAAGCATTCTTCAACATGTAGCATACTATGCATCCCATTGTACAAAGCACCACTAGAAGTATCCTAAGTTGTTTCCCCCACCAAATTACACCACTATCCTTCTTCCCATGATACTTCATCACCCTTTCCCTCGCCACCAATATCCTTGACTGGTTAGGTAAGCTTGTATTGTTTTGTGATGTGTTGTATATACCAATCCTACTCCCATCTTCTAGGTCACTATTACTCAATTGACCACTATCCCTAAAAACAACTTTCCACCAAAAAAGAAAACAAACAAACAAACAAACCAAAAATTCAATGTAGTTTCATCTGCCTTTGTAGAGCTTGGTAGGCCATTGGGTAACTGATGAGTAGCCTTTGTCTGATGCCCTGTCTTCTCTAGGGTGACTACTTGGACTCCCTTGGTAAGATAATCATCGCCTCTATAGTCTTGATAGGCCACTAGGCAGCCAACATGCACCCTTTTTCCGATGCCCTGGCTACTTTGGGGTGGGACGCCTTGGGGTAAACATTGCATGCCTTTCCTTTTGGGCTTAGTTTCAGGCCTGAGAGAGGGTAATGAGCTAAAACATGCTTTACACTTGATAAGCATCTTTAACAGTCCCAAAACATGTTTAATTAATGAAAAACACAAATTTGGTACACAATTCGAGTGAGTTTTTGTGGTCCCCCAAAACCCTAATTTTTAAAGGCACCCTTCAACATCTATAGATAGACAAGCTGCCCACCATTTAACCTCATTCTTTTGTGCAGGTTTCTCACTCTACTGTGCAAACTTCAACCATCAACCACCTACCATCTACTGTCCAACCATCATCGACTGTAGCCCATCACTATCCAACCCTGGGCAACCTATTTTCAACCATCCCCTTACTGTTTGGAGATCTCCAATTGCTGCGTCATCATAGTACCTAATCAGCCTACATTTTCAATATCTAGTGCCAAGTGACAGGTTGACGTCATCTCTCCCACTAGGCGACTGTTGCAATACATTAATTTTTATTTCCAGCATGCCATCTACATCACCAAATACCTCTCTTGTTGTTCCCTCAATTTTCTCACACTCTAGCAATCAGCGTTTGGTGTTTCTAGCACTCCAACTAGTAGTCACTGCACTTGGGAACCAACTCTGGTGGACATCACTCTAAAACCGCATTGCTCTACCCTTGGGCATTCTGTACACTCTTACATTCATTTACAGCATTCATTCACTTCAGATTTTCTTCTCTCTATGTTTGTCTCTATATTTGAGGTTTGAGTTTTTGTATTTTGCATTTAGGGTTTGAGTTTTGCTTGTCTCTATCTAAGTATTTGTGTTTCAGTCTTGGTCCTATATGTGTTTCCTCAGTGCAAACCCTAGCATATCTTTACACGTACAGCATGCTACATTATCAAAACAACTGCATTTTGGTGTCGTAGCTGTCACATTCATCTCCCAGACTGATTTTCACTATTATGCTACCTTTTTGTCACTAATCTAGATCCACAATGCTCCATTTGTTGTGCTGGCAAACATATTCAAAGGCTGTATGCTACATTTCAAGGTCCATTAAAGTATGATATTCTCCAACTCATACTCTCTACCCAGGTCCTAGAGACATTGGAGTTCGAGACACAATATTTCACCTTGTATAGCATGTTTGTATTGCATTGAGTATCGTATGTATTCAATATTCATTCATTATCTTCTTCAATGTTTCTAAGTTACCTACCCCTAACTGTGTTCCTTATCAATGATTCAAATATCGTACAATTGCATTATCTGTAGACGAGTATTTCTTTGCATGGTATCAGAGCTAGGTACTCAAAGAAAAAACCTATGCTTTTGATCAAAAAACTTGTCATCAAAAATAGGTTCATAAAGAGAAGATGATTTCGAATACTTTCACACCGCTTTAGTCTCTTGAAACCTCCATGCAAGGACCCAAGCAGAAGTGGGCCTCACAACTTGCTTCGCAAGAATCTAACATAGAAAGAGAGATATCAGACTACCACGGAGCCCACATACCATATGAGATTACACAAGCTAAATACGATCTTATCCTTATGTATCACGCTCAATAACTATTGTAAGGTAAACCTTTATTATCTCTTTTACATTCAGTGCACACATCTACTAATTTTGCAGGAAGGATAGACACCCCATGTGGGACAAGCCATTCCACTAAAGAAACCATCATGGAGTACAAGCCTCTATTCTCAACCCCTCCATTCACTCCCGTATCAAGTGCACCCATTTACACTTTATCTTATCTTGTCCCTACTTTGCAAGATTTTGATGGTGCTCGAGAGAAAGAAAGTGTTGTGCAATTGAGTCACAATAGTGTGAGTCCAAAGAGGATCATTGTCTACATGTAAACACAAGAAGAGGTGCTTATAAGACAAAATTTGTAAATCCCTCTGAAGTTTTTTTTTTTTTAACTTATCCTTTAAGTTTTCCCTCTCAAGATCATAGGTAAAACATCTCATTCCTCTTTTCCATCTTCATCCACATTTCAATTTCAAAGATTCAATTGAGAAAATCAATTTAATGATTTCACTCACACATCATCATCACCACAATGGCATTTCCCACCTACTTCTTCCCCTACCTTACCATTCACACCATTCACCTTTTCTATGCATACACCACCAATGATATCTCACATCACAGCCAGGGGTTTTTTAGATATAGACACATCCTTTAGGACCTTTTTTTTTTCCTCGGTATTGCAAATACATCTATGGAGGAGGCTCAACCTTCATCTTATACTCTTTCAAGCTTTACGTATGATGAGACACCCTCCCAAGCTTTCTAAAGTGTGGATCAATTGGTACTACAATTGGCCCAAATGGCTTTACCTCGTGGACCATCGCATTACGTTCATATGTCTAAGCCTATAGTTAGACAAGGCTATAGAGTCTCAGTGCATCCTCAGATAGTAACTTTTTTACCAATCAACCTATTCATGCCTATCCATCTCATTCTACTTACTACCCACCCCACCCCTCTTATCTGACACCTCACAGTTCCTCCTCATCAACCAAACATGCAATTACTGACAAGACTCGTTTTAATGGGCAAACTACACTACTTGGTCAAACATAATGAGGTGCGTCCTCGATTCATAAAGCTTCTGGAACCCCAACCAAACCCTCGCCTTGTTCCATACGAGGTTATCCATTCTTGAAAGGCCAAAAACACCTCTGCCATTGTTAAGTTGATACAAGGATTACTCCCAAAGTTTCATTTACAACCACAGCATTTTGACCTTGCATTGGAGCAATTGGAACAATTGACTAACCAATATGTAGCTTGGGAAAGGACCCATTGTATAAATCTCGACCATGCGCTCCAAGAGTTTATGATCATAGACTTAGATGACCTTAAGTTGGCTGAATATCAGCAATAACTCGCTAAGATCTCCACCACATGGGCTCCCAAGTCCCCTAACGACCAAATCACATTGTTTCTTAACAAGATTCCAAAGAAACGCTTCAATTTCATTCAACAAATTGATTTAATAGCTGACTATGCCCATGTTCTATGAGTTTGAGTGTAAGCTACTACATCACACTCTGCCATTCAATCAGTTCTGTAGCATACTATATCACACTCCACCATTCAATCAGTTCCATAGCATGTCCTCCTTACTATTATCGCTCCATCACCATAGTGACAATCATATTTATCAAATGCCGAGCCTAATTCAACTACAATGCCACCAATATCAATCAAGTATTGTCGTTTTTATTGCTGTTGCTTGTACAGAACTATGTCAATTCCCGGTGCCCGAGCAAAGTAGTTGGTTTCGCAGTACCTTATCGTATCAAAGTAAAGTTCAATTCCTCATCAAATACTAAAAGCAAGCTTATTGCAAGTGGTTAGATTCTTATCGCCATCGAAACTTGGTTGAGAGCGCAAAACACAGACGTCGAGCTTAAGTAGAACTGTTTACCTGTAAAAAAGGAAGTGCGTGCCCTGTTCCACAGAGACCGCTCGTAAAGCTGTCATCAAGAGGACAACAAGAAGTTGAATTACAGCACGGAACTACTCCTTTTCTACGATAAAACCCTAATGATTGAGAAGATTGCACAGAAAGCATGCATGAAACGAGAGAGTGCTGCTACAAGGCTCACAAATGCAATGCAGATGAAGATGACCTAATCCGAAAAGAGTATTTGATCCGAAGGAAGGAGTCGTACCTTTACTGATCGCCGGGCATGTCTGCAAGCGAGAGAACTTGCACGTGTGATGCTCCAAGAGCAGCCGGTCGGGCGTGAGAAGAAGAGAGGAGGAAGAAGAAGAAGAAGACGCCACAGCCACCGAGGCCCTCATCGCTAGAGCGGAGGCACTCTCTCTTCTAGAGGGGATGGCGAGTGCCAATCCTAGAACTGGCGAAATAGGCTAAGAGGGAGCGAATCGCGGGTGATAATGATGAGAACATAATGATGGCCATTGTCAAAACAATGGGATGGGATGGATGATGATGATAATGGCACATAGGATCTCTTCAAGTCGAACTAGGAGGTGTTCTTATGAACAAACAAGAAGTTCCCGACGGTTTTGCGGTTGCCAGTTTTCGCTATAGATCACAAGAGTTAGAATTGCCAAACCCTCGTGGAACCTAGCTTTGGGGCTCGCTATGCCACTTGAAGTTTGTTGTTGATGAACAATGATGACCCACTTTCTTCACAACGGATGCCTAAATTTAGCAACGTGTGACCATTAGAGTTGTGGGACCCATGGTTAGACATCATTTCACAACATCAATGTTTGGACTCTTTTTTCCCGATGTTGTACCTTGTCTGGTTTGATTTGTGGTGTGGTTTATAAATGTTGGTTCGAAGATGATTTGTTTTGCATGGTACTTTGAAAGTGTTTTTGTAGTGTTACTTGTTATCATTTTGTTTCAAGTCAATGTCAAAATCCCCTATAAATATGAATGATCTTTGTGTGCCATTGTTGTGCAATGTGTTATCTATACTATTAGTTAACGAGAGCTGGGGGGCGGGTGCCACGTGGCAGCCCCCACCTCCCCACAAGAAAAAAAAGAGAACACGTGGGCGGGTGCCCCGCGTCCAGCACCCGCCCCCGCCCGCAAAAATCGTGCCTTTGTTTATGGTTCAAGACAATGAGGGTATTTGAACATGTGGAAGTTAGTATATGAGCAGCATGTTGATTCGATTTGTGTTAATATTGAATGTTGTTGTTAATAGTCCTTTGTTATTGGCGATGTTGTAGCTCAAAGCATTTGCGAGTTTTCATTTGTTTTGTGAACAATGTCACTATCTGGCTATTTGGAAAGTTAAGAGAAATAAATTACAGTATTTCATTAAGTTTGTTTGTTGATGTTTCTAGATTATGAAATATGTTAGATTGTGTTAATGATGTTATTGTAGGTGTTTAAGCAAGGCACATGTGTTTAAATGTTAGAATTATCATGTTTTTGCTATGTATTTGTGATTAGAATTGTATTTTATATCAAGGGTAGTTTAATTTTGAGCCATTGTATTTCATTGACAACAATGAAGGTATCAACGTAAAATTTTTTCATTTTGATATTGTTTGGGATGTTTATAAGTTTGTAAGGTCTAAATTTTGTGAATGTGTTATGTATACAAGGCGACTTATTCTAATGTTGGAGGGGTCAAAAGCAACAAGTAACAATGTAATTACTTCCATTTTGTGTATTTTATAGAAACTAGTGGAAGAATGGGAAAGTGTGGTTGGGTGACAAGGTTGTTGTTGATATTTTGTCCTATTTGAATTTCTCTAGTTGTACAATGTATTTGTGTCTAGTTGTTATGAATTTGTTCATACTCTATCCTTTTGTATCGTGTTCATGCTCCAATAGTGGGTTATTGAATTGTACCCATACAAAGTTTCAATTTGTTAATTGTATTATTTGAATAGGCCATCTCCTATATTGGTAAGACTAGCAAGGATATTGATGTCTCCTACACATTTCAAATATTTTTTTGCCTTGTCAATCCTTTTATTTGTTTGCATAAACTAGGTATATCATTTCTAACATGTTTTATGGTATTTATGGATATGTTGTGTTTAGCTATGCAAAGTGTTGTTCCACTTTGATTGTTGATATGGATTTTGTTAAGAACATTTGTGAACTCAATGTTGCTTTTTGCCATGGGTTGTGTTAGATTAGAATATTTCATTGTTGAATTCTAGAATGAGTATTTTAGAAGTTATTACATTGCCTTTGATATGGCTTGCTTATAAGAGGTCGCCACCACAAAGATGGATACCAAGGTTTCTAAAAGGGTTGTTTAAGATTATGCTTATTGATTAGAGTTGTGTGATTATTTTGTCAAGCATGCTACTACCAACTTGTGTAGTCTTTATTAGATATATCTTAAGTGCTCTTTGCTTCCTCTCTCTATATCCTTAAGATGAATGCTTCTTTATGAGAATGGAATCATAAAGGGCATTTGAGTAATGAGATCCAAATCTAGGCTACATTACTATACCTTTTACACTAAATTTGGGAGTTGTACTGTGCATATTGAATCTATTATAGTCCCGGGATGAATGCTATCCAATGACCAAGATTTACCAAGGAGAGTTCCATTTTGATTGAAACCCCCCTTAGGACGCCATTGTCTCTCTGCAACCATTGACTTGCAAGCATATCTTATCTTTCTTGTTATATGACTTGCAATATATGTTGGATGGGTAACTAAGTAATGTAGGAAGAATTATTGCTCTAATTTTGGGCTACAAGGTTTCTTGAGTCTCCTACTAAGTTCATAAGACTATGTGAGACATACAATGCTTGTGTGAGCAATTGATATTATTGAGAGATTGCTAATTAGACTAAAGGAATGAGAATTCTAATCCCCTAGTTGGCAACAATGAATGAGAGTAGATTGCTTTCCCAAGTAGGATATCTAGGAGATTTGCCAAATGGGTACTTGAATTATATAATCTTCTTTTTTGGGAAGAACTCAAACAACATTGTAAATTATCCACAAGTTGTGCTAAGTAAATTTTTTATCACTATTGCTAAAAGCTCTTGTAGTTGAATAATTTACTTGCATGCACCTATTTCAAATTGTTTCTCTCTAAACTTTGTCTACTTTTTGGGGCTTTGCCCACATAGATCAAAATAGAGAAAAGTCATTCTTATTAAAAATATGCTACCCTTGAAACTTTTGGGTATGTTTTAGGTTGACAAAGCCTCAAGAACTAGGTATTCTCTATGTCATAGTATTTATGCTCTAGCTATTAATCGTGTTAAAAAACTTGCCATAAGGCTATAAGAGACAAAGGTTTCTCGTGTACAATGATGGAAATGTTAGCTTGCTAGAAGGTAAAAGAAACCTCATGGAGATGGAAGGTGAAAAAATTAAATGAATATTTTTTGTTGAATTCTCTCTCGAGTACTAAGATGAGAATCATACTTATTGTATGAATTTCCCAATGAGTACTTTCTTCGTTTGAACTTGTATGTTCTTTGCAGATTTACTTTGATCTATTGATGTGTTTTTGATGAGCTTGTACATTGAAGTTGTGCGGCATAAAGATATTGCACATATGATATAATGAATTTGGCTTTGTTGACCCAATAGAAATCCTTACACAACTCACTAGCTAGCAAGAAGTTCCTTTTATCTCTCATTTTCTTCTTGAGATTCTCCACTTGAATATTCATCATCTTCAAACTCCCTCTATAGCTTTCTTGACTTAGGCTAGTTACACACCAAATAAGGGACGCCCACTTTGTAAGCTTTAACCGATCAAAACACTTATTTAAGGGTTGGGCATCCGTAGTCCTTTACACACACTGGAGAGGACATGACCTATTGTTTACCTGCTAAATGGGTGAACTCCCTGCCCACTTTTGGACAGGGAGTCTCCCCCGCCCACTTTGTAAAGTGGCAGACAAGGGTGCACTTTTTGCATTTGCAACCAATCAAAAAATTTATAAGTTTATTCTTTTTTATTTATTTACAAACTATGTCCATTTGGTGTGTAAAGGTATGATGCCCATGTCCGTGCCCAGTTTCAAAAAGTGCATGCCCACACTCTGAGCGGGGGTTGGCCATCCATTACTTGGTGTGTAACCAGCCTTAATTACTTCTAACCTAATTTTCTCCTATCGAGCCCAATGGGTATGATAAATCATTTGCCTATTATTTTGAGTTTTAGCATTTTGTGCAATCTACAAGGGATTGTAACATCCTACTGAGAATTTTTTTTTATCACTAATCGACATATGAAATCTAGATATGTTTACTTGCTTGCATATCTATTGGATATAGCTTGCCTAAACTCTAAAAACTAGTTCCATTCACTAGTATTTTAATAGTGCATTCATTATGTAACCATTTGAATTCAACTTGATCAGAAAGAACATTGTGGTTCCTTCCTCTCCATGTTAAGTACAATTCAACTTGATCAGAAAGTTCCTCTCCATGTTAAGTACAATTCCGCTAGGGCATTATCTTTTAATTAAGAATGAAATTAAAGTACCCCATAAGTTGAAGAGAAAAATGGAGGAATTTTCCTAGGTAGTTGGTAAATTCATTATCGATAGAATATTGATGAGCTGATTTGGCTTTTGTGGAGTGAGCCACCTTATTGGGGCAAAAGATAGATTGGCCAATTTGCAACTACTTCATGCTCTCATTTATTGAAATCAACCCACTTAAAAAGTGGTTAAAGCATTTGATTAAGTAATGAGAGATCCAACTTTGTCATTTGACATAATCCTACACCATCTTCCATCGCCACTATGAAGCCGATCTTTTGTTTCTTCAAAGATTCATCCATTCCTTTAGGCTTTGCTTCTAGATTACTTTTTTTGTTTGGCTTGAAAGGAGAACAAAATGAAATGAAATGATATATAAATGTTTGCAAAAGGCCAAAATGACCTATGAGACCATAAGTGGCAACCGTTTGTGTGATAATACAACTGTCAAAGAACAAGAAGTGTAAAAGAAATGTAACTAAAGGCCAAGGCTACAAGCTACAATAAAATGAGAAACCCCAGTTGACACAATCCATGGTGATGAAACCTGGTGTACAAAATCCACTGCAATCCTTATTATACAAAAACCACTACTAGGAAGATCATGGAGGTATATGGGGTCTAGCTCTAGCCCAAGCAATGATCTCATGTATCCGCACATGCACGTGACACTATCATCTATGTTAGGGTCTACTACAACATGATCGGCCAAGATAAATGGCTCAATCAATCAGTAACCCTCATATGGATGTATGTTGTGACAACATTGAGGTCTCCTTGGTGATCCTCCAATGTGTGGGCTAGGAATGGGATGAGGTCTCTTGGATCTCCCTCATGAAGAAGTTTGTAAGCTGCCTTTAGGTGGGTCCTCCATGTCTTGGGATTGTACTCATGAGGAGCACTTCTCTAAGGCATCATATCTGAAGGAGGAAGAGGCCAAGGCATTGTTGATCTACATAACCCATGACCTTCAATAAGGGATCAAACTTGTCTTTGAACACACAATGAAAGCAGCCTTGTATCTGATAGTAAGCTAGGTAGTGATGACAATTGTAGTGCTCCTTGGTCCTTAGCTCAAGTTGACGTGCCTAACATATGCGCTTCTCAAGTGGTATGGATCTATATATTCTAGTCTCAACCTCTAAGTAATGTGAGGATGTGTGCAATTGGCCAATAACACATATGATCCCATGAGAGAGATGGGCATCCATATATCATGGGAGGACAATAAAGCCATCATCTATAGTGTGGAGAATATGCTCTCTATAGAAAGCCATATTCGTCCCAAACTCTTGCATTGTTGTCAGCCATGTCCTCCTAACGTCTACTTGGGTGATGTCTACCTTGACGATATTGAATCTATGAAGTAAGGGATGGCACATCGAGGGAGTATTGAAAGGGGGGTAGTCTCTCCATGCTAAAGCCATGCAATTCAACAAAGCTAACATCTCTGCATATCAACATGAAGTGTCACCCTCTCTAGCAAGTTGATGAGGGGACTAAAGAACCATTTGTGCATTTCTATGCCAAGGTAGATCTCATAAGCCATGTATGTAGGTGATAGACCAAGTGAGGGCCTGCCTCTACTGTAATCAATGTAGTTGCTAACTCAACTCTAATGATGTTGTGTGGAGCTAAAGCCTTACATCATATCATTTTAGGGATCATGGATACAAGGGGTTCCTCCATTGATATCCATCCATCATGAATGTGACACTTTCAATTGCAATGAGAAAGGCTGAGGCCCCATATTTGCACTCCATATAGTAATGTGGATGTGGCCATTGTATCAAAGAGCCATAGCTTAATGCATGGTTCGTGGAATTTGTGAGAAATGCGGGATCTAGAGCATGGCAATAACCGGAAGCTATGGAGGATGAAGAAATAAGTGTAGACTCATGATGGAAAGGACACTGTTTGTTACACAAGTGAATTAGGTTCCAAGATTGAGACTTGGACTCATAAACACAATCTTGTGTATGTGGACAATGACATTGACACTTTACTGAAATGAAAAGAGTACTATCATTGCATTAAGAAAGGAAGCAAGTACAATGCTTTATAGGAAAGTAGGAAACTGCAGTAGGCACCATTGTGCATATGGGATAAGTTAGCCTGCATGTCCTTGACCCTGAGATTCTATACAAAGAGGCTGTTTGAGTGTGATTGCTGATTCTCAACACCCCTCCTCAATCACAACTAGGAAAGGCACAGAGTGTGTAGAGGCTGTAATGAGAACCACCTGCAAAGTGTGGGCATACCACAGACATGGCAAAACACCAGAGGCTGTTGCAGAAAAAAGCTAAGTGTGGGTACCATAAACATGGTGGACATCCAGAGGCTGTAACAGGGGCCTCACAAAGTGTACAGGGACTGTAATGCCAAGTTACATAAGGAGTTTACAAAGCTTATGGCAGGAAGCATTAGGGCAAGGAAAATACAAGGCTATTAAAACAGTCTATCAGAATTATGAGAGTACAAGGACTGATGAGTCTTGTCCTTCCGATCCTGGTGATCTTCATCTTCATCTTCTTCTTCCTTTGCTCCATTTTCTTCTTCTTCTTTGACTGTGACTAGATAGGCCTTTTGGGATCTCTTTCTTGCGTGGCAGAACTTCTCGGTGTGTCCGGTCCTTTTGCAGAAGTCACAAAAGAGCTGATCCTTCTTACCTTTGTACCTGTTGCCAACATATGATGCATGCTCATCTCTAGAGGTACTTGGTTCTTCTTTGGTTTTTAGCTTCTTTTCTTCTTCTAATAGTGATGCCTGGATATCAACAAGTTCAGGATTTGGCATGTTGATTAAAGTTGTTGATACGTTATTATATTCAGGAGGCAAGCTCTTAAGTAGAACACCGATGCAAACATCTTCATCCATTTTAATGTTTATTCCTGCAAGTTGGGTTAGGAGTCCTTCCATGTAATTGAGATGTGTGGCAAGTGATGTGCTGGACTTCATTTCAAGCCTGAAGAATTCAATCAGGAGACCATACTTTGATGATTTAGATTGTGCACCGAACAGGGTGTCAAGTCTTTTCCATGTATCCTGTGAGGTCTCACAGTTATCCACATGATGGATATAACTGTCGTCTAGCTCCAATTTGATAATGACCTGGGCTCTGTCATCATTCTTTTGCCAAGTAGTTGCAAGGTCCGCGTCCCGAGGTTTCTTCTCTTTGCCATTTGTGATGGCCCAGAGACCCTTCTTCATCAGAATGAGCTTGATGCGGGTTTGCCAAGTGTGGAACCCGACTCCTTTGAATCGAGCATTTGGAGAGTCTTTTCCCATGTTAGATTTACGGGAACAGTAGCAAATCAACTTCAGACTTATTGGATTTGAGCAACAGAAGAATTGATTGAAAGACACAAGTGTTAAAAAACACTAACTGAGTGTCAATTAATACCAAATCTGCAAAAGTCTTTTACTGTTTTTTTTAAAAATCCAAGTGATCTTAGTGATCTTCCCCTTCTTGATTTGATACTGATGCCTTCAGATCTGAATGACAGTACTTTAACGAACTTCAGAGAGTATTGCTCAGTGATTAAAATCACTGTTGATAACTTCAGTGAGAGAAACAGTGAAAAATGTCAAGATTTTGAAGCTTTTGGCTATGGTGGAATTAGGGTTTCTGAGACAGGGGCCTGGTTTTTTGCTGATTGCAGGAGCTACAGTGGATCATTTTCAAAACTTTTTATATGCCTAGGAAGCTGATTTCATGGGCTACAAAAGCCCTATCATGATCATCAACGTCGTGGTCAGTATGCAGCACGCAGGAGCCGCGAACAAAATCGGCACAGATCTGGATAGCGAGGTCGAATTTGTGCAATGCCAGAGCTGTAGCTTGCCAATGTGGTTGTTTGTTGTGCCAGGATGAAGCGCCTTGAGCAGAGGAACAACTCTCCAGAAGAAATCGTGGGCTGAAATGGCCTGGTTGAAGAGTTATGGAAGCTCCAAGCAAGGTAGGTCCTGTCTGGCTATGGCAGACACAGAGCTGAGATTGGGGATTTTCACAATGCTGAGCTCCAGATGGTCCAATGTCGTGGATTGATGTGATACAGGGAAGCTTTATGAGTTGGAGAATACTTTTCCAGAAGGAAGCTCCAAGAGATTTGACCTGTGGAGTGAGATATAAGCAGTTCAATCTGACAGGGTGCTGCTGGCTATGGCTGCCATGGAAGCTTCAGTGAGAGTAGAGTTGGGAGATGAAGTCATGAGCTGACATTGAGCTAGACTGAGGTTGAAAGGAATCAAGAGAGGCTAGATAAGCAATGCCATGCCCAACTGGGCTCTGATACCATGTGAAAAATGCGGGATCTAGAGCATGGCAATAACCGGAAGCTATGGAGGATGAAGAAATAAGTGTAGACTCATGATGGAAAGGACACTGTTTGTTACACAAGTGAATTAGGTTCCAAGATTGAGACTTGGACTCATAAACACAATCTTGTGTATGTGGACAATGACATTGACACTTTACTGAAATGAAAAGAGTACTATCATTGCATTAAGAAAGGAAGCAAGTACAATGCTTTATAGGAAAGTAGGAAACTGCAGTAGGCACCATTGTGCATATGGGATAAGTTAGCCTGCATGTCCTTGACCCTGAGATTCTATACAAAGAGGCTGTTTGAGTGTGATTGCTGATTCTCAACAGAATTGTACCTATGAGTACATCTTCTCCAAGCCTCCTAGTGTTGCATAACCCGTGGTCGATCTGGTGGCTATTGCCTCTCTTTTAGAGAAGGTGGGGCTTGTGATTAAAACTCCTATATATGTATAAGAGTCCACCTACTCCATCTCCTCCTACCCATGGGTGAACTTAGGCATTGATCTCTTAACCCACTATAGTGTAGTATTAAACACCATGACCTTGGTTTTACCAAGGTTTAATGACAACCCATTATCGTGTGCACAAGAGTGTAATGCATCCAAGTGTCTATGTAACCCCTATGGAGAATTAGTTATTACTACAATGTCACATGCATACATTAAGAGAGGCATCCAAGTACTGGCTAATGGGGCCCCTCTATCTCCCCTTGAGATATGTAATTAGAGATCCCATCAATGTAAATTTCAAATAGTGTCACAGATAGGGGACACCCCTGCTTCACCCCTATGGTGGAGCGAATGGGTGTTGAATGGCTTTTTAGCATCAGTGCTTTGCTAATAACCCTCTCATATATGGCAATAATCTCTCAAATAAGCTCCTTAGGTGCTCCCACGGCATGTAGTCTATGCAATAGTTTGTCTCTTAGTACTGTATCGAAAGCTTTCTAGAATCCACAAAGCAATAATAGATATGTTGACCCATGAGCTCTACCATCCTCAATAATAGCTTGGAGCGTGAGGATGAGATCTAATATGGAAAAGCCTCTCCTAAAGCCAACCTATCCCTGTGCTCAGAGGCCCCACATCTTTGCTCATTTGCCAAGCTCATGCTCAATAATAGAGCCATATAGCTTGGCCAATGTGTGGCCAACCATAATAATCCAATAATTATTGGGTAGGGTAGGGTCACTTGACTAGAAGATGGACACAATTGTGCTAGTGCTCCAACTCTCTAAGAAGCCTTTGCACCTCATTCTATTAAACATGTAAGCTAGTGGTTGTGCCACCAAGTCTCTACACTGGATCAAGTGCTCAGTCATTAATCCATCATGGTCCTATGCTCTACATATCTGATAACATCCCATACCCTATCCTCTATAAAGAAAGTAGAAGTCGAGAATATGAAATTTACAATTTATTTTACTTATCTTGGATTCTTTTTTAAGAAACTGTGCTTCAACTGTCGCATCGATCGTACGTCGTATAACATCTTCAGGTTGCGCTTCATCTTGATCGATAGTGGATCGTTGAAGAGTAGCTAGTTGTGCTTGCAGATTTTGACGTGTTGTTCATTCCTATTGAAGTTGCATCATAATTAGGTCCAATTTTTTCTCCATCATTGGTTTCGGCAAATCACCTTCGGACATAAAATCTTTCATGGTTTGTTCGGACATCGTGCAAAATTTCAAACAACCTCACACACTCGAAATCTCGTTAGAGGGATGAGAGTAGCTCAAGTTCGGGTTTACAATACTTGCTTTTTTTTATAAATGGCTTTTTGCGATCTTTCTTCTTTTGCGGGTACGGTAATTGATGAAGGTCTTCTTCCAAGTGGAAAATAGACTACACATGTCAGTTTACTTGCTGGAAACTCTCTGTCAAAGTGCAGGTACGAATAGGGGCTTATTGGAGTTGCAAAATCGATTCGAGATTGATTTGGAGAAAAGCTCAGTGTAAACACCCGCTAAGAAGGAAATTTAAAGATTGAATTTTGAATCATTAGAAAGCTTAATAGGCTTAAGATTTATTAAAATATTAAGAATTTTAAGAAAAACGGATCAACACGGCAGTATATTGGCGCCGGATTCGACAAGTCAGTATGTCTTGTCGCCGCGGACGTTTGAAATTATGAGCTTAAGCTTTGCTTAAGCTTTTGTAAAACTCTAAAGCTAATCTTAATGAAGTTTTTACTATTTGTTAACTCTTAAAAAAAAAACGTATTTCAAAGAAACTTCCCAGGTGGTCCTCCGTCGCCAGAGAGTGGTCCTTCATGATCCAACAACACAGCAAGGGGTTCTTTACCTCTAGGAACATGCTAGTATTGATGGTTCATTGCGAGACTCCTTGCAGAGTCCATTCATTATAGGAGCTTTGCCTTCACGTGAGATTGTAAGCAATTGGAAGCCCTTGATCTCAGCTTCGATTTGATATGACTGGTGTACAAATCGGATGTTGGATGCATACGTAGCGAGCGTCGAAAGGTCCCCAAGAACAAAATAACTCTACTAAAGCTCATAAAACAAGAAGAAAGATTTACACGTCATGAGGCAAAAAGAAAAATTGGGCACAATCTCCCCCCATGTCTTGTGTGAGCCCTTCACAAGGCATGTATTTATAAATTTATTCATCTCAAAGCTAAAAAATAACCTAATTTACGATTAGCATGTTTAGCTTTTGCCCAAACAAAGAATAAAGTGGTTGGGCATCCCAAAAGTCGGGCAGTGCCCAAATACAATGTCCAATAATGAAATATTTAAATCGAGCGCCTATGCACATATAAAATAATAAATGTCTGGTCAAGTGCTTCAATAAATAAGCACACCTAAATAAAAATTAGTGCCACGTCTTTAATAATAAGGTGCGCGTCCATAAAAAATGATAATTTCTTCTAGGTAATTTGAATACAGGCCATCGCCCGGTGCTTCCCAACGCCACCGTTGCCTACTCTACATATCAACTGAAACATTCACAATTGTTAGAAAATAATAAAAATAAATCGGCAAAAGTGAATACCTAGCAGTCTTTAGCTATAAAATAATCATTAAATAGGTTGAAACTTTGTCCTGACACTACAACAAAAAGGCCTCATAGACGCACATTTAGATGCGATTTTTGAATATAGAGAAATTCTTACGGGCATGTCTATCCGCCCGTCTATTTGCGCGTCTACCATTTCGCGTCTATAATTGCATGTATCAACGAATTTACACGCACAAATAGATGCGCAATAGACGCACATATACACGCGCATATAGACACGCTGGTAGACGCGTTTTTACAAGCACTGGTAGACGCGAACGAAAAATAAAAAATGTCATTTTTAAAAAAAGATATTTAATTTATTTTTTAAATTTGAATTATGAAGCGCGTATATAAGCGCATGTAGTCTGCACTATAGACGCGCGTATAAACACGAATTATCTGCAATTTAGACGCGCGGATAGACGCGCAAAACAGAACTGGAAAAAAAAAAACCAGAGAGCATGTGGTTGGTCCCCCTCCCATACATCAGATTGTGCATTTGGGTAAAAGACAATGTATCTTACGGGCACGAGAATTGAAAATAAAAGTCAATGTATTCATTATATATCAAAAGCATTTACAAGGGAAGTTAAAGTGCTTGCGACCTAAAGCGTGGCCGCAAGCAGTAGGCTTAAAGATGGATCATACATATACAAGAAAAGAAGGCCTCATGAGGAGGTATGGTGCTCCTCTACGAATCTGAAGAGGAAACATCTTCGCTAGTACCACCATGGCTACTAGCGTCGTTATCCCCCTCCTCGCTATGCTCCACATCCGGGTTCATCTACACACACAAAAGATCAGGGCTGCTTACATAGACAAGGTGGAGAAAAAGTTATAATTAGCTATACTTTTAATAGGAAAGTAAGAAAAACATACCTCCTCTGGCTGTCAAATCCTCATGGCCCGGTTGCATTGGTCCTCAGTGATGAGACCCTCCTTATAGAAGTGAAGCCATGTCGCTGCGCGATTATGGCCTCGATGGTAACCTCTCTCTCTAGGAGTAGGTGTTCTACCAACAATGGTAGTCTGCAAAACATTTAGATATATACAAACAATTATGAGTCACAATATATTAGAATAAAATATATAAAGAATTGAAAGAAATATAAATTTAAAAAAACTAGAAATCAAAATATACTTACAAACTCTGCCTCCCACGACTCTCTGCCGCCCGATCCGTAATGCGACGATCCCATTGTTTCCATTTGGATTCGTCGCGCCTCTACATGCTGGCGACTCTTCACTTTCTCTGCTGCTTTCTTATTGGCTTTCTTCCACTCTATGCGGTGGCACATAGGTGGTTGGCTATAGGCTCCATGCCCCTCCTTCTGCCTCCGCAGTGAGTCCCTGGCCCGTGTCATGAGGTGGGATCTTTTGTTGTGAAGCATATCCCTCACTTTTGTGCGTCCCCAATAATCTGAGAATCGCTGACCCTCAGGATTTGGGTACCTCCTATGGACTGCCCTCAACACCTCCTGCCACAAGCCACTTTTTTTATTTTTGAAGGCAATGAAACAATTTTTATACATTGCATGCACACTGCTCCTCATGTACGCCATTACATCCGTTCCCTCATCATCATGAAAGATGCCACCATATGGATGGAATCAATCCATTTGGCATCAAAAGCACATCATACAGTGTATGGCCAGTGGTATTGGTGAACTATAATATTCCTCCATCCATGGCAATTAAAAAGGGACATGTAATGTTGTCCCTTCTGATTCCTGGAAAGCACAAGGTAAAAAACATGGACATTTACTTAGAGCCTTTGATTGAAGAGTTAGAAATGTTATGGAAAGGTATTGAGGTGTAAGATACAAGTGCATCTGCATTCTCTAGAGATTTCACATTGAAGGCCATATTGTTGTGGACCATGCACGACTTTCCAGGATATGGAGAGTGTTCAGGTACATGTATATAACTCTATATTTGAAATTCAAGACTTGAATCAATTGCATTTTATTAATTCACTTGTTTTTTCAGGTTTAACCACGTCAGGATATCATGCATGTCCTATTTGCGGTCCCTCTCTAGTTTCCTCTAGGCCGGCACGTTTAAAGAAGGTTATCTACGACAATCATCATCGATTTCTTCCTATTGACCATCCCAAATATGTTCTCCCTACTAATGGAATGATTCCACAATCTCTAACCATTCGAGATTGGAAGGAGAGATGGATTAATGCCGACAGCCACCCTCCACTCAGCATGAGTCGGTAAGAAGTGCATTTCTCTCGATTGACTTTAAAGTATTTAGCATGATGAGTTGTTTACATAATATATTGTTTGTTTGTTAAGTTCTCTATATTTTTTCGTTAAGTATTATCTGTTGAGGTGGTTTGTTTGGTGGAGGAAATTTTTCCTCGATCCATTTTAACTACTCAATTACATTTACTCGTACATTTGATTGATGAGATCGCACTTTGTGGGGCAGTTCATGTAAGGTGGATGTTTTTTCTTGAGTGCTTCATGAAAACCTTGAAAGATTTTGTGAGGCAAAAAGCACGGCCTGAGGGAAGCATGACTGAGGGTTGGTTAGTGCAATCATCCCTTGTTTATATCTCTGAATATCTTGCTGAAGTGGATCCCTCTCAACCACGACAATGAAAAGATGATGAAGACTTGAGGATGACCTCTATAGTACCTCAAGGAAAAGGAATGAGTAAAGTGCTAACAAAAGAAGAACTTCGTAAGTTAAATAGTTTTTGTGTGCTCAATAGTGATGTAATGAGCAAATGGGTGACATTATATAATGAAGCAAGGGCAAGAAGAAAAAGCGAAAGACAAGAATTTCGCACTAGATATTGACGTAATGTCTCATTTCCAGATCATCTAAATGCGCTCCCACATCATATTGATATAGATTGGTTACATGAGGAAATGGAGAGAATGAAAAAAGAGAAGAAAATTAATATATCTCAAGAAGAGTGGGAATACACACGAGGTTGCTTATCAAAGGTGAGACATACTATCAATTAATTTGTTTCTATAAGTTTTATTTTATATAAATAATTGACATGTTTGATCTTTTATCTTTTACTACTAGTGCACATTATTCAATGCACTTTGGTGTGAGGGTAAACATCTTCGAACTCAACGTATAGATGAAAAGAGAAATACCCAAGATTGTGGTGTCCTTACTCACTTCGAGGATGCCAATGGTACCATGGAAGGTTATTGTGGCTTGATCCAAGATATTCTAAAGCTTGACTTCAGACGATTCTTTATATATGTACTGGATGTGAAGTGGTTTAAAGAAGTGGTAACAAATGGTGAGCATTGCACAATCAGACGTCATCCAAGTGGTTTTGTAATCATTGACTCTACAAAATTTCACCAAAACAAGAATGACACATTAGTACTACCTCAACAATGCGAGCAGGTATATATGCAAAGGCTAATTTTTTTTATATGTATACATGTGATACATATACACAATATAATAAGTACTTAAGTTTTTTGCTTTTGTTTTTCAAATACAGGTTGTGTATCATCCAATGGTAAACAATAACCGATGGTGGTATGTCATCCCTATATCTAATCGTTCAAAACCAATATATGGTAATATTACCGACATGGAGATAGCAGATGACAATCCAACAATTAATGATGATGTGCATGATGACACCATAATGGATGATATGCGTGATATAGTACAAGATGAACCTCGCGAGGATGTTCAAGGAAACGCAGAAGAAGACAATAATGTGATTGTCGATGATATTGATGAAGTTATTGAGCAATATAGCAACACATCTGATAGTGGGATAGACTTATTTGTTTCATTACCTCTTGGTAACATAGACCTAGAAGTAGATAGTTTAGCAAGGGCTGATCTCATTGAAGATGAGATGGATTATTCACTGTAACATACTTAATTTTCTTATTGATTCAATGTGTATTCCTAATTCTATGGTTTTTATCATGCGCACACGTGCATACTCAAGAATCAATAGTCAAGTTTAAAGCTAAATTGAATTTTCCATAATAAAAAGAAAGTATTTTTTATCATCTTCAAGTACGTAGAGAAATTACGAGATACATATTGCAATGCTTGCTACTAATTGTAAGGTTTCTGTCGCTTGCCGCTAATTACTTATATCAGGCTTGTCAACTGGAGGAACTGCCATTCATTAGAGAGCAATGAAAAAGTAATTATTAACTCTATTTTTTTAATTCAATGATTCAATGTGTATTCTTAATTCTATGGCTTTTATCATGCACACACGTGCATGCTCAAGAATCAATTTCAGGTGGTTAAATAATTATTAACTTTGGTTTTTTAATTATGTGAATTGCAATTTTAGGTGGTTAAATAATTGTGTGTCTGTTGGCACGTCTATATTAGCGTCTATTTGTACGGATATATAGACGCAAAATTCGCGTCTATTTACACGCACGTTTACACGCACTTATAGACGCGCCCGACTTTGCGCGTCTATGCCTCGTTTTTGTTGTAGTGTGACCTTAATTTAATACAAGCATACTCTAAAATCATAAACATCCATTAATTTAAATATGTATTTTGCGAAATCACCCACCATGGAATCACCCACGTACACATTGAATTAATCTGATACCTGAAAAGGACAGGTGTCCCCGCCAACTTCTCGCACAAGGAATCCACCATGTGTACGAGCCCTGACAAATAAATATAGTTTTACGGAATCCACCGTGGTGGAAAATAAATAAAACTTACAGAATCCACCGTGGTCTCACAAAATCCACTGTGGAATATGCCTCTGGCATCATGGACCGGCTCTGATGGCGAGATATCTCCCATCAGGGATCGTATTAAGTAGGAGGTGGATAAGGTGTCAAGGGGGACTCTTGCTAGTAAATCCTTTACACACCTAGGAACTACTTGGTCCCTTGTATAACCCGAGTTCTACTTGGGATACCTAAAAACGCTAGCTATAGGTAGATTTGATCTTGGTGACATGCAGATCGTCGGACGAGGCAGCATATGAAATTGTAATTTTTCTCCTGTATAGGCAGGAGAATACACATTATGGAATATAATCAATGAATTTGTTTTATTTTGATTGTATGTCTGTGAGTAAATTACACAAATGAACAACTGTGCATAAAATGATTCTTTTTAATTAATGAAGCTATTTTTATATGTTTCACGTAATGTGGTAGGTAATTAGATAACTAAGAATTTCCATAAAGGGAAGTGGGTGGATGGATTCCCAACGAATCTAGTTCTATGGCAGGGTGGTCTCGGTTAGCCGAGAGGTTTTTCAAAAAACAAACGCTAGGAAGAAACTCTAAGAAGGGCTGATTTGTTGACTTACCTAGGATTTGGTCTCTGAAGCTGAACTGTAAATTATCTTAGGGGAAAGGTATGGTGGCTATGCCAGAGCACTGCAAGGGATTTCATAAATCCTTAGTCTGCTACTAGAAAAAACTTTTTTGTACTCTATGAACCAAGAGTAATGGCAACCGCTCGTTCCGAACAAGAAACATCTCGAAGGACACCTTTGGATGTGAGCTAGTTGTTGGTAGGTGACTATTAGGTCAATTAGAAACCTTTAGGTCGGTCCTCCGTGGGTAACGGCAAGACGCTTTCCTTGCAGGGTAGACCTAGGGTTATAGAGCCGATCATTCTAGTTAGAGGACAGATGGCAACGGCTGGAAGGTAAACTCTGTGAAACTACTAAAACGTTACTCGTCACGTAATAAAGGCATGTACGTTACATACAATATGGCTTGAGTATGTTATCCAAGTATGATATGACTATGTATAAGCCTCTTTTAGTGCTATTGGAGCAGAAATATGGAAAGTTGAGTACTGATGTTAGGGACGAGATAGAAGACTCTATTATGTTCAAGAGGATAGTAGGGAGCTTGATTTATATAACTATCACAAGGCCAGACTTGAGTTATGTTGTTGGGCTTGTGAGTTAGCTCATACAAGTACGTGGGAAGCCTCATTTGGATGTAGTTACATGCATATTGAGGCATTTGAAGTCCACCTTGCATTATGAACTTTTAATGAGGTAGATAAAGATGCATAGGTATTTGGATAGTACATAGATGGAGATTAGGCTGATAGCATGTCTCTTATAAGATCTACTAGCAAGTTCATGGTTTCACTTAGTAGTGCAGCAGTTACTTAGTGCATCAAAATGTCACTTACAATTGCTTTATAGAGTGTATAGACATTGCTATGGTAGCTTGTGAGTTGGTATGGTTGCAAAAGTTATTAGTTGATTTGGATGTACATGGGCCAGTTGGTCATTCATTATCACAACATGAGTGGTATAGAGTTGGTTAAGAGCCTTTTGTTCCATGCCCAAGACAAGACATATTAAGGTGTATTTCTATTTCATGAGAGGGAAGATACTTATAGGTGAGATTGACTTAGTATATATCACTACATAGGATCGAGGAGTTGATATTTTTGTGAAAGCATTGGGTACAAAGAAGCTTCCAAGATTTCAAAGCTTACTTAGAGTTATAGAGATGTACTACTTGAGCTTAAAGAGGAGTGTTGAGATGGCAAGCTCAACATGTGTAGATATTGATGATGGACCACCTGGCTTGATGGGTTTGCACATCTATAATTAACACGTTGATGGCCATTATGATCCTCACATGGCCCCAGTGATTTACTATTTATATTATATTTGGTTAGTTACATCCACCAATAGTTGGCATGGTTATAACACTAGCCGATTAGTACAATCAATTATGAGTTGTTTGACTAAGTAGACCACTTTCCTTTATATTGTATCTTATCTATACATTGTGTACATTGCATAATGTGAGAAAGAAGAAAGAAAAACCAACAGTAAAATGTTTTAGCCTCAATCTCTATTCTTATATTCTTAAATGAGTTTCTCCTTGCATGTATTATGTGTGTTTAGTATAATGGTTCGACCAAATTGGCCCGAGTATGCAATTAGTAACAACTATGGGAAGCTTCACAGCACAAAGATATAGCAACTCGAGGGAACCACTATGTTTGCCATAATCATGAACTTCAGTCTAGACCAAAATCACGCAAGAATCCAAGTGATACAATGATATAATTTTGTAACATCTTATTTTCATACACACACACATATACGTACATACGTATACATATATATAGATATATATATCTATATATGTAATGTGTAACAAGATTTCAAGGGATGCAACAATATTAATTCCATAATGTGTTATTTTTACTTCTTTATTTTATGTACCAAAGAAAATTGTCACCTAAACCGAACACTATGGCATGGGATAGGGCAAAAAAAACATCTTAAGATCTATTCTCAATAGAGAGAGAGAGAGAGAGAGAGAGAGAGATTTCATATTTTGTAGTTTTTTTAAAATAGTTGAATATATAAGCATGTAGACGATATCAAGTGGAATTGAATGAGTTTAATATTGATTTTTTTACTTTTAAAATCTTTTATACAATGCAAAAGATATAAATTTAAAGTGTAATAATACACTTGGAGCCAGAAATGTAATACTCTTTAGTAAACCAATGACCAACACCTAAACAAAACTCTCAATATATTCCTATCTTTTGTCACATCTATACTATTAGTTAACGAGAGGTGGGGGGCGGGTGCCACATGGCAGCCCCCCCACCTCCCCCACAAGAAAAAAAAGAGAACGCAGGGGCGGGTGCCACGCGTCCAGCACCCGCCCCCGCCCGCAAAAATCGCGCCCGCCCCGGTGCGAAACGCGGGGGCGAGTCTAGGTGCGGATCGCCTAGTTACTAGTATTAAGGTGTTTGCTTTTTGACACGGTGTTTCACAATTGGCCCTCCTCACCCTGCCAAAACTATGGAAGCATGTGTCTCTCCCTCTCTTGGAGCCTATCGCGGTAGATTAGTGGAGCATATTCAAAATCCCGGGGAGCTAAAATTATTCGTCGCGCATTCAAAATTCAGGGGCAAAAATAATTTTACATAAAAAGTGGCATCTCGCTTTCGATGAAATGCAGGGGGGTTGAAAAGCACTTGCGACGACACGCGCGAGGCAAAAGCATCTTTTGCGCTATAAAACATCATCGTCGTCGTCGTCATCATCATCATCTTCTTCTTCTTCTGCAGCAGCATCTCTAATATTAAATCCATGGCACACCAGCAACGACCAAGCAGCTCGGCCTCTACCGGCCATCTCGACGGCGTCGATTCTCGCAACAATACATCATCGACACCGTCAGTGTCCATCCTCTGTGCTAACAATTGTGGGTTCTACGGCACCCCCGAGAACATGAACCTCTGCTCTCGTTGCTACCGCCAACGACGGCAGGCCGCATCAACGTCGACGTCCGCCAGAACCGAAGTGCTCTCGGACGGAACGTCTAAATATTCTTCGGCGAATAATATCGATATCCACAGAAAACCAGCTCCTACGTCTGACGATGCTATGCGTCGGATCAGCAAAGCCTTGTACCACGGCGACGACGTTATACCACAAGGTCGTAACATTCATCGGAAGGCTGGTAATACTGCCTTTACGGTGTCTTCTGAAGACAACGACGACGGCGATAAAGGATCAGCTCTGGGCACCCTTGATACTGCACATGATGGCATCGGGAAACGTGGCAATATTCATGCAGGTATAGACGTGCCGATCCAATTAGAAGGCTTATCATTGCCATCGACAACAGCTGAGCAAGACAGCGTCGGCGCTAGCTGCTGCTCTTCGTCGCCACCTGCACCCCTGCTTCATCATCAACCCAACCGTTGCGCTGTCTGCAAGAAGAAAGTCAAGCTCATGGGCTTCAAGTGTCGGTGTGGGAATTTGTTCTGTGCTTCGCATAGGCATGCCGAAGAACACGATTGCTCCTACGATTACAAGGCCGCAGCCCGTGTATCCATAGCCAAGAACAACTCTGTCGTCAAAGCCAGCAAGCTTGAAAAGATCTAATGAAATCGATCAGTCTAGTAAAGCAAAGGCTATGGCGAGTCGCATTTGTAAGCCAGCAAGCTTGCAAAAGCCTATTAAGACCGATCGGTCTTACATGAAAAGCACAGGCTATGACGATCGAGTCGCATGTGTAAGTAATGACATCGCAGAATATGTCATTACTAATTGAGCATTGTATATACGAATTGAACCACCATACAAAGACTTGCAAGCAATAATATAGCTCCCCCCCCAAAACAAAGTATGCATTATGAATACAAACAAGTGAGAATGAGAATGACCAAACAATAGTCTTTGTTGCACTATAAAGCTGTATATATGGCCATACATAAAGCTTTGGAAGTTAAAATTTGGGTTGCATACGAGATAAAAGAACCATTAGTGGGCACAAAACTTTGATAACTAAATTTTGGCTCACATTAAAAATTAGACCAACTACAAAACAAGACAATGGAGTTTCCTTTGTGCTTGGATCCATTATCATTCATTCCATCACCCTCATAAAAATCAATATCAAACTCACTTCACATTCTTGCTTCTTTCTCTACAAAGTCAATAAATTTCTTATGGATTCTCATAATGTTGCATATTATGGTGTCGATAGAGGCCCTTCATCTTTTAACAATAGTTAAGTGTATCTTATTATACATACTCAATGAATTTTGAGAGGATGATAGAAATAATGTAATTATTAATTAATCTATTGAGAGTAGCAATCTTTGAAGTGCTCGAAGATGGTTTATTATAGTCCAATCATTACAGCCATATTTTCAAAAATGACATTTACAATAAGGACCCTTGTGTATTTTATAATGCAATAAGGACTACTATTTTGTTATTCTCATTCTTCTTTTACATTTGCGTTGAACATTTTGTTGTGTTAAGCTATATTCCTACTTGTACTTTTTTATAAGTTAGTTCGATTTGTATAAACAATACACAATGCACATGCGAAACATAGCAAAATGAAACTAGGAAGTCGTTGCTTACAAAATTGTGGCTCCAATCATAGTTTTGTAATGAGCATCTTCCAAGTTTTTTCTATGTGCAAACACTACATCTATTTATACCATTATAATCGCATTTAATAGTGCATAAAAAATATAGTTATAGTGTGTTTAAATTTTTTAATATAATATGGAAATAATGATAGATGCATTTAATTTTACCTTTAAAATTATGTGAAAGTTATCATTGAAATGTGTGTAAAAGTGCATTTAAGATTGCACCTATTGTTCACAAAATACACATGAATTTAGATGCATATTTAAGCTCTCTTGTTGTTAACCCTCAAACGAACAAGGTGGAAAATTTGGAAAATCTAAAGTAGAAGATAAGGCCAAGACAAAAGTGAAACGGAAGATGAATGTGTACCAAGATAAATATGGAAATACAAGAAGTGTAGAAAAGTCCTAAATCAAGGAAAAAGGCACACAAGAAAAAACGCAAGTCAATACTTTTGTAAAAGAGCGCAAGGAGCACCATGATTTATTTTAGGAGCGCCAGCTCTCACCTAATGCAAATTGTAAAGTTAGATGGGCGGTAGGAAGAAAGCTGGAAAGATAGGAGGACAAGGGAAAAAAGGGCCTAGGCCACGGCCGGCCATGTAAAAAAGCGGATAAGGGAATGACCGCCCAAAAGAAATTTAGGGTTTTGTATATAAAGTTGAAAAGTGAATGAGAAGCTCATTCTTGTGTGTGGCTAAAAGTAGCTCTCCTCCTCTTCTTCTTGCTTACTTGAGCTTGTGTTTGAGAGAGGAAGTGTGAGAGTGTGAGGGAGTGAGTGTGTGAGGGTGAGAGACCGTGGTGGAGAAGCTCTCCATCTTCTCTTCTCTTCTCTTCTCTTCTCTTCTCTTCTCTTCTCTTATCTTCTCTTCTCTTCTCTTCTCTTGCTTGTGGCAATGGAGCTTTGAGTGTGGAGCTTGAGGATGGAGCTCGCTTGAAGCTTGCTCTTGGATCGTGGAGCTACCAGAGTGTTCGGGAGAGGAGGTGACTCAATCGGACATGGAGGTAAGCTCACTACACTGGTAGAGATGGATAGCGAATCGACTATGTGAGAGGTAGCCATTAGTGCTTAGCATGATCCAAGTGCAAGCCTCAAGAAAGCTCCATTCTCAAGCTCCACGCTCCAAGCTCCATTGCCATGAGCAAGACAAGAGCTCGACAAGAAAAGAGAAGAGAAGAAAAGAAGAGAGGAGAAGATGGAGAGCTTCTCCTCCACGGTCCCTCACCCTCACACACTCACTCCTTCACACTCTCACACTCCCTCTCTCAAGCAGAAGCACAAGCTCAAGCAAGCAAGAAGAAGAAGAAGAGGAGAGCTACTTTTGGCCACACACAAGAATTAGCTTCTCATTCACTTTTCAACTTTATATACAAAACCCTAAATCCATTTTGGGCACTCATTCCCTTATCCCCTTTTTTACATGGCCGGCTGTGTTGGCCCTTTTTCCCCTTGTCCTCCTATTTTCCTAGCTTCCTTTCTACCATCCATCTGGTGCACCTTGCACTCTATGACAAAAGTATTGACTTGTACTTTTTCTTGTGCACCTTTCTCCTTGATTTAGGACTTTTGTACACTTCTTGTGTTTCCATATTTTTCTTAGTGCACCTTTATTTCCTGTTTCACTTTTGCATTAGCCTTATCTTCCACTTTAGATTTTCTAGATTTTCTACCTTATTTGTTTGAGGATTTACATTACCTCCCTCCTAGACAAGTGTCAGTCCCATTCACTCATTGTCGTAGGTAGCAGGCTTTGGCATGCATCAAAGACGTGGTTGAAAGGGACTACTGTGGTTTGCCGTGGAGTTGTGGTGGTGGTGCAAATGAAGGTCGTTGGTGGTAGGATTGGATAGTGATAGGGTTGTTGTAGTTGGAGATAGGGTTGATCTTTGTTGGGAATTGCACTCATGACTATCACAAGTGTTGGTGTTCTAGGGATTCTGCATGTGACGATTCTTTGGTGGGCTAGCATGATGATAAAGGATAAGAATTTAGAGTTGAGTGTTGATGAAGGGCTGATGATACTTTCATTGGAGTCTTCATTACATGCAATTGAAAACCTCTCATATGTGGTCTCTCCCTGGGGGTAGTGCTAGTCTTCTTATCATGCACAAGACATAGTTTGATTAGATTGGGAGATAGGTCAAACTCTAAGCAAGCTAAGAGTATTGTCCTATACTTGAGGACCCAAACTTTGTATAGATTGTGTTGTAGATATTATGTGACTGCACGTGTATACTTAGATATTATGTAGTTAGAAGACTGTTGGTTTGGTTCCTTGTAGCAATGGGTGGATGAAGTAACGGTTCGGTGGGGTGGAAAAAGTTATCAAGGTTAAGGAGAAGTACAAATGAAGGCGTATGAGACTTAATTTGTGCTGTGACAACACAATGTAGCATGATTGAGCTCATCAATACCTTATTTTCGGTAGCGGGTAGCTACTTGTATTGCTTGACGAGTACGGTGTATGTTCCATGGCTGTTCATGCATTGCTTACATGATCAATTGCAATGGTACTAAGGCGAAGTGCAAAAAGGAATCGTGCAAATGGTTCAGGGTGACAGGTCTAACCATAGTCTAGGCGAGACAAGCTCCCTAGGTATGTCTTGCCCTTGATGTGCCTTGAACAATTGTGGGGGATGTGTAGAGAGCTAGGGGACTAGGGACGAAGACAACCAACCAAGGTCATTGGGTGTACCTAATTTGAGGACCCCTAGGTGTTGTGCTGTGATTGTGAGTGTTTTTTTCTTGTTTCTTTCTTTCTTTTCTTTTCGTTTCTTTTTTAAAAATTTTTCTTTCTCTTTGTTGTTTTTTTTAAAAAAAATAACATGAGTACAACCATTGCAATATGTTGAGACTATTAGCCTTTCAATTGGATTGGAAAATGTCGACATTCAAAGGCTGTGAAAATGGATATTACAGTGATGATTGTGTCCTAGCGTTGTTGCTAGAGAAACAATTGTTGAGATGAAGAGATACACTGGAGATTTTGCAAAACCTCTTTGTAATGTGCAATGTTGGTATAATTGAGGTAACAACTGCCATGAGTGCCAGGTGTAGAGTTTGACCTAGAAAGAGTGAGTGGCCATTGATCATGCTTTGGGCCATGTGATGTGGGTGATTGGCAAGGGCGATTTTCACTTTCGGCAATGAGGCTTCTGTCATGGCTCTTTGTGAGGTTGGTGGTCTTGCGGTGACTTGGGTCACCTTGAACACTTTCATGCAAAGACCTGTGTCATCTTGCATCCATTTGACGCTTTGTGAGAGTATATGCAAGTCAGATGCGTCAAGTATGATGAATAGATGCAACACAAAAAGATATTACTTCATCTAAATCCTATGGTGTTGACTGTGATGCATCTCATCGGCACTTGTTAAAGACGTGACATGTATTAATAGTAAGTAAGGGAGGTTTGTACAATTGGGGGAGCTTGCCCCTTTGACCACTTACGGACAAAAAGTTATGGCAAGATGGCCTTTGTTAAGAAGCTTATACAACATAGAGGCTATTCTATTTGTACGAGATGGGGTGAGTTCAAGTGGTCGGGCAACTGGGGCTGTGCCGATGAGGGGCTCGTATTAGGCTGGGAAAGGAAGATATCGGCTGGGACCCGAATGGTGAAGTCCTTGGCCGTTGCTGTTTCAAGAATGCTTTTAAATAATTCATCAGATTTCCTCTTGTTTCTAGCTACCTTTTCCTCTTTCGAGCACCTCGTGCCCGGGCATCTGGGGAGGGCCTATATGGCAGGTGTTGCCACACCTCAGGCACTCCCTTGAGCCTTTGTCCTCTTGGCTTGGGGAGTTTTCAGCCTGCATCCTGAGCGGTGTTGCTTGGGGCCTCTTTTTGGCATATACCTCTTTAAGGTAAATACATAACACTCTGGTGGAGGAGCTTGTGACGTATGCTCCCTCTCCGACAGCGGAGAGCTTCCTTACAGGCCAGCTGCATTGTGTGCTCCATGATGGCTATTGTGGGGGAACCTGCAAAATGTGAGACAAGGGTTAGGCCTTGAGGGCAGGATATAATTATTCGCATGAAAGGGATTAAAAAATGGATTATCAAGTGCTTATGATGAGGAGGAGTGAGGTGACGCATGCAGTGTTTGTTGTAGGAGGGACAACCCTTGTGATGATATTTGTCCTGCTTTGACTGCGAGGTGTATTCCAGCCAGTAGCAGATCTTTTCTCACGCCAAGTTGCATGGACTGGTTGTGATGAAATGGGGCAGGGCTCATCCCCGAAGGATAGATCGGCAATGGGAGAGAGCCTGTAGAAGGGGACGGTGCCCCGTGTACACCCTCAAAGGTGTTGGTCAGGGCTTCCCATGGCAGCCATGAGGACTACATGCCCTCTACCCGGAGGCAGGAACGGCCACATAACTTCTAGATGTGTGGTGAGAGGAACCTAGGAGCTCAGCATGTCCAACCCAAACTTTTCTCCCTGCGCTTGACTATCATTGCTTGTGTGTGTGTGCTTGCTTTGTTTTTTTTTTTTTGTATTATTTATACATAGTCACAAAACACATTATCATCCATGTCGCTTCGTAAGGATAAAAACCAATTGTAGAACTCAGGATTGTACTGGAGTGTAGCACATGCATCCAGTACTCGTGGCAGCTTACTCAATAACAATATATATTTTGCAACATCGAGTAGCATGGTACCTTTTCTGAGTCTACTTGCAACATGTAGCTCCTCCTCAGTGAGAATCTTATCAATCAAAGCATTTTCTTGGCTAGTTCCGGCTAATTCCATACCCTTAATGGCAGTTAAGACTTGAAAGGAATTTGGCACCACATAGGTTGGGTCTCTTTGAGATCGCCATTTGGCCAATTGCTCCTCTGAGACTGTTGGGCTCCCAGTTCAGCCATTGTAACACGGTTTTCAAACCAACGTTTTTCGAATTGACTTCGGTTCTCTGATTGTCTCTTTAGTTGCTCGATCTCTAAGAGATTTGGTTGGCACAGCACATCATTGAATGTCACAGTTAAGCGTAAGTCGTCAGCTTTCTCATCATAGATAAGTTGCATGAACTTATGTAGGAGCTTGTCATAGTGCTCGTCAAGATATTATTGCTCTTCCTAAGGTAGAGAAAATGGCAAGTATTCCTCAAGCTGCTCCTTAGGGAATGCACCCCATGTTTGCAAGGATGTAGACATGTGCAAATAATTTGAGTTTAGCATCCAACTGAGTTAAGCATTCTGTGACACTTCTATGTTCAATGAGGGCTTGCTCGGTTGCTATCTCATGCAAGGTTCTAGGAGTTTTTCTAGGCTTAAGCATGGCTGGGGGGCCGGGCCTAGATGAGCAAGATTGATCAATGCTGGGATTGCTTATACCCTTGAGGTTTTCATGTTTCTCTGGAGGCTTTGTTGCTATTGTGTTATGGTTCTCCTTGAATGTGACTAGTATACTTTTGTCACCATGTTGTGATAGTGTTGTATCCACTGTTGATTGGTCAATGCAAGTTCTGTTGTCAGTGGATTGGGTGTTGCAACCAACCGTTGATGGTAATGGTTGCTTTGATTTTTCAGAGTATATGGATGTGTCTAAGGTTTCACCGCTGTTAGGAGAGATGGCAATGGGCTCATTGGTGGATGGACTTGACGCTTTATTCCTCAGCTCTTCAGCGCTCTTGGCCTCAATGTTCTTGGTATCTTCAGCCATTGGCAACTACTGTTGTTTTCGTTGTTTTCTCCTCTTTTTCTTGGGCATTTGTGGTGTATTCTTTAAGGACTCAGGACCCTGAACTAGGCCAGATGTTGATGTGCTTGGTTGGGCATTAGCATTCTCTTTCTCTAGTGTGTCCTTGCGGGACATGGCTGCAACCTATTGAATAGTCTCATTAGGTTGTGAGGGTACAAGCTATGGTTCCTTATTGGAAGTAGTAGCGGTTGGTTCAGTGGACTGGCCACTATTGGTAGACTATGGTGTCAAGTCCTTAAGAAGATCAGAAGTGGTCGTGTCTTTTGTTGCTCATTGAGTATTCACTTGTGCATGTGAGCTAGTCACAATGGATTGCACATACATATCCTTAGGCTAAGAGCTAAGGGTGGTGTCATGTCCCACCTCTTGGACATTTGAAAGCTTTGATAGAGATAGAGATTGGAATTGAGTAGCCGCATCTGACAGTTGTTGTTGTCTTCCTATGTCTGTTAGGGGAAAGGGG
Organism: Lygodium microphyllum; assembly: GCF_053477565.2. Classification (NCBI taxonomy): domain Eukaryota; kingdom Viridiplantae; phylum Streptophyta; class Polypodiopsida; order Schizaeales; family Lygodiaceae; genus Lygodium; species Lygodium microphyllum. Next base: position 4,565,210 of record NC_141137.1, on the reverse strand, counting down.
GTGTAAGAGACTTGGGACTCCTAAGTGGCTTTGACACTGGCTAGAAGGTTCGCTCATGGCTGTTAGATGATTCTGCCATTTTCTTTGTTGAGTAGTTAACCTTACCATGAGCAACATTGTGTCTATGTTGCTTGTTATCCTCTTGGGAAATCAAAGGCTCCTTGGGCACTAGTGGCTTTTGTGTACCCTCGGCGATTACATCTAATATCTGCTTGTCCAAGCACGCTAGCCTAAGGATCTGCCCTTCGAATAGTCTTGTTTGGTTTCTTTCTTTCAATCGTTTGAGGGGCTCAGTCACTCCAATGTTTTTGACTCGAGACTTGGTTTTTCATTTAGATTTCCTCCTACGCTTCTTCGCTCTTGATACGTCCTGGCCTTCGGCTGATAGAGCTGGTTTAGCAAGGGGTTTTGGTACCCAAATCCATCGGTTACCTGCATAAAACCCTTGAGCACGTAGTAATGCTTTAGATATCCATCGCGGCGTTGTGTTGGCTCTCCATGGATACCTTCGTCTATAAGGCTTGGGATTCTTTCGTGGTCTTCTATGATATTTGTGAGCCGAAATCCTATCCTTGGCATTGTTTCCTAACCTTCTTGTTTCAAGCATGGCCTCACTCGTTGGTTCTGTCTATTCAACATGTGCTTGTATCAACTCTTCCAACAAGTCCTTACTCTCGTTAGTAGGCTTGTATGTTATGTCAGCACATTCCTTGTCTTTCCCTCGAGGTTCGATGAGGCCACCCTTGCTAAAGGTTGTGACTATCCTCATACCCGATAGTGTCAAGTGTATCCTCTGTGCTACGTAATCAGCCTCACACTTTGTCGCCCTTTTGAAGGGTCTTCCTAAGAGGGTTTCATTTTCATAATTAGCACTATTTGGAGGAACATGGAAGAGAATAGGCAAGCTTTTCGTTTCAATAGTTACAAGGATTTTGCACTTCTCTATAAGTGCTTGTGAGTATCCGCCGTAAGGACTAAGAGTTGCATTAGTCCGTATAAGCTCCGGTTGGCCTAGTAGGGTTCATGCGTCATAGGTCAAGATATTAAAATCAGCTCCTTCATCAATGAGAGCATCGATAGTGTGCTCACTTTTCGCGATGAGTTTGACCCTAAGATAAGCAGGTGATACTATGTCTTCATCTTCCGAGTTTTAGCTTGTAAATTCAAGCCTTCTAATGCATACCTTTGAGTCCGCAATTGCATGACCAAATGTGGATTCTCCACTAATGTCTTGGGTCTTCTGTGTAGTGCCATTCAAGATGCATTTATCGTTAGGACTGTCATGTCTAGTCATCCTCACAGTTGTAGCTTGATGTTACTCCATTCCGTTCTGACTAGATGCAGTGTGAATGAAACCTATACATTTTTTTTTGGTATGGGCTTTTTGCCCTTGTTGGCTAGATTGGCCCATTGAGGTTTCAGGGTTTCTTGTTGCGTCGTCTTACTCATTTTAGGCTCATTTCTAGGTCTATGAATCCACTGGCTGTCGTTAAGGTGCCGACTCTCTCAACAACCTACTTAAGTTACTAAACAATTGCATCTTGTGAATTCGCCTATTCCTTGCGCCAAAATCGAGTTTTGGGCAATGGAATGGCTCACAAATATTTGTGTAGTTGAAATATAGCTGGGTCTAGTGCAATCTTCCAAAAAATTTGCAAAAATCTGACTCGGCTTGACTCATTCGAATTGCAGGGGCCGAGTAATGGATTTGGATGGGGTCGAGGGATGAATAGGAACAATGGTTGATTTTGTTGCTCAAACGGCCGAATGGACATGACTGAGTGTCGAGTCCATCGCTCGGATGCACGCCAAGTCAAAAAGGGCTGAGTGAAAATGGTCGAGTGGTTTAGGCCGAATCAAGTTGGCCAAGGGTCGAATCCAAACAGGGCCGAATGGTATGTTCGGACATGTCAAGGCGCGAGGGACGAGGGCCAAATCTAAAGGTGTTGGCTGAGTTGTTTGTTTGAATGGGCCAAATTGGCCAAATGAAAGAGGGCCGAGGGCCGATTCTGGGACTCAGCTAAGAACCAAGCCACTCTAACGGGGGCCAAGTCACGCACGACGACGGCAGCGCCAAGGATAATTTCATTAAATCCGGCATTCCAAGCAATCACAAGGCACACAAACTTCTAGATCACAATAAGGACATAGGAGGAAGGGTTTGATATACCTGATGCATGAGAAGAACTCCTTGATCGCAAGATTGATTCAAATCAAGAATGGAAGCTCTCTCAAACTCTCTCTCTCTCTCTCTCAATGCTAGGGTGAAAAAATGAGCTCTTCTATGGTCTTCTAGCCTCTTATTACCCTGCCCAGGCCTACATTCACCTTAGTCTTGCTCCCCTTACCAACATTTAACCCAAAATTTTCATTTTTTCCATTATTTTTCATGTTTCAGTCTATTATATAGCAACAAAAAACCTTACTACATGCTCAATTTTTTTGCTCATATCCTACCTAAATGTAAAATAAACAAAGTACCTATGCTACTCCAACCTACCTTTCCAATTCCAAAAAACTAAAAACCTACTTGCCAAGGAGATCAAATACCTCTTCAAACTCCCTCACTTTCTATCTATCTACCTCAAGCACCGGTTCAGGAAAAACCCTACTTCAATGCTCAATTCGAAGTGCGCAAGCACTCAAGGCTTGAATCCGTTGGTCCCGACAATGGAACCAAAATGTAGAGGCGATCAACCGCCGAAATGTAGAGGTGATCAACCGCCGAAACCCACTCACCACTTTATGTTTCAAGCATTCCAAGCGGAGCTTTAATGGCTACCTCTCGCATAGCCGATGCGCTATCCATCTCTACAGGTGTAGAGATTTTATCTCCATTCCCGATTGAGTCACCTCCTCTCTCGAGCACTCCAGTGTCGCAGGGGTTTTTGTCAAAATGTCGTATCCATCGGGGGGATTAGAGATAGAAGGAAGTAGAGATAGGAGATGGGAGAGAAAAAAAAGAATAGACAAGAGGTAAACACGATAAAGACAAAGCACAATGAATCGAATCAATATATATTGATAGAACCTGGAATCCCTTGTATGGCACTACTCAGAAGCACTCTCCTCGCATTAGATCTCTTGGAGCTCCTTCTTAGACCAAAAACATGCATCAATATAACAGCTCCTTCTCTGTTGCTTGGAACCCAAATTTGATGGCTTCGTTGGCTTTGAAAGGGGGGTAAAACTCTAGAACACCTAATCACGGATCTCCCAATTTACTTTTTTTTCTTCTTCCAGTTCAAAGTGTAGTTTTCATGTCAATAGCGATCATGACGCGCGCGATTTTGCCTAGCTTTCTTTTTTATGAAAAATCTAATAACTAGCTAAAAAAGCAACTTGCTTTTTGCATGCCATCCTAATCTAGAAGCTTTTTTAACTTTTTTGGATTTTTACAATAAATAATATAAAAAATAGGCTAATATTATCCAAAAATCTAGTATTTTTTTACCATTCATGCCACTGACACTAGTACTAATGACTCAGATCACATTGACTCTCTTGATCAATAAGAAAGTCAAATGATGATGCACTCCAGAGTTTTTCACATTGTGCCCATGTAGTGGCACAACATCCACCCCCTGTGAACCTGCACATCCTCCAGTATGTGCCACCAATGCACCACCAGGGTCAAACACCCATAGCAGGCCTTGAGTGCATATCATACACTAGAGGTTGTTGAATCTCCATATACATGCTATTAATGCACCCATCAACAAATACATAGCAACATGCCTGCTCTTTCAAAGTCCATCGCATGGGAATTTTCTGATAACCTTTTTGCTCCTCATCCAACATAAACTGAGTCTCACATGCATTCAACACATTCTCACCATCACCGAAAATAGTGAAACAATCCATATCTTGAAGCATCTTAGACTTGTCAATCAAGGCCTTTGACAAACCATCCGAAACATTTTTCAGCTGTAAAGCATTACATCTAACATCTTGTAAATGCATATCCTCGAGCTCATGAACTGTTTCAGAAATTATAACTTTATCATCCTACAAATCATGTACATCCAACAAGTGACCAATCTCCATTTGAGTCCTTGTATCAACTAAAACATTATCTTCACAAACCTCTTCAGATGCATTAAGAAAATATATAGGTGCAATGGCTGAATCTTCCAGTATAGGATCTTCCAAGGTATCTGTGGTTATCTTAATATCAAACTGCAACTTATATCCTAGTTGTTTGCCCTCTTGCTTGCTATCTTGTTTTTGCTCCTGACTGACTTCTTCCATAACATGCTCGGGAGGTGGCTAATTTGTAGCTTTATGAGGATCTACACTTCTTCTTGTCACTCCCTTAGATATCCCTGCATTATCTTTATATTTCTTCTATTTCTCTTCCACAAGCGCATTTGTGTTTTGTCATTTTTCTAAATAATATGCATTTACTGGTGATTCCCAATCAGTTATGTTATCAATTTCTTGCCCTGCATGAGATATTTCACTATCAGTAACTTTCCTCTTTTCAGATACATGCAAAGCATGTGTCCATATTTCAGCCTTTGGACCAATCATCACTTGGCCATGCATTCTATCCAACTATAAATCAAAAGTAGAAACATGTACTGCCGCATAAGCATTTCGGATAGCCAAGTCTTCCAACAACTTCTGCATACCTTACTTTCCAAAATTCAAAGCAAGAGGCAATCCCATTTCTTGTGCATGGATCTTGCCATCTTTCCAAAATATGAGCTATCATGCCAAGGTCTCCAGAGAGGCAACACAATCCTTTCTCTCATGTTGCAAACTATCACACCACATACATATTTTTCTTGGCTTAGGGGCTGCTACCTGTCCCCTTTCCTCTTGTCCTTTTCATCCAATTTTGCAACCTTCACTTGAAGATTTGCATGCCTTTGACCAATTCATCTAAGACATCTTCCCTAACAAAGGGAACAATAGCAGCCATAGGGTTAGCCACAAAAGCGGGCGGCTTACTGGATACTTCAACTGTTTTGCCTGTAACAGTGGGCAAGCTAGAGACATGCAATCTTTCTCTTTGTCTATGCTTCACAAGTGCAGCAATAGCTTCCTTGACATGTCTCCACTCTATTTTCAGACCAGTCTCTATAGTCTAATCCTCTAGCAAATCATCAAGCTTTTCTTGAAGCTTGAGATCTACTGCTTGTAGAAACAATTCAATTTTCTAATTTGCAAGAGCTTGTTGTTCTGCAAGATCCAACTCTTCAAATCAACTTTCAAATTCTCTTAACAATTCTGTAGCCACAAGACCCTTATTGGGTTGTAAAACCCACTCCTAAAAATTCTTGCACGTAATCAAACTAATAGCTTCAATGTAAAATTCTTTCCTGAGTGTCTTCTTGAAAGCTACCCAATCAACATCCTACATGTATAATTCAGTAATTTGTGCTTTCAGTTCATGTACAGTAATATGTACAAAATACCAGCTCCATGAAGTTGATCCACCCCAAACAATTCTATCTTTTAAGCATAGGTATGTACATATGTAGACACATTCGTGCCATTGAATAACTTCATCTCACACTCAAATACTTGCAGCGCATTCATCACAACACTTTTTGTTTGAGCAAAAGCCTGCATCACCTATTGTTATTGTTATACCTGCATAAGCATATTCATATTTTGCACCAACTGTTGCAAAACATCTTTGGAGATTGTGTTCGAAGGTTCTCTCATCTTGTCTTTCCTTCTTCTGACGACCTTTCACGTCGGGTTCACCAATGTCGGAGGGGTTTTTGTTGAAAGGTTGTATCCACCGGCAGGGATCAGAGATGGAAGGAAGTAGAGATAGGAGATGGAAGAGAAGAAAAGAAATACACAAGAGATAAACACAATAAAGACAAAGCACAATGAAATGAATCAATATGTATTGATAAAACCTGAAATACCACTACAACAAAAAGGCCTCATAGACGCACATTTAGACGCGATTTTTGAATATAGAGAAATTCTTACGGGTGCGTCTATCCGCCCGTCTATTTGCACGTCTATCATTTCGTGTCTATAATCGCATGTATCAACACGCACAAATAGACGCGCAATAGACGCACATATACACACGCATATAGACACGTTGGTAGACGCGCTTTTACAAGCACTGGTAGACGCGAACGGAAAACAAAAAATGTCATTAAAAAAAAGATATTTAATTTATTTTTTAAATTTGAATTATAAAGCGCGTGTATAAGCGTGTGTAGTCTGCACTATAGACGCGCGTATAAACGCGAATTATTTGCAATTTAGACGCGCGGATAGACGCGCAAAACAGAACTGGAAAAAAAAAACCAGAGAGCATGTTTGGTTTTTTTTTTTTCCCCCTCCCATACATCAGATTGTGCATTTGGGAAAAAGACAATGTATCTTACGGGCACGAGAATTGAAAATAAAAGTCCATGTATTCATTATAAATCAAAAGCATTTACAAGGGAAGTTTAAGTGATTGCGACTTAAAGCGTGGCCGCAAGCAGTAGGCTCAAAGAGATATCATACATATACAAGAAAAGAAGGCCTCATGAGGAGGTATGGTGCTCCTCTACAAATCTGAAGAGGAAACATCTTCGCTAGTACCACCATGGCTACTAGCATCGTATTCCCCTCCTCGCTATGCCCCACATCCGGGTTCGCCTATACACACAAAAGATTAGGGTTGCTTACATAGACAAGGTGAAGAAAAAGTTATAATTAGCTATAATTTTAATAGGAAAGTAAGAAAAACATACCTCTTCTGGCTGTTGAATCCTCATGGCCTGGTTGTATTGGTCCTCAGTGATGAGACCCTCCTCATAGAAGTGAAGCCATGTTGCTGCGCAGTTATGGCCTCAATGGTAACCTACCTCTCTAGGAGTAGGTGTCCTACCAACGATGGTAGTCTGCAAAACATTTAGATATATACAAACAATTATGAGTCACAATATTTTAGAATAAAATATATAAAGAATTGAAAGAAATATAAATTTAAAAAAACTAGAAATCAAAATATACTTACAAACTCTGCCTCCCACGACTCTCTGCCGCCCAATCCGTAATGCGACGATCCCATGGTTTCCATTTGGATCCGTCGCGCCTCTGTGTGCTAGCAACTCTTCACTTTCTCTGCTGCTTTCTTCTTGGCTTTCTTCCACTCTATGTGGTGGCACATAGGTGGTTGGCTATAGGCTCCACGCCCCTCCTCCAGCCTCCGCAGTGAGTCCCTGGCTCGTGTCATGAGGTGGGATCTTTTGTTGTGAAGCATATCCCTCAGTTTTGTGCGTCCCCAATCATCCGAGAATCACTGACCCTCAGGATTTGGGTACCTCTTATGGACTGCCCTCAACACCTCCTACCACAAGCCGCTTTTCTGATTTATGAAGGCAATGAAACAATCTTTATACGTCGCATGCACGACGCTCCTCATGTACGCCATTACATCCCTTCCCTCATCATCATGAAAGATGCCACCAGCATCTGTAACTCTATAGTATTGGCGTACAACCTCCTCTACGTGATCTACTGGTGAGGGTGATCGCTTGCCACCTCCTAGGCAACCCCCACACAAGCCTCGTCCTCCCCCTAGACTCTCCCTCCTCTCTCTCTGTCGACTACCCTCTGTCTCGCTAGACGCACGAGCTTCTGCAGATGCACGTGCTTCTGCAGATGCTTGTGCTTCAGCCGATGCACGTGGAGTACCTGCATGTGGAGTACCCGCATGTGGAGTCTGGGAAGTAGTGCCAGGCAAAGACGTCAGAGGCGTCCCAGACATAACACTGAACACCTCGTCCGCTGTGGGAGAGCGGCCAAGGTGTCTAGTCATCTCTCCCATGAAGTCTTCCCTACTAGGAAAACCTCCAAAAAATGCATTGACCCCCTTGTCAAAGGAGGCCAATGTATCATTCATGCGATCCAAATCCGGGTCATTGCTAGATGAACCAGGATACGACATCTGCAAAAAAAACACAGGAAAAAGACAAATTTATTTGCATACAAAAAATCATATATTACCTACATTTTCAAAGAGCTTTCTTTAGACATTGAGCATAAAACTTAAGTGCTAATGCTTCTCATAAACAAGAAAACTGATAAACACAAACATGGGATTGGTCACATTCATCATTGCAAAAATATATTGTTTACTATCAGAACTGGGAGACCTGGCGTGTGTATCCCTGCGTCTAAATTGCAGGTTAGACGCGCCCTCAAACGCTCTCCAGAGTGAACCTTCTGTCCAGCGCGTCTATCTTTGCATCTAAGATGCAGCATAGACGCGCTGTCAGACGCACATTCCAGGTCAATGCGCGTGTATAATCGCGTGTAGACTGCAGGTCAACCTTCCATCCAGCGCATGTATCATCGCGTGTACATTGCAGAGCACATGAGCCAGCACACGCGCTCTAAGATGCGCCCTCAAACGCTATGAGAGGAAACATTTTTCGTATCTATATCTGCGTCTACACTGAAATGTAGACGCGCTATCAGATGCGCTCGATCGGCTGATTTTAGGCCGACGATCGCCATTGATGATTTACAAAATGCAATACATAATGGAATCACAAATCCTAAATACACAGACAGAGCAGAGAGAGGAAGAGAGAGAGAGAGAGAGAGAGAGAGAGAGAGAGAGAGAGAGAGAGAGAGAGAGAGAGAGAGAGAGAGAGAGAGAGAGAGAGAGACTCACCTTGGGTGTTTGGTGTGGCGGGTGGTGGCGCTTCTTCCTTCTCCTTCTTCCTCTCCTTGGTAAGTTACCCTCCCTTGATGCTTGCTTGATGCTTCTTCTTGTTCTCCTCTCTCTTGTTTTCTCTTTCTTCCTCTCCTTGGCTTTCCTTTTTCCCTTCTTGTGTGTTTGAAATGAAAGAAGAGGTGAGTTATGAGGAGTTGAGGCATGAAGAGACTAGGTGAGGTATGAAGAGACCTCATGTCGGCTAAACTCAAGCTTCAGAACCGCAAAAAACGCAGGAAAGGAAAGGCGCAGTTTGAAAAGAAATGATTTAAGTATGGTTTGAATTTTGACACGTGTGTCTATTTTTGCGTGTATATGCGCGTCTATTGTTCAGGTAGATGTGAGTATAGACGCGAACATAGACGCGGAAATAGACGCCAATATAGATGCGTAGGTAAACGCGGATATAGACGTGCATTTAGGCTTTATCATAATTTTTTGTTTTTAAGATAAGTTTTGATAGTGAATTTTTATCATAAGTTTTAATGTATTTATGATGATTTTTGTGTATTTAAAATTGAGATCTTATGTAAACATATGAATGACAAATATTTTGATGTTGTCATGAATTAGGTTTAATCATGTCGACGTCGTCATCACCTAGTGCAGTGCAAGCTGATGAGTCAATGAGCACATCCTCAAGTGAGGATGAAACATTGCGTCTTCATAATCGAGATGCATGGCTACGACGAAAAATTAAATGCATGTGTGATCGTTGTCGAGGGTGTATTTTTTGAGCACGTCGAATTGCAATGTCACACCTCAGCTTGTATGGAGAATGGGACCGAGAAAAATCACCGGTATTCATTGTTTTTTTTTACCACTAATATTGCATGTCTATGTTACGGGAATTATATATCAACGTACATGAAACTCCCTTTTGTGGTTGAGCAGGATGCGGTGCCTCATCCTCAGATACTCCCTCCCGGGTGTTGAGAGGCTGCAAAACGTCGACGCGAGGAGGTAGAGTCTTCAAGAAGAGTAGAGACTGACGACCATGATAGTAGCCCTTATGAAATGCCTCATCAAGTCGTAGAGGATGAGATTTTGGACAACATGCTACACCATCTATTTTCGCAACCGGTTCAGGGAGAAGGTCACTCTACGAAGCCAGATGATCCACTATATGTAGCATCATTTACTCCGTTGTATGAAGGTTGTACGTACTCCATTCTTTGTGCGTCCCTCGAGATACTTAACTTGCAAACAATTTATGCATGGAGCAATGTCAGTTTGGATGCGTTATTGAAGTAGGTATCAATTCAATTTGGCTTATGAATCATAATATTAATTGTTCTATTTTGAAATCAGACAGAAATATATGTTGGTGGTTTTTTAACTCACTTTAAAAATATATGTAGGTTATTATCACAAATGCTTCCAAAAGGAAACAAATTGCCAACTAAGAGAGAGCAAGCTAGACATTACTTGACATCTCTGGGAGGCCTCGATTATGTCAAGATCCATGCATGTGTCAATGATTGTGTCTTATTTCGTGGGATTCATGAGTTCACACGAGAGTGTCCTGTTTGTGGCGAATCAAGATACAAAGTGGAGATGAAGTCAATGGATGTGTCTCGTAAGGTTTTGCGACATTTTTCGATTGTTCCACGTATAAAACTTATGTTCAAGTGTAAGTCTATTGGAAAGCTCATGTCACGGCATGCTAGTCATTGTTCAAGTGATGGAAAATGGAGGATCCCTGCAGACACACCGGCATGGCAACATATAGATAATTTGTGGCCCGTTTTCAAAGAAGAGCCAATAAATTTGAGATTTGGTTTAGGTATGGATGGAATCAATCCATTTGGCATCAAAAGCACATCATACAGTGTATGGCCAGTGTTATTGGTGAACTATAATATTCCTCCATCCATGGCAATTAAAAAGGGACATGTAATGTTGTCCCTTCTGATTCCTGGAAAGCACAAGGTAAAAAACATGGACATTTGCTTAGAGCCTTTGATTGAAGAGTTAGAAATGTTATGGGAAGGTATTGAGGTGCAAGATACAAGTGCATCTGCATCCTCTAGAGATTTCACATTGAAGGCCATATTGTTGTGGACCATGCATGACTTTCTAGGATACGGAGAGTGTTCAGGTACATGTATATAACTCTATATTTGAAATTCAAGACTTGAATCAATTGCATTTTATTAATTCACTTGTTTTTTCAAGTTTAACCACGTCAGGATATCATGCATGATTATGCCAATGTACATTCAAATGGAAGGGCATGATGTTTTTAAAATATATTTTGTTTATTTTTATCAAAGATTTCACTGGTATAACCTTCATTGTAGTGACATTTGTAGTATCATCTTTAAGCATTTCCAAAAGCAAAAAACAAAAGAAGAAAGCAAACATTAACACATATAAAAATTCCACAAAGAGAGAGAGAGAGAGAGAGAGAGAGAGAGAGAGAGAGAGAGAGAGAGAGAGAGAGAGAGAGAGAGAGAGAGAGAGAGAGAGAGAGAGAGAGAGAGAGAGAGAGAGAGAGAGAGAGAGAGAGAGAGAGAGAGAGAGAGAGAGAGAGAGAGAGAGAGAGAGAGAGAGAGAGATTGCAAGAGCCTAGATCCAAGGTGAAAGAGCTTCCATAATAGTAAGCACTTGCCACTATATTGCTAGATATGCTCAATGTTTCCATCCTGATGAAATGCTATCAATGATCCACAGTACAGCAAAGTTGTAAGTCCTCCATTATGAGAGGAAGTGTGTGAGTTCTGAGCTATATGTCAAATGAGGTCTATGTGACTGGATGGCAAAAAGGTGCCCTTTATGGGTCTAGCCTTTGGGTTACATAGAGTATTTTAAAATTTGGTGTTAACCCCAAGCCTAGAAGGCGAAAGAATGCCCAAGACGAGAAGGTGGAAGAATGAATGAAAAAGCAGGAAGAAGATGGAAAAGGAGCAAAGACACTCAGGCAGCCTCTAAAGCTAAGCCGGGGCCAAAAGCGTAATTTCAAATGAAAGGCGCCTCAAAAACTCTAAAAACTCTTGTAAAAGAGTGCCAAGCTCCCTCTTGTGCCACTTGTAAAAGAATAGACGGGTATAGGCTTAGGGCATGAAGCAAGAAGAGGGAATTAGAAAAATGGACCTTACCACAATGGACGGTCATGTAAAATGGGATGGGCGCCCATGGGGTTTTAGGGTTTGTATATATAAAGTTCAAAAAGTGAATGGAAGCTCATTCTTTTGGTGTGTGGCTAACAAGAGCTCTTCTCTTCTTCTCTTCTTCTCCTCTTCTTGCTTGTGTGTGCTCTTGAGAGAGGGAGTGTGAGAGTGTGAGGAAGTGAGTGTGTGAGAGTGAGGGATCAAGAAGGTGAAGCTCTTCACCATCTCCTCTTCTCTTCTTCTCTTCTCTTCTCTTCTCTTGCGCGCGCGGCTATGGTGGATGGAGCTTGGAGATGGAGGAGGCTTGAGGATGCTTGAGGATGCTTGAGCTAGCATCTACTAGGATCATGGAGCTACCGGTGTGTGCGAGAGAGAAGGCAACTCATATTGGCATCAAGGTAAGCTCACTACACTCGTAGGATCGATGGTGCGTCAGCTATGTGAGAGATAGCCATTAGAGCTTGCTTGGAACACTTGAAACAATAAGCGGTCTGTGGGTCTTGGCGGTTGAGCCAAGGCTCCCACATTTTGGTTCTATTTTGCCGAGACCAATGGATGCAAGCTTGAGTACTTGCGTGCCTCATATCGAGCATCGAATTAGTAAGGGATTCATCCTCGAAACGAAGCTTGAGATAGGTAGGAAGGTTGGGTGTTTTGATCTTCGAAACAAGTAAGTATTTTGGGTTAGTTAGTTTGTTTGATGATTCGAAAACAGGGAGAAATCATTTGAGTTTGTTGCTTTCGATTCTTGTTGCATTTAGTGTAGGATAGGATTAGGAAATCAAACCAGGAAAGGGTAGGGTTTACTGTTGCAAAACAGGGCAAAACAAGGCATAAATCATGCAAAAAAATGGCAAAAAGCTTGCTTGGGATGCTTAATGTCGGCAAGTGAGTGATTGGGAGCGTCAAAGCCTTACCTGGGAGGGGGTTTAAGAGCCAAGAGGCCAAGGGAGAGCTCATTTGTAACCATTGTTGTGAGAGAGAAAGAGAGAGAGAGCCCCCGTAAAGATTCGATTCGTTCATGTCATCGGAGAGGCTACCACTCACCCCCCCAGGTATACCAATCACTTCCCTTGGTGCCTTAGTTGGGATCTGGAAGTTTGTGCATGGAGTGATTGCCTGAATCGTGAGATTTGATCGAAATCATTGTCACGCGTCATTCGTCACGCTGCGTTTGGCCCGTTCGAGACTCGGCCCTTTGACCAGACTCGGCCCTTGGACCTTGCCATTTGGCCCGCTCGACCTAGAAACCCTAATCGGCCCTCGGCCCATAGTCCACTCGGCCCACCATCCGAGTTAAGGCACTCGGCCCTTTGACCAACTCGACACTCGGCCCGAAGTCCATTCGGCCCCATTTACCAATTTGGCCCTCGGTCCAGGACTCGACTCAGTCCTCAGCCCAACACTTGACTCAGCCCATTCGTGTCACGCCACTCGGACCTCAGCCCGCGAAAAACTTTTTGTACTCATAGTAGTGCAATTTGGCTCATTCGAGTCACCCACTCGGCCCCTGCAATTCGGACCGTCTGGGCCGAGTGTGTATTTGCCTCAATTTCTTAGAAATTTGACCTAACCCAGCTAGAGCTCAGTAGCGCAAAATATCGCAAGCCCTCCTGACACTCAGAACTTGATTCTGGCGAGCGGAATAGACAAAATCGTAAGGCGCAGCCGCTTAACAGTTTGAGTGGGCTATTGCGACATACCGCTGTCCCTAGGGTGGACATAAACCCTACAGGTATACCTAGACCACCTGGTTTCTATGTGACCCATCCACCGAGTGACGCTCTAGCCCATTACGTGGAAGAGCCAAATGAGGAAGAAACTTACTTATACCCTTATGTCTCTCATTACGACGAGGGCAATGCAGTCCTTATGGACTATCGACTAGTACCAGTGATGGCATTGGGGAGAGGACGAGGTAGAGGCCTAGGAGGACAGATGCAGGATCCAATCATCCGTTGGATTTGTGGTCACCTGGGTCATGTCTCATCACATTGCCTTGAGAGGGAGAAGCAGAACAGAGACAAAGTTGACCTAAGGTGCATTGAGTGCGGAATCACCCATCTCTTCATCGATTGCCCAAAGCGGAAACCTTCCGCAAGTTCAACCAACGTACTATCTGTTCCATTGGGGTTGTTTGGTTTCGAGAACCTTGATGGGGAGGCCACACCCGTCCTGTTGCGAGTCATGACCCGTGCCCAGACGAAGCAAGTCGGCATATCACTACCGGGACCCAGCAATCCTGATGCAGCCTCGATAGGGAAGAAGAGTCGCAGGCGAAGGAAGAAGAGGTCGGAGGCTAAGATCGCACTGAAAACTGAGAGTGCTACAACTTTACCAATTGGAAAGAAGGTTACGGATCCAGAGATAGAAACTTCAGCCCCCAAGATGGCCGAAAAGGAAAGTGCCAAGGTAGGGGAGTACCCGTATCCGAAGCGCCAACTCGAGGCCATAGAGAAAGTGAAGGACTGGGTGAAAGAGGCCCAAGAGCACTTAAGAGATGCTAAGCCCATCCTAGAGGACGAGATCGATGATCTCACCAACATGAACACGGTGGTCTCACCCCCTCGACCAAAGTCAATAGATGCAACCGCATCACAGGCAGCACCCCTTAGGCCAAGCCTTGATGTTGCAGGCCCACAAATTAGTCACGACCATTGGCCAGGACAATCCGGTTTAGGAGAGGGACGAGCAGCCGACAACCTCCTTACCATGCTAGTGACCACCCCTGTGACGTTAAGCCTGGGAGACCTGCTTAAGCACCATCCCACCCTATGGCAATACCTCAAGCAGTGGGTTGAGGGGTCACGAGAACAAGCTGTGGATCTGCATGATCATGATGTAGAAACAGAAATACCGAGTCTAATGTTTCACTCTGTGCCAAAATCCTTGCAAGTTAATGCTTTCTGGGAAGGCACCCAGATGCATGCAGTGTTACTAGTCCTAGCCTTAGGCGACACAACAAGAAAGGGGATCATAGACATGGGAGCCGGGGTTAGTGTGCTGAGCCATGCAGTACTACAAACCTGGGGAAATCCACATGTTGAGACCGCTCGGTTTAATGTCACATTAGCAAACGGCATGAGAGTGAAGCCATTCGGGCTACTTAAAAACTGGCTAGTGAAAATCACTGGTGTCCAGTTCTCTGTTGACTTTATAGTCATAAAGGGGATGGTCTACGATATCCTATTAGGCCGACCCTGGATGCGCAATGCCAGAGTTATTGAAGATTGGGATAGCGGCTTGATCTTCTTAGGAAACAGGTTGGAAGCTGTGAGGGTAGAGATGGACACTTGGAAGACCTCACCAGTCGACTTGGATGCCATCACCACGATGCTCAAGGGTGACGCTCAAGTCAAGAAGTCTTATGGGTCCTTGAACAAGTATATCCCATGCCTAGAGGATGAGCGAGATTGGATGCATGTCCTTGCTACAATTGACCTGCCATTCTCAGATCAAGAGGCGCATGAGCAAGCCATCAAGATGATGGGCATGATTGACGGCATGCCCTTTGTACCAGTTTGCATGATGGAAGGAATCCTTCTTGGGAGACCTAATCCCGTCACCTTCCAAGTGCCAAGCAACAAGTGAGAACTCCAAGAGGCTCTGGAATACTTAACAGACAAGATGGCTGAAAATTCAGTAGCAAACTTCAAACCACTCTAGGATCTCTTAGGCGAATCCAAGTGGCAATGGACCATAGTGCATGATTTGAACCTTATGTACAATTGGGCCCTAGTCCCTGATCAACGACAAGAGATATACCAAGCCCTGGGAGACCATGAGCAATCTGACGTAGAGGACTTTGATAACGAGTACGAAGACTACCAATCCTTCAGTGATGGAAGTGAGGGTAAGATGGACATGGTAGAATACGACACTAAGGGACATGAAATAGAACAAATACGGGCAGACTCCAAGCCACAAAAGAGAAGTCTCTACAGGATAGAGTGAGGAATCATGCGCATGGATTGTGATCGCAAATTGGTTAGAACACGTAGGAGCCATAGACCTTGAGCAAGCAGGCCTAGCTCAACTAGGAGCGACATCAGTGCTTAGGGCAGAATCATCATCTGAACTGCAACCACCAGGGGAGACCCCCTCTTCTAGCGAAGATGGCGAGTTTGACTCTGAGTCAGAGGTAAGCTCGGATAGCAATCCAGAAGTACTTAGGCCGCCCAAGACCCGGCGCACCAACAGGGACCTACCCGTCCACCTGAGGCATAGACGATTGAAGCAGGAAAGGGCGAACCAACCCAGGGACACACGAATAGACGAACAATGAAAACCGCAGGACCTCCCTAAACAATTTACAAAATTCAAGAAAGGAGATAGGGTAGTGATCCTGTTGGGTGCCAAATGGCAAGGGCAAACGAGCGAACCAATCGGCCAGGGTCAAGGAGGTGAACTTTGCCCAAGAAGGGGAGACACCGCGACCAGCCTTCATTGCCGATGACTTGACTGAGGAAGAAGAAAGGAGTCTTGTCGCTCTCTTGCGAGAGTATGTAAACGTATTTGCTTGGTCCCTGCAGGAGCTTAAAGGGGTAGACCCTAGTGCAGTGACTCATAATATACCCATGACACCAGACGCAGCACCGGTGAAGTAGCGACCATACCCAATGAATCCAAAGCACGCTCATGCTGTCAAGGAAGAGATTGATAAGCTGATGAGAGCAGGATTCATTTACAAAATTGAGCACATGGACTGGGTATCACCCATAGTCATTGTGATGAAGAAAAATGAAAAAATTAGAGTATGCGTCAATTACAAGAAGGTGAATGCTGCTACTAAAAGGGACAATTATCCATTGCCAGACACCGAGCACATGCTTGAAAGAGTGGAGGGAAAGGAGGCCTATAATTTTATGGATGGCTTCTTAGGATACAATCAGGTGCAAGTGCATCCTGCCGATAGGCATAAGACTACCTTCGCCATCGAGTGGGGCGTCTTTGCTTACATAGTCATGCCTTTCGGGTTGACTAATGCCCCTGCCATCTTCCAACGTCTCATGTGCATCATATTTAAAGACATGCTTCGCAAGGAGTTGGAAGTCTTTGTCGATGACCTCTATGTTTACTCGACCTGGATGGAATACTTAAACAAACTCCAAGCAGTCTTTGAGCAGTGTTACCTATGTCGTCTCTCCTTGAACCCCTTGAAATGCCAGTTTTGGATGAAGCATGGATGCATCCTCGGCCACATGGCGTCGAAGAACGTCATTGCCACTGACTTCTCGAAAGTCAAGGTTATTGTCAACCTTCCACCCCCAACCAACTACAAGGGAGTTCAATGCTTCTTAGGCCATACATGATACTATCATCAACGGTTTGTGCTGAATTACGCATTGATAGCCAGACCTTTATACAAGCTGCTGATTGTCTTTGAATGGATTGAAGCATGCCAACGAGCATATGAGGAATTGAAGAAGGCTCTAAACACATCACCAATTCTGCGAGCCCCAGATTGGACCATTACCTTCCACGTGCATATCGATGCTTCTAAATTTGTTGTGGGGACAGTGTTGTGCCAACTTGGCGAGCACAACCTAGACTATCCACAGTGAGCTTTGCTAGTAGACAACTCACTAAGATGGAAATGAACTACTCGATGATAGAAAGAGAGGGCTTAGCCATGGTGTTTACTGTGAAAAAGTTTCGGCATTATCTATTGGCTACACCCTTTAACTTTTTCGTGGACCATCAAGCCTTGCTATACCTAGTGAATAAACCTTGCGCTACATGATGCATAGCTCGGTGGCTCCTTTCTGCTTTTGGAGTTTGACTTCTCCGTGGTTGTACAGAAGGGAAAATAGCACTACATGACTAATCATATAGCGAGAGAGATTTATTCAAGGCTGATCTAATGCCATATTGGGCATATGACATAGTCCAAGTGCTTGAGCATGGACTGCCTGAATGACAGATAGAGAAGGCAAGGCTGAGGTGACTTATTCTCAAAATCCAATCCTATTAGTTGATAGCAGGCCAGCTGTATCGCTTAGGGCAAGATGGATTGCTGCGCAGATGCATGTGCGAACATGCAATGCACGACGTGCTCTTAGAGGCACATAGTGGAATTGATGGTGGACACTTTAGCGCAGACATGACGGCCCACAAGGTGTTGTAGTCTCAACTATGGTGGCCAACACTGTTTCGTGATGCTGCACAATTTGTTAAGCATTGTGACGAGTGTCAGAGGACAAAGGTCCCAATTTGCAAGGATCAAATGGAGTTGACTCCAATCATTGCACGACAACCCTTTGAAAACTAGAGAATCAGCTTTATAGGACCCATCAGCCCCCTGCATAGTATTTGCAGGCCAAATACATCATTGTGGCCACAGACTACCTAAAGAAGTGGGCAAAGGCAAGAGAAACACGAAAGAACGATGCTTGAACGACTTCCAAGTTCTTATGGTAGCAGGTGATCTCATGATTCGGATGCCCCATTGAACTAGTCAGTGACCAGGGGACACACTTCATCAATGAAGTGATAGCGCATCTCCTATCCACCTTCCTACTTATCCATCGAAAATCCTCTCCATACTACCCTCAAGCAAATGACTAGGCAGAATCCACAAATAAGATTCTTGTCAATGTCCTAACCAAGGTAGTCTCGGCCTCACGCAGCGACTGGGATAACAAGATGATGGTAGCCTTGTGGGCTTACCACACAGGTTATAAAACGGATGTCAGACAGACCCCCTTTAGGTTGACCTATGGAACCAAAGCAATTCTCCCTGTAGAATTCTTCGTGCCTAGCCTACGAATTGCACTTCAAGAGCGATGTGAAGGAAAGGAGGCATGGACGCAACGCCTAGTTGAGCTCGAACGCCTCTCGGAGACTCGCCTTCTAGCCACTCGTGCACTCATATGTGAGAAGGCACGATGCAAGAGGGAGCTGGTTTGACAAGCATGTCAAGCAACGCGACTTCAAACAAGGCGATTTAGTGCTCCTATACTCAGTTAAGGGGCATAAGCAAAAAATGAAGTTTAGGGGCCTTGGACCTTTCAGAGTCCATGCGATCAGCCGAACAGGCAATGTCAATGGCAGTTGTGTCAAGAAATACTATCCTCCCATGCATCCTTTGCATGAGCCACCAATGTTGGAACCACCTATCAAGGTACGAGTAGCCACCATTACCGAAATCGATGACGAGGATGAGGAAACCGTGGAGCCTGCATACCTGCACATCATGGTCACTGCCAAGCGAACATGCGTCTTCAATGCCTTAATTGACGAGGGAGCGGACTTCAATGTCTTGACTCAGAATCATTGGACCCAACTTGGCAAACCACCACTACAACCCACTAATGCCAAATTAAGCCCATATGGGGGCCGTTTATACGCACTTCTCTCGGCAAGTGCAGGGCCGTCATTTCTATCGAGTCTGAGACTGTACCAATGATCTTCTATGTGCTACTAGACGCCAAGGACACAGACATGAAGACACTGCTAGGGCAAACCTTCAAGAAGCAAACTCGTTGCAACGTTGATTATGAGTTGCAGTGCATTAACCTCGCCATAGACAACATCCGCATTGATACAACTTTTAGCAAGGACTCCATGATCTCACCCCAGCCTGCACGGCCATCGGTAGAACTATTAGCAACCAAATCTAAGGAGAAGGGTAGTGCTCGGCCACCACCCACCACCTCTCAAGAACTGCTGCTCGTGGCAGCAAAAGCTAAGGCTCAATAGCCTAGTTTTCGATGGAGGCCTAAACAATCGCAACCACCACCTAGGAGTCGTCGCACACAACCTCATAAGACCCGAAGCTCTAAACCTAGGACACCAAGGCATAGTTATAGAAATCGGCGCATAATCAGACAAAGGTGGGTTCCTAAAGCCCTCCTGCACGTGCAAGGCTACTATGAGGGGAATGCCTGGATATGGATCCCTAAAGCTCACATGGCCAAGGGCACCACTCGTACGCTACCCCCAAGCCTGATCACCCCCAGCCCCATAGAACCTCAAAACCATAAACCGCAGTGCTTCCTAGGCCCACATCCATCAAGCTCATTCATACACATGCCCAAGAGAGTCAAACAAGCCTATTGGCCCAAATGACAGACATCGCCACATGAGCCATCACCCGCTAGGGTCCATCCGACTACAATGATCCACTCTGAAGGCAACAGTCCATCAGAAGTAGCTGCTACTTCCCTAGCCCTAAGCCAGGAAGACCAATCGCAACCTCAAGAACACCCACACCCAAAAATATCCATTGTCAAAGGCTCTAGTGCTATCAAACCCCAACCACCAACACATCTTAAACCCTAAGGTGTGCCGTGGATTGAGACTAGCGGTCACCTCACATCAAGATTAGGGTTTGATATTGTAATAGCACAAAGTGTTACAATATTTTTTAGTATTTTTATTAATGCGACCAACTTAATTTTGGCCTTACTAATATACACATGTTTAAATGCAACTCGACTTTACTAGTACTCTTTGCAAAGTAAGTACTACTAAAGTTGATCTAAATTCAAAGATGCATGTATTAGCATAGTTAAAATTCAATTGATCACACTAGTAAACACACTCAAAAATATTGTAGTGCTTTATGCTTTGTGTAGAGCTCTAGAGTACTCTATTCTTTATGTAGAGCTCTATAATGTATTGAATGTATTCTTACCTATGATAAGTTTGTTTGTTTTGATTTTTTATTTTTTTCTTTGATTTTTTAATATAGAGAGAAAGCAGTAAGAAAGCTGAAGGAAATAAAGCCAAAACAAACAACAAGCAAATAACAATGTATTTTTTGTATAATCCTTGTTTAAATGAAAAATAAAATTATTGTGCATATATATTAATAATTTATTGAATCTTTCCTTAGGGTCTAGATTTAGTATTTATGTAGTACTATGTATGCAGAATATGGTCTATGCAAAGCATGAGTACTACTATGCAATAGCATTGCATTTAAACATGCATATAATAACATGGCTATAATACAATTAGCTATGTTGTTAAATGCATCTACAAACATGGTCCAAATAGTAGTACTGACCTTGTGCTCTATGCTCTATACAAAATGTTAGGATGCTAAAATAAAATATCTTACAAATTTAAGAAAGATACCAAGATACAACTTTGTCATTTATAACTATGTTATTTTGATTCTTTCTTAATGATATACAAAACCTTTCATAATATAGAGCTTTGTAGTATTATTTGCTCTATAATATTTAGTGTATAGCTTTATAGTCATTTTTAAAAAAACTTTAAAACTTAATTTTTGTGTATATAAATAGAAGTACAAATCATACTGTATGTTGTGTATAATATTATTTGCTCTATAATATTTAGTGTATAGCTGTATAGTCATTTGTTTTTTTTTAACTTTAAAATTTACTTTTTGTGTGTATAAATAGAAGTACAAATCATCATGTATCTTGTGGTAAGAACAATAATATTTTGTGTTGGAGTCGCTTACATATATTACATGCAAGGGTGGAGGCCCAATATGTAGTAAATATTGGCAACATATTTGATAAGAATACAATAAGAAATTTTGAAAATATTAAGCTCCACCATTGGAATGCATGGGAATATAAACATCTAAACATGGGTATCAAAATGTGCACTAGAAATATAATCAAAATAGGCATCAATATTGGCCACAATATATAACACTATAACATATGAAGGATGATCTAGTGATTAAATTTAAGATTAAAATATGCACAACTATTTTAAAATGTTAGGCCTTGCTATCACTGAATGTGCATCAATGTAAGCTTTGACCTCAATGCATTGGTATATGTGTTGGAAAGAGTAATGGAAAAACTATTGAAATGCCTGTCAAAATATAATGATGTTATTACTAACATATATTTTGAGGTGTGCAAAAAATAAGACCAACTAATATACCAAAAGCGTCCCAGTGTGAAGAGACACTTCTCTCAATTGTACGTAAACTGCACACCTCCAAACTCTTCATCCCTATACTCTTGATGGATCATTCTTATGATGGGTGACACAATGTCTTGTTAGCAATCCCATCATTGCCACCAAGAGTTGAACCTCAATTTTGGGAATGATCCATGAGGTGTACCGAGATAAGGAGTTTGGAGGAAAATGATTTGTGTACGATGGAGAAAAGAGTCTCTACACAATATTGGGACAACTAATATTCCAGCATGAAATTGGGCGCTACTAATTAAATGTTGAATGGACAATGAAATATCAAAGCTCAAGATGCTCTATAAGTGCTAGATATCATATTAAAGTACCATGCAACGACCAAGAAACCTATGCTACTTTTATGAGACAATTAAAGGTAGAGTGCATACATCAGAGGACCGAAAGCATGAGTAGACTTCTAGCAAGCTGCACTAAAAGGACATGAACACACATTGGGTTCATATCTACTTGTTCCTATCTATCTCTATCCCTTTCTATTTCTATGTGTCTTATGAGGATGTTTATTCTTCTTTCAATCCCAAAGCTCGGCTTCATGTATACAAAATATGAAGAAAAAGATCTAATTATTAACAAAGCATCACATAGGGAGCTAGGTATCAATGTGTTGGAGTTTCCTAGATGGAGTTTGATGCCAGGAACCCAATGCAGGTCTCGATTTGTTGATTGGTGTCCATTTGATCCCCCATTTAATCTCTGCAAGGTTTCGTGTTATGAAGCAGCTATATGATACAGGAGCCAAAAAGTGCATCATGGATCCCAAGTTTATAGATGTTAACATCATGAAGCCGTTCGGCCAGATGGATTTCGAATCCGAGCTTGTTTGCCTCCCCGAAAGTGAAAAATCCACTTCGATTGTTGTTGCCTCTTTTTTTTTGAGATTTGTCTCTCCGATGCTAGGGTTGAGGGAGAATTGATTGCACATTCCTAATCTACTCCCTGAGGGCTTCGTTTTGGGTGTAAGCATGCTAATTTTCATGAAGGGAATAAAAATTCTGATTTTTAGTCTTTCTCTGTCCTCTGTCCTCTCTCCTCTTGTTTATTGCCTGTTCATACGCATGATTCTATGGAAGAAGGGGGTGGAGTTTCATGCTAATCTCATAAAAATTAGCATCCTTGCTCACTCTGAACTCACCTGTGATGGTGACAGGGTAATAACAACAATACTCTTTTTACTCTAAAGAATATCCAATAAAAATACATTTTTCAACCTCTAGATCAAGTTTCTTTTTTAGCTTATCTAGCACATGAACATGTGTAGTATAACGAAACACTTTCGTGTGACACATCAAGATTCTTGCGTGTGAAGAATTCTTTGGGGATCATTTCATGAACTATTGTTGTGGAAATTCTGTTTATAATATAGACAGCAGTATGAACAACTTTAGTCCGAAAATATTTTGGCATATTCTTTTTAGCACCATCAATGCCTATACAACTTTTGTAACATGTCTATTTTTTTTTCTACAATTCAATTTTTTTGTGGGGTATACCTACAAGTAATGTCACTTTATCCCATGAGACCTCAAAAAGCCATTAAACTCATTAGAGAGGTACTCTCCTCCTCCATCTAACTCAAGTACTTAACTTTCAAGCCCGTTTGTGTTTCAACTAGACTTGAAAGTTTTGAAGTACTCAAATACATCAGTTTTTTCTTCATGAAATATACCCATAGCTTTCCTCCCAAACATCTGTATGCACAACATCAAGTATATTTTTTCTCACATCTCTATTGTGCAAAAAATATTGTCTTGTTTGCTTACCAAATTGACATATTTCACACACTTTATGAAATTATACAGCTCTAAAAGCAAGCAATTCTATAATCAACCCTTTGGAATGCATTAAATTCAGTATTTGCACATTTAGATGTCCAATACATTTGTGCCATATTTCAGTCTGCAACTACTTATTTTCCTTTAGCATACATAGCAGCATTCATAATAGAAATTCTAACATCTAAAGTAAACATGCGACCAACTCTACTTTCTTTTAGACCAACCTACACTTATTATTAAAATCTTCTACAAAATAACCTTTTACATTAAATCAAATATACCACCCTTGCTCTACAATTTGGCCAATATACACTAAATTCTTTGTAATTGATGGCTTATGCAATGCATTTAATAGGATCTTTGTTTGGTCATCATGCAAGGATAAGGAAATATTTTCAATGTGTAAAATTGGGTGACATGAATCATCACCCATCTACACATAACTTGGATTTTGTAAATCCTACATCTCTCCAAACCATTCAACATGATTGGTCATATGATTAGATGCACCTAAGTCAACATGACATACACCATCATGTGTTCCATTTCCTATAATAGCATTCATCATATGCTGCATAGCAAATAGACACTCATTTTTGTCTTCATTTTGTCATGAAGACGATGCATAATTTTCTTACTATAATTTATTACTATGCACTACAAGATATAGGCCTTACACCAACGTTCAAAGCGATGAAAATGTTCATAAAGAAATTTACCCCCACCATCACAAAAAACATCCGTATTAGCAACGTCATAGAACAGTCGCTATTAGCATTGCTATTTGCGTCACTATTTGCGTTGTTATTATTGTCGTATTCGCGACGATGATAACAACACAAATAACGACGATGATAGCGACACTTTGCAATGGATATTGTGACACTAATAGCGACGTGTGTAGTAAATTTGCGATGCTAATAGCGATGGTAACATGGAATTTTTTTTTGTGGCACGGCAGCAAGCTGCATTGCCACAAATAGCACTATGTGCTTTATTTGGGCAATGCAAAAGAGTTCAGTAATGTGTATAATGCTCATCTAAATGAAGGCAAAGTTTACTTGAATCATAAGATTGATACATAAAATAAATACAAGATCGCATAATGAAAGCGATAGTACAATCATGGCAAGATACATAGTGCATAGAAAATGCCTACACAAATCACATGACCAAAAAAGAAGAGCATGTGTGCTCCACGGATCCACGGGCGAGTTATAGATCCTCGCCATTTGAAAACTCGTCTCGCCGCAAAGGAGCATCGAACGGACTCTGCAAAAAAGAAACAACTACATATCAGTCCACCATACAATAATGCATTTTAATTAAAATTAGTAACTATGGACAAGAAAGATGAGTGACTTATATGGTGGACTGATATGTATGTGTGCTCCACGGATCCAAGGGCGAGTTATAGATCCTCGCCATTTGAAAACTCGTCTCGCCGCAAAGGAGCATCGAACGGACTCTGCAAAAAAGAAACAACTACATATCAGTCCACTATACAATAATGCATTTTAATTAAAATTAGTAACTATGGACAAGAAAGATGAGTGACTTATAGGGCCGCCACGTACATACAATCAGTCGATCAATACAGTGAGACCATGTCTCTCTGCATATCGAGTCTCTAGGCCGGTGGGATTGCGGTTTGTAATGGAGTGCTGCAAAGAAAACAAAATACAACTGTTAGAAACACGATTGTCAGTACAAGGGATTTTGCAAAAAAAAAAGCAAGCAAAACAAAAGAAAAACTTACAAAGTCCTCCAAATATGTCCTGTGGCCGCCACTCCTAAGATGATAGATCACTTTTGCCTCCAGTTGTGCCCTCGGTGCCTCGCACTTGTCTTGGAGAATCTGTAGCCTTCTCCCTGAGTCGGCACCAGTCATCCATGTCTAGCCACTCGGGCTTTGAGGCCCCACTCTTAAGTGCCTTGTATGTGTCCAATCGTCTGTGTGACATGTATGCACGCATGCACTCCATCATCGAGCCTGTGGAAAACCTATCTGCTACGGTGGATACCGAAAACTCCCCATACAAGGATGCTACTATGTAGTCCTTGCTCCCCTCCGGTATGTTCTTCCAATGATCCAAGACGTGCTGAAAAACTTGTTGGCACAACTCTCTCATACGAGCCATCACCCTCCTTCCCTCATCATTCATGATGATGGCTCCTGTCCTATCATCTATAAGGTATCCATACCCCTCTAGGGTATGCCTAAGATGTGCCCTCTCCCATCTGCGACCACGCTCCTGGGCATATCCATGAGACCCCTGTATATCTGGTGTACCTATGCATTAGGGCCAAAAACGTTTCAAAAATGACACTTGTAAGAAAATGATTAAGTTACTAATTAGTTGAGGTTTTAAAATAATAAACCCTCCAAATTTGGCCATTCAGATGTGATTAATGAGAGAATTTATTATTCATTTAAGAGGTTAGCCATTAAATGCCTAAGGACGTTAACTCATGTCAGAGGTTACTTTTCGGCCATTATTCTTTCTTTTTGAATATTCTACTATCACGTTTCCCACCAAAATTACGCTTCTTTTTTCGTCTGCATTCATTTGAATCATCGTTCTCTCCTCTTCACTTTGTTTCTTAGTTCTTAAAGCAGATTTTACTCTGTCGTAAAATTTCTCACCAAAATCACGACCGGTTCTTATCAGCAGCGTGCATTGGTCTCCCTTCGTCTCCTTTCACAAAATCTTGAGAATGTGATCAACAATCAAAAGAGTCTCTACACAGAGGATCAATACCACTTACTTGCCGATTGAGCTATAGAAATATGGTCCTCCATGGACTTGAGACGATATCATCTCATTAGTTTTCAGCAGACCTAACTAGGTTGGGACATCCAAGCCGCATCTTTACTTCGACCCCTAAGACATCCATTCTGTAAGATTCTGTAAAAGAGTCCCATGGTGTTGATGCAAATGTTTATTATTCAATTTTGTTTATTAAAATATAAAAAACATTAAACAAGTAATAGATAGAAGTATTAGTGATATTGTATATCATATCAACTTTAGGATTAAGATGATTTTATGTGTGTAGGATGCTTCGAAGAATATGAAGGATACAACTTCTTACTTGATATTAGCTCTTGGGAGTATTTTTCTCATCATACCCTCTACTATGATTAGCACTATGGGGTTTCAAGTTTCAATATCTTCAATTGTGATTCTTATTAGCACTATCAGATTTCAATACCTAAATGGTGGCTTGATGTCATGGGATGATACTACTCATGCTATCATATCCTAGCAAATCTCTTAAGATCTCTTCCCTTGATTTGTAAGAAGAAATAGAAAGGACTTGACTCTATTTATTTCTCTCAGAACTCTAATTCTAATGCAGACTGATTTTATAATTGAAAGCATCACTACATTATTGATGCTTTATCCTTGTATATCTTTTTTCAAATGTAATATATCTCAATTTCACAAAAAAGACCATCAAAATAATCTTTGTGATTATAGATCTCCTTTACTCTATAGCATTCATGATCTTATTTATTTTTTAAAAATAGTTTAAAGAGTATTATATGATGTTAAACAAAGTTCTCTACATGAAATAACATGAACTTTTGACAAGACAATGAAGTTAGATAAATAAATAACATGAACTTCCTTAAGCAGAAGAGCAAAAAAGAGCCTAAAAAAGACCCCAAAAATCATAAAAAAATCACCCAAAAATAGCATGTCCGATACGGCGCGAAAATGGGGTGTCCGAGCAGGCGCGAAAATGCTCGGACACCCCATTTTCGCGCCGTATCTTACATGCTATTTTTCGCGCCGTATCGGACATGCTCGGACATCCCCCTTGTAATGACTTATTTTTTGTGAGACCTTAAACCCATCAAAAAATTCGAAAAAAATTCCATAAGTTTATTAGGCTCTTAAAAAATTTAAGAATTTTTAAAAGATTTTTTGAGCTTTTTTACTATTTTAAAACAATTTTTTAGTAAAAAATAGCCTTAAAAAGACCCCAAAAATCACAAAAAAACACCCATTTTCGCACCGTATCGGACATGCTATTTTTGGGTGCTTTTTTTTTTTGTGATTTTGGGGTCTTTTTTAGGCTCATTTTTACTAAAAAATTGTTTTAAAATAGTAAAAAAGCTCAAAAAAATCTTAAAAAATTTCTAAAATTTTTTAAGAGCCTAATAAACTTATGGAAATTTTTTTGATTTTTTTTATGGGTGTAAGGTCTCATAAAAAATAAGTCATTACAAGGGGGGTGTTCGAGCAGCTTTGAAGGACCCCTACGGAGATTTTATTATGCCACTCTCGCACCATATCAACTCATCCACCATACAGAGAGAAAAGTATAGTACCAAACATTATGCTTTTTGCCACGCTCGCGCCGTATGAGCTGCTCCACGATACAACGCGAATATGACCATGTGAAAATTTGGCTTTGCTTCTCTCGCATCATATCAACTTATTCTCACATGGTTGACTTTATGACTTTATGAATTATTCTTACATTGTTGTTGCTCATGCTCATAAGATCACCCTAATGAACAAAGATTTTAATATGATTAGCAGAATAAGGTACCGAGGATGATGTTTGTAAGAGAAAAATCGATGTACTTGGACCTATTAATTATAAGAGAATGGGTGAGGTGTATGGGCAAATGGTTATCAATGTTTCTTGCACTTTTGAGGAAGAGGACTATCTTAGCATATCTCATGAGGACAAGTCCATGCTAGTTGTAAAAAGGATATTTAATTGTTAGATTCTGTAGTTTATTATTGCATAAGGTAAGGTATTTTGACTCTAAACATTTTTAGTATATAGAATAATTGTGCTATTGATTGCAAATAACACCCCTTTATTTTTGCTATTAGCTTTAGGACATTGATTGCATCTCTTAGCCAATAAATCTCTAAAATTATGTGTATTGTTGATCCACTGTTATCAATGGGATTTTTTTCGAGATTTGGTTCAAATATAGCAATGTCTTTCAAAGCTTTTGATTCCATCACAACTACCATATATTTTTTTATTACATCGGATACACTCACCAGAGAAATTATCCTCATGAACTCTCTAAGTGGTATCCATGGCCAAGGAAGAATGTGGGTTGAATGGAATACTACTTGCTTTTTGGTTAATTATTTATTTTATTTAATTGTCTATTTTAGTTACATGTTTCCATTTGCAGTGCTGGCAGGCTCATGACTACCTTCTTGGACACCACATATGAGGATATTGTTGATCCTAGAAAACCATATAACTCTCTCTAACAAGAAGTACCATCGCAAAGTCACAAAGTCATACATATACTTGTGGAAAGAGAGTGCTTTTCAAATGTCTGCAGGACAATAGATTCAAAGATACTCAAGATAGATGGAGTGAATGCAAGTCTCTTTCATATTGTTGGTTTTTTTAGGGACCATTTTTTACCAACTTGTCACATTTTTGGTCGTAGTGCTAAGATTACCCTAACTCATATATGCATGGATAAGGGAGCAATGTATTGAGTTGATTTTGGATAGGATAATCACATTAGTTGATTCCGATTCCCCTCCACAAAGCCACGAAACATGCATAATAAAAGAACCCACAATCTGATCAGCATAGATAATGTCTGTGAACACCTTATGAATCTCATGGAAGGTTCCACTTAAGCTTTCCATAGGTTGCCATTCCGTACTTGTTGATAGAAATATATCTACAACCAAGAATTCATTATTAGTACTTGCTTAAATAAATTAAAAAAACGTTATCAACTCAAGTCTTACAATGTGTTTGCTGCGAAACATACTCGTTTGGAGGCAAGTGGATATCCTTCGCCATATAAACATGTTGCAGTTTGATAAACCACCCTTCATGCATAATTTTGAAAGAAATGATACATCCCTTCCAGTGATGTTTAATATCCTCTCGTTTTTTTCTTTTCACCTTGTGAGAGTCCTTGTAAGAGGGCAGTATGGCAACCTAATCGTTTATACTAAAGATCTTTGGCTCCCAATTTTCATCAACTCTGCTATAGACAGTGCAAGAGTTTACTAAACGAGAAGGGCGCCTTCTGGATGCCATACTTAAATTAAATTCGCAGAGAAAGAAGCTCATCGAGAAAGATGAATGAACTAAAAAGCAGAGAAAGAAGCTCACTGAGAAAGGTGAATGAACTAAAAATGAATATTAAGAAGACTAATGAAAATATATTGGGCGCCAAAAAGTTTTCGACTTTCAAAAAAATCATCATTAACTTCACAGCAACTTTATTATGTCATTTGTCAGATTTTATATGTAACTACCAAAACATGTCAGACATTGGAGATTTTGGCTAAAAAGGAGGAGAGAATCATGAAGTGGACTCTACTATCTCCAAAAAAGAGGAGACAAGAATACCATATTCTTGCACGCGTGGCAAACTCTCTTTGGCCCTTTTCTTAATCCCGTGATTAACAAAAGTGCATTTTTTGAAGCGTTTTCGGCCCTAATGGGAGGTAGTATCTCTTGGAGTAGCACCCATAGGGGTGGCACCTGCAGACGACTGAGCAAAAGCTAGAGTGACTGGAGTAGACATCCCCACAGGTATGAAAAATCCCATAAGTGACGCAACTCCAGCAAAACGACGAGACGGAGACATTGCATTGGTACCTCCACAACAACCACTTGAGCCACGCTCTCTCGAACTACCATGAGAGCGAGGAGTAGCACCTATATCCCGAGCCGATCGCGGGCTCACTGCATCCATATCTCCGCAGCATCCCCCAGAACCACTTCCTCCATCTGGTCCAAGTTTGGAGCATTGACCTCATTTATTAGAAACTAAAGCATCAAAGTGCACCAAAGTAGATCTAACAGAATGCTTGACGGTATCAGAGACAACTCCTAGTCCGCCATATCTCTGAATTGAGCCATCCGATTTAGAGACATACGCATTAAGATCTCTTATAGCTCCTTGTCGCTTATCCCTCGACTCATCGTGCTAATCTAAATATCCAGAAAGGTCACTTGCAAATACAAAAATTGATGTTAGCATAATCAATATAAATCAAGCAAAGCACGGTAATATAAATCTTAAAAAAATGATCTTACTTAAAATGCATATCTTATGTACCCTTATACGTGATTCGTCAATGAATTGAGTAGGTGGATGCTCCAAGTATGAAGTACTCTATGCTTCCATGTCAATCTCTTAACACAACTCCTCATACACTAGAAGGTCGATAGACATGTCACCACAAAAGGATGACTCCACCTCGTTCTCAAAGAATTCTTGTACTCCTATATTTCCATCATTGTTACCCGATTCTGGCTCCTCTACATGCTCTAAGCGTTTGGTGGCCTCCACCCCTTGCAATATCGACCCCTCTATTTGTATATTGTCCTCATCTATGCTGGGAACATTGCTTTGATCATGTACTCTCACACTTCAGGGAACTAAAGGTATAACATACCACCATTGAGGTTGTCGAGGGTTTGGATAGAAAATTACATGTTCAAAATCACGTACAAGAGAGATTTAACTTTTGTGACATATACCATGTCGTAATAAAATTACGAAAAACATGAGTTCATGCACTTGTTCACAATGGACCGGCAACACAAACGTGTTGCACAAATCCGTTTTTTTTTCGAAATCTATTTCGAGAAATCTAGATGGACCTCATCAAACTGTTGCTCCAGCTCCTTCAAATACCACTTTGAACCACTGCACATCGAATAGGATCATGGAGAAGCTATGGTAATCCACCGTGATAATACTTTGCAAGTTTCCAAAATACTCCATCTCATCTATAACCGTGTTTGGATTCATTGCTCGTCGTCGGCTCTCTTGCTCGAACTCTGCTATGATACCACAATCTGTTGTGGAGCGCATTTTGTTGATACGATCCACGTGAAAATGCCATCCGTGTGACTATGCCGCACTATATATTTTGTATTGTACATTGAAACACTCAATTAGTTGTCGCATATAAATATAGATACGACAAACCCTAAACACATCATCACCTTTGGACTACATCTCCTCGAGAATTCCCACTCCTTAGTTGAGATCTTCACCCCTTCGCGAGACCCTGTGGTCAAAGCTCCATGCAACCATCACGTTGATATAAACCACATCATCTCCTCCATGGCCTTGGGATATCAAATCGGTCAATGGCGCATACTACGTCGAAGTTCAGATCATGCTTCTTCCCAATCTTTCCTAGCTTGCTCATACCTAGCAAGCTACGTCTCCATGGAGGCATGATGCAACATACAAAAGCGATTCACTTTCTCCTCCATTATAGCATCCATTCTTTTTTCTACCCCATTTCGAACCACCACATCTCCGGTCAATCTATCATCGTCCTTCAACAACCATAGCATACTGTTGTCTGAATCCACTGTTGGTAGCCACTGTGAAATATGGACTAACGCCTCAGACACCAACCAACCTTCAGCCATGCTACCTTTTGGCCAAGCTCGTTGTTACACAAAGCCTTTCAGGGTTTTCATAAAGCGCTCCAAGAAGAACATCCATCGCGTATGGACACGTCCAGCAATCTCCACTTCATCTACAAGATGCATAAGAAGGTGGATTCATATCGTGAGCATGCTGGTGGGCAGGTATTTCTCAAAGAGACATATCATCTCCATTGCTCCCCACCTTGCGAATTCAATAGAGGATGTCTTAATCTCCTTCTGTGAGATCCATTGCACTAAAGTTGACAACCTGTAAATCGCCCCGTATATTTGTGGAGTAAGGCATCATGCGATCGTAATCAGTAGTACAAACTGTCACAAATGAGGAACCATTATGAACAATGACTACACTCCAAATAGCAAAATATGCAGGCCACTTACAATCCATTCATAGTACAAATTTGACATATCTTATGCCAATCATGGGATTTTATCCTTGATAATTGGTTGTCTTTAGAAAATACGGACCTGAAAAACGTATCATACTCATTGGAGTGCGGATAGACTTGATAATTTTCTTCATAATGTGCTATTCTTTAGTGGAAAAAACCCAAGGAGCACGAGGTTGATGCAAGCAACCATCAACACGCCTCCATCTTGCCTATCTCCTTTAAATCCATTCGTGCCCCTGTAGTGTCTCTCTTTCCTGTGATGTGGTCCATACTAAGTTGTTTATGTTCTTGAAAATATGCATGGGATCCAAAAAGTGGTTGATCTGCAACTGGGTCCAATATGGTAACTCATAGAAAGCTGAGAACCGTCGCATTCCATTTGGATCTGACTCCGTGTGTACCATTTTCAACTCATACCAGCTTTGGGCATTCATACATGCTGGAGGTCTTCCAAGAAAACCCCTTGAGTTCATGACCTTCTGGCAAGAAAGCGGAGTGTCCTTGATATACCATCTTCTTTATGGTTCGTGACCGTCAAGAGTCTAACTGTAGCCCAAACAATGGACATGCATGATAAGTTGAGGTAACCAGACCTGTCCCAACACCTCTATCCAATGAATACAAACTTGAACGAGCTATGATAGATATTACCAATGAGAACGGAAGCCTACTTACCTGAGTACTCCTCAAATCCTAGAAAGTCATATATAGTCCACATGAGAATGACTCGAATATTGGCGGACCATCGACCATCGTGCTTGCTTATATCTTCCACGATGACCATCTCCTCCCACAAAATCTTAAGCTCATTGACTAATGGAAGAAGATACACGTCTATATTTTTGACTTTGTAGTGGCCGGGAATGAGCAAGCTAAGGATGAGATGTCCTTTCTTTGTAGAAAGCCATGGAGAGATGTTGTATTTGAGAAGGACTATAGGCCACACACTGTAAGAAGTTGAGCGCAAACCGAATGGGTTCATGCCATCCATAGCAAGATCGAGCCGAAGATTCCTTGGCTCTCGAGGAAAGGTAGAGCCAATGTGGCTCCATGTGCATGAATTTGCTGATATTCGTTGAAATCCATCTGTGGATCTATTTTGCGCATGCCACATTGTCAAGCTCGCCATGCCGGACGTACGAAACATGTGGTTTATACAGAGGATAAGCAAAAAGTGTCTAAGAACTTTTTGAGAGATGGTTTGCCCTTGCAAGTCTTGTTGATACCTATGAGCACCATACTTAGGACATGTCTCCATAGTCTCGTATTCTCCTTGAAATAGTATGCAATCGTTGATACATGCATGGATGCTATTGTAGTCCATGCCAAGCTTTCGTAAAACATGTCGCACATCATCACGAGACTCAGGCATGGTATTTGCAAGTGGTAATATATGATACTTCAGTAACCTGAAAGAAAATCATAAAAAACCTTGAAAAAGCGCAAATGTTATTTATGATAGTTCCGAAAAGAAATCAACAAAGCGTATGTATAAGGTACCTGAACAACTCGGTCACATTCGCATCGCTCCACTCGTATTTTTCTTGCACACTTAGGAGTGTAAGCAATGTCTTCAGGCAAGATACTCGGCACCCATCATATAATGGTATGGATGCTTCCTCTCTAAGTGGATTAGATGTCTCGACATCCATGGGCATTAATGCATTGATCATTGCCTCCATCTCAGGCTCCAAGGTTATAGAAAAGTCTGGAAGGTTTCATGTCTCCTTTGGTATTGATGGTATAGATTGGGTAGTACCTTCCAAGTGGTGGATTGGCTCAGGCACTCCATCCATCGCACGCCCAGAACTCTTCTAACTAGCCGCAAAGGGTGCACTCCTCCTTGGGACGAGACGTCACCTCCCTGGATAGAAAATTTATCGGCCACACCCAATGTTTTTGTATACGATATTCAATTAGTTTGCAAATACAATGCATGATTGATATACACTTTTCTTACCGTTTGCTCAAAATTTGAGATCTCCTGATCAATGATCTCTGATTGAAACTGGCCGAAGCGTAGTACGTGTTCTATAGACAATCGACATTTTTGTCTAATTACCAGCTTACATTGAGAGCACGAACATGGGAAATGTTGATTAACATATACCTCGCGATCTTGAACATCATGACCTTCATGATTTTTCATTTGGTCTACGTTATGACAAAAAAATTGTTTTTGTTATCATTATTTTTTTATTTCTTAAATTGTTTGAGAAGGGATTTCTTCTCTTGTAACTCAACAAAATTAACATATGTAAAGTCTCCACCCATCCACAAATTAATGTATGTCGGAGTGTCTCCCATCTCATAATATTGCACCGGACCTCACCACCACCACCACCACTACTACTACTACTACTACTACTACTACTATTACTACTACTACAAACAAAAAAAGAAGAAGTTAAAGAATAAGATCTTACCCTCTCTTTGTTTTTTATCCATTCATTCTCTTCTCTCCCTCCGTCTCTCTCTCTCTTTCTCTCTTTCTTTATTATGTTGTATGTTTCTCTCTCGTCTACTACTCTTTCTCTCTTTCTCTATTATGTTTAATGTTTTTTCCTTCGCTCTCTCTCTCTTTCTCTCTCTCTCTCTCTCTCTTGTTCCTTCTTTCTTTTTCTATCTTCCTCTCTCTCTCTCATTTCCTCTCTTTCTCTCTCAATACACATAATTTTTAACAAAAACAAGCAAAAGAAAATGAGAAAAAACAAAAACAAAGTAAGAGGGAACAATACACTCACTGCAAAGGCCCGAGGATGGATTGGGCAACTCCTCTTCATGACTGCGGCTCCTCTTTGCTCTCCATACACTTCCTCCTCTTCTTCGCAAATGGCGGTGGCAGTGGTGAGAATCTCTCCTTCTTCCTCTTTCTCTCTTTCTCTCCCTCTCCCTCTCAAATGCAAGATGCAGTTCGCTCTCCCTTTCACTCCCTCTTTCGTTCATTCGTGCAAAATATCACACTTGGATTTCGGTCCGCTTTTTTTCGCATGAGTACCGTCACTATTTGTGTCATATTTGTGACACAAATAGCGACGCCGCTAATTTGCGTAGAAAATGACCATTGTTATACTCATGTATCCTTGTAGTGATGGATGTCATCCTTCTTAGTATAAAAATGGGTTGCAATATGATTTGTTTTGCCAGAATAATGATACACAATACTAGAATTGCCAAAACCTCTATTCTACCATCCACCTCCTCCTCTAGAGCTCCCCTTGTCTCTAAAGTTTCCATGGCCTCTTGAAACCTGTATTTTACCAAACTATTTATTTAACCTATTTTGTTAGTCACCAGCACATCCTATACCACAACCTCTTAAAGAGAATCTACCATGTCACATTTCTAAATTTGAGTAAAATACTTGGACCTATTTACCATCTCTTCCGAATGATTCACCTTGTATATTGATCTTTTTAGT
This sequence comes from Lygodium microphyllum, assembly GCF_053477565.2. NCBI lineage: Eukaryota > Viridiplantae > Streptophyta > Polypodiopsida > Schizaeales > Lygodiaceae > Lygodium > Lygodium microphyllum. Next base: position 4,529,451 of record NC_141137.1, on the reverse strand, counting down.
GATCATGAAAGAGACTAACTCATCAAAAATTGGAAATGGCTTTTGTATATACACAAAAATGACAAATGATTTCTGGACTTTCTTATTATTAGGGCCATCCAAAGTAGATGAAACCAAATCATCATCATCAAGCATTGCATCAATAGCTTTTAGGGCATCTGCAATGCTTCTCACTTTCAAAACATACCCATATATTCTCTTTCTTTAAAGTATTCAACTTTTGCCTGTTTTGGTTTCTTTTTTTCACATGAAACAAACTCATAAATTCCTTTTCCAATAAGAAAGTCCATCTTCACAAGGAACTTCCATGATGGGTAGTTGTTCTTGCCCAGCTTCTCAATGATGTGGTTTTCACTATTCTTAGTCATTATGACAAAAAAACAACAAGTTAGTCTTCTACACTCTTTTATAACAAGTGTGCAACAATATACCAAGCAACCTTTTTCACTTATTACTTAATAGTACATATAATCTACAACTTATTTGTAGATAAAACTTGTGTTTGCTTCTTGGCAAACACCTCAAGATGACATATAAATTTGAAATTTGAAATTTGTGCATAGACTTTCGATCAATATAACCAAAATCAAAGTATACATTGAAACTTTTATCCGCAACCTTGCAGCTCTAAAACATTGCTGGAAACGGTCTCAAATGGCCAGAAAAGTAGTGGAAAAATCCTAAAGGGCTTACTTGTAGAATATACAATGCTCTCCTCATATACCAAATCTCATAGCAATTTGAGATTTTCTCTCTCCCATGCTTTTGGTGCCTCCATAGGCACTATCTAAGAGAGTGTTTACTTGACTTTTCTTGGTTCTAATTTGATTCACCTCTCTCCCCTACCCTCCCAGCTTGAGAAGAATCCTTCCTAGGATTGAAGGTTTTGGAGTTTGAGGACATTCTGCAATGGGCCTAAGAGTTACCGGCGTAGGAACCAAGTGTAGAAATCGGGGCTGTACTCTGACTAAGCTACGCGGTCTAGATCAAAAGGTCGAGTGCCCACGTGTGTAATGTAAGTGAGAACATCTGTTAGAAAGTCACTGGAGGCGACGCGGCTAGCAATATGTAACTCTTCCTTAGTCAATAGGCCATCGAGGTAAGAGTGTCCCTTGATGTGCTCTTCCAGGGGGCGGTCACGAAGAGTGGTTAACACTCTATACGAGGTTGGCGCGACATAAGTGGGGTTGTACTCCGCTATTTTGATTGCGCAGCACTGCTCAGCGTTTGTCATGACTCGGCACCCTTCTACTTCCCATTGCAACCTAAGAGTGTAACAGTGCCTCAAGAATGGGGATTCAGTCTCTCAGCAAGTTTGGATAATTCTGCAATTTCTTGGTTCGGTGATGGCAGAAGTGGTTTGCTGATCATATGACGTGATGAGGCACTCTTTGAGGGCTTGCTCTTTAGAGATCTCACTGTTGAGCAATACAACAACAGAGTTTTCTGCCTTTGCAAAGGCAAGTTCAAACGTCTTTCAAGAACAACGCATCGTACAAACTTTAGTTGCAAAAGGCTTGGGCAACAAGCCTAAGTCCAAGCGGTCGTAGCTCAGAGCTAGCTCTCTGAAGGTGGCATCGAGCCATATAATGCAATCCACCACGTCATCCCCTATATCTTCGGCTAGATCTGAGGCTAGTGTCAAAAATGATTTCCGCTCATAGGAGGGTTTAAGACGTGCTAGTGGTTGCGGTTTGATAGCACTAGAGCCTTTGACAATGGATAGTTGTGGTTGCAGGTGTTCTTGAGGTTGCAGTTGGGTTTCCTGGCTTAGGACTGGGGAAGTAGCAGCTACTTCTGATGGACTGCTGCCTTAGAGTGGATCATTGTAGTCGGATGGGCTCTAGCGGGTGATGGCTCATGTGACGATGTTTGTCGTTTGGGTCGATAGGCTTGTTTGACTCTCTTGGGCATGTGTGTGTATGAGCTTGATGGATGTGGCCCTGGGGAGCGATGCGGTTTATAGTTTTGAGGTTATATGGGGCTAGGGATAATCAGGCTTAGGGGTAGTGTACGAGTGGTGCACTTGGCCGTGTGAGCTTTAGGGATCCATATCCAAGCATTCCCCTCATAGTAGCCTTATGCGTGTAGGAGGGCTTTAGGGACCCACCTTTACCTGATTATGCACTGATTTCTGTAACTGCACCTTGGTGTCTTAGGTTTAGAGCTTAGAGTCTTATGAGATTGTGTGCGACGACTCCTGGGCGGTGGTTGCAACTGTTTAGGCCTCCATTGAAAACTAGGCTGTTGAGCCTTAGCTTTTGCTACCACGAGCAGTGGTTCTTGAGAGGTGGTGGGTGAGGGCTGAGCACTACCCTTCTCCTTAGATTTCACTGCTAATAGTTCTACTGGTGGCCGTGCAGACTGGGGTGAGATCGCACAGCCCTTGCTGAAAGCTGTATCAATGTGGATGTTGCCTATTGCGAGGTGAATGCACTGCAACGAGTTTGCTTCTTGAAGGTTTGCCCTAGCAGCATCTCCATGCCTGCGTCCTTGGCGTCTGGTAGCACATAGAAGATAATTGGTATAGTCTCAGACTCGATAGAAATGGCGGCCCTGCACTTGTCGAGAAGTGTGTATGAGCGGTCCCCATATGGGCTTAATTTGGCATTAGTGGGTTGTAGTGGTGGTTTGCCAAGTTGGGTCCAATGATCGTGAGTCAAGACATTGAAGTCCGATCCCTCGTCAATTAAGGCATTGAGAAGATGCATGTTCGCTTGGCAGTGACCATGATGTGCACGTATGCAGGCTCCACGGTTTTCTCATCCTCGTCATCGATTTCAGTGATAGTGGCTACTCGTACCTTGACACGCAGTTCCAACATTGGTGGCTCAAGCAAAGGATGTGTGGGAGGATAGTATTTCTTGGCACAACTACCATTGAAGAAGCCTATTCCCTCATTGTCTAGAGTCTTGAGCTCGACATTGCCCGTTCAGCTGATCGCACGGACTTTGAAAGGTCTAAGACCCCTAAACTTCATTTTTTGCTTATGCCCCTTAATTGAGTATAGGAGCACTAAGTCGGCTTGTTCAAAGTCGCGTTGCTTGACATGCTTGTCAAACCATCTCTTACGTTGTGCCTTCTCACATATGAGTGCATGAGTGGCTAGAAGGCGAGTCTCCGAGAGGCGTTCGAGCTCAACTAGGCATTGCGTCCATGCCTCCTTCCCTTCCCATCGCTCCTGAATTCTACAGGGAGAATTACTTCGGTTCTGTAGGTCAACCTAAAGGGGGTCTGTCCGATAGCCATTTTATAAGATGTGCAATAAGCCCACAAGGCTGTAATCAGCTTGTTATCCCAGTTGTTGCGTGAGGCGGAGACTATCTTGGTTAGGACGTTGACAAGAATCTTATTTGTGGATTCTTCCTAGCCATTTGCTTGAGGGTAGTATGGAGAGGATTTCCGATGGATAATTAGGAAGGTGGATAGGAGATGCGCTATCACTTCATTGATGAAGTGTGTCCCCTGGTCATTGACTAGTTCTATGGGGCATCCGAATCGTGAGATCACCTGCTCCCATAAGAACTTGACAATTATTGGAGCATCGTTCTTTCGTGTTGCTCTTGCCTTTGTCCACTTCGTTAGGTAGTCTGTGGCCACAATGATGTATTTGGCTTGCGAATACTGTGCATTGGGGCTGATGGGTCCTATGAAGTCAATTTCTCATTTTTCGAAGGGTTGTCCTGCAATAATTGGGGTCAACTCCATTTGATCCTTGTGAATCGGGACTTTCGTCTGCTGACACTCGTCACAATGCTTAACAAATCGTGCAATATCACGGAATAGCGTTGGCCACCATAGTTGAGACTGCAACACCTTGTGAGCCGTCATGTCTCCGCTAAAGTACCCACCAGCAATTCTGTTGTGTGCTTTTGAGAGCACATCGTGCATCTCATGCTTGCACACGCATCTACGCAGCAATCCATCTTGCCCTAAGAAATATAACTAGCATGCTATCAACTGGAAGGGTTGGATTTTGAGAATAAGTCACCTCAATCTTGCCTTCTCTATCGATCGTTCAGGTAGTTTGTGCTCAAGCACTTGGACTATGTCATCTGCCCAATACGTCCTCAGATCGGCCTTGAATTAATCTCTCTCGATGGAGAGGTTAAAGAGGTGGGCGTCTGCCAATTCATCGGTAATGCCTTCTCCAGTGGCTTCTCCTATGGGGATGCGTGACATATGATCAGCCATATAGTGTTGTTTTCCCTTCCATACAACAATGGAGAAGTCAAACTCCAAAAGCAGAAGGAGCCACCGAGCTATGCATCCTGTAGTGCAAGGTTTATTCACTAGGTATAGCAAGGCTTGATGGTCCACAAAGAAGGTAAAGGGTGTAGCCAATAGATAATGCCAGAACTTCTTTACAACAAACACCATGGCCAAGCCCTCTCTTTCTATCGTCGAGTAGTTCATTTCCATCTCAGGGAGTTGTCTGCTAGCAAAGCTTACTGGATAGTCTAGGTTGTGCTCGCCATGTTGGCACAACACTAACCCCATAGCAAATTTAGAAGCATCGATATGCACATGGAAGGTAATGGTCCAATCTTGGGCTCGTGGAATTGATGATGTGGTTAGAGCCTTCTTCAACTCTTCATATGCTCGTTGGCATGCTTTAATCCATTCAAAGACAATCAACAGCTTGTATAAAGGTTTGGCTATCAATGCATAATTCAGCACAAACTGCCGATAGTATCCTGTATGGCCTAAGAAGCATTGAACTCCCTTGTAGTTGGTTGGGGGTGGAAGGTCCACAATAACCCTGACTTTCAACAAATCAGTGGCAATGCCGTTCTTCGACATCACGTGGCCGAGGATGCATCCATGCTTCACCCAAAACTGTCATTTCAAGGTGTTCAAGGAGAGACGATATAGGCAATACGGCTCAAAGATTGCTTGGAGTTTGTTTAAGTGCTCCATCCAGGTCGAGTTAACGTAGAGGTCATCAACAAAGACTTCCAACTCCTTGCAAAGCATGTCTTTAAATATGGTGCACATGAGACGTTGGAAGGTGGCAGGGGCATTAGTCAACCCGAAAGGCATGACTATGTAAGCAAAGACACCCCACTCAGTGGTGAAGGTAGTCTTATGCCTATTGGCAGGATGCACTTGCACGTGATTGTATCCTGAGAAGCCATCCAAAAAACTGTAGCCTTGCTTGCCCGCCACTCTTTCAAGCATGTGCTCGGTGTATGGCAATGAATAATTGTCCCTTTTGGTAGCAGCATTCACCTTCTTGTAATTGACGCACACTCTAATTTTTTTGTTTTTCTTCATCACAATAACTATGGGTGATACCTAGTCCATGTGCTCAATTTTGTAAATGAATCCTGCTCTCATCAGCTTATCAATCTCTTCCTTGACACATGAGTATGCTCTGGATTCATTGGGTACGATCGTTGCTTCACCGGCGCTGCGTCTAGTGTCATGGGTATATTATGAGTCACTACACTTGGCTCTACCCCTTTCAGGGACCAAGCGAATACGTCTACGTACTCTCACAAGAGAGCGACAAGACTCGTTTCTTCTCCCTCAGTTAAGTCATCGGCAATGAAGGCTAGTCGGGGTGTCTCCCCTTCCTAGGCTAAGTTCACCTCCTTGACCCTAGCTAGTCCCTCAATTGGTTCACTCATTTTCCCTTGCCGTTTGGCACCCAACAGGATCACTACCCTATCTCCCTTCTTGAATTTCATAAATCATTTAGGGAGGTCGTGCGGTTTTCGTTGTTCGTCTGTTCATGTGTCCTTGGGTTGGTTCGCCCTTTCCTGCTTCAATCGTGTGCACATCAGGTGGACGAGTAGGTCCCCATTGGTGCGTCGGGTCTTGGGCGGCCTAGGTATTTCTAGGTCACTATCCGAGCTTACCTCTAACTTAGAGTCGAACTCCCCTTCCTCGCTAGAAGAAGGGGTCTCCCCTGGTGGTCGCAGTTCAGATGGTGATTCTGCCCTAAGTATTGGTGTCGCCCTTGGTTGAGCTAGACCTACTTGCTCAAGGTCTATGGCTCCTATGTGTTCTAACCAAGCGCGATCACAATCCATGTGCATGATTCCTCACTCTATCCTGTAGACACTTCTCTTTTGTGGCTTGGAGTCCGCTCGTATTTATTCTATTTCATGTCCCTCAGTGTCGTATTCTACCGTGTCCATCTCACCCTCACTTCCATCACTGAAGGATTGACAGTCTTTGTACTTGTTATTAGAGTCCTCTGCGCCAGACTGCTCATCGTCTCCTAGGGCTTGGTATATTTCTTGTCATTTATCAGGAACTAGGGCCTAGCTATACATAAGGTTCAAGTCATGCACCTTGGTCCATTGTCACTTGGATTCGCCTAAGAGATCCTGGAGTGGTTTGAAGTTTACTGCTGATTTATCAGCCAACTTGTCTATTAAGTATTCCAGAGCATCCTGGAGTTCTCTCTTGTTGCTTGGCACTTGGAAGGTGACAGGCTTAGGTCTCCTAAGAAGGGTTCCTTCCATCATGCAAACTGGTACAGAGGGCGTGTGCCGTCAGTTGTGCCCATCATCTTGATGGCTTGCTCATATGCCTCTTGATCTGAGAACGGCAGGTCGACTGTAGCAAGGACATGCATCCAATCTCGCTTATCCTCTGGGCATGGGATATACTTGGTCAAGGACCCATAAGACTTCTTGACTTAAGTGTCACCCCTAAGCATCGCGGAGATGGCATCCAAGTCGACTGGTGAGGTCTTCCAAGTGTTCATCTCTACCCTCACAGCTTCCATCCTAATGCCTAAGAAGATCAAGTCGTTACCCCAATCTTGGATAACTCTGGCATTGCGCATCCACGGTCAGCCTAACAGGATATTGTAGTCCACCCTCTTCATGACTACAAAGTCGACAAAGAACTCGACACCTGCGATTTTCACTGGCCAGTTTTTAAGTACCCCGAATGGCTTCACTCTCATGCCACTTGCTAATGTGACATTAAACCAAGTGGTCTCGACAAGTGGGTTTCCCTAGGTCTGTAGTACTGCATGGCTCAACACACTAACCTCAGCTCCCATGTCTAGGATCCCCTTTCTCATTGTGTCGCCTAAGGCTAGGACTGGTAACACTGCATGCATCTCGATGCCTTCCTAGAAAGCATTAACATGCAAGGATTTTGGCACAGAGTTCAATGTTAGACTCGGTATTTGTGTTTCTCCATCATGATCGCGCAGATTTGCAGCTTGTTCTCGTGACCCCTCAACCCACTGCTTGAGATCTTGTCATAGGGTGGGATGCTGCTTAAGCAAGTCTCCCACGCTTAACGTCACAGGGGTGGTCACTAGCGTGGTAAGGAGGCTATCGACTGCTCGTCCCTCTCCTAAACCAAATTATCATGGCCAATGGCTGGACTGATTTGTGGGCCTGCAGCATCAAGCCTTGGTCTAAGGGGTGCTACCTATGGTGCGGTTGCATCTCCTGACTTTGGTTGAGAGAGTGAGACCGCCGTTCTTATGCTGAGGAAATCATCGATCTCGTCCTCTAGGATGGGCTCAACATCCCTTAAGTGCTCTTGGGCACCCATTCCTTCACTTTATCTATGGCCTTGAGTTGGCGCTTCATATGCGGGTATTCCCCTACCTTGGCACTGCCCCTTTCGGCCGTCTTGGGGGCCGAATTTTCTGCCTCTGCATCCGTGACCTTCTTTCCAACAAGCAGAGTTGTAGCACTCTCAGTTTTCAGTGCGATCTTAGCCTCCGACCTCTTCTTCCTTCGCCTGCGGCTTCTTCCCTATCGAGGCTGCATCGAGGTTGCTAGGTCTCGGTAGTGATATGCCGGCCTACTTTGTCTGGGCACGGGTCATGACCCGCAAATGGAATGGGTGTGGCCTCCCCATCAAGGTTCTCGACACCAAAAAACCCCAATGGAACAGATGGTACATTGGCTGAACTTGCAGAAGGTTTTCGCTTTGGGCAATTGACAAAGAGATGGGTGATTCCGCACTCAATGCACCTTAGGTTAGCTTTGTCTCTGTTCTGCTGCACCCTCTCGAGGCAACGTGATGAGACCTGACCTGGGTGACCACAAGTCCAATAAATGATTGGATCTTGCGTCTGCCCTCCTAGGCCTCTACCTCGTCCTCTCCCCAATGCCATCACTGATATAGGTCAATAGTCCATAAGGACAGCGTTGCCCTTGTCGTCATGAGAGACATAACGGTATAAGTATGTCTCTTTCTCATTTGGCTCTTCCATGTAGTGGACTGGAGCGTCACTCGGTGGATGGGTCACATAGGGACCAGACGGTCTAGGTATACCTGTAGAGTTTATGTCCACCCTAGGGATAGCCGGCTTAATTTCGTTAGACGCAGGAAGGGCCAATGGGGCTCCCCTTCCAAAGAGTGTCTGTGCTCTGTTTGCTAGGTGAGACTAACTGTATGGTTGGGAGTACGGAGGTCCCTTGGGCAATCTGCAATGCGCGATGCCGTGACTGAACCTGTTGCAGTTAGCACAAGGTCTCGATCGAGGGTCTTGACACTCGACCGACAAATGGTTTCCGCCATAGTACACACATTAGACGTGTAGGCGCATTGGTCGTCTCCATAGGTCTTGCAACTTGACTATCTCCATCCTGACATCAGCCAAGTCTTGGTTTGTTCGGGTGGCCTTTCCCTTATCTTGGGATGATGGGGCTGATCGTTCATTAGAGACTGACGCTCTTTCCGAACTTCAGGAGTTGGCTTCTTCTGAGTTGGGGCTCCTAGAGCTCCGCTCTTTCAGTTGATCATCAACTCTGATGGCTTCCTTAAAAACCCTAGCTAGCATGTCTCACTGCAAGCTCAAGTTGGTTACCAAAGCCTTATACACTTCCTCGTTTTGAATTCCGCTGATGAACACAGTTGAAACTGCTCTTTCAGTCGATCGTTTCCCTATAGGGATTCTCTTGAAGAGGCTCCTCACATGGGTTACATAATCGCGAATGTCCTCCTTCTCTTTCTGCTTGACATTCATCAGTCATACTAGTAGATTGTCAAGGTATCCAGGCTCGACAAATCATTAATGAAGAGATTCTTAAGGCCATTGAAATTTGCTCGCTCTGCGGCGTCTAAGCTTGTATACCAAGTCCTACCCTTGTCACCTAAGTAGAGCCCAAACGCTTGAGAGTGCTGAGTCAGGTCATTGAGGCCGTTGGCTTTGCAGACTTGCTCGAACTGCTCTACAAAGCTGTATGAATCGTTGTGGGGTTGGTACTTGTCGAGTTGCTTTGTGACTATTGGGATTTTAGACTGGCCTTAGAGCCCTGGGTTGCTCCTAATCCTGCCAGCAGTGAGGTCACCAATGTTGCGGCACTTTGCTCTGTTGCGATATTGTCTAGCAATCACTTCATAAGAAGCTCGCTCAGCGTTAAGTCTCCTTCTAGGGCTCTCTCGTGATCCGTTCGGTTTCTGCCGGCTAAGTTCAGCACTCCTGCACCTCACATGACTCTATGCTTTGCCTTTGACTCCTGGCCTGCTAGTCTCTATTGTATGTGGCTATGCTTTGCAACTCCTTATGGGCTAGCTTTCTCTCTTCTTCTAAGTCTGCAATGGTACCATCTACTGTCAGACCGCGCTGCTCATATTGGCTCATACTGGGCGTGCGCATCGTAGCTACTGACCAGTTGCTGAATAGCCTCTAGGAAGACATCTAAGTCAAGTTCCTCATTAGACCTGCGGTCTAAGCTTTCTTCTGCCATAGTCAAGTTCTCGTGCTCCACCAAGCTATTGAGCAGATTTGTCAAATCCACTTCATTTGCACCGCTTGCTTGGTCCTACTTTGCGTGTTGATGATTTGTTTCTGTCTGTGGGTTCTCTCCTATTTGTGGGTTCCTTGAGTGGCTTATCTGAGTGAGTTCCTTGACTTATTAAATACAGTCCTCAATTTATCTCCACTCAGCGTGTGTTCTTTTTGGCACACTTGTGCTCAATCACGCTTTCAGTTTTTCTTATGTGCACTTCAAGTGTGGAAATTCAAGGTGAGTGCGGCAAACAGCCTCTAAGCGTCTTACGCACCGTCGCTTCATTTTGGGCCTGATAGGCTTTGTCGATCAATTCTCTGGCCGTCTTGATGGGATTTAGGGCTTTTCGGTTACACAACCTTGCCCGTTTTTGGGTCCAATCAGGGTTTTATGGCTCAGCGGGTTACCTCTAGGTCTCTAGGTTTCTAGGTCTCGCGATAGCCTACTCAAACTATTAAGTGGTTGCGCCTTAGGATTTTGTCTATTCCGCATGCCAGAATCAAGTTCTAAGCGTCAGGAGGGCTTGCGACAGTTTGCCTGCTGCGGGTCAGGTCAAATTTCTAAGAAATTGGGGCAAATACACACTCGACCCAAATGGTCTGAATTGTAGGGGCCGAGTGGGTGACTTGGACAGGTCGAATCGCACTGGTCCGAGTACAAAAGTTTTTCACGGACCGAGTCAAGTGTTGGACTAAGGGTTAAGTTGAGTCTTGGACCGAGGGCCGAACTGGTAAATGGGGCGGAGTGCCGTCACACTCGGACGGGCTGAGTGGACTATGGGCCGGGGGCTGATTAGGGTTTCCGGGTCGAGCCAACCGAATGGCAGGGTCTGAGAGCCTAGTCTACGCTCGGACGGACCGAACGCAGCGTGACGAATGCCGCGTGATGACGATTTCGATCAAATCTCACAATTCAGGAAATCACTCCAAGCACAAACTTTCGGATCCCAACTAAGGCACCAAGGGAAGTGATTGGTATACTTGGGGTGAGTGGTAGGCTCTCCGATGACGAGATCAAATCGAATCTTTGCGGGGGCCCTCTCTCTCTCTCTCTCTCTATCTCTCTCACTGCAATGGTTGCAAATGAGCTCTTCCTTGGCCTCTTGGCTCTTAAACCCCCTCCGGGTAAGGCTTTGATGCTCCCAATCACTCACTTGCCAAGATTAAGCATCCCAAGCAATCTTTTTGCCATTTTTTGCATGATTTATGCCCTGTTTTGCAATAGTAAACCCTACCCTTTTTTTGTTCAATTTCCTAATCCTAACCTACACTAAATGCAACAAGAATCGAAAGAAACAAACTGAAATGATTTCTCCCTATTTTCCAATCATCAAACAAACAAACTAACCCAAAATACTTACTTGTTTCAAAGATCAAAACACCCAACCTTCCTACCTATCTCAAGCTCCGTTTCAGGGATGAATCCCTTACTTCGATGCTCAATATGAGGCATGCAAGTGCTCAAGATTGAATCTGTTGGTCCCGGCAACACGGAACCAAAATGTGGGAGCTTTCGCTCAACCACCAAGACCCACGGACTGCTTATTTTTTCAAGCATTCCAAGCAAGTTCTAATGGCTACCTCTCACATAGCCGATGCGCCGTCAATCATACGAGTGTAGTGAGCTTACCTTGACGCCGAAATGAGTTGCCTCCTCTCTCGTGCACTCTAGTAGCTCCACGATCCTAGATGCTAGCCAAGCATCCTCAAGCCTCCTCCATCTCCAAGATCCATCCACCATAGCCACGCATGCAAGAGAAGAGAAGAGAAGAGAAGAGAAGATGGTGAAGAGCTTCACCCTCTTGATCCCTCACTCTCACATACTCCTCCCTCACACTCTCACACTCCCACACACAAGCAAGAAGAGGAGAAGGAGAGAAGAAGAGAAGAGCTCTTGTTAGCCACACACCAAAGAATGAGCTTCCATTCACTTTTTCAACTTTATATATGCAAACCCTAAAACCCCATGGGCGCCCATCCATTTTTACATGACCGGTCACTGTGGCAAGGTCCCTTTTTCTAATTCCCTCTTCTTGTTTCATGCCCTAAGCCTATACCCATCTATTCTTTTACAAGTGGCACAGGAGGGAGCCTAGCACTCTTTTACAAGAGTTTTTAGAGTTTTTGAGGCGCCTTTCATTTAAAATTACGCTTTTGGCCCCCGCTTAGCTTTAGAGGCTACCTGCGTGTCTTTGCTCCTTTTCCATCTTCTTCCCGCTTTTTCATTCATTCTTCCGCCTTCTCAGCTTGGGCATAATGTGCTTTATTGAGCAGAAAAATTTGGGTTCCTTGCAAGTATCAATGTACTCTGAGTATTAATGAAGGTTGGCTTGGGATTAACACCAGTGATCATGTGAGAATCATAATGACCACCGACGTGCTAATTGTAGATGTGTAGACCCATCTAGCCAGGTGATCCATCATCAATGTCCACACATGTTGAGCTTGCCATCTCAACATCTTATGCAATCCAAAGAGAAGAGGACTAATTTATTTTAAAAGATAAGGTTGTGCAGCCCATTTGTAGTAATAGTTGGGTTAATTAAAATAGAATGAAGCCAGGGTTAAAATCAAGTATAAAATAGTTGATAAGAAAGTGAAATGAGCTCTCGAACAAGCTGCAGAGCCATTACCTAATGATAGTAATGAACAATTGAAAAGGATTGCTAAGCAGCCAAATTTAAGAAACCTAGTAAATATTAGCTATAAGCTTTCAGTAGAGACATTGAAAGAATTGAAGATCAAGAATGGGGAGTTTTTGCTTTCTACAGAAAGAAAATGTCTTGAGGAGATGTTAGCATGACATTGTAGAGCCTTTGCTTTCTATTTGCAAGAGATTGGGTATGTGGATCTAGAGATTGCAACACCTATGGTAATTTTCACTAGTCCTCATATACCTTGGAATCTTTGCCCTATTCCAATGCCTAGAGCTCATCTTTCAAAATTGCTTGACTCGCTAAATGAAAAGATTAAAATGGGAATCCTAAATCCATATTCAATACCTTGTTTAAACAATTGGTTCACAGTATCCAAGAAAAATGGGTTTCTTTGTCGAGATCAAAAATGGGCCTGACATTGGCTCTAGGGCTCTAGAGTTGGGCCTCCTAAACTCAACTAAACAACCCCACGACCTTGCTACCATGAGTGCATAGATGCTATGAACTAATTTAACCAAAGAATATGTTTGTAGATACTATTTCTAAATCATAGTCCAATGTGTTACCCTTTCCTAACTCCAAGCAATTGGAGTACCCAAACATAACAGTGTCAAACACCTCATAATACAAACAAAGAGAACAACCTACATTCATTGAAACTCACATTTAACCTTGTCTCTTGTTCGTTCCCTTGCAGTGGACACATTTTCCTTTTTTAGCCCTTAGTTCTAATTGATGGTTGATGAGATGTTAATTTTTGAAGGATTTTATGCAAATTGGTCGTGTTTCCATGTGAAAGTGCCTTTTTCATGCCAGAACTATAGTTTGATGTGATAGCCTTGATCTTTCCCTTCTCTTGGACACTTTTCTTTTTTATAGTCCATTGTTCTAATGCACTATTTGGCCATTATTACTTGTTGCGTGTTCACATATATTTTTGAACATGATTTTTTCTATTTTTCCATGTGAACCTACTTTATTCTCATCGAAATTCAGATCTGATTAGATAGCCTTCTTCAACCTACCAAATTGCATATTTTTCCTTTTTCCTCCACCCATTTTGATACACAACTTTTGCGCTATTAATTTTTGTATGTGTTTTTGTGCTCGTTTTTACTATTTTCTCCACATGAACATGTCATCTCACCACCGAAAGCATGTTTTGCCATGACAACCCTATTTAACACTTTTACCTTGATATTTTTTTCTTTTTGTTGCCTTTTTTCCTAATGCATGGATTCTCTTGAATTAATTTCTAACCTCATTTTGCTTGTGTCTTTTGGTTAATTTTTCCATGTGAACACACCCTATTGTTATCGAAACTGTATTTTCACTTACCCATCCTATTTGACGTTTTATTGTGGACATTTTTTGTATTTGATCTCCTTGGTTGTCGAATTTTTTCAAATTAATTTCTATTTCCATTTTCAGTTGCATTTTTTTTATTTTTTCCATGCAAACAGATCCTCTTCGTGTCGGAACTATGTTTTGACGTGACAAGCATGTTTGACATCTCATCTTTAACAATTTTTCTACTTTCTACACTTTGTTCCAACTGATGGACTTTCCTAAATTAATTTTTGGGTGTTTTCTCATGCTCGATTTTGGACATTTTTCCATGTGACTGCCTATTTTGTCACCGAACGTATCGATGGTGTGTTCCAATTCCTTCCCCCAATCATCCTAACCAAATTTTCCTTTTATAGCATGCTCATGTGATGTTTAGATCTGCCAGAATTAAATTTTAGGGAGAAGGGAGCAGGAGGAGAGAGAAGGAGGAGATGTTGGGGAGAGGAAGACACTGGGAGAAGAGGAGAAGAAAAACAAAAACATAGTGAGAGGAGAGGATGAAGGTCAATGAGAAAGAAAGAGGGAGAGAAGAGAGAGAAGGAGATGGGGGAGGTAGGCGAGATGGCTGGGGGTAAATATTTGTTTTCTAATTTTAATTTTTTGTTTTTTAAATAAAAGTGTAGTATTTTTGTTTTTGGGTTCTTTTAAAATCATAAATAATAAACGGGTCTCCCCATCCTATGCACCAATGCGGGGCGGGGGTAAAAAAATTTATCGAGTGTGTCAAACACAATGTAGGGGACGTAATGCACACATCCTGAGACGAAAACCAACTTTTCACGCGACACACGAGGGTAATGAAAATACAAAATTCACAACCTCCCTCCCCCTCTCTCCCTTTCCTCCTTCCTCTCTCTTCCTTTCCCCTCCTCCCTCCTCCCTTCTCCCTTCTTCCTCCTCCCCCTCCTCCTCGGCCCCCTCGCCTGACATGTGTTCTCCTCCCCCTCTTCCTCTTGCTTCCTTACTCCCTCCTTCCTTATCATTGCCACCTGGCCCTTCTCCCACCTTCTTCCGCCACCTATTTCCACACCCCCTCTCCTTTTTATTGTCCACCTCCCTAAAAAAGTAATTACAAAACCCCTTTTCCATCTCCAAAAACCATATCCACCTCCCCACACACCCATCCTATAGGCTCCCTATCACTCGCAGGTTGCAAATTACACGCATCCACTTGCATATTGTTGATCGCGAGGTTGTTTGCATGATGCCTTACTCCCCATTTCCTACATATTCTTTTGTTCCAGTTTTCTAGTGATTGGTCACATGCGGTGCGTTCGTGATTGTTGTGTTCGTGCGTGTATGTTGTTTAAGTAGTCGTTCATGTGCGAGGATTACCCATGTATTCTTGTCCATGTGGTAGGATTGTTACTATTCACACATAGTCAACATGTTGTCCAACCCTAGGTACACACATTCCCATGATTTTAAATGGCAAAAACCATTAAAAATAAAAAAATCATAAAATTCAAATTAAATGAGAAAAAGTACAAAATAGCAAAAAAATTAAAAAAATAAAAAATTTTGATCGTGCATATTAGCCAAAAAATATTAATAAAAATATAGAGAAAAATAAAAATCTCTCAAAATTTCCAAAACTTAATTGAAATTTTATAAAAATTCAAAAAATTATCTAAAAGTTATAAAAAATCCAACAAATTTTTCATAATCAATTTTTAACATTTGTCTTGTTGATTGAATAGTATATATATATATATATATATATATCTAACATATCTAAATAAAATTTAAAAAGATAAAAAAACCAAAATAAATAGAATAAAATACAAGTGGTGTTGTGGTATTTTCCCTTACGTTTTAAATTTTTAAGCTAACTGGAGTGTATTTTGGATTGCATTATGGTTGTGATCCTTCCTCGTCCTATCAATTGATTATTTTGTGAGCACATTCAGATACACTTGCATTCACACCCTCTCTAGGTACCGAGTTTCTTTTTCTTATTTTCTTTTTTTTTGAACCAAACATCAAAACTAATGGTTAGAAGGAACCACTTGATTACATTTTTCATGTGCATCCACGCTATACACACATATAATTTAATCACAATGAACTAGTTGTTCACATAGCATGCGCTTCCTGCACTGTACACACATGTTTAATTTGTAATAAATGAATCACAAATGCATGTGCTAAAAAGAAGACACTCCATGCACATTAAAATTTTAAAAATGAATCTGCATTTACAGAACTTGAGTCATGAATAATGTCCGAGAAATATTAAAGCACTATGAAACTTAATCATTTTTAATTAATGGGTAAAGTGAACCAATGTTTTCTTGTTAAGGCTTATCACTTAATAAAACTCATCAATTGTTAATTAATTATTAAAATTTACACTCAATTAAAATTTCCCTTCACCTCACATTGCACAATTCTCATTTTAAATGAAGCGCCAAGTCTGAGTCCTTATTAACTATCTTAGTTAGGCGTGGTCTGGTTATTAGTGTATTATGGTTTGGTTTAGTCGAGCTTTCTTTGGTCATGTTGATTTGAGTTAGGATACGGTGTGTATTATTATTATTTGCTTGATACGAGGGATTTGGGTGCCTGCGTATGTCTACACTCCACGAAGCTTTCGGTCACATAAGTGGAGAGGTCATGCCGAAATTTTTCAAAATGTGGATTACCTAGGGTGGTTAGTCGATCATGTCCATGTGAGTCATTTCTTTTGTCGATATCTTATCTGTTGCTATTATGTTGTTTTGCAGGCATTCCTTATGATTGTCTTTGTGTGTGTGGTGTTTATCTATCTGAATGGCGTCTCGTACTCCTCTCCCAGTCTAATGTGTTCAATTGTGTGGGAGCTTTCACTCAACCGCCAAGACCCACAGACCGCTTATTGCTTCAAGCATTCCAAGCGAGCTCTAATGGCTATCTCTCACCTAGCTGACGCGCCTTCGATCCTATGAGTGTAGTGAGCTTACCTTGATGCTTGATCGAGTACCCTCCTCTCTCTAGCACTCCGGTAGCTCCACGATTCTTGATGCTAGCTCAAGCATCCTCAAGCCTCCTCCATCTCCAAGCTCCATCCTCCATAGCCGCGCACGCAAGAGAAGAGAAGAAGAGAAGAGGAGATGGTGAAGAGCTTCACCCTCTTGATCCCTCACTCCCACACACACTCACTCCCTCACACTCTCACACTCCCTCTCTCAAGAGCACACACAAGCAAGAAGGAGAGAATAAGAGAGGAAGAAGAAGACTCTTTTTGCCACACACCAAAAGAATGAGCTTCTCATTCACTTTTCAACTTTATATACAAAACCCTAAATCCCTTTTGGGCGATCATCCCCTTTTTCCCTTTTTTACATGGCCAGCCATAGCCTAGGCCCTTTTTCCCATTTCCCACCACTCTAATTTCATCCTATTCCCAACTAATGCGTACAATTTGCACAGGAGCGAGCCTAGTGCTCGTTTACAAGGATTCGGGAGTGCTTCCATATTTAATGGTGCGCCTTTTACTCTTTTGTTGCCTCGGGGCGACACTGAGACTTTCTGAGGGTCGTGCCCATTTTTCAGGGTCTAGTTACCAGTCAAGGTGCCTTTTTCTGCTTTTATCCTGCGCCTTTTTTGCTATTTGCTTTTTTTCGTTTTCCGCTCCTCTGTGCTGTGGAAACACGGTAACATTACTCCCCTCCTAGCCAAGTGCTAGTCGCATGGCACTGCGATGGGAAGTAGTGGCTAGTTAGGTCTGCTGCGAGGCGAAACTGGTGGGTGGATGACACCGCTTCCAAGGTGGTTGTGTGAATGAGAGTGGATGGAGTTTAGTGACGATGACCAGAGAGATCCTGGCATGCTTTGGGCTCCATGAAGATGCTCAGCATCTTTCACATAGTTGTGGCGTCCGTTATGTAGCGGTTGTCCCTTGAGCATCAGAAACGTTTGAAGCAATAAGCAATCCCTTAGGAGGATGGTATTGGAGGGATTTATTCTGGAGAAGCCCCCCTCGAACTCTTTCTTGACAAGGATATGGTTTGTCTTCGCATTGAAAATTTGTATCTTTGATTTGAAGATCTTTGTCTTTGAGTTGAAGGTCTTTAGTACTGCATTGAAGATCTTCAACTCTGCATTGAAATTCTTCAGGCTTGTGGAATCAATAAGCGATCCGTAGATCTTGAGGTGTGGGGCATGCATCTTTAGAAGACGAGGTTCCAAGATCTATGCCGATGGTAGATCTATCTTGACTTGGTTCAATCATGGTAGCCATCAGCAGGCAGATGGCTGGTCACCGGCACATGGAAAAAGTTTTGGTCATTAAAGGATGCCGTGGGTGATCCTCTTCAGCGGAGTAGCCATTTCTTGAAACTCGAACATAACCTGCAAGAAAAGTTGTGCACTCCCTAAGGGGTGTGTCTACCTCTCCGTGTAGTGCGTGGTGCCCATGGCAGTGGAACTGGGAGATGGGTCTAACCTTGGGCAACCTTGGGCAAGCCCTTGGTAATGTCCCACACTTGATGACCCAATTCGTGTGCCGTTGGAGGTGCGGTGCAAGTCTTAGGGTGACAGGTCTGAAAGTCCTGCCCTTGATGTGCCCTAAGTGTGAAGTGGGGAGGAGGCTAGGGAAAACCCTAGGTGTAGTGACTGTGGTGCATTTTTCATTTTTTCTTTTTCTCTTCTTCTTCTTCTTCTTCTTCTTCTTTTTTTTTTTTTTGAAATGATAACCATGCCTAATTGTCTTCATCCGAATGAGGAGGGAAAGGGGGTCGGATAGATTTGCTAAAAAACTGGCGACTTTGCATGTAATCTTTCAGATTCATGCGGACATGAAGAGAAGTGGTGGAGAGAAAAGGGTGATTGCACCTAATGAATTGGCTGTCATTCATATCTTCTAGGAGGGCTAGGCAAAAAGAGGAAAGGAGACTAGCCCTCATCATAAGACGGCCATGGCGCAGTTGTCTATAGCGTTAGGGTCAAAGAATAGGGGAGGTAGGCCGCGCTCTTGTGGAGTCGAGTCCTGCTTAAGGAGTAGCCTAAGTAACCTAAGATAATTACAGGTTGTTACAAAAGCGGTGTCAGGACATGAGGAGAAATTCGCAAGAAAGCGCGTCATAGACGTATCTAGGCTTTCAGCAGAAGAGAAGGGCATGCTCCAAGGATACTACAGTGGAGTTATAAATAATAGGAAAGTCGTACCGCCCGTGGAGGGTGGCATCAAAATCCACCCCTACCCTTCGAGGGTATGCCATGTAGGTAGGGTTGTTCCGCTCGAATGGCAGGGTGTTACAAAATGCCATCCAGGCAAGCATGCTGATGTCACATACTTGCCTCCTCCACAGGGGTTGGCTTTTGTAGCCCTGTACAATGTGTGGGACTTCAAAAACTTTATTCTGCCAGTAGTCAACTGCTTCTGTGCCCCGAGAGGTCGGGGTATTTTCTTGCTCTTCCAGCCATCTTTGCCCCAACCGGCCACCGACCGCGATTACCTCATCCATCACCTTGAGCGGTAGGACCCTCCGCAGACTGTTGGGTAGGAGGAAACTAAAGGTGAATGAATTCTTTCCTTGTTCCTGTATCTCCCACAACACCAGTTCTACGTGGAATCCTGCGGGAAGATCATCAAGGAACGGTGGGAGAGGTGCGGACGGTAGCACGGCTGGTTTGGCTCTCAGTTGTTTCCTGGATTCCTCTACCAGCTTTTTGCATCTTTCCCTAGAGGCAGCTTTTCTTTCTGCAGATGGGTCCTCTTGTGGTGGCTCTTGAGACTGCGGCGAGGGGGGTTGTGGGACTACATCCTCCCTGAATCGGTTCATGTCGATTTTCAGTTCTGCTTCCTCCCCCTGCCGTTCTGCCTGTGTTGCTTCTTCCTCGAATCCGAGGGCATCGATTTCCTGGGGGGTTAGGCCGGCTAGCAAAATGTATTTTTGTTGCTCATCCAAGCTCAGCCTAACCTCCGCAAGTAAGGGTGGCATCTGCAATCCAGCGGGTAAGGCTCTCCACGCCATGCCGAGCTTTCTATGTGTCACCTCCAATGACTCTTTTGACGCTGCATGGGTGGTGTCCAGGATGGTGTCGAGGAAGGCCTTCTGTTGAGTGCTGAAGGCCACTTGGGTTGCTTCTGCCTTGCTCTCTGCGATGATTTTCTCCTTCTCTACCAGAGCAAGGCGCCGCGCCAGTGTCTTCACCCTCTTTTCATTGTGCGCAGCCCACTCCTCTGCTCTTTTGTTCATTTCTTCCAAGCCCTCTCCTTACTTTAGGGTTGGTATCATAAGTTTCTGCTCATGGTCTTCTAACTCCCTGACTAGCCTCTCTTGCTCTTCTTTTTCAGAGTTTAGCTGATCTCTCAGGCGCTCGATTTCCTCTTGCTGTTCTTTTATGCATTGTTGTCTCTCTTCGTCCCTGGCATTCAGCTCAACCACAAGCGCATCAACCTGAGTAGATTTCACAGCAAGCTCCTGGTATTGCACTATCAGGAGCTTGTGCTCTCTTTGCATTTTCACTAGCTCCTGTGTCTCATTTTTTAGCTACTGTCTCCAGTGCTCCTCTCTTTCATCCTTAGCCTTCATTTCTTGTTTGAGATCTGCGATCTCCCTCTACTGCATGGCTATCATCCTCGTTTTATTCAGCTGGAAGGCGGCCACTGATTCCTTCTTGGCTGCCAACTCAGCCACGGCTATCTTGCGTTCCTCCTTAGCTTTCTCCAATTGGGAGAGAAGCTTGGCGACGTATTCATCATAATTAGCCGATGGCGTCATCGTTGTGTGGATGGGCGAGGTTGAAGCTTCTACCTTCTGCCTTTTGGGCACTTGGCTGGATTCCGTATCCATAGCTGGCCTCTTTTGTCCTGTGGCCGTGGTTTCTGTGTTGTCCCTGGCCCATCTCTTTTTTGATGAAGTACTGCATCCACGCCACGAAGTTTGACACGTCGGCACTGGTCAGGATGCTAGGGGTGATGGTGGTGGGTTTAGTGGAAGGCACCAGGAAGGTAGGAATTGGATGAATCGGGGCCTTGCCCTTGCCCTCAGGGACTGGAGGTGGCACAAACTTCGGCACCTGTGTGCTAGACCCTGGCCCCTCTTCTCTATGCAGGCTCAGGCTCCTCAGTTCATGGAGCCCCAAGAGGAACACCAAGAAAAAGGGAATTCTCTTGCAAGAAAATCTATCTTGTAACATCAACAAGCTTTTATTTCATTCCTTTGATCATCAAAACAAAGAAAACAACAATTCTTCACACAGCATCATAGTAGATATCTCCCACGGATTTATCTTTAACAAACTTGATCATGTTCTTCATATTCTTCATTAATAGACAAAGAGAACACAACTTTTGATGGAAAGAAATCACATAGTATTCATCTTCATTGTCTTCATAGTCTTCTCCCTCATAGAAAGATTCAATGTTTCACATAGAATCAACTATCTCTTGCATATGATCTCTCTCACAATAGTATGCTCTCAATACTACATCATATCCTCACTACAATAACTCACAATAATCCTTCTTAGGTCATGGATACACCTCCCAAAAGGTATGTCAGATATGAAGGGGCACCAGAGACTTCATAGTGTCCTGTGAGATCTGTCTTCTATCACTGTCCCCTCTGTAACCTTCTGTAAATCTTCTTCACTTCAATTAGCTTGAATAGAGCTTCCATTCATCCTTTTCCTAAGACAAGAACACTTCTCAAAACATCCATACATCCATCATAACACTCAATAGAAACAAACAGAACAGAACCACAGAACAACAGAGCAACAGGACTACAGAGCTACAGAAGCTACGGAAGCTACAGAAGATCAACAAAACCCATAAAAACCAAAACAAAACCAATTCAATCTTTCATAAACCTTTTCACACAACTTCAATCATCTCTCAAAACATCCATTCAACCATCTTTACTACCAAAACAGAACAAAATCAGGCCTTACAGAACCATACAGAGAGAATTACAGAACTCTTCAAAACAACATATTTCATCAAAAACCAACATAAACCCTTTCAAACATACTCAAACCACTCCAAACACTTCAAAACATCTTCAAACTCAAACAATCAACCACAAAAAACAACCATTCAACAACAAAAACAACAAAAAAATTAGCCCAAAAACCAATCATTTCCACACTCAACATATCCCCACACTTAATAAGGAAGCCTCCTCGCGACCTAAGAAAATGGAAGAATAAAAGCTCTATGATCTGCTTAAAAAAATCTTCAATTCAACATAAATCACCCACTTTGATCACAACCCCAACATATCAGCTTCATAACCTGGATCTGAAACACATATGAAAGGAAAACCAATAACACAAAAAAAAAACCATTCCAATATTATAAACTCAAACTATTAAAGGATATAAGAGTTCTGCATCCAAATCTGCAACTGCAACCATGTGATAACCAACTGCATCAATCTTCACAACTTCATCTTCATCAGCTCCACACAATTGAAAAAAACATCACCCAATATAAAAAATACCCATATACAAATATAGTCTGAATGGCATAGATCCCCAAAAATTGGAGAGCAAAAAGAAATTTTCCATTAATAAAGGAGGAATGATACAATGAGGAAAAAGCTCCATTGCTAAGTAGGATGAAGGTATTTCTTCTTAAATTGCATACTAAGCTTTAAACGCTCCAAAGCTTTACTCTCATCAACAAAATGCTGAGGCACATTCTGGAGGAACTGTAAGCAACACATCCTTTCCAATAAGATGAGGAACCTGGTAGGGAAGGCCTGTGCAAAGTAGTACAGAACATCCATCTGAGCAACAGTCACATCTACATTTGGATTGATGAGCAATTGAGGGATACTCTTTCGAGTATTTAGCTTTGACTGCTGATGCATGAAAGCAAGATACCAACAAAAATGAGTTGCAAGGCGAACAGTGGTATCCTCAGAAGTAGCATGCACTTTGGAAAAATGAAGGTAAGAGTTCGAACATGCTGCAAATGTATCCCAAGACCCTGGAATGAGAGGCCAGTTAAATACCGGTCCTGTCACACAATCATGTAGCGTCCATTGTCTTCGACGGAGTATATCACTGTCATATCCTGGAGTATCTAGCACTGACTGGGGAGGAAGATTGATATAATCAGATGAAGGGGGCAATGGAAAAAGAGGAGAACATTGTAAAGGAGGATAAGATACATCATAAAAGGAAGGCAAATGAAGGGATAAGGAAGATGGCAAAGATGGAGAATTCAACAAAAAGGTACGAAGGGAATCCACTGAGAAAACAGAAGGAATAGGAGGAACAGAAGGTGGAGGTTCAGAAGGGGTAGGTGATGATGTAGGATCATCAATAAAAGGACATATAGTAAAAACAAGGATATGAGGAAATCTAGAAGGGGTAAAAGATAAAAGCGGAATGGTATCAGGACTTGAGGAAAGAAGGGAAATATCAAAAGGGAAACAATACGCCATAAGAGAATAAGAAAGGAGATCACCAAGATCCAAAGGATAGATAGTAAAATGGAAATTAAGGTCCTAGAAAAAGGAATTCGTAAATAATGGACGATCAGCAATAAAGCTCAACAACTGAGATTGTAATGGCTAGATATCAGGTTTACGGAAAACACTCCGAAGACGACGAGGTTCCAAAGCATCAGCATCCAAAGGTGGATGCCAAGCATGTCCCTTACACCAAGACGTCTGCTCATGATAATACTTCAAACTATCTGCTAACAGGAGCTCAACAGAGTGCACATACATGACTGCCTGTAAGATGACATCCCCCACATAAACATTCAAGTTCTCTTCATCAGGAATTTGCAAATGTCCGACAAGATACATGAAAGATAATAACTGAACCTCATGGGAAACCAACTCATCCACAAATCTATCAAAAACTACTCTCAAGAGACCCGCAGACCAAAGATTTGACCACCCATCCTCTGGAGGTTCCAAATCCACATTGCTTAAAGAGATATACAGGGCAAACCTCTGCTGATTATATTTGATCCAAAAGGATGGAGGAGGTGACACCAATTCAGAATAGCAGGTAAAATCTTCCTGCATACAGTTCATCCTCTGCTGAAGGCGTTCCACTTTAGCGGAGAACCCATCACATAAATTAGCTTTATGGTGCAACTGATCAAGCTCTCCTTTGGAAGATATGATTGAAGAGACAATAGGAGTTGGAGGAGGAACAGAAAGAACAGCCACTTTTTGGTTAAGTTCTTCAATAACTTTCTGTTGGGACTCTACAATTGCCTGAAAGTGCTGCAACTGACCTTCACTAGTGCCAAGTTTACTAGCCAAAGTGACCATTTCCTCAAGGGCAAAATTTTTCTCAAGCTGCAAGGATGCATTCTCCCCTTCCAACTTAGCAACCTTAGATTCAAACTCTTGGATAGTTGCCTTCTGGGAATCCATTAAGGATGTGTCAGCAGTCATTTGAGTATTAATATCACCGAGTGTAGCCCTTTCTGCAGACAAATCCTCCAGTGCCTTAGTCAACTGACCAGTCAAGGAATCCACCTTGTCTTGCAAGGAAGTATAAACACTGGTATACATAGTCTGAAGACAAGAGGTAAGGGAGGTTTCCAGAGTGGATTGGACATTTGAAACTAGCTGTGAAAGCATAGGTCCAGATAATATAGTATGTAAGGATGAAGGCATCTGCTGATCAATTTGTCCTTCCTTGTGGGCTGAAAATAAATTAGGATAGGAGAGGAAAGAAGGAAGGGCAATACTAGACACAACAGGAATAGGTGCGGGTACAAGGGAAGCAAGTACAAGAGGGCTGGAAGGAACCTTTGTACAAAGGCGTTTCTTGCGAGAAGATATAACAGGGGACTCCTCATCTTCTGAATTTGGTTGCATAGGTGGAGGGGAAGGGACTGATGGTGGAGGCTGCGGCAGCAAAGAAACAGAATCAGGCACTGGCACACCACCAGGAGGAGGTGCAAAAGTGATAATGCGCTGTAAGAAAGCACCATAGGAAACATTAATGATCTGACCCTTCCGTACACGCTGGAAATGTTGATCCATCTTGGAGAGTAAGAAGCTTGCCTAGTTGAACCTAGCACCCTCTAGGCTGTGGCGGTAAAGAAACAAAATCAGGCACTGGCACACCACCAGGAGGAGGTGCAAAAGTGATAATGCGCTGTAAGAAAGCACCATAGGAAACATTAATGATCTGACCCTTCCATACACGCTAGAAATGTTGATCCATCTTGGAGAGTAAGAAGCTTGCCCAGTTGAACCTAGCACCCTCTAGGATCTTCACAGAAGCTGTGAACAGTTCCTTGGAAAGATACTTATAAGTTGACTTACTCGTCATAAATCGGTCCTGGAGGAACTGACATAACTGCTTCCATACTGGAGAAGAGATAGGAGCAATAGAGACCCCTGAACCATTAATAAGTTGATTGAGAAGCAAGGGGGTAGAAGTTTCCTTCTTCAAGAGCGTAACTATCTCTTCAGCAGTAAGTAACTGGTTAACGCTGGGCACAAAGGAAGCAGAAAGGGGCAAGCACAACGCTTCATGGATATTAGCGGTAGATAAGCAGAAGGTACAGTTATAAACCAGGCCAGACTGGTTTTTATAAGAAGCCAAGAAGGAGTAACAAAGCTTCTCATCTACCGACGGCAATGTGAGGGCAAAAAATAGTCTGAGGCCTGCACGTCGGATGCAATCCGCCTCTAGAAGGAGAGAACAATCATGGACTGCGAGGGGAACATGCTGTACCACAATCAGAGGGGAAGAAGAAGATGATGATGCCATTCAGACTATAGCAAAAACCACACTCACAAACCAGGAATCAAAGAGAAAAACCTGCAAAACCCACAAACAAAACCACCACCGAGACCATCGACAGGAGAAGATTTAGGACAAGACTGACTGGACTAAACCACCCCAAGCAAACCACATCCTACCGAAAATTCGACATGACCTACGCAATATGCGACCGAAAGCTTGGTGAATATGTAGTACAAATAGGCACCCAAAACCACGTAATCAAGCACACAAAATAAAAAAAAAGTGTCACACATACCGTAACCCAGACACTGACCAGACTCCAAACAGAATCACAGACTCGGACTAGTAAAATAGACATGAACAAATATAACCGACATCTTTGACCAAGAAAACCCAATCCCCGTAAACGTTCAGGGTTCTACAGTGCGGTGAAGTGGATGGGTGAAACTAATGACTCATTTTGTTTAAATAATCCATTAAGCATAGTTCATTATTAATGTTTAATCCATTAATGCATGGTGAGTCGGAAACGTAGCCCAGCCCCTCTCAGACTTGACACGACTTTACTTGACTAGGTCTCTACTAATGCAGTTCATTGTTATAATTACATGATCTTTGGCACTTGCGTGCATGCATGCGTGACTTCGGGGGGTTCATTTTATTACAAATTAAAGGTGTCTGTAACGCGTGTGCGTGTGCATTGGTGAATGGGTTTTAATTTACAAAAATTAAGTGGGTTATGGTGCAAAGGTGCTCGTGAAATAGCGGGGTTCCTTTTACAATTAACGTTCGGGTTCGTTTTATTACAATTTTATGAAGTGCAGTCTATTAATTTTGTGTATGTGCAATGGTCAATTGATTTTAATTACAATTTAAATGTGTGTTATGGTGCAACGTGAGAGAGGGAAAAAGAAAAAAAACCTGGCAATGTGTGGGTCTGTCTGCAAAGTTTGAAACGATGGCCTCGAAAAGGGAGAGACACAATCCACCGATAATCCACAAAACTGACAAAAGGCCAACTAAGACTAGTCGTCCTGTCGTACATGAAAACGGAAAAACAACTAACACATTGACCAAAAAGAAATAATAAAACAAATGCGACGTGTGACCAAAGAAAAAAAATGGAGATGTTAGGGGTTTGGATTGATTGGGATTTAAGATCATGATTGTTTGGTTTTGTGGGTTGTTTTTGTTTTTTTTCTCAGTTTGGTTTGGTTGTATTGTTTGTTTGTTTTTTGTTTAAAAAGTGTGTTTTGATGTGTTTCTTTGGTTTTTTATTGTTTTTTTTAAAAATTTAAATGATGTGGACACGAAATTTCAGCAATCATGAGCATCAAGTGTAAAGAAGGTGATCGGATTTAATTCATTTTTTTCAGCTCATTTGTGGAATTAAAAATGATTTTTTCATTGAATTTTGTTTTTTTAAATTAGAGTTTTGGCTCTAATTAATACTTTTGCCAATTAAGGAAAGCATTTTCAATGAGAAAATATTGGCAAAATGTACAAAAGAATTTGCAGAATTTTCAAAATTTTTTTCTGACATTACTTCGGCACTTTTTTGAATTTTTAAGGAATTTTTTTCATGGTTTTGAAAAAGAATTTCAATTTTCGATTTTTTTGTAAATTTTTTTTAATATTTTAGTTTGGAAAAATATGTCAATTGTTTGCAAAAATATTGGGAATTTTGTAGGATTTTTTTGTAATTTTTTTATGTTTAATTGATTTTTAAGAAAATTTTGAAGTTTTAAATGTGTTTTTAAGGTTTTTCAGGATTTTAAATTAAAAGGGCAGTACCCGGCTGCGTGTGAACAGCTGATAAGGACTGCATGTGAATGGCGGGCTGCAGCACACCGCGCGTCCCCGCGCGTGAACGGTCGCTAAGCGAAATCGCGATCACGAACACGCACAAAGGCTGGAAACAGCAGCCACGGGCACACCCTGCGTGTGACAGGGAGCCTACAAGGGGGTGCGGGGACTTTTGTTGGTTTTTAAATGAATTCATTTGTTGTCTGCGCGTTGAGGGGGGGGGGTGGGTGGGAAAAGGGGCTGAGGAGGGGGTTTTGTGTGTGTGGGGGAATGGGGGCTTAAGAGAGGGAGGTTTGTATGGGGGTGTGGGAATGGGGTTGGCAGGGGGGTTGTGACTGTGTACATGGGGGGGTTGAAGGTGTGAATGGGGGCCTAAGGGGGGGGTGGGGGGAAGGGTGGTGATTGGTGGAATGGGGAAGGCGGGGGAATTGGGGCTTATGGGGGGGTTGGGAATGGAGGAAGGAATGGGGGCTTATTGGGGGGGGGGGGGGGGGGGGGGGGGGGATTGGGGTTATAGTGGGGATGGCGGGGCGGGAAGAGGCAGCTGGTGGCAGGAAGGCCCCAGGCGCAGGCGGGAGTTCGTGGCGGGACTAGCGGTGGGGGTGGTGTCAGCGGGCTGGAGGCGGCGTCCACAAAACGGGCGGCGGGCGGTTCTGACAGCGGCGGGCGTCTGGCAAACGGCCACAGGTGGGGGCAGCTGCGCTGGCCTGGCGGCAGCGAACCTCAATTCCCAGGCGCCGGACTGCTGCGGCCCTGGCAGGGAGTGGCAACGCCCAGGCGGGGGGTGGCAATGAGACGCAGGGGGAAGACAAGGAAAAAGTGCAACGGGGGTTCCGGGGGGAAGGGCGTTCACATGCAAAAAACGGGTCTAAAAACGCAAACGAAAATTAATATCGAAAGATCCGTGCGTCGGAACGAAGTGCGGGAAAAAGAAAAAATGTGCAGAAGAACGTGCCTGACAAGCCTGTCGTGACAAAACACCATTCCAATCGAAATAGGACGCGTTCACATGGAAAAAACTCGAAAAACAGATTCGAAAAGGGATTCGAAAATTAATACGGAACGAGCCGTGCACCGGAACGAAGTGCAGTAAAAACGCAAAATGTGCGGGGGACAGGGGTTCACATGTCTGTCACATTAAAATGCAGTTCCAATAGGGTTCGGAGGCGTTCACATGCAAAAAGCCAAAAAGACACTAAAAAACACAATTAAAAATTAATAATAAAAAATGCAGGAGTCAAAATAGGGAGGAGAAAAAAGGAAAAAGGTGGGAAAAGGCGGGTTGGACAGGACTATCAAGTCAAATTGGAATTTCGATGCAAACAAAGCAGGTTTACATGGAAAAATATAAAAAAAACACACAAAAAGGTCCTGAAAAACCGCAAAAATTAATATTTGACAAACCGCGCATCGAAATGACATGAAGTAAAAAGAAAAAATATCAGGGGAAAAGGGTGGGGTAGGGCTATGACATCAGATCACGGTTCCGAAGCAAGAAAAGCGCGTTCATATGGAAAACCGTCTAATGTACGCAAAACCCGTCAAAAATTAATAACTCAAAAACTGTGCATCCGAACAGGGGTAGCTAAAAAGGAAAATTGGATAGTTCGAAGGGATGAATAGGGCTATAAGTTTGGATTGGAAGTTGGGGGAACATAGGGTGCGTTCACAGGGAAAAATAATAAAATAAGGGAAAAAGAGAAATGGAGGAGGAACATCCCCAAGGGAGGGGTGACAGTGGACGGGTGGGTGGGGAAGGGACCCTAGGAGGGTAAAAGAAAGTCATGGCATACATGCATGATCAAAGTGAGGCATATGCAGGGCGGTATGCAAGGTAGACGCGCAGGGACGCATCCCCCACACTTAAAACCTTAACGGATAGGGTTGACCGAGCAACAGGGACCTAATACCACACGACAAACCAACCGCTAACGTCCCCACACTTAAAACATGAACGTCACGGACAACAAAAAGTGTAGGGTTAGAAAAACTTAGCCCATGTTGTCGAGAATCAAGGTTAATTGTCGATGGCACGTCCACTGTCGTTGTCGGCTGCAGGAGGTACCAAGGTATCTTCATAGCACACGTCCTTTGTGGCAGGGACCACGCAGCAGCACCCAGGGAGATAGCTGATGGATGAATCGCATCGAGTCGGTGTCGCTGACGAAGGAGAGTCTCTCAGCTTACAGTACTCAGATGGGATGAGAGAACAATCACTCGCCCCATTACTAATATCACTCAATGAATAATGATTGAAACCCATATCTCACACCCGGTTTAGGAATTGACAAGGGGGATAATGCAGAGGGAGTATGCCAGGGTGCAGAGTTGATGGTGCATCAGTGCGTCCAACCCGTTTGGCATAAGTGCAAGCAGGAAGGCAAGGGAGCCTTACAGTGCAGTGTACAGAACAGGGTGACATGTCCTGTGATGATAGCAGAACCCCACCCCATGGGTGCATAGGGAAAAGAGAGCATACCTTGCTCCAAAGGTCGTAACGTCCCTCAATCTCACCTCTCGGTAATTGATTGAAGAAACTCCAGTCACACTCAACCCACCCTCTGTCTCATGCTCTGTTGATAGATACAGGAGGGCAGCCCTTTCCTAAAACCCATTGATGTAATCCTCACGGTCACTTGTGAAAGGGTGTATGCCTTGTGCGCATTTGATGGTGCAACTGTGCATCCCGCCCTGTGTCGGCATACGGTGCAAGAAGGAAGGCCAAAAGCCTTATGGTGCAGTGCACAGAAACAAATCGTGCTTTGTGCATTGAGAGGCCCATCCCGTGCGTGCAACACTTCATTCACACTTCTCACCTCTCATTTGATTTGAAGGGAAAAGACTGGTCACTCGCCCCACCCTCTGTCTCACTCTCTGTTGATAGTTACAGAGGGCAACCCATACTCACTTCCCCATCCGGTTAGGATGAAAGCTCGCGTCACGCGATTGTTTGTCGATGAAGATCACGTCGTTCGGTGTTGAAGAGGAGTACCCAGGGAGGTAGCCATCAGATCGAACGTTGTGTTAGATAGGAACATGGCGTCTGCTAGAGGACTGTCAAACGCTCTGCGGAAAGGCACATGACACAATGTACCAAGGGAGGTAGCTTCAGAACTGGATCCTGGGGATGTCAACTGATGAATCCACCTTCTAGACTGCTGGGTGTTGCCACCTTTTCCACAGCCAGCTTCTCGCCCAAGGGTATTAACCACCTTTTCTTAGAACGAGGCCTGCTATGACAGGGAATTTCTTCCTTTTCTCCCATAACAGTTTTTTTCATCTTTTCTTGTTTTCTTCTTTTTTTCTTTTTTCTTGTTTTTTTTTCTCTTTTTTTTATTTTTTCCTATTCCCGAGGGTGTCTCCACCTTTTCTCGAAGAATAGCTTGGCATGACAGGGACCGAAGTCCTTTTCTCCCATGACCGATATGTATATTTTTTTTCTTTTTCGAATTAAGCAAGGGAATGGTAGAAATACCATTTGTCAAAACCCACCTCGCCACTGTCGCTGGTGGAAAATAGAGGATAAGAGATCAGGGCTGGAAGGTGGGGTTGAGGGGACAGAGGGTTGCGTCCACCTCATCAGGAGTGGCTGAAGAATGGCTATCAGAAGTAGCATCATAAGAGTGACAGTGCCACGCCAACGGGGGAAAGGATCAAGTGACTGTGATTGTCAAGATCCCCAAGGAGGGAAGTACTTCTTCAGGCGATATCCATTGATCAAGAAGGAATGATTAGATGCATCAACGGTCTGCACTTAGACAGAGCCATTGGGGTTGACAACAAGTACCTTATATGGGCCCATCCACCGCTATTGAAGCTTGCCAGGAAACTTGCCAAATCGTGAATCATAGGCTAGGACCAAATCACCTTCTTTGAACTCCTTGTGCTTGATGAAGCTGTCATGGTAAGCCTTACGTTGAGCTTGCGTGGCTTCCATGCACTGTAGAGCCATCCTGCGAATTTCGTCCAAACATTCCAAGTACAGGAGACGACATTGCCGTGAATCATCGTCCCCCAACTGCTCTTTGATAGTCACTCGCAAAGAGGGCAATTCCAGTTCAACGGGAAAAACAGCTTCTGTACCATACACCAGTTGAAAAGGGGTATGTCCTGTTGCTGCTTTATGGGAGGTTCTGTACGCCCAGAGGGCCTCTGTAAGTTGATTATCCCAATCACGACGATGTGCAGCAATCGTCCTTGTCAGAATTGAGCAAAGGATGCGATTGGTGACTTTAACTTGGTCGTTGGCTCTGGGGTAATAAGGAGTGGACTTGCGATGGCGGATCTTATACAGCTCTGTCAACTCTTCCATGACTTTATTAATGAAATGAGTACCTCTGTCACTTACCAGCTCTAGGGGATTGCCAAAACGGGTGATGATATTCTCGTACATGAACATGGCCACGCTGTTACCATCGTCCCGCTTTAGAGCTTTGGCTTCACACCACTTAGTAACATAATCCGTACATACCAGGATGTATCTGTTCTTTTTTCTTCTGGTGGAGGATCGATTGGGCCGATGAAGTTGATGCCCCACTTCTCGAATGGCTTCAAAGGAAGGATAGGTTGCAGTGGCATAGCGCTGGTCTTGGTGGGTTTCCCCATCCGCTGACAAGCATCACATCTTTTACAGTAATCATATGCATCCTTGTGGAGGGTCGGCCACCAGTATCCTGCTAGTAGAGCCTTCCTGGCTATCGCTTCTCCTGCAAAGTGGCCTCCACATGGCTCGTCATGGCAAGCCTTCAAAACAATCCCAATCTCATCTCTTGCAACACATCTTCTGAGCACTTCATCTTTGCCTTTCTTGTATAGTGCACCGCCTAACAAGGTGTAGGGGGCTGATTCTAACATAAGCTTCTTCCTTTCCCGACTAGAAATGCCAGGAGGGTACTGTTGGGTTGCCAGCAAATTGGCAATGTCTGCATACCAGGGGGTTACAGTTTCTACCAGGAATAGGGAAGCATCAGGGAGGTCTGGATCATCCTGCTCCTCGTCTACAGTCTGTGGGATACGCGACAGATGATCAACCAGAACATGGGAACGACCAGGTTTGGTAATTACCTCAAAGTCGAACTCCTGGAATAGAAGGAGCCATCTCATCATTCGTCCTTTCACTTCTGCTTTGTTTATTAGGAAGGACAGGGCCTCGTAATCCACAAAGAACTTGAAATGTGTAGACAATAGATAGTGTCGAAACTTCTCCAGTGCAAACACCATTGCCAAGCACTCTAGCTCTGTCACTGTATAGTTCCGCTCTCTATCAGTGACTTTTCGGCTTG
Organism: Lygodium microphyllum; assembly: GCF_053477565.2. NCBI lineage: Eukaryota > Viridiplantae > Streptophyta > Polypodiopsida > Schizaeales > Lygodiaceae > Lygodium > Lygodium microphyllum. The sequence continues at coordinate 4,496,971 of NC_141137.1, read as the reverse complement.
CGTAATAGATCGGTTGATCTAATTTGAAAAGGCCCTTTTGACATAGGACAGCACCTAGCCCTTCAACTGATGCATCAGTGTGTACATGAAACTCCTTCGTCCAATCAGGAGGTTGCAGAATGGGTGCCTCAATCAAACGCTGCTTCAGAGTGTTGAAGGCTTTGTCACATTCTTCAGTCCAAATAAACTCCGCATCTTTCCTCAGAAGCTTATGCAAGGAGGTTGCCTTTGTTGCAAAATGGGCTATGAACCTTTTGTAGTAACCCACATGGCCTAGGAATCCCCTCAACTGTTTAAGGTTGCTGGGTGCTGTCAGAGCTGCGATCTTCTCGATCTTTGCAGGGTCTGTTGATATCCCTTGTGTAGAGACAATGTGGCCCATCAGAACTCCAGAAGAGACTCCAAAGGTACATTTGTCGGGGTTGAGGGAGATCCCATACTCCCGGCATCGGTCAAAGCATTGTTCCAAATGTCCCCAGTGTTCACAGATCAAACTATAGACACAGAAGTCATCTTAATATACCTCAATAAAGTCATACAGATGATTTTGGAATGCGGCCATCATGACTCGCTGGAAAGTAGCAGGGTCCAAACGACATCACTCGGTAAGCGTAGGTCCCCCATTCTATGGAAGGTTGTTTTGGACTGATCTTCTTCTGCTATCTGCACTTAATTGTATCCACTGAATCCATCCAGAAGGGAATAAAGCTCATGTCCTGCCACTGTGTCCAACAGTTGGTCTGTGAAAGGGATAGGAAAGTGATCCTTATTGGTCTTGGAATTCAACTTGCGAAAATCCACACATATACGAAGCTTGCCATTCTTCTTGGGTACAACCACGATGGGTGAGACCCATTCACTATTTGCCATTGGATAGATGAATTCGGCTTCCAGAAGCTTCAGCAGCTCTGCTTTCACCAATGTGGAAAAATTCGGGTTCATTCGCCTCTGTCGTTGCCGTACTGGCTTGGCATCAGGCTCCAAGTCAATATGATGCTGACATATTGTGGGATCAATCCCCTTTAGGTCTTTGTAGGACCATGCAAACACGCCCAAATTCTCTTTCAACAAGTTGTACAAGGTTGACAATTCCTCCTCTGGTAGGCTACTACCCACCTTCAAGTGGCATTCAGTGCCATCTGCATCCACAAAGGTTAACTGTCTTTCACCTTCTACTTCATAGATGAAGGTCCCACAGACTGCTTCTGGATACAAATCCAACTCCTTCAAGGGAGTGGTGTCCTCTTCTGATGTCCCACTAGACCCAGCTTCTTCTTGTCGTAAGGACTTAGGTTGCCCCTTGAAATGGTGAAATGGGATCAGGGCTGTCTCGGTTTTGGTTTGAATGTTAATTACCTCTTGGTTTGAAGACTCATCTTCTGATGACGCATCCAGGAACATCACATAACAGGGACCCTCTGATGCCTGTTGGAATCGTGAGACTGGTGCTTGTTGGCACGATGCATCATCATCATCTTTTCTTGGCAAAGGTGGGTGAGGGCGGCATGAGCCACTGCTGAAAGACGACTTGTTCTTCTTAACCCATTTCTTATAAAGATTTTGCATATGAGAAATTCCATTTACCAGACCAAATGGTACCATCGCCATTCTGTCCCACAACATGAGCTCGTCTGGTTCTGATGCTTTTGGAACTTCTTCTTCATATATATCCTCTTCGGGTGGGATAGACTCTTCCATCTGGGCGCAGTTTAGTGTCTAACCAAAGCAATGGAAAACTTTCATAATGCCTATAAAACCTGAAATTTTGTTGTCAAGGAACCTAAGGGCCATAGCCCACAATCAATCTTAATTTTTAGGCATTTTTTATTGAAGAAAATAGAGGAAAAATATCAAAAAATGGGTTTTAAATGGGAGAAAATTAGGAAACGGTAAAAGGAAAATTCTAGAAAATTACATGTGTGTTTGTGCAATGTATAATGAAGGTAAAGCACGAGGTTGGCCTTAATTTACCCTTGTTTCTATATTTCTGTTCATGTTTATCGCTTTCTCACCCATTGATAATGGCTTTGCATCTTTTGGGAGTTGGCTTATCGTACCCACTGTTAAGGAACGTGCCACTGTTTTCTTGGAAAGGATCTATTTGACAGCATCTTCGTCTGCTGATGTTTCATCTGTAGCCTCATTGGGGGAGTTAGAAGATAATTCCAAGGAGGTGGATCCATGTCCTTTTTGAGCACCATATAGCTTCAGCACCACTTTATTGGGTCCTCTACCCAAGGTCAAGGTTCCTTTGAACCAATCCATCCTTGCTCTGGCTTCAAAAAGCCATGGTCTGCCTAGTAACAGGGGATAGAATGTACCATAAGAGTTTGGCTTCACCACCAGATAGGTTAGCCAATAATCTTTTCCAGCCACTGTAGTCTTCACATATGGGAGAATGCCCAAAGGCTTGATTTTGCTATGATCCGCCGGTCTGATGAGCCATTGGGTTGGTTGCATACCTTGTAGGCCTAGATCCTTCATTGTCACATCCATCATAATGTTCATTGATGAGCCACCATCAATTAGTGCATTTGCAATAAAGCAGCCTTCTATCCACACACCAGTCTCTGGGGTACTCGGATCTAGGAAGGCGTTAGCCACATCCACTTCTTTTACAGGCTCTGGAGCTTTGTTGGACTTTGTTGCTGTTGAGGGAGAAATCCTTAAGCCACGTCTTCTTGTCAGTATACTTTTGAACCTTTTTCGGCAAATGGGAGATAACATCAATAATTGTCAGAATGTGAGGTTTGGTTTAAAGGTATCTAGATCTCTGACCAGATCGTATTCCTTAATAGGATCCACTGGCTTCTCTAACCGATTAGGGAATGGGGCAACACCCATTTTCATTTTCCTTTTTTCTTCCAACAGGGGCATCATGGGGCCTTCTTCTGCCACTTGTGGCACTTCCTCCTCTTCTATCTCCTGGACCTTTGGTCCTGTCTCTGTGACTCTCTGTGGCACTGTAGTGCTCTATACGGCACTGTCAGGCTTTGTTTTGTTCTGTTTTTTTGTTGAAAGATTGAGCTTCACTGTTCTGGCAGGAGGATTATTTTCTTTCTGGACAGGTGGTTCCTTCTTCTTTGCACGCGTGATGGCAACAACTTCCAGTTCCACTAAATTGGAGGTAGGTTCTTGGGCCTTGGCCGGACTATCAGTAACGTTGTTTTTCACTGGGGTTGGGCTTGGATAGTCTTTTGCAGTGTGGCCTTCTCCTTTGCATCAACTGCATAAGGGCTTGTAATCCACTGACCTTTTGGGATTTGGACAATTTGGTGAAATGTGTCCCTTTTCTCCGCATCTATAACACTCCACTTCTGATCTCTGACCACCGCCAGACTGTCTTCCTCTGTAACTTTGGGATGGAAATCTTCTGGGTCTGAAATTAGGACCAAACTCCCTAGGCTTTGGTCCAATATCCTGTGTTGTCATTTTGGATTCTAGCAATTTGAATCTTGTGTCTTCGTCCTTCCTTCTCCTATCATGCATCTCCTTCAGTGAGCAAATATCCTCTGTATGGTCCTTCCTAAGACAGTAGGAGCAGAAAGCTCCAGGGACTGTTGGCTTTCATGTACATTCAGTGGCTAAATGGCCTGCTTGATGACACTTACCACACCAAGTATTTGACCGCATCACATCTCTTCCTGCTCCTACAACGTTGGATATGCTAGCGGTATTCACTTTCAGCGTCTGTAGCTGCTCTGTAATCACATCCATCAACTCCTTTTTGATACTTCAACTGAGTTGGATCAATAATCCTTCAAGCTTTCTCCTCCTGAGGCACTGGCAGTAGGGTTTTGAAGAGTCTTTGTAATCACTGCATAAACAGGTTGGGCTGGTGCAGAGGGGTCTCTGTTCTGATTCTGATTCAGAGCTCCTGTTTGAACTGTTGGCTGTTGGCTCCAGTTGGTAGGGTTCGACTGTTGGTGCTGATTTGGCATTGGGAAAATTGGTTGGGACCATTGTTGTTGTGGTTGAACCATCATTTGAGGCATTGATTGTGGCCACTGTGGATTTGGTGCACTGTATTGTGATACTGGGGGCATCTGTTGGTAGGGGTAGGGGGCAGTCCCTGGGATTGCATTTGGTGGGTACATCATTCCTGACATCAGAGGAGGTAGGACTCCTCTTCCTGGATTCATCACCAATCTAGCTTCCACTTCATCGTACAGTCTCGCAGCTTGCAGTGTGGCTGGTCTTTGCATCTGCACAAACTTACGGACTTATGGTTGTAATCCTCTAAGAAACACTCCCTTCTGAATGCCATCATCTAGATTATGGTTAGTCCATCTCTTTAAGATGGATTTCATTCGTGAGACATAAGCTTCTACTCTTTCTCCAGAGGACTGACTTAAATTCATAAATTCCTCTCGCATCCGCTCTTCAAAACCTTCATGCCTGAATTTAGTGAGGAAGGCCAACTTCAGGTCGTCCCATGTGCCAAAAGTTCATGCTGCTTGTCTCTCATACCACTGAAACGCCGCGCCCTTGAAAGTGGCGGGGAATATTGCTAACCAATGCTCAGGGGTTCTGGCATTGTTAGCCACACATGCTACCATAAACTCTGCTACATGAAGATCAGGGTCTTCATTGTACTCTCCCTTAAAAACTGGAAATGGGACTACATTCGCTGGCCTGTCATCAATATTTCCAGGACGGATCTGGCTTGGGAGTGGACCTCCAGCAGGAGGAGGAAGGGCTTGATGTGCCATTGGGACTTTTGTAAAGAGTTCCGCAAGGGCGTCGAAGGCGGCTTCTCCTGCTAGCACGTTCTCAGCTTTGATTTTTGCCTTCTCTCTTCTCACATACCTCTAGACTCGTTCTAACGCTTGCCTCTTTATTGTGTCATTCATCAAGGGGTTGGATCCACTATGGTGTTAGTGCTCCACAGAGGGATAACAGAAGGCTTCAGTCTCTGAAGGACTCTCTTGCCAACATTTCTTCTACTTCTTTCTTTTCAACATCTCTAAATTCTGTTTTCATGCCACTACACAGAGAAAGGTATTCGGTTCTAAAAATATCAAAACTCATTCTTCTTAGGATCGTTGTTGCATCATTATAATAATACCAGCTTCTGAGGGTTTCAACAGTGTATGTTGTGAAAAACACTCTATCTACCAACTTCTAGTGGGTTGCTAATTGAACAAACATAAGATTATCAGTGCACCAAGCATCCCATGTATCTTGCTGTTGAGCATCTACGAACAAATTCCAACTCTTTTCCTTCTTATTTTTGTGAACCTCCACAGACCAAGACTCCTGAAGCTTCTTCACAATCTCCCACTTGATGATGTCTGAAAACTTCTCAATGAATGCCAAATCTTCTATGGATGGTCATTCTCTCTATTTCTGCTCTTCAGTTTGTTCCCAAACAGCTTGCCACCAAGATGCAAGTTTCTGCTACTTCAACAGGAAGAGAAAATAGTCCACCACATAGAGCATGCATCGTGATGGTGATGTGTTTCCGCCATTGTGGGATGAACTTATTGTGGAAAGTGGCTTTGATTATGAGAAATTCCAACTCTTCAGTGGAAGAAGGAACTTTACCAACATCCATTGAATGCTTCTCTTCTTGGCAATGCCATTTCCTTCATTTTTAGCCTCTTCTGGTGCTTGTTGATGGCAAGTTTCGCCGGCCTTTTCCTCGGCTGCGCACCAAAAACATAGAGCCCCAAGAGGAACACCAAGAAAAAGGGAATTCTCTTGCAAGAAAATCTATCTTGTAACATCAACAAGCTTTTATTTCATTCCTTTGATCATCAAAACAAAAAAAACAACAATTCTTCACACAACATCATAGTATATATCTCCCACGGATTTATCTTTAACAAAATTGATCATGTTCTTCATATTCTTCATTAATAGACAAAGAGAACACAACTTTTGATGGAAAGAAATCACATAGTATTCATCTTCATTTTCTTCATAGTCTTCTCCCTCATAGAAAGATACAATGTTTCACATAGAATCAACCATCTCTTGCATATGATCTCTCTCACAATAGTATGCTCTCAATACTACATCATATCCTCACTACAATCACTCAATAATCACTCACAATAATCCTTCTTAGGTCGTGGATACACCTCCCAAAAGGTATGTCAGATATGAAGGGGCACCAGAGACTTCATAGTGTCCTGTGAGATCTGTCTTCTGTCACACTGTCCTCTGTAACCTTCTGTAAATCTTCTTCACTTCAATTAGCTTGAATAGAGCTTCCATTCATCCTTTTCCTAAGACAAGAACACTTCCCAAAACATCCATACATCCATCATAACACTCAATAGAAACAAACAGAACAAAACCACAGAACAACAGAGCAACAGGACTACAGAGCTACAGAAGCTACAGAAGCTACAGAAGATCAACAAAACCCATAAAAACCAAAACAAAACCAATTCAATCTTTCATAAAACTTTTCACACAACTTCAATCATCTCTCAAAACATCCATTCAACCATCTTTACTACCAAAACAGAACCAAAACAGAACAAAATCAGGCCTTACAGAACCATACAGAGAGAATTACAGAACTCTTCAGAACAACATATTTCATCAAAAACCAACATAAACCCTTTCAAACATACTCAAACCACTCCAAACACTTCAAAACATCTTCAAACTCAAACAATCAACAATCAAAAACAACCATTCAGCAACAAAAACAACAAAAAAATCAGCCCAAAAACCAATCATTTCCACACTCAACAGTTCACCTGCTCGGCTCTGTTGCTCGATGGACCGGCATGTGGCTTCCGCTAGGTCCTCCTCTTCCTTTCTTCGTAGCTTTTCCTCTTTCTCATCCGCCTTTCTTTTCCTTTCCTCCTCCGCTTTTCTCTGCTCTTCCTTCTTCTTCCCTTTTTCTTCTTTTTCCTTCCTTTTCTTCTCCTCTGCTTCTTGTTTCGACGCCTTCTTTGCTTTCTGCAATTCTTCTTTTTTCTTCTCCTCCTCCTATCTCTTCGTCCTCTCTCTCTCCTTGGCCTCTTTTAGGGACTCTTTCTTTTCCCTTTCCAAGTCTTCTCTCTCCTTCTTTTTGCCTTCATCATCCTTCTTCTTTCTCTGCGTTGTCTTCTTCTTGGGTCTCCTGGTTGTCTCTTTGCTTGTCTGTCCCTCCCATTCTTCTTCTGTTTCAGTTCTGTCAGTGGACCTATCCTTGTCCTAGTGAGGAGGTGACCTCTCTGGTGTTTCTTCTTCTCCTTCTTTCGCCTCCCGTGCTTCCTTCACTGCCTCCTGGATGAGCGCAGTCAAGACACCTCCATACCCGATGAAGGAGGCTTTGGAGGAGGCTTTCTTTCTTTCTGTAACTTTAGAAGCCGGAGATTCTCCTCCTGCTGGTACACTTCCTAGGGTCAACGCTTTGGCCGCTTGAACAATCGTTTTTCGCACATACCCATTCCAATCTACTTCGTCTAGGGTATGGGGTGCTACATTCTCCAACATCGGTACGCTAATTCGATGCATCAAGGAATTGTAACACTAGCTGAAGAAAAGCACATGTATAAGCTTGGCCTGCAACCTGGCTTCTGTGTCAGGGATGTCCTGGATGCTTATGCCGTCATTTGTGAGCACCTCTTCCTTCTTCATTTTCAGCATGGCATAAACATCCCTTCTTTGTTTCCTCTCCGTCTTTGGTACCAATCCCAAAGCCTTCTCCACCAAGGCTGGATCTAACCAGACCTGTACCTGTTTTGCATCTTCTCCTCTGCCCACTGTTACAATACCACATTCTTGATCCGGGTTGTATGTTCTGAGGAACTCCATGCACTTCAGGTGGTCCGGCTCCTGTAAGAACTTTTCGAGATACTTTGCTAGGTTGCATTGTTCCACCACCCTCCTGGCTGCTTCCTCCTTAGCCACCATGACTTCTATGTTGTGGATGGTTCAGAATTTGAGCTGGCTGAAGGCGTGGTTCTCTAGATGGATGTGGTATTGCTCCCTTTCCTCGTCTGTGAATGGAAGTCAATGGGCGTGGTCTTGCTGCGACATTTTATGCTCCTACCATAAATTGTAACTTTCATTAGTATTTTTCACATATCAATTCGCTGATTGTGGAAAAAGAAAAACTCTATGCTTTTTGAATGCTTTTTTTTTTCATACTACCTGTTTATGCTTTTCGCTAATTTTACTTTGATTTATCCCCTTTGATTCATTTCTCATCTGATTCATTCCATCTTACCCCCTCCCCTTTCATCTTGAAAAGAATCCTTCCTAGGATTGCGAGTCAAAAGGTTAAGGCTTTCGGCATGTTGGGATGGGAGTCACTTGTGAAGGAGCCAAGTATAGAAATTTGGATTGTATTCCAGTTGAGCTGCGCGGTCCCAATCAAAGGGTCGAATTCCTACGTGCATGATGTATGTGAGAACATCTGTAAGGAAGTCACCAGAGTCGACCCAACTTGCAATGTGGAGTTCTTCCTCTGTTAAGAGGCGGTCAAGGTAGGGATGCCCCTTTATGTGCTCGTCCATGGATCGGGCCCGAAGAGTGGTTAACACTCTATACAATGTGGGCGCGACGTAAGTGGGATCATACTCTACCGTTTTGATGGCTCGGTGTTGATCATTATGCGACATCCTTCAACTTCCCATTGCAACCTAAGAGCGTACCACTGCCTCAAGAAAGGTGATCCAGTGTCAGCAAGGTGTGATAACTTTGCGATCTCTTGGTCAGTGATAGCAGAAGTGGTCCGTGGATCGTATGACGTGATGAGGCGCTGTCTGATGGCTTGGAGATCTCGCTTTTGATCAACTCAGCGGCGGCGGAGCGAGAAGCTTTTGCAAATGCAAATTCAAAGGTCTCCCAAGAGCAAGGCATGTTGTGCACTTCTGTTGCAAGGGGTTCTTCCAATAGACCTAAGTCCAAGCGGTCGTAGCTGAGGGCTAGCGATACGAAGGTGGCATTAAGTCATTTAATGCATTCCACCACATCATCCCGGTGTCCTCTGCAAGGTGAAGGATTTTCATTCGTAGGAGGGTGTAAGGCCGATAGGTTGTTGCGGTTTGACAGAACAAGCACTTTTGACAACGAAGATGGGCGGTTGGGAGTTTCCTTGAGCCTGCAATTGGGTTGTTTGGAATATGGGTGGATTAGGGTCAGCCCCAATAGATGGACTGCTGCATTCAACTTTGCTTTGGGGAGTCGGATTGACTTGGTTGGATGATGCCTCCTGTGACGGGGGCTGTTGCTTGGGCCGACAGGTTTGTGCGACTTTCTTGGGCCGAAGCGTAGATGAGTCAGATGGCTAGGGCTTTGGAGAGCACTGCGGCTTATGGTTTTGAGGTGTTACGGGACGTGGGCTGATCAAGCTTGAGGGTGGCGTATGAATAGTGCCTTTGGCCGTGGGGGCCTTAGGGATCCACAGTGAGGTATTTCCCTTGTAGTAGCCTTGCGCATGCAAGAGATCTTTAGGGACCCATCTTTGCTTGATCACGTGGCTCTTCCTGTGATTGCGTCTTGGCCTCCTAGGTTTAGAGTTCTGGGTCTTATGAGGATAGGCACGTTGACTCCTAGGCAGTTGTTGCGGTTGTTTAGGCACCCACTGGAAGTGAGGCTGTTGGGCCTTCGCTTTGGTCGCTATGGGCTGCAGTTTATGGAAGTCGGGGAGTGGCAGCCGCGCACTACCCCCCTCCTTAGTCTTGCCTACGGATGTTTCTACTGGTGGCTTTGTGGACGGTGATGGTGTCGCACAGCCCTTGCTAAAAGTTGTGACAATGCACACGTTGCCTATTGCTAGGTGGATGCGCTGCAACTCATAATCAACATTGTAGTGAGTTTGCTTTTTGAAGGTTCGCCCCAGCAGTGACTCCGTGCCTGCATCTGTAGCACTTGGCAACACGTAAAAAAGCATTAGAACAGTCTCAGACTCGATAGAAATGGCGACTCTGCACTTGCCGAGAAGTGCATATGATTGAGCCCCATATGGGTTTAATTTGGCAGTTGTGGGTTGAAGTAGTGGTTTGCCAAGCTGGATCCAATGATTGTGGGTTAAGACATTGAAGTCTGCTCCTTCGTCGATCAAGGCATTGAAAGCGCATGTTTGCTTGGCAGTGACCGTGACACGGAGGTAAGCAGGTTCCACGGCTTCCTCATCCTCTTTGTTGCTTTCGGTGATTGTAGCTACTCGTACTTTGACCGGCGGTTTTAACAATGGTAGCTCATGCCAAGGATGCATGGGAGGGTAGTACTTCTTGACACGACTGCCATTGAAGAAGCCTATTCCCTCACCGTCTAGTGTCTCAAGCTCGACATTGCCGGTTCGGCTGATTGCACGAACCTTGAAGGGTCCGAGACCTTTGAATTTCATTTTTTTCTTATGCCCTTTAATTGAGTAAAGGAGCACTAAGTCACCCTGTTCAAACTCACGCTGCTTGACATGCTTGTTAAACCAGCTCTTGCATCGAGCTTTCTCATAGATGAGCGCGTGGGTGGCTAGAAGACGAGTCTCTGATAGGCGTTCAAGTTTGACTAGGTGTTGCGTCCATCCTCCTTCCCTTCCCATCGTTCTTGAAGTGTTATTCTCAGGCTAGGAACGAAGAATTCTAACGGTAGAATTGCCTCAGTTCCATAGGTCAACCTAAAGGGGGTTTGGCCGACAACCATTTTATAAGCTGTGCGGTAGGCCCATAAGGCTGCCATCAGCTTGTTGTCCCAATCGCTTCGTGAGGCTAAGACTACTTTAGTCAGGACCTTGATAAGAATCTTGTTAGTTGATTCTACCTTGCCATTAGCTTGAGGGTAGTATGGCGAGGATTTGCGATGGATGATGAGAAAGGTGGATAGGAGATGTGCTATCACTTTGTTGATGAAGTGTGTGCCTTGGTTGCTAATCAGTTCGATGGGGCAACCGAAGCGCGAGATCACTTGCTCCCATAAGAACTTGGCAGTCGTCCTAGCATTGTTTTTTTGTGTGGCTCTTGCCTCTGCCCATTTCATGAGGTAATCTGTGGCCACCACGATGTACTTGGGTTGAGAGTATTGTACCGCAGGACTGATGGGTCCTACGAAGTCAATTCCCCATTTTTCGAAGGGTTGGTGAGCAATAATTGGGATCAACTCCATTTGATCTTTACGAATCAGGACTTTTGTCCGTTGGCACTCATCACAATGGTTGACGAATCGCTTGGCATCGTGAAAAAGTGTGGGCCACCATAGTTGAGATTGCAGCACCTTCCATGCTATCGTATCTCCACTAAAGTGTCCTCCCACAATGCCGTTGTGCGCCTCTAAGAGCACATCGTGCATCTCGTGCTCACACATGCATCTACGCAGCAATCCATCTTGCCCCAGCCTATAGAGTTGGCCTGCAATCAGCTAGTAGGGCTGAATCTTCATGATCAAGTGTCTAAGTCTGGTTTTTCTATTGGTCGCTCAGGTAGTCCGTGCTCCAGCACTTGGACTATGTCGTCCACCCAATATGGCGTTAGATCAGCCTTAAATAAGTCTCTCTCGCTGGACAGGTGGAATAGGTGGGCGTCGGGTAACTCGTCAATGATGCCTTGTCCAGCGGCTTCTCCTGTGGGGATGCCTGACATGTGATCAGCCATGTAATGCTGTTTTCCCTTTCGTACTACCACGGAGAAATCGAATTCTAGAAGTAGGAGGAGCCATCGAGCTATGCACCCTGTAGCACAAGGTTTGTTTACTAAATAGAGCAGGGCTTGATGGTCCACGAAAAAGATGAAGGGTGTGGCCAATAGATAATGCCAAAATTTCTTCACAACGAACACCATGGCTAATCCCTCCCTCTCTGTTGTCGAGTAGTTCATCTCCATCTCAGTGAGTTGCCTGCTAGCAAAGCTCACTGGATAATCTAAGTTGTGCTCACCAAGTTGGCACAACACTGCCCCCACGGCAAACTTAGAAGCATCGATGTGCACGTGGAAGGTGATGATCCAATTTGGGGCTCGTAGAATTGGCGTTGTTATTAGAGCCTTTTTCAATTATTCGTACACTCGTTGGCATGCCTTGGTCCACTCGAAGACAATAAGCAGCTTGTACAATGGTCTGGCAATTAGCGCATAGTTCAGTACAAATCGCCGATAGTATCCTGTATGGCCTATGAAGCATTGAACTCCCTTGTAATTAATTGGGGGTGGAAGGTCAACAATAACCCTCACCTTCGAGAAGTTAGTGGCAATGCCGTTCCTCGACACCACATGTCCTAAGATGCATCCATGCTTTACCCAAAACTGACACTTCAAAGGGTTCAAGGAGAGACGATATAGGTGACACCGTTCAAAGACTGCACGGAGTCTGTCTAAGTGTTTGATCCAGGTCGAATGGACACACAGGTTGTCGACAAAGACTTCTAACTCCTTGCGAAGCATGTCCTTAAAGATAGTGCACATGAGACGTTGAAAAGTGGCGGGGGCATTGGTCAACCCGAAGGGCATGACTATGTATGCAAAGACGCCCCACTCAGTGGCAAAAGCGGTCTTGTGCCTGTTTGCAGGATGCACTTGCACCTGGTTGTACCCTGAGAAGCCATCCAAAAAACTGTAGGCTTCCTTGCCTGCCACCCTCTTAAGCATATGCTCGGTGTACGGCAATGGATAGTTGTATCTCTCGTAGCAGCGTTCACTTTCTTGTAATTGACGCACACTCGGATTTTTCCGTTCTTCTTCATCACAATGACTATGGGTGATACCCAGTCTGTGTGCTCAATTTCATAAATGAATCCAGCTCTCATTAGCTTGCCAATTTCCTCTTTGACAGCATGAGTGTGTTTTGGATTCATAGGGTACGGTCGCTGCTTGACCGGCGTCGCGTTCGACGTCATGGGTATGTTATGAGTCACAACACTTGGATCTACCCCCTGCAGCTCTTCTAAGGACCAGGCAAACATGTCTATATACTCTCGCAAGAGAGTGACAAGACTTGTTTCTTCTTCACCAGTCAAGTCATCGGCAATGAATACTGGTCGGGGTGTTTCCCCTTCATGGGCTAGGTCTACCTCCTTGACCTTGGCTGGTCCTTCAATTGGTTCGCTCGTCTGCCCTTGACGTTTGGCACCTAACAGAACTACTACCCTATCCCCTTTTTTGAATTTCGTGAAGCGTTTAGGGAGGTCCTGTGGCTTTCGTTGTTCTTCTGATCGTGTATCCCTGGGTTGCTTTGCCTTTTCCTGCCTTAACTGTTTGTGCCTCACGTGGATGGGTATGTCCCCCTTGGTGCATCTGGTCATGGGCGGCCTAGGGATCTCTGGATCACTATCCGAACTAACTTTCGATTCAAAGTCAAACCCTCCATCTTCGCTGGAAGAGGTGGTCTCCCCTGGTGGCCGCAGTTCAGATGGTGATTCAGTCCTAAGTATTGACGTCGTTTCTGGCTGGGCTAGGCGTGCTTGCTCAATGTCTATGGCTCCTATGCATTCCAACCAAGCACGATCGCATTCCATACACATGACTCCTCGCTCTATTCTAGGGGTCTCTGCCTTCCCTACGGCTTGGCGTCTGCTCGTATCTGCTCAATTTCTCGTCCTTCAGTGTCGTATTCTATGGTATCTATTTCACCCTCGCTCTCATCACTGAAGGATTGGCAGTCTTCGTATTCGTCACTGGAATCTTTGTCATCCAACTACTCATCGTCTCCTAGGGCTTGGTATGCCTCGTGTCGTTGGTCAGGAACTAGGGCCCAGTTATACATGAGGTTCAAATCGTGCACCCTGGTCCATTGCCACTTGAGATCCTCTAAGAGATCCTGCAGTGGTTTAAAATTTGCAGCTGGGTTACTAGCTAGCTAGTCCGTTAGGTATTCCAGTATCCCCTGGAGTTCCCTTTTGTTGGATGGCACGTGGAAGGTGACAGGCTCAGACTTTCCCCGGTAGCTCCCTGCCATCATGCAGATTGGTGCAGAGAGTGCTTCATTAGACTTGCCGATCGTTTTGATGGCCTGCTCATATGCTTCATGATCTAAGAATGGCAGGTCGATTGTAGCAAGAACGTGCATCCAATCCCGCTCATCCTCTGGGCATGGGATATACTTGGTCAAGGACCCATAGGGCTTCTTAACCTGAGTGTTCCCCTTGAGCATAGCAGAGATGGTGTCTAGGTTGACTGGTGAGGTATTCCAAGTGTCCATCTCTATTCTTATGGCGTCCGTTCTATTGCCAAGGAACATCAAGCCGTTACCCCAATCTTCGATGACTCTAGCCTTGCACATCCAGGGTCGGCCTAATAGGACATCGTAGTCCACTCCCTTCATGACTATAAAGTCGACAGAGAATTGGACACCTGCGATCTTCACTGGCCAATTCTTCAGTACCCCGAATGGCTTCACTCTCATACCGTTTGCTAGCATGACATTAAACCTAGCAACTTCGACAGGCTAACCCCAGCTCCCGTGTCTATGATTCCCTTTCTTGTTGTGTCTCCCAGGGCTAGGACCGACAAGACCGCGTGCATCTCAGAGCCTTCCCAAAAGGTGTTGACATGCAAGGATTTAGGCACAGAGTACAGCGTCAAACTTGGCAATTTGCATTTCTGCATCATGGTCTTGAGGGTTTGCCATGACCTGCTCTTGTGATCCTTCGACCCACTACTTAAGATCTTGCCATAGGGTAGGATGCTGCTTAAGCAGATCTCCTAGGCTAAGTGTTACAGGGGTGGTCACTAGCGTGGTCAGGAGATCATTAGATACTCATCCTTCCCCTAACCTAGATTGTCCGGGCCAATGGCCGCGGCTGATCTGCAGCTCTGTCACGTCTAGGCTTGGTCTTAGCGGCACTGCTTGTGGTGCGGTTTCTTCTGCTGACTTAGGTTGAAGCGGTGATATCGGCGTGCTTACGCTGGAGAGGTCATCAATCTCGTCCTCTATGATGGGCTCAGTGTCTTTAAGATGCTCTTGAGCCTCCTTCACCCATTCCTTCACCTTTTCTATGGCCTCTAATTGTCACTTCGGATGCGGGTATTCCCCTACCTTAGCGCTTCCCTTTTCGGCCGTCTTAGGGGCTGAAGTTTTTGCCTCCGCGTCTGAAACCTTCTTTCCCACAGGCAGAGCCGTAGCACTCTCGGTTTTTAGTGCGACTTTAGCTTCCGATCTCTTCTTTTTCCCTATGGAGGTTGCGTCGAGATTGCTAGGTCTTGGCAGAGAGATGCCGGCCTGCTTCATTTGGGCTCGGGTCATGACCCGCAATGGAATAGGTGTGGTCTCCCCATCGGGGTTTTCGACACCAAACATCCCCAATGGGACAGATGGCAAGTTGGCTGAGCTAGAGGATGGCTTTCGCTTTGGGCAATCCATGAAAAGATGAGTGATTCTGCACTCTTCGCACCTTTGGTCAGCCTTGTCTCTGTTTTGCTGCTCTCTTTCCGAGCAGCGTGATGAGACATAGCCGGGGTGACCACAAGTCCAGCAAATGACTAGATCCTGCAGCAGCTGCCCTCCTAGGCCTCTACCTCGTCCTTATCCTAACGCCATCACCGGCATAGGGTCGATAATCCATGAGACCGTGTTGCCCTCGTCGTCGTGCGAGATGTAAGGGTATATGTAGGTCTCTTCTTCATTTGGCTCTTCCACATAGTGGACTGGGGGAGTCGCTCGGTGGGTGGGTCACGTAAGGGCCAGGCGGTCTAGGAATGCCTGTAGGATTTATGTCCATTCTAGGGATGGCTGGTTTCATATCATTAGGCGTGGGAAGAGCCAATGGGGCTCCCCTTTTGAAGAATGGCTGTGGCCTGTTCGCTAGATAAGGCTGGCCGTAGGGTTGCGAGTATGAAAGTCTTCTTAGTAATCTACAATGCGCGACATCATGGCTGAACCTACCACAGTTAGCTCAAGGTCTTGACCTAGAGTCTTGACACTCAGCCGTCAAGTGGTTTCCGCCACAGTACACGCATTGGACGTGCGGGCACATTGGTCATCTCAACATGTCTTGCGACTTGGCTAATTCCATCTTGACCTCAGCCAAGCCATGTTCTGTCTCGGTGGCCTTCCCGTTATCTTGGGATGATGGGATTGACTGCTCACTAGAGGCTGACGTTCTCTCTGAGCTTCGCGGGTTGGTCTCCTCTAGATTTGAGCTCCTGGAGCTCCGCTCTTTCAGCTGATCATCAACTCTGATGGCTTCCTCAAACACTCTAGCTACCACATCCCGCTGCAAGCTTGAATTGCCTGCCAAAGCCTTATACAACTCCTCGTCTCGAATTCCACTGATGAATACAGTTGAAACTGCTCTGTCAGTCAGTCGCTCGCCTAGAGGGATTCTCTTAAAGAGACTCCTCACATGGGTCACGTAGTCGCGGATGTCCTCCTTCTCTTACTGCTTGACGTTCATCAAGCGTACTAGCAGGTTATCGGAGTATCCGGGCTATTATTGAAGTTGGCTCGCTCTACAGCATCTAGGCTCGTATACCACATCCTACCCTTGTCGCCTAGGCAAAGCCCGAATGCTTGCGACAGTTGAGTTTGGTCGTTGAGGCCATTGGCTTCGCAGACTTGCTCAAACTGCTCAACAAAGCTGTATGGGTCATCCTGAGGTTGGTATTTATCGAGTTGCTTGGCAACAATGGGTATTTTGGCCTGGCTTTTTGAGCTTTGGTTCGCCCCTAATCCTATGAGTAATGATGTCGCTAGTGCGGTGGCACTCTGCTCTACTGCTGTATTATCGAGCAACCATTTCATGAGAAGCTCCGCTCAACGTCAAGTCTCCCTCTAGTGCTCTCTCATGGTCAGTTCGGTTTCGGCCAGCCAAGTTTAGCACTCGCTGCACCTCGTGCAGCTCCATGCTTTGCCTTTGGCTCCTAGCCTGCTAATCCCTATTGTACTCGGCTATGCCTTGCAATGCCTTGCGGGCCAGCCTTCTCTCCTCCTCTAGATCTGCAATGATTACGTCTGTTGTCCTGCTGCGGTGCTCGTACCGGGCGTGCGCGTCGTAATTGCTCACCAGCTCAGCTGAATATCATCTGGGAATACGTTCAAATCGAGCTCCTCATTAGACCGATTGTCTGAGCTCTCTTCCGTCATGGTCGAGTTCTCGCACTTCACTATGCTGTCGATCAGGTTGAATGGACTTGACAGATCCTCGTCGTTGGCGCTCCCTGCTTGGTCCTATTCTGCGCTTTGATGGTTTGTTTATATCTTGGGTCCTCTCCTATTGATGGGTTCCTTGAGTGGTTTATCTGAGTGAGTTCCTTTGGTTATTGAATACAACCCTCAATTTATGGTCACTCGGTGCGTGTGTCGTTTCTCGTGCACTTGTGCCCAATCAGGCTTTCAACTTTCTTAAGTGTACTTCAAGTGCGGAAATTCCATGTGAGTGCAGCAAGCAATTCCTCAGCGTCTTACAACTCTCACTTGTTTCGGGCCTGATAGGCTTGTAGGTCAATTTTCTGGCCGTTTTGTCAGGGTTTAGGGTTTCCTCGTATGTTGCCTTGTTCGTTTTCGGTCGATCAGGTTTTACGGCTATGCGGCTCACATCTAAGTCCTTGGGTCTCGCAACTGTCCACTTCTAGCCGCTAAGCGGCTGCGCACTACAATTTCTCTTATCTCATGTGCCAGAATCAAGTTTTGAGTGCCCGAAGGGTTTCGACAGTTTGCGCTGCTGCGTATTTGTCGGGTCAGGTCAAATTTCTGAAAATTTTGACAAAAAGTTACACTCGGACCAACTGGTCCGAATTGCAAGGTCCAAGTAGGTCACTCGGATGGGCGGAGGCACAGGGTCGAGGGCCGAATTTCCAGGTTTGACTCGGATGATTTTGATTCGAACGGGCCGAGTGGCGAATTTGGACAGGGTGATTTGGGCGGGCCGAACGGCGCTAGGCTAAGGGCCGAATTTGAGACTCGGACGGGTTACTCGGACGGGCCGAGGCCGGATGTGCCATGTGGCAATAAGCTTTGACTCGGACGGCCGAGTGGGTTGACTCAGACAGTTGCCTCGGACGGGGTTCGAGGGCCGACTAGGATTGGCCGAGGGTTGACTAGGGTTTGGCCGAGTGGGCTGAGTGACAAGGGCCGAGGGCCGATTCTGGGACTCGGCCCAGGAGAGGCCACTCGGACGGGCCGAATGCGGTGCGTATAACCCGCGCGAACACGATTTCAATCGTTTCACCAAATGTAGGCTAGCACCATGGTCATGCACTTCCAGATCCTATCTAGGGAAGTAGAGGGAGAGATTCGTATACCTGAACGGGCTGGTAAGTGCATCGGTGATGCGATCGAATCGATACGGGCTAGAGCTCTCTCTCTCTCTCTCTCTGTGTGAAATGGCACAAATGAGCTCTCCCTTGGCCTCCTGGCTCTTATATGCCTTTCCAAATGTGGCGTTGATGCCCCCAATCACTCACTTGCCGATCTTAGGCATCACTAGGGAGCATTTTACCCATTCTGCATGATTTTTGCCCTGTTTTGCCCTGTTTTGAAACAGTAAACCCTACCCTTTTCCGGTTCGATTTCCTAACTCTAACCTATGCTAAATGCAACAAAGATCGAAGGCAAAAAACTGAAATAGATTCTCCATGCTTTCCAATCATCAAACAACCAAAATATCCCAAAATACTTCCTTGTTTTGAAGATCAAAGACACCCAAACTTTCTACCTATCTCAAGCTCCATTTCGGGGATGAATCCCCTACTTCAATCCTTGATATGAGGCTCAAGCTTGAATCCGTTGGTCCTGGCAATGGAACCAAAATTGGGAGCTTTTGCTCAACCGCCAAGACCCATGGACCGCTTATTGTTTCAAGCGTTCCAAGCGAGCTCTAATGGCTATCTCTCACCTAGCCGACGTGCCTTCGATCCTATGAGTGTAGTGAGCTTACCTTGATGCTTGATCGAGTACCCTCCTCTCTCTTGCACTCCGGTAGCTCCACGATTCTTGATGCTAGCTCAAGCATCCTCAAGTCTCCTCCATCTCCAAGCTCCATCCTCCATAGCTACGCACACAAGAGAAGAGAAGAGAAGAGAAGAGAAGAGAAGAGAAGAGAAGAGAAGAGGAGATGGTGAAGAGCTTCACCCTCTTGTTCCCTCAGTCCCACACACACTCACTCCCTCACACTCTCACACTCCCTCTCTCAAGAGCACACACAAGCAAGAAGGAGAGAAGAAGAGAGGAAGAAGAAGACTCTTTTTGCCACACACCAAAAGAATGAGCTTCTCATTCACTTTTCAACTTTATATACAAAACCCTAAATCCCTTTTGGGCAGTCATCCCCTTTTTCCCTTTTTTACATGGCCGGCCGTAGCCTAGGCCCTTTTCCCATTTTCCACCACTCTAATTTCATCCTATTCCCAACTAATGCATACAATTTGCACAGGAGCAAGCCTGGCGCTCGTTTACAAGGATTCGGGAGCGCTTCCATATTTAATGGTGCGCATTTTACTCTTTTGTGGCCTCGGGGTGACACTGAGACTTTCTGAGGGTCGTGCCCGAACATTTAAATTTTTCAGGGTCTGGTTACCGGTCAAGGCGCCTTTTTCTGCTTTTATCTTGCGCCTTTTTTGCTATTTCCTTTTTTTCGTTCTCCGCTCCTCTGTGCTGTGGAAACACAGTAAAAAATTGGTTTCTCATAATTATTTACAGTTGTTGGAATGAGACCTTATTTCTAAGGCCAAGTTATCCAAGTTTGTGGCTCTTCCATTACCACTTGTCCTTGATGATCCTGTCATGTGTGATCAAATTTTAACTTCTTACAACAAGAGGTTTGGCTTTGTTTGTGACACAATTATCCTCATGACACCCAAGAGCCTGGGCAAAGCTCTTTCTTTACCCTACCATGGGGAATCTTTTCCTACTACTCGTCAACTTTTCTCAAATGAGGACACTCTGAAGCTTTTGCAAAAGTAGACCACGAATGTCTTGGATCCTAAGTGGGTCATTACTACTTTGGGAGTTAGTGCATTGAAGATTTCTAACCCTTTCTGAAAACAATTGTGCCAGTTTCTTTAGGACAAGTTCATGCATGCCAAAACCCCTTCTAATTATCTTTTGAAGGAATTGTTTATAGCTTCTTGCATGGTGTTGAAGGGTATCACTATTGATTGGAGTGTATATCTCCTCACTAAAATGCATCAACATTTTATCCAAGTCATGAGGCATAATGTGACTAATGTCACATATGGTTCCTACATTTATAATTTCTTGACATATGCTGCCCTGCGAAGGAAATTCCCCCACTACTGGTTGATCCTGTAGTGGTTCCTCCTCCTCCTATATACTGAAGATCCTGATGTCATCATTGAGGATGCTGATTCTCCTTATCCTTGGGTCATTCAATGGGAATGTCTTAAGCAAGTGACTAAATCAATACTAGTTTCCACTCCTTTAGTTCTAGTTTCTATCCAATCTTGCAGTACACTACCTGCTTTCCTTACAACACCCAATCTTTTTAGAGCACATAGAGATGGTACCCTAGATATTTCAAATCCTTTTGTGCAATGTCTAGTGACGAGAGATGCAATTCCATTTTTGTGCAAAGACATTCAAAGCTCTATTGAACTCTCAATTTTACTACAACAGACTAAGGTCATTGATGCCTAGCAAGAAGTGATGTCTACTTTGCAAGCTCAGTTGTTGGCAGATACCAAATCTAAAGTTCATTTTACTGTGATTGAGGAGAGGGATAGGTTATTGATGGAAGCCCAAGAGCTGAAAGATTTGATAGCTGTCCAAACAAAAATCTCAAATCAACCAACACTACCATAGACTAGAATAATACTCAAATTCAGCAGCTTAAGGAATAATTGGCTCATCGGTTCCACTATGCTTCACAAAGTCCCTATGGTGTAGCAAGTTTCTTCCTTATCTCTTGCAGATTTAGTTGTTCTTCAAAACATGAGACATTATATTCTTTATTCCAAGCCAAGATGGAAAGACTTCAATTAAGAATGGACTTGTTTTGAGTAATTCCAAGAATTTATTCCTCCAAATCATGCCTTCTTTGTGCACTATCATCAACATAAGCTAGCATTTTATATTAAGATTTCCACGATGGATTTATCTCCTCCAAAGGATAGCTGAAGTGGAGCTTGGTCTTCTGATTTATTGGATGAGGTGGTAAGAATGGTGTTTTTAGAGTCTGGGACTCCAGATACCATGTTTATGTCTTACCACTACAAGATATAGACCTTATACCGACGTTAAAAGGGACAAAAATGTTCATAAAGAAATTTGTCCCCGTCATCGCAAAAACCGTTGTTATTGGCGATGCCATAGAACAATCGGTATCAGCATCGCTATTTGTCTCGGTATCAGTGACATTGATATCGATGCATATAACGATGCTTTGCGACGCATTTTGCGATGCTAATAGCAACATGTGCAGTAAATTTGCGACGCTAATAGCGACAGTAACAAGGAAAAAAAAATTGTGGCAGGGCAGCTTGTGCTTTATTTTGGCCATACAAAATAGTTTCAGAAATGTGTACAATGCTTGTGTAAATAAAGACAAAGTGTACTTAAATCATAACATTGATACATGAAATAAATACATGATTGCATAATAAAAGCGACTGGTACAATCATGGCAAGATACTACTATTACACAGAAAATGTCTACACAGATCATGTGACCAAAAAAGAAGAGTATGTGAGCTCCAGGGATCCAAGGGCGAGCTATAGATCATTGCCATCCAAAACCTTGTCCCATCGCAAAGGAGCATCGAATAGACTCTGCAAAAAAAGAAACAACTACACATTAGTCCACCATAAAATAATGCATTCTAATTAAACATGGTAACTACCGACAAGAAAGATGAGTGACTTATAGGGCCGCCGCGTCCATGCAATCGTCGATCAATGTAGTGAGACCATGCCTCTCTGCATATTGAGTCTCAAGGCCAATGGAATTGCGATTTGCAATGGAGTGCTGCAAAGAAAACAAAATACAATTGTTAGAAACACGATTGTCAGTACAAAGGATATTACAAAAAAATAAGCAAGTAAAATAAAAGAAAAACTTACAAAGTCCTCCAGATATGTCCTGTGGCCGCCACTCCCAAGATGATGGACCACTCCGGCCTCTAGTCATGCCCTTGCCACCTCGCGCTATTGTCTCCAACATCTTGGAGAATTTGTAGCCTCCTCCCTGGTCGGCGCCAATCGCCCGCATCTAGCCACTCGGGCTCTGAAGCCCCACTCTTGAGTGCCTTGCATGCGTCCGATCATCTGTGTGACATATATGCATGCATGCACTCCATTATCCAGCCTGTAGAAAACCTATCTGTTGCAGCTGGTAGTGGAAACTCCTCATGGAAGGATGCTACTATATAGTCCTTGCTCCCCTCTGGTATGTTCTTCCAATGATCCAAGACATTGTGCCAAAAAACTTGTTGGCACAACACTCTCATGCGAGCCATCACCCTTCTCCCCTCATCATTCATGATGATGGCTCCTAACCTGTCATCTACAAGGTAGGCATACCCCTTTGGGGTATGCCTAAGATGGGTCCTCTCCCACCTACAACCACGCTCCTGTGCATATCCAGGAGACCCCTATACATCTGGTGTACCTACTAGGGTAGTATCTATCAGAGTAGCACCCATAGAGGTGCCACCTGCGAACAGCTGAGCAAAATCCAAAGTGAGTGGAGTAGACATCCCCACAGGTGTAACAAATCCTGGAGATGACACAACTCCAGCAGAATGAGGAGACGGAGATACCGCATCTGTACCTCCACATCAACCACTTGAGCCACGCTCTCTCGAACCACCATGAGAGCGAGAGGAGTAGCACTTGTATCCCAAGCTGACTCACTGCATCCGGATCCCTACAGCATCCCCCTGAACCACTCCTTCTATCTGGCCCAAGTCTAGAGCATTGACCTCGTTTGCTAGAAACTGAAGCATCAGAGCACACCAAAGTAGATCTAATAGAGCGGCGTGATGGTGTTCGAGACAGCTCCTGGTCTGCCATATCTCTGAATCTCACCATCTGATTTGGAGACATACGCGTGAAGATCTCCTGCAGCTCCTCATCACTCATCCCTTGACTCATCCTCATGATCTAAATATCCACAAAGGTCACCTACACAGACAAAAAATGATGTTAGCATAATCAATATAAATCATACAAAGCACGATAATATAAATCTTTAAAAAATGATCTTACTTAAAATGCATATCTTATGTACTCTTATAATCGATTAGTCAATGAATTGAGTAGGTGGATGCTCCAAGTATGAAGTATCCTATGGTCCCATGTCAATCTCCTAACACAACTCCGTATACACTAGAAGGTCAATAGATATGTCACCAAAAAAGGATAAGTCCACCTCGTTCTCAGAGAATTCTTGGACTCTTATATTTCCATCATTGTTACCCAATATTGGCTCCTCTACATGCTCCAAGCTTTCGGTGGCCTTCACCCCTTGCAATATCGACCCCTCTATTTGCATATTGTCCTCATCTATGCTCAAAACATCTCTTTGATCATATATTCTCGCACTTCGGGGAGCTGAAGGTATAACATACCACCATCGAGGTGTCGGGTGTTTGGATAGAAAATTACCTATTCACAATCACGTACAAGAGAGATTTAACTATTGTGACATGTACCATGTCATAATACAATTAAAAAACACATGAGTTCATGCACCTGTTCACAATGGGCCGACAACACAAACCTGTCGCGCAAATCTGTCCAATTTTTTTTGGAATCTATTTCGAGAAATCTAGATGGACCTCATCGAACTATTGCTCCAGCTCCTTCAAGTACCACTTTGAACCACTGCACATCAAATAGGATCATGGAGAAGCTATGATAATCCACTGTGACAATACTTTGTAAGTTTGCAAAATACTCCATCTCATCTATAACCGTGTTTGGATCCATTTCTTGTCGTCAGCTCTCTTGCTCGAACCTTGCCATGATACCTCAATCTGTTGTGGAGTGCATTTTGTCAATATGCTCCACGCGGAAATGCCGTCTGTGTGACCATGTTGCACTATTTATTTTGTACTGTACATTGAAATACTCAATTAGTTGTCACATATAAAATATAGATAGGACAAACCCTAAACACGTCATCACCTTTGGACTACATCCCCTCGAGAATTTTCACTCCTCGGTTGATACCTCCACTCCTTCGCGAGAGCTACGGTCAAAGCTCCATGCAACCATCACGTTGACATAAACTGTGGCATCTCTTCCATGTCCTCGAGATATCGAATCAATCAATGGTGCGTACTACGTCGAAATTCAGATCGCGCTTCCTCTGGATCTTTTCGAGCTTGCTGGTACCTAGCGAGCCACGTCTCCATAGAGGCATGGTGCAACTTACAAAAGCGATTCACTTTCTCCTCCATTGCAGCATCCATTCTTTTTTCTATCTTATTTTCAACCACCACATCTCCGGCTAGTCTATCATCGTCCTTCAGCGACCATAGTATACTATTGTCTAAATCCATCGTTGGTAGCCATTTTGAAATATGCACTAGCGCCTCAGACACCAACCAACCTTCAGCCATGCTACCTTCTGGCCGAGCTCATTGTCATACAAAGCGTTTCAGGGTTTTCATGAAGCGCTCCAAGAAGAACATCCATCGCGTATGGACATGTCCAGTAATATCCACTTCATCTACAAGATGCATAAGAAGGTGGATTTTTATTGTGAGCATGCTGGTAGGCAGGTATTTCTCAAAGAGACAGGCCGTCTCCACTGCTCCCCGCCTCACGGATTCAACAGAGGATGTCTTAATCTCCTTCTGTGAGATCCATTGCACTAAAGTCAACAACCTAAAAATTGCCCCATGTATTTCTGGAGTAAGGCATCCTGCGATCACGATCGATAGTACAAACTGCCACAAACGAGAAAGCATTATGAATAACGACTACACTCTAAATAGAAAAATACGCAAGCCACTTACAATCCATTAGTAGTACAAACCTAACATATCTTATGCCAATCATGGGATTTTATCCTTGATAATTGGTTGTCTTTAGAAAACGCAGACCTGAGAGAATGCATCATACATGTGGGAGTGCGGATAGACTTGACTATTTGATTTTTAGTGGACAAAACCCAAGGAGCGCGAGGTAGCTGCAAGCAACCATCAACACTCGATTGCGGGCAAAGCGCCTCCATCTTGCCTACCTCCTTCAAATCCATTCGTGCCCCTATAGTGTCTCCTGTGATGTGGTCCCATAGCAAACTGCCCACGTTCTTGAAAATATGCATGGGATCCAACAAGTGGTTGATCTGTAAGTGGGTCCAATATGGCAACTCGTAGAAAACTGAGAATCGTCGCATTCCATTTGGATGTGACTCCATGTGGACCATTTTCACCTCGTACCAGCTTTGGGCATTCATACGTGCTAGAGGTCGTCCAAGAAAACCTTCCCTGAGCTCATGACCCTCTAGCAAGAAAGCGGTGTATCCTTGATATACCATCTTCTTCATGATTCGTGATCTTCGGGAGTCTAACTGTGGCCCGCACAATGGACATGCATAATAACCTGAGGTAACCAGACATGTCCCAACACCTCTATCCAGTGAATACAAACTTGAACGAGCTATGATAGATATTACCAACGAGAACGGAAGCTTACTTACCCAAGCACTCTCCGAATCCCAAAAAATCATGCATCGTCCACATGAGAATGGCTCGAATATCGGTGGACCATCGACCATCGCGCTTGCTCATATCTTGCACAGTGACTCCCTCCTCCTACAAAATCTTAAGCTCATTGACTAATGGATGAAGGTACACATCCATATTTTTGACTTTGTAGCGGTCGGGAACAAGTAATCTAAGGATAAGATGTCCTTTCTTCGTAGAAAGCCATGGAGGGATATTGTAGTTGACAAGGACTATAGGCCACATACTGTAAGAAGTTGAGAGCAGATCGAATGGGTTCACGCCATCCATTGCAAGACCAAGACGAAGATTCCTTGGCTCTCGGGAAAAGTCTGGGAAGGTAGAGTCAATGTGGCTCCATGCGCATGAATCCATTGATATTTGTTGAACTCCATATGTGGACCTATTCTGCGCATGCTACATTGTCAAGCTCGCCATGCCAGACATACGAAACATGTGGTTTATGCCGGGGACAAGCAGAAAGCATTTAAGAACTTTTTGAGGGATGGTTTGTCCTTGAAAGTCCTATCGATACCTGTGAGCACCACACTTTGGACATGTCTCCATAGTCTCGTATTCTCCTTGAAACAATATGCAATTGTTGATACATGTGTGGATGCTATTGTAGTCCATGCCAAGCTTTCGTAAAACATGTCGTGCTTCATCACAAGACTCAGGCATGATATTTGCAAGTAGTAATATATGATACTTTAGTAACCTGAAAAAAAAACATAAAACACCTTAAAAAAGCACAATTTTTTTAATAATAGTGCCAAAAAGAAATCAACGAAGCATACGTACAAGGTACCTGAACAACTCGGTCACATTTGCATCGATCCACCCGTATTTTGCTTGCACACTTAGGAGTGCAAGTAATGTCTTCAGGCGAGATACTCGACACCCATCATATAATGGTATGGATGCTTCCTCTCTAAGCGAACTAGAAATCTCGACATCCATGGGCATCAATGCATCGATCATTGCCTCCATCTCAAGCTCCAAGATTGTAGATAAGTCTCGGAGGCTGCCTGTCTCCTCTGGTATTGACGGTATGGATTGGATAGTACCTTCCAAGTGGTGGATTGGCTCAGGCACTCCATCCATTGCACACCCAGAACTCTTCTAAGTGGCTGCAAAGTGTGCACTTCTCCTTGGCACGAGACGTCACCTCCCTGGATAGAAAATTTGTTAACCACACCCAATCTTTTTGTATATGGTATTCAATTAGCTTGCGAATACAATGCATGATTAATATAAACTTTTCTTACCGTTTGCTCAAAATCTAAGATCGCCTGATCAATGATCTCAAATTGAAACTCGCCGAAGCATCATATGTATTCTATAGACAATCGACGTTTTCGTCTAATTGCAAGCTTACATTGAGAGCAAGGATACGGGACATGTTGATTAAGATATGCCTCGCGATCTTGAATATCACGATCTTGATCGTTTTCCATTTTGTCTACGTTACGACAAATAATTTGTTTTTGTTATCATTCTTTTTTTCTTTCTTTAATTATTTGAGAAGGAATTTCTTCTCTTGTAACTCAGCAAAAATTAATGTATGTAAAGTCTCCACTCACCCATAAATTAACGTATGTTTGGAGTGTTTCCTGTCTCGTGGTATTGCACCAAACCTCACCACCACTCTCTCTTTGTTTTTTATCCATTCATTCTCTCATCTCCTTTCATCTCTCTTTCTTTTTCTCTTTCTTTATTATGTTGTATGTTTATTCCCCCTCTGTCGTTCCTTCTTTCTTTTTCTCTTCCTCTCCCTCTCTCATTTCCTTTAACAAAACATCTCTCTCTCTCTACCACTACCACTACCACTACAAGAAACAAGAAAAGAAGGAAAAACAACAACAACAACAACAACAACTACTACTACTACAACAAACAAGAAAAAAAGAAAAAACTACTACTACTACCACTACTACAACAACAACAACAAATAAGAAAACTAAACAACATAAACAAGAATACAGAAAAAACTATTACTACTACTACAACAACAATAACAACAACAAACAAGAAAACCACTACTACTACTACAACCATGACTATGACGACTATGACTATGACCACAACTACGACTATGACAAACCATTACCACTACCATTACCACTATCACTACCACTACCACTATAATAAACAAGAAAAGAAGAAGAAAAAAATAAACAACAACAACAACTACTACTACTACAATAACAACAAACGGGAAAAGAAGAAAAAACAACAACAACAACAACAACAAAATAACAAATAAGAAAACTAAAAAACAATAAACAAGAAAAGAAAAAAAAAACTACTACTACTACTACTACAAACAAAAAAACTACTATTACTACTACTAGTACTACTACTACAATCACGACTACAATGACTACGACTACCACAACAACTCTCTCTCTCTACCACTACCACTACCACTACCACTACCACTACCACTACCACTACCACTACCACTACTACTACCACTACCACTACCACTACCACTACAATAAACAAGAATAGAAAAAAAATTAACAACAACAACAACAACTACTACTACAACTACAAGAACAACAAACAAGAAAAGAAGAAAAAACTACTACTACTACCACTACTACAACAACAACAACAAACAAGAAAACTAAATAACAATATACAACAACAACAAACAAGAAAACTAAACAACAATAAACAAGAAAAAAAAAAGACTACTACTACTACAACAATAACAAATAAGAAAACTACTATTACTACTACTACAATCACGACTACGACAACTACGACTATCCCAATAACAACAAACTAGAAGAGAAGAAATTAAACAACAACTACTACTATTACTACCACTACCACCACTGCTACTACGACTACCATAACAACAACAAACAAGAAAATAAAAAATTAAATAACAACTACCACTACCACTACCACTACCACTACCACTACCACTACCACTACCACTACCACTACCACTACCACTAACGCTACCACTACCGCTACCACTACCACTACTATGACTACCACAAAAACAACAAATAAGAAAATAAGAAATTAAACAACAACTACCACTACTGTTACCGCTACTGCTACCACTACCACTACCACTACCACTACCACTACCACTACCACTACCACTACCACTACCACTACCACTACCACTACCACTACCACTACCACTACCACTACTACTGCTATGACTACTGCAACAACCACAAATAATAAAAAAATAAAATAAGAAATAAAACAATAACAACAATAACAACAACCTCTCCCTCCCTCTCTTCCTCTCTCTCCCTCCCTCTTCCTCTCCCTCTCTTTCTCTCTTTCCCTATTATGTTTAATGTTTTCTCCCTTTCTCTCTCGTTCCTTCTTTCCTTTTCTCTCTTCCTTTCCCTCTCTCATTTCCTCTCCCTCTCTCAAAACACATTATTTTTAACAAAAACAAGTAAAAGAAAAAGAGAAAAAATAAAAACAAAGCAAGAAGAAACAATGTACTCATTGTGAAGGCCCGACAATTCAGCAGCTCCTCTTCGCGACGACGGCTCCTCTTCACCCTCCGTACACTTCGTCCTCTTCTTCGTGAATGGCGACGACAGTAGTGAGAAGCTTTCCTTCTCCCTCTTTCTCTCCCTCTCCCTCTCAAATGCAAGATGGAGTTCGCTCTCCCTTTCGCTCTCTCTTTCGTTTGTTCATGTAAAATAATGCACTCGGGTTTTGGCCCACGTTTTTTCATATGAGCACCATCGCTATTTGCGATACTAATAGCGATGCAAATAGCGACGCCACTATTTTGCGTCAGAAAGCGCCGTCGCTATTTCTCCGTATCCTTGTAGTGTACATATACTTTTGAGGTGATTTGTTGATCCTAGATGATGAAGATTTGTCTTGGTATATCAGAGATGTGGCATTGAAAGATATTTTATATGTTAGACATTTGGAGTTGCAGATAGATAAGATGTTCTACACACATTCCTCCAAAGTGGCTAATTGTCATGAAACTTCTTGGCATACAATCATTGATTCTGTGATTTTGAATCAACGTCAAAGCAAAGCCTCTGCTCATGTGCAAAATGCTAACCAATTGAGGGAGGATGTCTTAGCCCACCTTTCCAAACAACCTCCATTTGATTCCTCTTTCTTTGATACCTATCATAATAGATTTGTGATAGGTCCATTAGTGCCTTGTTTATCTTATTATCAGTAGATGGCCCATAGATATGAAGCCTATCTTTATATTTATCAATCTAATCCACAGATTATTCTACCCCTTCTTTTTCAACATCAAGATGCCTCTCAAATACCTATTTTCACCCGCTATTCTTTTATTGAGGATTGTGTCTTTTCCCCTTCTCCTTCTTGTCCTTCCCCATCCACACCTGTTCTTTCCACTTTTATAGCATACCTGTTAATAACTTTTTTAGTTGATTCCCCTAAAATTATGAGATTATATTTCTTTAACCCATTTCTCCTTTTATGATTTTTGTTATTCATCCCTTCACCCTCTCTTGCTTGTTTCTCTTCCATCTTCTACCACTTTTATTCCTCATCCCCCTCAGTTGGTCAATGGTTACACAAGCTTTGATTTCAAGATCCTTGGACGTTGAAGATGGAGTTTAGTAGATTCTCTAATAGGACCTTAAATAAATTGGCCACTGATTCCAAGGGAATGGATAATTGTTAGCCAAGCATTTTAGAATTATCTGCACTTTGCTCAAATGTATTCTTAGTCTTTAGATCCTTAAGTGAGACTGATTGCTTACATTCTTTGTATCTTGCCTACATGCACCGACATTTGCATAATGATCAAAAGTCAATCCTGAAGTTGTGTATGAATGTGAATGTGGATATTGATCCCCAAAAATTGGATATTTTGTACTTTCATGTCCATTGCTTGCCTAGCAAGTATCTTGTATTGGTGGAGAGGATGTATTGCTTGCAAATTTTCCAAAATCCTCCCACGACTTTTGTAGATAAAAATTTGTCCATGGATCATTTTTGAAACCACCAAGATTTTAAGAGGGATCACCTTCATTGATATCCTTGGATGTAATTTGATGATTTATAATGTTATATCTCTCTTTTGGAGGTGCCATTCAGATGGTTGTTTTGTGTTAAATATCTATATTGTGTGTATTATTTGTATGATGGGGTCGTGCTTGGATATTCAAACTATTTGAGAAGATACATTTTTGGAGATTCTTGGTGATGATAGATGGATGGATGCATATGAAAAATCTCTCATATCATTTGAGAGTTTGTTTAAATTTGGTTGGTCGATTAAGTATTATTCATGATCTCTTGTTTTGAAATTTTTTCTTAAATAATGGATTAGATACTAGTTTTCTTTTTTGGAGATGAAGCGAGAGCCCTTCTTGGTTGTTTTTTATTGGATATTTGAAGATAAAGTGATGAGCTATTATTTTGAACTTTTGTTCTCCTTTCCAAGGTCATGAGGATGCTCCTTGATTAAGTATGGGGATATGTTGAGGATTGATATGATTGTGTTTTTGGCTATTTTTATTGTATTTTTGGGTGATTTTATATTATTTAAAAAATTATTGATTTTGGATAAGGTTGAATAGGTTTGAGAAGCTCATGATGTTTTCCAGTGGAGATATGATGTGATGAAAGGTTCTGTTGAGTGCTTGATAGGTTCTGTTTAGCTTTTGTTTTGTTCTAATTTCTTTTTGTATGAGAGGTTGGAATGATGATTGATGGAGTCAACTTATTGAATGATTCTTGATGGTATTGAATGGTTTTAGTTGAGATGAATGCTTTCAGATGACCTTTTATATAGTAATATAGACCTTCTATTGAGCTTCTATTTGTAGATCCTCTGGATGCCCTCATAAGTAATCCCTGGGTTGAGTGTGTAGCTTGGGAAAGTTTTCTAGTCTTGGAAAGAGATGAATACAAGTTCAAAATAGCTCAAAGAAGTGGAAGAAGTAGCTATTGATGAAGATTCAAGTGAAGACTGAAGTAATAATGACACTATTGAGCTATGAAAGGACACTATAGTGGCTTTGGTGACCCTTCATATTAGACATATCTATAGAGTATCAGTCTTAGAGCATCTAGCAACAATTCTAGATCCCTTATGTATCTTCCATTTGCTATCCCCAAAACTGGTGTGATAACCTTCATTATCTAGCTGCCTTGTGCTTATTAAGCTCTTCTTGAATTGGGATACATGCCTCATATGATGCAAGGTAAACATTGAACCATGCTGAAATTGCAATTATACACATTGCAAATCCCTACAATATCACATGCATATTTGTCCCCCAAGTGGACAACACCATGTCTACCACTACTGTAATCAGTGAACCACTCATGATGTGGGGTTACATGAAATGAAGCACATGAATCAAGGATTCAAGTGTGCATATCATCATCAAAATTTGCAATTAGAGATTGTGCACTAAAAGAAGAGGCAAAGATGACATCATTGCTAGTGTCATTCTCTACATTAACTTCCTCTATCTTGACATTGCTCTTCTTCGCAAGCTAGCTGTCCTTTTTCTCATCCTTGTTATCATTACTCTTTTTACCCTTGCCTTTCTCTTTCTTCCACTTATAGAGTCACACTTAAATTGTCCTTTCTTACTACAATGATGGCACTCTACATCTTTCCCACGAGACTTGCTCCATCCTTTATTTTTAGATTTTCCCTTCTATTGGGATTTGTCTCTAGTATGTAATGCACTAGAAGACTTGTTCGCTGCATTATTTTGTCTATTCAACTCTTCCATAAGCAAATATCTCTCCACATCTAAATACATTAGCATCACATTGGAGTTGCTCATGGATTCCTTGAATATATCCCAACTTTCAGGCAAAGTGCATAGTAAGAAAGTGGCCTTGAACTCATCATCAATGCTAAACTTCAAAGAGACTAGATGGCTAAAAATCGAGTTAAAATCATTGAGATCTACATACATGGCTGTACCTTCCTTCATGCAAAGTTCCATCAACTTCTTCAACCAATAAACCTTGCTAGCAGCATTCTTCTGAGCATATAACTCCTCAAGACTAGTCCACATAGCATAGGCAGAGTCCAACTTCTCTATGTTAAACAACAAAGAGTTCAAAAAATAGAAAGCTCAATAATAGAGCATGCAAGCTCATCCAAATCTTCCTAATCCTCTTCCTCAATGTCTGCTGCCCCCTTTGTCTTAATAGGTTTATCCTATTTCTTCTTCACCAAGACATTGTAGGACTGCTTCTTCCATATGGCAAAGTTATATGCACCCTCAAGCTTCTTGATATGCAAAAGGTTGCTACTATCACTACTACCAGCCATGATTACAACCAAAGATGACTCAAAGATCAACAAAGACAAGCCCAATCTATCACACAAATGACAAAGAAGGAATAAAGTGTCAACCAGGAAGATATTTCCAAAATCTTTGATTCAGTATTGGTTACTGATCATATTCTAGCATAGCCTTGGCATATGGGCTCAATTGCATATATCAAAACATTACCAAATAGCATTTGAAAGCTCTATGGATAACCTATTTATATATGAGACTTGTTGTTCACAGTGTACATCATCAAAATGTCCACAAAAACTAATCTATTTTAGCCAAAAAGTGAGGCATGAATCATGTACAATCATTGTCCAAGCATATGTCAATGATTTAGTACCAAATCAACATCCAAAGACATCAATGGGAAGTGTAAATCTATACTAAATGCTCTCCTAGGTATGGTACCAAATGAGTATCCGTTGTAGCAAATGACATACAATGTCAATCAAGAATGAGCTTCAATCTTTGCTCAAATGCATTCCAAGGTCATGACAAAACATATGGCATCAACCACAAGTATCAATGTATCAACCCAAGTAATTGGGAAGCACCCAAGAAGTAATAGAAAAATCAATAGCCCTATAAAGAATGTTCATCCCTGTGTATTACAGCACATAAATCTCTATCAAAGTTGAGAAAATGAAGTGCTTGAATTAGCCTAGAGACATCTCACAACACGGGCATAACATCCCCAAAGTATCCAACATCAATCATAGCCATTCGAGCATCAAATGAGCATAAATAAGGAGCATGAAGCATCAAGACAAGGGGCTGCCAAGTCTTACATAGCCTATAGACTATTCTTCGTAGTCCAAAATTGAAGATATGGTGGTCAATCTTAATGCTAAGTGTCACTAGCCAATGCTGGGGGTTCACTACTACTAACCAATGGTGTAACCAAGGAGGATAGGCCACCATTGAGCTAGAGTAGAAGCGGGAGAGGAGGGATCGATCTAACAAAAAAGGATTTTGGGCAGTTGGCATGAATTTGTGATTGCTATTTGTGGCGGTTGGGCAGTAGTAAATCAATGTCTTATAAGACTCAATCAAGGCTATAGGAAGGCTAAGATAAGCCTAGACCAAGTCTGGAGCAAGCCCGAATTGCAAGCCAAGGGAAAAAGTGTTGCAAGTCTTCATGTCTAGAGACTGAGGTGAAACTAACTTGTAGATTGAGCTAAAAGCTCATTGTCTTGAACTCACCATAAGCTCAAGGAAGCCCTGCAAAGCACCCATAAAGCTGAGAAACTTGTAGTCCAACTCTAATACCACTTTGAAGTGTAGGATACACAATGGAGCTCCCTCTGTGCTTCAATGGAGATATAGGTTCAAAAGAGAGAAAAACAAACAAAACATGTGTGGGTACAATTAGTTGTACCACTTTAGGTTTTTTTAGATAGATATATGAAACATGGTACAAGACCTTGAAGGATAAGTTCACACGCATACACAGGTATAGAGACGGTGACCGTTATTCCCAACATATCACAGTATTGTCCCTAGCAAGTCTGGCATTAAGATTGAGGAGACTAATATTGTGCAGACTAATTTTGATGATGATTTCATACTTGCAGCTTTTTCTCTTCATACTTCACAACTGATTGATGCCTTGTTAGGATATACTCAGTGTGGTTGATAGATTCAGGGGCTTTCTTTCATGTGACCCCTCATAGAGAGTGGTTTCACTCGTATCGCAGTATGAGTGGATCTGTCCATTTGGGTAATGACTTGGCATTAGAGATAGTTAGTGTTGGTGATGTCCAGTTGCAGTTTTGGTTCAAGTAGCATGTTCACTCTTCATGATGTATATCATGTACCAGCTCTCATAAAGAGCCCTATCTTTGCAGGCACTTTGGATGATGTAAGTTATGCTTCTCCTTTGGTGACTCCTCATGGAAGATTACCCATGGGAATCTTGTCATTGTACGTGGCATTAGAGATAGTTGGTGTTGGTGATGTCCATCTGCAGTTTGGTTCATGTATCATATTCACTCTTCATGATGCATGTGATGTCCACATCTGCAATTTTGGTTCAAGCAGCATGTTCACTCTTCATGATGTATGTCATGTACCATCTCTCATAAAGATCCCTATCTCTGCTCTAGCACTTTGGATGATGTAAGTTATGTTGTTTCCTTTGGTGATTCCTCATGGAAGATCACCCATGGGAATCTTGTCATTGTACGTGGCATTAGAGATAGTTGGTGTTGGTGATGTCCAACTGCAGTTTAGTTCATGTGTCATATTCACTCTTCATGATGCATGTCATGTACTAGCTCTCACAAAGAGCCTTATCTCTGTTAACACTTTTGGATGATGTAGACTATGTTGTCTCCTTTGGTGATTCCTCATGAAAGATTACCCGTGGGAATCTTGTCATCGCACATGGTGCTAAGTCCAATACTCTCTATCCCTTACTTATATCTGAGCTAGTTGACCATGTTTTAGCAGTGGATGCAATTCCACACATATCTCTTTGGCATCGTCACCTTGGACACATGTCTTTGAAAGGAATGAAAATGCTTGCCTATTTGCAGTATCTTTTGCCCCTTGACTATAAGTGTTTTGAGTCTTGTGATCATTGTTTATATGGCAAGAAGACACATAATATGCATAAGAATTTTGATATGATATGCATGGGTGAGCCTTTGGCTCTTGTTTATTCAAATATATGTGGTCCCATGCCTTGAAAGTCATTAAGTGGTGCGAAATATAATTTCATTACCTTCATTGATGACGATATAAATAAGGTCAGGGCATACCCTATTAAGCAAAAAATAGAAGTCTTGGCTACGTTTTAGCATTGGCTTGCTTTGGTTGAGAACCAATCTAGATATAGGCTGAAATGCCGAAGGTGAGATAATGGGGGTGAGTATGCTCTAAAGCATTTGAGCAGGTTTGTGTGACAAGACGGGTATTAAAAGCATCAGTTGACCACCTTGTACACCCCATCCTAGAATGGTATGGTTGAGTGCATGAATATGATAATTTAGGAGCAAGTCCATATTATGCTTAGCCATGCAAG
This sequence comes from Lygodium microphyllum, assembly GCF_053477565.2. Taxonomy (NCBI): domain Eukaryota; kingdom Viridiplantae; phylum Streptophyta; class Polypodiopsida; order Schizaeales; family Lygodiaceae; genus Lygodium; species Lygodium microphyllum. Next base: position 4,461,140 of record NC_141137.1, on the reverse strand, counting down.
CTTACCACAACATTTTTGGCCTAAGGTAGTTACCATTGCCATACACTTGATTAATCAGTTTCCATGCACTAGTCTTGACTATCAAAGTGCAAAGGAGGTATAGTTTAGAAAACCTCCATCATATGCTCATTTTCATGTCTTTGGAGACTTTCTACCATGTTCCCAAGGACAAGCATAATAAGCTGGATCCTAAGTCTATGAAATGTATATTTGTTGGTTATGGGAATGTAGGTGAGATGGGCTATCACCTCTAAGATCCATAGGCTTAGAAGGTTATCCACAGCCATGATGTTATTTTCCATTAGGAGAAAATACATAAGTAGCCTAAGCATGTCATTGAGGTATGCAAGGTGATATTTTAGGAGGAGCCTCCTGGTACTGTATAGCTAGCTAGATAGCCTTAAGCAACATCTAATGTTCCAGTGGCCTAGGTCCCTGATGTTGTAGGATGTATAGATCCCATAGTCTATTTTGAGGCAGTCTACTAGAGATAGATGATAGCCTGAGCATTCTGCACCCTCTATGGATTATGTCATGATAACAGATGCTAGTGAGCCTCTTACTTATGATAAAGGCCATACACAGAGGTGATAGTCACTCTTAGGAGAGGGCCATGCAGTCATAGTATGACTCATTGTAGAAAACTCATATGTGGGATTTGATTTTTTTTGCCTAGTGGAAAGCGTTTTTCCCATGCAAGTGGATGTACAAGATGAAAAGTGTCCATGGATGCCTCAAGCCGGTATACAAGGCTAGATTGGTTGCTAACAATTTCAATCACAAACATGGTGTAGACTTTTATGAAGCCTTTTCTCTTATTGTAAAGACGACTCCCCTACACTTGGCATTGGCTTTGGTTGCTCTGCTTGACTTAGATATGTATAAGGTGGATGTCAAGATGGCTTGTCTTCATAGGGACTTGTATGATGAGATTTACATGGAGTAGTCTAAGGGCTTTGCAGAATCTGACAGGGATTACCTAGTGTGCTGATCAAAAAAGCACATTTATGACCTTAAGTAGGCACCTAGGGAATGATACCACAATTTTGATGCTTTTATGCATTCACAATGTTATTCCCATAGTGATATGAATTCGTATTTAAACAGAAGAAGGCTCATGATGGTAGCCTTATGATTTTGATACTCTATGTGGATGATATGTTGATTGTTGGGAGTGCTCATGATGAGTTGGATACCTTGAAAGGTCAAATTAAGAAGATCTTTGAGATGAAGGACATGGGACAAGCCTTACATATTCTTGGTATGTGCATTACATATGCAGTTGCTCTAAGGGGCTCATTTACTTGTCATAGAAGAAGTACATCTAGAAGGTCCTTAAGCGGTTTCATCTACAAGATGTTAAGCCTATTGATTATCCTTTACCTTGTCATGTAAAGGTTAGTCAGCCAGATTGTCCGTAGACTAATGACTAGAAGGCTAAGATAGAAAATATCCCTTATGCATCTGCAATGGGCGATTTGATGTATGCCATGATAGCCACTTGTCCTGACATAGCATTCATAATGAGAGTTGTGGCATGCTATATGACTACACTAGGTTGATAGCATTGGAATGCCATCAAGGGAATTGTGAGATACCTAAAGGGCATAACAACTATGTGTATCTATTATGGTAGCCAGGATAGAGGAGTCGTGGGGTATACTGACTTTGATTATACAAGACATGCACATAGTAGGAAGTCTACCTCTGGCTAGAATCTTCATCTTTGCTGGAGGTGTTGTTTCTTGGATGCCCATAGGATACAAAAATGCACAACCCTATCTACTATAGAGGTAGATTATGTTGCAGCAACACTACTAAGGATTGCAAGGAGGCTCTCTGGATATGTTGTTTGGCAGACCTTGGTATTACTGATGTGGTTTCTATAATGGATTCAGATTCTATGAGTGCTATTCAGTTGGCTAAGAATCCGATCTTCCATGCGAAGATGAAGCACATTGAGGTGCCTTACCACTTTATTAGAGAGGTCATTGAGGACAAGTCCATTGAGCTTGTCAAGATCTCAAATTGACCACAATCCTACATATCTGCTAACTAAAAGTCTCTCAGTAGAGATTTTTGTCTTCCTTAGGAAGTTGATGGGGGTTGGATGAGATAATGTCTTTCCTCATCCTATTGTACTCTATGTACACTTGTACTTCGCCACTTTTTCTTGTTTTCTCCTCACTAGGGACACATTCACCTTTAAGTCGAAGGTTGGTGGGGATAAAGGCACCTATGCCTAGCTAGCCATGTATTAGTTACACTGACAGTACTCATACCGTGTATTAGTTACTGGTACACCTATACACTACAGGTGGCAGGTGCCCACCACTGTCACTTCATTCTTAATTATTTTCGTGATATTTGAATAAAGGGAATGCTAATCACACATTGTGATTGTTAGAGTTCCCACATCTTATGTGTCTCTCTCTCTCTTGCTCTTGCTCTTTCCACCATAACACTTGCTTTTGCTATGTGCTTCCACTTTAGGATTCAATCCCTTCAAATATAATCTTACTAGTATTCAAATATATCCAATTTATTCATATTCGAGAAGTATGCATCATCAATCATCGTTGGAAAAGAACAAGGATAACATGTTATGACTAGAAGGAAATAAGCATATAGATTTGTGGGTGGATGGAAATATTTATCCATAAGCACCTTCTAGAGGTAAGCCCTCTCCTTTTTTCAATCTTCCTGATCTCATAAGATATGCTTGATATGGTTGTGGTAGAATGCTTGGCTGCTATATGAGGTTATGCTCTGTATCTTTTGTATACACAAGATAGATGCTTGAAATGAGAGAAGCATTAATAATTACACAAAAAAACATGTTTGAGCTAATAAACAAGGATGATGTTCTGAAAAATACTAACAAAAAAAATTATTACACTTAGAGGAAACTTTGATAGGATTTAGAAAGACACAACTAAAAAATATGGTCGATTTACATAAATGGGTAGAAAAAGAAGACTAAATTTATATAATCTTATTGGTAAAAATACTTATGATAAAAAAGATAGAAAGAGTCAGCATTTATATCATGAACAAGGCACTAGAATATAGTAATGGTAGGGAACATTAGCAACATCCTAAGGCTCAGTCTAAGATAGAGATTTGGTGGATTGATATAACTCAAGTACTAGTTGAAATTCATCAAACCTTGAATTGAATGTTCTCTTATACAAGTATATGATATTATTAAGTCTCAAAGTGGAGGATAAATATTAAAAGTTTATGGAGTTATTAGTTCCAATGTAGAATGGTATATGAGTGCTCACTTAAATATTATCAAATGTATGCTTGGAATATGCAATGGGACTAATAAAAACTGCCCTTATATTTATTGCATGGAAATCTTCTGCTCAAAATAGGGATATGCTCACTTTGCATTCATTAAAGGCTATTCATACCCAAGGAAATTTAAGCTTCACAAACTAAAGATAGATTCCACACTTGAGTTATATGTTAAATCATGTTAATGCTAACTTAGCATGTTAATGCTAACTAATACAACATTTTTTGACAATTTCTAGCATAGTGTAACCTTGCTAATGCAACTCTTATTTACAAATATCTAAAATAATATGACCTTACAAAAGCTCATAAGAATCAAGGATAGTTGTAATTTTAAACTTTCACAAATTGTCATACTAAACAAAATCTAAGAAAGGGATAGAGAATACATAAAAAATTAGAGAAGAACAAATATTTCTTCAATTTCAAATTGATTGATACAAAGATAGTTTTTTTCACCCATTCACTTCCAGTGTGAAGCTTAGATATCAATCTAGGTAGGTGGAGGATACCTGACAAGTGATGAGTTTAAAGCTAGTTGAAAAAAAATTGAACATGTAAAATATAGATGATCATGGGTTTGAGGAGGTTTGCTTTTTTATAGCTTGTGATGGTGGTTAACTTAGGTTGGTTGACTTGCCATATTATGAACCTTTGCTAGTTGACTAGGGAATATTGTAAGGAATATTTTATTTACCATTAGGCTAGAGGCATTGCCCCAAACCCCTATTAAAGGGGGCTAGCCTAGGGGTCAATGTAGCCCTTGGGACACAAAACAAGGATATTTGATGGCTCACACATCACATAACTCGACATAGTGTGTCTCAAGTTACTATCAGCTTAAATACTCTATCTAATGGAAAGGCTAGATCCATAAATATCACCTTTTGATATCCAATCATATAGACCTTATTTGGCATGTAAGTTAGGAAATAACCAATGCCTATGCTTACATATGGCTTCTTCTTATAATGGGGCCTTATGACTTTAAGCACCATGGATTACTAGTGGCAATTTATGAGATGGAAGCATTGAGCATATCTAGTGATATGATCATGATTATGCATAACCCAAGTGTGGGAGCCTTCACTCAACCGCCAAGACCCATGGACTGCTTACTGTTTCAAGCGTTCCAAGGGAGCTCTAATGGCTACCTCTCACATAGCCAACATGCCACCGATCCTACAAGTGTAATGAGCTTACCTTGATGCTGATATGAGTTGCCTTCTCTCTCGCACACACCGGTAGCTCCACGATCCTAGATGCTAGCTCAAGCATCCTCAAGCCTCCTCCATCTCCAAGCTCCATCCACCATAGCCGCGCGCGCAAGAGAAGAGAAGAGAAGAGAAGAGAAGAAGAGAAGATGAGATGGTGAAGAGCTTCACCCTCTTGATCCCTCACTCTCACACACTCACTCCCTCACACTCTCACACTCCCTCTCTCAAGCGCACACACAAGGAAGAAGAGGAGAAGAAGAGAAGAAGAGAAGAGCTATTGTTAGACACACACCAAAAGAATGAGCTTCCATTCACTTTTTGAACTTTATATATACAAACCCTAAAACCTCATGGGCGCCCATCCCTTTTTACATGACCGGCCATTGTGGCAATGTCCTTTTTCTAATTCCCTCTTCTTGCTTCATGCCCTAAGCCTATACTCGTCTATTCTTTTACAAGTGGCACAGGAGGGAGCTTGGCGCTCTTTTACAAGAGTTTTTAGAGTTTTTGAGGTGCCATTCATTTAAAATTACGCTTTTGGCCCCAGCTTAGCTTTAGAGGCTGCATGCGTGTCTTTGCTCCTTTTCCATCTTCTTCCCACTTTTTCATTCATTCTTCCACCTTCTCGGGTTGGGCATTCTTCCGCCTTCTTGGCTTGGGGTTAACATTACCCCCCTCCGAGACGGGTGCCAGTCCCATGGCACTCTTGGCGAGTGTTGGTGTTTAAGAGATAGTTGGCAAAGTAGTCGTGTAAGGGCAGGGCCACATGTAAACTCGGGTGCTCATGGAAGCTTGGTAATAAGGTTTGTTGGAGAAGTCAAATGGATAAAAAGTGATTGACGGGGGCCTCGTAAGTCGGTGGTTGGTCGTCTTTGTGATGCTTGAAAGGAAAGGGTGCGGTGCTCTATCTAAGGGGGGGTGTCTACCCTATTGTGTAGTGCATTGTGCTCATGCTAGTGGAATGGGGAGTTGGGTCTAACCACAGGCTAGCATGGGTGATATCCCATGCTTGGGGACCCCATTCATGCAAAGGGAGGTGCAGTGCGCGTAGCTTAGGGTGAGAGGTCTAACCATAGGCGAGTGTTACCTCCCTAGGTATGTCCTACCCTTGATGGGCCCTAAGCATGAACTGGGGGAGAAAAAAATGGCTAGGGGGTTAGGAGCGGAGCCAGCTGATCGAAGCCACTAGGCATGCCTAACTTGAGGACCCCTAGGTGCAGTGATCGTGCTTTATGTGGTGCTAAGTGCTTCTGTAAGTGAGTGTTTTATCCATTCCATGTGTAATGTTCTGCTTGCTCTTCCTTGGATGCTTTTTCTTTTTCTTTTTCTCTTTTATTTTCCTTTTTTTTGTTTTTTTAAAATGGAAAAGTATGACACTAGTAGAACGACAGCCTGTACCTAAAATTCCTCGTCTGATTTAGGCGGAGAAGGGGGTTGGATGGATTTGCTCAAAAATTGATGGCTTTGCACGTATCCTTTGAAGTTCATGCGGACGTGGAGGGAGGTGATGGAGAGGAAAGGATGGTTGCACCTAGTGAACCAACTGTCGTTCATATGGAGGGCTAGGCAAAAGGAGGGGAGAAGGCTAGCTCTCCTCATTAAATGCACCATGGCACAGCTGTCAATGGCATTAGGGTCAAAAAAGAGGGAAGGCAGGCCACGCTCTTGTGGGGTCGGGTCCTGCTTGAGTAGTAACTTAAGTAACCTAAGATAATTACAAGTAGTTATAAAGGCTGGATCGGGGCATGAAGAGAAGTCTGCAAGAAAACGCGTCATGGAATCATTTAGGCTTCCCGAGTCGAAAAGAAGGGCATGTTCAAAGGAGACGGCATTAGAGTTGTAGATGATGGGGAAATCATGACGCCCATGGAGGGTGGTAACAAAATCCACACCTACCCTATGAGGATACGCCATGAATGTGGGGTCATTCCTCTCATAGGCCAGGGTGTTACAAAAAGCCATCCAGGCGAGCATGCTAATGTCGCACACTCGCCTCCTCCATAGGGGTTGGCAGTTATAGCCCTATATAGTATGTGGTATTTCAAACACCTTGTCTTGCCAAAACTCTGCTTCTTCCCTTTCCCATAGAGTGGGGGTCCTCTCCCTTTCTTTCAGCCATTTCTGTCCCAGTCGGCCACCAATCATGATCACCTTCTCCATCACCTTGATCGGTAGGACCCTCCGCAGGGCTGTTAGGCATGAGGAAGCTGAAGATGAAGGGGTGTTTTTCGTTTTCTTGTTGTTCCCAAATCACCAGCTCCACGTGGAATCCAACAAAGAGGTTATCGGGGCACGGTCGAAGGGTGCGGACGGCTGCACAACTGGTTTGGCTCTTAGCCGCTTCATGGTTTCTTCAACTAATTTTCTCCATCTCTCCCTTAGTGCGGCTTGTCTTTCCGCGGATGGATCAATCAGTTGCTGTTCTTGGACATGCAGCAAGGGGGTTGTGGGATTACTTCTTCTCTGATTCTCCTCATAACAAATTCAAGGTCAACCTCCTCCCCTTGCTGATCTTCTAGTTGTGCTCTTTCTTCAAAGCCCAGTGCATCCAATTCCTGGGGGGTTAGGCCGGCCAATAGTAGGTACTTATATTGCTCTTCTAGGCTCAGCCTAACCTCCGCAAGTTGGGGTGGCATCTGTAGCCCCGCATGCAGGGCTCTGCGTGCGATGCTTAGTTTTTTCTGCACTACCTCCAATGACTCCTTTCCCTCTGGGTGGGTCACATCCAGTAGTGTGTTGATGAAGGCCTGTTGCTGGGCAGCACTGAAGGCTGTCTAGGCGGTGCATGCTTTACTTTCTGCAAGGATTTTATCTTTCTCCACCAAAGCAAGGCATCGTGCCAGTGTCTTCTGTGCCAAGGTTACGAGCTTCTGCTCCTGGGCTTTGAGTTCCCTGCTCATGTTCTTGTGCTCTTTCCTTCCCAAGTGTAGTTGATCGATCATAGACTCGATCTCCTTTAACTACTGCTCCCTCTCCTGCTTTCTCTTCTCTTCTTTGGCATTCAATTCCTCCATTATTCACTCGATGTTCGCGGTTTTCACCTCCAATTCCCCATGTTGCATCAGGAGGAGCTTATATTCTCACTGCATCTGCACCAGTTCTTGATTCTCATCCTCGAGCCGCTACTTGTAGCTTTCTTCCATGTCCTCCTTGGCCTTTAATTCCTGCTTGAGATCAAAGATCTATCGTTGTTGGATGGCTATTGTGCGGGTTTTTCCAAGCTAGAAAGTGACTACTGACTCATTTTCCACCACCAACTCAGCCCCACAGGCATCTTATTTTCCTCCTTAGCCCTCTCCAATTGGGAGAGAAACTCAGAGACGTACTCGTCATAATTGGATGGTGGCGTCATTGTTGTGTGGGTTGGGGTGGTCGAGGCTTCTACTCTCAGACGCTTCTGGTCCTATCTCGACTCAGTATTTGCGGCTAGTGTCTTTTGCCCCGTGGCCGTGGTCTCCATGCTCTTTCCCTGGGCCATTTCTTTATTGATAAAATATTGCATCCAGGCCACAAAGTTGGAGACCTCCATGCTGGTGGGGATGCTAGGGTTGAGGGTGGTTGGTTCACTGGAGGGAACCATGAGGGTGGGGATAGGATGGAGGAGGGCCTTGCCTTTGCCTTTAAAGACAGCGTGAGGCGTGAATTCTAGTACATGCGTGCTAGAGCTAGGCCCTTCTTCCCTCAACGGGCTCCAAGATCCTGGATCATTAGCCCTGCACTGTTGCTCAATGGACCGTCGTCGTGTGGCTTCGGCCAAGTCCTCCTCCCTTCTTAGTTCCTCTTCTTCCTCAGCAGCAGTTTTTTATAATGAAGAGAGGCTAAGAGGAGAGAGAGAATGAGTAGAAGAGAGAGAAAGGGAGGAAGAAGAAGAGAGAATGACTAGGAGAGGAGAGAGAAAGACAAGAAAGGACAGAAAGAGAGGAAGAAAGCCATGGAAGTAGAAGGAGAAGGTGAAGAGTCAGTTCTTGATTTTATGTGGATGCCCTAAATTGGGTCTCTTACACCTTTTATACCCCAGTCAATGTGACTAGGTATCTAACCCCTAGTTCATGTGTGTCTCGCTTGTTACACTCCATCCTAACCCCAAAATTTTTTGCCCTAAAAAACAAAAGATACCTAGAGAGACTTGCTAGAGTGGCTAGTGAGTGCGGGCTACAAAGTACTACTTTGATCAGCATTACAATGAGAAAACTTTGATGGGTGAGGGGCTCATATATCTAAGAAGAATTGGGGTGTAAGGCTATGCATAGATGATATAAATGTCACGGGTTAGGATGCAAGAGAATAGTGCTATGAATTCATTTTAACTAAGGGCATGAAGACTAGGGATAAAATGTTGTCCACCACAAGCTTGCTGAGGTAAATTTGCCTTACCTTCTAATCAACTACTCAAAATGGAGAGTGCCATATGTCAAAATAGAGCTTATGACAAGTACTTCAGCCGATGTATAAAGCATATAGCTATAATTAATGCAAGTTCAAAATTATTTCAAAACAATGTGCACTCTACATGTAGTATGGGGTCAAAACAGGGCATATCCATCTACTAGTCTTTAGCCCATTGGGTTGTTGTACATGAGGAAACTCTTCCACTATAGTGGCTGGGTGCCAATATGCTTTTTCTAGAGGTAGACCTTGCCACTTGATGAGATACTCCTTGATGGATCAAGATCTCACATGTTTATTTCACTGCCCAATGATTGCCTCCAGGGATAATATTAAATGATGCCTTCTTCGTCAATGGGAGATAGCTCTTCTGCATAGTACACTAAGTTGCCAATGAAGGGCTTCAACTGACTCAGATGAAACACATTGTGAATCTTGGTGGTGGAGGAAAACTTTAATCGATAAGCTAAGTCACCAACTCTCTTTAGGATCCAATAGGGACCATAGAAATGATGGGACAACTTATTATTGCTACCCTGCTTGAGAGTGGAGTAGTGGAACTTAGGCACTTTCAATAGAACGAGCTCTCCCTCTTGAAATTCCAGATGCCTTTTTCTCTCATTAGCATAAAGCTTCATATAATCTTGTACTTTTTGAAGATTCACTAAATTAACGAAGTAGGGCCTACACGTGCTCTAACTCCTCTTTACTCTGGGGTTTGATCTTATCATTGAATATGACCGTAGGAAGGGAAACCTTATACTCATATAGCGCCTCAAAAGAAGAAACCCCCATGCTAGAGTGGGTGGATTTATTATATGCAAATTTAGCCAAGTAGAGCCGTGTTACCAAATTGTGTTGTATATAATGGCAAAAGTACCTTAGGTAGGTCTCAAGCCATTTATTGACCCTCTCGATTGATCATTAGTTTGTGGGTGATATGTGGTGGACGGAGCAAGCTTGGTACCTATTGATGTGAAAATTGCATGCCAAAAATTACTCATAACCTTAGCATCCTTGTCATGCACTATGATTTGTGGCAATCCATGCAATTTAAACACATGCTCCATAAACTAAGTGGCCACTTGAGATGCAATATATTGAGGTTTAGTGGGAATAAAGTGGATAGCCTTAGTGAGATTGTCAACTACCACATATATATTGTTCCCTTCTTTCTTGGTGATGGGAAATCCAGTAATGAAATCCATAGTGATGTGTATCCATTTTCCTTCAAGAATACGTAGGGGCTCCAAGAGACCAGCTAGTCTAAGTGTATTGTCCTTATTTTGTTGGCATGGGACACAATTGGCCACAAAACCCTTGATATCCCTCCATATGTTTCTCTAGTGAAAGCTTTTAGTAATCCTATTATATGTTTTGAAAACACATGACCAGTAGTAGTGGGGTAATAATGCATCTCTTCCATGATCTTTAGTGTGAAGGGGGAAGTGTGAGAGATGAGAATTTTGCCATGGGACCATGTAAGGCCATTTTGGAACTGATATTGGGAGTTTTTGTCCATTAGCCCATGCTATAACTCTTGAAATATGTGGTTGAATTCCTCATTGAGCAAATAGGCCTCTTGAAGCTCCTCAATCCAATCACTATGCAACTTGAAAATGGGAGATACTCTGCATGCCCACATTCGTGATAGTGAATTAGCCATATGATATTATCTTTGCTCCTAGTGTGAGAGATGTCAAATTCATAATTTTGCAAGGCTGCTACCCACCATCCCCTCTACTTAGGAGTCACACTAAACTGAGTCAAAAAGTATTGTAGGACCCGATGGTCGCTCTTCACTCTAAACCGGCTGCCATAGAGATAATGGTGCTATTTCTTGATAGCATGGAGATTAAAGCTTAGCCAACAACTTCTGGTCATAAACATTCATCTGCATCTCCTTTTCATCAAGCCTATAGCTCTCAAAAGCAATCACACCATGCTCTTGCAGTAAGACAATATTGATACCTCTACCACTAGCATCACATTGAATGGTAAACTCTATTGAGAAGTCATTGCATACGAGGATGGGAGCTGAAGTAAGCATTTTCTTGAATTGGTTAAAGATGAAATCAGGAATAGCATCCTAAAAAATTATTTCTTCTTTAATTGATTTGTCAAAGGTGCTACAATGGTGACATAATGCTTGATGAAACATCTATAAAATGAAGAGAGACCAAGAAAACCACATAATGAAGTGGTGCTGGATGGTGTGGGCTAGTCCTTAATACATTACACATTTTGGGGTTAGCCTATATGCCATTTTCACTAACTATGTCCCCTAAGTACTCCATTAAGGTTTGCATAAAGATGCACTCACTTGCCTTAGCAGATAGCCTATGCTCTCTCATGACATCAAACACCTATTGATGGACGTGTGTCAAGTGATCCTCTCGTGATCTATTGTAAATAAGAATGTCATCAAAGTGTATGTGCACAAACTTGTTGTGAAGCCTCACCTACTTCATATTGACTATTGGGAATGCCCCTTTGTCCAATAATGCTTTGACTTTGTGCATTAAAATCGGTTGGTTGAAGTGGAACTGATGGCTCAAAGTTTGATTGTGCTTTTTCTCTTATATCCTTGGTACCCATTTGCATTTGCATCCATTGAGATAATTGAGCCATAATTTGTGAATTGGACTCCACTAATTTTTCAATTGAAGCCTTTTTTTGGGTTGTTGAATCCATCAACTTTTTAATAGAAGACTTTGTTTAATGACTGGACAAGTCCATTTGCTCAACTCTTGATAGTAGCTTTGCATGCCTATGAGCATGTCTAGTCTCATATTCACACATGATATGATTAAGAGTGTTAATTTCTCCTTGTAATTGAGGATATTCAAGGCTCTCTTATGATGAAGTTTTCCAGCATGAAATCTCTAATTTGTTAGGTATATTCATCCTAGGCCTTAATCTTCCCTTTATGGCCTGCCATGATAGTGTAGTCCTGTAGGATCCCCTATCAGTAAATCAGCTATAACTTGAGCTAGAAAACTCAGATTGTCAAAATTTTTGGTTGAAATTAAAATTAATGTTTCCCTTTTTGAGATGAGTACCAGCACATTATCATAGATTTGAAATAGAAAATTCTGTAATCCAATCTCTGTGACTAAACTGTCCAAACCTACACCTTATCTCAACTTGTAAGTGCCACGTTTCCACTTGTGGGACCAAAGTTAATACACCCAAAAAAGGCTATCAAACTATGTGGGAAGCTGGATATGACCTATGGGAAACTTATAGTGCCTACACTTGTATCCTAATGATGAGAATGGTATCTATAATGACATGTTTATACAGGCTTGCAGTGTCCTCTACTAGCCATGTTTTCTTTATTTTGGTCTTCAAGAGGCTTAAATCTTCATGCAGAGCACTTGAATATTCAATCTTCCATATGTGGTACTTATATGAGGGATAAAATAGTAGGACGGGCTCTCTACATAGTCTCCGAATCACCGGAAGGTGGGCAAAGTTCTCCTTGGGTTGATTGATTGCACCCTTTTAGGATCTTTAATAGTACAGGAGGGTCACCTCTCTATTATCCCACTATCTCCCCCGGCATCTCAGCAGAAATCTCAACAAGGAAAATGTACATTGCTCTAAGAAATATCAATTCATCTCATTCTATGTATTACAATTGAATTGAATTGGAATTGGCAAAATGAGTAGGAGAGACTCTTATCACACAATGATTCACTACTTGACTCATTCTTTACAATGGATTTTTATATGCTTTGCTATGAATCAATAAAAAATCAGCAAGTCATTGGATTAGAGTAATGAATCAAAACCAACAATTCACTCTTGAATAAGAGGTTTAGTGCAATGCCAAGATGCTAAACTAGGCTTCTCATTCTCTGTTTTAATTCAAGAGAGTAATACAATCAATGAATGTGCTGGTTTGATAATTGAAGGGCTGAATTTTAATGCAATTTTCTCAATTCTTTAATCTCTCAATCAAATGGATGAAGCTCAGCAAATGGATAGGTAAGAGAGATTAAGTTTTGGTTGAGAGTACCTCTTGTATTACTTCATGAAGACTTGGCATTAGGAAAAAAATGAACTCACAAATGGGTCCTTAAAAATAATATAGTTTAAGATGTGGACCTTTTGGATTGTCCAATGGGAAGGCTAGATGTTGACATCCATGGAGGGTGAATCTTCTCTCTCCAAATCTTGGGTTTTTAATTTAAAAAAGGGGTAGTGGGGGATTTAAAAAAAAGGGAGAATGAATAGTACACAAAGTTTGAGTTTCTCTCACCTCGTATTTTCCCTCCTTTTTTGGAGAATTTTCAATTTCAATTTTTTTCTCTCTCACAAAATCAATTTGACCCAAAAGTTGAGCAATAGATCACTTTTCCTCTCTTCTCTATACTCGTGAATTTTCCTCTCCATTGAAGCTCCCTAGTGAGAGTAATTAGAGTTTTGAGCGTTCTGCTTACCTTTGCACATTCTTCTCCATGTAGCTCCAAATTTTGGGCAAAACACAGGTGCTCATCTCTCTTTGCATTTTCTTTTGTTTGCTATTTTTTCAATGGGGTTTGATGTCAATTTTTTATTGTTATTTTTGTTTTATTGTAGAGGTTGTTTTGGGTAGGAGATAGGGGTGCTCATCTCTCTCTCTCTCTCCCCCCTCTCTATGTGTTGTTTCTCTTTTATATTTTGTTTTCAATAGAAATTGATATTGGTTCTAATTGTTGTTTTCTTGCAGAGTTTATTCGAAGCAAGAGACAAACATGTTAATCTCTCTCTCTCTCCCTGTGCTTTTTTTTTTGCTGCTATCTTTTCAATACAACATGATGTTAGTTCTAACCCTTGTTGTTTTATTGTAGAGATCATTTTGGGTGACATTGCATAAGTGCTCATCTCTCTCTTCCTCTCTCTTTCTCTCTCTATGTTTTCTCTTTTCTACTGTTTTTTCAATATATCTTCATGTAAATACTAACTCTTGCTATTATCTTTTGCAAAAATCAATTTGGGCAAGATTGGATAGGTGCTCATTTCTTTCTCTCTCCCGCGTACTCACACACACACACTCTTTCTTCCTCTCTGCATCCATCCCTTTTCTACTATCTTTACAATAGGGTTTGATGCTAGTTCTAACTTAAGGATCAATTGTTGTTGCAACACTTAACACAAGGTAGAGCAGAGATTCTGTAACTCAATTTATGGGTAAATCTGCCATATTTTGTGGTGCCAAAATTTATTCATTTAATTAGCGACTTTTATGTTTGATGGGATTGATGTTTTCTTTTGTCCATCATTTGCAATGGGTTTTGATCAACAACGATTCAATCTTATCTTCAGTAAATTAGCTTATAGGTAAATTGGTCCTATTTTGTGTTGCTTCTATTCATGCAGCTATCTAGATATTTTTTGTTGAAAGACCGGATTCATACAAGTACTTTTGTTAAAAGGGATTCATGCATGTATTTTTTTTGTACATGCAGGTATTGTACAAGGTTTAGGTGAAGCACATAATTCTTGATCAACTATTTTGATGTGGTGAGTGATTCCTTTGTGCTGGATGATATGGATCTGCTGGAAGTTGATGGTTCAAAAATCCTCTGCTTTATTGGTCATGTGTGTCCATTTGGATCTCCTTGCCAATTGGCAATGATCCATGAAACTCTTGTATCATATTATCCATATAACACACAATATGTTGAGTCATAGAATATCTTAGGTGTCAATTCAATGTGCCTATTAAGATTTGCATGCCATGTGACTGCTATCCTTGTAACAACTACTCTATAATACCCACATTTCATACAATGTATTGAGTCAAATCAAACTCCTATTCATTATAATAAAATCTATTTTGACAGAATTCTCTTAGTATTCTTATGCTATTATTTTCATTATATTTCATGTAATGGTAAGATTAAAGTGATGCCTTGAAATTTAATCTATACTTTGTGCCGATGTACATATCCACATGTATTTCGATATCGATGTTTGTGTTTGTTTACAAAAGTGTAAACATCTCTTAATGCCATGTTGATTTGTATGTCATATTAATTCATACTTCTTTACATCTAATGCGTAGATTATAATGCTTGAGAAAAGAACAAGTATTCTCTCTCAATAGAAGTACGTAACAAAAAAGATGAAGTAGGGAATTGGATCACTGATACGTATCATTGCTCGTCTTGGGTACATATGCGTCCAAGTATGAAGGGAGTGTTCAAGGTGAAAGCATTTGTAATTGCAGATGTATCAAAGCACTGGAAGGGTAAAATTTTAGCTCTCAGACAAAGGAACATTGATTCTCACCTTCTCACATAGGCGTTTGTACAACATATATTCATGCAAAAACAAATACATATTGCACCCACTGTGCCCTTTCAACAAAACATTACAAATAGTAAGTATTTGCAACTCATTGAGAATGAGAAATTTCATGATATCTATATAACTAGTCTCATATTTATAGAAGTATACCCTTAAGATTGCTATGAGTGGCAAAATGTTGAGAGTTTCATAAGTTTTTTTAAGTGTTACCACCTTGAAATTGGTAGATTGCTCTTTGAGGGGCGTACAACTAAGCAGCTCATAGAGGATCTTGTTTTTTTCTATGACTCCAAGTACATTTTGCCCAAGGGGGGTTGAGAATATGGAACCCTTGAGTCTATGCACATATGGAATCTCAATAGCATAGAATGGCCATTGCATAGTAGCGACATTTTGCACATGTATAGCATAAAATTTCAGCAGACATATTGAACTCTATGAAGCCAAGCACTGGCTCAAAGAATGTACATCTAAGCTAGTTCATACCAATTGCAATTTTTGCACATATGTTCAAGGAATGTAAGGGTTTGAGACGTACCAGAAGCATGTACGTCATAAAAAGTGCATCGGAGGATTATGTAACAAGGATTCTAGGTAAAACTTGGACATAAAAAATGACTCATAGTCCTAACACAGTGGAGTGTTGAGTCACAACAAGGGACATGGCTTTCAGGTAAAAATTTTCGATCTTATTTGACTATTATCTTACTTTGGGATGGATCGGCTAACTTTCCTTTCCAATTACAAGTACTTTGTCACACGATAGACTTTATGCCTAGTGTTCAAGTATTGTAGATGGAGGATGCTCAAGGGTAAATGGTTGTGCCTTAATCAAGACACACATGAAAGTGCACCTGTGGATGTTATTATCATTTGTGAGGGCTGCGAGCCCCAAGTGTTGCAAATGGAGGATGATTTGCCCCTTGAGTATAATGTGCCAGGAAATTCCAGTTAATGCAGAATCCACCTGTTAGCTTCTATTTTAAACTAGGTGGTACGAAAATTCAAAGCCGAGCTGAGGATACTATTACCAGTGGAAAGTATGTGCCTCCACATATTTTAAAAATTGCAGAGTCTCCCTAAAAATCCCAACACCACAACTTGTAATATCCAACACTTATAAGGTTTTGGATTTTTTTGGCCAATAGAATATTTTTGCTTATTGCAAACGTGCACTATTTAAAAATTATGGTATTTATGCAAAATCATACACTTTTCACATCGACACATTTATATATTCATGTAAACTTTACAAAGATATAAGTAAAGCCATGACTAAATATCATATATGAGTAGCCCTTAATGGTTTAAAACTTAAGGTTTTTAAGGTAGAACTAGTTTAGTTCTTGTTTCATTGTTTCATTTCATACTTTCTCTCTTCATCTCTTTATATCCACCACATCCCTCCTACCTGCTATGATGGATGCTTGCGCACACTTTGATGAGTGGATCCATGAGACTATCTTTGCTAGCCAAGGTGACGATACATTTAAGGTTTTCTCTAAGAACTTCAACCTTGAAAGGGTGCTCTTATCGTTGGATCCCCCCTTTAGGTTTTGGAAGACTTTGTGAGTACCATTGCTACCTGCACATACTCCATTGAGGGATCCGACGTGACTTGGGTGCCTCTAGAACAACTCATGGTATTTCAAGCAGGGAAGAATCACCAAAAAGTAAGGAATAGGTGTTTGGACCATGTGGATCCTTCGTAGAGAGTATGCACTGTTTCCATGGGCAGTGCACTAGGTACATCACCTTTGGATCTCATGGAGTGTGATTGCGCATTGGAAATTTACCTCCTTGCATTGGACACACCCCTAGAGGAGGAGAACGATGAAGATATAACTCAATAGGTTGTTGCTATCACATACATGTGAGAAGAACCGATTGAAGAGCTCATAAATGTTGAAGAGGAACATCGGGTGGTGGCAGAGCAAGGGTTGGCTCTCATGGTGCCATCTTCTTCAGAACAGCCACAAGTCGACAAACCCAACCTTGCCTCCTTGACGCCCATTGAAGTAGATGGTATGCAATACTTGCTTCTATCAGATGTGTTGCAATACTTGGAAATGAAGGAAGAAGAGTTGTTTTCCATCCTAGTTAGGGATTTGATGGAAGACCTGATTGATTATGATTACATGGATGTGCATCTAATGATGGCAGAGATTGGAAGATATGATGACACAAGCTTCGATATAGTGAGTGCCATCATAGTAGCACATGAGCATATTACCTCGGTGGAAGAAGATTACCTTGTGTCAAAATCTGAATTTGAAGCACTACAATATGATCTGTTCAGACCAAGCCCCCAGCTTCCTACTAAGGAGTTTGTAGATCCCTTTGCCTAAAGAGGTGCCTCGCTAACACATGAAGAAATGAAGATACAAGATGATCTGGAGAAGGTGATGTTTCTAACTACTGTATATTTTTATGCTCTAGGTGGCGGGCCTTGGCATGAGGTCCTCCCGTGGGCCGACATGCTTGCTTGATGCGTGCAATGCAAGCTTGAGGAGGGCAAGATGGAGAAGAGACCGAGGTTGGGGGTGTGAGAATGGAGGAAGAAAAGAAAGAAAGATGTGAAAATGAGAAGAAGAATGAACTTTTAACCCATTTAAACCCCAAAACCGGGTTAGTGCAGCTTCATACGCACTGTCCATTGTGTGGTCATAAATCCATAACCTTTTATCGGAATGCGACGAAACATCACACGTGCACTTGTTAGGTGGCCAAGAGCCCAAATTATTAAAAAAAAAAAACTCTTGCACAACCCTGGTTCGAAGTCTGGCATCTGGAGCCACTTTCCTTGCACTGGAGCCACTTTTGTGCAAGGATAGTGGCTCCAGAAGCCAGACTTTGGACCAAGGGTCTGTGCGTGTGAAATTTCGTCGTATTCCGATACATTTTAGTATTTTAAAAACTATCCCACACCAAAATTATCGATGGATTGATAATCGAGAAATCAACATCGTGACTATTGGCCCTTAGAAACTTTGCACCACATAGACTATACAGAGGCATCAAGAGTAAAGTCTACAACAAGAAATCGAAAATGTTTACATGTTTTTCCTATTGAAATTGACAGTGCTAGCAAAAATTGTAAGTAAGAGTTGAAAATACGGCGAAGATGCACATTCAAAGTTGAGAGCGAATGACAAGAGTAAAAATTTAATTCATATTTTAAGGGCGCATACAATAGTTTTACACTGGGACATAGTCATGTGTCCAATGCACAAGGAAAATACTATGCCAAAAAAGATAACATTACAAACTGTGTTCATTCCATTGGAACAAATGCATCCTTCACTACTTGAAGATTTCTTACAAGTTGGAAGTCCTTGGGAGTTACAGTGATACACTTTGCATGTATTGCACAACGCTAAGCATCAGTTATCAAGTTAACTAAAAAGGCCTCTATAGCACACTGTAGAGCATGAAGACATTCTTTTGTGAAGCGATCATGTTTATCTTGACCTTGTGCCAAAAACCTCCTTTTGCTTTTTGTGCGGTAAAGGTCTTGCACAATCTTGTGAACAAGTCTCAAGAAGCTCGCCTTTGGAATGATGAGATCAAAAGAGCATTGATACCTCTTGATTTCTCTCAGGGCCACCGTACCTAGCTTTCACTTGCGTTTCTTATGGGGATGCTGAGGAGGACCCTTGTGAGGGTGGCTTGAGGAAGCTGGTTTAGGTTGAGAATGGGGTGCATCTGAGCTAGTAGATGCTCCAAGGGGTTAAATACGATATGGGACTCTGAGCGAAAGCTTATTTGCAACTACCTTAGACCTAGCCATCTTTCCTGCACAAGAGATATGAGAACTCAATGAATAAGATAGAAAGTGAAACCCTATTTTATATAACCCTAAACTGTAAGACTCATTCACATAGATACACACTCTCTCTTTCTCTCTTGAACTATAAATTGCATTCACACTGAACACATTGTTCATCTTACTATCTTAGCTCTCTTTGAACCCATTTGCTGCCTTTTCAAAGCCTTGTTTCTAACCACTTGGCATGGTTTTCTTTGGCACTTGAGGCTTCATAATACACTCTTTTAGTGATACGACATGATTCCATCATGTTTGTAGTTGATTCATTAGCACTTTCATTTTCTTTCTTTTTCGAGAGTTTAGCTTCATCTGCTACTATAATTCTATGCCACCAAGATAGCAATTGGATCATTGGATTGCTATTCACCCCTCCACCATGATCGATTTTTTCTTGGTATGCACCACGCGCTATCCGATGTGAATTTTCCATCCCTTGTGTGGACCAAACTCTGATGCTTCCCTTTTCTGCAAAGTATGGCCCATGTGCCTCAAGAATATGCTAAAAGACACATATCACACATGAGGAAAACTATGTTCAATAGTTTATACAATTCATACAATTTTAAAATATTAACTTAGTACGCACCATGTGATGTGTGATAGAGCTTTTGCCCCATGATTCCACCATGTTTTCATAGAAGCTATGCACATCATTGATAAATTCTTGCTTATTTTCATTGTTAAACACCATCTTGCAAAGTAAGGGAACCAATTTTTTAAGACTTATCCAAACCTTAGCTTTGGCCAACCTTGTTTTTTCTCCATTACTTCAATCATGAACTACACAATGTAACTTTTTCCGCCCATCGTAGTCCTATGGCCTACGAACCATGAGATTCTCTTCGTCATTGATGGGTGCTAAGAGAAACTTCCTAGCCTTTGCTCCTCCAAAGCAAGGCTAATTTTTTGGCAAGTTACCATATTTTCTTGATATGTTCTGATCATTTTCAATCATCACTTGATGCTTGTGTAGCCCAATTTCTGATAGCACTCGCTCCACATTCCTACACCTTGCAATGGCTTCTTTTTTTTGTTGCATCCTATAAGTAAAGAAAATGTATTCATATACAAGTTTCTCCATGATTCTGACAAAAGTATGCAATGAACAAATGTGAATACGATCCAATGGAATGTAGAAGATGGCTTCCAAGTGGGATCTTCTCTATTGCGCATCAATGCAACACTTGTCACCCTTTTCCAGTTCTTCTTTCCGTCTTTTCCTTCCACCCTCTCTATTAAGCAATATAGACATGGATTCTTTGTATTTGCACCATTAGAGATTCCACACATGCATTTTGAAGTTTTCAAGTCTCTTGCAAGATGCCACCTAACCAAAAATTGACCATACCCTCAACCAAGAGCATCTCACCATGTTCCTAATGATCAATGATGCTTGGAATGCTTATGTGCATAAAGAACAGCTACAACACTTCAAGTGTTTCCTTAGGAACTTCAAATGTAGCGAGCCACTACACATGGTGCTCAGATTGAACACTAAAGTTCCATGGGTTGTTCTTGTCGAATTGTAAAGCTCTATTCATCAGAGTTACACTAACTCTTTCAAGCTTTACTCCTTTGGCAACCTCACTTTCATCTAATTTTATAACAAACTGCAATTTACAATTACAGTTCTCAATAGACATATTGTAGTACATTACCATTGCCGACTGCACCTTGTACAAATCTAAATAGTAATTGTTGAGTTCGGTGAACTTCACCTCATATGAATTTTTGGTCCCAACCTTTAGTGTTTCCACGCATTGAACATGCATGGGATCTTCTATCAGCTCCAAAGCCTTTGTATTAAGTTGCCGTCGGGCCTTTATTAACTTTGAAGGTTGAGGAAGAGGCATGATTGTTGAGTGTTGAAATGACCTGTTTTTTGGCTGATTTTTGTTGTTTTTGAGAGCTGAATGGCTGATTTTATGAGATGATTGATTGGTTTGGAAGTGGTTTGAGAGTGTTTTGGATGATATTGATTATGTTTTGGAAGTTCATGATGATTTTCAGTGGAGATATGAGGTTCTGTGATGTTCTGATAGGTTATGATTGGTTCTGATTGGTTCTGTATACCTTCTGTATAGCTTCTGTTTTGTTCTGATTGTCTTCTGTATGAAGCATGGATTGATGATTGATGAAGATTGAGATCTTGTGAAAGCTTATTGAGTGATTTTTGAGAGTTTGAAATGGTTTGAGTATGAGTTATGAGGTTTTGATGACCTTCTGTAACCTTCTGTAGATCTTCTGTAGAGCTTCTGTCTCTGTTCTGTCTCTTTTTTGGTACTGTACTGTGACTGTTCTGTAGACCTTCTGTATGCTTCTGTATGTGTTATGTAGAATATATGTCTAGCTTGGGAAAGTTTTCTAGCCTTGGAAAGAGGTGAATACAAGTCCAAAAGAGCTAAAAGAAGTGAAAGAAGTAGCTGCTAAAGACTCAAGTAAAGACTGAAGTGAAGTGATAGTGGTGAGCTATGAAAGGATACTGTAGTGGCTCTGGTGCCTCTTCATATCAGACATACCTCTTGGGAGGGGTATCCACGACCTAAGAAGGATTATTGTGAGTGATTATGAGAGATTGTAGTGAGGATATGATGTATTATTGATGGAGAGAGAGAGAGAGTCAGAGATAGCCAAATCTACTAAAACAGAGTGATTGTATATGAGAGATTGAGAGAGAAGACTATGAAGATATTGAAGATGAATACTATGTGATGTATTTCCATTCAAATATGGTGTATTCCTTTGCTTTCTTTATTCTATTGATGGATTTTGTGAAGATATTGAAGAATATGGTTGATTCTATCAAATCCGTGGGAGATCTACATGATGCTGCATGAAGATTTGTTGTGCCTGGTGTTCTTTTCTTCATTGTGATCATATAAAACCTAATAAAAAAGCTTGTTGATGTTACAAGATAGATTTTCTTGCAAGAGAATTCCCTTTTCCTTGGTGTTCCTCTTGGAGCTCCATGTTTTTGGTGCGCAGTCGGGGAAACTTGCCATCAACAAGCACCAGAAGAGGCTGAAAATGAAGGAAATGGCATTGCCAAGAATAGAAGAATTCAATGGATGTTTGTAAAGTTCCTTCTTCCACTGAAGAGTTGGAATTTCTCATAATCAAAGCCACTTTCCACAAGAATTTCATCCCACAATGGCGGAAACATATCACCATCATGATGCATGCTCTATGTGGTGGACAATTTCCTCTTCCTGTTGAAGCAGCAGAAACTTGCATCTTGGTGGCAAACTGTTTGGGGATAAACTGAAGAGCAGAAACAGAGAGAATGACCATCCATGGAAGATTTGGCATTCATTGAGAAGTTTCCAGACATCATCAAGTGGGAGATTGTGAAGAAGCTTCAGGAGTCTTGGTCTGTAGAGGTTCACAAAGACAAGAAGGAAAAGAGTTGGAATTTGTTCGTGGATGCTCAACATCAAGATACATGGGATGCTTGGTGTTCTGACAATCTTCTGTTTGTTCAATTAGCAACCCACTGGAAGTTGATAGATAGAGTGTTCTTCACAACATACACTGTTTAAACCATCAGAAGCTGGCATTACTATGATGATGGTACCACCACAATGCTTAGACGTATGCATTTTGACACCTTCAGAAGCGAATACCTTCCTCTGTGCAGTGGCATGAAAGCAGAATTTAGAGATGTTGAAAAGGAAGAAGTAGAAGAAATGTTGGCAAGAGAGTCCTCTAGAGACTGAAGCCTTCTATTAACCCTCTGTGGAGCTCTAACAACATAGTGGAGCCAACCCTCTGATGAATGATGCAATAAAGAGGCAAGCATTAGAACGAGTCCAGAGGTACGTGGTGCGCAGATCGGTCGCAGAATGCTCACGTGGTGAATCCCGGAAGGTCCCCAAGAACAATGAACTCTACCTTTTTGCACAAAAAACAATGTAAAAGCATGCACGACAAGAGGCAAGAGACAAATTGGGTTCAATCTCCCCCATGCCTTGTGTGAGCGCTTCACAAAGCATGTATTTTATGTATATTTCAATCTTCATGCTCAATAATAGCCCAATTTACAAAAATATGACAAGCTTTTAGCTTTTGAGTTTGCTTTCTACAAAAATATAAAAATAAAGCTAATGGACGGTGCCCATAGAGTCTGGCACGCCCAATCTCAATGTCCAAATAGAAATAACATATCCGTGCGCATATGCGCATACAAAATAATAATCAATAATCAATGTCTCAATAGACATAACAAAATATAGGCGTGGCGCCTATCAAAATATAATCCAAAGGTCAAATACTCGCTAGACTCCAATGCTTTCCTCCGCCACTGCTGCTATCTCTACACCAACTGAAGCATTCACAATCGTTAGTAAAATAATACAATTAAACCGACAAAAGTGAATACCTAGCAGTCTTCAGTTACATAAATAAATCAACTGGTTAGAAATAAATCATAACCTTAATTTATTACGAGTGCGCACTCTAAACTCATAAACGTTTATTAATTTAATATGCATTTTGCGGAATCACCCGCTATGGAATCACCCACGTACACACTAAATTAATGAAATGCCCAAAAAGGACAGGCGTCCCCATCAACTTCTCGCACAAAGAATCCTCTTTGTGTATGAGCCCCGGTCATCTAAGTTTACGGAATCCACCGTAAAACCTCACGGAATCCATCGTGGCACGGAATCCACCGTGGAATATGCCTCCTAGCATCATACCCCCGGGGTGGGATAGCAATTGACCTCAATTGCTATTAGCTCAATGTGGAGCTAACAGAGTGGGGAAAGCATTTAAGTCTCTAGCGTGCATCCATTGTGCTTCCTCTACAGGATGGTTCTTAAATTTTACTAGGTATCTAGAATACCTTCGGCCAGTTCTAGTGGTCATGTAATCAGTGTCTATGATGACTTCTGGTTCAAGTATTTCAGTTTCTTCCTCTAATAAAGGTGGGTTTTCATATACAGGGTGGATAGGTAATTGGCCTCTAAATGGTCTCAATAAACTAATGTGAAATGTATTATGAATTTTCCAATGAGATGGTAATTCTAACTTGAATGCATTATCATTAATCTTATGAATGATTCTAAATGGTCCATAGAATCTAGGAGCTAATTTGACAACTGGATGTCTATCTACACTTTGCAGTCTACGCTTTTCTATTCTAAGCCAAACATAATCATCAACTTTGAAATTCATGGCTTGTCTTTTCTTGTTAGCTTGTTTGGTATATGATTGTTGGGCTTTAGCAATCATATCCTTAACCTCGTCAAAAATACTGTTATGCATAGTAGCAATATCATCAGCACTCTGAATTCTATTAGACAAAGATGCAACAGGTGTAGATAATCTATATCCATAAATGACTTCAAAAGGTGATTTCTTTGTAGATGTGTGCGGTGTATTGTTGTATGCAAACTGTAATAAATGCAAATGAGTATCCCAGGTCTGAGGTTTAGAGATAGTATATGCACGTAAAAGATCTAGAATGGTACTATTGGTGGCTTCTGTTTGTCCATTTGTTTCTGGATGAAATGCAGATGAGAAATCAATCTTTGTGCCTAGATTTGCAAACAGTGTAATCCAAAAATTATTACAAAATCTAGAATCACGATCTGAAATAATCACTTTTGGCAATCCATGGTTAGTAAAAACAGTTTTAAAAAATAACTGTGCTGCTTGTGATGCTGTTAAAGTTTTCTTACATGCAATGAAATATGCTTACTTACTAAATCTATCTACAATTGTCCAAATCATGTCATGGTTAGATTTAGTATTTGGTAAACCAGTAATGAAATCCATAGATATATGTTCCCAAGGTTTAGATGGAATAGACAAAGGCATTAGTAATCCATACTGTTTACCATGATGTCTCTTTATTCTTTGACAAATCAAACATTCAGAAACAAAATTAGATACATCTGCATCCATATGCAGCCAATAAAAATCTTCAATTAACATGCGTAATGTAGATATGATACCTCTATGACCTTGATATGGGGGACAATGAATTTCATTCAAAACAAAAGATCGGAATGGAATAGTAACACACAGTCTCTTTTCAAAAAACATAAATCCATCATTATATGACAATGAATTAACATGAATGAAATTATTTTGAACTAATTTTTGCCAATCAGAATGAAAAGTAATATCCTGGTGATATGTGTCTTTCATAGCAATCAAAGAATCAAAAGATATGATAGAAATATTATGAATTGCAGGTCTTCTACTCAATGCAT
The DNA here is from genome assembly GCF_053477565.2 of Lygodium microphyllum. NCBI lineage: Eukaryota > Viridiplantae > Streptophyta > Polypodiopsida > Schizaeales > Lygodiaceae > Lygodium > Lygodium microphyllum. Next base: position 4,435,884 of record NC_141137.1, on the reverse strand, counting down.
CAGCAACTACATTTTCTTTTCCAGGTTGGTATTGAATGATAGGATGAAAACTTTGAATGAAGGAAGCCCATTTGATATGACGGTCAAAAATTTGGGGTTGGCTAAGTAGATGTCTAATGCTTTGCTGGTCAGTCTTTATCATGAATTCTGAACCCATTAAATAATGCTTCCACTGTTTTAATGCTTGTACTACTGCTAATAGTTCTTTGTCATAAGTGGAATATTTGAGCTCAGAGGGTTTCAGCTTAGAACTAGAATATGCTATTGGATGGTTGTCTTGCATTAGTACGGCTCCTATTCCTGATCCGCTAGCATCGGTCACAACTAGAAAGAATGGTCTGTTAAAGTCAGGCAATTGTAGAACAGGGGCATTAGTTAATGCACGTTTCAGTAAATCAAAGGATTTCTGCTGATTTTCAGTCCATTGATAAACAATTCCTTTCTTAAGAAGTTTGGTTAATGGTAAAGCAAGTAATGAAAAATTACGTACAAACTTCCTATAGAAACTAGCAAGACCAAGGAATGAGCGTAATTCATGCACATTTTTAGGAACAGTCCAATGCAATATTGCATCAATTTTCTTAGGATCAACTTTAATTCCTTCTTTTGATACAATATGACCTAAATATTCTATTTCTGTCTTAAAGAATTCACTCTTTTCAGGATTTGCAAACAATTGATTTTCTTTGAGTAATTGAAAAACTAATGATAAATGCTCATAATGCTCTTTTTCACTTTGACTAAACACCAAAATATCATCAAAGAAAACAATCACACAATACTGATATTTCAGAAAGATACGGTTCATCATTCTACTGAAAGTAGCAAGTGCATTAGTCAATCCAAATGGCATGACTAAGAATTCGTAATGGCCAAACTGTGTTTTGAATGCAGTCTTAAATATGTCAGTTCTATCTAGCCTCACCTGATGATATCCAGACTTAAGGTCAATTTTACTAAATATAGAAGATCCTTGCAGTTTGTCCATAAGGTCATCAACTCTAGGTATAGGATACCTATTCTTTACAGTGATCTTATTTAATGCTCGGTAGTCAATACACATACGATAGGTATTATTCTTTTTCTTGACTAAGAGTACAGGTGCACCGAATGGGGAACTGCTTGGTCGAATTAAGCCTCTGTTTAGTAATTCTTCAACTTGACTCTGAATTTCTTTTTGCTCTATTTGATTGTGCCTATATGGTGCTTTGCAAGGTGGTTGTGTGCCAGGAATTAAATCAATCTTATGGTCTTCTGGACGTGAAGGAGGTAAACCTGGTGGTAGGTCTTCTGCAAAACAGTCCTTAAAATATGCAAGAAATTCCTTATGCCTAGGGTGCATATGATTTTCCTTTGCATGCAATTCATTCATCCAAATGAGATATGATTTAGTATTCTTGCGTAGTGCACGTTTTGCTTGAGTATGCAAAAGCAGTGGAAAAATATTATATGCATGCATACCATATAATGTAATAGATTTTCCTTGAAAATTAATATTCATTGTGTGCGTAGAATAATCTATATTTGGATTATGCTGATGTCTCCAAGGCATTCCTAAAATAATGTCGCTTGACTGTAATGGGACAACTAAGAAATTTCTTCTTTCAATATATGAACCAATTTGAATTTCTAAATCTTGAACTTCTTGTGTGCCATTGTACCTAGTGCCTAAAAATGCAGCTTTTATGCGATAATGCGTAGGTACTGTATGCAATTTCAATTCCTTTACCAATTTTGCTGAAATAAAGTCATGAGTACTACCGTCATCATGTAAAATAGTTCTTTTCTTTCCATGCACCATACATTTCATAGTCAACAATGAATGTGGGGTAGGCATACCTGGTAAAGTGTCGGAAGTAGTAGTAGGATCATCCTCATCTTCAGTAAAATCGGGCATATCCTCATGCTCGTCTTCGTCCATGGCTCCAAGATAGTTGATATGTGCTGGTGGCTTCTTTGAATGACAATTTGCTGCGAGATGCCCTGGCTGGTAACACTTGTAGCATACTATTGACTTGGCTTTGGTCACATTATTTGCAATGGCTGGAAGTCTGGGTACATTTGAATTTGCTTGTGGAATAGGCTTTGGATTTGGATTGACAGTGGATGGTAATGCAGGTGGTTTAGGCCAATTCTTGCGGAAAGATGGTGATGAGAAACGACCTGGATTAAACCTTCTAAAATTGGAATTGAATTGTTTAGATCCATAATTACCGTTGGCTTGGAATTGCTGTGGTCGTCTGTCTCTTCCGTGTAACTTATCTTCAGTGTCGTGAGCTAAGGAGATGGCGTCTTCAAGGGTAGCAGGCTTGAACATGTTCACTTCAGCGTAGTAATGTCCAAGAAGTCCAGACATATACTTCCGCTTATGCGTCGTCTCTGGTACGTCTTTAAGCATGCGTAGCTGTAGGAGTGCATTCCAAAAACGCTCTGTATATTGTGGAATAGGCTCACGATCCCGTTGTTGAAGCAAATCCCATTGCTTGATAGCCTTCTCATGAAATTGTGGTGGAAGGAAATTCTGCATGAACTTCTTCTTGAAATCTTCCCAAGTAGCAGGACATTCTATGCTCTTGCGGACTACAGTCCACCAAAGTGATGCTCTGTCTATCAGATGATTAGTAACACACTTGATTTTATCTTTTTCGGGATAAGTTTCCTCATGGAAATAGTCATCAAACTGGCTAATGAATGATAAAACAGTCTTTCCTTCTCGTATGCCATTGAAAGTGCAAAATTTGAAACTTCGTTTACTTATCTTGGATTCCTTGTGAATGGTTTGTGCTTCAAGAGTGGCGTCGATGGTACGTCGAATCAAATCTTCAGCTTGAGGTTCTTCTTTGTCGGTAGACGCTCTTTGTAATTTTGTCAATTGCGCTTGCAATGCTTGCTTAGCCCTTCGCTCTTCTTCCAGTTGTAGCATGATTAGATCCAGCTTTTGTTCCATGGTAGGTTCAGGTAAGTCGTCTTCAGCCATAAGATCATCCATATGTGGGATCGTCATCCTGTAAAACTCAATAAACCTTCTCACTCAAAATCAGGTTAGCGGGATGAGCGTAGCTCAAATTCGGGGTTACAAGGCTATGTATTTTTGGGTATTTCTTTCTTAATTTTCAGAAAATCTGCAATATTTCTATATCCGTTTGCTGAAAGTACTTCAACGAACTTGTAGATAGGTAGAACACTTTGCCACGAACAACTTTCCAGTTCAGAGTTTTTGCATATAAACAAGTCTTCTAGGAGTTTTAAGCACTAGTCAGTTCTGATTCCAATTGACTAGTCTAACTTGCAGAGTTGCAGACTTAGCAGACTTGCAGAGTTGCTGACTTGCTGAACTTAGGCCGACTTGCAAAACTTACAGAACTTGATTCCAATTGACTTGCTGAACTTGACTTTTGCAGCGCAGGACCTGGAGTTTGTCGACTTGTGTGCCCTGTGTGATTTGGTGAAAGCTTAATGACTTAAGCTTAAGTGATTAAGCTTAAGCTTAATAAGCTTAATGGAGGAGTAACAGGCGGCGTGAATTTCGTGGGAGGGGAGGGGCCGTTTTTGCCCGTGCGGAAAAATCGGAAGGTCTTCTGATATAACGATTGAATTTTGTGGAGCTTCAAGCTTGTTTTAAAGCTTCTAAGCTTAAGATTAAGCTTTGATGAAGTAATTAACTTGAATATGAGGAAAGCTTATCTCTGTTTTCAACGACTTGATGAAGGAGATGAATACGTGGTCCTCCGCCTGCAGAGCCTGGTCCTTCGCGATCTGACAGTAGAAACAGGGGTTCTTGATCGCCAGAAGTCTGCCTGTATCGACGGTTCACGATGAGATTGACTGTAGAGCTCGTTTGTTCCTGGAGCTCCATCTTCGCCCGAGATTGGTAGCGATTGGAAGCTCTTGATCTCTGCTCCGCTCTGATACCACTGGTGCGCAGATCGGTCGCAGAATGCTCACGTGGTGAATCCCAGAAGGTCCCCAAGAACAATGAACTCTACCTTTTTGCACAAAAAACAATGTAAAAGCATGCACGACAAGAGGCAAGAGACAAATTGGGTTCAATCTCCCCCATGCCTTGTGTGAGCGCTTCACAAAGCATGTATTTTATGTATATTTCAATCTTCATGCTCAATTATAGCCCAATTTACAAAACTATGACAAGCTTTTAGCTTTTGAGTTTGATTTCTACAAAAATAGGAAAATAAAGCTAATGGACGGTGCCCATAGAGTCTGGCACGCCCAATCTCAATGTCCAAATAGAAATAACATATCCGTGCGCATAGGCGCATGCAAAATAATAATCAATAATCAATGTCTCAATAGACATAACAAAATATAGGCGTGGCGCCTATCAAAATATAATCCAAAGGTCAAATACTCGCTAGACTCCAATGCTTTCCTCCGCCACTGCTGCTATCTCTACACATCAACTGAAGCATTCACAATCGTTAGTAAAATAATACAATTAAACCGACAAAAGTGAATACCTAGCAGTCTTCAGTTACATAAATAAATCAACTGGTTAGAAATAAATCCTAACCTTAATTTATTACGAGTGCGCACTCTAAACTCATAAACGTTTATTAATTTAATATGCATTTTGCGGAATCACCCGCTATGGAATCACCCACGTACACACTAAATTAATGAAACGCCCGAAAAGGACAGGCGTCCCCATCAACTTCTCGCACAAAGAATCCTCTTTGTGTATGAGCCCCGGTCATCTAAGTTTACGGAATCCACCGTAAAACCTCACGGAATCCACCGTGGCACGGAATCCACCGTGGAATATGCCTCCTGGCATCAGTACGTGAGAAGAGAGAAAGCAAAAATCAAAGCTAAGAACGAGCTCACAGCAGAAGCCACCTTTGACGCCCTTGCGGAACTCTTTACAGAAGTCCCAATGGCACATCAAGCCCTTTCTCCTCCTGCTGGAGGTCCACTTCCAAGCCAGATCCGTCCTGGAAATATTGATGACAGGCCAACGAATGTAGTCCCATTGCCAGTTTTTAAGGGAGAGTACAATGAAGACCCCGATCTTCATGTAACAGAGTTTATGGTAGCATGTGTGGCTAACAATGCCAGAACCCTTGAGCATTGGTTAGCAATATTCCCCGCCACTTTCAAGGGCGCGGCATTTCAGTGGTATGAGAGACAAGCAGCAAGAACTTTCGGCACATGAGATGACCTGAAGTTGGCCTTCCTCACTAAATTCAGGAGTGAAGGTTTTGAAGAGCAGATGCAAGAGGAATTTATGAATTTAAGTCAGTCCTCTGGAGAAATAATAGAAGCTTATGTCTCACAAATGGAATCCATCTTGAAGAGATGGACTAACCATAATCTAGATGATGGCATTCAGAAGGGGGTGTTTCTCAGAGGATTACAACCAGAAGTCCGTAAGTTTGTGGAGTTGCAAAGACCAGCCACACTGCAAGCTGCAACAGAAGGTGCAAGACTGTACACAATGAAGTGGAAGCTAGATTGGCGATGAATCCAGGAAGAGGAGTCCTACCTCCTCTGATGCCAGGAATGATGTACCCACCAAATGCAGTTCCAGGGACTGTCCCCTACCCCTACCAACAGATGCCCCTAGTATCACAATACAGTGCACCAAATCCACAGTGGCCACAATCAATGCCTCAAATGATGGTTCAACCACAACAACAATGGTCCCAACCAATTTTCCCAATGCCAAATCAGCAGCAACAGTGGAACCCTACCAGCTGGAGCCAACAGCCAACAGTTCAAACAGGAGCTTTGAATCAGAATCAAAATAGAGACCCCTCTGCGCCAGCCCAACCTGTTTATGCAGTGATTACAGAGACTCCTCAAAACCCTACTGCTAGTGCCTCAGGAGGAGAAAGATTGAAGGATTATTTATCCAACTTAGTTGCAAATATAAAAAAGGAGTTGATGAATGTGATTATAGAGCAGTTGCAGATGCTGAAAGTGAATACCGAAAGGAGTTGATGAATGTGATTATAGAGCAGTTGCAGATGCTGAAAGTGAATACCGCTAGCATATCCAACGTTGCAGAAGCAGGAAGAGATGTGATGCGGTCAAATACTTGGTGTGGTAAGTGTCATCAAGCAGGCCATTTAGCCACTAAATGTACACGAAAACCAACCATTCCTGGAGCCTTCTGTTCCTACTGTTTGCGGAAGAGCCATATAGAGGATATTTGTTCTCTGAAGGAGATGCATGATAGGAGAAGGAAGGAAGAAGACACAAGATTCAACTTGCTGAAATCCAAAATGACAACACAGGATATTGGACCCAAGCCTAGAGAGTTTGGTCCTAATTTTGGACCCAAAAGGTTTCCCTCTCAAAGTTACAGAGGAAGACAGTCTGGTGGTGGTCAGAGATCAGAAGTGGAGTATTACAGATGCGGAGAAAAGGGACACATTTCACCAAATTGTCCAAATCCCAAAAGGTCAGTGGATTATAAGCCCTTATGCAGTCGATGCAAAGGAGAAGGCCACACTGCAAAAGACTGTCCAAGCCCAGCCCCAGTGAAAAACGATGCTACTGATTGTCCGGCCAAGGCCCAAGAGCCTACCTCCAATTTAGTGGAATTGGAAGTTGCTGCCATCACGCGTGCAAAGAAGAAGGAACCACCTATCCAGAAAGAAAATAATCCTCCAACCAGAACAGTGAAGTTCAATCTTCCACCAGAAGAACAGAACAGAACAGAGCCTGACAGTGCCGTACAAAGCACCACAGTGCCACAGAGAGTCACAGAGACAGTTCCAGAGACAGGACCAGAGGTCCAGGAGATAGAAGAGGAGGAGGTGCCACAAGTGGCAGAAGAAGTCCCCATGATGCCCCTGTTGGAAGAATAAAGGAAAATGAAAATGGGTGTTGCCCCATTCCCTAACCAGTTAGAGAAGCCAGTGGATCCTATTAAGGAATATGATCTGGTCAGAGATCTAGATACCTTTAAACCAAACCTCACATTTCGACAATTATTGACATTGTCTCCCAGTTCCCGAAAAAGGTTCAAAAGTATACTGACAAGAAGACGTGGCTTAAGGATTGCTCCCTCAACAGCAACAAAGCCCAACAAAGCTCCAGAGCCTATAAAAGAAGTGGATGTGGCTAACGCCTTCCTAGATCCTGGTACCCCAGAGACTGGCGTGTGGATAGAAGGCTGCTTCATTGCAAATGCACTGATTGATGGTGGTTCATCAGTGAACATTAGGACGGATGTGACAATGAAGGATCTAGGCCTACAAGGTGTGCAACCAACCTAATGGCTCATTAGACTCGTGGATCAGAGCAGAATCAAGCCTTTGGGCATTCTTCCATATGTGAAGACTACAGTGGCTGGAAGAGATTATTGGCTAACCTATCTGGTGGTGAAGCCAAACTCTTATGGTACATCCTACCCCCTATTACTGGGCAGACCATGGCTTTTTGAAGCCAGAGCAAGGACAGATTGGTTCAAAGGAACCTTGACCTTGGGTAGAGGACCCAACAAAGTGGTGCTGAAGCTATATGGTTCTCAAAAAGGACATGGATCCACCTCCTTGGAATTATCTTCTGACTCCCCTAATGAGGCCATAGATGGCACATCAGCAGACGAAGATGCTATCAAACAGATCCTTCCCAAGAAAACAGTGGCACGTTCCTTAACAGTGGATACTGTAAGCCAACTTCCAAAAGATGCAAGGCCATTATTAATGGGTGAATATTTCCTGCCTAAACCAGGAATGATTTCCGAAATCACTTTTGACAATGAGATAGAAGCATGGATGTACTGCTCTCCCTGTTACATGGCCATAGTAGCAGAGCCAGAGACAGAGGCAGAAGATGAAACAGAGAACCTGTTCTTCTCTTACAGAGCTTCTACAGAGACAGAGACAGAGACAGAGACAGAGACAGAGACAGACAGAGACAGAGCCAGAGACAGATCTAGAGACAGAAGAGGAGGGAGATGATCTGGAAGAAGAAGGTTATGAAAGCGAGATGGAAGAGTCTATCCCACCTGAAGAGGATATATATGAAGAAGAAGTTCCAGAAGCATCAGAAGCAGACGAGCTCATGCTGTGGGACAGAATGGCGATGGTACCATTTGGTCTGGTAAATAGATTTTCTCATATGCGAAATCTTTATAAGAAATGGTTGAAGAAGAACAAGCCGTCTTTCAGCAGTGGCTCATGCCGTCCTCAACCATCCTTGCCAAAGAATGATGATGATGATGCACCGTGCCAACAAGCACCAGTCTCACAAATCCAACAGGCATCAGAGGGTCCCTGTTATGTGACGTTCCTGGATGCGTCATCCGAAGATGAGTCTTCAATCCAAGAGGTAATTAATCGTGAAACCAAACCCGAAACGGCTCTAATCCCATTTCAACATCTCAAGAGGCAACCTAAGTCTCCAGCAAAAGAAGAAGTTGGTTCTAGTGGGACATCAGAAGAGGACACCACTCCCTTGAAGGAGTCGGATCTGTATCCAGAAGCAGTCCGCGGGACCTTCATCCGTGAAGTAGAAGGTGAAAGGCAGTTAACTTTTGTGGATGCAGATGGTACTGAACGCCACTTGAAGGTGGGTAGCAGCCTCCCAGAAGAGGAGTTGTCAACCTTGTACAACTTGTTGAAAGAGAATTTGGACGTGTTTGCATGGTCCTACAAAGACCTAAAGGGGATTGATCCCACAATATGTCAGCATCATATTGACTTGGAGCCTGATGCCAAGCCAGTACGGCAATGATAGAGGCGAATGAATCCGAATTATTCCACATTGGTGAAAGCAGAGCTGCTGAAGCTTCTGGAAGCCGAGTTCATCTATCCAGTGGCAAATAGTGAATGGGTTTCACCCATCGTGGTGGTACCCAAGAAGAATGGCAAGCTTCGTATATGTGTGGATTTTCGCAAGTTGAATTCCAAGATGAAGAAGGATCACTTCCCTATCCCTTTCACAGACCAACTGTTGGACACAGTGGCAGAACATTCACCACAGAATGGGGGACCTACGCTTACCGAGTGATGCCATTTGGGCTCTGCAATGCCCCTGCTACCTTCCAATGAGTCATGATGGCCGCATTCCAAAATCATCTGCATGACTTTATTGAGGTATATTTGGATGACTTCTGTGTCTATAGTTTGATATGTGAACACTTGGGACATTTGGAACAATGCTTTGACCGATGCCGGGAGTATGGGATTTTCCTCAACCCCGACAAATGCATCTTTAGGGTCTTTTCTAGAGTTCCGTTGGGCCACATTGTCTCAGCACAAGGGATATCAACAGACCCTGCAAAGATCGAAAAGATCGCAGCTCTGACATCACTCACCAACCTCAAACAGTTGAGGGGATTTCTAGGCCACGTGGGTTACTACAGAAGGTTCATAGCCCATTTTGCAACAAAGGCAACCTCCTTGCACAAGCTTCTGAGGAAAGATGCAGAGTTTACTTGGACGGAAGAATGTGATAAAGCCTTCAACACTTTGAAGCAATGTCTGATTGAGGCACCCATTCTGCAATCTCCTGATTGGACGAAAGAGTTCCACGTCCACACTGATGCATCAATTGAAGGCTTAGGCATAGTTCTTTGCCAGAAGGGCTCCTCGAAGTTGGATCAACCCATCTATTACGCAAGCCGAAAAGTCACTGATAGGGAACGGAACTATATAGTGATAGAGCTGGAGTGCTTGGCAATGGTGTTTGCCCTAGAGAAGTTTCGCCACTACCTCCTATCTACCCACTTTAAATTTTATGTGGATCATGAGGCCCTGTCCTTCCTGATGAACAAAGCGGATGTGAAAGGACGAATGATGAGATGGCTCCTTCTATTTCAGGAGTTTGACTTTGAGGTAATTACCAAACCTGGTCGTTCCCATATTCTGGCTGATCATCTGTCGCGTATCCCACAGACTGTAGACGAGGAGCAGGATGATCCAGACCTCCCTGATGCTTCCCTATTCCTGGTAGAAACTGTAAATCCCTGGTATGCAGACATTGCCAATCTACTGGCAACCCAACAATACCCTCCTCATATTTCTAGTCGGGAAAGGAAGAGGCTTATGTTAGAATCAACCCCCTACACCCTGCTAGGCGGTGCACTGTACAAGAAAGGCAAAGATGAAGTGCTCAGAAGATGTGTTGCAGGAGATGAGATTGGGATTGTTCTGAAGGCTTGCCATTACGAGCCATGTGGAGGCCACTTTGCAGGAGAAGCCACAGCCAGGAAGGCTTTGCTAGCAGGATACTGGTGGCCGACCCTTCACAAGGATGCCTATGATTACTGCAAAAGATGTGATGCTTGTCAGAGAATGGGGAAACCTACCAAGAAAAGTGCCATGCCACTACAACCTATCCTTCCTTTGAAGCCGTTTGAGAAGTGGGGCATTGACTTCGTAGGCTCGATCGATCCTCCCACCAGAAGGAAGCAGAACCGATACATCCTCGTATGTACGGATTATGTCACAAAGTGGTGTGAAGCTAAAGCCCTAAAGCAGGACGATGGTAATAGCATGGCCCTGTTCATGTACGAGAATATCATCACCCGTTTTGGTAGTCCCTTAGAGCTGGTAAGTGACAGAGGCACTCATTTCATTAATAAAGTCATGGAAGAGTTGACAGAGCTGTATAAGATCCGCCATCGCAAGTCCACTCCTTATTACCCAGAGCCAACGACCAAGTCGAAGTCACGAATCGCATCCTCTGCTCGATCCTGAAAAGGACGATTGCCACACATCGTCGTGATTGGGACGATCGACTTACAGAGGCTCTCTAGGCTTACAGAACCTCCCATAAAGCAGCAACAGGACAGACACCCTTCCAGCTGGTGTATGGTACAGAAGTTGTTTTCCCTATTGAATTGGAATTGCCCTCTTTGAGAGTGGCTATCAAAGAGCGTTTGGGGAAGGATGATTCACTGCAACGCTGTCTCTTGCACCTGGAATGTTTGGATGAAACTCGTAGGATGGCTCTACAGTGCATGGAAGCCACGCAAGCTCGACTTAAGGCTTACCATGACAGCTTCATCAAGCACAAGGAGTTCAAAGAAGGTGATTTGGTCCTAGCCTATGATTCACGATTTGGCAAGTTTTTTGGCAAGCTTCAACAGCGGTGGATGGGCCCATATAAGGTACTTGCAGTCAACCCTAATGGCTCTGTCCAAGGCAGGCCGTTGATGCCTCTGATGATCCCTTCCTGATCAATGGATATCGTCTGAAGAAGTACTTCCCTCCTTGGGGATCTTGACAATCACGGTCACCTGATCATTTCCCTCGTTGGCGTGGAACTATCACTCTTATGATGCTACTTCTGATAGCCGTTCTCCAGCCACTTCTGATGCGGTGGACGCAACCCTCTGTCCCCTCAACCCTATCTTCCAGCCTTGATCTCTTATCCTCTATTTTCCACCAGCGACGACGGTGGTGAGGTTGGTTCTGACATATGGTCTTTCTACCATTCCTTTCCTAATGAAAAAAAAAAGAGAAAATAAAAAAGAAAAAAAATATCGGTCATGGGAGAAAAGGACTTAGGTCCCTGTCATGCCGACCTATTCTTCGAGAAAAGGTGGAAACACCCTCAGGAGTAGGAGAAAAAGAAAAGAGAGAGAAAAAAAGAAAAAAATCTATTATGGGAGAAAAGGAAGAAATTCCCTGTCATAGCAGGCCTCGCTCCAAGTGGTCAACACCCTTGGGCAACAAGCTGGCTGTGGAAAAGGTGGCAACACCCAGCAGTCCAGAAAGTGGATTCATCAATTGATATCCCCAGGATCTAGTTCTGAAGCTACCTCCCTTGGTACGCTGTGTCCTGGGTCTCTCTGCAGAGCGTCTAACTATCCTCTAGAGCAGACAACATGTTCCTATCCAACACAACGTTTGATTTGATGGCTACCTCCCTGGGTATGCCTCATCTTCAACACCTTGATGAAAACAACAGACACAGCGATCTTCATCGACAAACAATCGAGTGATGCGAGCTTTCATCCTAACCGGATGGGGTTGTGAGTATGGTTGCCCTATGTAACTATCAACAGAGAGTGAGACAGAGGGTGGGGCGAGTGACCAGTCTTTTCTCTTCAAATCAAATGAGAGGTGAGAAGTGTGAATGAAGTGTTGCACGCACGGGACGGGCCTCTCAATGCACAAAGCACAATTTGTTTTTGTGCACTGCACCATAAGGCTCCTTGGCCTTCCTTCTTGCACCGTATGCAGGCACAGGGCGGGATGCACAGTTGCACCCTCAAATGCGCACAAGGCATACAACCTTTACACAAGTGACCGTGAGGATTACATCAATGGGTTTTAAGAAAGGGCTACCCTCCTGTATTTATCAGTAGAGCGTGAGACAGAGGGTGGGCTGAGTGTGACTGGAGTTTCTTCAATCAATTACCGAGAGGTGAGATTGAGGGACGTTACAACACTTGGACTCGTGTATGTTCCCGTTTTCCTATGCACCCACGGGATGGGTGCTGCCCGGTGCTCCCTTGGAACATCACAGGGTCTGTCACTTAGGACCTACTCAATCTACTTCACAACAGGAGAGTTCCGACCGAACCCACTAGGATCGACCTGAAGTTTTGGGTTCCTAAAATTAGATGGGTCTCCTAGAGCCAGCTAGCGTCAATAATTTCGAGTCCCACTTTTAGAGGATTACTCGATTTGAAGCGGACTTGCCATTGCACTTGGTTCAAAGAGAATGGGAGACAGAGGGGAGTTCGGTACGTCAACCCTCCTGCCCATAAGGCAAAATCCCATTCCGGCCCCCTAAAACAATGCAAGTCGGTTCTAGCTAACGACTAGTTGGTCAATTTATTGTCTTCCTATTTCTATTGCTGAATTAGAAAAGCTCCCAGCTAACCGGGACCACCCTACCATTGGACAAACCCGTTGGGGGTTACTCCTTTGATGATGGGTCATCTTTAGTTTTTAAATTACCTACAACACATTTATTGGAACATATACAACCAGTTTCCTTAATTAGTCCATTAAGTCACAGGTTCCTTCACATAATTTATCTCACCAACACACATACAATTCCAATAGTAACGCAAACTTCTTTATTATATTGGAAGCTTATCACAATTTCCATCTTTACGTCCTAGCGGAAGATACACAGAATTCCATAAGGATATTCTGTCTACCAAGATTCCACCCTCATAACTAGTATTTAGGGTTCCACGATCCCATCCTGGGTCACGAAGGGGCTCATCAGATTCTTGGAATAATGCAGGATTTACAGTCTCAGAGCCCCCTCTGGCACCTACAATTCCTATTGTCCAAGACTATCCCTACTGACAGACCTTTCGCCTACGAAGCTGGTCCACACCTCTTGTAGCGATAATCATGACCCCCTTGGAGTAGGGTCTCGCCGTTAGCTTGGGGGTAGCCTAGCGCGATCTTTCCTTTTATTCTGTTTGACAATAATTTCAATCAGAGATCTAGACTATAGCAAACACAAACAATCCTTTCAAATCTATATCAAATGATGCAATGACAATCACCCCAATATGTAATTCACAGCTTCACATAGCCAAAGTAGACCTTATCCTAAGGTAACCTTACATTCTAATGAGGATTCTCCTCCCCATAAAGAAGTGTTGAGTACATCTCTTATAACATGTTAAGCAAGGCATGAATTTCTCGTTTGGGCTCACTTATCCAACATAAGCGAAATTCCTTAAAGAAATATATTATGTCAATAACTCAACGAGATGACCTATAGGACTCTTAAATAGACAATCAGTTTCTATAACTGTCTCTAGTCAACTCTTAACCTTGTCGCATTTGACCATAACTATGTCAAATGCGCATAAAGACATATGTACAATAACCTTTGGCAATTAATTCTAACATGATTCTATGACTCAGAATCTCAATTAATCTAGCTGCAAATCATAGTGCTTAATTGTTTATGCTTGTATTAATATGTTTTCTAGATGAGTTATCAATTTGTGTAAGTGAAGAATATGGAAGCTAATATCTTATGTAATTATCTTATATAGCAAAATAATAATCTAGTAATGGATAACATGGTTTGGCATCATGACGACATTAGGAACTTCGTCTTTACTCACACTCGCATTAGCCACACTCGATGTTCTGTTGGTAGTGGCAACTCCCGCAACCTCAAGAGCTCCCGTATCATTGGCAATAGCCGTTGCTTGACCGATTGCGTTAGTTCCCATGGTTTTTCCACTTGGTCACTTTGGAGCCATCGTCCATGAGTGGTTTGAGAGATAGGGAAGGTGGAATAGATTCGAGATGAGAGAACATAAGAGAATATGGCTTAGTTGAAGATCGAGATAAGGGAATTGAGGTCTCTCTTCCTCTCTCTCTCTCTCTCTCTCTCTCTCTCGATTTCTTTCACAATCTCTTGGAGGGGTATCCTTCTCTCTACCTCTCTCTCGTAGCCTCTCGGGGTCTCCTTATGTCTCTCTAAGTGCCCCCATGACTCTTATTTATAGTGAATTGGAGAAGAAGGGTTGTGGCTGAGAAGAGGAGCTCTTTGTGGAGGGGGATCTTGGAAAGATCAATGAACTGATGCTCAGATCATAAATCTGATGGTTCCATTGACTCCGAAAGGGGGGTAAAACCCCAAGACACTTGATTAGAAAGCTCTCAGTTCACTCCTTCTTTTCTCTGTTCGAAGTGTTGTCTACTGCCTGTAGACTACAATTGCGGCGCGCACGATTTCATCAGTCACTTTTCTTTATTTTTCTTTTTATAAAATCTTCAAACTAACTAAAACATCACTTATCTTTTCTTTTAAATGACATCTAGTTCTAGAAATCTCCATATCTCCTTTTTTTAAAAGGATAATATCTGAAATATCTAAAATATTCTAGTCTTGTCCAAAAATCTAATATTTTTAGACTATCCCTACTATTATACACATTAACATTAGTGATTAATATAGCTCGTCTCTCTTGTTCACGTTATAACTTCCATGAAGGGTGGCTACGGTCCTTGTTAATTCATAAAAAATATCGAGTTACGACTCTCGATTTTATTCATTTATTTATTTTTAATGTTAGTTAGTTATTAATGTTAGTTAATTTTTTCACTTTAGTTAGTAACCTTGCTAACTTATTAATTGACTAACTAACTTTTGAACTAACCAACTAACTTTTATTGCCTAGAAATATTACACTTGAACCCTAAATATAGATCTAGTATTGAGATTTGAAATTGTATTAATACATAAACAAAAGCAAACAATAATAACAATAGTGATAACAAATGTTATCTTCTTAATGTGTGGAGAAAAAGAGGGAATAAAGAATAGGAAGAGTAAAGTGTACCCTCACTACAATAGAATTGAAACATAGATGCAAAGGCCAAGTGCATATTTAGAATACACCAAATTATTTATGTACATTTTTGTTTACATATGCAACAATTATGTGTAAGAAATTGGGACTATTAATGTGAGAAAATACTAGCTATACTGGCCTAGTGTATAATATGTAAGGGACTTTATTCTTACACTATTCAATACTAATACAAATTCTCTTTCATCTTCAAGCTTTCTTTTAGCTTCTATGGCTTCCATCTCACACTTTCTAGTTTTTCTCTCTCTACTTTCAGTCTTTCTCTCTCCTCTACACTCTTCTTATTTCTCTTCGGTAGTCATCTCTCTCTTTTTCCTCTCTACTGGCTCACTTCTCTACGATTGGCATTAGAGCCTAGGCTCTTGATTCATTTGATTTTCCCTATTTCATATATACTTTTCTCTATTTTCCACTAGTAAATCTTGCACAATAGGTATAGGAGCCACATGGTAGATATTTGTAGGTATTCTACTTGGAGTAGAGACTAATCTTGGGACTTTAACAAAGATCTAGAGGAGATCTAGCCAAACCATGGCCAAAATGGCAGGTTGCGCATCCATTACAAGCTATTTTGAAGGTAACTTGGTAAAATAGGGTTTGACTGGACTTAATAGAAGAACAAACTATGGTTACTTTTTTAGAGAAAGAGTCTTCTATTTCTTCTTGCAAGCTTGTTTTAGCTGCCATGGTGAATTTTTTTCAAGATCGTTCTCCATATGCATCAAGAGCATCAACCAGTGCTTCCTACCGATTCTACACACCCCACTGACCATTTCCATTACCATTGGTTGGAGGATGAATTGCCACAAGGATAGTCAAAAATAGGCACAATTTGCATTGAATTCTAGGACTGATCTCATCATCTATAGTAGCCATTTTTAGTGGAGTTGCATTCTAATCACTTCCAACCACTTGATTCATCATAAAGGAAGTCATATTGGTCAATATTGTTGCCTATTCTTCATCCCTTCATTCTATTTGAGAAACCCTAGTTATCATAATATGACACCTATTAAAGCTTCTAAGCTCATCAGTTGTAGGGGGCTTTTGTCTAATTCATCTCTACAGCTTACCTACAGCAAGTATCCATCAAGATTCATCAAGCATTTGAAGTATCTAAGCTCCTTGACTCTTTCAAGCGAGAGCATTTGAAGTATTTGAGCTCTCTTGACTCTTTCAAGCTTCCATGGAGGAGAAATTTGGAGATTCTTCTTCCATCATGAAATTCATGTTTCTTGAAGCTTAAAGATAATAGAGGCCTTTTATTCAAGGGATTTAGAGTAGTCCTACTCCTCATTGGAAACATTGGAGCATTCTTGGTGCAAATGGAGCATTATTGAGCTATGGAGTCTATTCTTGAGTCAAGATTTGGGGCAAATGGGATTAAGCCTCAATCTTAAGACTCTGATGCTTCAAGATTACTTTCAAGTATTCAAGGAGCAAGGATTGAAGACTATTGTGTCAACATTGAGCATTGGGAAGCTTATTCAAGCATTGGGGATTATCCATTAGAAAAAAAATGAACACACAAATGGGCCTTTTAGCCCCCCCGCCCTATCTCCTCCTTAAAACAAGGAAAATAGGCAAAAAGAATTGTAAAATAATCCTCTTCTCTCTTCACTTTTGTAATATTGTTTTGCCTTTTTTATATTATCTACAAAGATATACTCATATTCCTTCTCTCTCCTCATTCAAGAAGTCTTTTTCAACTAAATTTTATATTAAAAAAGGAGTTAGTTACGGGAGTGTGGTGCTTCGTTTTCAATGCAAAATGATTAGTAGATACGAGGTAATCGATGTTTTAATTGAGAACAAGGAAAATGAAATTTTGGAAGTTCCTTCTAATATATTTTGGGGATTTTTTATATTCTAGCTTTTGGTTTTAAAAAAACCAACTAGTCAAATTTCATGGTTTTTGAAAATATTTTTGGAGGTAAAATAGAAATGTCTAAAATATGAAAAATCTTGGACATCCCTACCCGCTGAGCTATTTTTCCCCATATCTATACTCTCTCATGGCTCTATTAACACCATATTGGGGAATATGGGAATTTTCCATAAGTTTGGGACATGTGGTCAAATCTTTGGATTTGTCATAATTTGAACACTATAACTCCAAATTGAGCGCTCTATAGCTCAATAGATTCCATTTTTCAAGCACTTTTCAATGATAGGTCACATCATATGGTTTTGAGAAACTTATGGACATGTTATTTGGGGGCCACCTTTTTAGTATTCACAAAATGGGAATTGGGAGATTCCCAAACTCACTAATATTGTGTTTATTGTGACCTCTTCTCTGTGTTTATGCAACCTTCATTAACAGAGTGAATTACTTACACCCTCCTTTCCCTTGGCACCTTTGTGTGCCTCTCTGTGCATCTCCACTCTACCTCCTGTGACAACCAAGTAGGCTCCCCGTTTCTATTAATAGTGAAATGAATACATGAAAGAAGGAGTTGTATATTGAGGTAACATGTGGACTTGTGGGTTGATGGGGGAATCTACCCAATTAACCCCTTAAACAATAGACCTCCAACTTTCTCAAGAATCACAAATTTGCTAAAGTATGTATGCAAGGGTGAAAATGGGTTGATCGATTACACTAGGCGGCTCAATGATCAGGCGTTCAAAGTATTTACAACTTGCCAAGCAACCATAAAAATTTGTCATGATTTGATCACTATACATCAACTTCATATGCAATAGCTCATAGGAAAAGTGGTACAGCTGAATGACACTATAAGTCATATTGCTGAATGACACTATAATTCAACAAAACAATCAAATTATTTCAATACATGACACTATCCATGACATTAGTATCTCATATGAGGAGGCAAAGGCACAATTGGACGACCTGAGAAAGATCAACAACAAGCTAACACAAGAGCGCAAACGAAAGAAGAAGCCAATCAATGAGTTAATTATGAATGGGGGCCAATGGAAGCAACATATCAAAGCATGTAAGGTAGCTCAGAATGAGAACCTAGGTGAGGGTGAGGTTGGATCATGTATCAGTAGATTGTTGAAGGCAAGTATATTAGAAAACGCTTTGAACAATCCTAAGTTTAAGGTTGTGAAGGAAAATGTGATTAACTACACATTAAAAGATGTGTCAAACGAGTTCTCAATTGTGGATGCACAATCCATTTGTGACAGGGCTGGTATTAGCACAATGACTTACTCAAAGATATTTAAAGGTCTAAAGGCTAGGTTTGGTCATGTGCTAAAGAGAAATAGAATCATTGGAGCCCCAAGAGGAACACCAAGGAAAAGGGAATTCTCTTGCAAGAAGATCTAGCTTGTAACATCAACAAGCTTTTTTATTAGGTTTTATATGATCACAATGAAGAAAAGAACACCAGGCACAACAAATCTTCATGCAGCATCATGTAGATCTCCCACGGATTTGATAGAATCAACCATATTCTTCAATATCTTCACAAAATCCATCAATAGAACAAAGAAAGCAAAGGAATACACCATCTTTGAATGGAAATACATCACATAGTATTCATCTTCAATATCTTCATAGTCTTCTCTCTCAATCTCTCATATACAATCACTCTGTTTTAGTAGATTTGGCTATCTCTGACTCTCTCTCTCTCTCTCCATCAATAATACATCATATCCTCACTACAAACTCTCATAATCACTCACAATAATCCTTCTTAGGTCGTGGATACCCCTCCCAAGAGGTATGTCTGATATGAAGAGGCACCAAAGCCACTACAGTGTCCTTTCATAGCTCACCACTGTCACTTCACTTCAATCTTTACTTGAGTCTTCAGCAGCTACTTCTTTCACTTCTTTTAGCTCTTTTGCACTTGTATTCACCTCTTTCCAAGGCTAGAAAACTTTCCCAAGCTACACATACATTCTACAGAACACATACAGAAGCATACAGAAGGTCTACAGAACATTCACTGTACAGTACCAGAAAAGAGACAGAATAGAGACAGAAGCTCTACAGAAGATCTACAGAAGGTTACAGAAGGTCATCAAAACCTCATAACTCATACTCAAACCATTTCAAACTCTCAAAAATCACTCAATAAGCTTTCACAAGATCTCAATCTTCATCAATCATTAATCCATGCTTCATACAGAAGACAATCAGAACAAAACAGAAGCTATACAGAAGGTATACAGAACCAATCAGAACATCACAGAACCTCATATCTCCACTGAAAATCATCATGAACTTCCAAAACATAATCAATATCATCCAAAACACTCTCAAACCACTTCCAAACCAATCAATCATTCAGCTCTCAAAAACAACAAAAATCAGCCAAAAAACAAGTCATTTCAACACTCAACATATCCCCACACTTAATAAGGAAGCGTCCTCGTGACCCAGCAAAAAGGGAATACAAGTTTATTCAAAAGCTCAACTTTGATCTTCAATATCTCTTCAAAAACACTCCATCCAACCACGACCCCAACTTATCACCTGTATCTTATATAAAAATACAACGAAAGGAAAACCCTTTATACATTAACACTTCTTATCAAACTGGAAATCACAACAAACTTGTAAAGGATATAAGAGGTTTCTTCTTCTTCTGCATCAGCATCTTCAACTCTCCAACCAGCAACACCATCACCACAATTCTTCAAAAATGTAGCTTGCACGAAAGCCAATCGAATAGGCAACCACCACGATCTTATTACATAAATTAACCCACAACACAAATACTACACACAACACAACCATCTGAATGGCTCCTCCAAAAAGAGAGTTTTATCATGAAAAATCATCCACCATACATGGCAAAGGTATCAATGAAGATGATCCCTTTTAAAAGATTGGTGATTTTGGAAACGATCTATGGATAAAGATCCATCTACAAATGTCTTGGGAGGATTATGAAAAAACTGAAGGCAGCACATCCTTTCTAGCAAGACAAGGTATCTGCTAGGCAAACAAAGGGCATAAAAGTACAATACATCCAGTTGCTGGGAAATCACAGGACACGTCACCCTGTTCGGTACACTGCACTGTAAGGCTCCCTTGCCTTCCTCCTTGCACTTATGCCAGATGGGTTGGATGCATTGATGCACCATCAACTGTGCACCCTGGCCTACTCCTTTTGCACCATCCCCCTTGTCGATTTCTAAACCGGGTACAAGATATGGGTTTCAATCATTCTTCCTCGAGTGATATTAGTCATGGGGCGAGTGACAGCTCTTTCATTCCATTTGAGTGACTGTGAGTTGAGTGCAATATCCCTCATCATCGACAAATTTCCTACGATTCCTTCAACCAGCTACCTCCATGGGTGCTGTTGCGTGGTCCCTGCCACGAAGGACGTGTGCTGTGGAGATGCCTTGGTACCTCCTGCAGCCGACAACGACACAGGACGTGCCATCGATAATCAACCTTGATTCTCGACACCCTGGGCCAAGTTTTTCTAACCCTACACCTTCTGTTTCTTAGTGATGTTCATGTTTTAAGTGTGGGGACGTTAGTGGATGGTCTGTGGTATGGTCCTAGGTCCCTATTGCTCGGTTCACCCTATCCGTTAAGGTTTTAAGTGTGGGGACGCGTCCCTACGCGTCTACATTGCATACCCCTCTGCATATGCCTCCACCTGCTAATGCCTCTATGTCATGCCTTGCTTTTACCCTGATGGGGTCCCTTCCCACCCAATCATTTATGTTCCACCCACCCTCGGGGCTGTTCCCTTGCAATTTTCCTTTATTCCCTGATTTTGTTGTCCTGCCAAGTGCACATATCCTACAATCAGCGGACTTCCAATCTAACCTTATAGCCCTGTTCATCCCTTTGAACTGACCATTTTTCCTTTTTACCCACCCTTGTTCTGGTGCACGGTTTTCGAGTTATTAATTTTTGACGCATTTTGCATAAATTAGACGGTTTTTCATGTGAACGCATTTTTCTTGCTTCGGAACCGTGATCTGACGTTATCGCCCTGACAAAACTTTCTCCCTGACATTTTTCCTTTTTACTCCGTGTCCTTTCAATGCACGGTTTGTCCAATATTAATTTTGCGGTTTTTTACGATTTTTTCATGCGTCTTTTTGATATTTTTCCATATGAACCTACATTTTTTGCATCGGAATTCCACTTTGATTTGACGGCCGTGTCCCTCGTGCCTTCCCCTACCTTTTTTCTTTTTCCTCCACCCTCTTTCGCCTTTTGGATTTATTATTATTAATTTTTAAATGTATTTTTGGGTGTATTTTTGGTGCTTTTCGCATGTGAACCCCTCTTACTTCCGCCGGAACTGCGTTTTGATGTGACAACCCTGTACCCCCCTTCATGCGGACTTTTTTTTTTCTTGCTTGTCATTCCGGCGAGCGGTTCGTCCAATATTAATTTTCGATCCCATTTTTGGGTCTATTTTTTGGGTTTTTCCCATGTGAACGCGTCTTATCTCAGTCAAAACTATGTTTTGACGTGATAGGATTGTCAGACGCGTCTTTCTGTGCATTTTTTATTTTTCCTGTACCTCGTTCCGATGCACGGATCTCCCGATATTAATTTTCATTTGCATTTTTTGACCCATTTTTTGTGTTTTTTGCATGTGAACGCCCTGCCTTTCCCTCGGAACCCTCGTTGCATATTTTCCCTGTCTTCCCCCTGCCGTCCTACCCACTTTTTGTTTTTATGGCATTTCGTTTTGATGACCGGATTGGGAGTTATTCATTTTTCTTTATTTTTATGTATTTTCCCGTGACTCGTCCTACGCGTGAATGCGCCCGTTTTCAATTTCACGCGTCTCCACGAGCCCCGGTCGCTTCCACGTGACCCGTACCGCCATCCTGGTGCTATTTCGATCCCGTCCCGGCAAATTTTTTTACCTCGCTCCGCGCACGTGCACGGGACGGGGGTACGCCTTTCTTTTACCCACCCCGCCCATTCTCTCCCCTAGGCCCCCCCATGGGTACCCCCCCACCCTTTCCCCAACCCACCCCGGGCGCCCTTTACTACCCCTAACCCATGGGCCCCCACCCACCTTCCTGAGCCCCCACCCACCTTCTTGACCACCCCCCATGGGCACCCCCCACCCTTTCCCGAACCCACCCCGGGAGCCCTTTACTACCCCTAATCCATGGGCCTCCACCCACCTTCGTGACCACCCCCCTACCCCCACCCAAGCCCCCCGTCCCACCATCAAACCCCCTACCCTCCAAGCCCCCTTTCCACCCACAGGCACACCAGCAGAAAACCACCCTCTTCTCAAACCCTGTTCCCCCGTAGACCCACAAAACCCCTTCCTAAGCCCCTGTTCTTCCCCGCAGACAACCGCCGAAAACCCTCCATAAGCCCTTGTCACCCACCGACACACGCAGAAACCTGCAGCTCCATTTTCAGTCCACTATCACACGCGAGGGTGTGTACACGCGTGGCTGTTCGTGTGGTTACTTGTGTGCGGGTGCGGGAGACCATTAGCGGATGTTCACGCGCGGGGGCGCGCGTTAGCTGGTCCGTGCAGTGGTGTGCAGCCGGCTGTTCACACGCAGCTGCCACGCAGTCTATTCCTGGGTATATTCCCGGATTTTTAATTCCAAAAACCCGAAAACCTTTAAAATACATTGAAAAAATAAAAAAATCATTAAAAAACACTTAAAATTCACAAAAAATCTTGAAAAATTCCCAATCTTTCTGCAGTAAATTGCACTGTTTTTCTGAACTGAATATTTCAAGAAAAAAATTCACACCATTTTAAAATTAAAATTTCTTTTAAAAATACCCAAAAAAAAGAAAAAATACCCAAAAATAAAAAAAATCATAAAAATGATAAAAATTTCCAAATTAATTGCAAAAAAATCCTAAAATTTCCATTCACATTTTTACTTATTTTTAAAAGATTTTCTAAGCTAAAAATGATGTGTCATTTTATTCCATGATTATTTTATGGTAAAACTACTTCATTTAATAGCTAAATTAATAACAAAATCCTCTTTCATTCAAATCACACACTGAAAATTCTAGAAAAAAATCCAGATACCTTTTGGGATTGAGAAGAGCGCATTCATTGCATTCACATACACCCACTACTAGGTATTTTTTCCTTTTATATTTTTATTTTTTTTTCTTACTACCCCAAAACTCACGGTTAATTATTAAAATGAACCCTAAACACCACCATGGCACGCATGCTCGCGCTAAACACACCATTTTATAATAAAAATTAACACACCGTTCACTTAGCACGCGCTAAGTGCGCTTAAGAGGCACTTTAATATTTTTAATTAAAATGAACCAGTCGTCACAAGAGCACGCTCTGGCAAAAAAGCGCTCCACATCACCTTAATTTTTAATAAATGAACTTGCATTTAGAGACCCAGTCTGGGTATCGAAGTCCGAGATTCGGATTAAAGCACCGCTTTAACCTAATAATTGGTAATTAAAATTTTAAGAAGGAACCGCTGTTTTCTTGATAAGGTTTATCACTTAATAAAAATTCACCCATTTCTTAATAATTTATTAAAATGAACCTTTCATTAAATTAATTCCCCCTCACTGCACTTATTTTCCCTTTTTAATGAACTCGTTTCGTGGGATGGATACGCGAAGTCTTCGGAGTTGTCTCCATGGTCAAACCTGATTATCAAAGTTGTGGTCTTGATATGTGTGGGTTGTTGTTATGTTTTGGTTCAGTTTCTTTGTTACGGTTAAGGGTACAGTGCGTAGTTTTTTTCTTTATTGCCTGATACAGGGATTTGGGTGTTTGCATGTTGCATAGCATGAAGCTTTCGATCGCATATGTCTAGAGGTCATATCGACTTTTTTCTAGGCTGTGGTTTGCTTGGGGATAGTTGGTCGAGTCACGTTTTATCATATTGGTTGTTATCTTATCCTTGGTTTTTGTTTGTTGCTTTGCAGGCATTCTCTTTGTTTGTCTGTGTTTGTGGTGTGTGTGTAACCATCTGAATGGTGCCTCACGCTCCTCCCCCTATCCAGTATGTCCCACTAGTCAGTAGGGATTACTCTTCCCTACTCACTTTTGAGCCTCTCACGAAGGTGGGACTCGCCATTTTCGTGGATGTCTCCTTTCCATTGCTTCCAGAGGATCCATCGATGTGTGACGAGTTTCTGGCCTCCTACAGCAAGAAGTCGAGACTGGTCCAGGGTACTTCCATGACTTTGACACCTCGAGGCCTCGGGAAGGCTCTGTCTCTTCCCTCCAAAGGTGAAGCCTTTGTTACAACTCGCCAGCTTTTCTCTTACGAAGAGATTTTGAAGCTGTTACAAAAGCAGACCAGGGAAATTCTGGATGTTAAGAAGGTGATCAACTCTTCAGGAGTTTCCTTTTCCATGATCACTGATCCTGTGTGAAAGTTGGTCTGTCAATTTCTCCAAGACAGGTTTATGCCTACAAAAACGCCATCCCATTACTTGTCCAAAGAGCTCTTTACAGCTTCAAGGATGGTGTTAAAAGGAGTAGCTATTGATTGAAGCACTTACCTACTCACTAAGATGGATCAACATTTCGTCAAAGTCACCAGGGGCAATGTTACCAATGTCACCTATGGATCGTACTTGTCTATCTTCTTAACCTACTCAGGTTTACAGAAGAGTGTGCCTCCACCTCCTCCATCTGATCCAGTACCTCCTCCTCCTCCACCTTCAAATGAGTCAGAACCAATTGATATAGAGGATTTGGATTCTCCTCCTCCCCTGGTCATACAGCGCAAACGCTTGAAGCGGGTAGCAGACAAAGCTCCTTCACTTCTTCCTTCAGTGCCCATTCCTGCTACCTCTGGCAGTGATCTCCCTGGTTATCTCACATGTAATAACCTGTTCAGAGCACATCGAGAAGGTTCCTTGGACATATCAATCCCCTCACTGAACAGTCTAGTCTCGGGAGATGCCATTCCTTTCCTATGTAAAGACATTCAGAGTTCCATTGAACTGTCAGTGAGTGACAGCCTGTGTTCAACAGCTGTACGCTTCCTTTTATGAAGAACTGGTGCAGTCTAAGGACCAGTTGCATAAGGCAACATCCAAGTTAGCCTCTGCTAAGGATACCCTAGCAGATTTGTTTAAGCAGATGGAGCAACAAACCCAACTGATTCAAACCCAAAGAGATGAGATATCTTCTTTGAAGATTCAGTTAATAGGGGCTCAATCAGAGGTTACTAGCCTCTCAGAGGAGAAGGAGAGGATGTCCAAAGAAGCGCGAGAGTTCCAAACTCTTTTAGATGTCAAACTTTCAGCCTTACAGACTGCTAATGACACAGTGGAATCACAAGCTTCCCAAATCAAGCAGTTGCAAGATCAACTGGCAAAGTCACGGTCTGTTCCTCCAAGCCCTCATGTTCCCTTGATCCCTTCTCTCTCACAGCAGGACTTGGCAGCTCTTCAGAGACAGGCTACCTTGTGTCCTCTCTTCCAAGATAAAGTGAAAAGATTGCAATCTCGAATGGATTTGCTATGGTCTTCATTTGAGTAATTCCAGGAATATGTTCCTCCGGACCATTCTTTCTTTGTCCACTATCAATTACAAACGTTGGCCTTCTACATGAAGCTTTCCACGATGGATCTTCCTCTTCCAGAGGATGGTTGGAGTGGGGCTTAGTCTCCTGAGTTGCTGACAGAGGTGGTCCGTATGGTGTTTGAAGATTCTGTCATGACCGATACCATGTTGATGTCATGTATGTATCTACGAGGAGACTTGTTGATTCCAGATGAAGTGGATATGGCTTGGTATGTGGGAGACGTGGTTTCACAAGCTGTTTTGTATGTCAACCATTTGGATTTGCGAATAGATGACATGTTTCAGAGTTACTCCTCCAAAGTGGCTACTTGCCCTGATAATTCCTGGCATACCATGATTGATTCTGTGGTCCTGAATCAAAGACATAACACAGCCCCTACCTATGTCTAGAGCACTAATCAACTGAGGGTGGATCTCTTAGCTTATCTTTCCAAACATAATCCATTTGATTCTACCTTTTTTTATGCCTATCAGCGAAGATCTATCTTAGGTCCTTCTGTTCCTACCCTACTGTATTACCAACAAATGGCTCACCGTTATGATATATATCTTTCCCTCTATCAAACCAATTCCACAACCATCTTACCCCTTCTTTCCAACCTCAATCTTTTCCTCAAATTCCCATATTTACATACTGCTCTTTTATCGAGGATAGAGTATTTTTCCCTTCTCCACCATGTCCTTCTCCATCCATTCATGTACCTTCTACCTTTCCTATTTATCAGTTAACACCCTTCCTAAGTGATTCCCTAAAATTTTCAGCCACTCCTTCTTTAAATTATTCCTCCTTTTATGATTTTTCCTACCCATCTCTTCATCCACTTTTCCTTATTCCACTTCCATCTCCTGCCACTTCTATATCTCAACCACCTCAGTTGGTTAGTGACTATGACAGGTTTGATCATCTGATTTCCAGAAGAAGGGGATGGAGCTCGAATGATTCTCTTAAAAGACCTCAGATAAACTGGCCAATAATTCCAGGAGATTGGACAACTGCCAGTCAAGCATACCAGAACTATATTCATTTTGCTCACTAATATATCACAGTCTCTGGATCCTTCGGTGAGATTGACAGCTCATTTTGCTTGGTACCTGGCGTATATGCATAGGCATTCTCATAATGATTCAAAGCCTATTCCAAAGTTGTGCATGAATGTCAATGTGAGCATTGACTTAGGCTTATTGCCCAAGCCTTTTGCAACAAAAGTTTGTACGATGCCTTGTTCTTGGGAGACGTTTGAACTTGCCTTCGCAAAGGCAGCAAACTCCACTACTGTATTGCTCAATAGCGAGATCTCTAAAGAGCAAGCCGTTCAATAGCGCCTCATCACGTCATATGATCAGTGAATTACTTCTACCATCACCGGCCAAGAAATTACAGAATTATCCAAACTTGCTGAGACTGAATCCCCATTCTTGAGGCACTGGTACACTCTTAGGTTGCAATGGGAAGTAAAAGGGTGCCGAGTCATGACAAACACTGAGCAGTGCCATGCAATCAAAACAACAGAGTATGACCCCACTTATGTCGTGCCAACCTCGTATAGAGTGTTAACCACTCTTCGCGACCGCCCCCTGGAAGAGCACATCAAGAGACACCCTTATCTTGATCACCTACTGACTAAGGAAGAGCTACATATTGCTAGCCGCATCGCCTCCGGTGACTTTCTAACAGATGTTCTCACTTACATTATACACGTGGGCACTCGACCTTTTGATCTAGACTATGCAGCTCAGTTAGAGTACAACCCCGATTTCTACACTTGGTTCCTACACCGGTAATTCCTAGGCCCATTGCAGAATGTCCTCAACCTCCAAAACCTTCAATCCTAGGAAGGATTCTTCTCGAGTTGGGAGGGGAGGGGAGTGAGGTGAATCAAATTAAAACTAAGAAAAATCAAGCAAAATGCATAAACACGTAAACAACGAGTGAGGTAGGAAAATGGCAAGAGAACTTTGAAATAAAGGGCAAAAAGTTAAAGCCGAAAGGGAAGATTCTACATTGGATGGGATTTTAATGCTTCATTCAATTAACATATAGAGTCTTTCTTTTTAAATTGACTTTTTTTGCGAATTGTTAATGTGGAAGCACTAATCTAAATTTGGGATTATGACAAAAACAAAAGATGTCGCAGTAAGATCGCACCCACCGACTTCCGTTCACGGAAGAGGAAATAGCGCAATACAACATCACTCTTGAAAGCCACGCCTACAACTAGCTTAAGTTCCAAACCATTCATAACGTAGAGAGTGTGGTAGCCAAGGAGAAAGCGGCCAAGAGAGTCATTGAACAATGCAACTTCACCAAGTACCTCAAAAATTTCCGCAAGAACCTGACCACACAAAGTGTGTGGAGTTTCTAAGGTCTTACGACCCTGACAATGAGTGCGGCACCATCACGGTAGGAAGGGGAAAAAATGCCAAACAGGTGCAGGTTCACTTAACCCCTGCCTTGGTGGAGAAGGCATTGGGACTGGAGCCAAAGATAGAGAAGAAGCAGAAGAGGTATGTGTACGCCATGCTGAAAATGAAAAAGGAGGATGTGCTAACTAATGATGGTATCAGCATCCAGGACATCCCTGATGCGAAAGCCAGACTGCAAGCAAAGCTAGTACATGTGCTCTTCTATAGCCAGCGCTACAACACCTTAATGCATCGAATCAGCATACCTGTGCCAGAGAGCGTAGCGGCTCACACCCTACATGAAGACGACTAGAATGGTTGTGTATGCAAAACCATCGACCAGGAGGCTAAAGCATTGGCTTTAGGAAGCACATCAACAGGGGGAGAGTCCCTAGCTTCCAAGGCCACGGAAAGAAAGAAGGCCTCGTTGAAGACATCACAAAAGAAAAAGAAGCTCGATGAGGGCCACAAGAAGCAGAAAGAGGATTTGGAAAGGCAAAAAGACAATCCCTCAAGGAGGTCAAGGAGAGGGACAAGAAGTGCAAAACACATTGTATAGAGCTATGTAGAATAATTTGTGGAGCACATTTAGGTCCGCGTGTACATAGTATAAAATATTGTTGCACACCCTCTTACATGTAGTGTTAAATACACACGCCCATGCCATATAATTTGCTTTTAGCACCTTGATTACTTCATGGGGTTTCATTTTTGTGTGTATTGAGGTTTTCTATATTAAGGTTTTTTAATGTGTATTTTGCCATTATATTTTTAGTTTTGATTTCTCTATTTTTTATTTTTAGTAAGTAACCACTTTGTTTCTGTGTGTAGATAACAAGCATAACAAATTGAGTCATTTAAAGTTTTGATTTTTATGTTTAATTTCACTTCGTTTGGCCTGTTTTTCAAAGAAAGGCAAATCTCCTCATCCACCTCGTAGTAGGTGCCATACTACTTTGTGGTGTAATGGTGACATATTTAGCAAAACATTGCAAATGAAGATGGAGACACATGACAAACAAGAAAACATTGCACTCACTCTATGTATGATATATACACCATCAAAGGAGATCCAAATTCTCCTCCACAATGTGCACTTCTCAGGTAGTGAGCCCTACATGCACTAGTGAGACATGCATGTTGCCTCATATCTAGTTGTAAACTTTAAATAAATATGTGTATACATGGTTGTCAAGCAAACTCATAAGTGCACATGTCTTGAGAACGAATGCATCTATAAGTCCATTCTATTGTAGTATTGTTTGAACTTAGATACACAGGCTTTCAATGTTGCCTTGAAAGTAGAAAAATTGGTTGGTAGGCATTGAAAGTACTATTTTTGGACCTCACTTCTCAAAGCTAGAGAAAGATAATTCACCCAACCCCATCTAGACTTGTGTTTATATGTGGGTCTATGTTTGCATCTAATTTGCATGTTGGATGTGCTTGCATGTGTGGGTCTTTTGGATGCAAACATAAACACGCCTACAACTTTTTTCCTCATTCAAAATATATGTCTATTGACCCATCAACAAGCCTATTTTCTTACGGTGATAGCATGCATTGGACTAATTTGTTAAGACATCACATCATCAAAGGCTTCACACACATACACTACTAGGCGCTCCGCGCCTAGACTCCGATTTTTGCGGCGAGGGCGGGTGCTGGACACATGGCACCCGCCCTCGCATTTCTTTGTGGGGAGGTTGGGGGCTGCCACGTAGCACCCGCCCCGAACCTCCCCTTAACTAATAGTAAAGATGATAACTAACAAATATTGAGGGCTACAATATCATCGAACTAGAGTAGACCTCATGCTGTGAAATTGCAGAATGCTATATGGTGAGGTGCGGCAAGGAGGATTAGGATGAGTCAATGATCACCTCGATGATCACACACTAAATATGGTGAGATACAAAAACTCTCTAAGGACAACCCATCTTGGTATTCACCTTTTGCGATTTGTAAACCAAGGCAGGCCAAACCCTTGACTAGGCGGAAAACAATTCACAAGGAAAGGTGGTATCCTTCCAATTTGAGGGCTACAAGGAATTAGCGAGTGAAATCGCATGTCGAGGGAATTCAGGTGGCCGCTTGAGTTCTGCTGAAGGTGTACCGGCCGGCGCGCGCAGCTTTCAACTGCACGGCTCGCTCTCTCTCGTCTGCTGGCATTCCCCCCAGATTCCTCCTTTCTTATATAAATCGTTCCACTTCGCGTCTCTTTGCGTCTCTCTCTCTCTCTCTCTCTCTCTCTCTCTCTCTCTCTCTCTGTGCCTCTGTCCCTCTGTGCCTGCTGCCACGCACTTCGATCACTGTCCATCATACGCTCGCACCTGTGATTAGTTCTTCTTCTTGGCAGGTTCTTCCTCCAACGTTAGTTCGTCACTAGTGAATTAATCTCATACCTGCATGGATCTCCTATCTGATCACTACATTCCTCTCTGCAGGCTATAACAGTAGCGGGCGCCTTGGGTTGGCGACCGCCGGCAAGTCCCATCATCATCATGGCTCAATCAGGAAAGCCTCTCCTGATTGGTTCAATCGCCATGGTTGTGATTTCTTTAATTACCTGTGTCCTTTGCGGGGTTGAAGCCCATGCAGGTAGCTAAAGATTGCTAACCTAGGCATTCTACAGTGGTTGTAATTGCTAGCCCTAATGTAAAAATCGACTGCAGCAGTGTCTGTATGCCATTGTTTCACTTGTCTGCCTAATATTAATAGAATTTATTTCAGCTGGCGATCATTTCGAGTGTGAGGAGCTGCGGGAGGAGGAATGTGCATTTGCAGTATCGTCTTCCGGAGCTCGCTGTGTTCTTGAGACAAACCTCATGGCGGATGGAAGCATACAGCTGGAGTGCCAGGTGGGGATCATTATTTAATGAGCGCTAGTTAGCATGATTTATAATTAACGTGCTGTATTAAGATTGGGCCACTCATGATAGCTCGTGAGCGCACGGATGGATGTACTTAAAAAATCCAGGTAGCCGCAGCCTGGCGTTCTAAAAATTGGACATACTAACCGTATAATCACTGTTTTGTCACACTGCGCGCATAGTGCATATCACAAGAAGTTTTTGACATTTTTGCATGTGGGGGAAGGGGCATTTTCCCCGTGTGTTCCCTGTACCGTTCAGCACATCACAGGCTCTCGCTAGGGAAGCCACAATGCACCTAGCTAGGTGCCATTGTGTCCCTAACTGCCGCACCTAGCTAGGTATCTGTCCCCAACTGCAGCTACGTCGATTTGCATGCATGCATGCATGGCTGCATGATTCCATGATTGACGTAATGCTCAGCTAGACGTGCATGCATGCTGCATGAAGCATGGGTACATGATTGATTATGAAGATCTAACAGTGAAATATGAGAGAGAGAGATTGTGTGTGTGTGTCTGTGAGTGGACTAATTATATTACGTTTGTTGGTGGGTGCGTGGGTGTGTGATCGTCGTCGTCAGACGTCGAAGGCGGTGACTCATGCGTTCCGGTCGTACGTGGAGAGCGAGCGGTGCGTGGAGGCGTGCGGGCTGAACAGGAAGTCGGTGGGGCTGTCGTCCGACTTCCTCGGGGAGCGCGAGCTGCAGCGCAGCATCTGCGCCCCTCGCTGCCAGCGCCTCTGCCCCAACATCATCGAGCTCTTCACCACCCTCGCCGCAGGAGAAGGTTGTTGCTTTACCTATCATCATCATCCTAATAAGAATAATATATTATATTTCCTATCTTTATCCCTCAAATTAAAATTCATCTTTCAAATTCTATTAATATTAGGCATCTTTCAAATTCTATTAATATTAGGCATCTTTCAAATTTCAAGCCTTTCTTTTTTAAAAGAAGGGGTTTTAGCTTTAAATATCCATGAATTGGTTTTCCTTTTCCCCCAAAAAGTTCCATTTAGGATGCTAGTCTACTCACTTCTATACATTATTTATGATCGATGTTTCATAATGTGATATAATTAGGCTAAAGTTTTTCCAAATAATTACATATGCAAAAATCAAAAAACATATAAGAGTCTAGACACAATAACATCAATATGTGTGATGATTATTAATTTTTTCTTGCTAATAACCTATGTGTGGCTCTTCTCAAAAACTCATTTAGCACATAATACACCATGGATACTTCAACACAACCCCTAGATAAGATATAAATTATGCATTTATTACAATCATGTGATCAACCAACTTCTTACTACATAGCCAAGCAATATTGTTATGTAACATATTCAATGCCCATGAGATAACAATGTTTTAATGACTCGTACATTGTATAGGTGTTGGATTGCAAGCACTATGTGAATCCGAAGGATCGATACGATCTCGAAAGCTCATCCAAGCATGGGGAGCTGGCCTTAGTGTAGCCAATCCACCATCTCTTCCCCCTTCTCCATTGCCTCAATAACATGTTTAGTTCTTGAGTGAAAGTGACATCTTCATTTTCAACGCTAGTTAAGGAAGAATAACTCAAATGATTGTCTTCAGAGACTAATATTGCTTATATTACTAATGAATTGTAGTCAACTTCTTAGCAATTTGAATTCAAAACTTGCATACTTTTTGCAATTTTCTATGTAAGCTTTTAAGTTGTTTGAAGCTATACAACTCAAATAGTTGCTACTTAAACACATGCTTAAACACATGGTATACATGAACATATTCCATTTAAATCATCAATAAACCTCAATAAGATAGTAATCCTCATAGACTCATTGAGCATTTCATTCAAGAAGTTGGTGAAAATATTTGTATAAGTATTATTCCCCGATATCTTGTTGCAATGATCAGTTTTGTGTCAAAATGGGATTTTAATGTATTTAACCCATGTTAACCTCTCCATTTGATGCTTGAATAGGAGGCCCACCTAGACTTTCTATTTCCTATAAGGGCCTCTTGTGATTTGAGATATGCCAACTAAATTCTATATTTGATTAGATGCCATGTGACTGAGTTTTAGTGTCAAAGGCATTTCAATGTTTTAACTCATTGTTGGATATTAATACCTCAAAAACATCCAATTGATGTTAAATTAGATACTTAAATAGGTGAGATAACCTAATCTTTCTATTTCTTATAAGGGACCCTTGGGTTTTGAAAGACATCTATGTAATTTATATTGGTTCAAATGGCAACTTAATTAGGTCAAATTGTGGCCAAATCGTAAAATATAGTTCATGAAAGAATGGTTTTGAGCATGTACATGAAATGATTCTTTCAAAGTTTATCTTATTGCTAGTCTCACATGATTTCGTATGTCATGGTGGTGAACTAATCATTAGCATGTACAAATAGGGTGAATGTAGTTGTGGTGCAAGAAGAAAATTCCTTACGTAGATCTTGCTCAATCTTTAGCTTAAAATAATGTAAATAGAGCACGGGGGATTCACTAGTAGTAATAAGGAGACATCACTTGCGTGCAAAAAATATAATGAAAATACCTCTTATCTACCCCCTATGTATGAGACCTTACCTTATAAAATGTACCTTCCTTCCCTTAAATAACCCCCCTCCCTTATACTCACGTGGTACCATACGGTAAACCCTAGTGGAACCCCTGGGAAATAGAGCATATGAGCTCAATGGTAAAATTATTTAAAGAAAATTTCTACAGAGATTCATTTACAAGATGGATTTGGACAATCTTATGTTCTTCTAATAAAAATTGGTCATTTATTTCATGAAAATTATTAATGGTATTTTTCAAAAATATTTTGTGATTGTATTTTATGTACCAAAGGATTTTAAGATATTGTGGTAAGAGATAGTGAAACTTTTGGCTCACAAGAGTAAGCTCATATGGGCAATTATTGGGAGACTAAGAATATTGCATTTGGAAAACATTGGATTGATAAGAAGGTCACCTTGGCCCCTTCTTTCTTCTCTATAAATGAATCCAAAATTCAAATATATAGTAAAATAATTGCACACTTCTTTTAATATATAATTGTTTGTCCTTGTTAATTTAATTTAGGGTTCATCATTTTTCAATTAGTCCCAAGAAAATATTCAATATTTGTGAGCATGTAAAAATTCATAAATCATTTTACATAGCCTTTGAGAACCTTATCAAACCAACTAGAGCTTCTTTAGCACAAAATTCATGTAACCATGGATCTTCAATATTGTCTACTTCAAAGAAGGTGATGACCATAAGAAGAAATTGATTGGACTTGAAACTACCCCCTAGAATTGTTTGATAAGCCTTCACCTCAAATTGTGTCATGGTTTTCATCTTCTTAGTTTTCCATTTGTTGTTGGCGTCTTAATTCTTCTCTCATATCATATGTTTTCTTTTCGAAGCTTATCAAGGATCATCCTTCAAGAAGCTAGACTGGGACATAAAAAGCTCTACATGCAGATGTGGGTGAGATCATGATGATAAAAATTTCATCATAAAATCTTCTAGGTCGCAAGATTTTCTTCTAAAAATGCATGTATATATTGCCTACATTGGCTAATTCATATGGTTCTCTTGAATTACTCATCCACCTCTTAATTCTTTTGAATGTCCATTCCTCACAAGTGGTTGCTTCATACATCGAAGTTGAAGGTTACACACCATCTCATTCATAGTTTGCTTTAATTTGTATAAACTTCAAGATTTGTGGGCCTTTCACTGTTTTTGCTTGGATAAGTTACTCAAGAATATATGTGTGCATCATGTGGATTCAAAATAAGGTATTTTTAAATTACACTTTTTATATTTTTTAAACATACAAAAGGGTGTAATATAAAGGGGTTATTTACATATTGAATAGAAAAGGGTTATGTTTTATTCATAAAAAATTCACATATGAGAATATTTATAAATAGACCCTGAACACTCGTGATATAGAGGATATATATATATATATATACTTCCCTTATCAGAGAGTAAACTAGAGAGGGAGAAAGAGGAGAGAGAATACTACAAAAGAGAGAGAAAGTGAGTGACGAGGAGAGAGAGACTAGAATTGGAGAGAGAAAAATAGGAAAGGGAGAGAAGCCATAGAAGCTATGAGCAAGATGGGAGAGAAGGACAGTAATTGTATTAATATGTCAAAATATGTGGAAAATTACATGTCCTCTCCTTTTATACCAATGTCAGTGTGACATGGCATAGCATGCATATTATTTGTACACTAAATCCTTATTCTTCCCAACTTCTTACAATACATCCCTTCCCAAAGGTTTTTGCCCTCAAAAGCAAACTTGAAAGACTAGAAAAGGATGGATAGAACAGAGTACTACTCTGTTTTTTTACAGCTTTAAAAATGGAAAAATGAATGAAAAATGACTGACATATGGACTAAAATAGAAGAATAAGAGTAGGCCTCAACTATATACATGATCAGGAATGCTTCAAAAGTATATGGAGCCATAAAATCTTCAATAATAATCTCAAAATGAAGTAGACATCTTGCTATGTAAACAGACCCTGCTGGACCAAATCTGCCATAACTTCTAGTAGAAATATCCAAATGAGACGTGCCATATATCAAAACATAGCTCTTAAAGAGTACTTTGACCTCATGTAGGTAGCTTAATTCTGAAAATTAGGCATAATAAAAATTGTTCTAAAACAGTGTGATGTCCTAACCCTGTCTGCACCAAAACTAGCTCCATAATCAATAGGCTTCAGTCATTAATGTATCCCTTAAGAAAGGAAACTCATCCAATATAGAATCAGGCCTCCAAGAAGCTTCCTCGGGTGGTAAACCTCTCCGTTTGATCAAATATTCCATGATAAAAAGAGATCAAAGCTTCTTCTCATGCTGACCTATAACAGCCTCTGGGATGTACTGAATAAGACCTTCTTCATCAATAGGTGGCAGCTCATCAATTATATCAATTGGATCACCATAGAAAGGCTTGAGCTAATTAACATGAAAGACATCACTACAAGGGTACACACATATAGCGACGCTAAGTAGCGACGTTTTTTTTCGTCGTGGGTATTAGCCTCGGTATTAGCGTCGGTATCTGCATCTTTAAAAACGTCGGTACGTACCGACGTTTTTAAAGACGCAGATATCGACGCTAATACCGACAACAAGTACCGACGTTTTTAAAGACGCAGATACCGACGCTAATACCGACGACTTATTGCGGCAAAATTTCGCCAAAAACCGAACGTTTTTTTCATTTGAGCGCGCGAAGGCAGAGAGAAACAAAGGATTGTGAGCAAGAGAGGGAGTTGACCAAGAGAGGTGAGCAAGGAAGCAAGTCGCGAGCCGCACGTGAGGAGAGGAGCGTCGCCCACACGAAGAGGTCGTGGAAGAAGAAGAGAGCACGACGGTATGCCATGTTTTGGTTTTTTTACAATCTTTGTTTTGCTTTGCAATGTAGGTTAGAAAGTGTTGGTTTGTCTTCAATCTTTGTGTTGCTTTGTGTTACTTTGCAATGTAGGTTAGGAAGTATTGAAAGAGAGAGAAATGGAAGCGAGTGTTTTCAAAAATTTTCTTGTGTTGGTTTTTATTCTTTGCAATGTAGGTACGAAAATATATGTGTGTGAGCATAGTTTAGAGCCGACCTCAAAGATAGATAAGTTTAGAGCCGACCTCAAAGATAGATAAGTTTAGAGCCGAACTCAAAGAGATAGGTATGAAAATTTTAAAAAAAAGACCTGAAATATATATAGTGGAGTGGTCCCAATATACAATATAGAATCTTTATTAAATTATCATTCCATTACATCGCAGTCAAGATGTCTAGCACTCACGACCAACATGGTGGTGATCGTGAGGCTTGGCTCAATCAACGTGTCCCATGTCCATGCACGCAATGCAAATTGGCCATTCGTTGAAAACGTCGTTTGTCCATAGAGCATGTGCAATGGTATGGAGAGTTTCGAGTTGAGATAATCGACCAAGCAATCTTGAATTACGAGATTGCGGTAAGTTCTGTCTCATTACGTATTCTATGACATGTAATTGATTTAAGTATAATAGTTTGGGGTTATCTTAGAAGTTAGCTCCTTAACGTCCTTTACAAGGTTAGGGCCATGTCGATACATTGCAGTCCGCAGATCTCTTGCATCCAGTAAGACGGGTTCGTCCGCGCTCTATACAAATGCCGTCCGAGATAACTAACTGTCTCATAGAAGGTGATAACTCTCAACCCCCTTCTATGGATGAGAATGCTGGAGACATGGACGATCCTCCTGCTTTTTTGGAGCCCGAGTTAGAGGACATGATCGAATCATTGCTTCCGATGGACTCGGAATCCCAAGATCCTTTAATTGCGGAGGCTGCCATTCCATTGTATGATGGGAGTCGAGTATCCCGTTTGAAGACACTTCTTGCATTGTTGAGCATACAAACAAAGTATGGATGGAGCGATACGAATGTGACAGAGCTATTCAGGTATATTATGATGTGTATGATTCTTTATTGAAAGCCATTAAAATGTGCTATATTGCACTCTAATAACGTGCTTCATTGCAATTTGTAGAACGTTGAGATCTTATATTTTGCCTATCCAAAACACGATGCCTGAGTCTCGTGACGATGCAAGATAAGTGCTGCGAAAGCTAGGCATGGATTATAATTGCATTCATGCTTGCCCCAATGATTGTGTTCTCTTCTGGGGAGAGTTTGAATTGTTGGCCACATGTCCCAAGTGCGGTGCGGACAGGTATCAAAATGACTTGCAAGGACAGACTATTCCGCAGAAGGTTTTGAGGCACTTTCCGCTGATACCGCGTGTTCGTCACATTTTTCGGACCAAGAGTTTTGCAAATTGACTACATGGCATGCGGAAAATCGATCCACTGATGGTGTACAGCGTACACCAACTGACTCAGAAGCATGGCATCACATTGACGAGACTTTCCTTGACTTTGCAAAGGAGGCGAGGAATCTACGATTTGGTCTTGCCATGGATGGGGTAAATCCTTTTGGTTTGCGTTCCACCTCCTATAGTGTATGGCCCGTGGTCCTTGTTAACTACAATATACTGCCATGGCTTTCCACCAAGAAAGGACACCTTTTGCTTAACTTGCTTGTGCCTGGACGATACAAAGTCAAGAATATGGATGTCTACCTCTCTCCACTGATTGATGAGCTAAAGGAGTTGTGGGAGGGAATTGTAGTGGAGGACATGAGCAAACATATTGGTAGGCGATCCGCAACTATAAGGGCAATTCTTATGTGGACCATGCATGACTTTCCAGGTTATGGAGAATGCTCTGGTAAAGCGTGTTTTCTTATTTTGCTAGTTTTCTTTGAGCGATGTTGGTATTATGACATACCTCATTGTACATGTGTGTTCTGCAGGGCTAGTCACATCAGGTTACCATGCATGTCCTCTGTGTGGACCAAGGTTGGATTCTCATATGTCAAAATCTATGAAGAAGATGGTATTTGAGGGACATCGGGCTTTTTTGCCAGAGGGTCATGTCATGAGAGAAGGATTTCTTGGTCGCCCTCCTGCGAGAATGAATGCATTGAGCTAGTTTGATCGCAGGATGGTGGACCAAGACTCGCTTCCCAGTGGAATACGACGCTTCTCAATTTTCTATGTGCTGACTTATTGGAAAAAACTGAAGATTAACCACCTTTTAAATCCCATGCACATTTTTAAGAATGTGGGTAGCTTGCTATGGGACCACCTCACTGGGCAGCGAGACACACTAGGAGCGAGGATGGATTTGAAAGCAGTGGGAAACATGGAACCATATTGGCCTGTAAGTGGCATCGACGGTCGAGTGCAATTGCCGCACACTCCTTGGGTTTTGTCTGGCAATGAAGTGCGACGAGTAAAGGAAAACATCAAGTCCTTTCGCACGCCAACTTGCCTAATGTGTTCTCTCAAGACAGCATTCACAAAGGATGACCAAGTGACAGGACTCAAATCCCATGATTGGCATAAGATGTGTCAGGTATGTACAATAGGAGGCTGCGTATGGCATGATTCTGCATATTAGATTTTAGAATCTCCGTTTGTTTATACACAATGTTAATTACATGGTTTTCACAGTTCGTATTGCCGATCGCAATCGCAGGGTCTCTGACATCGGAGGTATGGACAGCCATTTACAAATTGTCCGAGTTTGTTCAGTTTGTCTCCCAAAAAGAGATTCACACATCATCGATTGAATCCGCGAAATGCATGGCAGTAGAGACTGCTTGTCTTTTGGAGAAGTATCTTCCCACTAGTATGCTCACGATACAAACCCATCTTCTAGTGCATATTGTAGATGAATTGCAGGTTGTAGGTCCAATCCATACTCGATGGATGTTTTTCCTTGAATGGTTCATGAAGACCTTAAAGGGATTTGTGCGACAACGGGCTCGTCCTGAGGGTAGCATGGCTGAAGGTTGGTTAGTGTCGGAGGCCTTGGTGTACATTTCTGAGTGGTTGTCCACTGTGGACCGGGACAAAGGCTTGATATGGTCACTTAAGGAGGATGATCATCTGAATGGAGATGTCCTAGTGGGAAACGGAATAGAGAAGAAGATGGATGCATCCATGGAGTCCAAGGTGAACCAATTTTGTATGCTCCATAGCACTACAATGGAGAAGTGGCTGCAACGGTATGAGAATGCTCGCGCTGAGCGAGAGTCTGCAAGACTCTGACTTTCGACGGAGTACGCGGCAACGGCCCATTCGATATCCGAAGGGCTTAGAGGAGATGCCTCTACTCATGTCAACTAGATGGCTACATGAGGCCCTAACCAAAGCATCTCAAGATGGAGAAACAGTTACTGAAGAAGAGTGGGACTTCTCACGTGGATGCAATCCCAAGGTATGGATGCAATCCCAAGGTATGCAATCCCAAGAAATTACAATCTATACTGCAAATCGCAACTAATATACTTGTTCTTCTCCCAGTATAAGGTCCATAGTGCAGCATGGTCACGTGGACGACATTTCAGAGTAGAGCACATCGACAAGTTATGCTCGACAATGGACTGTGGAGTGATGGCAATGTTTGAGCAGGAAAGCCGACGACGTGCCACAGATCCAAACCGTGTAGTTGCCACCTTCACCCACCCGCCGGACTTCACCTTCACCCTCCCTGCCCGACCTCCACCTCCCTTCCTCTGCCATCTTATTCACCGGCCGGCCGATCCACCTGCCCCTCCCTTCTCCTCCGCCCTTTCTTCTTCTCCTCCGCCCGACTTCAGCCTCAGCTGGGCTGCCTGTGCTGCCTCAGCCCCTGCTGTGCTGCCTGGGCCTCCTGCTGCCTCCAGCGCCTGCCTGCTGCCTGTGCTGGCCCTTCAGCCCTCGCTGCTGGGTTCCACCTGCCCAGCGCCGCCTCCCTTCTCTGCCGTTCCCGGCCGCCGTGCTTCACCCTCCCTCCCTCCCTCCCTCCCCCTCCCCTCCCTGCCGCCCTTCAGTTCCCTTGTTCCCTCGCGGTCGCCCTTTTGTCTCCGCCTTTAATAGCGGCAATGACAAAAGGCATACAAGAAACTAGGATGAACTGCCTGGAGAACCAAGATATCTCACCTATGGAGATAGAGGAGATAGAGGATGGGTTTTTTGAAAATGAAGCAGAGTCCTCATTTTGTGGAGAATTTTGTATAGACCTTCCGGTGTATACTGAGCTATGTCAAGATGAGATTGTGGAACCCTAAACAAAAGTGACTTGATCAAAACGTTCCTCCCACTACATCATGTCCACTTTTTGCAAATCGGTTAGGACAGTTCGTATGTTTTTGTATCGTATTTTGTATTATCTAATTTTTTTATTATTTTAAAATGAAGTCTTGCAAATTAAGTCTTAGTTTTATTATGTCTTGCAATTCATTATCAAATTGACTTATTTTTCCTTGTATGTGCAGGTTTAGGATTTGGGCACAGACGGCAGGATGAGCCGGGATTTTACAGATGACGACATCGACGCGATGCTAGTGCGTTTCTCACCTGACCAGCTAGCACGGGTCAGAGATAGAGCCGATGCACAGCTTTCCCGTTCCACCTCAGTACGATCGGCAGACTCTAGATGGTCCGATGTGTCGGTATCCAGTAGACACAGTCGCAGGTCTCGCTTTGCTTCAGAGTCACGTGGTCGAGGAGGAGGTAGCTCCTGTTGTGGGGATGCGGATGCAGTCTCTCCCACTCGCACTGCCACCAGGGAGTCGACACCGTCTTTCACTGGCAGTGGGGCGGGCAGACGTCTACTGCTCCCACTCCTTCACGCACCCCACCAATCACTCCCACTCCTTCATGCACCCCACCGATCACTCCCAAGGCCGACAAGAAGTACACGAAACCCACTCCTCCAGGTATGTATTTTCACATGAAGATTTTCGCAGTAGCACTTATCAATTCAAATTGTGTTTGACACATTTGTATTAATGTCCTGAAAGTACCTATTTGCAAAATCTTGCAGGTTACTCGTATCTCATAGATAAGGCCTCTGGCCATTTATACATGAATGATGATGGAAAAGCTGTCATCTCTAAGATGCATGAGTTGTGCCAACAAGTATTTCGGCACAACATTACAGACAAGTGGAAGGAGATCCCAGATGCTAGCAAGGAGTACATAATCGATACATTGTATCGAGAGTTCACTCAGCCCTCTAGCAATGATAGATTTTCGAGAGGGTGGATGATGACGCATATGCGTGACTATCAATCGCATAGGCGGTCTGATGCACGCGAAGCAGTCAAGCAGGGCAAATCGAAGCCGGAGTGGCTGGATACAGAGGACTGAAGTAATCTCCAGGATGAGGCAACATCCACTCCAAACAAGTGGAAGCAATAGAAGGACGCAGCAAAGGCACGCTTGGACGCAGGATCGGTGCATCACCTTGGTAGCGGTGGCCACGCAAAATTCGTGGCAGATTTTGTAAGTATTAATAGGGTAGAGTACTCTAATTTAATGACATCCATGTTGATGTATGTATTTCAAACATGAATCTCAAGTACGTTTTTTTTCAATGTTTGTGTGCCACAGCAAGGTTTTACGAATCGCAACTCGACTGCACTGGAGGTGACATATGGGGAGAAGCATGGTTTGAGTGCCCTGATCGAGAAGCTCTATGCTCGCGGAGGACCGGTAAGTAGTAATAAATATCATTCCTAATTTGAGAAATATGTCATTATATGTCAGTTTGTATTTGGTACTCACAATTATATATGCATTTGCTGTTGTAGACTCCCTTCGATATGCCACTACAGCGAGAGGAGTTTTCTGATGCGGATGAGTCGTAGAGAGCAGATTAGGCTACATAGGATTACTCCCCATCTTGTATTATGTATGGCATTATGTTCTCTATCCTCCATATGTAATAGCAAAGTATATATGATTTGGACTTCTATCTTGTAGCATGACTCCATATTTGCTTTGTCTCAGTAGCACTTCTCAATTTAAGTTTTGTTATTTTCTTTATCAATGCAGTGCACATTTCTATTAATTAATGTCATGAAAGTACTTGTTTGCAAAATTTTGTAATTATTTGGGATCGATTGTCTAACTTCTTTGACAGCAAGAATTGTCTCTTAGCCCTATGTGGCTCTAACTGTGATAGGGCTACATCTGCAGCCCTGCCACAAAAAAAAATTATTGGAATGAAATGGGCTCCCTTGGTGAGTCTATCCACCACTACATATATACTATTCCATCCCTTTTTGATAGTAGGCAAGTGATAATGAAATCCATGGTAATATGAGTCCATTTACCTGTAGGGATAGGTAATGGCTGCAACAAACCTCTTATCTTATGGGTGCTGTCCTTATTCTGCTGACAAGGCACACACTTCATGACAAAGTCCTTGATATCTTTCCACAGTCCTTTCCAATAGAAACTTTTGTTGATCTTGTCATAGGTCTTAAAAACTCCAAGATGTCCAGCTAAAGGCGAAAAATGTAGTTCCTCCATAATTTTTCGTGTAAAAGAAAAGGTAGAAGGAATGACAAACTTGCCTTTCAAACAAATAAGGCCATTTTTAAACTAATAATGCGAGTTTTCTTCCATAAGACCTTGTTGTAATTTCTAAAAAATATGGATGAATTCTTCATCCAAAAGATAAGCTTCTTCTAGTTCTTCAATCCAATCACTATGTAGATGAAACTTTGCAAGTCCACATACGAGAAAGAGAATCAACTACTATTATGTCTTTGCCCCTCGTATGAGTGATGTCAAAATCATAATTCTGTAGTGTAACTACCCACCTACGCTACTTAGGAGTAAGATTAGACTGAGTAAGGAAATACTTAAGAACCATGTGGTCACTCTGGACTTTGAATCGGTTGCCACGCAAGTAATGGTACCATTTCTTTATTGCATGCAAGATAGCCAACATCTCCTAGACATAAATATTCATGGCCATTTCTTTATCTGTAAGCTTACAGCTCTCAAAGGCAATCACTCCATGCTCATGTAACAAAACAGCCCCAATGCCACGGCCACTGGCATCACATTATATGGTAGATTCTTTGGAGAAGTCCGAGCATACTAAGATAGGAGCAGAAATAAGGAGTCCCTTTAACTGGTTGAAGCTACTATCTGCGAGAGCATCCCAAAAGAAAGTCTTCTTCTTCAACCTATTAGTCGAAGGGGCTGCACTTGCCGCATAATGCTTGATGAATTGGCGATAGAATTAAAATAGACCAAAGAATCCTCTAAGAGAAGTAGTAGTAGTAGGTGTTAGCCAATCTTTTATACATTGCACCTTCTTAGGATCAGCCTATATCCCTTTTTCACTGACAATATGTCCCAAGTATTCCACTTCAGTCTGCATGAAAGAACATTTCTTCTCCTTAGCAAAAAGGCTGTGATGTCTCAATACATCAAAAACCCTCCTCATATGTGCTAAATGATCCTGTAAAGTCTTATTGTAAATGAGAATGTCATCAAATAACACCAAGACAAACTAAAAGAGG
The DNA here is from genome assembly GCF_053477565.2 of Lygodium microphyllum. Classification (NCBI taxonomy): domain Eukaryota; kingdom Viridiplantae; phylum Streptophyta; class Polypodiopsida; order Schizaeales; family Lygodiaceae; genus Lygodium; species Lygodium microphyllum. Next base: position 4,391,914 of record NC_141137.1, on the reverse strand, counting down.
AAAGGCTGCAAAATCTTATTCATCAGGCTTTGGAAGGTAGCTGGAGCATTTGTAAGCTAGCATGCCACATATAGCACTGTGTGCTTTATTTGGGCCATACAAAATAGTTTTTGCACTGTGTACAATGCTCGTGTAAACAAAAACAAAGTGTACTTAAATCATAACACTGATATATGAAATAAATACATGATCGCATAATGAAAGCGATTGGTACAATCATGACAAGATATCATACTACATTGAAAATGTCTACACATATTAGGCGACCAAAAAATAAGGGTGTGTGAGCTCCAGGGATCCAAGGGCTAGCTACATATCCTCGCCATCCAAAAGCTCATCCCATCGCAAAGGAGCATCGAACGAACTCTGCAAAAAAAGAAACAACTACACATCAGTTTACCATACAATAATGTATTCTAATTAAACATGGTAACTACAAACAAGAAATATGAGTGACTTACAAGGCCGCCGCATCTATACAATCGGTCGATCAATACAGTGAGACCGTGCCTCTCTGCATATCAGGTCTCAAGGCCGGTCGGATCGCGATTTGTAATGGAGTGCTGCAAAGAAAATAAAATACTAACTGTTAGAAACATGATTGTCAGTGCAAAGGATATTGCAAAAAAATAAGTAAGCAAAACAAAAGAAAAACTTACAAAGTCCTCTAGATATGTCCTGTGGCCACCACTCCCAAGATGATGGACCACTCCGACCTCTAGTCGTGCCCTTGCCGCCTCGCGTTGCTGACTCCAACGTCCTAGAGAATCTGTAGCCTCCTCCCTCAGTCGGCGCCAGTCGTCTGCGTCTAGCCACTCGAGCTTTGCAACCCCACTCTTGAGTGCCTTGCGTACATCCGATCGTCTGTGTGACATATATACACGCATGCAGTCCATCATCCATCCCGTAGAAAATCTATCTGCTGTGGCTGGAACCGGAAACTCCTCATGCAAGGATGCTACTATGTAGTCCTTGCTCCCCTCTGGTATGTTTTTCCAATAATCTAAGATATGCCGAAAAACTTGTTGGCACAACTCTCTCATGCGAGCCATCACCCTCCTCCCCTCATCATTCATGATGATGGCTCCTAACCTATTATTGACAAGATAGACATATCCCTCTGGGGTATGCTTAAGATGGGTCCTCTCCCACCTGCGTCCATGCTCCTAGGCATATCTAGGAGACCCCTGTACATCTGGTGTACTGACCGGGGTAGTATCTATCAGTGCAGCACCCATAGGGGTGCCACTTGTAGATGACTGAGCAAAAGCTGGAGTAACTGGAGTAGACATCCCCACAGGTGTGACAAATCCTGGAGGTGATGCAACTCCAGTAGAACGATGAGATGGAGACACCACATCCGTGCCTCCACAACAACCACCTGAGCCACGCTGCCTGGAACTGCCACGAGAGCGAAGAGTCGCACCTGTATCCTGCGCCGACCATGGGCTCACTGCCTTCGTATCTCTATAGCATCCCCCTAACCCTAAAGCACTCCCTCTCTCTGGCCCAAGTCTGGAGTGTCGACCTCGTCTGCTCGAAGCTGAAGCATCTGATCGCGCTAAAGTAGATCTAATAGAGCGGCCTGACGATGTCCGAGACAGATCCTAGTCCGTTATGTCTCTGAATCTTGCCATCTGATCTGGAGACATGCACGTAAAGACATCTTGCAACTCCTCATCGCTCATCCCTCGACTCATCCTGAAAAGGTCACCTGCACAAACAAAAAATTATGCTAGCATAATCAATTTAAATCATATAAAGCACGGTAATATAAATCCTTAAAAAAAGATGTCACTTAAAATGCATATCTTATGTACCCTTATAAGCGATTAATCAACGAATTGAGTAAGTGGATGCTCCAAGTATGAAGTATCCTATGGTCCCATGTCAATCTCCTGACACAACTCCGCATACACTAGAAGGTCGATAGACATGTCACCACAAAAGGATGAGTCCACCTCGTTCTCGGACTCCTATATTTCCATCATTGTTAGCCAATGTTGACTCCTTTATATGCTCCAAGCTTTCGGTAGCCTCCACCCCTTGCAATATCGACCCTCTATTTGCATATTGTCCTCATCTATGCTTGGAACATCGCTTTGATCATATACTCTCGCACTTCGGGGAGCTGAAGATATAACATACCACTATCGAGGTTGTCGGGGGTTTGGATAGAAGATTACCTATTCACAAACACGTAGAAGAGAGATTAAACTATTGTGACATGTACCATGTCGTAATACAATTAACAAACAAATGAGTTCATGCACCTGTTCACAATGGGCCGGCAACACAATGGTGTCGCGCAAATCCGTCCATTTTTTTCGGAATCTATTTCGAGAAATCCAGATGGACCTCGTCGAACTATTGCTCCAGCTCCTTTAAGTATCACTTTGAACCACTGCACATCGAATAGTATCATGGAGAAGCTACAAACATATCCTTATCCCCTCTAAATCTTTTTTTTAGCATGCTGGCAGCTAACCAAAACAGGATTGAAACATTTGGAGCAACTTGCCAGAAATTTCTTTGGAGTGGGGATGGGGATAAATTTCTTTTGGAGTGGGTGTTGTTTATGCCAGTCCAACAACTAAGTTTACCTAGAAAGAGATAAACTTGGGTGAAACATATGGCATGTCTCTAATAGTTTGGAATTGGATTAGAAGTCTCTTTCTTTAGAATATATGGATCTACAGGAATAAAAAGGTATTTGAATAAAAAGTTGTCCATGAGATTGGTTCAACAAGGCCACTTCTTAGGTTTTGAAAGTTTTAACCACCCTTAGAAAGTGGGAGTGGTTGTTGTGACACTTCCTAGTTTATTTAGATGCTACAAATAGACTACCGATGTACCATGTTGCCTTTTTTTAAGGCACTCAAAGTCAAGAAGATGAAAGAAGCTATAGTGGAGATTTGGGATGTAGAGAGCATCACTCACAAGGATTATGTTAAAGACTTGGTGAGGCTCTTATCCCCATGCATAAACAAAGTCGATGCTGCCACAGCCTCACTCATAGCTTGCTTGTTCTGAGTGGGAAGGAGGTACAGTTTATAGTCAAGAAGATGAAAGTAAGTAAATCTGTAGGACCGAATAGCCTTCAAGTGGAGTTGTAGTGGCACATTTGGCAAGCTTGCAAGTAGGATGTTTGGAAATTGCAATTATGCCAACTTCTTAGGTTTTGAAAGTTTTGACCACCCTTAGAAATCGAAAGTGGTTGTTGTGACACTTCCTAGTTTATTTAGATGCTAGGAACAGACTACCGATGTACGTATGCTTACCGAGGATTTCTTAATATAAGTCTGACTATTCCAAAGTAAAGGCTTGTTTTATTCTGAAAAGCACACTCTACTAACATGTAGTCTTTAGTGCGTACGAGCCTCTGTACATACTGTTTCGTTTTTCCGGTTTATTTTATGAAAGAGTTTTAGGGAAAGCAAGTCTACAAGACGCCCGGGCACTTCAACCTCAGTGTTCTTTCCTCTAGTCTCAAATCTCTGTCATCGTCTCAGAGGAAAAAAAGCGCCTCTCTCTCTCTCTCTCTCTCTCTCTCTCTCTCTCTCTCTCTCTCTCTCTCTCTCTCTCTCTCTCTCTCTCTCGCCATGTTCAGGTTTCGAGGGCATTGCTTGTAGCATTCCCAGATATTACAATCGGTGTTTGTAGATGATCAACAGGCATTGTACTCATGCTATAATCACGGATGGATGAATCTAAGATGTTGCCATGAAGAGAACCTCTATGGCTGTAACCTAGCCATCTCTCTCTCTCTCTCTCTCTCTCTCTCTCTCTCTCTCTCTCTCTCTCTCTTCCTTCCACTTTCAGCTATGTATGTCTCAACTTCTACCATGTTTACGTTTCTGAAGGGTGCATTGTTTAATGCAGCAACCTATAATGTTGTCATCCATGGCTAGAAATTACAATCGGTCTGGGTTGATCCCCAATGGACACTGATCGAATAGTATCATGAAGAGGCTACAAACATAACCTGAGGTAACCAGACATGTTCCAACACCTCTATCCAGTGAATACAAACTTGAACGAGATAAAATATAGATATTACCAACAAGAATGGAAACCTATTTACCTAAGCACTCTCCGAATCCCAGAAAGCCATGCATCGTCCACATGAGAATGGCTCGAATATTGGCGGATCGTCGACCATCGCGCTTGCTCATACCCCCTTCTCCCACAAAATCTTAAGCTCATTGACTAATGGATGAAGATACATGTCCATATTTTTGACTTTGTAGCGGCCGAGGACGAGTAAGCTAAGGATGAGATGTCCTTTCTTCGTAGAAAGCTATGGAGGAATATTGTAATTGGAAAGGACTATAGGCCACACACTGTAAGAAGTTGAGCGCATATTAAATGGGTTCACGCCATCCATTGCAAGACCGAGTTGAAGATTCCTTGGCTCTCGGGAAAAGCCTGGGAAGGTAGAGTCACCCTCTCCCTCTCTTTCTCTCTTTCCCTATTAGGTATATGGGTTTTTTCTCTCTCCTCTCCCTCTCTCGTTTCCTTTTCTCTCTTTCTCTCCCTCTCTCATATACGCTCCCTCCCTCACCCTCTCCCTCTCTTTCTCTCTTTCTCTCTTTCCCTATCAGGTTTAATGGTTTTTCTCTGTTTTTCTCTCTCCTCTCCCTCTCTCTTTTTTTTTCTCTCTTTCTCTCATTTTTTATCTCTTTCTCTCCCTCTCTCATTTCCTCTCCCTCCCTCACCCTTTCCCTCTCTTTCTCTCTTTTCTATCATGTTTAATGTTTTTTCTCTCTCCTCTCCCTCTCTCATTTCCTTCTCTCTCTTTCTCTCCCTCTCTCATTTCCTCTCCCTCCCTCACCCTCTCCCTCTCTTTCTCTCTTTCCCTATTAGATTTAATGTTTTTTCTCTCTTTTTCTCTCTCCTTTCCCTCTCTCATTTTTTTCTCTCTTTCTCTCCCTCTCTCATTTTTTTTCTCTCTTTCTCTCCCTCTCTCATTTCCTCTCCCTCCCTCACCCTCACCCTCTCTTTCTCTCTTTCCCTATTAGGTTTAATGTTTTTTCTCTCTTTCCCTATTAGGTTTAATGTTTAACATCTTTTCTTTCTTTTTCTCTCTCCTCTCCTTCTCTCATTTTTTTCTCTCTCCTCTCCCTCTCTCATTTCTTCTCCCTCCCTCACCCTCTCCCTCTTTTTCTCTCTTCCCCTATTAGGTTTAATATTTGTTCTCTCTTTTTCTCTCTCCTCTCCCTCTCTCATTTCCTTTTCTCTCTTCCTCTCCCTCTCTCATTTTCTCTCCCTCCCTCACCCTCACCCTCTCCCTCTCTTTCTCTCTTTCCCTATTATGTTTAACATCTTTTCTCTCTTTTTCTCTCTCCTCTCCTTCTCTCATTTCCTTTTGCTGCCTTCCTCTCCCTCTCTCATTTCTTCTCCCTCCCTCACCCTCTCCCTCTCTTTCTCTCTTTCCCTATTATGTTTAATGTTTTTTCTCTCTTTTCCTCTCCCTCCCCCTCTCTTTCTCTCTCCCTCCCTCTCCCTCTCCCTCTCTCTTTCAATGTTTTCCTCTCCCTCCCTCTTTCTCCCTCTCCCTCTCTCATTTCCCTATTATGTTTAATGTCTCCCTCTCCCTCTCCCTCCCCGTCTCTTTCTCTCTCCCTCCCTCTCCCTCTTCCTCTCCCTCTCCCTCTCTCATTTCCTCTCCCTCCCTCTCCCTCTCCCTCTCTTTCTCTCTCATTTCCTCTCCCTCTATCAATACACACGAATTATACCAAAAAAAAGTAAAAGAGAGAGAGAAAACACAAAAGCAAAGCAAGAATGGACAATGCACTCACTGTAAAGGCTCGAAGAAGGGTTTGGCAGCTCCTCTTCGCCCTTCGTATACCTCCTCCTCTTCTTCACAAACGGCGGCGGCGACGGTGGTGGTGGTGAGAAGCCTTCTTTCTCCTTCTTTCTCTCTTTCTCTCCCTCTCAGCAAGATGCTCGCTCTCCCTTTTGCTCTCTTTTTCGTGAATGCGCAAAAAATGACGCGCTCGGGTTTCGGCCCGCATTTTTTTCCTCTAGGTATCGTCGTTATTTGCGACGCTAATAATGACGCAAATGGCGACGCCGCTATTTCTCATCGCTAATGGGTGTCGTTATACCCTCATATCCTTGTAGTGGTTGGATGACTTGCTGAATTATTGGTCTGATCTTGCATCTCTTAATTCAAATGCAAAACAAATATTTGTGAATATCTCTTGTACTCCCTTTTGAGTTATTGAATGGTGATAAGCTGAAAATCTAATCTACTAGGAATTCCCTTTAAATGGATGAGCTGTCCATTGAAGATAAACTCCATATACAACTGTGAGAAATCCATAGTGATTTTGCCTAATGTCATCAACCAATCACAACCGAGTACAATGTCTATAGGCCCCATTTCCAAAGTAACCAAGTTTACTTTTGCTTCAAAATTTTCAGCCAGCTGTAAAGAAACCTGTGGACATATTTGTGTGCTGATTTCTTCTTCACCACTGGCCACTTGAACTCTAATGGGCTGTTGTAAATCAATGGGAATACAATTCAGCTTGTCCATAATGGACTTATTCACAAAACTATAGGTACTGCCACTATCTATCAAGATGAACACAGCCTTTCCATGAATGTTACCCTTCATACGGAGTGTATTGGGGGGGCTTTTAGAACCTGTCCAAGAATCCATGGAAATCGAAAAATTAGTGGCAGCAAGTGGCTCATAGCAAGTCCCACTTGGATCAAAAGGAACACTTCCACCTAGATCAAAAGGAAAAGACTCGGCTAGATCATAGAAGTACTTTTGCCCAACTTCTTCCTCAAGATCTTCATTTTTACCATTAAGTGCAATTGCATTAGCCTCATCAATCTCATCTTCAGGATCCTCAAAGATTAACATACTCTGAAGCTTGGGTATGACATTTTTGTATACACACTTTATAGCAGGATCAGGTGTATACTTTTTCCCACACTTGAAACATAAGTCTTTCTCCTTTCTTTCTTTGTAGAGATCCATAGGAATAGACTTAGGATTCATGTTGGATGAAATGGATTTAGGCTTGCTGTCCCGTTGTTTGAAGTCAACTCTAGGACTACTTGCTATCCTGAAATTACTTTGAGGTCTTGAAGCATTAAACGGTGGATAAGTTGGCACTCTTAAGCCTCCACTTGGCACATGATTGCTACCATAAATGTTACCAACTTGTCCTTGTTTTAAAATGGTCCTTGGCTGTCCAAAACCAAGATAAAATGAATATTCTCTTCTATATTTCCTTCCATAGCGTTCTACAAGCTCAATAGCCTTAAAGAGAGAAGTAGGGTTTTGTGCCATGACATCAACTGATAAAGATGGCTCTAAACCATACATATACTTGTGGAGCTTAGCCTCATCACCGATGCTTTCTACATACATGGTTAGTTTGAGAAATTAGTTAGTGTACTCTCTTACACTTAGGTCTCTTTGCACCAAACCATACCATCTCCATGCCAATTTCTCTTCTTCAAGAGGGGAGACAAATACTTCAGCCATAAGTGCCTTGAAAGCTTCCCGATTATCTACGAGTATGTCTTTCCTTTTTATATACCTCCACCAAGCATGGGAAAATCCCTCCAAATGCAAAGAAGCAAAATGAATCTTCATGTCATCAGTTTTGGAGAATATGTCAAAGTAAGATTCCATATTAAAGGTCCACTCCTCTAAATCAGATCGTGAAGATAACTAACCATTAAACTTAGCTAAAATGATCTTATCTTTCAGCTCTCTTTCATGGAATGGTTGCTGTCCCAAAATAGACTAATCATGAGTGCCATGCATTGAACCCCCAAATTGAGATGGAAATCTTCCAATAGGTGGAGGAGAACCACTATGCAATCTTCCTGTTGGTAGAGGACCCCTAGGAAGTTGAGTATTTAGCCCAAAATCTTGAGAGTTGGCTCCATTTAAACTTCCCAAATAGTCATCATATTGCCTTTGTGAAGTCTCACCTACTTCATATTGGCTATTTGGGATGCCTCTTCATCCAATAATTCCATGACCATGACCATTTTGGTTATGGATGAAGTGGGGTTGAAGGCTCATTGTTTGAATAAGCTTTCTCCTTTGCTTCTTTAGATCCCATTTGCATTTGCATCCATTGGGAGAATTGAGCCATAATTTGAGCATTGGATTCCACCAACTTGTTAGTAGAATCCTTTGCTTGAGTCGTTAAATCCACTAATTTTTCAATACAAGAGATCAATAGATAAAACCATTTGCTCCATTCTCGATAATAGGGCCTCATAATGATCTTTATGCCTTCATTCATGTACACAAAAAGTATCATTAAGTGCACTGATTTTCCCTTGTTGTTGAGGCTCTTCAGGGCCCTCTTGAGGTCCATTATCCAATATAGAATCTCTGATTTGTTGAGCTTAATCATCCTAGACCTTATTTTTACCCTTATGCCTTGCCATAATAGTGCAGTCCTACAATACCTCCTGTCAAAAAAATGGCCATAACTTTGGCTAGGGAGCTTCGATTCCAAAACTTTTTAGTATAAATTGAAGCCAAGAATTCCTCTTCAAGATGAGCTATAGCACACTATAACAAATTTAGGACAGAAAATTTTGCAACTCAATCTTTGAGTCTGAATTGTCCAAGCCTGCACCCTGTTTTAACCAGTGAATGCCCTGTTTTGACCCTATAAGGTAAAATAGTAACCCAAATGGCTAGCAAACCCTGTAGAAGGCTGATTAGGACCTACGGGTACCCTGTAGTACCTGCACCTATACTTCAGTATAATGAGATTTGTACATGTATGGATCTATAAATGCACTACAATGTCCTATAAAATCCATGTTTTACCCTGTTTTGATCCGGATGTTGTTGTTGTTGTTGTTGTTTTCTTATTTGTTGTTGTTGTTGTTTTTTTTTTCTTTTCTTTTCTACTAGTATTACTACTACAATCACAACTACGACGACTATGACCAGGACTACGACTACCACAACAACAACAAACAAGAAAAAAAGAAATTAAACAACAACTACTACTACTATCACGACCACTACCACTACTATTACTACGACTACCACAACAACAACAAATAAGAAATTAAGAAATTAAACAACTACCGCTACCCCTACCCCTACCGCTACCCCTACCACTACTACCACTATCACTACCACAACAACAACAAATAAGAAAAAAAAAAGAAGAAGAAATAAAACAACAATAACAATAACAACAACCTCTCCCTCCCTCTCTCTCTCCCTCCCTCTCCCTCTCTTTCTATCTTTCCCTATTATGTTTAATGTTTTCTCCCTCTCTCTCTTGTTCCTTCTTTCCTTTTCTCTCTTCCTCTCTCTCTCTCATTTCCTCTCTTTCTCTCTCAATACACATGATTTTTAACTAAAACAAGTAAAAGAAAAGGAGAAAAAACAAAAACAAAGCAAGAAGGAACAATGCACTCACCACAAAGGCCCGGGGATGGATTCGGTCGCTCCTCTTCGCAACAGCGGCTCCTCTTCACCCTCCGTACACTTCCTCCTCTTCTTCGCAAATGGCAGCCCGCGGTAGTGAGAAGCTTTCCTTCTCCCTCTTTCTCTCTTTCTCTCCCTCTCCCTCTCAAATGGAAGATGGAGTTCATTCTCCCTTTCGCTCTGCCTTTCGCTCTCTCTTTCGTTCGTTCGCGCAAAATAACATGCTCAGGTTTCGGCCCGCGTTTTTTCGTTTGAGCACCGTCACTATTTGTGTCGCAAATAGCGACGCCACTATTTTGCGTCAGAAAGCGCCGTCGCTATGCCTCTGTATCCTTGTAGTGAAGGTTTCAAGAGAGAGAAATGATAAAGAATATAGCCCCATTTTGGAGTCTACACATCAGAGAGTCGAAGTAAACAATGCCAAAGATCATTGAGAAGCATCAGTGCTGGAGATTAGCTGAAGATTGGTGAAGAACAGGTTGAAAAAAATCAGTGCAAATTTCAGGCTGCTACCCTGCACATGTGGATGTTCCTCCTGTCTTGAAAATGGTGTTTAACCTGTAGCATTTGATGCCTAGAAGGCCATTATGCATGCCATTGTTGAAGGACAAAAAGGATCAGTGAATGAAGAGAAGATCTCTGCTGAAGAACTCCATGGAAGCTTGGCCAAAGCTTGGAGAAAGAGGAAAGAAAGACCTCTTTTGAAAAGTAACCACAGTTTAACCCCAAACTAAGCCCGATTAACTCTCCTTTACCTTAGTTACCTCCAATTTTGCATGAAATTTGATGACGACCTGCTACTTTAGCCATCCTCTACCATATCTGACCTTGGAGATCTCCAGATGTCGTCTTTTACTAATTGTAGATGGTCTGCAACCCTCCACTAGTCATTGTCTTGTCCAGTACTTGTCTGAAATTGATTTTTGATGGGGGAAAATAGGACTGAAAATAGAAGGAAAAAATGGATCAAAGACCAATGCTCTGATACCACTTGTCAGAGAGTGGCGTTAAGAGAGAGAAAGAGGAGAGAGAAGACTATAGAAGAGAGAGAAAGTGAGTGACGAGGAGAGAGAAAGACTAGAATTGGAGAGAGAAAGACAGGAAAGAGAGAGAAGCCATAGAAGTTGTGAGAAAGATGGGAGAGAAAGACAATAATTGTATTAATGTGTCAAAAGATGTGGAAAATTACATGTCCTCTCCTTTTATACCAATGTCAGTTTGACATGACATAACATCCATATTATTTATACACTAAATCCTTATTCTTCCCAGCTTCTTACATCCCCGAGGGTTTGTGCCAATTTATGTTTTCTCTTATATCTTCAAAACCACAAATACACATCATTATCCCTCCATGTTCATTTGTAAGGCTAGAAGAGAACTTCTTCAATTCCAACTTTGAATTTGGATTGTAGGAGATGGGTTGGGTGCACAAATGTGGCATCCTTCCATGTAGAGTGGTGGACCCTAATATTAACTTTCATTACTTGATTACATGTTCATCATTATACGTGTGTTTATATGATTGGCAATGGATCAAGAAGGTGGACAATAGATTTCCTTGAAGTCCATTGAAGACATGGGGCAAGCCTTTGATATTTGAATTCATATGCTAAGTGGAATGCTTGAGTTATTCACAGTGATTGATCATTGGAACCTACTAAATCTATGGAAGCATCTTTCATTGATGGAAAACATAATTATGAAAACCTTTAACTTTTGAATTGGTAGTAGAAAGATAAGCTTGTTTGATACTAGTTTTATTTTATTTAATTTGGGATATTTACTTTTTCAAACTTATTAAATATTTGTTATTTTCTATATGGGAAAAAGAATGTAAAAGAATTATCTAATCTTGATTGCTTTGCAATAAGTCAAATTTTTTGTGGAGATAGATGATGCATGGGATAATTTTTTTGGAGTGAGGGAAGATGATAGATTGTCAATGCTAGCAATTGCCAATGACTTTCCACTTATGTTAGACCTGCTATGGAATGCAACAATGCATGGGTTGAAGAAGTTTAGGGTGCTATTTTGGCTCTTGGGGGGGATGCTATTGACTAGATGGTGCACACTAATATAGTTGGCTGAAGCAATGCAAGCCACATCGCTGGAACAAGATACATAATAGCAAGCCCCACATTGAGTTTAAGCCCAATTTGGACTTGACCAAAGCCTCATAGGTTGCTATCAATGAGGAGCAAAAAGTAAGTATAACAATCATCCACCATCTTCAAATTTTGTTTTACTATGGACACTATTTCAAGCTAAATTTTTTTCAATCTAGGCCGACATGCTCAACATCAATAATTTTATAAGTCACAAAAAGTTCCAAGGAGCTTTTGAGATGGACACCTCATTTGTGCATAACATTGGTCAGGTCTATACCTTGCCATGGATGATCCCTTGAATTCTAAGCATACTTGGGCTTCTTGAACTTGCCCAAGCATCCTTGGAGATGGAATAGGTTGAAGTAGTAACCTTCAATAACTTGCTATTATAATTTCCACTTACATCAAATGGTAGAATGATCTTGGCCATTGTCATCCTCAAAATCTTCATTTTCAACGTGATCCATCACAACTAGGGCTACATCTTTATCTTACAATTTCTCAATGACAAGCATACGATTAGCTTTGGTCTTCTTGTAGATACATTTTATGCATGTCATGCATATATTTCTCTTCACATTGAAAACATAACCTCTTTTCCTTTCTCTCCTTGAAGACATTATTGATGTGAACCTTTGGTCATGATGTAATCATCATATATGCTTCATTCACCCCTAGATATGCGAACACTATTTTGAAGGCCTTATCAAAGGTACTCTATGCTTACACCATCACTTCAAATATATATAAGATTATTCTTGTGAAGGACTTAGGAGGGTATTACAAGTTGTGGGTGTTGGAAAGATCATAGAGACCCATTGAGCAAAGTGCTACGGATATTTTATTGTCCTAGTCCAAGAAGCAATGCAAGAAGGCCCATGAAAAAATTGAGCACTTGAAACTAAAATGAATATTGTACTATTGCTACCATACCGGATGAACCTTGGAAAAAATCCTTGTAATTTGCTTATGAATATAAATACATTTTTTTGTAGTCTCTCTACCGGATCAATGATGACAAAATGTATATATTAAAATTTTGAAGTTAAAAATTTTGATCATAGGGCTTAGGGGGCTTCAAAATAGTTTATGAGCCAAAAATATTTTTTCAAAAAGAATCCAAGAGCCCTTTAGACCTATATGCCTACCATAGCACGTGAGCAGGTAGGACACTAGTGTGGTACTAGCTATGCACATGTTGTGGTGGGCAAGCAAGATGGAGGACTTCTGACCTTTTTTTGGGCACATTAGACCATTTCTAAGCCCCTTAAGCCCTATGAACGAAACATTTTTTATTTATTTTTTCTATAATTGTACTTCATCATTTCGATGCATACACACTTGATTGCCAATCAACAAAGAAAAAGAGCAAATGAAGTCAACTATTTATTCAAATAATTGTGCCTACTACTATATTGATGCAAAATTTGATGCATGATCTTGGTGGTTGATGATTGCACCTAATTCTTAAGCTTCACAATAGACTAAAAGGGAAATTTTGATCAATTAATCTCGCTTTGACTAATTTGGCAAGCACGTGGGAGCTCAACAAATGTGAGATGAGTAAGAAGAGGACACATAAACCATACATTCATCAAATATGCCCATGTAATTGAGCAAATTGATTGATTAGAGGAACCATCTTAAAGCATTATAAAAGGGGCATCAACTTGATTAGGAGGGAGAGTCTCCATGATGGAAGCGACTCATCCTTCTTCTTTCCTTCTTCCTTTACCACATGATTATGCTATATAGATATTATATTGGACTTGTTACCCCACAATCCCATTACCCTTCACTCAAACCTTTGCTTCTTATTGAAGATTTTAAAGAGCTATGCATAAGGAAGGATGGATATTGTTGAAGGTTAAGAAAGAGAGCATTTTTCAATAAGATTAACGAGCTACTACTACCTTCCTTTTAAATTGTTGGAGATTTATATATTTAGTCTATGGTTGAAAAAGGGCTCTTAATTTTCATTTTCTTAACAATAAATCTCACTACTCTTGTGTGTTGAATTGGGAGGAAAAGAAGGTGATTAAAATTCATAAGTCATTACAGTACTCATGTAAGGGTTCTTTTCAAGAGGAAGGATAAATATTCTAAGGCCTTGTTGCATCAATTGAAACATCTTGTTCAAACTAATCTTATGGGCTTGATATTATCACAAGTTATATTTAAATTCTCATGTATCTCATAGTGCGCCTTGAACCTTGGGTTCAATCTATGAATGTAGAAGGCATATCCTTTGAAGTTGTAATAGAAACATTCTTGACATGATCACTTTGTTGTAATAAAAGCTCTACATTAAGCATAAGTGTGATTTGTAATCCCTGGAAATCTTCCAAATAGGATTATCAAAATAGTACCTAATAATGAGCTAATGCATATGTGATGCACTCGAAACTCCTGTAATTACTATAACATTTGATAATGAATCTCTAATAGTTAATTTGTACAAATGGCTCTCTACTTGACTTTGGCCCTATCACCTAAAATTTCATTTGTAAGACTTTATGGATGTCATTATGCTAAGTTTGTTTCTTGGCCATTCTTTGAAGAATTGAATGTAGAAGGCATATCCTTTGAAGTTGTATTAGAAACATTCTTGACATGATCACTTTGTTGTAATAAAAACTCTACATTAAGCACAAGTGTGATTTGTAATCCCTGGAAATCTTCCAAATAGGATTATCAAAATAGTACCTTTCTTATAATGAGCTAATGCATATGTGATGCACTCAAAACTCCTGTAATTACTATAGCATTTGCTTATGAATCTCTAATAGTCAATTTGTACAAATGGCTCTCTACTTTACTTTGGCCCTATCACCTAAAATTTCATTTGTAAGACTTTCTGGATGTCATTATGCTAAGTTTGTTTCTTTGCCATTCTTTGAAGAATTGACACTTATTCTTGAATTTCTTCATTATAATCAAAGTCCCATTGTGTCAAAAGAGTTTCCCAAGGGAGTTTATGATGTTTCAATGGTTTAGAAGAAGAATTTCACTTTGAAATTGTCATTTGGTAAATGCCCTACTTGTAAAAAACCTTATAAATACCTCTTAAAATAGTATTTTTTATGAATATGTTCAAAAATAAAAGAGAATGAGTCCTCCTAAGAAATTTGAAATCCTCATGTTGTAAATTTGAAAGCCCTGTAAATACCTCCTAAAATAGTAATTCTAATGTATATGTTCAAAAATGAAAGAGAATGAGTCCATCTAAGAAAGTTTTCCAATTTTTCCCCTTTGAAAAATGTTTCTTTGAGTTAGAGTTCTAATTTTCATGGTAAAATAGAAATATTCAAGAGAAAGTGGCTATAGAGGTTTGTTTTGTACTACCACTAGCAAGTCCCATCAACATGGTTTCACATTTGTGCCTATTTTGACCTTCTCTTTCACTTCATCATTCCACCATGTTGCATGTGTATTCATTGCAAATGTGTTTTGCCACCTTTCTTTGTTGCATTCTTGAATTTCCTACCTGGGAGATTTAACCAATGTGGTAGCATTTGCATTCTCCAATGTTATGTGGTCTCCATTGTGATGAAGTGAACATTTCTATAAGATAGCTACTCTTTATGTGAGCACCACCATGGCTAATATTCTTGAAATATGCACCACAAGTCCCAAGCCCAGTAATAATGAAACTTCTTTATACCTTGGTTGGTCTACATTTCCAAAGGCATACATCTCCAAAGATATGTTGAGAGCAAAAAAAGACTGAATTTTTGACTGATTTTTGTTGCTTTTGAGATCTGAATGATTGATTTTTTATGGATTTAGAGTGATATATGGTTGTTAATGGAAGTATTTGAGAGTGTTTTAGATTATATTGATTATGTTTTGGAAGTTCATGATGATTCTCAGTAGAGATATGAAGCTCTATGATGTTCTGATAGGTTCTGTTGAGGTTCTGATTGGTTCTGTATACCTTCTGTATAGCTTCTGTTTTGTTTCAATTTTCTTCTGTATGAATCATGGATTGATGATTGATGAAGATTGAGATCTTTTGGAAGCCTATCGAATAGTTTTTTATAGTTTGAAATGGTTTGAGTATGAGTTACGAGGTTCTTATGACCTTCTGTAGAGCCTCTGTCTCTGCTTTGTACTGTACTGTAGCTGCTCTGGTACTGTACTGTAACTGTTCCGTAGACCTTCTGTAAGTGTTCTATAGAATGTATGTGTGACTTTGGGAAAGTTTTCTAAATTTTGGAAAGGATGAATCTAAGTTCAAAAGAGCTAAAACAAATGGAAGAAGCAGCTGCTGAAGACTGAAGAGAAGACTGAAGTGACAATGACAGTAGTGAGCTGTGAAAAGACACTGTAGTGGCTCTGGTGACTCTTCATATCAAACATACCTCTTGGGAGGTGCATCCATGACCTAAGAAGGATTCTTGAGAGTTATTATGAGAGCATTGTAGTGAGGAGATGATGTACTATTGAGAGAGTGAGTGAGAGGGAGCCAGAGATAGTCAATTCTATCAAAACAGTGTAACTGTATATGAGAGATTGAGAGAGAGAACTATGAAGACATTGAAGATGAATATTATGTGATTGATTTCCATTCAAAGATGGTGTATTCTTTTGTTTTCTTTGTTCTATTGATGGATTCTATGAAGATATTGAAGATTATGGTTGATTCTATCAAATCCGTGGGAGAAATCTACTATGATGTTGCATGAAGATTTGATGTTTTCTTTGTTTTGGTTATCTAAAGAATGAAATAAAAGCTTGTTGATATTACAAGATAGATTTTCTTGCAGTAGAAACCCTTTTCCTTGGTGTTCCTCTTGGGGCTCCATGTTTTGGGTACGCAGCCGGGGAAACTAGCCATCAACAAGCATAAGAAGAGGCTGAAAATGAAGGAAATGCCACTGCCAAGAAAAGAAGAATTCAATGGATGTTTGCAAAGTTCCTTCTTCCAGTGAAGAGTTGGAGATTCTCATTATCAAAGCCACTTTCCAAAGAAGTTTATCCCACAATGGCGGAAACATATCACCATCATGATGCATGGTCTATGTGGTGGACTGTTTCCTCTTCCTGTTGAAGCAGCAGAAACCTGCATCTTGGTGGCAAACTGTTTGGGAATAAACTAAAGAGCAAAAACAGAGAGAATGACCACCCATGGAAGATTTGGCATTCATTGAGAAGTTTTCAGACATCATCAAGTGGGAGATTGTGAAGAAGCTTCAGGAATTGTGGTCTGTGGAGGACAATCTTCTGTTTGTCCAATTACCAACCCACTGGAAGTTGGTAGATAGAGTGTTTTTCACAACATACACTGTTGAAACCCTCAGAAGTTGGCATTATTATAATGGCACAACAACGATCCTAAGAAGAATGAGTTTTGATACTTTCAGAATGGAATATCTCCCCCTCTGTAGTGGTTTAAAAGCCGAATTCAGAGATGTTGAAAAGAAGGAAGTAGAAGAGATGTTGGCCAAAGAATCCCTTAGAGACTGAGCCCTCTTTGATACTATCATGTTGAGTACAGACCAACTGGTTGGAGCCAACCCCCTGATGAATGACGCAATCAAGAGGCAAGCGTTAGAACGAGTCAGAAGAGAGAAGGCAAAAATCAAAGCTGAGAACGAGCTGTCAGCAGAAGCTTCCTTTGACGCCCTAAAAGCACTCTTTACAAAAGTCCTCATGGCGACTCAAGGTCCCCTTCCTAGTCAGATTCGTCCTGGAAATATTGATGGCAGGCCAGCAAATGTAGTCCCATTGCCAGTTTTTAAGGGAGAGTACAATGAAGACCGTGGTCTTCATGTAGCAAAATTTATGATAGCATGTGTGGCTAACAATGCCAGAACCCCTGAGCATTGGTTAGCAATATTCCCCACCACTTTCAAGGGCGTAGCATTTCAGTGGTATGAGAGACAAGCAGCATGAACTTTTGGCACATAGGACAACCTGAAGTTGGCCTTCCTCACTAAATTCAAGCGTAAAGGTTTTGAAGAGCGGATGTGAGAGAAGTTCATGAACCTAAGTCAGTCCTCTGGAGAAATAGTAGAAGCTTATGTCTCGCGAATGGAATCCATCTTGAAGAGATGGACTAACCATCATTTGAACAAAGGAATCCAGAAAGGAGTGTTTCTCAAGGGCCTACAACCAGAAGTTCGCAAGTTCGTGGAATTCAGAAGACCAGTCAATCTGCAAGCTACAGTTGAAGGTGCAAGATTGAAGTTGAAGCAAGGTTATCAATGACTCCAAGAAGAGGAATCTTACCTCCTCCCATGCCAAGAATGGTATACTCACCAAATGCAGCCCCAAGGACAATTCCCTACTCCTATCCCCAGATGCAAACAGTGCTGCATTATAATGCACCTAGCCCACTGTGGTCTCGCTGTAGACGACAGTGCCTCAAATGATGGTTCAACCACAACAACAGTGGCCTCAAACAGTTCCTCCAATGGTGACTCAACAACAGTGGAACCCTACTAACTGGAATCAACAACCCCAAGTCTCAACAGGAGCTCTAAATTAGAGCCAGAACAGAGGACCTGCGACCCAACCAATGTATGCAGTGATTACAGAAGCTTCCCAAAACCCTACTACAAGCACTTTAGGAGGTGAAAATCTGAAGGACTATCTATCTAATTCAGTTGCAAGTATCAAGAAAGAGCTTTTGAATGTGGTTACAGAGCAGCTACAGACGCTGAAGGTGAATACCACCAATATATCTATGCCTACGGGAGCTGGAAGAGATGTGATGTACTCTAATACATGGTGCAAAAAGTGTCATCAAGCGAGACATTTAGCTATTGAATGTACCCGAAAAGCAACCATTCCTGGAGCCTTCTGTTCCTACTGTTTGCGGAAGAACCATATAGAGGATATTTGCTCTCTAAAAGAGATGCATGAACGAAGACAAAAGGATGAAAATGCAAGATTCAACTTGCTGGAATCCAAAATTACAACACAGGATATTGGACCAAAGCCTAGGGATTTTGGTCCTAATTTCGGTCCAAGGAGGTTTCCCTCTCAAAGTTATAGAGGATGACAGTCAAAGATCAGAGGTGGAATGTTATAGGTGTGGAGAAAAGTGTCATATCTCCCCAAATTGTCCAAACCCTAGACGATCTGTGGATTATAAGCCCTTGTGCAGCTGATGCAAAGGTAAAGGCCACATTGCAAAGGACTATCCAAGCCCAGCCCCTGTAAAGGCCAATGGCATTGATAGCCAACATAAGGTACAAGAGCCTGCCTCCAATTTGGTAGAGTTGGAAGTTTCCGCTGTCACGCGTACCAAGAAAAAGGAACCAGTTGTTCAAAACGAAAATAACTCTCCTACCAAGACTATGAAGTTAAACTTGCCAATAGAGGGACAAACCAGTAAGGACAGAACAGTGCAGTACAGAGCATTGTAATGCTACAGAGAGTCACAGAGACAGTCCCAGAGATAGGACCAGAGGTCCAGGAGATAGATGATACAGAAGCACTTCCAGAAAGAGAAGAAGTGCCGATGCTGCAATTATTAGAAGAAAAGGGAAAGATGAAAATGGGTATAGCCCCATTCCCTAGCAGGCTAGAGAAGCCTATGGATCCTATCAAAGATTATGACTTGGTCAAAGACCTAGAAACTTTTAAACCAAACCTAACATTTCGACAGTTACTGATGCTGTCTCCCAACTGTCGAAAGAAATTCAAAAGCATCTTGACAAGAAGACGTGGACTAAGGATCGCTCCTTCAACAGCAACCAAGACTAATAAGGCCTCGAAGCCTGTAAAGGAAGTCGATGTGGCTAATGCCTTCCTAGATCCTGGAACCCCAGAGATTAGTGTTTGGATAGAAGGATGATTCATTTCAAATGCATTAATTGATGGAGGCTCATCAGTAAACATAATGAGGATGTGACAATGAAGGACTTAGGGTAACAAGGAATTCAACCTACACAGTGGCTTATCAGATTAGCAGACCAAAGCAAAATTAAACTGTTGGGCATCCTCCCATATGTAAAAACAACCCTTGCAGGAAGAGACTATTGGCTAACATATCTGTTAGTCAAACCAAATTCTTATGGACCTCATACCCTCTGCTGTTGGGAAGACCTTGGCTTTTTGAAGCAAGAGCCAGGACAGACTAGTTCAAAGGAACCCTAACCCTAGGTAGAGGACCCAACAAAGCGGTGTTAAGACTGTATGGATCGCAAAAGGGCAATGGATCCACATCCATCGAAGTCATAACTGACTCCTCCAATGAAGTGACAAATGGTACATCAAGAGATGAAGAGACTGTCAAACAAATATTTCCTAAGAAAAAAGAGGCACAATCCCTAACAATGGGCACTGTAAGCCAACTACCAAGGGAAGCAAAATCCTTGTCCATGGGAGAATACCTCTTGCCTCAACTAGAACTAACTTCTGAAATCACCTCTGACGGTGAAATAGAAGCATGGATGTATTGTTCTCCCCATTACATGACAATCGCAGAGACAGAGCAGAGACAGTAAAGTTACAGAGTAGAGACAGAGCGGATACAGTACAGATACAGGGCAGAGGCAGAACAGAGACAGAGCGGATACATAGACAATCACAGAGACAATAACAGATACAGAGCCAGAGCCAAAGCCAGAGCCAGAAGCAGAATCAGAAGCTGTGACAGAAGCAGAAGCAGATGTAGAGACAGAAGATATGTTCTTCTCCTACATAGCCTCTACAGAAGCAGAGACAGAGCCTCCAGAGGAAGAGGATAAAAATGATGAGGAAGAAAATGAAGCGGGTTATGAAAGTGCAGATGAAGAATTTCCTCTGATAACGGATGATCTTGTTGATGTCCCTACAGAGACCTCAGAGGCCGAAGATCTCAGGGTACTGGATGGAATGACCATGGTTCCATTTGGGTTGATCAATGGACCACAAAGTATGCAGAATCTGTATAAACAATGGATTAAAAGCATAAAAAATAAGTTCACCAATGGCTCCTGTCGCCCTAGCTGTTCAGTCTAGAGAAAAGATGATGATGATGCCCCCTGTCAACAGAAGCTAAAGTCCTCAGAGCCACGGCCTCTAGAAGGTCCGTGCTATGTGACATTCATGGACTCATCCTCTAAAGATGAATACCTAAGTTCAGAGAAAATCATCACTCAAACAAAAGCAGACAAAGCTCTGATACCCTTCCAGCAACCTAAACAGAAAAATGAGTCATCCGTT
The DNA here is from genome assembly GCF_053477565.2 of Lygodium microphyllum. Taxonomy (NCBI): domain Eukaryota; kingdom Viridiplantae; phylum Streptophyta; class Polypodiopsida; order Schizaeales; family Lygodiaceae; genus Lygodium; species Lygodium microphyllum. The sequence continues at coordinate 4,371,205 of NC_141137.1, read as the reverse complement.
CAGAAGGAGGACACTGGTTTTAGTGGAACATCAGACGAGGACACTACTCTCTTGAAAGAGTCAGACCTCTATCCAGAAGCAATCCATGGGACATTTATCCGCGAAGTGGAAGATGAAAGGCAAGTAACGTCACCTAAAAGTGGGTCTCAATATTCCAGAAGAAGAATTAGTGGTCCTGCGAGATCTACTAAAGGAGAACTTAGATGTGTTTGCTTGGTCGTACAAAGACCTAAAGGGGATTGATCCCACAGTATGCCAACATCATATTGACCTAGAGCCTGAGGCCAAACTTGTAAGGCAAAGACAAAGGCGGACGAGAAGTTGACTATGGAAAAGGTAGTAACACCCCGCAGTTCAGGATAGCTGACTCACCAGCATAACCTTTTCAGCAAGTAATTTGAAGCCACCTCCCTTGGTGCGTTGTTTCTGCAATATCAGTCCGTCTGTCCTTTTTAACAGATGACTCTTCTTAGAAGTCATTGAAATTATGAGATTTGAAGGCTGCCTCCCTGGGTAGGCCTCCTCCTCAAGATCTTGACGACAACAACAACCGACATGATCTTCATCACCAACCCCTTGAGTGATGTGAGCTTCCATCCCAACAACATGGGGACGTGAGTATGGACTACCCTCTATATCTTCAACGGAGCGTGAGACAGAGGGTGGGGTGAGTGACCAGTCTTTCCCTTTAAATCAAATGAGAGGTGAGATGTGTGAATGGAGTGTTGCACGCATGGGATGGGCCTCTCAATGCACAATGCATGATTTGTTCCTGTATACTGCACCATAAGGCTCCCTGGCCTTTCTTCTTGCACTGTATGCCGGCACAGGGCAGGATGCACAATTGCACCATCAATTGCACACAAGGTATACAACCTCTGCACAAGTGATTGTGAGGATTACATCAATGGGTTTCAGGAAAGGGCTGCCCTCTGTATCTTTCAACAGAGCGTGAGACAGAGGGTGGGCTGAGTATGACTGGTGTTTCTTCAATCAATTATTGAGAGGTGAGGATTGAGGGATGTTATGACAATTGGAGTCAGGAACATTCCCGTTTCTCTCTACACCCACGGGATGGGTTTCTGCCATCAGCACAAGACATGTCATTATGTTCTGTACACTGCACTACAAGGCTCCCTGGCCTTTCTCCTTGCACCTATGCCAAACGGGTTGGATGCACTGATGCACCATTAATTGTGCACCCTGGCATACTCTTTCTACACCAACCCCTTGTTGATTCCTAAACCAGGAGTGAGCTTCGGGTCTCATCATTATTTCCTCGAGTGATGTTAGTAATGGAGCGAGTGACTGTTCTGTCATTCCATTTGAGTGATTGTGAGTTGAGTGCAATATCCCTTGCCGTTGACAAATTTCCTACAATTCCTTCAACCAACTACCTGCGTGGGTGCTGCCGCACGGTCCCTACCATGAATCACGAAGATCGTGTGCTATGAAGACACCTTGGTACCTCCTGCAGCCGATAACGACACAAGACGCAACCTCGATAGTCAATATTCCTCCTCGGTGATTTGGGCCAAGTTTTTCTAACCCTACACCTTCTGTTTTTCAGTGACAGTCATGTCTTAAGTGTGGGGATGTTCGTGGTTGGTCCGTTGTGTGGTACTAGGTTCTTGATGTTCGATTTACCCTTCTTGCTAAGGTTTTAAGTGTGGGGACGCATCCCTGCACGACTATGTTCCATACCCCCATACATATACCTTGCTATAATCATGTATCTACGCCGTGACTTCATTTCACCCTGATGAGGTCCCTTCTCCACTCCTCCATTCTATTTCACTTTGTCCCCGGAGTTGTTTCTTGACCGTTTGCTTTTATCCTTTGTTTTGCGCTTTTCCATACGAACGTACCTTACGTTCATTGAGACTCACATACAATCTTATAGCCATGTTTGTTCCTTTGAACTGCCTATTTTTCCTTTTTATCAACCCTCGTTCCGATAAACGGTTCTCAAGCTATTAATTTTTGAAGCAATTCCCGTAAAATGGACGGTTTTCCATGTGAACGCATCTTTATTGCTTTAGAACCCTGATCTGATATGCCAGCCCTGTCCTACCCCTTCCTCCTAATATTTTTTCTTTTTGCTTTGTGTCATTTCAATGCACGATTCATCAATTATTAATTTTTGTGAGTTTTTCTTTTGCCCTTTTCGTGCCTATTTTTCACATTTTTCCATGTGAATCTGCCCTGTTTTCACCGGATTTTTAGTTTGATTTGACAGCCGTGTCCCGCCAACCTTTCTCCCACTTTTTGCTTTTTCCTCCCCCCTCTTCTGACTATCGGATTTTTAGTTATTAATTTTTTCGAGTGTTTTTCGTGTTTTTTCCACATGAACCCCTCTTAGTTCGTTTCCAACTGATTTTTTATGCTCAAATCCTATGAATCCCTTCCCCTCGGACATTTTTCCTTTTTACAGTCCTCTCTTCCAGCACACGGTTCTTCCTGTATTAATTTTCGAGTCCATTTTCGGGCCCATTTTTGGGGTTTTTCCCATGTGAACGTGTCCTATCTCAATCGGAACTGTGTTTTGCCATGATAGGGTTGTTGGACACCTTCTTTTGCATAATTTTCCTTCTTTCCGCACTTCATTTCGACGCGCGGATTTTCTGATATTTATACACGTATATGTTTTTGGGCTTGTTTTTTGTATTTTTCCCATGTGAACACACTGATTTTGCCCCGGAACCCATGTTGTATGTTTCCATTCTTTTCCCCTTATCTTTCAGCACATTTTTCCTTTTTACGGATTTTTGAATCGACGGACGGTTTGGATTTTATTAATTTTTCTTCCTTTTTTTCATGTGACCGCGTTTCTCATATCGCACTTGAACGCACATGTTTCTGGTTTTACACACCTCGAGATGCCCCCGTGGCATCTATGGTTCGACATCGCCATCCCTGCCTCGTTTGATCCCGTCATTGCAAATTTTTTTACTCCCGCCCCGCACATGTGTACGGGACGAGGATGCGTTTTTTTGCCCACCCATCTTCCATTTATTTATTTTTTATTTTTTTTCAAACATAAAGAGAAAAAAATAAAAACAAAAAAACCAAAGAAAAAATAAAAAATAAAAATGAAAAAAAAAACAACAACAAGGATACAAAAGAAACAAACAAAAAATAATAGTATTAATAATAAATCAAACAAAAAAAGAAAAAAAAAGAAAAAAGAAAAAGAAACAAAAAAAAAACAAAACAACAAACAACAGCAAAAACAAAAGCAAAGGCACAAGAAAAGCAAAAAAATAAAAAAATAAAAATAAAAAACAAAGAACATAATTTTAATTATAAAACAAAATAATAATAATAATTTAAAAAAACAAAAAAAAAACCCTAACTATCTTAGCTGTCCCACTCCTCCGCCGTCACTTGGCCCCTTCTTCCCCCTTCTTCTTCCTCTTCCTCCTCCTTCTCTTCTCCCCCTCTTCTTCTCTTCCCCTTCTCCTTTTATTCTCCTCCTACCTTCATACCCTCCCTGTCCTTTCTTCCCCTCCTCATGCTTCCCTCCTTTCTCTTGCAACGCCCCCGGCCACCACGCAGTCCACCTTCTCTGGTCGTCGTGGACGCCTCCCTCACACCATGGCCACCATCGCCGCCGCTGACCCGCTGTCCTCCTCCTCTGGTCGCCATGGACGCCTCCCTTGTTGAGAGTGGAAAAAGACTGAATTTTTGACTGATTTTTGTTGCTTTTGAGATCTGAATGATTGATTTTTTATGGATTTAGAGTGATGTATGGTTGTTAATGGAAGTATTTGAGAGTGTTTTGGATGATATTGATTATGTTTTGGAAGTTCATGATGATTCTCAGTAGAGATATGAAGCTCTGTGATGTTCTGATAGGCTTTGTTGAGGTTCTGATTGGTTCCGTATACCTTCTGTATAGCTTCTGTTTTGTTCTGATTTTCTTCTTATGAAGCATGGATTGATGATTGATGAAGATTGAGATCTTTTGGAAGCCTATTGAATAGTTTTTGATAGTTTATAATGGTTTGAGTATGAGTTATGAGGTTCTTATGACCTTCTGTAAACCTTTTGTAGAGCCTCTGTCTCTGCTCTGTACTGTACTGTAGCTGCTCTGGTACTGTACTGTAACTGTTCCGTAGACCTTCTGTAAGTGTTCTATAGAATGTATGTGTGACTTTGGGAAAGTTTTCTAAATTTTGGAAAGGATGAATCTAAGTTCAAAAGAGCTAAAACAAATGGAAGAAGCAGCTGCTGAAGACTGAAGAGAAGACTGAAGTGACAATGACAGTAGTGAGCTGTGAAAAGACACTGTAGTGGCTCTGGTGACTCTTCATATCAAACATACCTCTTGGGAGGTGCATCCATGATCTAAGAAGGATTCTTGAGAGTTATTATGAGAGCATTGTAGTGAGGAGATGATGTACTATTGAGAGAGTGAGTGAGAGGGAGCCAGAGATAGTCAATTCTATCAAAACAGTGTAACTGTATATGAGAGATTGAGAGAGAGAACTATGAAGACATTGAAGATGAATATTATGTGATTGATTTCCATTCAAAGATGGTGTATTCTTTTGTTTTCTTTGTTCTATTGATGGATTCTATGAAGATATTGAAGATTATGGTTGATTCTATCAAATCCGTGGGAGAAATCTACTATGATGTTGCATGAAGATTTGATGTTTTCTTTGTTTTGGTTATCTAAAGAATGAAATAAAAGCTTGTTGATATTACAAGATAGATTTTCTTGCAGTAGAAACCCCTTTTCCTTGGTGTTCCTCTTGGGGCTCCAAGATACTACAAAGGATTAAGCCTACAAACAACCATATCAATGTATTTTTTGAACTAGGAAAAAAAACTCAAGGGTATATTTAATTCCTCAATTAATGAAGTGCTAGAAGACCCATGTATGAAATTTTATTCATATCATAGCATATGAGTGTGGTTTCTCAATGTCAGTTTAAACATGATTTATTTGTAATTTTCATAGTACTATAAACATCCATTTAAATGTTCTTTTGTCTATAATTTTCATGTGCTTTCTCACATAACTTTAAATGTGATTCTATCCAAGTAGAAAAAAAAACAAGGAGCTACTAGTTGCAACTAGTAATATAGCTTGACATAAGGAAATATTTAAGGATAATGTAAGAAAATATGAGAATGATAAAATACTATTGTTGTTTGTATTACAATCTATGCATGAGTTTACATGAAGCTTTGGAAGCCAAAATTTGGCTTGTATACAATACATATGAACTCAAAACTATTAAATCTTTGCTTGGATTGCAAAATACAAGTTCTATAGCCTAAGATAATATATATATCAACCACTATCCCTGCTAAAACCATTTCAGGAAATGGTTCTTGCTTCTAAGTCACCCACTTCAATGCCTTTTTTCCTACACAAAAGAAGCAACTTACATATCAGTAATAAGAAAATTATAATAGAACACTAGAAGCACAAAAGCTAAAATATTTCAACACTATAATTAAGAACCAGATAACAATAGAGCTAAGAGTGTTCTTCTATACCTTCAAGTGCTATATAAACTATGGCCTTGCACTTTAATAACTTTGCATACTCCATGCGCTCTACAAACCTTAAAGCTATAGGATGAAAATTGCATGGACAAGACTCCCATAAAGATTTGAACTTTGTACAATCATATGACAAAGCCTACACATCAAAGTCTGTAGAGCTCAAGGACAAGGTCTGTACATTAACAAAAAATAAAATTGAAATATCTAAACTAAATAATTGTTTTTAAAAAAAAGAGAAAATGATACATACCTTAGATATTTTGAGAAGATTCTTATTTTGCTTCCTCATACATAACAAGACTCCAATGCTACTCATGTTTTGTTATTATAGCATTGTTTAAAGATGATTTGTTGAAAAGAATTCTAGAACAATAGACCTACAAGAAGTAGTGATTTTTCATCATAGTAGCTAACCTTATATAACCTAAAAGTATCAATATTTAAAAATCTTGTTTACTATATAATTTAACAAACTCTTTAAAGATGACACTTTGAGATTATAAATTGGGTGGTTATGATGAAATATCACCATCTCTTGTAGGTGAACTCTACCCAACAAAAAATCAACAAAATGTCTTTAGATAGAGTCCTCTCAAAGGGATAATAACAAAACATGAACAATATTGGAGCCTTTCTTCAAGATTCAAATCTTCCCTCAAGATGAAGCAATGAGAGAACCCTAAATTTGACAAGTTGAGAGAAAATAAAGAAGGAATTAAGAGACTATCTCATGATATTTAATAGCAAAAAAGTATGACACCCTACAAAAAAGTACAAGTATGTTGAAAGTAAAGAGTCAGATTGGTCATAGACTCCTAGGTAGAGGGATAAGGTTGTGGGGAATTAGACTACGTGCCATCATGGACTAATTTATAGGCCAAGTAGGTCTTCTAATCTAGTCCTTCCAATTGGTGTTAGCCTATGTCCTTTCAATTAGGCACAAGATTATATTGTTCTAATATGGAGGCTTATTTGTATGCTCACTTTGGGCTATGCTTACACAAAAAAAGGATGCATGTGGTTCATTAGAGTAGATGTTACTAAGAAGCTATAATTCTCAACTCTCAAGGACCTCTTTATAATGCACTTCACAAAGGTCGGAAATGGGCACAACCTCATCATATGATTGATGAATGTAAAATCACAACAATAGGAGAATAAAACCAATTGCATTGCATTAAAGTTATGTAGCTTCTACAAGAGAACCCAACTGGCAAAAAGGCCAAACATTAAGGCCATCAACAAAGCTAATATTGGATCAGTAGAATCAATAGTGGATCCAATGAAGAAATCTAAATCGATGACCTCCATAGGGAGAGAAGTAGAGACAAGAAGGTAATGATGAATCAAGATCATGGAATCCTAAAAGCAACTGAGATCTATCAACAAAATGTGTAATATACGCATTGTGGAGAAGATCATTTATCATTAAAATACATGAGCTCTACTTAACAATGCATAAATTGTGAACATTAAGGCATGAGACATCCTTACTATGTTCCTTATGTTAAATTTGGATACCAACAACAAAAATTTACTAATCATTTCCATGATAAAGGCAAAAAAATAGAGAAATGGGTGTGGGCACCTTTACCAAAATGCATCTCTTTTTACATGCAAGTGTGGAATGATTACTAATTATGAAATGTTAAGACCTCTAATCTTTGAATACCAAACCAAGATTCTTCAATTAGATTATGGAAAGGGCCACAATGAGTCATAAATATCCATCAATAAACAAGGTAATCTAACTACAATGTCCATGCTTATCAACTCCCACTACATCTATGGAATGTCCAAGGGTTATAGTTTACCATGCATCTTGATCTTTCTACATTAACCCATTGGCAAGTTAGGAATTGGGTTATATATCATAGTATATCTCTTTTCCCTCTTGGCTAACAATAGCTCTTGTGAATTGCATTAAGAGTTTTAGTATATCCCACATGTCTAGCAACTATCATAAACCTTTTATAGTAACCTTGTCTTAATTTCTTATCACTTTGGAACACAAAGGTGATCTTGATAAATGAAACTCATTGCTTATGTGATAATCTTTTATCTTAGCTAATTCTTGTTGAATCTTTCACCTTGGAGTACCTTGGCTAAAAGCATTTCACACTATTTGTCTTTGGGAATGGCTTGACATACAAGCTCCAAGATAGGGCTATCTAGGTATTAATATGGTTATTAGGCTTTGAACTGCAATGATACTATTAAAGAATACTTTTTGACCTAAGGCATCAACAATCATGTTGTCTTTTTCTAGTCGATACTTGATCTCAAAATTAAACTCTTGCAATGTTTCTATCTACCTTCTCTGTCTCATGTTTAGGTCAACTTGGGTAAAAATCCACTTCTAAGGATTTTTTTGGTCCATTACTAGAGTCAACTTTCTCCTCAATAGATAATGTCCCCATAACTTTGAGACATGAATCACTATGAGTAGCTTGAGATCATGAGTGGTATAATTGGACTCATAAGATTTCAACTTCCATGAGATATAGGCCACATGCCTCCCTTCTTGTACCAATATTCCTTTGATTTCAAGTCCACTTACATCAATGATCACCTCAAATGATTGAGTGAAATTGGGGAGTTTTAGTACTGAGGTAGTGGTTAGGGATTTCTTGAGTTTATCAACCTCTCTTGGTGCTCAACTACCCATATGATCAAGATGGTTTTTTCAAGAGATTAGTCAAAGGTGTTGCTATGAGTAAATAATTCTTCATGAAAATTCAATAGCATTGTGTTAGTCCCAAGAATTCTTGGATTTACTTGACTTTTGCACCATCCAATCTAGGATATCGTTTACTTTTATAGGGTCTATTGAGATTCCATTGGCAAACACAATGTACCTTAGGTATTCAATCTTGTCCATGAAGAATATGCACTTGCTCTTCTTTGCATAGAGCTGGTTCATATGGAAGATTTGCAATGCTATTCTTAGATTATCAACATACTAGTATGTCATCAAAGAATACCAACATAAAGTCATCTAGGTATGGCCGAAAGATATCTTGCATCAATCAATTGAATGTTACAAGGGTATTAGTCAAATAGCATGACCAAGATTTCATAGTGTTTGTATATTTATTCTTGAAAGTAGTATTTGGAATAACTTCTTCCTTGATTCGGATTTAATAATATTTGGATCTCAAGTCTATATTTGGAAAGACCTTGGCTCCATGTAGTCAATCTAGAAGTTAATCAATTCTAGGTCTAGGGAACTTGTTTCTAGATTGTCACTTGGTTTAGCCCTTTGAAGTCAATACAGAGCCTAAAGGATCCATCTTTCTTCTCCTAGAAAAGATCCTTAAGCTCAATGAATTTAGGTACGAACATCTTGTAAGGTTGTTTTGATACTAGTTTAACTCCATCAGTTAATTTTATTTCATGGTTAACCTCTCATTTTGGGGATAGTTTTGTTGACCTCTCTAGAAAGGTATATTTGAACTCATTGATACATGAAGGCAGCATGCAATCTTTGGTCTTTTTTACCTTGTTTAGTTGGATCATACAGACTAGTTATTATTTCTTTACTTCCAAGTCTTGGAAGATGGATTCCTCTTCAACACATAGAATCTGAGCTTTATTTTTCTTATGAACCTTCTCTATAGCCTCAATAGAAGTAATATCCTTCCTACTAACCAAGTCTACTATCATTTTTCCTTATTTTCCTAGAATCTACATACAATATTTTAATTATCATGGGTGTAAGAAAGGAATGAATACTTTTAAAATCAATTATAATTTGGAATGACTTACCCATATAAGTCGTTGGAGTATGGTTAACAAAGAATTGATACTCTACTCCCTTATTGTCAATGGTGGCATGTACATATCCTTATTCAATTTCATCTCCCAAGGTATATTCATTAGGTTAGCCTATCATGGTGTTTACTTGAGCTCTAGTCATTCTTCCACATCTACAGCCTCAGTTTTAATTACCATTTTCATAGCCTCTTCCAAGTGGTTAGTTTGCATTTGGACTCTAAGGACAATTTGGCTAATCATCCCTTAGGTGTCCATTCTTTTAGCATTGGTAGCAATGTTTGTTACTTAGCCCACTTGGTTCTTAAATAATTTTCTTTCCTCTTGCGTTGTTAGCTTAGCCCCATGATTTAGAGAGTTCCTTCCAAAATTGTTGTTCACAAGATAGTTCCTTTGGCCATTTCAAGCAAACTCTTTGGCTATGGGATTTTCTCGTATAAAGGATTTTTCAATGGTTGTTGGTCTCATTGATTCAAGATGAGTGTTTGTGAGTGGGTTCAACACTTGCCAAAACCTCACAATCTATTGAGTTGTCAACATCAAAGGTGCATACTTATGAAGGTTCAAAAACTTTGATAACACCCTTCCAAGGTCAAGTTTAATTGATGAAGGCTATAGATCTTGATAGATTCAAAGGATGGGGATAGGTATCATCCTTTCACTACATTAATCTACTTCCAAGTTTGAGAAGCATCAATGATTCCCTTAACATGGCACCACTATTTCCTATTAGGGGTAAAGATGCTTGTGCCTAGCCACTCGTGTATTACTATACTAATAGTACTTGCACACCTGTACACTGCAGGTAGTGGGTGCCCATCACTCACTGTCACTTAATTCTTTATTCTTTTAGTGACATTTGAAAAAGGGAAGGCCTATTACACATTGTGACTATTGGAGTTTCTACATATTGTGTGTCTCTCTCTCTTGATCTTGCTCCTTCCACCATAGCTCTTGCTTTCACTCGCATGCTTCCAGTTTGGGCTCACTCCCTTCAACTGGTATCAAAGCCAACTATTCGAGGAGCTTCTTTATCCTTTACTTTAGCCCAAATTCAAAGCTTCAACTCAAGGTTTCATGGCAGCCATTGTTTGTTTCTCTCAATGTATGCATTGAGTCTTTCCTTCTTCCAACTTGATCCAACTTGCTCCATTCTTATTAAGAAGCTTCCCAAGGCTTAGATGAGTCTTGTTGAGTGTTAAGAATCAACATTTTATCCATTTAGAGTGGATATAGAGCATGCAAAAGAAGTCATCGACAATTATGGCAGCTTGACAGCAGTGCCATATTTTAGCCATAACTTTTACATATGGTATCAGATTTAAGCATTCTATAGCTAGAAACAAAGAATGCAATGAGAGCTACAAATCTAGGCACTCATAGAGTTGATTCTATGCAGTTTTATATTCTATATTTCACATAGAACAAAACTCTTCTGGTTTGGATAGAAAATAGAAAATTCCATCATGCATGTCTAAAGCCTCAAGGATGTTATTTTGGTGCCTAGATGGTATGGTTATGCTTTTGAGACCGATTTGAGCTTGAAATAGTTCAAATTTTGCTATCATTTTAGTACTATAATAATAGGGCAACAACCATTTATAAGTGAAAATCTTATACCTAATGCTTATTGATACTTTACGAGATACTTAGTGGATGTACCACTACTTTGATTGTTATGTGTACTTCTTCTCGATGTGCTATGGCATGCTTTTGAGCTAAGATTTGAGCTCCCTTACATTGATATTGTATGTGGCTACATGCCTTGGTTACTTCAGTGGATTATGCAATTACAAGCTTGAAGAATCTATTGGGTTTTATGCTCTTGGCTTATACTTCATGTATCTTGGATACTTGGATGGCATTCACATGATGTTTTGAGCTTTGCTTTGTCATTTGGCATTCGAATTTTGCTTCAGTGGGAGCTACTAGGCTTCATGTACTGAGCCACATTGGCTCTTGGATGTACTACAAAAGCATTTGGTTTATGTAGTTGAGCTTAAGCTTATCACAATGAGACGTTGGGACTCATTGTGAAATGTACATGCTCTCTTGATATTTATTGAATGTAGTTACCCTATCACGGGCTAATTTGATCTCTTTTCTTGGACTTGGTACTTATGTCTATCAAGGTTTTGTCAATGATATTTATATGCTTCTGGGTTATGTACTGAGCTTTTTCTTAATGGATTATGCATCTAGCAATTCTATTCATTTACCCTTGAGACCTACCCTATGCATGACATCTATACCTATTGCATGTATGGTTTTTGACACATTGCAATTGTGACCATCTTCAATGCTGATTATTTTTGGCTTTTTCCATCTTGGTTGCTCATACTTGGTTGTTGGCATATTACTGTAGTTTATTATAGTAGCATATCATTTCATTTTTATGCATTCAATTTGAGGGTAGTCACTTGGCAATTGTGACAGTCTTCAATGCTAATTATTCCTAGCTTATTCCTTCTTGGTTACTCATAGTTGGTTGTTGGCATATTACTGCAATTTATTACAGTAGCCTATCATTTCAGTTTTATGCATTCGATTTGAGGGTAGTCACTTGGCCTTGACATTCTTTTGCTTACACGTGTTGTGGACAGCTCATTACTTTGGTAGTATTTCCAATCTCTTGCTTGATTTAGCAGTGCTTTTGGGGCTAATTTGTAGGATATTATAGCAGCATGTCTTGCCCTTCTTTGTACTTGCTTGGTCTCATTATGGCTAGTGGTTCTCGTGATAGTGTTATCTTCAATATTGAGAAACTAGATGGGACCAATTAGAGCTATTGAAAGACCTAGATATGGCAAGTTTTAGTTCAAAAATTACGCATTCTCAACCACTCAAAAGTGGGGGTGCCAAACCCAAGAACATTGCGGTTGAGGATTGGGATAAACTGGATAAGCTATGCAAGTCCATAATCATTTTATCACTCTCTAAGCAAGTTCACTACAATGTTGTAACTAGATATTAGACTACATATGAGCTTTGGACACAAATTAGGAATCTTTATGACAAGTAGAGTCTTGCATCTCAAATATATTGGATGAAACAGTTGATGGACCTTCACATGAAGGAAGGGACTTCTATGTCTACACACTTGAATGAGTCTCACTCCATCATCAGCCATTTAGCTTTGCAAGAGATGGAGTTCAAGGATACTTTGCATCCTTTATTTCTGCTTAGTACTCTACCTAAGTCATGGGATACTTTCCGTACAGCTCTCTGTGCTAAGGAGGGACTGAAATTGCAAGATGTTGAGAGTGCCCTCTTAATAGAAAACATGAATAGAAATAATGTGGATGCTTCCCGTACATCACATGCATTGACTATGAGAGACCAACAAGATGGAAATGGCCATGGTAGAGACTCTAACATGTCTCAATCTAGGACATGTGGATAGTTTCACAGTAAGTCTTGTGGTCATAAATCCGATTTTACTTGTCATTATTGTGGGAAATCATGTCATATTTTGCCACAGTGCCATAAAATGCACGAAGACAAGCACAAGGAAAAGGGAAAGGATAAAGTGTAGGACAATAATGATGATAGTAGCATTTTTCCTAACAAGTCTAGTGTCAAGTTTGAGGAGATTAATGTGGTGCATCCTAATGTATTTGATGATGTTATCTTGGAAGCTTTTTCTTTGGATGCTTCACATCTAACTAATGCTTTGTCAAAATATACTTAGTGTTGGTTGATAGATTCAAGGGCTTCCTTTCATGTGGCCCCTCATAGAGAGTGGCTTCACTCCTATCATAGTATGAGTGGATCTGTTCATTTGGGTAATGACCTAGCATTGGAGATCCTTGGTATTGGTGATGTCCAGCTACGTTCAAGCAACATGTTCACTCTTCATGATCATTGGTATTGGTTCAGGCAGCATGTTTACTCTTCATTATGTACATCATGTACTAGCTCTCACAAAGAACCTTATCTCTACTAGCACCTTGGATGATACAAGTTATGTTGTCTCTTTTGGTGATTCCTCATCGAAGATTACCCATGAAAATCTTGTTATTGCATGTGGTGCTAAGTCTAGTACCCTCTATCATTTGCTTACATCTGGGTCAGTTAGCCATGTTTTGGTTGTGGCTACAGTTCCACATGTATCTCTTCAACATCATCACCTTGGGCACACTTCTTTGAAAGGAATGAAAATGCTTACTAGTTTGTAGTATCTTCCGCTCCTAGACAATAAGTGTTTTGAGTCTTGTGATCATTGTTTATATGTGGCAAGAAAATGCGTAGTATGCATAAGAAGTCTGGTATGAAGCATATGGGTGGTGCGAAGTACTTTGTCATATTCATTGATGACTACTCACATAAGGATTGGGCTTACCCTATGGGGATGCAAGTGAGATGAGCTATCAGCTATGGGATCCGCATACTCACAAGGTTATCCGCAATAACCATGATGTCATTTCCCATTAGGAAAATATGCATAAGCAGCCTGAGCAGGTGGTTGAGGTATGCAAAGTGATATTTTAGGAGGAGCCACCTACTCCCGTACAACCTGCATTAGCAGCAAATACTCCAGTGGCCTAAGCAAGGGCTATTGTGCAGAATCAACTTGCTTTGAGACACTCTACTAGAGCTAGATGCACTTTACGCCCTCCATGGATTATGTTATGGTGACAGATATAGATGAGCCTCTCTCTTATGATGAGGCCATTCACAAAGATGATAATCACTCATGGGATAGGGCTATGCAGTCAGATTTTAACTTCTTACAAACTAACCATACATGGGATTTAGTTCCTTTGCCTAGTGCAAGAAGGCACTACCATGCAAGTGGGTATACAAGAGCTGAAAAGTATGCCTAGATGCCCCTTATAAGGCTAGATTTGTAGTTAAGGATTTCAAGTAGGAATATGGAGTTGAAGTCTTTTCTCCTATGGTCAAAATGACAATCATATGCTTGATACTAGCATTGGTTGCTCAGCTAGATCTAGACCTTTATCAAATGGATGTAAAGATGGATTTTTTCCATGGGGACTTGCATGATGAGATCTATATACAACAACTTAAGGGCTTTGAAGAAAAAGGCAAGGAATACCTAATGTGCAAGTTGAGAAAGAGCCTTTATGGACTTAAGCAAGAACCTAGGGAATGGTACCATAAGTTTGATGCTTTTATGCATTCACAGGGATATAGCCGTAGTGCTATGGATCCATGTTTATAAATGAAGAAGGCTTGTGATGGCATCCTTATGATTTTGGTAATCGATGATATGCTTATTATTGGAAGAGCTCATGATGAGCTGGATACCTTGAAAACTCAACTCAAGAAGAGCTTTGAGATGAAAGATATGGGATAGGCCTCGCATATTCTTGGGATGCGCATCACATGCAATTGCTCTAAAGGGGCTCCTTTATTTGTCACAAAAGAAGTATATCTAGAAAGTCCTTAAGTGGTTTCATATGCAGGATGGTAAGCCTATTGGATGTCCTCTACCTTCTCATATAAAGGTTAGTCATGCTGATTGTCCCGAGTCTAATGATGAGCAAAAGGCTGAGATAGCCAAGATCCATTATGCATCCGCCATGGGCAATTTGATGTATGCCATGATAACCACTCGTCCTGACATAGAATTTGCAATGGGAGTTGTGGCATGCTATATGGCTACACTTGGCAAACGGCACTGGGATACCATCAAGGGTATCATGAGATACTTGAAGGGAACTACAACTATGTACATATGTTATGGTAGCCAAGATACAAGAGTTGTGGGGTACACCGACTTTGATTATACAGGACATGCAAACAATATAAAGTCCACCTCTGGCTATGTCTTCACCTTTGTTGGAGGCGTTTTTTTGGATATCTAGGGTGCAAAAATGCACGGCCCTCTCTACTACCAAGGTTGAGTATGTTGCAACCACCACTAAGGCTTGCAAGAAGGCTCTCTGGTTAGGCTATCTAGTATAGTAGACATTTTGTATTACCCTATTGATATGATCCCTACACTACATTCAGATTCTATGAGTGCTATCCAATTAGCCAAGAATCTGGTCTTCCATGTGAAGATGAAACACATTGAGGTGCATTACTACTTCATTAGAGAGATCATTGAGGACATGTCTCTTGACCTTATCAAGATCTCAATTGACCAAAATCCTATAGATTTTCTCACAAAAAGTCTCTCAACAAAGCATTTTTCCTTCCTTGAGAAGTTGATGGGTATTAGATAAAATGATGTCTTTCCTCATCCTGTTGTACTTATGTACATTTTTACTTTGTCACTTTTTTCTTGTTCTCTCCTCACTCAAGCACATTCACCTTTAAGTTAGAGGTTGTTGTTTGGGGATAAAGGCGCATATGCCTAGCCACCGATGTATTACTACATTGACAGTACCCGCACACCTATACACTGCAAGTAGCAAGCACTCATTAGTGTCACTTTATTATTTATTCTTTCAGTGGCATTTGAATAAATGGAAGGCCAATCACACATTGTGACTATTGGAGTTCCCACATCTTGTGTCTCTCTCTCTCTTGCTCTTGCTCCTTTCACCATAGCTCTTGCTTCTACTTACATGCTTCCACTCCAAGCTCGCTCCCTTCATTTCCACCAAAGCTTAGCTTAGCTTTACTAATGATACGAAGGTTTGCAATCATGGATTGATTAGCAATACAAGTACAATCCAATTATTAAAATTTAGTTATTCAAGGGTATCAGACCTTCCTCTCTTACACAACATAAGAATAACAAGATAACATGATCATTATTATGTGAAAAATTAACGATATAAATTCTTATCATGGACTTCATGTAATGGCATGGATAAAAAATTCTCTTTTATTTCTAAGGCTCTATAGGTTGTAGGCAAACAAGGGTATCCCTTGATGGCATATCCATTCTAGGCATGTCTACCATGTATCACAATTCAATCAGGAGATATAAATCAGGTGACTTGATCATATACCCAATGATGCAAGGTCATTGTCTCACCATCAATGGTTACAATCCTTCAAATTGCATGCAACAAACTAGTTTCAATTCTTCCATCCACCATCGCATTCTCCTAAGATCCAGTCAAAGTTTATCAAGTTGGTTTGGATTAATTGTGAAGAAGTTACAAGAAATTCTCTAAATGCATTCCTCAAGACCATCCCCATTGGATTCGAAGATAGTGTAGATTTGAAAGATTCTCAAGAATTGTCATCATTGTTTCATGAAACTCATGTTGGGGGTAAATGCGACTCTGTCTAGTCGCCCATGTATTACTACATTGATAGCACCCCCCATTGCACACTCCAGGTGGTGAGCACCTATCACCATCACTTTATTCTTTATTCTTTTAATGACAATTTGAATAAAGGAAGGCCCGGTCACACATGTGATTGTTGGAGTTCCCATTTGGTCTCTCTCTCTTTCTTGCTCTTGCCCTCCCGCCATAGCTCTTCCAAGCAAGCTTCGATCCTTCTCATCTTTCAACTAGTATCAGAGCATGGTTGCGTGAGCATTCAATCTTGGTCCTGACTCCTTTAGCATTCATTTCGAATACCTACACTCATTGGGTCTCCTTCCCGACAGCCATAGCCAACACGCTCGAGCTCCCGTCACTCCTTAGCTTCTCAAGCACCTTCTCGATCCCTTTGGGCACCTTCAGGGCATTATATCAGAGGTATTTCTTCTTTTGCTTCAGGGTTGTTATTGGTTTACAGGTCACACATGGTATTTATAGGAAGGGGCAGCCACCATTGGTCCTCCCTCTTCTCATATCTCATTTGGCTTGATACAAGACTTGCTAAGGCTTATTGTGTGCCTTCTTTGGTATCCCCCTCCCCCCAAGCTTCTTTTGACCCTAAATCAGTCATTTACGAGTAGCAACACCATTAGATCAGCCACATCAGTTTGTGTTGTTTCATGGCAGCAAAGGGTAGCACTCCTACTCCATTGGCAATGACCATGCTTGGTCTCTTGGGCTCTAGAGCAATGCTTGGCAATGTTGGTTGCAATGTATTGATGCTTCTCTTGAGCTTTGGGACATTTATTTGAGCACACATTGGCTATAATATATAGTGGCAAGTCTGTCCAGGTCTGTGGTAGAAGTGTACAAGTCGTGGAGCTCATCTACATACACTAACTCGTACCCATATGCTATGCCATTAATGCCTATGCCCGATAGATGTTGTGCTAATGCTTTGCCATAATTTTGGTGATGATTTGGATCTGCAAATACTCAGTTTCAAGTAGTGAATGTCCACTATACATAGTGGACTAAAGTGCCTCTGATTGCCTTTGGTTATACCTATTGGTTTCGAGCTATGTCTTGGATGTATGCAATGACGTATTGACATTCGTGAACAACTTTGAGCTTGGATTTCATACCGGATCATTGATTGAGCTTGAGCTCGGTGTTGGAAAGCATTTGAATGCTTCATCTTTTATGCACTTATGGCATGTACTTTGCTTATCTCTGACCGGTCTTGACATGCTTGGCCTATGCTACTACTACATGCTAGTTACATTGTTCGGAGCCGATTGCTACTAGAGCTTTGTCTTGGCTTGAATTTGGATTCTTGAAGCTTACTTGGGATATTTCTTGGCTTGCTAGAGTTGTATTTGGGATACAATTGATGTCTATGGATGCTATGATTGGAGGCTATAGAGCCTATATGCTCATGATGTCTTATTGATACTTGGTCTTGGATCTTTCATCACTGGTGTTATCATATGCCTTTCTTGAGATTCTTGGCTTGATCCATACAACTTTTGTGCCAGTGGGAGCATCTTTGGATGCTTGACAAACATTGAGCAGGCAGTTTATGATATTGAGCTTTGAATCTTCTGAGACTGGGATCTTCTTCACTTGGATGTTGCATGATTGATATGCCGTGGTCCTCACAGATGTAGTTGGGCTGATTTGGGCTTTGCACTCCTTGAGCATACACCTCTTTGTGTTAGGTCTTGCCAGTGTTATGTACACTTTGCCCTTTTACACAAGGGGTGTGCCAGCTTATTGACGGATTCTTTTGACATGCTTGGGTGTTTGCTCGATGTTTGTATGACTGTCACTTGTTGATTTATGTCCGCTTGATATTGGTATGCTTTGACAGTCAATGGTTGACTTGGTGCATTCATTTTACCTACAGTTTGCTCTCATTGTACCTGGTTGTAGTTTATTACAGCAAGTAGTTATGCATGGGATGGCGTGGAATTTTCATGTTGAATCATCCTAATTTTATGTACTTTTAATGGTACTTGGTGGGGAGCATCATTAGCTATCAATTCGTGGTCATTTTGCCTTGGTTTTGGTGGTATTTTGATTGTTTACAACAGAAAACAACAAGTAGTTTTGAACTGTTTACACTATTTTGGATTGCAGTATGGCATCTTCTTCCACTGACAATGCTATCTTCAACATCAGTAAGCTTGATGGTACAAATTATGCCTATTGGAAGAGCCAAGTTTGGCAGGTATTGGTGCAAAAATCTCAAATCAAGCCACTAAGGATGCATAACGAGAGCCTAAAACTATGACTGATAACGAATGGGATGAGCTTGATGGGTTATGCAAGTCCACCCTCATCTTGTCTCTCCCTAAACAGGTGCATTACAATGTGCAAGTTGAGGAAGCATAGAGTGCTTGGCAGATTTGGGATAAAATTAAGAACCTCTACGACAAGAAAAGTCCAGCAAGTCAAATGTATTGGTTGAAGCAGCTTATGGACGTGTGCACGAAGGAGAATATGACAATGTCTGCTTATTTGAGCAAGTTCCATGCTATTCTCAAGAACTTGACTTCTCAGGGCATTACCTTTAATGATGAGACTAATCCGTTGTTCTTGGACTCTGAGTGAGTCATGGGATGTATTCTGCACTGCCTTATGTGCTCCTGCTACTATTTTGAACTTGCCTGATGTAGAGAGTGCTCTTCTACAAGAAAAGATCAACTGTAAGAACTTGGATGCCTCTCATGTGTCGCATGCTTTGACTATTAGAGGCAAAGAGGGTAATGGAAAGAATGATCATGGGAATGGCCGTGGCTGAGACTCGCAGAAGTGTAGATCTAAGTCGCGTGGTAAGTCGCACAGCAAGTCTCGTGGGAGAAATGCTAATGTGACATGTCATCATTGTGGCAAGAAGGGTCATATATGCCCATAGTGTCATGAGCTGCACAATGAGAAGTGCAAAGACAAGGGGAAGGACAAAGTACAAGAAAAGTCCTCTAATCGCAACATGGTACCTACAAAATTCAGTGTGCAAATCAAGGAGATAAATGCCATGCAGACTAATGACTCTAATGGAAAGTACATACTTGCAGCTAGTTTTTGTGATTCTACACCATTGACCGAGGTTCTCTCTATGTATGTACAGTGTTGGCTTTTGGATTCTGGTGCTTCATTTCATGTTACACCATGCCATGAGTGGTTCCATTCCTACCACACTATCTCTGGTTCAGTTCACTTGGGTGATGATAGGTCACTTGCTATTATTGGCATTGGGGATGTATGGCTGCAGTTCTCTACTGACAGTACTTTTCTGTTACAGGATGTACATCATGTACCTGCGCTTACACTCATTCTTATGTTTGTAGGATAGCTTGATGATGCTCGATTTCATGTTTCATTTGGGGATTCTGCTTAGAAGATTATCCGTGTGGCAGACTTGTAATTGCTAGAGGTGCCATGACAGGCATCCTCTATCCTCTTGTAGTTGATGGGTCCTCTATTGACCATGTTTTGTCAGTGGGTCCCATCCCACATGTATCTCTTTGGCATGCCCATTTGGGCCATATGTCTTTGAAGGGAATGAAAATGCTTTCTAGTTTGTAATACTTACCGCCCCTTGACTATTCATGTTTTGATTCGTGTGAGCATTGTCTTTATGGCAGATTGACTAGGAATATGCATAAGACATCTGGTCGGACATGCATGGGTGAGCCCTTGGCATTAGTACATTTGGATGTCTGTGGGCCCATGCCCTATCAATCTATCGGTGGTGCAAAGTATTTTGTGACATTCATTGACGATTTTTCAAATAAAGTCTGGGCTTACTCCATTAAGCTTAAGTCAGATGTCTTGGCTGTGTTTCAAAGATGGCTTGCATTGGTTGAGAACCAGACTGGGCATAGGCTGAAATGTATTAGGACTGACAATGGGGGAGAATATGTGTCATGTGCCTTTGAGAAGCTATGTGACGAGAGGGGTATTAAGCGTCAATTGACCGCCCCTATACCCTAGCCCAGAATGGTTTGTGGTGGCTGAGCGGATGAATAGAACCATCCAGGAGCATGTACATAGTATGCTTTACTATGCAGGCCTACCACAAAGCTTTTGGGCTGAGGCAGTCAGTACAACTGTGCATGTCATAAATAGATCACCTTCCAATGGTTTGGATTTCTAGGTTGCAGGCGTTTTTATGTTGCGCCAATGATTTGTTGACTATCTTTGTATCTATAGAATGTTTGAGCCTACATTCGTATCTATTATTCGGATATAGAAGTACGGACTGGGAAACCTCCGGCCGTCTTATGCACATCTATGTGTCTTTGGATGTGAGGCATTCTACAATGTGCCCAAGGACAAGTGTATTAAGATGGATCCTAAGAGTGTCAAATGCATTTTCCTTGGCTATGGAGATGCAGGCGAGATGGGTTATCGCCTTTGGGATCCGCAAGAGCAAAAAGTCATCCACAGCCATGATGTAGTCTTCCATGAAGACAACATACATAGGCATCCTAAGAAGGTAGTAGAGATATGTAGGGTTATATTCCAGGAGAAGCCTTGTGCTCCTACACAGCCAATTGGACAGCTTATAGCAGTAGTTGGTACACATGGCCAGGGCGTTGGACAAGATGCTAGACATGCAGTAGAGATTGCACTGAGATGGTCTACTAGAGCTAGACATCCACCTGATTAATTTAAGCCCCCGATGCATTATGTCTTGGTTACAGATATGCAGGAGAGCCTCTCACCTATAATGAGGCTATGCACAGGGGTGACAGTCACTATTGGGAGAGGGCTATGCAGTCTGAGATGGACTCCCTACGTAAGAATATGACTTGGGATTTGGTTGCATTGCCTAACGACAAGAAGGCTTTGCCATACAAATGGGTGTGCAAGCTGAAAAGCACCCCTAGGCATCCCAAGCCGGCTTATAAGGCAAGACTTGTTGGTAAGGGTTTTAAACAAGAGCATGGAGTTGACTTTGATGAAGTCTTTTCTTCTGTGGTCAAGATGACCACCCTACACTTGGTTTTGGCCTTAGTCCTGTAGCTTGACTTGGACATGTATCAGATGGATGTCAAGACTGCATCCTTGCATGGGGATTTTCATGATGAGATTTACATGGAGTAGGCTAAGGGCTTTGCAGAACCTGGCAGGGAGAGCACCTAGTGTGCAAGTTGAAGAAAAGTCTTTATGGCTTGAAGCAGGCACCTACGGAGTGGTATTATAAGTTTGATGTCTTTATGCATTCACAGGGCTACATCAGGAGTGTTATGGATTCGTGTCTTTACACGAAGACATCCCGTGATGGCTTATTGCTTATTTTGGTACTTTATGTGGATGATATGCTGATAGCAAGGAGAGCTCATGATGAGCTAGATGCTCTTAAATCTCAGCTAAAGAAGAGCTTTGAGATGAAGGATTTGGGACAAGCCTCTCACATTCTTGGTTTGCACATTAAGCGCGACATGCATCAGGGACTACTCTACCTCTCACATAGGGAGTACATTCATAAAGTCCTTGAGCATTTCTGTATGTAAGACGTGAAGCCTATTGGCTGTCCATTACCTTCTTATGTGAAGGTCTCACAGGCCGATTGTCCATAAACAGATGAGCAGACGGATAAGATGGCCAAGATCCCTTATGCATTAGTCGTGGGCAATTTGATGTATAACATGATAGCCACTCGTCCAGATATTTCCTTTGCAGTTGGTGTTGTGGCATGCTATATGGCTACACCTGGCAAGAAACATTGGGATGCCATGAAGGGTATCATGCGATACCTGAAAGGCACAGCAGATATGTGTATTTGCTATGGCATCCAGGATATTGGAGTTGTGGGGTACACAAATTTGGATTATGTAGGACATGCAGATAGTAGGAGGTGTTGTCTCTTGGATGTCCAAGGTTCAGAAGTGTACGGCTCTCTCTACCATTGAGGTCGAGTATATTGCAGCCACCATTGAGGCTTGCAAAGAGGCCATATGGTTGGGCCGTTTGGTTCATGACCTTGGGATTGATTCTATACCTACGCTGCATTCGGATTCTATGAGTGCTATTCAACTAGCCAAGAATCCGATCTTCCATGCAAAGACGAAACACATTGAGGTGAGGTATCACTTCATACGTGGGGTCGTGGAGGACAAGTCTATTGACCTTGTCAAGATCTCCACTGACAAAAATCCTACAGGTCTACTCACGAAAAGCCCTCAAGGAGGTCAGTCATAAATATATGTATGTATCACGTGGGTTCAACATAAGGGATTTTTAAAATACAATTTTTACACATTTTTTTACATACAGAAGGGTCCCATATAAAGGGGTTACTTACAAATTGAATAGAAAAGGGTTATGTTTTATTAAGAAAAATTTCACAGATAAGGATATTTATAAATAGGCATTGAATGCATGTGATATAGACGGTATACATATAGTGAACTACTCGTGGAAAAGCCTCACTACTGAGCACTTTTCCTTCCTCAAGAGATTGATGGGCATTGGATGAGATGATGTTTTTCCTCATCCTGTTCTAGTACATGTGTACATTGTACTGTCTTTTCTTTTTGTCTTCACTCCTCACTAGGGCAGATTTGACTTTTAAGTGGGAGGTTGTTGGAGGTAAAGGCGCCTCTGCCTAGCCGCCTGTGTATTACTACACTAACAGTACCCGCCACTGCACACTGCAGGTGGCAGGCACCCGCGTCACTGTCACTTTATTCTTTATTCTTTTAGTGGCAGTTTGAATAAAGGAAGACCTAGTCACACATTGTGACAGTTGGAGTTCCCATTTGGTCTCTCTCTTTCTTGCTCTTGCTCTCCCACCATGGCTCTTCCAAGCAAGCTTCGATCCTTCTCACCTTTCAACTCTTTTTGACAAGTAATCTAATACACAAATTTAAATACCGTAGATCGATGATAGACATGATCAATACCCTGTAGGATCATAGTGCAACCATTAGAAAATATATATTTATTAATCATAGAGAAGTACAAGAGTTCCAGAGCATATTTCAACAAGTTCTTTCATTATGAAGATAGGTGGATCAAGCTTAGTTTCTTGAAATTGATAACATCTAGAAAGATCAAGTTACTCAAAAAGTTCATAGTCCTTAGACTTAATTCACTCAAAGAGCAATCTTATTGGGTGGGATAACATTGGCATACTAATCATAAACCCACTTGTTATTCAATAAAAATTATCCATTTATATATATTTATTTATCTCTCTAGAGGGTATCATACTTATAGAGTCCAATTAGTTTAAGCTCATCAAGCCATTTCAATGGTTTAAGATGAGTTTTTGCATCTTCATATAATCTTGCATCCAAATAGAAGGATCAACCCTCCAATTAAAGCATCTTTGTAAACTCAAACAAGTCCAAAGAGATGTCTTCTCTAGGATAGTCATGATGTTCTCTCAAAGATCCAATACAAGTGATCAACAAATAGTCACATAAGTAATCTCAAAGATCAATCATATATGATATACCTCATCACTTACCTATCAAAATTACCATGTCATATAAGCATAGGTACATCTCTTAAGTTTGCACAAAATAGTAAGGTTTTCCTTTATTAATGTAATATGGTTTACAAAAATTATCAACCTATGATTGCATTATAATCATTCAAAACATCAATTCATGAATCCTTTCTCTATAGAATCAATTAGGATCTACATCCTCATAAGTTGATAGTTTCTATCAAGTGTGACAAATAACATATTTCTCGGGCACTTAGGGATAAGCCCAGGATCTATTCCAAATATGGATATTCTTAGCACTATAGCCACTCTTTCACATAGTATTGTCTATAATACTTGTCATTAACAAACCCAGATATCGATTCATTACCAATATCAAGTAATTGTTCCTCGTATGCAACATACAATAAGTAAATACTAATAACTAGCTTGAGTTGTTTTACTAAGCAATTTCTCCATAGCTCATATTGGAGTAGAACGTTCCAGCCTACACAAATTCCCATATGCGATTGATTTTGTGACCCAAAGTTACTCATATACCACACATCTTGATAGGGTTACAAAACAATTAGAGGGATGAACATCTTCTCCATAATCTCAAACATAGCTTCATGGTAGGAATAGTCATCCAAGCCTAGGCCCCACATGATACATTAATGGGAAGATTTGTCTCATCCAAATAGCCTCCTCATCTCCATTTTCTTTTTGGTCATGGCGTATTCTAGTGAGATTAGTGCATGCGATTAGTAAAGGTTAAATCCAAATAGGTGTTGTTGTTTTAATTAATTCCTTTTATTCATCATTCTTCTATCATTAACACATATTTTTGATATCATGTGTGAGGTGCCTCCTCTATAAACCTAAAGGAGTCCTCTAGTACTAGTCAATCAAAACTCGAGTCCATGTGCATAACCATACAATCTCCTCTCGAAAAATAGTAAGTTTTATAGAGAAGTCCTATAGTAGTTGATTAGAACTCAAGTCCACATGCATCACTGTCTAGTCTTCCCTCGGGAAACAACAATCTTAACTGGGTATAAGAATTCTCACTCTACTTCACTACAGAAGTGTGGCATAGTCACCCCTATAATGTCCACCCAAGAAAAGTCACTTCACAACCAATCAAAGGTGAAAGTGTGCTAACACCACTCTTGGTTCAAAGTGAGTGGAGCTCCCTTTTAAAATTCCATGGCCATTAGGACATGTACTACTCAATTGCACTTTGGTTCCCTAAAATTATGCTAAGCCAATTCGATCTTACCAAATGTGGGGGGTCACATTCTAGTATCCCTATCTAGTGATTAGAAAAGTCTCATGACTTACCATGCCACCCAACCGTATGCAATTGATCATCAGGACCAAGGCCTTCCATTTTCCTCGATGGGTTTGCTTTACTTATCTAATTAAACAAGATAGGCTACAACACAATTTAAACACATAGAAGCAATTTTCTTTTATTAATCCATCACATTGGAATCATTAACACCACAAAATTCAACACATAAAAAATGATTCAAAAAACACTAAATCATAAAAATTATACGAAACCATCACTCCCACAAGAGTGGAACAAAATCAATCTCTCACATAAGAGAAGACAACTATCTTGCTTAAGATGGGACTTTCCAACCCCACAAGGTCAGGTCATATGTGATCACACTCCTTTTGCGATCGTAGAAAATTTGTGACCTTAGAGCCTTGCTAAGCTTCCCTAACCCTCTAGTGCCCTCCTACATAATGGGGACATGCATCATTCAAGTATTTTCCCTATCAAGCACTTAAGTGATAAAAAACTAAGACACCTAGCTCTTGCAAGACCATAGAACCCTTGACCCTCACCCTACAAGGCGAGATTTTTTAGCACCCACAAGATGCTAAGGTGCCTTGGTGTGGGAATCCCAACAATCTAAACCACCAAACCTCTTTTCTTTCTAACTATTACAAATGTATATCTCTAAGATAAGATAATCATTACATTCAAAATACAAAAGCAGTCGCATCACAACCATGAAACAAGGCTTTTAAATAATTTTTTAATCATGTCATGCATGAAACTGCCCTTTCTCTTTCTTGTGTTACATTCCTAAAAATAGACTGTTCCAATATTGATTTTGAGGTTGGTAAGCATTTTATTTAGCCAATTTTGAGCCAATACCATTTTTAAAGCCAAAATAACACTTTTACATGCCTTTTCTAATCATCTTAGGTTAATTTTCTCAAATCCCACTATCGAACATATGACCATCTCTATGATTTAATAAAGAAAAGGTGAGCTTTTTTAAAAAATCTTTTAAAATAAAATTAATTATATATATTGTAGCTAAAGCTCATTATCTTTTTTTTAGTCATCCACGGTTACATTTTACCTAAACGGAAAGGTCTATATAGATGTTTGGCAAAGACAAGGAAGACAGAGTGCGACATGCTTTTCCCCTTTTTTGGTGGGTTTTAGGCCAATGGCCAATGCTCAAGTGAATAGCCGTTGTATGCACACACATTGTACAATCTTATACAAGTGAAGATAACAAAGAATAAGGGTGTCATTCATTTTGTAACCACATAAATCTCTTGTGTTCTTCTCCCTCTCAACTCTCTTACACTCCATAGTTTCTACCTCACATCCCACTATTGATTCCTTCTCAACTAATATTAGATTAGTGTTTGTTATTTGTGGGAGGTCGTGCTCGAAATGAGGAGTACAAGGAATGAAGCTTTGTTTTGAATGTCAAGGATTCAAGCTTCTGCTTTGACATTGATGCTTGCTGTCCACACATTGATAGAGGTATTATTCTCATCACCAAGTCTAGGTCTAAGTCAAGCAAGTTCTTTAACCATTGAGGCTTGATTGGGGGTAACAATAGTCCATTTTAGCATTAATTTGGGCAACCATTGTTGGCTGGGATTGAAGCAGAACAACTTACCTTTGGATGGTTGGGAAAAGATCTTGGTACATGGTTTTGATGTATGTAACCATAAGGCTTGCTTAAGTAAGGGGACAGCTTGTTTCTTGGAAGCAAGGGGCATGCTTGTTGCAATCAAAGGGTTTAAGTAGAAAGCTCAAGTTGTGGCCTTAACCAAAGGCTCTACTTGTGTCTGTAAAGCAGAGAAAAGGAAAGAGAAAGAGACTTGATTGTTTACGAAGCTCACAATGTCTATGGACTATTAAACAAAGAAAAGGAAACAGAGAGAGACTTGATGATTTGTGAAACTCACAATGTGTGTGGACAATGTTGCTAATCTAGAAGGCAATTTCTATGTACCTAATATCCTATGTGGCTATTTATGCTCAAAACATAGCTAGAATACTTTGGCTAACTTACAAAAACTTCATATGGCTATGGCAATGCTAAAATATCATTTCTACATCAATTTTATGTTGGTTTGACATTTGGATAGTCGTTGCTTGTCTTTCTAGTGCACAACAGTTTGTTGGCTATTTTAAGCTTGCAATTGGATATAACTTATTTCTTTTGGTGTGCATACATACTTTTGTCATTATGGTTGCTTCATCAAGTTTAGAGAATGAATTGTTCAATATTGAAAATCCTAATGGAACAAACTTTTCATATTAGAAAGAGCAAATATACAATGTGTTAGTCCATAAGAAGCAGGTAAAGCAGATCAAATGTAGCGGGATTAAGCATGAAGACATGGATATAGATGTATGAGAGGAATTGGATGGGTTGTCATGCTCCAATTTTATTTTAGCACTCTCAAATTCCTTGTATTTTAATGTGAAAGACACAATAGGTGCATATGGTTTATGGAAAAATCTTAGTGGCATCTATGAAAAAGAAAGTGTTGCCTCATATATCTATTGGCTCAAAAAACTAATTAATCTCCGCATGGGGGGGGGGGGGGCATCGATGTCTAATCACCTCAATGAGCTCAACAATATTTGTAGCCAACTAACATCTCAGAAGATTGACTTTCATGATTTAGTGAAGGTTGCATTTTTGTTAGTCATCTTGCTTAAGAGTTGGGATGCTTTTAGGATTGTCATTAGTAACTCTGCACACCGTGCACGTGGTCTTATGAGTGCTAATGTTGAGAGTAGTTTGCTCATCAAGGAGCTCAACAAAGAGAACAATATAGGGTTAAAGAGCTCCAATGTACTTAAGACGAGAGGAAGATCAAATGCTAGGGGGAACTCTTATAAGAAAGGCAAGTAAAGAAGCAAGTCACGAGATGTAGAATGCTACTTTGTAACAAAATGTATGCATAAAAAAGGATATAGCTTTAAATGGAAGAATAAGCAAACAAGCAAGAAGGCAAATGAGGATGATGGCAAAGAGAAAAGCAAGGCAAAGATCGAGAAGATTAATGCATATGGTAGCAATGATGGTAATATTTTGTTTATATAATCTCTTTTGGTGATACATTCTTGGTTGCCATGAATGATGGCATCTCTCAAAACTTATGCATTCTAGAGTACCATTTTATGTTACATACAATTGCCACTGCCAAAATGTTTCCTCTGTTATCTTGTGGAATGTACATCATGTTTTAGACTTGACAAAAAATTTGATCAGTATAAGGTAGCTTGATGATTGTGTTTATAGAGTGGTCTTTGGTAATCATGTCTAAAATATTTGCAAGTGATCTCTTGTTGTGGCAAAAGGGTTGAAATATGGTACTTTATATCCATTGCAAATTTTGGTATTGAAGATCAGGTTGTAGTTAACATTGAACAACCATCTATTTCTTTATGGCATCACCATTTAGGGTATATATCTGTCACCAAAGTGAAAGCTATGTACTGTTTGAAAAATCTTTATTGTCTAAATTTTTCAGTCTTAGCTTTTGTGAGCATTGTCTCTTTGAAAAGCAAACAAAAATGTCACATAAGAGAGGTAGTGGGAGTAGAACATTAAAATGCCTTTATTTGGTTTATACTGACTTGTGTGGGACAATGCCCATGGCTTCTTTAGGAGGAGCATCATACTTTGATGCATCATAATTGGTCATGCAAAAAGCTTAAGTGTTTGAGGATTGATAATGGTGGAGATTACACCTCTCATGCTTTATGAACTTTTGTGCAAACCGCCATGGCATAAAGAGAGAGTTAACAACTCTTGAGAATCCTGCTCAAAATGGTGTGGTTGAGAAAATGGATAAAACCATTCAAGAAAGGGTCCGTAGTATGCTCTCTAATGCTAGTCTCATTAATGGATTTGACTTAAGCTATAAAGACAACAATACATTTGATCATCAAGTCTCCTAACAAGCCATTAGATGGCAAGATACCAAAGGAGTTATGGTTTAACAAGAGACCTAGTTATGATCACTTGCATGTTTTTGGTTGTGAGGCATTTATGTATTACCTAGGAATAAGAGGAGTAAGCTTGATCTTAAGTCAAAAAAATACATTTGATCAACAAGTCTCCTAGCAAGCCATTGGATGGTAAGATACCAAAGGAATTATGGTCTGGCAAGAGACCTAGTTATGATCGCTTGCATGTTTTTGGATGTGAGACATTTATACATTACCTAGGGACAAGAGGAGTAAGGTTGATCCTAAGTTTTAAAAATGCATTTTTCTTGGCTATGGAGAATCTAGTGAAATGGGCTATTGCTTGTGGATGCTGGAAGGGTAGTACGAAACCATGATTTCATATTTGATGAGAATAAGTTGCATAAGCAATCTATCAAAATGATTGAGATCTACAAAATGGTGTTTTAGGAAGATAGGCAACCAACATATGAGCAAATTTTATAACTTGTTCCACATGATACAATACTTGGATAACCTATGGATTCTAAGGTGGAGCGACATAAGATGGTGGACAAGCTCATGTCTTACGTGATAGACAAGTTGGACAGCTAGGGGCTCCTGTTGAACCAATTTTATGCAAGTCTACAAAGGTTTCTAGACTACCAGATAAATACACTCTATCTCTAGACTATGTCATGGTCATAGATTGTGGTAAGCCTTCCTATTATGTAAATGCTATGACTAGGAATGACAATCATAACTAAAAGAGGGCTATGTAGACAGAAATGGGTACTTTGGAGAAGAATGATACCTGGGAGTTTGTCTATTCGCCTAAGGGGAAAATGCATTGCCATGCAAGTGGGTCTACAAGTTGAAGGTATCTCCATTTGATGCATTGCCTAAGTATAAGGAAAGATTGGTAGTCAAAGGATTTGAGCAAGAGAAGAGTATTGACTTTGCTAAGATATTGTCACCAATTTTCAAGATGACCACCCTTTGTATAGTCAGTTGCTAGAG
Source organism: Lygodium microphyllum (assembly GCF_053477565.2). Classification (NCBI taxonomy): domain Eukaryota; kingdom Viridiplantae; phylum Streptophyta; class Polypodiopsida; order Schizaeales; family Lygodiaceae; genus Lygodium; species Lygodium microphyllum. Next base: position 4,341,015 of record NC_141137.1, on the reverse strand, counting down.
AGGATACATAATTTCTTTAGATGGATGTAAAGATTGATTTCTTTTGCAAGGGAACTCACAAGAGGATATTTATATCTAGTAGCCTAAGGGGTTTGTTGTGAAAGTCAAGGAGTGGTTGGTGTGTAGGCTCCATAAGTGCTTACATGGTTTGAAACATACTCCTAGGGAATGGTATCATAAGTTCAATGCTTTTATGCAGTCTTAGGGGTGCACTAGAAGTGAGACTGATTTCACTGCCTACACACTAGGAAGGCTAGGGATGGTAGCCTTATGATCGTGATTCTTTATGTGGATAGCATGTTGATTGGTGGGAACTCGGTCATGGATGTGGACACTCTAAAGAAAATGTTATATGAAACCTTTGATATGAAGAGTCAACTGCATTGAACTTGCCAAGATTCATATGGATGATAATCCAGTAGATCTTCTTACAAAGAGTTTACCTTCTGAGTGGTATGCTACTGCATAGTATGGGGGTAAAGGCGCATGTGCCTAGCCACCCATGTATTTGTTACACTGACAGTACCCGTATACCCGCACACCCATACATTGTAGGTGGTGAGCACCCATCATTGTCACTTCATTCTTTATTCTTTCAGTGGCATTTGAATAAAGGGAAGGCTGGTCGCAGATTGTGATTGTTGGAGTTTCAACATTTTTGGGTCTCTCTCTTTCTTGCTCTTGCTCCTTCCACCATAGCTCTTACTTCCACTCATGTGCTTCACTTTAGGGCTCACCTCCCTTCAATTGTAGGGTGGTCTCAGTGAGCCGAGAGTTTTCATTTAGAAGCATTATACTTAGGATGTTTAGGAAAGAGCTGGGCAATGACTATCCTAGGAAATATTATAGAGCTTGACCTTATGTCATTTTAGGGGGTGGGGACTTCGCCTCATGGGTAGAGGAGTCGACATATTATCTCCCCCTCATTTCTCACCCTCTTTGAACCAAGTGTTAGGCTAATTTGCATAAGTAGCTACCTGCGGCCATTAGGTGACCTTACTATAGTTTAGGAGTCTTATTTTTAGGTCAATCCAATGGGGGGGAGCTTCCCTTGCGAGATAGACTTAAGCAATCGTAGGAAACAAAGTCCATGATATTCCAAGGGATTTCTGGATGGTGTCACCCAGGCTTGTCTCTTGATGCGCTACTGAAATTGTGCCACCAAGGGAGCATTTGGTAGGCACATTACATTTATTGTATGTAAACCCTTACTATCATTTACATTCAAGCCCCAATTTAAAAGTCTCTTACTAGTGAAATTTTTCATGAATGAAAAGTAACATTTTTCTATTTAACCCATGAATACCCCTATTAAATGATATCCTTTTGCGTGTAAAAATTATCTTTAAAAAGTATTTTAATATTCCCTTCTATGAAACCCATGCAATACAATCACATATTTATGAGCGACCCCTTGAGCACTTGCCACAACCCATTTGGTAAGATAGTTAGGGATGCCAATGGTATATCATGCCTATGTATATTGAGCCATTGTGCTAATAGGGCCAATGAAGTGTATGCCCTTCTTCTCAAGTCATTGTCAAGATAATGATTGCAATTGACTTCGTTTAATCTTTTATTATCCAAACTTTTGTTCATTGACACTCATGCTTGAATAGAGTTGGCTAGTATAATTTGATTGAAGCTCTTTACACACCCTTGTTTCCACTTTGAAGTAACCTCTTGCTATTCCACTATATGCTTCTCACAAAGTATATGAGAAATAAGGTGTGGGAGTAAGTTTCACTTACTAGTACATTTGCCAAAGTGGTGGAACTACCAAATTCTTGCATGCAAAAAATGGTTTAATTAATTTACATGTTCAATAACTTCATGAAATGGGATGTTGGGTACTACATTATTGAGAAATCTTAGTCAAGGAAGCTAGAGTGCTTGTAACAACCCATCGCCATTAATTACATCCCCTCCCCATTATAAGGACCTTCCCCCCCTTTTTTTATTATTAACGAATCAAAACGATTTTTTTTTATCACCCCCATTGTCAGCGCTGCCAGCTGGTGGAGGGAGGGGGGGATGAACTGGAGTCGACATAGGTGAGGAAAAAGGAGTTGGCATGGCGGCAAAGAAGATGACGACCGGGGGGTTGGGGGCTGCAGCTAAAAGACGGCCGTGATGATGGCACGTGGATGTGACAAGGGAAGGGAGCCGTAATTATTAGGTGAAGGAGAAGATCGTGATGATAACAGGAAGCTAAACGCGCACTCAACGAAGGTAAAGAGGGAGATAATGCATGCATCCATCACTATTGAAGGCTCCCAAATTTTTTCGTGCTTAGAACCTCAAGCACTCAACACGCAGTCGAGCCATGACACAACCCTATCATAGCAATATTTCCCATGCACCTTAATATCCACTTCTCCCTTATATAATTCCCTCCCCCCCTTAAGAAGCCCCTACTGCCAGACTTGAGACGGAGAGAGAGAGAGAGAGAGAGAGAGAGAGGGGGGGGAAGATAGAGGGAGAGGGAAGGGGAAACGTAGAGAGAAAGGGAGAGAGAGAGAGAGATAAGAGGCTCGAGAACAAATTCCTTTCTTGGGCGAAGGCTCGAGTACCCTCTCTCCCCATCGCGATTCCCATAACCTCTCCATCGGACTGCCTCTAATTGACAAGGAGACTGCGAAAGTCAAGACAAGGCATAGGGAACTCGGCACCAAGGAGTCCTTCGTGAGAAGTGAAGGTCGCATTCCAGCTCCGAAATGGCCCCAAAGCGTAAACTCTCCCAAGTAACTAAAAAAGTTGCGACTACGGAAGAAGGATCAGGCAAAGAGGCCACCATCAACACAAATGGATTATTAGGCATGAATGCTAACTCGACACTCCAAAACCAGGTACCGCTACCATGTCTAGTAATTGAAATCAAATATTTAAGCATGGACATCATTAGGAAGAAGTCATATCTCGCATCGCTAACTTGCATAACTTGAAAAAGATAGTTGAAAGGGCTTAATAACCATGAATTGTCATGAATAGATAAGCCATCTACAGGTTGTTGCAATAATTAAGTCAAGTATTGGGTTCGAACTTTGGCAAATGCATCATAGATTGCTGGTGTACATAAATATCCCATATAGGTCAATTGCATCCCGTAGACCATTGGAGTGTAGTAACTCGCATTTACAATGAACTCATGTACACTCGCATTTAAATAATTAGGTCATGCCTTATGAATTGCATAAATGCATTAGAAGGAATTTTTATGAATGGGGATTCTACATCGTATCGACAACTCAGGAAAGACTTGCATCTAGATTTGCATGGCATCATGAATAGCCTCAATTGCACCACATAATAGGGATGCATCTAAAAAGGTAGATTAAAGATGCGCATGTGAAGTGCTAAGCTGAATTGCAAGGGCCAGAAAAAAAAATCCTACATGACGAGTGAGGCTAAGATTTAATTCGACTCACCTAGGATTCTGATCACAAAAAGGTCAAGTTGCCCTTACATCCATATTTTGACTTAAAGTCAAGATGCTCTTTCGTCTCTACCCCAATTGCTAGAGCGAAGGATCCAAAACACTCTTGGGAATATCATTTTCAAAATATGATGTATCTCAAAGCTAACACAAGAAAACTCGAATGTCGTATCCACAAGAAGAACGACTATTCGCCACATTACATTCGATGCTCGCAACTATTTAAGGATGCTAAATGGGCTTAGGTTACGCTTGACTTGTGAGAGGAATGAACAAAAGTTCCTGCTATCTTGAGGGAAGGAAACCCTAGGGTAAACTTAGAACCCCAATAAAATTCTAAGGTGGGAAAATGGTTACTAATTGACCAATTGAAATCCTTGTTTGAAACATGTAAGACCTGGACCTTAAGATAAGAACCAAAGGTTAGCAACTTAGGAAAGTTACCATCCAAAATCTATCAGATGTAAATCCAATAGCATAATTGCTCACTCCTATTACATAGGAGTGAGGTCGGAAAGACAGTATTCTCTATCTCTCAAAGGATAAAGGAAATTGACACTAAGTCAAGAAAGACCCAAGAAGGGCATCGCTAAGCATTTAAACATGGGAACTCCACCTTAGCAAATGTCTTGAGCACTCGCCTTCATTGTTGTTTATGCTTGTAAACCTAGACTCAATGTATGTGAAAGGAACGTATGATCCAAGCTCACAAAATAAATTTGAATAATGAATCAGGTCGAATTCATGGAGGGCGCGCCAAGCTACCCCCAACTAGCCACCAACCCTAGCCAAGGGGGTTCTAAATAACCATGATAGGAACGTGGACCGAATCTGCCACGAGAGGTCTCTTGGATGCCAGGGGGGGCTCTAGCTATAAATTCCCTGCCTCCTCCGGGTCCTACTCAAATGATCTACGTGACTCGCGATAGATTCTTGAGGCCCTATTACTAGTACAAGAGTGGAAACTTGGAGGAAATAAGATGCATCCTCATGGATTGCAGGGAACGTCCTTTTAGACAAGAATTGTATTTCAGTTAAAATGCTAATATAAAGTTTGCTTCCGAGGAACTTGTTGAGCTGTTTTCATGTCAGTGCGGTAAGTTACGTGAACGAACCCTATTCCCTAAAGGGCTTAATTAAGGAAGCTAATTTTAAATGTCACACGTAAATGTGATAGGACCTAATTAAATAACTAAAGGACGCCTATTGAGGGAAGCGGGTGGGCGAAAGCCCCAATGGCTCCGTCCTACGGAAGGGTGGTTCCAGAAGATTGGGAGGCTTCTCACAAAGGTTCTACAACCGTACAATTTTTAGACAATAGTAAGCTAGAACCCGATTCATGCTGTTTTGGGGGATCGTAATGGGACTATGCCTTGCGGGTAAAGAGGTTGAGCGGTGCATCTCTCTTGTTTCCCATTCTCTTTGAACCAAGTGCGGCATGGATCTTCTTCGGCTTGAGTATCTCTGCGTAAAGTAGGATGTCTAGGATCCAACGCTAGAATGCTGTTAGGAGACCTTGGCCACTAGGAACCCAGCAATCCTAGTGGGCTCGGCCGTGAACATTTTGTTGCGAGGTGGGCTCGGAAAACCCTAGGCGACAAACCTCAGAATATTCCATGGGAGTGCCGTAGCGACACTTAGATTCATTTCTTGATGGACCGCTAAAAGCGTGCTTAGACAACTGTTAGACGGGCATGTTACAATTGGTATCGTAGCCAAACCAATGAATAAAACAATTTGGATAGGAATAAATCAGGGAGAGTGAAGCGATGTTTTTACTAGGAAATAATTTTTTTCTCTTCACTCACTTGTGGATTGTTGCCACTTCTAGACTTACGAGGCATGGAGCTAGTTCCTCATATTTCACATCATGTTCAAGACGGCTATGAACTCTTCAAGTCGATCCGACATGATGGGGATCCTAGATTGACTCGACAACCCTTCACCATTGCATGTGGAAAGGCATTGGACTTGGAGCGCATGATATTGCTACATAGATGCCAATCGACTCGCCTACCTTCAAAACAATCTGAAGAGGCTAAAATGATTGGAAGACCTGAATATTATCAAGTTATTCATCTTCCATGAGGCTCGTGTAACTCCCATCCTACACATCGGATGCCGACGAGTAGAACAGAATCGCCATATCTTTGACGAGGTTCCAGCATACAGAATTAAAGTAATGGGGAGAAACGAACATCATGGCTATCAAAAATGGGGACTTCCTGAACTTCCCATGACTTACTACTTCCTGAGAATCTATTCTTCCAATCCATATTACTATTCTGTCCCTGCAGCTGAATCCAATAGGGAATTATTAACCTAGCGTTGATGTATCCCCTGAAAAGAAAAGCAACACAGCCAATCTCTATCTATTCCCGAATAATTGTACTTGAGGCTTATGCTTCTTTATGGATAATTAAGAATTTTAAGTTTATTTGAGTTGCTGCATAGTATTGATGAAAAAAATAATCCATGCATTGAAATAAGTTGTGAAGAGTTGTGTAAATGTAATCTTAACACGGAAATTTTAATTGAAAACCAAATACAACCCCAAGTGCAGAACCAGAGTCTTGTTTCTGCACTAAGCCCATCGGAGGCACAAGAGAAGAAGTTTCTTCTCAAACAGATTAAACCACCAAAATTTGATGGAAAAGGGAAGTCTGTTGAAGCTGATGCTGAGGTATGGATTGAATCCTCATTGAATCTATGGAGAATTACTTTAGTGCAGCAGAAACAACACCTGTGAACCAGGCTATGATTGCAAAGCTCAAGCTTACCGGCAAGGCTAGGCTCTGGTGGAAGCAATGGTGTAAAGACCAAGCAGCCACACCACTGAAAGCACAATAACTTGGGATAAACTAAAGGAAGCAGTGCAGGGAAGGTACATGCCACCCGCATACAAAACTCGGAAGATGAATGAGTTCTTCAAGTTGAAACAGTTGGGCCTATATCTGGAGGCGTACTACTTGAGATTTGTCTCTTTGTTGAAATACGCTCTGACCATGAGCATTTTCCAACAAATCTCAAAATTCTATGATGGTCTGAACCCATCAATGAATACTCGGTTAGAATCAATGCATCCTTCGAATTTGCAAGATGCATTGATAAGAGCAGGACCTGTTGCCTAAGAAGTCCACTAGCCGAAGCCCATGAATAATAGACCTTGGTCTCACAAAGACCAAAATCCAGGAATGTTGAAAGCTCAATTCAAAAGGGCACAAGGACAGAGTCAAGGCCAACGAAAGAAGCTGAGGGCAAATACAATCAGTGACTTTGTCCCCACTCAAAGAAGTGATCAAAGCATGTGATGTTTTCATTGTAATGAACTTGGACACTTCAAAAGGGAATGTCCCAAACTTGGCAGAGATCGTCGCCAAGGAAAATTAAATGGCTAAGCCAGAGCTACCCGTGGCCGCGGTCATGCAGTAATGGAAAGGGCAAAAACTTCCAATATCTCCACTAAAGAAATCAACGAAGAGGAAGACCCATCCATGGAAGCTGAGATTGAGAGGGCATTCATTCATGCCACTCTCCATAAAAAGGGCCCGAAATGCCAATTCTTGGTGATCCAAACACCATCAAATTACCAAGGTAAGAAATTCAAGACCCTGATTGACTGTGGCAGCACTCATTATCTCATTTCATGAGCTTGTGCAAGAAGGTTAGGAATAGCCACTGTAGTTGCACCCACTCTGCTTGTCGAACTAGCAAATGGGCAAGAAATCACTTGCACTAGACAAACTTCTAAGGTGGAATTTCTACTCAGAAACGAGCCCACATCTGTTAAGTTCAGGGTAATGAGTCTAAGAGTCCATGAATGCCTACTCGGGATGGATTGGCTAATTCCCAATGATACTAACACCAAAGATCCGGCTAGCTAAGGCAACACGAATAGTTCAAGGAATAAGGAAAGGATTACCCATCTATTCGATCAAGCAGTACAAGTCGGAACATGTAGATGACTCCATTGAAGAACCATCGTGGCTAAAGGAGTATGCGGATGTGTTCCCAGAAGAATTGACTGAATTACCACAGCCTAGGGAAGTGGATCATGAGATTAAGCTAATACCAAGAGCTGCACCAGTTGTAAAAAGACCCTACAAGATATCCATTCCTGAAGCTATTGAGTTCAAGGAACAACTCAAACAGTTATTGGACCAAGGGTACATACACCCCAGCAGTTCTCCTTAGGGGGCTCCAGTCTTGTTCCAAAAGAAAAAGGATGGTACACTTCGCCTTTGCATCGACTATAGAGGGCTGAACCAAGTAACTATCAAAAATAAATATCCTATTCCAAGGATAGATGAGTTACTTGATCGATTGCAAGGAGCAAAAATCTTCTCCAAGATCGATTTGAGGTCAAGATACTACCAGATACACGTCAAAGAAGAGGATATTTCTAAGACGGCATTCAACACAAGATATGGTCATTTCGAATTCACAGTAATGTCTTTTGGACTAACTAATGCCTGTGCCACCTTTAATAGGCTAATGCAGGATATTTTTAGACTATATCTTGATGATTTTGTGCTTGTCTTCTTTGATGATACCTTGGTTTATTCCAAGGAAGAGGAGGACCACGAATCCCAAGTCTGCATCATCCTTGAGACCATGAGGGCTCATAAGCTCTATGCTAAGAAGAAAAAGTGTGCCTTCCTCAAGAGGTAGATTGAATACCTTGGATTTATTGTCGAATGAAGGAATCTTTGTAGATCCTACAAAGGTTAAGGATGTCCAAGAGTGGTCTCCACCAACTACTATTAAAGAAGTGCATAGCTTTCTTGGATTAACAGGTTGGTACAAGATTTTCATTAAGGACTATGCCTTAATCGCAGCACCCCTCACAACTTGCTGAAAAAGCAGGTTGCCATAGTGTGGACACCCACTAAACAATCAAGTTTTGATCAACTCAAGCATAGCTTAGCGATAACACCGATTCTGAAACTCCCTGACTTGAGCATGCTAGTTCACTTGCACTAGGTTGTGTACTAATGCAAGAAGGTCATCCTATAGCATATTCTTTGAGGAAGCTAAAAACCCATGAAAGGAATTATGCTACCTATGACCTGGAGCTACTAGCATTTATTCATGCTTAAGCTTTGGCGACACTATTTGCTTGGCAACAAGTTCTCTTTGGTCACAGACCATAAGAGCCTTAAATGGATCTTCACCTAAACTGACCTCAATATGAGGCAACATCATTGGATTGAGGTCCTGCAAGAATATGACTTTGAGATCAGGTATTGACCTAGCAAAGAGAATGTAGTCGCCAATGCCTTAAGTCGCAAAGCGTTCCTCAACTCTCTTATTATGGAGGAACCCTCGATGACAGAATCATTGGCAACCATGGTGTCAATGCTTAGCAACCCTATCCTTGAATTAGCAAAGGAAGAATCTAGCCATGACCCAGGATACCTGAAGATGATGAAGGGGATTTTGGAAAAGGACCAAGACCCTAAACTCAAAGTCAAGTATCAAGAATTTTCTATCAATGAGGGACTTGTCTATTTCACAAATGATAGTAAAGTAGCTTTGATGAAGACCAATATGCACATGTGGATGTGGCTCTTCACTTGTCTCAAAGTTTGAAGTCATGTTATAAACCAACACGTGGGGGGCTCTAAGAGTCGGGACATGCCTAGGTCAATCAACCTAAGTGAGTCTATAAACTCCAAGAAAATGTAGGCATGGAAGCATGACTTGACTATCATGACCTTTTGGGCCCACTAACTAGTATCTTGTACTTTGCCCAATCGATGTAGCCCCTCTAAAAATGAGGGTGCCACATTGACTTCCTGTAGGGTATGGGGCCCAATGAGTTGACGATTCCCGAAAACAAAACTTTAAAGGGCTATAACATTTGCACACGTCCTTGTGAGTGGTGGCACAGTTTTCCTGATGTATCAAGCGTTTGGCTTCATGACCAGTGCTCACAAAAAACTTTTTTCGCATCCAATGGAAAAAAGGAGTAGGCTTAACCCTAGCCAGTTTTGGGAAGGGAAATAGCCAGTTTTATAACTAAAATGCTAAAAAATTAGCCAGTTTTCATCCAGAAAAGCTTCAATTTCAATCGATTTTCTGAGAATCTTGCTTGGAAAAAATACACTAAAAGACGGTTTTATGTGAGCACTGTTCATGACATGAGTTCAATTTGTATTACGTTTTTGGTCCTCTGCTTAAAATATTCGGACCTACGGGTGTGTTTCCTGTGTGTCTTGTGGCTTTTCATTTCTTCTGCATTGAATTTGTAATTTTGTGGCACAATTTTTTTCCCGAGACGCCGCTTCACAGGTGCATCCACGCAGAGCATTAGAACCTCAATTGATGCTACCTCCAACAAGATTTTTTCATGACAACCTATTGGCCCCTTTACCCTAGTGAATGCGATGTGTTGACAGATGATCAGAGAAGTAGAGTAGTAAATGCATGTGACACACTCTCTCCTCTCTTGGCGGACCGTTTTGTTCTCTCTCCTTTTTAGAGCATGACCTTGGCACTTAATGGGCAGCGTGTCATATATACGGTCCGGCACTATGGCCAGGTTCAGATGAGCTCGGCAGCAGAAGATGCAATTTGTTATGCCGTCCGGGTCTTAATTCACATGATGGAGGTGGCAGCCGAAGTTCTTGGTGAGATGGCGTGGTTACTCCAGGAAAGTAAGGTACCTCATTGGTTGTGCATGAGTTCAAATCCGAGTACGGGTGAGCTATTTTGTCTTATAGCCCAAGGGGTCGCCCAAGGGAGTTGCCTTGCGGAATTTCTAGCAGCCAACAGAACTTTGCCACCTATAATTTTGTCAGCCTTTTCTCCCTTCCACCGCCTAGTGTGAACCCAGCCTAAACTGGATTCAAAGGCCACACTCCAAATCCTGAAAATGGAATAGAAATAAGGAGAATATTCCGTGAAAAAAGGAACCTCCACCGCAAAAAGAAATTAAGGTTAAAAACACTCCGCCTAAAAGTCGGACTTTAAAAGGGCAGGCCACATGGAAGGAAACTAGTTTTTTTTTTTTTTTTTTTTTTTTTGGGGGGGGGGGGGGGGGCGCTTAAAGGGTCGGATTTTTTCCTGTTATTTGGTAGCCAAAACGGTGAACACGCCACACAAGGCCTTATCGCCTCGCTCGCCTCCACGAAAATATATTGTCCGATTTGAATTTTCGCTAAAAAAACTGGCAGCCACGACAATTCTGCAAAGGGCGATCTCTCCTTCTTAAAAAAGCAACAGGACTCCTGACTCTGCAGAGAACTTGGCACGCGCTGGACACACCCGCAACCTCCCCAAGAGAAGAAGAAAGGAGAGAGAGAGAGACGAACCGCCTCATATCAGTTCAATCTCCAGGTGTGCTTTCTTCTTCTTCTTCTCAATCTGTACTGCAGAACGCGATGTTTCTCTCCTGTCCCCCTCTCTGTGTCTGTCTGTCCCGTGCCCGATATTGTTTACTCACCTGCAAATACTAACCGTAGGTCTATCAATCATCTACCTCCTTTCTGATGAAGCCTTTGTGTTCACATTCGTTAGTGCTGCAATTTGATCCGGCTTGTGTCTAGCTAGTCTCTTAACATGTCTTGTTTGTTGGTTTTCTTGCAATTGTATCTGTTGATTCATCTGCTTCATGCAAATTATACAGGTGCAACTGCCAGCGTGCGACATTCCAATCTGTCACAGCATTGTAACCATGGACCCCTACAAGGTATGGTGCTATCCGGTTGTTGCCATCCATCACGATTGATGCACTTGATTTGTGGGTTTTGAGGTTGTGCCCTGTATGTGCTTGTGCAGTTCCGCCCGTCCAGTGCTTACAACTCTCCCTTCTTCACCACAAACTCCGGTGCTCCAGTATGGAACAACAATTCATCCTTGACTGTCGGCGCCAGAGGTAAAGCAAGTGGCTTTCGCAATTCTCCATTGTAAACAGGATGAATTTAAAATTGTCAGGCTTTTAACTGCAGATGCCTCGTCGCAACTTTGCAATCTTGATAAATACATCACGAAACAACAACTATCAAGACATTTCATTCAAGTAGAAACTGCAATATCTGACTGTTAAACATAGGTACAGTAGCACCACAGGATAACTCGAACATCAGCACCATAGGAGAACTAGAGACCAGCTACCGAGACCTTGAGCCAAAATTGCAATATCTGAAGGTTAAACATAGGCACAGAGTTTGTAGCACCATTGGCTAAGTTATTAAGCTGCATCAATGATACTATGTTATGGGTTTTTTATGCAATCGAGCAAGTTAATAGCCCGACACTGCATCGTAACATTTTGACTGCACGAGTAATCCGGAGTTTTTCCTGCAATTTTCCAGAGTGCAATCAGTTTTAATTGCAATTATATAGGGATGGGACTCGTTGTCTATGCGCCACTGCATTATTCCGATTAAACAGGATAATTGAAGTGTTTCATTTTCAGGTCCTATTCTTCTGGAGGACTATCACCTGGTTGAGAAGCTTGCACAGTTTGACCGCGAGAGGATTCCTGAACGTGTTGTCCATGCCAGAGGTGCCAGCGCAAAGGGCTTCTTTGAAGTGACTCATGATATTTCACACCTCACATGTGCAGATTTCCTACGTGCTCCTGGTGTGCAGACACCATTAATTGTCAGGTTTTCAACTGTGATTCATGAGCGGGGCAGTCCTGAGACTCTAAGGGACCCTAGAGGTTTTGCTGTGAAATTCTACACTAGAGAAGTAAGTTCTTAAAGTCGGATATAGGTCTTTAGAAAAGGTTACATTATGTAGTGTGCACAAATTTTACTGAACATGTGGAGGCTTTTCATTTCTTCAATCAATTGTAAGTGTAATTTCTGGGTTTCTGGATTGTCTACATGAGGCTGAGTGACTGAAGCATGTCCCTGCATTCACAGGGAAACTTTGACATGGTTGGCAACAACTTTCCGGTGTTCTTTGTTCGGGATGGGATGAAATTTCCAGACATGGTCCATGCCTTGAAGCCGAACCCTAAGACTCACATCCAAGAGATGTGGCGGATTCTTGACTTCTTTTCTCACCACCCTGAGAGTCTACATATGTTCACTTTCTTGTTTGATGACTTGGGTATTCCTTTGAATTATCGGCATATGGAGGGCTTTGGTGTGCACACATTCACACTTGTCAATAAAGCAGGCAAGGCAACTTATGTAAAGTTCCATTGGAAACCTACTTGTGGTATCAAGTGTTTGATCGGAGATGAGGCAGTTGTTGTTGGAGGATCGAATCACAGCCATGCTACTAAGGACCTTAATGATTCAATAGCTGAGGGTAACTATCCGGAATGGAAGCTGTACATTCAGACAATGGACCCAGCTGATGAAGATCGGTTCGACTTTGACCCTTTGGATGTGACAAAGACATGGCCAGAAGACTTGTTCCCTCTTCAGCCTGTGGGGCGGATGGTTTTGAACAAAAACATTGATAACTTCTTTGCAGAGAATGAAATGCTTGCCTTCTGTCCAGCTCTTGTAGTGCCTGGTGTGTACTACACTGATGACAAACTGTTGCAGACCAGGATATTCTCATATGCAGATACTCAAAGGCACAGGCTGGGACCCAATTACCTTATGCTACCTGTGAATGCACCAAAGTGTGCGCACCACAACAATCACCACGAGGGCTTCATGAACTTTATGCACAGGGACGAGGAGGTATATATGCCCTTGTGCCGTCATTGTGCTTGTGACTATATCATTAAACAGGCTGGTTAGAAAACATGTAGTGCGTTTGCTGATGCACATTGTTTTTGAGTAGGTCAACTACTTCCCATCTCGCTTTGATCCAGTACGACACTCGGAAAGAGTACCTATTCCTTCGAATGTGCTGACAGGGCGTCGTGAGAAGGTATGGCCTTAACTTACAGATTCCACACTGCCAGCCGCATGAAAGCATAACTGTGCAATATGTTTCTCTCAAGTTGTATTTTGCAGACAAGAATGCACGCATAATCTATTGACCTAAGACTAGTGGCTTTAAACAAAGAAAAACATATATGTTCCCTGCTTAATTGAGGAGTCCTGATGTCTTCCATGTTGCATTCCGCTCATAGTTCTGTTTCACTTGCTTAAGGTTATGATTGAGAAAGAAAACAACTTCTCTCAACCTGGAGCAAGATATAGATCGTGGTCACCAGACAGGTACATCAAACTGCCTTCACACTTCTCTCTTTCAGGTAGATGAAATTTTGGATTGTTGTGGTTAAAATGGGTTATGACCTGTGATTCTCTCTTCTTTTGATACACCAGACAGGAACGCTTTGTCAATATGTGGGTGGATGCCCTCTCTGATGCCAGGGTGACTCATGAAATCCGCAACATATGGCTGTCATACTGGACTCAAGTATGTGTAGTCTGTCTCAGCAGATGCAATTATTTACTTCTTTGCTGCCTTTGATGATTAGTACATCTTCGAGGTCATGTAAATGTGAACATTCTCAATGTTTGTGTGGGTTTTTGCAGGCCGACAGGTCTTTGGGGCAGAAAATTGCGGCAGGATTGAACACCAAGGCCAAAATGTAGATTTGTGGAATTGAGTGTGTTCTTGGAGGGACTTGCTGTTTAGAATGTGCTGTGCTAAGGACCATTGTGTCCCTGCTTTAGTTGGAAAGTGTTGCTGTGACCTGAAAAGAATCATGGTTGACAGTCTTCCTAGTGTGGTAGTCTGTATTGCCAATCTATTAGGCTATGTAGAAATACAAATTTTGTACTTTTGTACTTTCGACACTCTTTGAAGGGGGTCTACAGAGAAATAGGACATGTCAATAGTAAGAAGTAACTTCTCTTGACACTCTGTTTTCTTAGCTTCTGTTCTACTTAGATTTTGGCACGATTTCTCTCTTTCTTTTCCCTTTCACCCTCCTGATATGTGCAGTAATAATCTAGTGTGTACCTGTTTAAGGCTGTAAGCAGCCTCAATGAATGTCTGGATGGTCAGCTATGGTTGAACTTGCCTATTGTCATTTTTCACTAAGTGGGTTTCTGTGTGTGTTTTCCAGTGGCTTTAAGCCACTGTCGTTACAATGTTTTTTGTGGACACTTTTTCATCAAGATTATATGGAAATTTTTCTATCTCGCTGTGGATTTTTCAGTCTTTCATGAAATTTCCAAGTTTGTTGGGAAATCGAAGTACTCAACAAGCATGTGGAAGATTTGATTTCGAAATACCTTAATGGCTCTATGCACCTCGTTCTTAGAAAGAATAAAGAACACTGACATAATTACCCTCTGTACTCTTGGTTCTTAGTAAGCATAGAGAGTACTTGCAACAAAATCGCCAAGATAAGAGGCTTTTAGTCAGTGGTGTGAATTGGAAGACTTGTACCTGGAATGATGCCTATGATGTTTCATTTATCAAGTATTCAAGCAGTGGAGGCACTGAAGGCGTATCTTGGAACGATGATGCACTACAAACTACATTATCATTCTATGATGCTTTGACCTTGCATTGCTCTCTCTCTCTCTCTCTCTCTCTCTCTCTCTCAGATCACATTTTCGATGGGCTTTCTTTTCCTGATTAAAGATAATGTGCATCCGGCTTTAATAAGGGCATTCCCTCCATTAAATTGAGCACTTACTTCTGCTGCCTGGGGTAACCCTGATGGTGAGGGGGGGCAGCAGGCAAGTGATAAGACCTCTGCGCATTGTTCACACACACTGGCTAAACTCCGGTTGCTATGTTGACTCTCATGCTGGCCTATCCTTTGTAGGATCCCCCTGGGGTTCAACGAGACTTGCTACGAAGAACTCTTCTGCAGCACCTAAGATGCATTGCCAGGGCTTTCTTTTTAGCCTTGGGAAGCTCTGTACAGCTCCCTTATTTGGATTGGATGGACAGTGGTGCAAATCCTGGTAGAGGTGCTTTATCTCCCACAATATAATTAGAGATAGAGAATCGGGCATGAAAAGAGGTAGTTGAGGCCAATTGGATTGAACTCTCTATGAAGCTTATGTGCCAGATTTTGTGTAGAGGCTTTGGCCTGTATTGATTGGCACAAAAAATACATTGCCTGATAAGGGAAAGCGAAGGCAGCTGATGAGTAAGGTAAAAATCTGTCTTAAGCTCTTAGCTACCATGAAAGTAATGATGGCTTTTGGCTGTTGAGCGGCAAGGCAGAAATCCGCAGCATGCAGGAGGCACAGATGCTGAGATTAAACAGTGCCCCTTGTAAAAGAGGACTCCAGTGATTTCGAAGGTGGCCTTATTGCTGCCCAGATTGTCAATAACAAGGAATCATCGCGTTTCGGAGATTTTAATATGACTAGAAGATCAGTGGATAGATATCATGGTCAGGGTATGATATACTAGATGCCTCCTTGGGATTGGCTGGCATTGGCCCATGATTAGTTATGGTTGAGACTGGGTGTATATTACACAAGATGTGCTGGTGGGTAAATCCTTGGCAGTAGGCTCAATATACTGGGGAATGTTATGGAGTCAAATTGGTCTTTCAGGTGTCAACCTCTGCCAGCAAGTTTAGAACTACATGGGAATTGTTTGGTACAAAGTTCCATTTTAACTCCTTCAAAGCTAAAGGCAGTGGGCGATTGTTGTTGCTGTTGAAGACCCTCAGACGTGTTGAGAGAGGACAATGACTCTATTGGCGAAGCTTTGTTTTAGAGCACGCTTTGATTGGCAAGGCTGTGTGGAACACATGCCATATATCCCCATCCGGAAATGAAGAGCTGGGCAAACTAGTATCCAAAAGTATTGTGAGGGGCTCTCAGGGCATTGTGGCCACTTACAATGCTCAATCTTACCTATAAGGCCATGGGGAAGGCTCTTGCATTGCAAACTTGGTTTATGCTCCCCAGATTTTTCAATCTTGGCACCATGAAAGAAGCATCCATGATGCTACTTTGAATCCGAGTTTGGCTATAGATTTTGTTGTGGTGTTGGGGAGAAAATTTGCTTTGGTCGATAAGGACTTCGAGAAAACCTATGACCAAGTAGGTGGAGTCAATAATTGCTGCCATGAAATAGTTGGGGTTTGGCAACAATTTCTGCCTAATGGTATAAACTCTCTTCAAGAATGCTGCCTCTAGGTTATACATTAATCATGTTCTCACCTCTCACCTTGAACTTAAAGGGCAATTCATTAGGATTTTTGGCTTGTTGCCCTTGTGTGCTATAGCAACTGGGCCTCTCTTGAGAACTATAGATGAGAAAGTGATTGCTAGTCGTACAAGGAGTCTCTCTTGTGGATTGTAGTACTTTGTAGTGCATGTGTTTGCTGATTACAACTCCAATCTTGTGTAAGTAGATCAACAATCTTTCCAAGCATTAATTCAGGTCTACAATGCTTTTCACTATCTTGTATGAATCCAAGATATTGGAGAGGTGGATAGAGCTATTATTGATCAATTGCTAACTGTATGGTCTATCTTGGTTAAATGTTCAAACCAATAAATGATGGCAAAATTTTCAAGAAACTTGGTTGTTCACTTGCGTTGGGTATTATTTTGAAACAAGCCCATCTCTAGGAAAAAGGGAAAGAAATTCCAGTTCCCGATGCCTCTTTGGTTGTGAAGATACTAGTTAGTAAAGGAAATTCTTATGCCATCCAATGTTTGTAGCTAGTGCGTTCCCCTTCTCTAAAAGCTTTGGGGAAGAGGTGAACAAACTCTTCACGGCCTCTCTTTGACCGTTCAATGGCAGGTGTGGGTTGGCTAGCATCTCTTGGCTTTCAATTACCACTCCTAAAGCCTAAGGGTTGTGGCAAATCATCACATGATCTCTCCCTTAAGTGTTCAACATTTGCCCCTAATATCATTTTATGGAGGAAAAGAAGAATAAATTTCTCACCTATTTTGAGAATACGTTCAAGTTAGACAATAATGGTTAAGGAACCTCTTGGTTTACTATTACCACTCCTAAAGCCGAAGGGTTGTGGCAAATCATTGCATGATCTCTCCCTCGTAGAGACAAGCTTGTTGAAGTGTTTAACATTTGCCCCTAATATTCATTTTGTGGAGGAAAAGAATCAATTTCTCACCTGTTTTGAGAATACTCTCAAGTTAGACAATAGTGGCTAAGGACCAAACATTGCTTTAGAAAGTAGGATTTGATGACACTATCAACACATGGTTCGTCCTTTTGGGTGACTAGGGCAAACACAATGAAGAGAAGACTAAGCTTTGGGGCCTTGTTGAAGTGTTGCAAAGTGGCTATATGGTATTTTAGGAATGCTATTGTCCACCTTGGGTTCAATTTAAGGCTTTTAGTTCATCCTTTTATCCCTTGTAAAGGGAGGTAGGCACATTATGCCAAAAGACTAAGTCCTAGTCTTTATGTTTTCAAGATAGATGCTAGGAAGTTAAGTGTCAACGTAGTCTTTGCTATGCAAGTAGTCTCATTCGAATGGGCTTAGTCTTCCTATGTAAATTTATAGTATTGTTTAATACACAACAAGCATTAAACAAAGAGGAGAATTGAAGAGGCCTATAATACTATTGTTCCTCAAAAGTGATCCCATTTCAATTTGAGATGACAAAATCAAATGGCCAATGTCTCCCAAAAACAAGATGGAACTAAAGCATCAAGCCTCTTATTCTGTTGCTTATGGGTAGAAATGCTTTGTTCTCTTTTGTGCTCAACTCTCCTTATGATCAAATTCTTTGTCTTGCGGATGCAAGAAAATCTTGCACGCTCTAGAGTTTATTGACTCTCAAGGTGTTGCTTCAAGACACTACAAGAGATCTCCATGTATGATCAATACGTTCTCCTATTGAGCTTGTTGTTTCTAAGGTATTTTGCAGTTTCTTACAATCTGCATTCTCTAATATAAAACTAGGATTAATGGATTTTCAGATTACATACTAAAGTGCAAGACATGAGAATAGCCATAGAGGCAAACTAAGAAGATGTAGATAATTAAGCACTTACTATAGACAACCATCGATCCTTCTTCCTATACAAGTAGGAACATATAAGATAAGACAAACTAAAATACAATGGTTTGGAGTAGTCCACATTGGCACTTCAATCTAAGTGATCATAATTCTCAAAGAGATACATAAGGGTAGTCATCTAATGATTTTGATTAAGATGACATGATAAAAATGAAGCTTTGCAAGGACCATCGACGAATTCTTTGAAGAAAGGGAGTTGATGATCAACTCCAAATCTTGTTGGGATAAGATTAAATTTTTACAAAAAACATTATGCCAAAGAGAGCTGATATATAAGAACTTCTCAATGGACCATCTTTGAGTCGAGGAAATATGCGAAAGAGAGTGACTCTACAAGAACTCCTCAATGGACCACCTTTGAGGCATGAAAAGTATGGTTGAACTGGATCTCAATACCTACATCATAGGAAGAATCAAAATTAGCAAAATAAGAACTCAACAACATAGAGCATTTTCGATGCTCAAGCCAAGGCCATCATGAACCCAACCTTGGGACCAAAGTGCAAGGAAAGTTCCAATCAAGGAGAGTAACACAACCACCTTTGAGAAGCTTAACATACAACCTTAGGTTGTGAGCTAGTCTAACCTTGAGTTTGAAGATAGTCTCAAACTTATTAAAAGGGTTAGACATGGATGTCCCCTCTTCCATACAAAGACTAATCTGCTTCTTTAACCAGAAAATTTGAGATATAACACTTTTGCTTTTCATAGAGATTGCATGGCTTTTTTCAAACTCCATATACACCACCATTAGTATCCTTTTAAATTGAAATAAAGTGATTTTTGAGAGAGTCAATATAGCAGTAGTGAGAGGTGCAACTAGGCGCAAAAAATGAAGCATTTGTGGTAAAAATAAAGAGCCACTGGAGTTTTCTAAGCAAAAGCAAGTGGCCAAAAACACGTTGGAAACATCCGTTTGTCAATCAGAGTTTGTTAGATGGTCCATTTAAAGAGGTGCATCCCTCCATGACACAAAAAAGCCACTTTTCCTATTGTTCAATTCATGATGAATGCTCTTAGCCATGAGTTCTTGCAATTCTTCACTTCAAATTGCTGCAAAAATTGATGAGAATGATGGATTCTATCAAAAATTCAGTTTGTAGTCTTTCTCTCTCCTCTTTCTCTCTTGCATAATTGATGTTCAAATGGGCTGAGAGGGAGAGGAGAAAGGGATGCTCGAATGTGATATGATGCGAGAGATGGAGTGAAGGACCGTGAAGGTGGCTCTATGTGGAGCATAAGTGGACTACCTTAGCGATCCTCAAATCATAAAAAATAACGATTTTATGGAATATTTGTCGATAAGGATTGATTTCAAAGGAAATTTGATTCTATTTCTATTTTTATCATGGAATTGGAATGCATATGGGTTGAAATTTGATATGGAAGTAATATTTATTGTGTTCAAGTGCTGCAATTCTGAAATTTCAAACTTTTTGGTTATTACAATGTAGAAATCAATTATTCAAGTCACGCAAAGCTCAAAAAGATTAAGAAATATGATGACAGGTGATAAAATTGATGAAAGTAATGGTGTATATGGGGCAAAATAATGCATGCTAATTACCATGACTTTTCTATGTTTTATGATAAAAAATCATAGAATTATCAATAATTATGATGATAGTAATGAATAATAATAATAATAATAAAGTATAAAAATTAGAAAAAAATGGAGTTTGAGCCTAAAATTTTTGAAAAATAAGAAAACATTGACGAATGTGTAGTGAGTAGTAGGGAATGGGGGCTAGCCTTAGCCTACACTCGCTTTTGTGTTAAAGTAGTTAGGTAAGAGTAGGTTCTATGTAAAATGAGACATAAGATATAAAAATCAATATATACAAGGCATAGACATAAAATGAATGTTGAAATTTTACATAGTTTCAATGAATAACCAAATGCTTGTGCATCGTAGTAAGACATTTAAGGTTTTAGTGAATATTTAAAAGAGTGAAAGCATGTGTTAGCATGGTTCCATCTCTTCAACATTGCACTATGCTAGAATAAATCATGAAAAGAATAGTTTCACACGTCACGTGGATGTATTATTATTTAGAATTTTTAAAGCACCATGTGGCACAATACATTGCATATGCATATAAGCATGGTATTAGAACAAATCTCCTGGATACATAGCAATTGTCTGAAAATCCATTGACCCACGTAGAGTGGAAGAGGATCCCTAGCCATAGGTTAGCATGTTTATTCTTGGGAAAAATATTATGTGAGGCTATAAAAAGTCAATTGGAATGATAAATATCAAGAGAGGAGTATGCTACAATGTTCTATATATTGTTGATGGTGCATCTTGGGGCCAATCCCTAGGGTATAGGAGAGCCGTAGGGGCCACATTAGTTAGCTAGCGGGGTGCTCTTTATGTATGTGATTTGAGGTGAGATAGTCATCTATGTGTGGGAAACTCCTTTTCTTGGAGTCAAGAAGGGTAATTAGTTAGATTACAATCCGAAATTGCATTTACAAATGCAACAATTAAAAGAGTTATTTATAGTACCCATACACTCTTGGACACGAGGCTTTGTGGGGTTATTTGCTATATTTAGGAGCCCTAGCTAGAGCTGTCAAAGCTAGTGTCATGCCCATTTTAGTCCCGACACAGTAGGTAGAGTATGCAAGCTCATCCATCTAATCCCATGCATCTCCATCCATGCAGTCAAGCTTTACCCCTTTGCACAATAGGAAAAAAATGAACTTAAGTTTGGGCCTGGTAAAAAATCGCACCTTAGAATAAAGAGAGGTAACTCAAAAACAAATAAGAATGATGTAAAATTTAAAATTTTCAAAGTTTTAATCTTTTTAAAAAAATATGTAAATTAGTCTGTAGCTTTTATGATGTCAATTGTCTAGAGATCTGTAATTTGAATGCACTGTCTAGGTTTGATGCCTTATATCTAGATCAATTTGGATTAATGATGCATTATATTTTGAGATACTATATTCAAAAGATCCTTTGCACAACTCTACACCCCCATTCAAGGATATAACATCCTTAGTTATCTTTGTTGGAGATGGTTGTTATAGCCTCTTAAGAGATAAATAGCATTTGGATGAAATTAGCAAAGCATATAAGTTAGAAAGAGATTTTTTAGAGAGCAAGAATGCCTCTTTGAAGCTGGCATTAGAGCAATGCAATCACAAACTAATACAAAACAAGGAAACTATTTTAGAACTAGAGAAATAGAGAGATCAATTGAGGCTCAAACAATATTTGTGCTTGCAAACAATGCAAGAAACTTTGAAATATTCAAGATATCAAGTTATGGAGTGGTAGCATTAAGAAGAGGATATACACAATAAAGTAATCTCCCTCTTTGTTTCTTCTTTATCTATCCCAAAAAGTATATTTTAAAGTACTTTATGATACTTGAACATTTTGTTCTTGAATACAGAGATATCTCACAATCCAATGAAGAAAGGGATTCAAGCATGGGGGCATCAATTACATATATAAAAATGCTTCTCAATAAGGAAGGCATCAAAGTGATCCAAAAGGATATAAGTATCTAAAGCTTACAAAATAAGATCGTGAAAGAGAACCAACTCAACCCAAGCAATATGTAGGCTTTGTTGGATGAGATAGATATATCCAATATAGGGTACATAACTATTTATAAATCTTTTCAATCAAACATAAAGGAATCTAGGCTACATGGATTAAATATTCCCACATCCATCACCACTCAAGAGAATGCAAAAGCAAGTGAATGAACAAGTTTTATAGGTCCTAGAAGCTCGATTTCACATTGAAGATATGTACTATGTAACAATATGAGAGGTGATCTATAACAAATATAATAACACATTTTATAACTTAGAGGCTTTGCAGCCGTACTTTGTTCAATTATTTGTAGTGACTAGATAAAGGTGATAGTATCCTTAAATTTGTGCTTGAGCTTGATGAGTGCCAAATTATGAAGAATAAAAATCTAGAATGGGCCACCATCATCCTAATAGATAGGACACTTGATCTAACAATTTCAAAGGAAAATCCAAAATGACTTAGCATTGAGTCTGTGAAGAACAATATATTTTCTCTTGGGTCCTTTGAGATGAGCAATGCGTTGATATTGGAAGTTTTCTTATGCTAATAGTTTGGTTGTGTCAAACTAAGAGTGTAACATTCTTATAATGTGTGTATTCTAGGATAGGTTTGAGAACTTTGAAATCTTGCATGGGGTTTTTCATAAGACAAATATATCCAAAATTATTAACAAGCAAAGGAACAAGAGAACCTTGGAGGTGGAAACCTTTGAATGGTACAAAATAGAGTGGCATCTAATAGGTGATCTAAGGACTTGAAATTCATTTACAATGTTTCAAAGGGCGACCAATTCAAAAGAACCCGTATATATATTGCATGCATAGTGCAAAGGAACTTGACAAGAGGAATTGGAAAAAGGTGCCTCCTCATAGGCATCTAGTAGATCCAAAATTTAGACCAATTTTAGGTATTCCATTGTTGAGAGTCCATATCTATACAATGCATGATTTGCATAGAATCATTCAAAAACTACTTTTCTTATATACATATTTTGCCTAGACTATACGACCTAGATTTGTGTAGGTCAATGCAATCACAACACTTGAAAATGTATGGTCAAATATTGGTTTACATAGTGGGGACGTGAAGGTTGAAAAGGATAGGAAAAGGAAATATCTGAAAGAATTTAGATATAATCTTCAAGTTCTATGATATGCAAGTATGGAATACATATACGACTATCAAGCCTTTAAAACAACATTAGATGAGTTTAAAAAGTCAATGGTTGGTGCATGGTTAGATCAACATATTGCTCACTCAAATGGTGCTTGTCCTTCATAAGTTTAATAAACTTCAATCATTTTGCAAGTACTTTACTAATCCACGTTTTTTAATGCTTTGACAGTACATTATATACAATCGTACCCCTTGGTTTGCCAAGGAATATGGTAGTTTGTCATTGTGGTCAACTCAAGAAATAGAGAAAACCCATTATCAAGCTTGTAAGGTTATTTTAGTCATACAAGACATGGTGGACAAGTAGATAAAGTTAACAATTTAGAAGAACTACAACAATGGACCTACAGAAAGCTTATCCATGGAGCTAATAGGAAAGAAGCATAAAGAACATTGAAAATTACCAAAGTAATGCAACATTTGGAGAGACGAGAAACAACAAAATCTTCTAAAGCAATAATTAAACCTGATATGCAGCAACAAACCAAACAAAGACAATGAAACACATAGATACCCACAACCAACAATTCCCTAAAAGTCCATACAAAATGAAATACTTGATGATTTTTGTAGATGTATGGACACAAAAAAAAATTTATTAATTTTTGTAAAGATTCTTATATAATAAAATGTATCTCATGTTTTAAAATTAAATAAAAAGTCCAATGAATTTTACAATATTCAATTTCACACCTCTACTTGTGGCCTCTTTAAAGACAACCCATCTTCATCCTCTAATTGTTTTAACGATTGTTGCTCTAGTGCTTTTGATGATTGTTCCTCAATTACTAGAATTGATCTAGATCTAAGTAGTCACATTTTTCCATTTTTTGCAAGAAAGTTTGGATCCTTGATCCTACACATTAAGCCAAATGATGCATATCCTAAATGGTAGTTTACCGTGTAGTATGTGGCAACCAGGGCCTTGATCAAAAACTCGTAGAGCTTTCTACTTCTTCAAAAACATTATCTCCTCTACATTCAATCTAATAGGATACCTTGCAAGATACCTTGATATGGTCTTCAATGCAAAAAGAAGAAACTCTACATTGGCCCTTAAGAACTTATGATGAAAAATAGCATACTTTGAAAAGGTGGGGTTTTTTATATAGTACCCCAAGCAGAGTCCCTACCTAAACCTCCCTTCCATTTGCTAACTACATGACCAATAAATCCATCCTCATATACAAAAAGATAAATACCAAGATACTTAGTGAACTATAGTAAAATTATTATGAAAATCCATAGGTTATCAAATAAACATAGCTTGAAATAAGCCTATTGATTTTCATATGAAACAAGCGATTTCTTACTCCATATATAAATGCTAGATTTTTTGACCTATAAAGACTTAGGAGTCAAGTCCTTGTTTGATTTTCCAAAGTGAGATACATTTAGTTTCTTTTGTGTTGCTTGAAACTATTCCTTTGAAGGAAGGTTGACTCATATCATAGTGCATCCTTGTAAATCATGGGTTCAAGGTCTTTACTGTAGAGTACTATTCCATATTCTTCACATTTGAATACACCAGCAAATACTTATCCTAGTTTGGAACAACAAAGTCAAAATCTTCTTCAAGATTCTATGTTGTAATGGCTAGGAAATAGTTCTCCTTGATGTTATAAAGGGATTAAATATTATTTAGGAGAACATATTGCCTTTTGCCTAGGAAAGGTGGAGAGTAGACTATTGAAACATCACCATCACCCTCCCTTGCTACTTGGTCATCAAACTCAACCCAACTTTGTGCTCTCCCTTCTCAAAGTATCAATGTCTAGATGAGCACTTTGCTCCCTATCACTAGCCACTGTTAATGGCTAGGAGATCTCTCACACCTCATTAGTGTCGGCTTCAATAGCTTGTTGTTATCTTTTGTATCCTAGACTAGTTCTTTCCCTTCATCTCCCAATAACAAATATAGAAAGTAAATAGCCCCATGAAAATACTCCATGGGGCAGCATTTCTAATCATGCTCAAGGCAATGCAATTCTACCTTCTTCGTGCCTTCTAGAACTCTCAACATCACCCAATTAAACTTCCTCCTTATAGGGTTTTCGTTAAAGACATCGTTGTGGACATATGGGGCACCCTCTATATGAACTTCTCTAGTAGAGATATGCACTCCCATAACATGGACTTTGCTCCTCAAGGAAGCTTTGTGAAGGTTTAACCCATTCCTTTGTGGAGGGACTAATGAGAAAAACCCCAGACACTTGTGATGTATCATTTTGTCCCACTCAAAAAAGGAAATCTAGAAGCATTTCATTAGGAGTTCCTTCATTGATCTTAGATTTTGAGCCTCCTCTATTTCCATCAGTGATGGCTGGTGGGCCCCTTAGAGTCAGGCTAGCACCATGTGAAGAGGGTGTGGGGTGAACGTCTCTTGGGCATCCCTTCATGTTGTGCTATCCCTAAAGCCAATTTGAGGGGGAAGGGGGCCCGAAGGTGTTGAGGTCTAGCCTTTACACCCTAATGTTAACCCCATTTTGGAGCGAAGCAACCAAACACTAGAAATATAAGAATTGAGGAAAAAAAATTGCACATACAGGTACATAAATTTCATCCAATGGAAATATTATTTGTAAACATATTATATTTGGTTGTAAAATCAAGAGCCAAAATCACTCCCATGTAAATTGTAATAGTTCTAGTTCAAAGAAAAGTCCAAATTAAGTCTCTAAATACATGTATATATTGCAAGGACCAATTAACAACCCATGGAATTGGTAGGGTACCCACCTTTTGGGGGAAATCCTAAAATTTGGATTCATGTATAAATAGATGAAATTTGAATAGAGAGATAATTCATATGTGTGCAAACTTGGGATTTTTTTTTTCTTCTCTTTTCATGCTTGTGTGAGAGTGAAGGGAGAGAGTGAGTATGAGTGTGAGAGTGAGGGACTCGATACAAAGAAGCTCTTACTATTGCACTTTCTTCATACCTAATTCTCCATGGTGAGAGGTGAGGTTGAGGGTATGTATGTGAGGTTGACTTGAGAGGGAGTGAGATATGCATTGAGAAGCTCACCCTGCTCTACTTCTCCCCTTATTTTTTATCTCCTCCTCTGCATATTGCATGCAAGGTGGACGTGAACACATGGATTAAGCCAAGTGGCATAGTATGGATCGTGGAATGTATCTTATCAAGATATCATGACTAGAATGAGATAGGAAAGTATTCTCTATACACCGAAGCTTTGAGTCAATATATTGTTGTGCAAGTGGTAGATCTAGGTTCATCATAAGGTCTTATGTGTTGGTAGGCTATGAGAGAAATAGCCATTGGCAGTCAAGACTTTGCACTTCTTTTAGTAAACATTCAAGTTTGGGAGGTAAGATTTGTGCAATTTGCAAGGGAGTGTAGAGTTGAATGCTAGTTTTGAGTCCCATTTCATTGTGTCTCAAGTTAAAATATGAAACAAATACATAAATGACATGTTATGGAATGTTAAAATAAAGAACTTCATTGATATGTCAAATGTTTTGGCATTTTTGGATTACTTTTGAACTCCTTGTGCCATGATCTAATGTATCATAGTCATTCACAATGTCAATTAAATTAACCAATTAGGTTTGTGCACGAGTTGAAGAGTAGGGCTTGTAGAAACTCTCATCATTAGGTTTGTACATGAGTTGAAGACTAGGGTTGGTAAAAATTCTCTCCATGACTCTCTTATATTAAAATTTGGATTGCTCCTTGTGAATTGGTTGTTTGACAAAATCTTGTGTATTGAAGTGGAATTATTAGTATTTTTTGTCACTTTTTCTCATGGTATGCTTATCATCTTTTGAGATGGAATTGCTACTTTCGTGATGCTAGACTCTGATGATAGATTGAGATGGAGGAAGAACAATAGCCAAGCATCAATTATGTAAAGAACACAAAAATAAGGACATATTAGTATATATGGTTGGATTCCTTTCATGGTTTAGGAAAGTCAAAATTGAAGGTAGTCATCTTTATATGGTAAGATAACCATTTTTGGCATCTCCACCTAAAATGAGACAAAATTTAATAATATCTAGGCTACTTGCATCTCCACAAGGCACCTTCACACCCAAGGTCAACCCTTTGTCTCCTTTCAACACACTCCCTCTCACAACAATTTAAGATTTAATCAAAGTAACTCATTTATTTGATAGTGATGTTTGGAGATCTAGTTAACAATGTTACTATTTTGTATTGCTACTGAATATAATACTCAAATCTTGCTAGTTGATGTTGGGCATTCAAACTAACAAATTCATCAAAGGAGAAACTTTCAAATTTGATTGTATTTGAAGAGTTCATGGATTGATAGAGCTGCTTTATAACAATTTACATTGTCTAAAAAGAACTAGAGTAGTTCGAGTGTGGATCATCATTGTAGTTGAGTTGCAAGATCTTAAAAATAATCTAAGTTTGATATCACCTTCTCTCTCTCTCTCTCTCTCTCTCTCTCTCTCTCTCTCTCTCTCTCTCTCTCTCTCTCTCTCTCTCTCTCTCTCTCTCTCTCTCTCTCTCTCTCTCTCTCTCTCTCTCTCTCTCTTTATGCACACACACACGCACGCGCACGCTCTTTGTTTATGTGAATCGAGGTGTTGATCACCTATATGTTTGTATACTTCCTCTATTGGAGTTGGGGTGGGGGAAAAACCATTGGATTGCAAATCGCTGAGAGGAATCTGTCATGCTTGTGTTTTATGTTGGAGATGGTGCATCTTAAGGCCAATCCCCGAGGTGTAGAAGCCATAGGAGTCACAACACACTGTTTTGGGGGGGGAGGGCTCTTTGTTTATGTGAATCGAGGTGTTGATCACCTATATGTTTGTATACTCCCTCAATTGGAGTTGGGGAGGGGAAAAAACCATTGGATTGCAAATCGATACAAATGCGTGACTTATTTAGAGCAGTGTATAGCCTCTAGACACTCCTAGTCACGAGGCCGTGAGGATGGTTTGGTGAGCAATAGAGACCCGACTAGAGCCCTAGAGCCAGTGTGGCATGTTTTAGGTCCTGAACTTTCTTTAGTAAGGTGTATGGATGATCTCCATATGGATTGATTTTTGCACAATTATTGGGATCAATTAAGGTTGCATGATTTGTATCCAAGCATCATGTGCTAAAATATTGTAATCATCAATGTGAGTGCCAATGATGTGCTCTCTTTTCACAATAACTTTGATCCTAATATAAGCACATGGTGCTGGTTCCTCATCTTTTGGGTCAAGTTTTGTGATGCTTACTATGTCATTGGTATGCTCATTTTTTGAGTCCCCTTCTACGAATGACTTACTATTGTTTATTCATTATCAAGTAAAGTTATGTTTGTATCCAAGCATCGTGTGTTGAAATATTGTAATCATCATTGAGGGGGTGTGCTCTCTTTTCATAGTAACTTTGATCCTAATATAGCATGTGGTATTGGTTCCCCCTCTTTTGGGTCGAGTTTTGTGGTGCTTACTATGCCATTGGTATACTCATCTTTTGAGTCCTCTTCTTCGAATGACTTGCTTTTGTTTATCATTAGCTAAAATAATGTCTTTCTCTAGAAGGGCATTATATATGTAAGATTTAGTCAGGCACCCTTGTCCACTTCCATTTGTGAGCCTCTAGGATTTCTTTTAGGGGCTTCAAATTTGTTGCTAGGTTGTCCTTCAAGACTTGTCTAAGGAACTCAATGACTCTTATCAGCTCTAGCTTACTAGCACATACTTGAAAATGCATGCTAGGATTATTTCCTTTAATCACATTGCATGCCATCATGCAAAGAGGTGATGATGGTAGGGCTTCATCTAAGGCTTCCTTCCCAACTATATAGCCTTTTCTTGTTTGCTCACTTTCTTGACCACTCTCTTCTAATAAGGTGTGCTTCATGAATCTCTTTTGAGCATTGTAAAAACAATACATACATCAATTGTTGAAGACTTCTAAGTATCCATATATATGTAGACTAGCTTCATTTGGTTTTCAAAAACAAAAATCCATAAGGCATTGATCTATATGTAGAACTATATGCATTGATCTATAAAGCTTCGACAATGAACTAAGTGTTAAACTAAATATAGACATTTTGGAATTGACACCTACATGTTTACACTAGACACTAGCTTTGAGAATCCATCTATCCAAGCTTTAAAATCTTACTGCATTACTCTGTCTCACTTCATCAATTGTCCAAGGAGTGTTGATATACTTGGGTGGAGGCTAAGGTATTTATAAAACTTACATGTACTTCATCGAACTTGTTCTTCCTAGACTTTCAAACTAGAACCTTGCCCATCTTTGGTTACATGGGTTAGATTCTAGATTTCATGTATGTTTGAGACAATGGTGATGTTATACTTGAAAAATATTGAGCATCTCAATCTAACACATTATTAAGGTACACTTGGGCCTCTTTAATCCAACCTTTGACCTTGTCCATGAAATGCATCTAATGGTTAGGGTTAAGGTATTCTTCAATTATAGTGCTTCCTTTCCTCTCCATTTTGGGTGCTAACAGTTTTGCTTCTGCGCCATTGAATTATCTTCCTATTGTAAGCATGGTTGCATCACTTTTTAGGTTAATTTTTCCCTTGAACCTCTTTTTTCTTCTTGTTCTTCTTTCCAATCAAAGAAGATACACATTGCTTGTTCTTGGTATTAACGCTCCCACTTTCTTTATTTGCACTCTAGTCATTACATTAAGTGGAATTGGAGTTTCCCTTGATCTAAGGATTCAATCCAAGGAGATCTAAAGGTGTACATGGAATGATTGTCTTGCTAGTGAAAGCCTTTTGTTTTGGACAATCAACATATAGGTGCATGACATACATTTAGGGCATCTCAGTTTCACCTTATCTTTATTAGCTTTCTCTTTCTTTAGCATTGGGATAACATATACCCAAGGTGGCCACAGTCCCAATAAGTGATTGCATTTTAAGGTTGGATGCCTCCAAAATCATGGCCCCTTTCTTTGTTTAGATCCATTCTCTATACAGTCCATAAGGACTGTATTTCCCTCTTTATTGGGATTGCATTGTCCTCTTTATCATATAAGGAATAATGGATATATATACTATTTTTCATCTTCCTTCACATTTTGAGCTGGACCATCAATTTGAGAAAGTGTTACAGTTAGCACAAGGATTCTTAGTGTTCCTATAATGTTTGCTCTAGATATTGATTGTTTCTGATCATGCTGTGTAGATAGATCTAAGGGAGCTCCTCTATCACAGTGAAACTATCAATTCATCTAATAGGGATTCTCGGTAGGGTTGGGATACAAAAGTCTCCTAGCAATCAACAACTAGCTACATCATGCCTAAATCTCCCACAATTGTTGTAAGGTCTTGGTCAAGGGTTAAGGAATTCCACCCAAAGGTGGTGGCCTCTATAATGCACACATTGGACATTAGGCCTCATAGGCCATCCTTTCAAGATATCCTAGAGTTTTGCAAGCTCTAGCTTAAGGCTCAACATCTCTTAGGAGAGATCTATCCCCTTTTCCTTATCTCGCTTATCCAGAACCTTTTGCTCACTATGGATAGTGGCTCATTTACTATGAATTGTAATGATGATTTTGCTAGTTTTGTGGCTTTACTATTCCTCTCCTTCAATAGGTCATCAATTTTGATAGCATGTTCAGAAACCTCCACTAATTTGTCATGTCTTAGACTAGACTTTCTAGCTAGAGCTTTATATTGTTCCTCATTTTTAATCCATTTACAAATATTGTGACTACAATATTCTCTTTGGGCCCCTTTATCTCAAAGGTTCTCTTATAAAAATTATATATGTTATGTAGTCTCAAATCTGCTCCTTGTCTTTTTGGATCACATTGATGAGCTTGACGATCACATTTTCTACATATCCAACTTTATATTGAACAAGTTCGTGAGCACATTGAAGTCATTTTACTTAATATTGTTAAGACTTGTAAACCAAGTCCTATCCTTCTCTCCCAAGCATAGCCCAAAAGCTTGCATTATTTTGTTAACACCTTGGAGGTTGTTAGCCTCACAAACCTACTTGAACTATTCAACAAAACTATATGGCTCATCCCTTACTCTATACTTGTCAATGTGCTTGGTGATATGTAATGTATCTATCAAATGTTCCCTTGTTGGCATGCTTCAATAGTCCATCAAGAGATTGTTCTGGGCAACATCATTTGGAACTCCCTAGGAATGTCGTAGACTTTGTTACCTAAGATTGCTTGATTCTACCATGCGGGGCAAGGTTTTCCTAATTCCCACAAGGATTGAAGTGAATTTAATGTCCCTAAAATAGTATTATAGTCACTTAACTATTTACATAGTGTCGATCATGGGTGATCACTTATGCAATTTATCTCAAACCAAAGCAAACCTGTGTTGCACGTTGTTCAAAGAGAGCAAGAAACCAAGTGGAGTTGATGCATCAACCCCTTTTCCCATAAGGCAAAGTCTCACCCTGGCCCCCTAAAACGACACAAGGTCGATTCTAAAATTGATCACCTAAGAGGCTCGCATGTCAACTCTTCCTAGTCTATCAACCTAATGTTTGTGGTCGGGGAACCTCTTGACTTACCAACTTCACCCTACCATAGGATGGATCCATTAGGGGCCTACCCTCCCCCTTCCCATTTAAAGCTAAGGTTCTTAATTATTTAATTACCTAGCATGATTAATGTAACATATAAAAATACTTCCCTAATCAATCCCCTTAGCATGAGGTCCCTTCATGTAATCTTAGCATAGACACAAAGATAGGTTGAAAATAAAATTTCAGTAAAATAATTTATTTATTCTAAGTGATCAATATTGCTTTATTTATAGCAATACACCTGTCCAAAATAGGACCCAACCAGAGGCATTACCACCAATTTCCACCCTTATCTAGTGTTAAGGCTTCCAGAAGCCATCCCATGCTCATAGGGGATTAGGCTAGTCTTTGATGCTCAAGAGATTTATGATGAGAGCCCCCCTTAACACCCTTGCCGTCTCTAGCTAACTATGCTCTTTATGCAAAGACCTCTTGCTCATGGAGCCAGTTTTAGCATTCAGATAAGCAAATATAACCCATTGGTGAAGGGCTCCCACAGTTACTTTTGGGGGATGCATAGTTTGTCTTTACTTTTATCACGATTTTTAAATACAAGCCCTAAATTAATACAGTTCAAATCACAAGAAATCTTGCTAATGCATCAAACAATCTTTTGGATGCAAATCAAAATAGTTTGGAGTTAGTTTAGACGGTGTCCTCCCAATATCAGGTTCCACTTAGTTATCAAAGTGTTGTGAGTATAAAGTAAAGGTTTATCCTAACCCTTGGAAAGGAAAACTAGCCTTTCAATTGTATTTGAATTAAATAGATCTAGGTTCATTAATCGAGGAAAAGACTAACACTGACACGGTTAGACTAGACAACCCCCAAGTAATCCACATCCTGCATAAAAAATTTGACATGATCTACGCACACATGGTGATGAAAGCTTCATGTTATGCAAACAAACAGTCACCTTGAAACCCTATAGTGTCAAGCATATAAATAAAATAAAAGATCAATCATACCACAATCCTGACACTAACCAGACCAATACAAATGACAAGAAACTCACAACAAGACCACCGCTAACAATCAAAGTAGACAGGGAGTGACAAGACCAAACTTTATTGATAATCCCATCCCCGTAGTGCATTTCGTCATCCTATGGTATAGTGTACTGAGTAGGTGAAGGCTATGCGAATTCCTTTTATGAGTTGAAATTTTTATTTAGCAATACATTTTAATTTATCTCATTAATGCATAGTGAATCAGATTTTGTAACCCAATCCCACTCAGACTCTAGCTTGACAGGGTCTCTAAATACAATTACATGATCTTTGATGCAAAGTGCATACATGCATGATGGTAGGCATTTATTTTTACTTACAATTTAATGTGTGTATAGCTCATATGCATATGTGCACATATGAACAGTGAGGATTTATTTTAATTTACAAATTAGGTGGGGTTATGGTGCAATATGCACATGCAAAGCCAAGGGTTCCTTTTACAAACTAATGGTTCGGTTAATTTTAATTACAATTTATGAAATGCATTATGTCAATTAGGTGATGTAACAATGGAGTACATTTTATTTACAATTTAATTGCGTCTTATGGTGCATTGGAGGAGGATTCAGTGTTTAAATTTGAAGCCCAAAATGGGCATCATGGCCATTTTGGGCATCAAACGACACCTAAAAACTTGGGGCAAGGTGTCAAGATGAAGTCTAAGAATTAAGGTCAAGATTGCAACCAAAGTCTAATAACGTTAGGTAAGGTGTCACCATATACATCTGTACATACATGTAGAATGAAGTGAGAAGACACACAAGCATAATTCCCATGCTCAATAGCTTTTTTTAGCATTGATTTAAAAGCTTGGTCATGACTCAATTAAGCCTTAGAATTCGCAATGAGTGGCAGGACCACTTTCAAATCTATAAGGCTATATTAAGATATGGAGCCACATGTTTTGAGGAGAAACCTATACTTGTGTGACTTGTGAATATCTACTATAAATCGCATTTGCATTGTGACTCTACCCCTTTTTCTTGATTTGTCCTCATTAGCTCGGTCCAACTTATTTGTGCACGTTCTACCTGATGTGTTTGAACTTACACTCATAACTTATGAAGGTGCAAGCATTGAGGGTTCAGTAATCAAAGGCTGAATGTTGATAGGCTACATAGGTTCGTACAAGTGTAGTGGCAAAGTATCTAGTTGCCTTTAGCATCACGCATTCAACCTTCAGGAGCTCTTTGAGTTAAAGCTCCTACCTTTCCCTCTATTACATGCAGGCTATAGCTTCATACTTTTGGGCCTACTATTATCTTTGTACCCCTCATAGCCATTGTGGTAGTCTCCTCCAAAATAGTCGACCCCTAAATTCATATGTCGACTCCAATTTTTGACAATTACTAGCAATCACTAATCAATGAGTAACACGTGTTGGAAGTTTTGACGCCCAAAATTACACTGAAAGTGTCAATTTGATGCCCATTAAAAAGGCCAAATGTGAGACTCAGTAAAATTTTATTGAAGCCTAACATTGAGCGTCAAATTTAAAGCCTGAGGAGGATAAAGAAAAAGAACCTGGTGGTGTGTGGGACACTTGCAAGGTCTGATGGCACAACTGTGAAAGGGATGCGACTTATCAACTCCCATGTCATCCAAAAATCCATGTAGAAATAAACAAATAGGTGGCTAACACAAATTCCCAAAATAAAAAATGATGTGGAAGCACATGGATGATTGTGTGTGTAAGTTTCTTTTTTTCTTTGTAGTTTGTATTTCTATTCATTTCTTTTAATTTTTATTAAGATTTTGTTGTGTTTTGTTGTTTAGTTTTTAAAATATTGAATAAATAAAAAATAAAAATGATCTTTCTTTATC
The DNA here is from genome assembly GCF_053477565.2 of Lygodium microphyllum. Taxonomy (NCBI): domain Eukaryota; kingdom Viridiplantae; phylum Streptophyta; class Polypodiopsida; order Schizaeales; family Lygodiaceae; genus Lygodium; species Lygodium microphyllum. The sequence goes on along the minus strand of NC_141137.1, from coordinate 4,306,550 downwards.
ATGTTTCTCTTCTATTGGATGAGTGTTTTTATTTATTTTTATTAATCTTTATTTTCAAAAAATATAAATTAAAAAAAGAAAATTGAAAAATATTTTTAAAGATTTTTTGAAACATTTTTTGCTTGTTCTAGTATTTTTATAATTTATCATATTTTTAGCATTTTTATTTTCTTCATGTGTTTTATTTTTTGTGAATTTTGACCTTTCAACTTTTTTGTAAATTTATTTATTTATATTATTTTTGTGTTAAATTTTTACATGATTTTTTTCTCAATCTATTTTTAAATGTTTATGCATTTTTAATTGTGTTTGGTTGGGTGGGAAGGGGGAAAGTTGGGAGGGGAGGATAACCAGGGTAGGAGGAGGGAATTGAGGGGGTTGGGGGGCGGGGGGGGAGAGGACAGGGGTAAGAGAGGGGGGGTTTGGGGGGGGAGGAGGAGGAGGAGGAGGAGGAGGAGGAGGAGGAGGAGGAGGAGGAGGAGGAGGAGGAGGAGGAGGGGGAGGGGGAGGAAGAAGGGGGGAAAGATGAGGACAGAGAGGAGTAGGAAGACATGGAGATAGAGACAAGAGTGAAGGAAGACTAGATGGTGGCGAGGCAATGCAGAGAGGACTGCAGGGCCACCAAACAATGGCGCAGGCGGCGGAAGCAATGCAATCTAGTGGTGCAGGCATGCATCGATTCTCATGGTGGCAGTGTTGTGGTGGTAGCTAGGAAGGAGGGAGAGGAAAGGCGGAGGCAAGGGAGGACTACTGTAGGAGGAAGGACATGCAAGCAGTGGGGTAGAGGAGAAGGGAGAAGGAGGAGGGAGGAGTGGACAGAAAATAAGGAGATGGAGGAGGAAGAAGAAGGGGAGGGGAGCGAGGAGTAGGAAGAAGAAGGAGATGGTGGAGGGGAGAGAGGGGGGGGGGAGAGCACGTTGTAGGTGAGAGGAGAGGAAGAGAGAGAAAGAGGGAGAGGGAGAAAGAAAGAGAGAGGGAGGGAGGGGAGAGGGGGAGAGAGGGAAACGGTTGGGGAGGAGGGATTTTTTAATGTTTTTTAGTAAATAGGAATATGAACTTGAAAAGGAAGTACAAGTGTCCCCCTCTTACACATGGGCTCGTCCCGCATGGGAATGGCTCACGCGTGGGGTAAAAAATTTGTGGTGGTGGAGTTGAAATGGAGGCAGGGCACATGCCACATGCATAGTAAGTCATCTGAAGGCCGAGATGCATCGCGGGATGAAAATCCAAACATGTGCGTGGGAATGCAAGGAAAAGAGTCACATAAAATAAATAAATAACTAATAACTAGAAATTCAGGAGTCGAATGATTATGCGGAAAAAAGGAAAAAATGGTAGTTCATGGAGGAAATAGGAGGGACAGTTGAAAATTCAAGTCCAATGTCGTAAAGGTATGCTCATATGGAAAATGGTTGAAAAAGGAACACAAAAGTGCTCAAAAATCAATATCGAAAGATCTATCCATTGAAACAAAGTGTGGCAAAAATGAAAAAGGTTTACTTTTTTAAGCCACATAGGCTGGCAAGTTTTAAAAAAAGTATGATGAAAAGAAAGCACGTTCACATGAGAAAAGGGGAAAAATGCAAAAGAAATATACTCACAATATACAAAAATTAATAACAACCAATCCGTGCATTGAAATGATAGGATATAAAAAGAAAAAATGTGTGATTGGATGGAACAAGCAAGGCAATAATTTGATATGATTGGATACATAGCTTAGTATTGTGACAGAGTTGCTTATGTAGAAATAAAAAGGTTTTTGAAAATGTAATGGTGGACCCAATGTATGGCTTTAAAGAAGAATTTATGTTGCAGGCTAAGAAGAAAGGAAAGCAGCTGGCCAAAGATAGAAGCAAACATCCATCTTCCCCAAGAAGAAAAAAGATGATCCATATGAAGGCTTGGGACTCGAGATGAGAAAGTTCCTTATCCATGAAGAAAGAAGAAGGAAGATGGAGCACAGGGAAGCTTGGTTCTTAGCCATGTTTGAAGAACCTACTCTCAATACTCTCAATGTAATGGAAAACAAAGCCAAGGAATGAGATTGTATGTAAAAAGCTTGTCTGATAAGTCAAAGGACGGACTCATGCTTTCGTCAACGATGTAATACCCCTTTTTTTACCTTTACTAATACAACTTATCGTTTCCACACAAAAAAAATTGATCTAAAGAGGATATGTTCACATGGAAAGATGTCCAAATCGCATAAAATCCATAAAATTTTTATAATAATGAATGAACCATAACTTGGAACAAAGGGCTCTAAAAAGAAAAAATATATAATTCAAAGGAACAAACAGGATTGTGACATCAGGTTTGAGTTCCAATGAAGTTAGGGGGGGTTTACATGGAAAACTAGCAAAATAAAAAAAGCATAAAATGGAAAAGGGAAAACCCTTAAGACAAGGTGTGACATGATGAGTAGGTGGGAAAGAGATCTGATAGGATATAGAAAAGAAATTTTATCATTTAAAGAGTTGTTAACAATGTTTTCATGATTATACGTAGAATAGACCTGCAAGGACATGTCCCCACACTTAAGACCTTAACAGACTGGTATCTTGATCAACAGGGGCCATGATACCTACAAACTAACCAACCCCTACGTCCCCACACTTAAGACATGACATACCCACATATTCGCAATAGTACGGTTAGAAACACTTGGCTCATGTAGCAGTTGGTTGATGTAGACAATTGATGGCACGTGCAATGTCAAATACGATTGTAGAAGGCACCATTACTTTCCATAGCATATGTTAGCATGGCAGGGACCATATAGCAACACCTAGGAAGGTAGCATTCTTAATAAAGATAGTACAGTTGTTGTTGATGAGAAGAATGAAGTACTCAACTTACGAGGTACTTGGAGTGAACATGTTAGATCCATTGCTCGCCCCAAATGCTCCCATCACTCAATGAGAAATGAAGAGAACTTACATCTTACACCGAATTTAGAAGTCAACAAGATGAAATGGCTTAAAGGGAAAGTATACTAGCATACATAATTGATGGTGCATCAGTGCATCCCAACCTGATTGGTAAAAGTGTGGAAGGGAGGCTAGGGAGCCTTAAAGTATAGTGCAAATAATAGAGTAACATGTCGTGTTGTGGTGGCATAGACCCATCTCATGTGTGCATAGGGAAAGAAGAACATACATGCATAGGCCCATCTCGTGTGTGCATAGGGAAAGGAGAACATACATGATTGCCAGTTGTCTTAACGTCCCTCAAACCTCACCTCTTAGTTTGTTGAAAAAAAGGCTGGTCGTGCTCTATTCCTGAAACCTATTGATATAATCCTCACTGACATGTGTGTGAAGGTTGTGTGCCTTGTGTGCAATTAATGGTGCAGTAGTGCATCCTATCCTATACTGATATATGGAGCAAGAAGGAAGGCCACTGAGCCTTATAGTGTCACACACAGAATAGATTATGCATTGTGTATTGAGAGGCCACCATGCATACAACACTCCATTCCACACAACTCACCTCTCATTAGAATTAAAGGAAAGGACGGATCACTTGTCCCACCCTCTATCTCATGCTCTATTGATAAATGTAGAGGGTATCCCATACTCATTTCTCCATCTTGTTAGGACATAGCTCACATCACTCAACAGCAGTTGTCGACGATAAAGATTAGCTTCAGCTTGTCGATGATGTTGCGTAGTGTTTGTTGTTGCTGATGAAGAGGCATACCCAGAGAGGTAGCAATAGATCATGAACTTGGATGGGATGAAGATCTTATGTCTACTATAGGAGTCTGATGGAATCACAAGACATAATGCACCAAGGGAGGTGGCTTTGGAACTGTACCCTAGAAAGATCTTCAAAAGGTTCAATTGATCTGGATTATGAGGTGTCACCACCTTTTATGCATCCAACTTCCTACCCACCAAGGGTGTTTGCCACCTTTTCTTTGGAGTGAGGCGTATTATGATAGGGATATTCTACATGTTCCCCCATAATAGTTTTTTAATCATTTTTCTCATTTTTTTCTTTTTCTTCCTACTCTCAGGGGCTCTTGAAGAATAGGTCAACATGGCAAGAACCAAAGTCATTTTCTCCCATAACCTATAGTTTTTTTTTCAATGAAAAGCATACTATTTTTCAGAACCATCTACCGCCACCCCCTCTGTTGGATTGAAAGGAAAGGAAATAGAAGATGGGAAGGAGTTGGAACAATGGGAATAGAATATATCATCCACCTCGGCAATAGAATTCAAATTATGGCTATTAGTAGCCATATGAGAAGCATTAATGAGTAATGCCAAAGAGGGATAGGAGAAACTCTATGATTGTTAGGATCCTCTAGGAGGAAAATACTTTTTGAGGTGATAGCCATTGATCAAGAAGAAATCATCAGAGGCATCTATGGGCTATATTTGCATAGAGTTGTTAGGGTTGACAACAAGTACCTTGTAAGAACCCATCCAATGTTATTGGAGCTTTCCCAAGAAACTTACCGAAGTGCAAATCATATGCCAATATCAAGTCACCTTCCTTGAATCCTTTCTAACTCCTCCATGATCTTATTCAAAAAGTGAGTGCCATGATCACTCACCAGCTCCAAGAGACTACCAAAGGAGATGATAATGTTCTCATAAAGGAGCAAAGCCATGCTACTGTCATCACCTCACTTGAGAGCTTTGGCTTCACACTACTTCATCACATAATCTGTACATACAAAAATATATTTGTTCTAATTCCTTTTGATTAGAGGATCTATTGGTCCCATGAAGTGGATGCTCCACTTTTTAAAAGTCTTCGGGAAAGAATTGGTTGTAGCAACATGCCACTAGACTTTTTGTTGACAAGCATTACATTGCTTATAGTAATTATAGGTATCTTTATGGAGAATTAGCACACCAGTATCTTATGAGAAGAGCTTTCCTGTCTGTGGCTTCTCTTGCAAAGTATCCACCACATGGCTCATCATTGCATGCCTTCATGACAATTCCAATCTCATCTCATGTTACACATCTTCACAACATTTCATCTTTATCTTTCTTGTACAATGCACTACCTAGCAGGGTGCAGGGGAATGATTCCAACAGAAGCTTATTTTTCTCTTTGCTGGAGATACTAGGAGGATATAGTTGAGATATTTGCAATCACACCTATTGTAGCCTCTTTGTATGAGGCAGTTTTGGGCTTAGGACATGTAGGCAGACTAAATCCCATATGCACAGAAAGGGAAAACTCCTACCCATCCAACAACTATAAAGCATTGTACTTGACTACCACTTTTTAATATGGAATGAATATAATGTCATGATGCTTTGTAATTTCAATTAATTGTCTTGTCTTTTTCAGTCCTACACAAGATTGTGTTTATGAGTCCAAGCTACCATCTTAGACCCTAATTCACTTGTGTAACAGTTTGTCTCTCCTTGTCTATGTCATCATGAGTTTGGTCTTCATCTTCCATCCGCCATAGCATCTGCCATGCTCTAGATCCGTGTGTCTTTCACATGGTATCAGAGCACAATCGAGCATGGCATGACTCCCTTCTCTGCTCTCTCAGTTCCTCTTAACCTCAGATTAGCTCAAGTCTACAGCTAAATGAGCTCATCTCTCAACACATCTCCACTTACTTCACCTTGGCAGCCATAGCCAGCCTGCACACCCTTGCCTTTGAGCTTCCATAAATTTCTATAGAGGGCATATCTCTCCAAGCTCTCTTCGGGAGATTTATTCCTTGAATTCCAAGGCTTCTTTGTATCACATAAGATCCTGACATTGCCCTATCTCCTGCTCAGCATTGTCCTTTTCTTAGACTCTGCTCTGTGTAGCCACTGTAGCCAAACTGGACTTGCATCACTTTGAGCAACTAGATCTTCCAAAACAAGCCATATCTTTGAGTACTCTCTTCTGTGGATCTCTTCATGGACCCATGGTGCATCGTCTTGTTACCACAATCGTCAACATGAGCTCGTCTTTGCCACGACATTGCTCAAAATGTGTGCTCGCTGTAAAAAAATGACGCAACCTAATAATTTGCTCCCTGCTCTCCCCACACGCTGCAAGGCTAGCCTCCATGATAGATCTTTGGTAGCCTATCACCTAAGCTTCCATGCCATATAAAAAACTCTTAAAATGATTCAGTCTACAGTGCACACAGAAGAAAAAACCAGGATGTCCTCAGAAACCCTAATCCAAACTCCATAGCCAAACTATCAAAGCTTCTTTTCTCCTTCAGTTTCTCTCTCCTGCCAACCAAGCCAAACCATAACCATCCTAGCACTGAAGTTTCTAACAAATCCTTACATCAACAAGGGGAACTTCTTGGAGTTCTTTGAAGCTTTTTTCTTTGTGAAGATTGGAAGATCTCAAGCACCAACATCAAAACTCAAGCTCCTCTTATACTTCATCATCTCACTATTTCTTCTCATTGGAGTTATCAGCAGTAATTTTAATCACTAAGTTACATTCCTTGGAGGTTGCTAAAGATTTGGAAGAGTTCAAGGAAGATTAGAAGGAATTTGCAAGCCGGCACTCAAGAAGCATAACCATCAAGATAATGCTTGTTAGCACTAAGCATAGTGTGTTTTCACACTACCTTCTTGTATCCTTTGACACATTAGGTTTCAACTCTTTTTGCTGGTCAAAAAGTCAAGGATTTGAAGTTGAGTTCCAATGCCAAATATGAAGGTTTTTAAGTGGGTGCTTCTCATTAAGTGTAACATGTATCTTATGGCCCATTTACACTGCATAGAAGATGTTACTTTACCTACAGGAAGACATGGAGCTGCCTACATCCAACTACCATCAATGTATCCATTTGAAGACCTTGAAGACATGAAAGTGAAAAGTTTGAAGTCATTTCTGTTGCCTCAAAGATAATGATATCTTTGCTTGAGGGGGACATGAAGACTAACGCAAGCAAAGAAGACCAAGAAAAAGAGGACTATGAAGAAAAGAACCAAAAGAACAATGCAAGTTTTAAAAAAATTAGAAGCTTTTCTTCACCCTATTCTGCCTATTTCACAATAGCAAAACCCTATTGTTTCCCTACAACTTATTGGTCCTAATCTACCTAAATGCAACCAAAAATCACAAAGTAATCCCTGGGTTGAAGTAGTCTACTTGTCTACTCATCAAAAAACTCCAAACACTTACTTGTTTTGAAGATCAAGGTGCCTAAATCTCCTACCTACTTCAAGCACCGGTTCGAGAGTGAAACCCCACTTCAATGCTCGATTCGAAGCGCGCAAGCTCTCAAGGCTCGAATCTATTGGTCTCGGCATGAAACCAAATTATTGGGAGTTCACACTCAACCACCAAGACCCAGTGACCACTTATTCTTTCAAGTGTTTCAAGATGAGCACTAATGGCTACCTCTTACATAGCCGATGTGCTATCTCTCTCTACGAGTGTAGTGAGCTTACCTCTCGCTTACCTCGATGCCTGATTGAGTACTCTCCTCCCTCATACACACAGGTACTTCCATGATTTGTGATGTGAGCTCAAGCAATCTCAATCTCTCTCCTTCAAGTTCCATCCTCCATAGCCACACGAGACAAGAGAAGAGAAGAGAAGAGAAGAAGAAGAGAGGAGATGGTGGGAGCTTCTCCACCCCGGTCCCTCACCCTCACACACTCACCCCCTCACTCACTCCCTCACTTCCTCACTCAAGCGCAAGCAAGAAGGCATGAAGAAGAAGAAGAAGAAGAAGCAGAAGAGCTTTTGCCATGCACCAAAACATGAGCTTCTCATTCACTTTTTAAGTTTATATACAAAACCCTTATCCCTTTTGGTGGGCAGTCATCCCCTTTTTACATGGCTGGCCCTCTTTTCTATTGTCCTCCTATCTTCCTAGCTTCCTTTCTACCGCCCGTCTACCATGACAATTTGCACAGGAGGAAGCCTGGCACTCTTTTACAAGGATTTTGGCTACACCTTTACATTCAATGGTGCGTCTTCTCTTTTTTTAGCACTTTTTGGGCTCTGTTGGCTACGTCTTGGACTTCTTGTGGCCATGCATGCACTTTTGGGCTCTTTCAAGTCTGATTTCCTTCTGGGCCGCCTCTTTCAGCTCCCGAGTTGTGCTTTTTCACTTTTTCTGCTTTTTCTTGTGCCGAGGTTAACAGTATTCCTCTTCTTCTTGTCTCTTAAAGGTAACTATCATAATCTTTCCCTTCCCTTTGGTCGCTATCCCCCTATTTTGATTACAAAATTTTCCTTGATAGATCGTCTAATTCAATTTTCGGCACTATCTCTTGAAATGTCTAAGTTATTGTCATGGTAGCCACTATGAGAGTTTTAAGGCTCGAAAATGCCTTTTAGGATGATGTAGAGAGAGTGTGCTCTCTGGACCAATCAGAGCAATGCCTCTGAAATGGAAGTTATATTTTTGAAAAAGAAAAAAAATATTTTATAAATGGATATGGATATTCCTATTCTCATCATTTTGTAATTGTGATTATGATATATTTACATTAATGACATAAGGTCTCAGCCACTTTTCATTAATGATATACCTAGGATTGTATGATAATGACAATTGAAACTAAATTCAAATTACCAAAAAGCTAAATGTTCATCTTTTTTTCCTCCCTCGTTTTGTTGTTCTCATCTCTTTCCTTCCATGGTGGTAGCCTCTCTCTCTCTCTCTCTCTCTCTCTCTCTCTCTCTCTCTCTCTCTCTCTCTCTCTCTCTCTCTCTCTCTCTCTCTCTCTCTCTCTCTCTCATGGATATAGAAATTTGACCTTCAACAAGGCATCCAAGCTTTGAAATCACATCCATATCTATATTTAATTCATTCCAAATAGATTAAAGATGAATTTCTACTACTATTAGCAAAGGTAGTTGGATTACTATGCAACAAGAAAACTGTAGGAAAAGACAAAGATGTGAGAGCTCTTTCATCTATACTTGGAAGGGTAGGATCGAATATTTTAGACTTTGAGCAAACAAAAATAGCATAAAAGAGGTTTTACTACATGTATTTATGCATAGAGAGTTGCATTTGAAAGAAAATAATGTTAATTTAGTGGTATTTTGCAATGCACACTCTTCTCATTTGCACACTAATGTATAAGACACAAAAACAACACCTTGTAACAATAAGAGACCCTAAAATCGTATTTCACATGACAACCATCAAAATCCAATCAAAAAACATATGAAATGTGAAAATAGAGCAATGATAGGCTGAAGCATGCATAATATTTTGTGTTTCACATAACAAGAGAGACGTAAGCAAAAGAGATGATTTAGATATATGAAACGTGAGCATTGGACTCCATCTTGAAGGTCAACTACTTCACTTGTGTTTAATTTGATAGGTATGCATCAAAAAATTAAAAAAAAAAAGTAGATTCTTCCATCCATACCTAGTGACTTGATGAAATTTTTGCCCTAGAGAGTTGAATCCTACTTGTAGAGGTTGAGTCTTGCTTGAATATTCTTGCTAGAGATGGAAAGCTTGTTGTATTTAAAATGAGCTTCCCTTAGAAATTTTAGATAAAAATGAGTTTTTATTGGAAAGGCTAGGGTAAAATGCTCAAGTCTATCTCATGTCAAAAGAAATATTGTTGAAATTATTAATTAAAGTGGTGCTTGGTAACACATGGTCTCATTAACCACTTTTTGTAGACCTGCAAAATAGCCTCACGTGTGAAAAGTTTCCTTAAAAAAGCAATTTATTGTCAATCAATTATCTTGGGTTGTGTCATATATGTGAGTTTAATACTAATGTTCTCTATTGTTTAAAATTCATCTCGTGTTTCATATGTCATGCTTTTGTTGAATGCATATCCCAATTGATTTTTCAATTTTTCTTGCTCATTAGGATATGCTTTGTAGTTGTTCGTTTTTGCAGGTTAGAATGTCAAAGAGAAAGCTATTTGTTAAGGGAGTGGAGCAAGAGAAGCTAGAGGACAATTGTGATGACAAACTCTTTGATTTTCTTCAGAAGGCAAGAAACTCATCCATGTTTATGCACATTAGGGATATGCTCAATGTCTCTTTTGACTTGTAAGAGCAGAAGCTTGAGTATAGGGAATCTTATGGTAGACATGCAAAGTCCCTCAAAATTGATAACTATATTCATTTTAATGATGTGATCCAAGCAACCAATCCTCCCATGACAACTTTGATTACCAATTATTATATTATTAATTGAGAGTTGAAAATGTGTGAAACAAACTTTCATTTTCATAAGGATCAATGACAATGTGTTTTGATCCAAAAAGTCATAGGTTTTCTGATTTTGCCACTATATGGAAGATTCTTCTTTAGAGAAAGTACAAGAGGAGGGAGAAGATGTTCCATGCATAGATCAAGCGATTGAAGAGAAGACATAGATATTTTAAGAGGATATTAAGAACTAACTAGTGCAAGGTTTTGATTCTGTTGTATTTAAGAGTCGAAACATTACAAATGTATAAGAAGAGGAGAGATCAAATTAAGTACAAATATTGAAGAATGCTCTTTTGATTGTATCCCTACATTTTCTATCTACTTTATTAATAAAAAATATATGTGGTGCTAAATGATATTCAACATATTTTTTTATCTTAAAAAGTATTTTTGCTTATTCTAACAGCATGGGACCAAATTGACACAAATTTCATAAGTTATGAACCATGTCCACTAGCAACTGTTGATGTTGAGGGGGAGAATTTTCAAGATAGCTCCATAGCCTTGCACACATGCATTAATTAAATTTTGGAATATGAAAAGAAGGGGCTATCCACTGTAGAAGAAGAGTTATTAGAGGTCCAATAAAGACTTGGCATTGAAGGCATGGGGTATGAATACACACTAAAGCCTCCATCGAGGGAGAAGCCAAAGAACTCAATAAATCTTTATGATGAGAGCCTTTTTAAAGATTATGAAAACCCAAAGATATGAAAGATATTTCCAAGATCTTCATAGGTTTAATACTAGAGTTTTGTTGTGCTTAATGGATAAATCCCTTTGAGATTTCCATCTACTGACAAGGGAAACTTTTTTGTTTCTTATGTATATTGAAATTGAAGGCCCATATAGCTTTCTTAGAAGAGCCAAGGGCTCTAGACCACTCTGGCTTAGAAAAGGTCAAGGACTTGGCCACTACGTCAGAAGCTTAAATAATCAAACTATTGTAAATTATCACAAGAGATTTTCAAGCTCTCTATTTTGTCACAATGATGGCTTTAAAAGCTATTTCCTAAGTCATTGGATCTAAAGTTTCCAATAAAGGAATACAAAATATCATTTTGTGGAGAAGGAAGAAGTTATAAGGATTTTTGGCTATATGCCTAGTTATAGTGGGTTTAGAGCTAGATAGTTTAGAGTTCTTAGCTCCTATTTACTCTTCCATATAGGAGATGCAAAATATTTGAAGCTTCTGCTCAGCTATAAAAAGAGAGAGTTTTGGAAATGTAGAGGCATTATTGAGTGGGATAAATCCAAAGATTCCTCTACAACAGAAATAGACTAAAGGATCTTAAAGAGTCAAGGTTTTCTTGAAACCTATCTTTTGCATTCATTTATTTAGTTTGTAACCATTGTGAGAATCTTTACTTTGCACAAGGGTATAGATATCTCTTTGACTCTTTCTTCTCCATGTTTTGTGTGTCTCAAGTATTTTATTCTTGCATGATAATGTGAATTTTCCATGACTTGGGTTGATACGACAGATAGGCTTCCATATTGTTTAATGAGATATTGAGAATAATTGTATAACATATGTTGCAACTTTAAAAAATAAAGAGAGTTAGTTAAAAATCATAAATGAGTTAGACAATAAAGAAACATAATAACTTCTTACTAAGTAAAGTATTGATTACCCCAAGCTTCTATCATTACCTTTTTTAAAAGATTCAATTGGTTTTTGAAATCTTTGAAATCATCATCTTTCCAACCTATTTTCACAATAATAAAATATTTTATCTATTGTTTCTAAAACTTTGGCTTTTCTATTCCAAGCCTACCAATTATCAGCATGATCCTAAATTGCATTATATGTAAGGATTTCCATTGATTGTAGTTAATACGTAAACCCCCATTTCTAGAGTTTATATTGCCAAGCTTTCAATGAAAGCCCTTCTAAGCTTCACCCCACCAATAGATGGCTTTTTGGGGATGCAATTTTCATCCTTGGACTTTTTAAGCTTTGGTTCAATAACAACATTATCTCCATGCAAACTATTTGCAGATAATAGTTACTCAATCTTTGTTATGGTATCTTGTCTAGCTAATATTTTGTAATGTACATGAAGTATACATATATAAGCATTGACAAAAGGAATATCTAAAACTGGCTTGAAGTGTGGGTCTTAGATATACCTAGAGGGGTATCTATTCCAATTGTTTAAGCTCAATTGTGCAACTAAGGACATGCAATATAGGTAGGGATATCTAGATTTTGCGCCTTTAGACACGTTGTATATGCACTTGAGTGTCTTCAAGTCACCAACTATGTGCCATTCGACCTTGTAGTTTCCAAATTCCTCAACAAATAGCTCTTTTGTTGCTTATTGTCTCTTAATCACATTAGATATTGAAGTTGGATGGAAAACCCAATACACTATATCAAAATCCTCTATGTCTACTTCAAAAGCTCCTAATCACTAGATGTTGTGTTTATATTGAACACTAAATGGCATTGAATCACTACAATGACTTCATGAAAGTGCTTTATTCATCAAGGTAATGGAGACTCTCTCTAATTTTGTATACTTTAAAATCTCAATGTCATCAAGTTTAATTTAAAAAACCTGACTACTCTTTGTGCCTCTTCTATAAAGACAAATTATAAAATCTGATTATCACACATTGTAGGGTAGGCAAATCAAGGAAAATATTGTTAAACTTATTATAAAGAATCGCTTTCTTCTTACTCTTGAAGTTGGCCTTGATATGGAAAGACTCACCCAAAACTTCCATCACTTAACTCTTTGTCTGATTGTCTTCACACCACAGATAGCCTTGGAAGTTAACAATTGCATAGCTAACCTTGTTTCATATTTGATTGAGTTAGCTCAAAAAACTTATGTAGATACATCTCAACTAATACGAATACTATCCAAAGTCTTCTGCACTACCTCAGAATCCAAAGAATGATGCTTAATAAAAGAATCCAAGCATTGTCTCTTTACTTCTTTAAATTTCTTCTTCTCAAAAATATCCTTTGGGATTGCTAAGGGCAAATGCTAATAATAAAACTAAAATGCCTTTGAAGCATCTCTCTCACTTACATTTTGCTAAAGAAGAGACCTCAACAAGAACAACATCATACCTCATATACTATATTATTTAAAAAATTATATTCAATTTTTATTATGTAAAAAATATACCTTTCTACTTACTTGGATCCTTTTACTGTAGCAACCTCCTCCTCATTTGAGATTCTTCATATTCTTGAGAGTTCTTTGTCAATTTTTAAGGCCTAAAATGGTTTGTTTTTGTTGGCATGCTTTGATGCATTTCTCTAATGAGCAAATCTTATTTTGATAATTATGTAGTTTTTGGAACAACTCATCTATATGTTTTGTTAATAAGTGATTATCCAATCTAAAAACATCCTTCTTTGTAATAAGATTGATCATATTGCCTAAAAATATATAATAACCATTACCAATAAATCACATCAATGAAGAGTTATTATAAAAAGGATTAGCATGCATTTTTATTTCCTTCAAATTGAAACACATTTTTCATGGACTCTGAAATAGTATTTTGTTTTTTATTTTTCTAATTGGTTCATATTAACAATCTACCTCAATGTGAAGATGATAGAGATCTATTTTATCAATGTTGCAAGGATCATTGGATGATTGATCCATAGCTAAAGATATGATGTGCAAATTTGAGCAGGAATATTGTATAAATTCAAAAAACAAGACAAATGAGTAAGTAACTAGCAAGGAGAAGAAGAATGCAAAAAGAAAATGAGGATGGACAAAGGTAACCAAATGTCAAGAAAATTCAAGTTGAATATTCACTTTCACTTCTATATCAAGACAACATAAGATCTTCATTAAGTCAATCATCATTATATTTAAGATGGCCTACATTTTTAGGTTTGATGCAAGCCATGACAATATTATGATAATGACCTTTTAACAATTTTAGATATGTTTATTCATCAAAATATTAACTATTTTTAAAACCCTAAATGATTTTTATTTTCTACAATATTTTCTTTCTCTAGGATCTCTTATAGGGCATTTTCAAGACCTCCAATCTCCCCCAATGACCATTGAGCATCACAATTTCTTACTATGGGAACAAAATTACATGTTGCACTTGCCTTGGCCCTTCTCCTTACGTCGGGTTGCTATTGACTTTGAGTTCTCTTCATGAAGGTAGGTGGTCCTTTTTTTGGGGACCCTTCTCCCCAATATCTTCCCTCCTTTGGTGTGGATTGGATCTCTTGGTATAGAGGCTTAGCACAAAGCAACACATCCTGAAGGTCCGTAGGTCGCATTGCTTCAAGTTAGGTATCCAAAGGCTAGTTCATCAACCCATGATAACACATGCCTACCTATTGAGCATTTTTCATGGATGGTGCATATTTTTGAAGTGCAATGAATTTTGAGTAATAAGCCTCTAAGATCAATCCTTAATCCCACAACGTACTACTTTCTTTAATTGTTCTAAGTGGTAGATAGTTTAGATATTCCTTGATCCTTGCAACATTATTTCCACCATAGTCATGAGCTTGGCCCAATTAGCTCAAGCTTTGTAATCATGGCTTGGTTTGTAGGGCTAGTTACTACAACGAGGAAGTAGTCTCTCATTGTTTCTATCCAAACTTCCACTTGATCCTTTTGAAATTATTTTGTAAATAAGCAAGTTGATCCACATCTATGAAGTAGTAGACTCTGCTTTGTGTCCATCACCGCTCCCAATACATTAGGAAAGGATTATACATATGCTTCAAGAGTCTCATGAAGTGATCCTGCTAATTGAACATCTGTCACATACAACAAGGCAATGAAAGGGTTCAAGTGCCACAGTTTAGTGTCAAGTAAATTCCATCATGGTTCAAGATGTGTGGCAAACATAGTTGCCTCACCTTCAAGAAAGGCACAATTCAAGACACCACTTCCTTCAAGACACTAATGTTACTAGAAAGCACCCATGACAAACTAAATTTTCTTATAAAACATCAAATTTACATGTACCATCAAAGCATTATGCAAATTTAAATCACCTAGATTGCATATACTAAACTTGCATATAGATTATTAAAACAAGATGTAGTATGAAAGCATTGGGCAAATTGGGATTAGAGTGTTGCCATATATATTTCCCCAACTAAATGTAACACCTTGTGTTGGTTTGAATTACTTCCTTATCTTGCTTAGATATCCTTATTAGAATAGTTTTTTCTTTGGCCTTCTAGGGCTCAGTATTGTAATACAAGAGAAAGCACCTACACTAAACTAGACTTGCATATAGAACATTAAATTCACATGTATCACAAAAGCATTGGGTGAATTGGAATGACATATATTGCATATACTAAATTCGCATATAGAACATCAAAATTTACATGTATCATGAAATGATTGGGCAAATTGCATATAGTATATTGAAGATACATGTATTATGAAGTTTTGGGAAAAGTAGGATGGGTTTCCCTACATTTACTTTTTTATCTAAATTTAACATCTAGTTTATGTTTGAAGTATTATCTTATGTTCCTTAGATTTTGTTAATGAAATAGTATTTTCTTCTATTAGCCTTTTACAACTTCTACTATAGCAAGAAACTTCTCCACATGTATCCTACCCTCCCCTATGGTATCAATATGAATGGAAAGAAATCCTACTTGATGGCATCGACACAAATGGAGCACCAAGAATGGGGGCATATAGGGAAAAGGAGAATGCGTAGGTGAATCACACTCACTACATTACCTAAAAATTACAAGCACATCCTCTCCGATGTAGCAAAAATGGTGTATCACAAGCAATATGATAGTTGAGCTCACAAGTGAGAACCTTGCTAGAAAGCAAATACTCTCCTATTCCATATATTTGGCTCATATCTATGTGTTACCACAAAATAGTTGAAGTTTGATCTTCACCAAGCGGTGCAACAGTACACATGCTTAATGATCACCATATTCACCAATATTCCATGATTGGAAAGTGAACATTTAGCCCCTATTTATTTCTTCATTCTATGGCATTGCATATCCTTATGCATTGCATCTTCCTTGGGAGGTCACTATTGTCGTGGCACTTAGACTTAATGAAGCCCTACGATGGTTCTCTTGAGTCTTTGAAATAGCTGATTATCACATTCTATTGCTTAAGAAATCAATTCACTTAATATGTAAACTTTTGACATTGTTGATAAAAGATATTTCACATCATCATTCAATCCCCAATGAAATTGGCTAATGAAATAATCATCATGCTGAATCAAATCATAAGTGGGTTATCGAAATTTAGATACATAAACTGATGTTGGTCTAGATCCTTGATGTAGACTTCTTATTTTAGTCTTGGAAACTCTAGCTCTATCAATGTCTCCAAAGGTAACTGAGAATTCTCGAACGAAAGATTTGAAATCATAAAGTAGAGGAGATTCCTTCTCAAGTAAGGGTGTGAACCAAGAGAGGGTTGTACCTAAGAGGAGTATGTGATATACCCCATTTGAGAAGTATCATGAGGATAGCATTCAGGTTGCATGCAAATAAGCAAGTACACCTATTATAAAAAACCTCTAAACTTTGATCTTGTTCCATCAAACCTTTTAAGTAGACTAACATTTGGTATCTTTGTATAACTAGGAGGGCAACTACAAGATGTCAAAAGGCCTTCTTAATTTAGACTTGCCTCTCAAAGTTCTTGGAGTTGATTTTGAAGGTCTTTGGTAGCTAATGCCAAAGCTTGGAGCTTCTCCACTTGTAATCGTGTGCTACCCTCATGAAGTCCTTAATTTTGTTCTTGAAATGTTATAAAGTGATGATAACACTTTACATTACCATATATGTCACAATTAGGCAAGATCAAGTATGGAATCTTGCCAAACTATTATGAGGGTGACAAGAACTTGGCCAAGACAAGGATTGTTGCCTCACAACTTACAAGAGAATAACTTGAAGAAGGATAATGACTTTTTTAAATTAAAAAAGGATAAATTATAACAATATATTTCTTAATACAAAATAAGACATCAATACAAGACTAGATTAAAGACAAGACTAAGATAAGCCAAGAACTAGAGATACATAGCTTAAACTAGAACTAGAGAAGATTTATCTCGCAAGAGCCTCACAACTGGTGTTGGCAAGGTTGAAGGGCTTGCATCCCTATTTATACTGAGAGTTGAGGAGGTTATAAGGAATCTTCTAGATGATGACATCATTACCACAAAATAATTGAAGTTTGATCTTCATCAACTAGTGCAAAAGTACGCAATCCTAACGATCACCAAAGTCACCACTATTCCATGATTGGAAATTGAACATTTACCTCCAATTATTCCTTCACTCCATGACTTTGCATCTCCTTGCACTCGCTTCCAAACACCCTCCATACTGTTTCCAACCTCCTTTTATATTATTGCCAGACATTGTAGCCACTCTTTATAATAATTTTTAATTTAGACAAATGTAAGTTGACATTACAAAAAGCCCCTAACCATTCCTTTACATGCATGTCATTCTTCCAAGGAAGCTATCATCAAGCTAACAACCCTAGCTTGCACAAAGTTTGTTCCTCTTAACACCATCTATTTTATCTTTTAGCAACAACAAAGCCTTTGCAAAATTATACTGAATTGGGGGAAAGATAAGATTGGTCATGTGGAGACTAAGCCTTGTTGGATGGTAAGTGCAATGCCCTATAGTTGAAGCTGGATCCCAAAGAGGCATTTTAGGACAAGGGTAAGTATAGGGTATCATGGGCAAGACATATAAATTTATGTTATAGGCAAGGCACATTAATTTATGATGTGGTAACAGGTGTGTTTCTAGGTCATCTATGCCTTTGCATTCGTATATTCTCTTATACAAAGGAAGGCTTCACAAATTGAGATTCCCTATTATAATTTGTGATAATATACAAATCACTTTATCTTGTGTGCTATGCATAGCAAACTTTGCTTCACTCCCAATTGTGTGTGTGTGTGTGTGTGTGCGTGTGTGCGTGCGTGCGTGTAAGCAACCAAGTAGATAGAGGGAATCCTCCCTCTTACAAATAGGCAAGGAAATAATGCATAACTTCTCTAATTGTGTGATCATAGGAATAGTAACAAAGATGGTGGAAGCAATAGAGAGATAAGCCACACTTTAAGTTCAAAAATGATCATAGACCGCATGATATCTACATGTTATTTTCAACTTTTTACATTTTGAAGTGCTTTTCCCCTTCTAGCTTCAACTTTTCTTGGTTTTGAACATTGCATGCCCCTTACTTTTTTATTTTTATTGTAGCCAACCTTGAAAAGGGTTAACACACACACACACACACACACACTCTCTCTCTCTCTCTCTCTCTCTCTCTCTCTCTCTCTCTCTCTCTCTCTCTCTCTCTCTCTCTCTCTCTCTCTCTCTCTCTCTCTCTCTCTCTCTCTCTCTCTCTCATGCAAACACATATATGTCTACATGTACGTGTATGCCAATGAAGAAGGATGACCTAACAAGGTCACTTGTCAAAAAAAAATGACATAAAGCCTCCTACTTTCTACCAAGTAAAACATCCAAACATACACATGCATGCATGCATGTAGTCATGCACATATACACACATTTGCATGCACACACATACACTCACTCACTGACTCATGTATACAGATACACAAAGGCCATAGCTCATCATCAGAATTGGCTGCCTCTATAATGGGGTCCAGCCAAGTGCAAACATGATAACCACAAAGATGACCAAAATGAGTAACCATTAGGACATGTTGACACTAATGGTGATGGGAGATGTGAGAGAGTCCCATAGGCCCTATTGTCCCCACACCTTCCTTCTTTCCCCCCATTGGCATGTCCAAAGTAGGGCATTCCTTAAGGAGCCTTGATTTGTCTAGTAGATCTAGATCCTTGGGCATAAGCAAAACTTTTTTGCTTCTAAGATATGTTTCTAGATCTTAACTCAAGTACTTATGAGACCACTTTTTGTGTGACCCCGATCTAGAATCATTTGACATGGGACTCACCCTCTGACATTGAGACAAGAAATGTTGAGGGAATCCTCAAAGTAACAAGGAAACAAAAGGCAATTGGAGCCATAGTAAAACCAAACAATGCAACCATCCAAAAGGTTGCTACAACTATAGGAGAGGACAATGCAACCATGTTGGATGACAAATACATCATCCAAAATCATTAAATAAATGCATAAAAATTGCATTTTAGAATGTGGGACCAACCACATCTAAACTACCTACATGTCGATGCCTAAGGGCTTGTAAATACAATGTATGTCACTTGGTTGCAATACAACTATAAGTGAGCCAAGAAGCATGTAGTAGTAGATGAGCCCTACCTTAGATGCAATACAACTATATATCACTTGGAAGCAATACAATTGTAAGTGCATGCAAGACTAGACGAACCTTGCCTTCGTGTATCACGTGTTCAAAAGAAATTCAAAGTAAATGTTCTGCACTTTTTTTCCATACAAAAGGGTACGACATAAAGGGATTTATTCACAAATTAAATAGAAAAGGGTTGTTTTTTATTTAGGAAAAATCATAGGTAAGAATATTTATAAATAGGCCTTGGAGGTACACAATGTAGAGGCCTCACTCAAATTAAAATAAATACAAGCTCGATGTAAAATATCGATTATATGCTTATGCAAAATTTAAGTATCTTGTTTTTGCCATCCAATGTATTCTTGATCTTTTGTGACAAGGAGTGACTCTATGAGAGGATTGAGTGAGGAGTAAGGCTTTTTCATCATCTTCTTCTACCTCTTAACCTTAGCAACTCCATTAAAGCCCAATGAGGACATGAAGGCTTGTGGGTAATTGTACGGCAAGGAGCGAAAGAATGGATATTTTCAAGGATTCCAACATTGATCTTATCAATGGTAGCAAGATGACCACTAGTTAAGTGTTGTGATCTATAAGATAGGCTATAACTTGATATCAAATATCAAGAGGTGAAGATACATGTTGGCAAGGCTTTTTATATCCCGATATTTATAAGTGAAGCTTAATGTGTGGGGATGCACATGATGGTACTTGCCACATGAGGGCTTTTGAAACACAATTGTAGACTCCTCTTGTTGAACCAATATAGGATTTTTTTTCATTTGATATGGCATTATAGTTATCTTTCCATTGCTCTTATCCACATAAAATTGTGTATTTCAAACAATGAAAAAGAAAGTAGTGAACTAAGAGACCATTCATTTGATACTTATGGAATTACATGTGATTTATTTATTTCCTAGTATCTAAGACGATTTGAACATTATCTCCATGAACTTCGATGGAGCTGGAAAGGTGTTTTACTTGTGTGGTCACCTCCTTTGAATGATGCTAAAGGGTTTCTAGTAAATGCAAAGTCAACGCTCAATTCAAACAACAAATCAAAAAGTATTATCATGGCATGACGTGATAAAAAATGAATGTGTCTATACATGAGATAATTATGAGTAAAAATGAACGATCCTTGGAGTCATGATTTCATAGACATGAAAAATCAATTTGAAGGAAACTACGAATCTATTTTATTAGCTCCTTGCTTTTGGTATTATACTTGATCTTAATCATATTATAGCGAGGGAAGGGTTTGTAGCTACAACAATGGCACTTCGCATACACTTCCACATCTCTCAATATCTATCAAAATTCCAATTAACTTTGAAATTTCATAAACCAAGGACCTCCAACAATGAGCCTACCATTTGATTCTTAAGATCTACCCACCAATGACACCTTTTAAGCACATAATTAATAGTAAAATGAGACTTCATTAACCATCATCTATCCTCACACTACACACTATAAAGATGGTGTCTTTTCTCTATCCTCCATGAACTCAAGGTATCATCCATAGGAGTGATGCTTACCATTTCCAAAAAACTAAGTATATAACAAAAACTTGTAAACTTTGATTTTATTTCATTAAACTTTTTAGGTAGGTTAACCTTTACTTTCTTCCTGCAACTAAGGGGAAAGCTACAAGATGTCAAAAGGCCTTCTTAATGTAGATCTAACAAGTCTTCTTCTATGTGAGAGCATGTTAATGAGCTCCGACGATTGCATATGCAAGATCAAAACGCAAGAAAGGCGATTACCTCGATGAACATGGCGATAACTCTTTCTTCTCAATAATCGCTCCAATTCACTACATTTGACTCTACCTTGATTGCTTCATGGTGATCAAAGACTCTTTGTTGAAAAGAGTAAATTTCTATGGTTAAGGACTAGGAGGAGCAATTGAGAGAACAAAATGCTTCCAAGTTAAAGGCATCGACAAGTTCGTCCTCTTGAAAGAAGGAAAATGACCAAAAGGACAAAGAGGGATTCCAATTGTTACATTTGCGGTAAGATCATTGAAAGCCCCACTTGGAGATAATTATGATTGAGGTGTCCTCTTTTTAGACTTTCCCCTTCTTTTGAGAAATTCAATCGTGTTCAATCACCTCCAAGTGGAGAAAGGTAATTGATGAGGAAGCAACCACCACTCTTGAATCCTTCGCCAAGTGGAACAATCCTTCCTCCACTCTGCTACATTACATCTCCTTAAACTTTGGTTCCAAACACCCTCCTTACTATTGCCAACCTCCTTCCATACTACTTGCTACACATCATGGACACTGTCTATAATAATTATTAATTTAGAAAAAGATAAGCTGACATGACAAAAAGGACTTGACCATTTCTACATAAGCTTGTCATTCTTCCGAGGAAGATATCATTGAGTTTAACAATCCTGGCTTACACAAAGTTCGTTCTCTCTTAACATCCATTTTATCCTTTTAGCGACACCCTACCCTTCACCAAGTGATAGTGAATTGGTGGCAAGACAAGATTGGTCGTGTGGAGACCAAGCCTAGTTAGATAGCAAAGTGCAATGCTTGTACGTCGAAGGTGATTTCTAAGAGGTGTTGTAGTGCAAGCGAAGTGTAGGATATCATTGACAAGTCATATACAAATTTATTATGTAGGCAAGGCACAAAGGTTATGCCGTGGAAGTAGGTGTGCTGTCCACATTCGTACATTCTCTCATTCAGAGTAAGACTTAAGACCAGTAACGAGATGATGATGCTATTCTACAACCAACAAGTGCTTCCATGGATGCAGGGGATGATTATGTATTTCAAAACCACAATCATGGGAGGTGGAAGTGATGCTATAATTGTGAAACCGAGAGAACGAATATGGTGATGCAAACATAGATACTGAACTGCTGCCCCAGTTCCTTGCGATGTATGACATTCAAGAGGTACGAAGTGCTTCTGCCACATCCAATACATGTTCCATCGGATGGGAAGGAGTGCCTCTCATAGAAGATTATCGCAATTGCATGTTGCAGACTAGAAGAATTGTTTGTGAGGCTAACGGTAACTCAGAGGGCCTTAGGGCTAGCAAAAAAATATGGTCTGTTTTGGTTCGAACTTAATTTACCGTGAAGTATTGTATAAGTACTAGGTGAGTGTTTTTAGTTAGTTCCGATGATCTGAATATTTACCATGACATGATCGTTATTCGGTGAGGGTTTTGGTTTGAGATTACCCATTCTGATGGTATGTGCCTGCTGGCGTACAGAGTAAACTGATGACTGTGTTCAAAAACCTTTTCCTATTTTCCTATTTTCTAACACTAAATCACGAGGTGTACAATACAGAGTAGTTCATTTCTTCTAAGATTTCATGTTATAGATCATTCTTTGGCCTTCAATGGCTCGAGAATGCTCAACAAAAATGGTCTACAGATCATTCACTTTGGCCTTCAATGGCTCAAAAGTGTTCAACAAACGTGGTCAGCATGTATAACTGAATTCAGTACACAAGTGAAGCTCCCACATCCTGTATCGGCTCAAATGCAATTAGAGATGATATTACAACATCAGGACCTTCGGCAGAATACCTCTGTATTGAGACTTAAGTTCAGCTACATAAACCTGTTGTTCAAGCTATGCCATTGCTTTACCTTCTAAGTCTGTACAATATTTACCTTTACTTATGTAGCAGCAGAACCCTTGCATATGCCGTCTAGACACTGCCTTGACGTTTAGAAAGCTGATCAAGTGCCTGCAACGAGAGACAAAGCCAAGTTTATCCACAGGATACAAATTGTTGTTAAGGACCACAAAATGAAAGATTCAGAAAAGCTCACCTTCTGTGCGGCGAACTTTCGAGCCACAGTTTTCAACTCATGTTCACCACACCCAAGGATAACTTGATCCACAAGGGCACAAGCATAATACACACCAGACTCAAGTCTGCATTGTATATCAACGGATAAGCTTCTTTTATCACAATATTGGCTTAGCTCATCGACTGGATGCAATTGAAAAGATCCAGGTTCTGGTAGCGGCCCTAAAAATTGTCTTAGAATCTGAGAACATAAAACCAGATTAGCAGGTAGTATACTTGGTAGCGGTGAATTCAGAGGTGATTTAACATGATTCTGATTCTTTTAAAATCCTTAAACATCCTGCTAAGCTGTAAATTTTCTAAAATGCATGTGATAATGCGAGAAATAGTGAAAGATCAAGATCTCTATCATTTTTTATATAGAAAATCATGTTTTGTTGTGCATCATCTGCGCATTATTTGTGTGTGAAAACCACATCATAGTAACCTTCCAAACTGCCTCAGTATCGAGGTCGGAATCCAAAAAGACAGCAGCAGCTAAGGTTGAAATAGTATCACCTAGAACCTGTTTGTGGACACACCGAAACATTTCACCTTTGAGAACCTAGTTCGTAAGCCAGACTATTTGCTATATCCTCACCCACGAAACTTTCAAAACATACTACCTTTGGAGCACATAGGCCAGAGAGACCATAAGCAGGTATTGGTTTGCCACCTTGTCTTTCTTTGTGCAGTTTGGCTTTAAATAGTAAAATGCTCTCTCTTTCAGAAGAGCTAATGCCAGGCAAAAATTCATCCAGCTCAAATTTCGCAGCAATATATGCAAGATTTTCTTTGTTTATAATAGATTGTTTCATCAAATTCATGTTGCCCACATCAAGGGACTCATATGTCATTACAAGATGCTTTGTCACGAAAAATGAGAGTAAGCTGTCCCCAAGATAAGCTAATCTGCCAAAGTCTAGCCCACCCTCTGGATCTTCACAATTGTAAGCAAGAGCCATGGATATAAACTTACAGCTTTGAAAGCAATATTTCAGCTTCATCTCAAGGTTAGAAATGTCAAGCGACAGTGACTTTGTTTTTTGTGTGGCTGCTACTTTTAAACAGAGAGTCTTTGCCTCTGCAGCCGAACTAGGATACTGAATTGGCACCTTCAGCCATGAGACTACTTTAAGCGAATCAATGGTGCTTCCATTTAATATGTAAGACCCAATAAGTGCCTCCACCACATCCGCCAAAGTTTTTTCAGAAATTCTTTGCTTCTGTATAGTTTCTAGTTGTGCTTTTACATCTGCTGCTATTGGTCCAGGAGGTATCCACTCCCTTGCATGGAAAGGTTCATTCAACACATACGAGGCAAGCCCACAAGTTTTTGCGTACTGAAAAAGCTTTTTGTTCTTCACAATCTCATGTACAGTGTCGCCCAAATGAACTCTGTCCAATGACATATCATTTAAGAATAATGCAGCTGCACATATAAAGGTCAAAAAACTGTCCCCAAGAAGCTCTAGTCGTTCATATTTTAAGTAAGTATTATATGCCCCACATGTCAGAGATTCTTGAACCTGAAAAACATTAATACAAAATACAAGTAGGCTGTAAAACTGCAAGGCAATTCCCCGGACTTCTTTTGACATGATAGCTCATTCAACGTTTACCTTAAAAGCAGAAATAGGGACACCAATGCTATCTCTTATTTGTACAGCTAAAAGTGAATTCTCCAGGGCACACAACACAGATGGAAGCCGGAAAGCTCCCCTCCATAAGCATCCTTTCACGCCAGGATGAAGAATACAGACTTCCGGAGGTAGCATTATCCTCCTTACTTTTGTGCTACACCACATCTCTGGTGGTGCATGCTAATATTAGTGAGATTGTGCATTCTACTTAGTAGCGATAAAACTCAAAAACTTCTAGAGTCTAACCCCATTCATTTTACTTGGAAATGCAGAATTAGCATACCTTGTTGTCCAGAAGGCCGCTGCAGAAAGTTGCCTGCTCGTGATAAGGTATACCCAACAAGCAACGGCTGGGCAGCATAGTTGAATTCAAACCCAAACCTGCTCTCATATAGACTTCAGGTCTCTTAATCAAAAACTATGACTTTGCAGGATAGAAAAGGGCAGAAATTTGACTTGGTTGCATTCAAGAAGTACCAAAGAATTCAGTATCAAATGAATAAAAAGTGACCTAGATATTATAAATATGGCCTCAATTACCATCAGTAAATCCTGAATTTCATGCTTTAAAAATATCAGGTGCTTGATGTTAATACTAGACCAAACTGAATGGTTCATTAACAAGGAAAACAGCAACCACAAAGAAAAACCTTCATGGGGAAAAAGATAGCAAATAACTATAGGTGCCAGCAAATATATATCTGGACTTAGTAACCGGCTATTGTATACACAAGATAGAGCAAATGTGCACCTGTTTATCCAAAAATTGGAATATGTGGTGCAACCATCCAATCCCTCTATCACACTCAATCCTGTAAGCTCTCTAGAGATCCCTACTATAAAGCAAGGAACATTGCCAGGCCCATATGTTACCAAAGCATCAATAAGTTCTTCTTGTTCATAGTATCCAGACCTCAGCCTTACGCTTTTCCTTTCCAAGAGATTATGTGTCCAGAGGTCTACTTCCATGTTCTCAACAGGCCAAGTAACTGAGCAAGGTATGATATTTCTTTCATAATTAATGAGACTCCTTGCAGTATGCCAATCAATCAGATCGATTGCAGCTTCACAAAAAGATTCTGGTCCACTCTTAAGTGGCAAAACATAATATCCTTTTGCCTCATTTTCCACTAATTCGAGAGATTTTTGAGATGCAGATCCTCTTTTGAGCACAACCTTAAACAGAGAAGTATTGAATTCTTTCATTGATAGAACCTGGCAATACATACACAAGAACTTGCAGGTGAGAAAATGAGTGTGACCTTTGATGTGCTTCTACAGGAAGCAAAAGTAGCTTTGTTTTTGTGGCTAAAGTGCTGTATTGCTCATTTCTGAGACAGAGCACCAGTATGGCATTAATGTGGTCAAAATGTCAGTCAAATACCTCTTTGAATATTCAGAAAAGAAAAAGCCACTGATGTGACATCGAGACCAGAACCGTCACCTTAAACAAAATTATAAATCAACAGAAATTTATATAAAACATCTAACAATAATTAAAAGCAAGAAAAAGTAAATAATAAACCCCATGTTCCATTGACTCCTCCCAGTTCCCACTAAGTTTGAGTAGTTAGGAGGTTGCTGGTGTGTCTGTAATGAGACTTTCCTTGTGGGCTGATATTATTCAGCTACAGTGGTCAGTCTTGTTGGCCAAAAAAACCCTGTATGATGTATGGTTGCGAGAGAGTGACACTGATACATTGGATATTTTGTCGTGTTTCCATATAAAAGCAACAAATGTTGCAGCAAGGTTCCGTTTTTGGTTACTCTTGAAGGCATAGATGAGGTAAGTGATGATCAGGACTCTACAACTTCAAAACATACCAGCTCCTAGAACAGCCTATGCTGAGCTGTCTTAGGTTCCGAGATGAGCACAACATAGTGAGAAATGAAGAACTCAACTTTTCAAAGTGAATATTATAAGGATTCTTGGATCCACACAACCCAAAATTCTCTCTAGGGTAAGTGTTCAAGCTGTGGACCTTTGAAGAGGCAGCAATGACTCAATTAACACTTCATCAGGTCTTCCCGTTTCCTTCTCCACTTCAAGCCGAGAAGGTTGTGTTTCTAAATCTGGTGTGGCTTCCTTCCAGTTGCTTCTGCAAGAGATCTGCCAGCTGCAGTGGCAGACTTCTCAGATTCCCAAATTCAGAAGGCCTTCCAAAAGGCTACTACCCAAAAGTCTCTAGACACACGCCAGCAAGATCCAACATATTGCTTGACTTCAGTTAAGACTGAGCAAGCCTTCAAGAAGACACACGACACTGCTCTTCCAGAACAATCCATTAGCAGTCTAATAAAAGACTGAGTAGCAAAAGACTGAGTAAACCTTCAAGAAGACACACAACATTGCTCTTCCAAAACAATCCATTACCAATCTAACAAACCAATTTAGTACTATTAAGTTGCGCACATGTGAAGTGCAAGTCAGTCAAGTCATGGTGATAGCCTAAGTACCTCAAGTGAACAGCAGATGAAATTGGAAAAAGTGGTGTAAAATTATGCTTGATAGGTA
Source organism: Lygodium microphyllum (assembly GCF_053477565.2). Lineage (NCBI taxonomy): Eukaryota > Viridiplantae > Streptophyta > Polypodiopsida > Schizaeales > Lygodiaceae > Lygodium > Lygodium microphyllum. The sequence continues at coordinate 4,279,113 of NC_141137.1, read as the reverse complement.
CTCATAGGTGCTTGGTGTCAGTTTGGGTCTAGGCCAATAACTGGGCCATTAAAATGTCCAATGCTGACATTGGGGACTAGGCATTAATTGATTAATCAATGCTAGTCCTAGGCCAATTAATGTTTGAAACAATTAAATGCACCAATGTTCCATATCAAAAATCAAAAGATCAACTCAAGGACACTGCTTTCGTGTCTTATAATTAGGAGTGTGTGCATGTAAGCATGACACTCCAAAACTCTGGAGTCAAAAATCACATGCTGAGTACCAAAAAAAGTATCAAACTAGGTCTTCCGAGGGACCACCACAGTCAAACGCTAATCGAGAATGTACACTGAAGTATTAACAACCTTGATCCAAAGGCACTCCTTGAGCTCTACTGTAAATAGCATAGAGCTTGCCATGTTCATCACACTCCGGTTCCTACACTCTATGACTTCATTTTGTGAGGGGGAGTTGGTAGAGGTGAGTTGGTGTGAAATATTGTGCTCTTGTAGAAAGTCAACAAACTAATAAGAGATAAACTCACTACCACCATCACTCCTCATACAGCTTACACAATGACCCATTTGATTATACACCAAAAGCACCCATAATGAAAAGTGGGTGAATGCATTGGATTTATACTTTAGAAAATATACCCACATTATCGCGAAAAATCATCCACTATCAAAAAGATAGTACAGCATGCCGTTAAGGGTGGCAATGGATGTCAACCTACAAAGATCAACATGAATCAATCGTAGGGATACCTCATCTCTGTGTGGTATGCAGAGAAAATAAACCATGGTCTTGTATTCTGAATTGATAGGCAAGACAAACATCCTTGGACTTTTAAGGCGTGGAAGATCCTCAACTATCTCACGGTGTTGCAGCTAATAGAGCAAGTCATATCCAAGATGTCCAAATCGATAGTATCGAAGATGCCCATTGTTCATAGACTCCCATGTGGTGGCTAAAGCCCGGAAGCAGTCGAACTCTGAGCCCTCAACTCGGAAAGAAATTGCACCATCATGTAGAGACCACTAGGTTGTGCCTCACAATGAGCAATCACTAAACCAAACTAACAATCTATGATCTCGATTGTGATCGCCGTAAAAAAAACTGCTTGTCTCAATTAGCAAAGCTATTGAATATATAAAAATTCACCCAAGCTTGGGGACATAATAGACATCCCCCAACAAAGCGAGATCCTAGCCCTCATCAATATCAAACTTGACACAACCTAGACTATTGATCTTGATCAAGCAATTATTCCCGCACCGAACATTCCCAACTTAGGGGGCTCAAGGAGATAAAAATATCCTAGATAGGGATATCATACGACAAGTGGCTTTACTATCCGTGATTCGGATAGGAGAGGATGAGCTTGATCAAGTAAAGTAGGCCGGTAACTTGCAAATGTGGACTAAGCTCCTAGCCTCGAATGTCTCTAGAGATCCAGATCTCGTGTCCAACAAACCAATCAAACATGCCCTCTAGATTAGAAAACGAAATGGTTATGATGGGACTGACTGGTGGCAAAGTGAGTCTTGCCTCACCACTACCCCTGATCTATAATTATCATTAAAATGGCCAACCTTATGATAGAATTGGCAATCGAGAGTTCTCTTGTGACTCACTAGCTTAATTTTGAATTTTGGTTTGAGTTTCAATTTGATTTTGATTTGGATTTTCCTTGTCTTTTCTTTACTGTCCCTTCTAAGAAGAAACAATGGAAGCCCCCTCCCCCCCCCCAAAATGAAGGATGCACTATGATCACTCTGAAGCTAGGTCAAAGTGCTGAAGTAGTGAGTGAAATTTAAGGAGACCTTACTTCAACTCCACTATAGCAAAGGTATTTCTAGCCTTCTTTTAGCGGACAGTCTTGTGAAACAAAGCGTGGATCTCGTTGGGGTTCCAACCCCTAAACAAGGTTTCATAACTTCTAAGAATATAGTACATATCTCATCACATTTCATCAAGTGACATAGTTAGACCCATTAAAAGCATGCTTGATTGATGAGAACAAAGAACTACGAGATGATTGAAAAGAAGTGTCAGATGGATAGTAAAAATACGAAGGGAAATAGGGTGGGTAGGCACAAGTACCTGTAGAAAAGGCATGAGGACTATCGAACCTTGCACAACTATCACCTAATACACAATGACATAACTAGATCATCCACTAGGAATTGCTACGATGGCAAACTATAATATCAACCGATCCACACGTAGATAAGCTTAGATAGGCACTGCATGCTATGAATATCCCAAAGATGCATAAGATTGAGAGCAAATCTCCCTCGAGGATACATGAGCATACCACCTAAAAGTGAAGGTACAATGATCTAAAAAGTTACGCCTATGTTTAAATAATCCTTGATGTGGTGTCTGATATAGCATATGGTAAAACCAGCCTTCCTACTCGGAGAGGGTGGTAGTGGCTTAATTATTTAACAATTACAACAAGCATAAAAACCACATAGATTGAAAATGCACACTTTACCACTTTAATCTTGAACAATAAACAGCCTGCTTGCCCCAAAACTGGCGTCCCTTGTGGTATTTCTTTAGCTTGTATTGCAAATGGATGGGGTATAACTAAGATTCTCAAATCTCCTCCACTAATCCAGATACCTCTTACTGTCAAAACTTATCAACAAGCCTTCAAACCAATTTGCCCCTTGGTTTGCTTCAAGATTGGCTTTCACCCTACTCCTTAAAAGACAAATTAAGCTCCAAATCTAATATGGGCTAGCTGGCCTCTTGAATCTCCCAAAAATTCTTTAATTTCAACTACTGGAATTTAAGTCCTAAGCCCTCAATTTGAGACTCATCCCAAGGTGGCTATCAAACCCTAATTTCTTCTGTAAATTAGGGTTTGCAAGAATGATTAATTGAAATCTCTTACTTTGATAACTTAAGCTACTGAAAAATGTTGAGGAAAGTTGAGAAATGGTCGGAGAATGAGAGAGAATGATATATAGATAGAAAATTTTCAAAGTTCCATTGCGAGAGGCTAAAAAGCTACTGCCCCACTCAAACAACCATGAAAGTTATCAACTACACCTTAGTATCACCAGAAAGGTTACTATCCCCTCCTCTATAATGTTACCTGCTCCAGAATGACTTTGGACTGCTGTCACCTACACCTAGAGAGCTGCTAAGTGTTATCACCTACTATAGGATTGGTTCTAGTGGCTGCAAATCACATCAACAGCATATCCTTGCTCTCTAACAATCTCCTTTTCCCACAATGGTTAAAATAGAATTCCACTATCCTCCCTAAAAATGTTTTTCCCACTTGCAATGGAAAGTTTTGCCAAGTGATAACCTTATAACTCCATTTTTCAATTGTCTAGCTTATTAAATCAAATTTTTGAATATTACCCAAAATATATATAATTTCACCAAGCAATAATTAAATTAACTAAACCAATTTGTCTTCCAAGTATCCCTAAGCAATTATTAGCCCATAGACCAGCATCAATTAATTAATTAATACCTAGTCTCTAATATCGCCATTAATATTTATGACCAATAAATTGATCTAGAACCAAAATCTAACAACAAGTATTGCCTAGTACTTATTGGGTATAACTTATTGCAACTTTTGCCTTTGACATCAACTACGATAATGCGTTCCACACTATTAAATACTTTAACTTACATCTCAAATGTGAAAGTCACATTAGCTCATTTGCTAAAATTTTAATTAAGTGCTAAGAAAAGCAATAAAGTTTCATATCCTCATGACATACAACGTATAAAAGAAAAAAGTGAATAATATAAATGTCAAATAGTAATGGAGATACAACAGAAGTAGATGAAATGGATGGGGCTTAAAATTAAGATATAAATTATATAGATATAGATGCATTAAATTGATTTTATTGATTTAATGATAGAACTTAAAATGAATATGCAAATATGAAATGTATTGAAAATAAAGCATCAAAATTATTTTGACTTTGAGAAGCATAATTCAAGAAAGGAAAAGTAAAATAAGAGTTATAAGAATTTTTCTTGTAATTCTTTCTACATATATTAATATAGAATAATTAATTGTTTAAGAAACCTTTTCCATAATCAAGATACTAAACTCTATCTTCCTCATAAACTTTATAAAAATGTTGCAAGAAGTAAAAATAAATAAGAAAAAAAAAAGAAAATAATAGACGCATTCATTAAGTAATTGTTCTCAAAGTTCAATTCTTCTATCAAGCTCTTCAATCTTTGCTTTATCAGCAATGATCAGCTTTAACTCCTCATCTATAGTGGAATAAGGTCTTATTTCTCCATGGAACTTAAAAGTATCTCTATCTAATCAAAATCTTACTGAGTAAGCTATGGAATCCACTCCTGCTCAATTCCCGATTTACACTCCGTTGAAGACTGAATTAATATTTTAACATATGAGAATTGATCGATTTGGACCCTTACATAGTAAACTCTAACTTCCACATAATCTTTTATCTCAATGTTGAATTAAGTAGAAGTTTAACAAAAATAATAAAAGAGTATCATAGAGGTCTTTCGCAAAAAGCTGTTTTCGAAGTCCAAGTCTTCAATCAAGTTTTTCAATTTTCTTTGCTATGTCAACAATGATCAGCCTCAACTCTCATCTGCAATAGAATAAGCTTCTATTTCTCCAAGGTAATCAAAAATATCTCCATTTATATCAAAACCTTATGGGACGAATAGTGAAATCCACTCCTACTCAATTTTTCGTATCTGCTCCTCTGGAGAGTACGTTAGCATAGAAATGCTCGATGTCATCTTTTCTTTGTTGTTTCTCTTTCAAAGATGACATTTCTAATCAAGAGCCTAAGTCTCTTCAATGAGTATCTTATTTCAATACCATGTAAAGAACTGCTTGACTATAATATACAAACACAATCATATGATAAATGGACAAACTAATAAAGAAACACACTTAGGATTAAATTAACAAAGAGAATAAATACAAAAGATAAAAAAAATTAAATAATGAATAAATGCAATGCTCAATGCAACAAATACATTGTACAAGGTGAATACTAAATCTCAAACTCCCATGTCTAGAGGACCAGATCAAAAAGTATGAGCTAAAAAGTGTGTCATACTTTGAAAAATCCCAATATGCAGCAAGCAATCTTTAATAATGTCTAATTACCAGCCTTAATTGTCCATGAATGATGGATAGGTCAACTCGTCCGATCCGTCCTATCAAGTATGATACGTGCGTCATGTCCAATGGCATTCGTTGAAAACTGGCCAACTATTCCAAGTGCCTATTTGTGACCATTTGGAGTCACTTTTGGAATAAATTCTAGGTGTTGTTTAAGCTTTCCTCTCCACAACACACATGTATATATCTCCAATCTCAATCTCTCTCTCTCTCTCTCTCTCTCTCTCTCTCTCTCTCTCTCTCTCTCTCTCTCACACACACACACATTTCTAGCAATATAATCTCTCCCTCTCTAATTTCAAATTCAAATTTCAAGCGCTCTATGTTCAAACTCTCTCTCCTCAAGCTCTCTAATCCCACTCCCTTAAGCTCTCCTTTACCATATCTCCACCCTATCTCCACTTTCAAACTCTCCATAGGCTATCCTCTCTATCATTCAAGTTCTTAATATATAAACTCTTGATATAAAGTTTCTAAATGTTTAAAGTGTATTATTTTGAGTCCCAACATTAAATTTAGGTTTTAAAATTACATATACATTTTTTTTCATCAAAAGTAGGTCCAAGATTTATTAGTGCGATTAGTGTCGTACTAATATCGAACAATACTAATCGAACGCCGTGCAATGCGACAATCCTAGCACCGACAAATGCAACTCTATAATGGCGAGATCAATGACAAATATGTCAATAGTGCATTAAAAAACAAAATGCAATAGTTGTTGATTTCGTCACAAATAATCGATGCAACTAATTAGAAAAACGCATCAAATATTATGATCTAGCAACACTAGGGATTATGCAAGCAAGAAAACGCAGCCTCCAACTAGCATTACATCTCAAAGCACAACAAATAAGCCAAGTAGTAGTAGGCGACATGGTCTGAAGAGTATAGGCAACAATCGCTAATTGGACAACTACACAGACAAGCTTGAAACCAGTTGACAACAGCAACAGAGAGCTTGACAGTAGACACTTGATGATGGAGAGCAATGGGTAGCATGGTAGCTTGAACTGGGATATCCTCCATAACGGAAAGTGAATAGCAAAGATAAGGCACCTATAACCAGCCAAAATGAAAGTAGAGCTGAGTGGTGGACAATATATCTATTTATAGATGGATGGATCCTCCAAAATTAAAGTTTTGCTTATGGGACAGTGACACTCTTAAATCACGTTTCTTTATAATGAAAGTTTGGTAATTTAATTGATTAAGCAAATTTTGGGACAGTTTTAAATGGCTAATTAACATAATGCATTTTATGCTTAAAAGACGCATACGATATGCACTAAATGCTTGCAAGCAACAAAGGAGCTCTAAGACCTTACTAGGCAATAAATCCTCTTGGACACCACTACAACATGCTGTCTGTAGGATGGCTAGCAAAATTGGCTGACCAACTAGCGACACCCATAAATATAGCTAATAGCTGCATGAAATCCAAGAAGATCGGCAATCTCACATTTACCTGTCACATGGCACTTGCCCTGTCTCCATAATAAGGTGCATTCATATTGTGAATGCCGAAAATACCCAAATAATTGACTAGAAAATGCATAAGTCCATCCGAGAGAACTGATTGCACCAACTATAACCTGAGAATGCTAGTCAAGGGGATGACTAATCTCTAACATCTCCTCTCGGACCCTAAACGTACCATAAGGCTCACAAACCTAAGGTGCAATTGAAGAACAACCTAAGAAAGCACCTTTGTAAACGAATCAACTTGTAAACCACATCAACAGTCTCATCCAAGATCTTCTCGGGAATGAAATGGTACTATATCTCAATGTGCTATACCTAGCATGAAACATAGCATTTTATGCCAAAGCAATGCAACTCTCACTATCACAATGAAGGGTCATAGGGGCTATTTGAGGGCAATCGAGCTCTTCTAGTAACCTTTGAAGCCACACTGACTCACTTATGATAGAAAAAGTCGCCCTATACTTGGCCTCTATGGAAGAAAGAGTGATTATGGGCTGCTTCTTGCCACTCCACGAGATAACACCTACACGCAAAGTAAAGTAATATCCTACCATTGACCTTTGTTGTTCAACATCTCTGGCCCACTGTCCAAGCCTAAAAGAACCAAAGACAAAACTCCAATACATGCTGGATAATGAATACCAAGATCAAGGGTCCCCCTCAAAAACCACAAAATCCTCATTGCAACCTTCCAATGAACCACCTTGGGTTTACTCATGAACCTAACCAACAAACGTATAGGAGAGCACAAATTAACCAGAGTGTTAAGAAGCCAAACCAAGAAACCAATCACTTACCTATGGCAAAAAGCATCCACTACCAATAAATGTGCATGAGCCATCGACTTCCTATTCAAATGGCCGATACTCATCTCGCCTACCACTTAAATGGTTGATTCTCCCCTCACCGCTCACATATGGTCTAAAGTCTCCGGAAGATCTACCGAGGCCGACTCAACAAGTGAGTCTGATGGTGAAACAATCTCCTCCTCCATTGAGAGTGGAGCCTCAATAGATAGGGGCTCTAAAGACACTAAAGCAAGTGTCCAACTGTCAGTTGGTTCTCCAAGAGAAAGATGCTCAACGCCCCTCTCCACAAAGCTGAAAACTCCACGAACCATGCATCTTGACTCGTGTACACCTCCCGAGAAGCAAAATCATAAAGCCTATATCCTTGGGACTACGAGCTATATTCCACAAACACCTATTTCTTGGAAGCCAGCTCACACTTGTCCCTCTTCTTCTTTGGAATGTAAACATACGCATCACATCCAAACACCTTCAAATGAAAAACATGCGGCTTTTTATCCAAAGCGAGCCTCAAAAGAGATCATATCAACCACAGCCAAGGTAGGGGATTGATTAAGGACGTGGACAGCGGTGGCCTCTTCTTTGGCCCATAGACAACTGAAGTGTCTATTGATATTCCATCATAGTCCATGCCATCTCGATCACACTGTGATTCTTCCGCTCCAATATACCATTCTCCTAAGGAGTATTCATATTGGTAAACTCCTGGTGAATGCCATGATCTATATAAAAACAGGTTAGCTCTCGGGAGATAAGTTTCTCTTCCTTATCAGAAAGCAAGGTGTTGAGTTTCTTGTCATACTTGTTCTCTTCAAAGGTCAACAAATCCTTAAAATGTGAGAATGCTTCAGACTTCAATGCCAAGAAATACACCAAGTCATCCTACTAAAATCATCAACAATTAACTCAAAGTACAAACTCTCCTCAAGGTACTCCATCCTCATGGATCCACATAAGTCCGTCGAAACAAGCTCCAAGGACTCCTTAACCCATCGTGAAGCCTTGCTGGGAATAGCAACTCTTTATTGCTTGCCTCGAATACAAGATACACATAACGAGTGGCTCACCACCCCAATCTCTGGCAACCCATGCACTAATTGTCATACCAAAAGCGCAGATCTTACTCACTCAAACGAGACTATACCCTAGACCTGCGACATAGGGCACCTCTGATATGTAAACACTGCCTTGCCCATCTAAAATCAACTGCATATCACCCTTGCCTTTGATGGGGACCGAAAAACTATCACCTATGAGAATTTACCCATGCATCGGACGTATATGGACAATCCCAACTAAAGAAGGAGTCACGTGGCAAAAAGTGCCACAGTTCACAATCCACTCTCGAGATTGTGGCATCATCATCACTACATCAATGGCCGTTGGAAGAAACATTCTCTATCACTTCGAATGGAGGAAGGCAACCGATGAAAGAGTAGCCATCGCTCAAAGTCCTTTGTAGTCTTCTCCTTCTTGGTGTTCCTTGTGCTTGTTAAGGCAATTTTTCTTCCAATGACCTGTCTTGCCATATATGTGGCAAGTAGACTCCATGGCTCTGTCCTATTTGGACTTCTCATCCTTCTTTTTCTTCTTTTTTTTCTCCTCCTCCTATTATGAGGACTAGCCGATCAAAGCCTTCAACTTAGAAACATTCTCATCTTTGAGTTATTGCTCTTAATCCAAGACCATAGAAACCAACTTCTGCTACTTGAGGGTCTCTATCTGCCCTAAAGCAATCAAGGTGGAATACACTGAATTAGGATGATAATAGAGAGAGAGAGAGAGAGAGAGAGAAAAGAGTTATCACCATGTCCTTTGAAGAAATCACCTTCCTTGCATTTTGAACCTGCATCTATAATTGTCGAAGCTTATTGACGTGCTTCCACATAAAAGAAGACTTATTAAGACTCAAAAGTCCTTATCTGAACCTCTAAAGACAGCCGCTCTATCACGGTCATCCAATTATACATTTGATCAACTCCAGCCATATCTCTCAAGCCATGGTTTAGTGCTCAATGTGAGTGATAACGGTTGGAATGCAAGAGAGAGAGAGAAAAGAACGGATGGAGGCATTCAATTTGCGCCAATGTGTATGTACCTTCATTAACTCAGCTTTTTGATCTACAAAAAGCTTAGAGGTATCACAGGCTACAAGATGGTCTATAGCCTCAGTCACGAGCTTCGCAAAATCATAAGACTCCAGTATGGCAAGCATCATTACAAGCCAAATGTGGCAATTCTCCCCATCAAGCTTTTAATCTGAAGGAAAAGCTGACAATGAGGGGACCTTATGGCCCATTCTAGCATGAAACTCCATGTTAATTTCAATCGACATTCTAAATGGAATGACCAACACAAAAACAAGGGCAGACTACTCTAACTCCGTGCACGATACTAGTGTCTACTAGGGCTTCCTTTGCTTATTCTCATAGAGTTTCACCCACTGGAGGAGATGAGAACTCAAAGTCTGCTCCAAAAGGCTAAATATGCAGCCTTTTCTCCTTTAACAACAAAAACCTGCAAAAAAACAGCAACTTCGCTCCTTCATGCTTCACCTGTTCACCTTAGCCTTCGTAGACTGAAAATACAAACTTTTGTTACGAAGAATTCTCCCAATCAAGTCAGCCCACAATCAATCAGCCCTTCTACATTGCTCTAATACCATGTTAAAGTGCAGCGATGCGTCAATGTATGGACAAGACTGAAAGACAATGGACACAAGAGAAGAGGGAGAGAGAAAAGAGATAAAAAGATGCAAAAATCTGCAATCAATGAATATTGAAATGAAAAGGGCAAATGTACGAGAGGTTTTCGAAGTATCTCCTCGAGCCAACATTCTCTCATCAACACTCGAAAGACAAGTGATAGAGGGCAAGTGACAAGTGACCATATATAGCACGCCAACCAGCTAGCGACAGCCATTAATGCAGCCAATTGCTGCACAAAACCCAAGATCTGCAATCTTGCATTAGGCTGCCACATGGCACTATCCCTACCCATAATAAGGTGCCCATACACACTCACTGCTGAAAATACCCAAATAACTTACAAGAAAATGCAGAAGTCCACCCAAGAGAACTCATTGCGGAGAATGTTAGTCTGCAAGATGACTAATCTCTAACAACTTTTAGGTCCACTTACTTCCACATCCTGTGAATACAATTGGCCTTGTCAAGAGACAAAGGCTATTTGACTCCTTTAACTCTACAGTGTGACAAACAAAGGTTGTTGCCCCCTTGTGGCTCCACAAGAGCTACCTATTTCCCTTCTTCCCTCTAGAGTTCCATGAACACCAACTCTCATGAGGATATCAAGGAGATAATTTGCAATACACCTCCCTTCCATACCTCTTCTACACAATTTCAAGAGGCCACCTCTCGGAGCTATCTGGCCACTATTCCCTTGCAACCTCAAATACCTTCTCCTACACCATCGGCAATCCTTCCTTTATCATCACAAACTTTGAAGGCTATGATCCATGAGTTTTCAAATGCCCTATCTCTGACAAAGGGGAATTTAGAAGGGGCTTCATAGGGGAATCCTATTTCTTTGTTTTCAAAGGGGGTCACTACTCATCGTGCGGTTCTTCACATGCCTTAACCAAAAACTTTTATATTCTTTATCTACCCTTAGATGGGGTAGTCACCATCGAACTACCCTCTCACCCAATACTACTTGAGATCTACAAGCTCTACCTAGGTCAAAACCTCAAATGTTTCAATCATGACTTGGAGGCTATGCCTTTATATTCTTACCAGCTTCTCTTCCAAGGTTGAGTTTTGAGCACTATCAATATACCATGTCCATTGTTCTTCCTTACAAGAGTTCTTTTGAAAAGGACATGTTAGATTACAAGGTGAAGAATGTTTCTTTTACTCCTCTTGGACACCTTCTTGGGCCTAAGAGGCGATGTTAAGATACCAAATGCAAAGAAATACCTAACACAGAAACACAAATAACACCGTACGACAAAAAGACTAATAAAAGAACACAGTTAGGGTTGGGGTAACTCAAAGACAATGAACACAGATAATGAATAAAGTGATATGACTACTGAATGTACAATACTCATGTAGCAAACAAACTATGCAATGATAGAAAACTGAACCTCAAACTCTTATATCTCAAGGATCAAGGCACGGATAATGAGTTGCAAAGTATATCATACTCCAAACGAATCCTGAATCACAACACGCATCCTCTAAGTGTCGAAAAACAATAAACGGAGCCTTTGTGGCTAGTCTTGATACAGATGACAATCTAGAGAGTGTGTGTTGTAAACGCAGACTGAGGAGAGAAAAATCTGCAAATGCAGTAGGGAGCAAAGAGAAAACACCAATGACAGTTAAGAGGAGAGGGAAAACTCTAGGGGGGCAGTTGGGGCCTGCAAGCGCAGCAATAAGCTGATGTGGCAAGCTGTGTGACAGTTGGGTGGGGGGACAACAGCAGTTGCCGAGCTAGAAACAGCAACAAAATGATGATGGAGGGCTGGAAATGGATGCTAGATGAGTGAAAACTGCAATGGACAGTTTGGACTGCAATGTTCACGAACAAGGCGTGGGCAACAAGCTGAAAACACCTGAAACCTGAAAAAACAAGATTAAGCTTGAATGCAGGGCAACATACCTATTTATAGAAAGTTTGGGCCCTCCCAAGTGGCTTTGTGCTTATGGGATACAGACACTCTCTAGGAACACATTTCTTTTAAATAAACAAGGTATCTTACTTAATTAAGCATGTTTTAGGGTAAAAGCTCTTGAGAGCTAGCTTTGTACTTTTCTATCTTGAAAAATACTATGAATTCTCGAGTTTCATGGTCATCTTTAGTATTCATTCTTTGAAGCTGCCATGGAAAAAACCAATTGAATAGCTCCTCAAGAGATTGCTTTTTGTAACTTCTCCTCCATGTCTTGTGCTACGAAAAAAACTTGTACGTGCTTAAGTGAGATTTTTCCATGTATCATTCAGATAAGAAAGATTGGCTCTACAGCCCTTTTAGCGGATTTTCAAGGGGTAGAGTTTAAAACTAAAGTAAACTTTAATAAGTTGAAGCCTTACTATGTGTAAGGACTGACGTCAAACTTGATGCCTTTGTAGGTCTTTCAAGATCTAACTTAAACTGCAATAGGTGCGAAAGCATTTGGAATTTAGGTGAAGCTAATGTATTTTTAGCCCAACAACCCCTCTCAAGCCCAACAATGGTGCCATGAGAAGTAGACCAACCAAGCCTTTTTTTCTTTACCTTTTACTCCAATGCATCCCACCCCAAAGCAGCCAAAGTATCGGCCAAAGGGTGCACGACAATTGCCCAGTGGTCTACTAAGACTACAAAGGTGATAGTTAGCTTACCCAAAAAGCCAAAGTAATCGCCCCAAAGAGACTAGGGCATCGAACAAAGGGTGCATGTTGACTGCCCAATGGCCTACCAAGTTCTACAAAGGCAGATAAAATCAGCTATGGACTTTTTGGTTTTTCTTTTTAAGGACTTTGTAGTTTTGATAGATTTAACATTAAGTGAGGATTTCAAATCAACTTTCGTCCTATTGAGTATCCATGTTCCAAACAAAAAAGTGAGAAGGGATCATTAGACCCAAGACCTTCACAAAACAAGCATACTATCCCTACCATTATTAGGTGTCGATGAAAAAGAAAAATGGCTAAGGTGTAGGTGACACAAATATAGCAAAGATGTATAGCAAGCAAGACAAGCAAAGCAAGCTAGGGAAAACTACCTTGGAGGCTGTCATGTGCAATGCCACAAATATTGTGGATCCAAAGTCGACCACTCCAAAAGACCGAAAAGGAATAAATGTGCACAAATCCATGTTTACATGACCAATAACCAATGCATGAGGTAATGCAAAGGAAGATGCAAGATGTCATGCTCACGCAAAATGCAATGCAACAATGCCACTTCAACAACGCTCTCACAAGGAAATTGTTCACTTGTCCAAGTGTCCTTTCACAATCATGTCATGCTGACAATGCGGATGAAATTACAAATGTCCATAAGTACAATACAAAAGATTAAATGAATGAATGAATGTTTAATAAATGTAAGCACATTCACTATCACTATCAAGAGGAGTAATCGCCTTAACAAATGTAAGCACATTCACTGTCACTATCAAGAGAAATAATCCATGTTTACATGAACAAAATGCCAATGCATGAGGTAATGCAAAGGAAGATGCAAGATGTCATGCTCACGCAAAATGCAATGTAACAATGCCACTTCAACAACGCTCTCACAGGGAAATTGTTCACTTGCCTAAGTGTCCTTTCACAATCATGTCATGCTGACAATGCAGATGAAATTACAAATGTCCATAAGTATAATACAAAAGATTAAATGAATGAATGAATGTTTAATAAATATAAGCACATTCACTGTCACTATCAAGAGGAGAAATCGCCTCCTCTCAAACTGAAAGAAAAAGCAAAAGGGAACTACCCTCTCCGCATCAATCTGAGGAAGTAGGGAAGGGTGTACCCAAGCTAATCTTGAGTAAAAGGTTTTAAAGAACCGACCGATTGACCGCGATAGTCAAAATATCTACAAATTTGTCGGATGAGGTACAAACTCTATGCGGATAGTACCCCGCTCAACCTACTCTTTGGTAAAGTGAAAATGGACACCCACATGTCGCGTCCATGGTATGACAATCGGATTGCCCGCAAGGGAAATTGCACTCTCATTGCCGCAATAGACAATGATAGGAGAGTTACAATGAAAGTGACGTCGTCAACCTCGACCCTAGAAGCCGCCCCTGTCTCTTGCTTATTTCGGTTGGACCAAAAAATGGGAGTCGTATCCAAGGTGAAGAGGTAGCTGCCGTGGGAATGCGGAGTGTTAAGATCTCTTGACCAATCAGAATTAGATTACCCCTACAAACATAAACCAAAACCATTAGTGAGACCATAAGAATAAGTACAACGTAAATAACCCTACATACGAAGACATGCAATCCAATGTGGCATCCTAGGTACTGTGAAATACTGACTGAGTACGCTAAGTCTAGCCCAATATGAATTAACCAAAAAAGTTTTTCTACAACAGACCTATGGGTATAGGCATCGAAGGACTCACCCAAGATATCCTTCGACAAGTAGACAGTAGGATTAAGAGGCATGATCACTAGCCGTGGCTAATCCATAACGAATTGTTCCACGAGCTGAAGTATATACTTTTGTTATGACACAAAAATACAACCCCCAAATCGCACTGCCTTCATCCCCAAGAAATAAGATAACAAACCGAGGTCTATCATCTCAAATGTAGCACTGAGCTTTGCCTTGATTTTCAATATGGCAACAAAATTTGAGCCTGTGAATGAGTAAGTTATCAACATACAGCAAGATATAGTTGAACCTCTTTGTAGTAGCTCAAACATATAAATTTGGGTCATAAGGAATAGAATGGTATCCGTGAGTCTGTAAGAACTCTTTCATCCTATAGAACCAAGACCACGGTGCTTGTTTCAGCTCAAAAGAGCTTTCTACAAGCAGAATACCTTATCCCCGGGTTCATAAACACAAGAAAATCCAAGTGGCTACTCCACATAGGCTTCCTTCTCCAGATAACCATATAAGAAGGCACTCTTAACATCCATCTAATATATTGGCCAACTATGGTGAGTGGCTAACGCGAATAATAACTAAAAATATGACAACCGCGCAGTAGGTGCAAAAGTCTCTTCATAATCAATACCACACTTCTGTTAAAACCCTTGCACAACAAGGCAAGCCTTGTACTTGTCGAAAGTCCCAGCAGCCTTTAGCTTGGTCCTAAAAATCCAATTCGTCCCAATGACTTTCTTGAGACTCGAACAATCCACTAGTGTCCAGGTCTCACTTCAATCAATACTCTTCTAGCTCCTTCTCCATGGCCTCTCACCATTGAGGATGCTGAAGAGCCTCTTTTCAAGTATCCAACTCAAAATATGCTATGTAATCAACTATAAACAGCTGACACAAATGATGCCTGAGGTGCAAGCCGATCATATTTTCTAGGTCTCTCCGAAGGGGTAAAATCCAATGGTAAGATCTCTTAATCCTACCTGGTCTGCACGTATCAACAAGATAACAAGTCTCACAGAGGAGGCTTGGGAGCTAAAGAATCTACAGATAAATCAAGAGCAAGTAGCAAACTGGCCTCAGTAGGCACAATTCCAATGATGTGAAAGAAAAAACCAGATCGAAATCCGAAGCAGATGCCTACATTGTATCCCTCTCGTCAAAGATAACATCTCTCCTAACTTATTCATCCGAGGATTAAATAAATAATAAGCTTTCGCTTTGGAGGAATATCCAACAAAGATAAAGAGATCAACTCCTTGAGGAGAAAGCTTTTCTACTTTATCATCAATTGTATCTGTATGCACAGCACTCGAAGACTCTGAAGTTAAATATGACAGGCCGAGAGCCAAAGAATGCCTTGTACAGGGCCTTTTGAGAAACATCTACAATCCAACACCAATTGAGAATGTACACCGCAGTGTTAGCAGCCTCAACCCAAAGGCGCTCAAGGAGCTCTATTACGAACAACATAGAGCATGTCATTTCTATGACTATCTGTAAGAAGATGAGAATAAGGAATTAGTGTAAATAATATTGATATTATGCCATGTCACACTGACATTGGTATAAAAGGAGAGGACATGTAATTTTACATATCTTTTTGACACATTAATACAATTACAGTCTTTCTCTCCCTTCTTGTTCACAGCTTCTAGGGCTTCCCCTTCTTTCTTATCTTTCTCTCTCTAAATCTAGTCTTTCTCTCTACTCGTCACTCTTATTTTCTCTCTTCCTGCAGTCTTTCTCTCCTCTGCAGTCTTCTCTCTCCTCTTTCTCTCTCCCTGGTTCTCTCTCTAACAAGTGGTATCAGAGCTTAGTTTTTAAATCCTTCCTTTCTCTCTCCTTCTTTACATTTAGTTTCTTGTCAGTTTCAGGAAACCTTACTGGGCACAGGTACAGCATTGAAGAACCACAACAATCAAGAAGTACTAGACATGGCAGCTTTCTTGGACTCCACACAAGCTATGCCAGGAGGTTTGATCAAATTTGAAGGCATGGAGACAAAATGGCAGCTCATTTTCCAACTTTGAGGTAAAATTTTAGGGTTCTTTTGGGGAAAAATCTACCACACGAGTTAAGGGAGAGTTAAACCACTGCTACTTTTCAAAGAGAAGCCTTCTTCTACCTCCCTCAAGCTCTCTTGAGAGCTCCCATGGAGGACCTCTTGCTCCTACCTTTCTCCCAGGACTCCCATGACTCTTAAGGCATACACGACTTGATTCCTTATGCTTAGAGCTCCACCTTGAGCACCATTTAGCCTTGCATCATCCATGTGGCTGTTTGGAGGACAGGAGGATGTCTTCACCACTATTGTGCCACTTCAGGACAGGGGCTGTATTCTACAGATGCTTTACTGATCTCCCTACACCATAGCTTCTCAAAGGCCAGAGAGGAAATGTAGACTTGCTCCGAGGAGTCCACAAGCAGCGAGTTAGGATGAGGACCGCCAGCACCTGCTCCGCCTGTCTTCCACATCATCTTCAAGAACGAATCCTCGGCTCCAGACATCTCTTGCTTATGCTCAAGAGCGGATGAGACTGAAGAAGGAAAAGTATCCACTATCATTGCTTCTGTTGCCCGAATCCAAGCTCCTGTTGCTTGTTTGAACATCTGAAGACCTAGAAGACACCTGGACCAGAGAATTTTAAAAAGTGCGAGCAAGAAAACGAAGAAGTCTCAGAACTTGGCGGTGAGAAGCATCGTCAGGTCCATCCTCCCCTACAAACTGTTGCATGCCAGTCGCTGCGTTGAGGGATGGATGTTGCCGCCATTGATTATTGCGCCGAATGGCTCTCCACACGCTTGCAAGAGCGGTCGTTGTATCCATGGCTTCGATGAATCCACTGCCACAATCAGGACAGATTAAATCTCCGTCTACTCCCGTGCTAACCTCAAGCTTGATTACAAGGGCAGTTATATCTTTCAATGTTTAAGAAGCATCTCTCTAAAATCTTTATTTGATTTCAGTGGCTCTTCCTGTTCTGCATCCCTCACCTGACCCCCGCTGAATCCCAATAGGTGGAGCAACTGCTGCAGCAGTTGATGGCCCAGGCTCCTGATAAACTAGAGAAGATGAGCAACTGCTACAGCAGTTGATAGCCCAGGCTCCTGTCTCTCTAGTACTCGATTGTCTCAAGAAAAAAACTCCTTCCGTGAATAAGAAGGCATCTCATCTTTCCTTGGAATACCTCTTTCACAGTTTTGCAATTGTGTGCCATTCCACAACGCTCCAATTTCTCTAAAATTTGACCTGTTTGCTCCATTGGCATACTCTTCCAATGTTGGTAGCTGAGACTGTTGAAGACCTGAATATGAATTATGCAAATGTGATGCCAGTCTTTCTGCAACCCTGGCTTCTCTGGTTCGTGCTGTTCTTCGTTTTGCTGATCTGGGGGATCTATCCATGTATCCAATAATGGAACTCCACTGTACAGTCTCGTCATCTCTTTGGCATTTCTGGTAAAGGCTCTTCATCACCTGCAGATGAACATGACGATGAGGATGAAATGTAGAAACTGGAGCAATTGGAAACACTTTGGATTGCATTTGTGTGCCCTTTTGAGCTCCATGTGGTGTCAAATTTGTCCTCATCTTCTTGATCATTATAGCTTTGCTCTGTTGTCCACTCATTGCAGTTAGAATAAGATCTAGCAGTCCTTACGCGATGTTCAGCAGCTACCGACATAGCCTTGTAGTCTTTGGAAAACACAAATTTTAGTTTTCCCGCATCCCTACACCAAGAAATCCACCAATTCCCTTGCAAAGGTAATAGAACATGGGAGAAGCATCCACAACAAAGGTCCTGGCTACTCTCTCTGGGTAATGGTCACCCAACAGCTTCAGTAATTGTACTATGGGAGAAAAACCAGGCGCTCCCTTCTTCAAAGGACCTGCATCCAAAATGAGTATGCATTGCTGGACAGTAGACGGCATGTAGGCTAGGCCGACTTCCATTGTGAAGACAAAGTACCTAAAGAACTGCTTCTGAGTTTGACTGCTGGCTAAATGCTCTGGCAACATCCTTGTGATCAAGACTGGCCTGCCCTCTTCACCCATTGTCAGGGAAATTGTGAACAATAGATGCTTTTAAGGCCTAATGGTACTTTCTTGTCAAGGACACACGACCTCCGAACCCTGATCCAAGGATCTCCAATATGTTCTGTACTTCTACTTTGACTCCATTAACTCCCGCTGCAGCAAGGTAGCTGTGGAGCTCATTATAGAACTGAAACACCTTGTTTGGATCTGGAGACTGGACAGGATATCTTAGTACCGATTCATAGTGTTCCAGACCTGGTGTTCCAAGTTTCACTCCTCCCCAACGACTTGCAAAGATCGATCCCGTGGTTGGAACAGTCTTCTTAGCAGACTGTGGCTTTGGAATCTGTATACACTGAAGAAGTCCCATTGTCTAGAGATTCAGCAATGCTTCAGCATAGGGGATAAGCATTTGGTTCTTCTTCAACAAGCTATGGTTCATGGAGAACCACTGGAGCATTATTGAGTAGAGTATGATGCTGGGATATACTACTATTTTGGTTCAAGCGTTCTTACTACAAGATTGGCTTTGAGGAGTTCATCAAGCAAGTTCAAGTAATTGGGTATCTTCTCACCTTTGAATCTACTTGGTATGATTCAATTCATTGGGGACTTTGAAGCTTGCAACCAACTCAAGCTATATTGGAGTTTGTTTCTTGGTTAGCTCCATTTTGAAGCAATTATTGGAGTTCTCAATGCTTATGGGTTTTGCTTGATCAAGTGGTTGAGAGTATGTAGTAAGGGTCAGTTGGGCTATTTGTAGAGCACTTCTTGGATGTATCAAGGATGTATTTGCAGGGTTTGTGCATGTCTAATCAGTGTTCTTACTGATCTTAAGTGCCTTACAACTTTCCCTAGATGAAAGGTAATGATTACGAGGCAAAATAGGGTCATTACAGTGCTAAACAGGGTGCAGTCCAAACAGGGACAGATTTGGGAAAGTTGCTACAGAAATTAGTAGCATCATTCTAACAACAAAGAAACAACTGGAAGTGATACTAGACATCATAAGCTTCGAGTGGAGCCATCAAACGTCTCATTTGGACACATATTTCTCGAGCTAGAGCCTATTTGGTACCGCCAGTTCACTAACAATTCACTGTGGACAGTTCTGGAAATTCTTAAACAGAGAGGGGTATTGCTACTCCTAAATTCAAACCAGGATTTCTACTTGATACTAGACATCCTAACCTTCGAGTCAAGCTATCATACACCTTATTTGGACTTATATTTTTCAAGGAACAACATATCTCTTCAACTTGACTGCAATGGCAGCTGAGAACAATAGCTCCAGCTCTAGTGAATAAGGTTGGCTTCAAACACAGGCTAATATTGACAAACTTGGACAAGGTTGGCTTCAAACACAAGCTAGAATTGACAAACTTGGAGTTTTGGCTGATCAGTGTATTGCTCTTATAAAGGCAGTTATGGAAAAAACAGCAAGACCTGAATCAAATGCTTATGCTTATGGCCAGCATCTATATGCTGATGGTACACTTCAATCAAATGCTTCTGCTTATGGACAACATGTACATGCTGATGGTACACACTATGATCTACATACATCTTATGAATATGAACAGCAACAACATGTAAATGAATATGAGCAGTATGCAAGCACATCTGGACAGCATGTTAATGCTTATAAATATGATGTACCATATCATAATGCAAAGTATTATTCCATTGAACCTTGGCAGCAAAATGGTTACTATGGTCAACATGCTTATGCTCATGAGCATCCATCTCTTCAACAACAAGATTTGGATAATGAACAACATGATCAACAAGAGGATGAGCAAGAAGAAGACCAAGAAGATGTACGAGTCCAAGAAGATGTACAAGAAGTGAACAATGAAGAGCAAGATGTACAAGCTGATGGTATCTTCGTTGATGAATTACATGAGGCACTTGCAGATGAGCAAGATGTACAAGCTGATGGCATCTTCGTTGATGAATCACATGAAACACTTGCAGATGTAGATAGTCATGTTGAAGGTTTTTTACTCTTAGAGAAACCTCATGATGATATTTTTGGGCATCAGTTTGCACTTAATCAAGGTCTACAACAGCCATTGAACGCATTTGATAATGAGTACCTTGATCATGGTTATGATGACTGGCACATGTCTGATGATGATATAATACATGATTTGGGCATACATGAATATAAAGATGGCATTGTGCTTCCCTATGATCCAGGGGATTATGGATGTGATCATGGATTTGATTATGGGGATACTTCATCGTATCCATTTGATCCGGGTGGATTGGAGTTTGTGGTTGAGAGGCATTCTATTCTCTTGGATAATCATTATGACGGAATACCTTTTGATCCAGGAGGTTTTGAGCAGGGTTTTGCACCTTCATTAGGCCAACATCCATATTGGGGTTCAGAATTTTCATCTTTGAGAGGCTTATTTGGCTGAAAATTAGTCCATTTATCTCTGGTTCTACTGCAGGCAGTTTCTGGACAGCTTACTGTTTTGGTTCAGCTTCAATTCTGGTTTGATTACAAAAGAAGGATATCTATATGGGTTGCAAGTATGTCTAATGAGTTTTCTTTTGACTCATAGCACACTTGATTTGGATATGCCCATCACAAGATATCTCCATTTTACTACAGTAGGTTCTGTAGTAGACAGCAAGTTGTCTATTTCTTGCAGGTGTCCTTTCTGGGAGTTATGATGGTTCAGTTTTCAGTTTTATCATTTCAAAATGGATGTTCATATGGCCTATTCACTTTTCTCACTTACGATCCTCTCCATTACTTAGTACAAACTAGTGCTTTTCCTATTTTTTGTAGCCCTTGTATCAGAGTAGTACTCTGTTTCATCTATCCTTTTCTAGTCTTTCAGGCTTGTTTTTTAGGATAAAAACTTTTGGGAAGGCATGGATTGTAAGAAGATGAGAATAAGGAATTAGTGTAAATAATATTGATATTATGCCATGTCACACTGACATTGGTATAAAAGGAGAGGACATAAACCATAAACCGGTGAACCTATATAATGAAGCTCTCAAAAAGCTAAATTTGACAACTCTTAAAGTTTAGGAGATTAATATTTTTAAAGTTACTCAAATGAAAATTCTATTCATATTAAAGGCTCCAAAATTTTGTAAGAAATAATTTTATTTTCAGCAACTATCTTATATTCTTAACTATTTGAGAGATTTTTAGAGTAGAAGGTTTGGAAGCTTCTTTCTCTAGAAAAGTGATAATGGTCTCTAGAAACACATATGTTTTTTCTTTAAGAGACGTATCTCTACACATGTCATTTTGGATAAATACTTATTATTAGCAATCTCTACTTTCTACTTTGGAGCGCCCAAGCCCCACACCTATATATTGGAGGTCTCTCTCTTCATTTAAAAGAAGCTCTCAAGCTGAAATTTCAACCGCATGCTTTCTACTCTCTTATGTATCTCTCATCCAAAAAAAACTCCCAACTTAGCTTGATTTAATTTAAGCACTAAGGAAGAGGATCAACTTGTTTTTCAAAGTTTGCAAAAATTAGAGTTTAAAATCCCTAGTTTTCAAAGTTACAACAAATCAACCCTTTTATACATGATTCAGACACTTGGTGCCCTTGGTTAAGTTCAAAGTATTATCATCTCGCAGTCTCCCCCGCACTTACAAACCTAGTCTAGTATCCTCACTAACGCCTTCAGCTATATTCAAGGACTCATCGATATATACAAAGCAAGAAAATGACACTTCATTCTAATGCCTCCTCTACCTAAAACATACGTTAGCAAATATGTCAGCTCGTGTGAATCTATGCATACCAGATTGGACTGGGTACATGTCAAATATTTAATATTTTCATTGTGCATTATTAGTGGCATGTTAGGGCATTTTTATGCCAATCAACCAACATTTAATACTGATCAACCAGCTATTATTTATGATATAATTATTTTCTATATATAATGAGCTCTTCCTCAATCAATGCATTCATCACTTAAAGATATTCTTGGAGAGAGGAGCAAGTGTCAACACCCCACGCAACCAATGATTCACTGATATATACAATTATCTCATGTTTTGATATATGGATTCCATTTCTCGAGCATTCATCTAAATTCTCTTCTTTGACAACGTTCTTCTATTTTCTTTCCTCTCTTTTATCTTGTGTTCAACAACCTATTATAGCATATAAATACGCTTCCATTGCTATATCCACTTTTGACATTGTATCACATTGCAAGAGCTATGTTCTTAATCACATTTTCTACTAATTACAAGTCTATTTTGCCTCTTCTAATCAAGAGGCCTACTATTGATTGATTCTTGTCTGTCTATTGACCATTGCAACTTACATTTTCTGCACATCAATCTGCATTTTCAGTATATATCAATTTGCTACATTTATTGCTTAATTCAGCTTGTGAATGGTTTTTTCTCCTTAATTACTAGTCGTTTTTGCTATTTCCTACATTTTTTAGCCGTATTTTCAACTTCTTGCAACAATCACCATCATCATTTGATTAGAACTTGATTTTCACTACGTATGAACACTCATTTTGTACAATCTTTACTGCTGGTTGGCTATTTTCTCTCTCTATCCACCTATCCTTTATTTTCTATTCTTATCCTCTTCAATTGACTCCTCTGTGCACTTCTACCAATGATAAGTTACATGGCCATGACTATCTAGCTTGAGAGTGTTATTATGAAAGCCTAGTTCGTGCAAAAGCAGTTGTGGTACATTAATTATGGACCTATTCTGCAACCTTAGAATCCTTTTCTAGTTCCAGAAGATTTTAATAAGAACAATCATGAGAAAGATATGCTTACATGGAATATAAATGATGCATGTGCCTATTCTTCTCTTCTTCGATGTATTTCTAAGGCAGTTCTACTAGCAGTTAATTCTTGTAAGACATCTCCAAAAGTATAATCGAAGCTTTAGATGTTATACGAGACACCTTCCGCCATGCATGCAATGATACTATATGGACAGCACTACCAAATGACCTATGAGCCTAAGGACACTATTCAGCCATTTTTACTCCATATTACTCAAGTATGGAACCAACTTCGAGCGCAAACATCCTTGATCGTTGTGAATTCTATCTATATGTCCTCCATGCTGCTTGGACATGAGACGTCTTTGTGTCTAGAGAGGTAAGCTACCAACTCATCATACAGGTTTCGATGAGACTCTTAATGGTTTTCAAGTGGAGTGACATGAAGTCGTCAAAGGCCTAGTATTATCACTAACGTAAAAAGAGACACTTACGAAAGGAATGTAAAAATTTAGCAACTTTGAAGAAAAATGAGAAAAAGAAAAAGCGGGATATAGACTCTTCCATCAAGTCCTCCTCCTCACACTGATTCAAATCCTCCAATAGAAGCAAAGGCCAAGGCATAGATGGAATCTTCATCTTCCGATGGAGAGGAGGGCTTAACAACCCTTCTATTGCTTTCTAGTGTATGTGATACAACTATCCCTCACTATTGTCCAATGCTAGAGAGTGTGTGTGCGAGGGTAGTGAGATTGAGTAGGTAAACCTCATCTATAGAAGTATCTAAGTGCATAAGTTCTAGAGAGAAACGTTCTTGACACATCAATTAATGCATAGCAAGCTCAAATCCTAGAGCTATAATTAACGTCCAGAATCATGATGACATGATCTTTGATAGAGAGCCGGATTGGCTCCTAGACACAAAATCCATGGTCACATATATTCAAAGAAAGTTTTGACAAAATGGTCTTGTATGCTACTACGAGACATTGTTAACAAGCATTGAGAGCTACTATGATTCTTCTCTATTTCAGAGCTAGTATAATCAACGTCAACATCAAATTCTCTCCAACGTACCTTAATAGTAGATTGCACACCCATTGCTTGGGCATCCATAGTTCTACTCTAATGGACATTGTTAGGTCTACTATGATGGAGCAATATCATTATCTATTGTATTGTATCAAATCACCCATGATCTAAGAGGGCGTTAGCAACTATGTCAGCTCATATGTGAGTCTGTGCATGCCAAATTGGACAAAGCATATCTCAGAAATTTTAAGCATTTTTTTAAATGTAATATTTGTGACACTTTAGGGCATTTTAATGCCAATCAGCCGGCATTCAAAATTGGCCAACCAATTGTTATTTATGGTATATTTATTTCCTATATATTATATGCTTCTCTTCACTCAGTGCATTCATCACTTGGAGATCATGTTGACGAAAAGAAGCCAATACTAGTGCCCACACAACAAGTGACTCACTGTTGTGCACTACTGCCTTGATATATGGATTCCACTTTTCGAGCATTTATCTAAGTTTTCTTATTTTACAATGTTTTTCTATTATTTCTTTCCTTTCATCATCTATCTTGTGTTCAACAATAAGGGACTACCAAGTTCCACAATAACTGGAAAATAAATTGAAGAGATTCACAATTGAACACACCCATGTAAAATACTTTCACAATTCATTACAAATGATTCACGATCAAACACTACCCATTAACATGACTTTTACATTTCACTTGGCCAAGTGCGACATTTGATCAAGCCTTTAAACATTTCAAAACATTAGACCTCTCAATTATACGCATATAGAACATACTATGATCAACTCATCCCAAGTCTTTCTCCTCATGTGTGGTTTAGCCATAAAGCTCTCTTAATGTGTGGGTTTGCACTATCCAACTCAATCTAATTAAGATACTACAAGGTGGACTCACTCCTATCTCCAATCTAAAGAGCCAAACACTCTTCAAGGGACCTTTCTATGGCCCCTTAGGGAACCTTTCTGTTGAGCTCTTGGATCAATATACTGATCTTTATAGAGCACTAGCATCAATGAAATTTGTGTTAGTTCTTGCTTCTACAAATACATCAATTTAATTTATGCTAGTACTCTATAAAAGAAGAGAAGAATGTCTAAAAGAGAAGAGCTTTACATTTTGATGGTAACTAAGAAAAAGGCTGAAAACATATCTCAAGAATCCACCATGATTAGTTGTCCTTCATCTCCAGACCAATATCAAACTAAAACCAAAGCTTAAGCCTAGGAGTTTGTTTCCTTACAACAAGAGTCACATTGCCTAGGAGATATATAGGCAAAAGAAAGCTATGCAGTAGAAGCACCTTTGCTTAAACCTAAAGACTGGGCTAAACGCTAGCTAGTATAAAAGATTCCCTTGGGCATACACCTATGATCGCACAACCACCCTAGAAGATCAAAATAATTTAGGGCTAGGATTTTTTCTTAGGGTTCTTTGGGCTCACTTTATTGTCCATTAATAGCTAAGGTACTCAACCCACTCTCTCTTGAGTCCTGATATAAAAATCAGATGGGTTTCACCTTGTGTCCTCATAGTGTGGTCCACTTGTTCTATGTAAAGGGTATAGACTCTCTTAGTGTGTTGGTTGGTGCTAACTATTGCCCATTGCACTCTCTCTCTCTCTCTCTCTCTCTAAATACAGCATGCATATGCACACATGAAGGAGACACACACTGCAACTACTCCATTGACAGAAAATTCAGAAATCAGGATTCTAAGCGACATCCAAGTGGGGGCTTATCTCCAAAACTAGAGACAATGCTCAACAGCCCATCTTTCTGTAGCCACTACGTTGGAGTGCTCTGTAACTATACTGATTCAGCTGAAACTTTAGCAATCTTGACACTTCCCCAACAACCACTCTTGTCTAAAGAAAATTGCTCCACAAACTAGAAGGCACTTACTTGTACTTCATTTAATGCAGTGATGCCACCAGCTTTGAAGCTAGCATGAACACATTCATTGTGAGGAAGGCATAACTTCACTAAAAGGTTGTTGGCAACCTCCTCATCCAACTTGACATGATTGAGTAACAGAAACTCTGTTGATGGAGCAAGGAATGGATATTGTCCTCTCTGTACAACACTGTAGCGGATAAAATAGACGTGAAAAGTAGTTCTGTTCTCACTCAATACCTCTTTGGGTGGACGTAGTACATCAGGGTAACCAGTATCATAGTACGCAACAATGTCTGGCATGATTGCAAATCTGTACCAAAGACAGTTGAAAATTCCTGTTCAAATCTGTACCAAAGACAGTTGAAATTTCCTGTTCACTTGGGAAACAAACAGAAGATCCTTAAAAATAATCCATCATTTGTCACATAACATAGAGGCTATGAAGTAATTCTTAGTACGGCTTCCTTAACAGTGAGGCCTTCATATCAAATCAATAAGATAGAAAGATACACCGGGAACAAGTTAGCAACGGCCTCCACTGTGGCTACGAAGTGATTCTTAGTCTGGCTTCCTTAGCGGCGCAGTTTCCTTCATATCGACTCAAAAAGATAAAGAGATACACGGGAAACAAATTAGGCGCAGCTTCCATTGTGACGTGGTCGTGACTTTCTTTAGCTAATCACTAAACTAAGGCATGGCCATGGAAGGTACCGCCATAGCTTCAGGTTAAGGATCACAATTTAAAAGCAAGCATTACCGAGAGCTTCTTTCGATATGCACACTACAGATAAGAAAGGACGCCACAGCTTACAGAAGGTGGAAATGGAGTAACTTCTAAGCATAACAATGTGTTACAGCAAAAAACTTCACATGTTACAGACTGGCAGACCGTCAACACTTAACAATGACGTACCTTCTTCACAGACTAGAGAAGGTGTGACAGCTTGATTATGGCGTTTGTTCATGGTGTGTGGAGCTTCTTGAGAGGCTAGTGGACAGCGCCGGGGACGGAAGAAGAAGAAGAAGAAGAAGAGGAAAAAGAAGAACTGCTGATGCATGCATGACGAGAAAGAATGTCTCGAGAAACCGGCCGTGTTGACCTTGGCGAAGGAGCTTCCACTGCACGAAAAGAAAGGCTGCCGATCCCTGCACGAAGACGACTGGAGGGACGGGAAGAAGAAAGAATGTCGCAGGCAACAACGGAGGAGAAGAAAAGGACACAAAGGGGAGGCGGCGGGTGAAGACGCCGCATCTTGAGAAGGGAAAAGTTTAAAGAAGAACCTGCCTTGCCTTGCAGAGAGAATACGAAGAGGAGGCCGAAGGATGGTAACCCCGAGTTGGGGAAAGTTAACCCACACCGCCCCCCAACAAACCTCGAGTCGCACCGACAGGGAGAAGGGTGAGTGGGGTTTTGCTAGCCCTGCACAGTGAACAGGGATAAGCTTAGGGAGGCAGGCGGCGCCATTTTCCTTGTCATCAATGCACAGGGATAGGCTTAGGGAGGTCCGGCGGCGCCACTTTCCTCGTCATCGATGCAGAAAGATATACGCCATAATCATCGAATCATGGACGCACCATTCAGACTTCACTGAGAATCGTGGACTTTAGACTTCTCAAGTACAATTGACCACGTACAATCACATTTGCATTGACCCTACATTTGTCTAGAGTCTACACTTATATACTCCGGAGTCCGCATGTGAGCACCAGGGTCCAGGGCCAACAGGGATTAGAGCTAGCTGGTGCATGAAGCATGCATGTCTCTATGGTCGCACCTACTAGCTCAACATAAGGTTTTGTTATTGCACGCGATGCATCTCATTGGTGATTGAGCATCATGGACCAAGAACGGACAAATCACAAGCATTAACCCTCTTGGTGTTGAGATAGCCCAGGCTTTTTTCATTGCTTTAGTAGGGGGAATGGATGGTTCACAAGACCCCCCCTCCCCGTGTGCGCGCACTAGGTGCAACTGAAGAATAGTGGGGGGGGAATGGGATCTCACTATCCCCGCTACCCCCGAGCATGACCAAGCTCTAAACACATGGTGCTAATGAACGTTCTATTTTCGGACACATGGGAAAAGTGAAAAGAGCTCAAATAAAAGAGAAAGAAGAGAGAAAATACTAATCAATGTGTAAGACCTTCCTTCACTAATGACTAGAATTTTCATCATCGCAATAGCTTCAGCAAGTAACAAAAAAGGTCGCCCTGTAAATGCTCGTGAGATCCTTTACAGGGTGCTTCAAAAACCCTCATGTTGTGCACAATGTCTTAGTAGGTTAGGGTAAAGGGGTCAATAATATAGCAACTACCAATAATAACTCTTCGATCCTTGATAAAATTTGGTAACTTTTGTTGCAAAACTTGTACTCAATCTCTTTCACTTCAACTGTCTGAGCATGTAGAAAAGATTTTAGCACTTGCGATGCAATGTCTATAGAGATTTAGGACCATTGTTGGATTTTTGAGGTGAAAAACTACATCCTAAAACGAGGCACATCGGGCCAATGATTAAAATGCATGAATGACAGCAAGCTAGTGGGATGTGATCCCCCAATATCCAATGGGATAGTGCCACATTATTCTTAGTATAATCACTCCTCTAATGTGAGTGCCTCATTATTGGGCCCTCCTTTAAAACAATCAAATGTAATAGTACAAGGGGGCCACAACTTTATCAGTCCCTTACCCTATACTATGTATCCCTTTTCGAAGGGGTACTCAACTCATCCTCAACTCATTAGTTGATTCACGGTGCAAGTGGAATGGACCTTCTCAATCATACATCTCACAACATTATTTTGCTATCTTTAGTGCTCTATATCTTTCGATGCATCCTTTCTTGACTCTTCTAAGGACGTTCCAATGAAGATTTTACTATCAAATGTTAGACCTCTATGCCCTCTACATCCTAACTTACAACTTTAATGTTAGACTGGATGCTTGTATGAAATGCTCCCCCTTTATGCCCAATTTAGTATTTCCATGGTTGATCAATAAGATGTTATAGTCATCAACCTGAATGTGTTTTCAAGGACATGATCAAGAAGCCAACATCATTTTTGAAAAGCCTAAGATGTCTCTCTGGTCTTTGAGACCCTTTTATATAGTTCACAAAAGTTGGATAAGCACTAGGGGAGATGTGAGGTTGGAGAAGATCAAGCCAAATAACAACTCCATGAGACCAAGAAAAGGATGAAGTTAAGTCGTTTGATAAGTTTAGAAGAGGCATGTGCCTAAACTAGCCAGGCCATCCACATCCCCTTCGTGAGGGGGATACTTTACAAGTCTTAAAGTAAACATTTAAAAAAGTAATAGTATGGGCCAGAAACATTTCCATCTTATAATCAGCCAAATATTGCCATGTAATAGTTTGATGACCAATCGCTATTAGTATTAATGACTTTAGTTCATTTAAAGGCATATTAGGCCCATGTCCTACCTTCTTTTGGCACGATTAAAAACATTGAAAAGAAAAAGAAGGTTAACAAGAAGACAATTTGAGACCTCTACTTCTAAGAGCATTCAATGGTAAAGCCTTGCATATAAGAGCAATCATTACCACCCTATCAAATGTTTGGTAAAATAAATGATTTTTTGAGAAAACCCCACAAAAGAGGACCCAAAAATGTTTTTAAATGTTAATGTTTACCTTGCAATCGACCAAGTCTTTCCATATACGCATTTAAGGACTACTCATTGTTAGTGTGAATGAATTTGGCTCATTTAGAGGCTCACTATGCATATGTCCTACATTTTTGGGAAGATGAAGGAGAGCTTAAGATTGGCCACGCTCTAGCCACATATATACAAAAAGAAGGAGAAATAGAGAATAGAGAATATCATACGAACAAGTATCATGGCCCTTTAAAAAATGAGATAGAATAATAAGAAGAAATTAGTATCACAATTACATGTAAGAGAATTATATACCAACTTGTACATGTAAAGAGAGCTCATTGCTATTCTATTTAAATTTTATTAAATAACTAATCGAAAATCCAAGTCAATAACCCAAAAGTAAAAGTTTACAAATAATTTTGAAAACATTCAATAAAAAAGGAGAATCATAAGAAAACAAATTAAGACCTCTATTTGTAAGAGCATTCAATGGCAAAGCCTTACATGTAAGAGAAACCATCACAATTACACTAAATGTTTAAGAAAATGGATGGAAATTTCAAGAAAAACCCACAAAAGCAAAACCCAAAATGCTAAATAATGTAAGTTTTACCACACAAGCAACCAAATATTGCTATGTAAACATTTAAAGGCTAGTCTCTATTAGTATTAATGACCTTGACTAATTTAGAGGCATGTTATGGCTATGTCCTACTTTTTTGGCAAGACCAATAAAGGGGCAAGGGAGCAACCTTACTTTGTAGACTTCCTAGGTCAAATGTTGGTGGGACTCCAAAAGACCAATTACTTTAGACAAGGCATTTCCATGAAATCAAAACATCTAAAGAACACAAAAACTTGATTATTGTATTGGGCATTTCATGTGCTTCTCAAGTGCCAATGATTGTGTTAAGGATGCACATTTCATTAATAAGCCTTTTAATTGTTTTCTTATCAAGGAATCAAGGTGATTAGAAACTCTCCTAGCTAAGATTTTGGAAGACATTTTGTAAAGCAAAGGTTGATTCTCTTTCTTAGCGGTTTTGCAAATGAGCTTTAATGCACCCTCATTAACAAACAAATGAAAAGCACCAATGTGGATATATACTTTATAGACCCCCCAATAGGAGAATGTCTTAAACATTGAAAGAAAATCATCAAGTAGACCACGAGGACCAAGAATTTTACCATTCTTAAGGTTATTTGTACAATCACTTCTCTCATTCTCAATGGTATCATTGTCATGGAAGGCTACCATGGAATCAAGGATATGGTTATTTTGACAATTGGGTACTATGGTCACACACCAACATTTTCACTTAGAGTTCTAAATGGAAGGGATGTTAAAGATACCAATTGTACATTGTGTTGAGATTTTTCTAATGATTCTTAGCAAACTTCCCTCTCTCATTATGGAGAACTAGAATAAAATTCAAGGTATTGGTTCGTTGAGCTTGGATACTTGCTCTCACTCTAGTTGAGCTAAAACTTTAACTAACTCATCCTCCCACATAACACTCCATTTATCAATCTAAGTTTCTATCCCTGTCAATTTTTGGAAGTTTTGCCTCTATTTTTATACTTAATAATATGAGAAATTGTCGACTGTGGCTTACAATCATTTATTGGGCATTTGCAAGACTAGAGTTTATAAAAGTGGACGAGTTGATGGAAGCAAACCATGGGCAAGAGGTGAGAAATTAAATTTCTACACTCGTTGTGGTGAGGTTGATTTTATGTGTGTGTCCATTCATTTTGAATTGCATGACAACCCCAAAAAGCAGGCAAGAGGCAAGCATATACTTTAACATGGTTGATTTTACGTGTGGGTCCATTCAATTTGAATCACATGACAATCCCAAAAAGTAGACAAGAGCTAAGCATATACTTTTCCCATCATGTCACTTTGTGTCAATGGGTTGTACTATTTTTGGCCAGGTTGACTTTTAAAATCAAAAGCTTCTTAGGGTACACATAAATAATTTTATATGTCAGTGTTGGGGTAAGTTTTCTTTCCCCAGTTGGGGACCTAAGATGTGCTAACTCCACTACTATGGCAAAATAATCCTCTAATAAGTGCTGCATTGGAAAACAACATCATTAAATATCGATGAGGGAGTCTCTATGCAATTTTTGTATGTGCTTGTTTTTGTAATATGCAATTATTTAAAGAAGTATTCATTAGACTTATGTGAAAGGAGCTTGATGAAATTGTAGACCAAAGAAAAGCACATGATGTTCTAAATGTGAATTGTTAGTTTTAGCATTACATGGTACCTTGAGTAAATGTTACAAATTAAGAATAAGCACCAGCATCAAGTTGTGCTCTAACATTAAGTAGTGCAATCTTATAGGCTTTGTTGGAATATATTTATAAAGGACCACTTTTTTTTCCTCCATGGTACAATTAGTTTTGAATAAAGGAAACATTCAAGCCTTCCATGGCACTAAAAAGTGTTGCCTAAGTAAGTGTATGTTGATTATTTGTCACATAACCGATATTTCTTAATATAATGTGTATTACTATCCAAATATTGAGCCTTCAAAAACCTTAAACAAGTGTTGCGCCTAAGCAATATTTAATATTTTGATATAAAATAGAATACTTTGAGTAACTAGGTTTGGTAATTTCAAATTGCAAGTAGCTAAAGGTCCACAAATTGATCATATACTTTGAAATAAAAGAGAATATTTTGAATGACTGCATTTGGTAAATTATAAGTGTAAGGATCGACTTCACATTTTTTAAAAACAACTTGTAAGTAGATAAAGGTCCACAAATTCACCATATGGTCAAGAAATATTCTTTTGTTGTCTTACTCACCGTGTTTTGAAATTGATTACTTTAAAGTAACATGCTAAAACCACAAAAAAGTTGCCCCTTGGAAGGGCTTTTGTCCATAAATTCACTACCTAGATCCCAAAACTTGCTTCACACCTTGCCTACCAAGGAAAAGCCATTGACAATGCTTGTGTCCATAAAATCCTTATACTAACTAAAACTTTCTTCGCACCTTTGTGCCATGGTGAGGGGTTGGGCATGAATCATTATACCATCTCCTAAATCAATTTCCCCCATGAGAAGTTACAAAATCAATTGGATTGCTTGTAAGAGAGTTCTTGTTGTCCTATTATAATCCTTCCAAGATGCCATTATCCTAGATTTGTACTAAAATCCCTCTTACTATATTGTTTGCTCTTGAACTTTATGCTCACTTGGTTGGAAAATCATAAGGGAAGTTTGGATAGTGACCCCTAGTAGTTAATATTAAAACCTAAACTATTTAGTCCAAATATGTTAATAAGATGTCAATTGGCATGTGTTGTTCTTTAAAATTTTATTGTTGCATATAAGCATGTGGAATTTTAGGAGTTTATTAGGTGCGAAAACTAGCTTGGTTTTCTTTAAAGTTCCCTATTAGATAACCTGTTAAGGAGAGATCCTAACTTCAATCAATATCCACAAGTATTAAAAAGGACATAGTTAGGGAAGGGTTCTCCAAAGTTGTTTTAGATCCATAAGAGTTGCACGTAGTGCTAAGAGTCTTGGAAATAACCTAAGCTCCTTATTTTGAGGTGACAAACAATATACATAGATCCCTATATCAACATAGAACATCAATTGACATCATCCATAAGTACCAACGCTTGAAGTTGACATGAACTTGGTTTTCTATAGTGGTGCTTTGTAAGGTTTACAAAAGCTACATAAATGGTACTATTCATATTACTGTCCATTCAAAGCACTGAAAATGAGTTTCTAAATATAGTTTTATTAATTAAGATAGGAATGCGGATGCCACTATCCAAAACCTAAAGTTCTTTTGAGTGTTACCTTTAACATCATTTTATGAGAACATTGTAGAATGATATTGCCAAAATTTGTTAAGACATGTGAGAATTGGGTATGAGTTATCACATAAGACTGTAATTGCACTATCACATGACAACCTTGATGTGAAACATGGTATCATTTTATTGGGTTTTTAAGCTCTAAGATAGATTGTGTAACACCTTAGGCATCATTGTCCTTGGGTAGCGTACTATACCTAAGACAACACAAGCACCAAAATACCCTAATAATTGTTACTTTAACTCACATACCATTGAAGTTTATCTCTCCTTGAAAATCTCATTGTGATGGCCATAACAAAATCATCATATGACCTTGATAATGCTTAGCACATAAGCATGCCGAACAATGCTTGTAGTAATTTAAAGGGAAGCATGATTTGAAAAGTTCACCCCTATAATCTTGGGAAGTGAATAGCAACTCTATCTTCAAGTAGGTTGTGTTTTACCATTTGTAAATAATTAAATTTAATTAAGGGTGGATGCATGCCATTTCTTTTAAAAGGAAGGACCTTCCTTGGGCATTTAATATATAGGAAACTTAAGAAAAATAATGGAAGTCTTCTCTTTAACAAAGTTTTACTAATTCTCAACTCCAATTCATGAGACTTGGGTAGAAGGGGGAATCATTGGTCAAATATGGAGTTAATAAGGCCAATCACTAAATCAATCCCAAAAGTGATATTGCTACATTTAGATAAATGAAGAGAATATGAGGCTCGATGAAGTCCACCAAATTATATTGAGATACCATTGCAAGCAAGTGTTGAAGATTCTCTATATCCAATAGTGTAGATGAAAGCGGCAGTTGCCACCACTCAAATTTGTCAAGAGGTATACAAAGTGAAGCCTTAACATTAGAATAAATGGGTCAAGTTGATATTGAAATAATCCATAATCTTTGGGGATCTAATGTTACAAATTTAGTTGAAGAGAGTGCCCTGGAGAAGACATGGTCAATATAGCCTTCCTTCAAATATAAAGTATTTATGTGGAGAGTCATGATGGGCTACATCTTTACATGAGACAAGCCCAAGAAGAGGGATATATGAGACAAATGGAAAATGCAATTACGAGGTGGAAGAAACTATCAAACAACTTTTTTGGGAGAGTTGCATGGCAGTGGCAAACTTATGGAGGGGTATCTTCATGATATGAAATTGGCAAGGTGGTAGTTAGTTGAAACAAAGGTTTTGTGGTTTGGATAAATAAATCTCGAAGATAAACTTAAGTAACTTGGGTGTCAAACAACCAAAATCCTTACTCTCCAAATGAACACGGGAGGCTAGGTTAGAACTCGTTTATGAGGGATATAGGATTTAAGTCAAAGAAGGTGAAGTAGTATATATAGTGAGCTGGTGTTGGGTTCTTACTTGTAAATTGGGTAAAGTGCAAGAAAGGGGCATGGCTAAGATATTAAGATATCTTGCTTGACCATTATCCCAAACTCTTGTAATCCATATATTTATTAGTTACAATTATACAGTTTCACATCTAAGGTAAGTGTGCCTAATTTAATAAGATATGTATTGAATGGGTTACTAAACCCACGTCCCTTGAAACTAGCATGTGAGTGCAACTCTTTGTGCATTATAACTGGAGGTGCCATTATATGGGACATAAATATATAGCTATAAAGCTAACATATGTTTATTGTACAATACATCTTAGTCATAATGGTTGAAAACTTGTCATATTGTGACAAGATGTATGCCTATCAATCAAAGGATGCACTACATGGCATTTTCCTATCAATCAAAGGATGCACTACATGGACATGCCTCTCAATCAAAGGATGCACTACATGGCATTTTCCTATCATATTCAAATACTACTTTATTGCAATCTTCTATTCATGGATGCTATATGATTCATACAATTGGGTCAATGTAGATTGGACACAACGGTAAAAAATTTTACTTTTTGTGTTTTATTACATCTCAACTTTTGAACAATGCTAGAGTTAAGAAGAGATAGAAATGAATTATCTTCTAACATAAATTGGATGCTTAACTTACTTCCACCAAAACTCTCCTAAGTAATGTTTTTAGGACATAATTGCATGCCTTAAATAAACTAAAGTTTAAAGTTTCACATTAGCCCTCCACCAAAGGTCTAATACCTTGTCAAATTTCCCTTTATTTCCCTAAATGTAGGTTGTCCACTAGTATTTTCTTAATACACTAAGAATTATAACTTAGCTAGCCTTGACATGTTGCAATTCAAATAGATTTTAAGGTAAGTTTACAAGTTTGATAAAATTATAAATGAAGAGTTGATTTTGTGTGACAAGTCTTGCTATGAACCCATTGTCCCCCTCTTCCATCCCTAAGGAGATGTGCTACTAGGTCTTGCAAAGCCTTAGAGATGGAAATTTTGATATTTTCCAAAATTCATTTATTGTTATAAATATATTAATCAAATGATAAAGCTTTGTTAAGGGTATGGAGTTGTGCACGTGAAGATGCCCATTTTGCAACTAATACTTGTCGAATAATAGAGCCATAAAACTAAGCCACATGATGTGGTACATGTCTATGCATGCATGGTTTGAATATATGTGTGTATATATTATATACATAGGCATGTACACATGCATGCATGCATGAGTGTCTGTGTATGAATGCATGCATGCATGTATGTGTACATATATAAAATTCAAATTTCCTATGAGAAATTTTGAAGTATATAAAAATAATAATTATTGTTGTGACATGATTTCTTTAATGTAACCTAATGGTTTATTACTAGCACAATAAGACAATGTGGGGTCTTTTGATATTGCATTTTGTCAATGTATCTTAAAGGGTCTTGTATTAGATTGGTAAAAAGGAGGAATTTACTCATTGTTAAGACACATTTAACTAATAAATTCTAGATTATCTATATATATTGAGATCCAATCTATCATTGATATATTGGTCATTGAGAAAGGTTATACGATATTAGCTCCAATTACATCACCTTCGTAGTTTACAAAGTTTGTATGCCCTTTCACTTCCGAGTGATATAGAAAGAATTGGGATCTTGTAGCATACAAACTATAAAAAGCTTGAATCTATTAGAATGGAAAGTTTTGATACCTCCATTAGGGTAAAGGCTTTCCTACTTAAATGGGTTGTTCCATAAGAGCAATGTGCTTGAGCACTTATGAAAGTTGTTGATTCTGTCGATCATTCTTTCACATGTTTTGACGCCCCAAAATGGTATCATTTAAAAAAACTGCTAGACATTCCAATTATTAGCTTAAGCATGCAAAAAAGAGGAAGAGTTTTGTCAAATGAGCAAAGTAGATGGTGGGCTTGAGTTATTTCAAAATAAATCCATGCAATAAGCCCAAGTATTTACAACAAGTTGTTGAGTGTGTTGATCATTCTCCCACATGTTTTGATGCCCAAACTAGTACCATTGAGATATTACCACTAGAAATTCCAACTATTAGGGTAAGAATGCAAAAAAGAAAAATAGCTTTGTCAACTAATCAAACTAGATGGGCTTGAGTTATTAATAATGGATTTTTTATGACTATGATCAAAGTGGGTGCAAAAAGGAGGAAGAGGCATGTCAAGTGTTAGAAATGTCTTAAGCATTTTCAAAATTATTTATAAATAGAGAAAAGGCTATACATTATAGTTGATAGTTTCATTTACTTAGAAAGTGTATGTTAGGACTATCATTGATTAGGAAATGTAACTAATAGACCTGTAGTCAACTCTAATTGACCCCATCCTACTCTAATTCATTCATTCAATAGAAGTGACAAGTGATCTACCATCATCATTAGCAAGAACAAGGGTTTGTGAGGCTTTATTAATGTCAAACATCTAGAATGACCTTGAGTTGTCCTTATAATAAAGAGGCCAGCAAAATTAGCTTTATCAATCTCAATTTGAGACTAATATCCCATCATTGGATATTTGGTCCCTGCTCGGAACCCCTCACCCTTATCCTTATTTAGAATCATGGTCTCTTTGATACCTAGGTATACTTCATGCTCGCTTAGAACTTCTTCTCTCATCTTAGGTAAGCATGGGTTTTATGTCATCATGACCAATATCTGGACCCATGCCATTGTAGGAGGAAATCTTTCTCAAATATTTGACCTAATCATGCCCTTTCCCCTTTTTTTTGTACTTATTATCAAGCATTTTATTGCACTATGGCTGGCTTTCCATAATAATAAGTCAATGCGAACTTATGGCCACAAGACTTACTATGAGACTATTCGTGTGACAGAGAACAAGATTTCTAAGAGTCTCTCCTACAATGGTCATTACTGCTCATCGCATTACTTCCTTTGACTGTCAAAGCATAAGAGCTACGAGAAGCATTTTCATTCTTTCTATTTGCTTCTTCGTTTAATAATGCACCCTCACATCCTGCAATTTTAGCCCATCAACATGCATATTTGCACATATAGCAATACAAAATGCATCCCATGATTCAAGCAATGAACCAGCAAGAACAATGGTGGAAGATTCTCCTTACAGTCAATCCCCTGCAAAGATAAGTGGTTGGAAATAGAATGAAACTCATTTAAGTGGGCAAATATGGCAATCTTCTCTTGCATATGAAGGTCCAACGTTGATTCAATTAATACATCTGAGAGGTAGAGCATTGCTTATCATAAACATCATTGATATTCTCCCATAATTGCCATGCAATCTATCCTTCAAAGACAACACTGTAGAAAACCTACTTAGAGAGTGATGAAATAATTATAAATTTATATAACTCATTCAATTCAATCCAATCTTCCACATCAAAGCATTTGGGCTTTACACCCTTGTGTCTCAATGGCTCAATCTGCAATTTCTACACCAAAACTTGCCATATATGTGCTTCCAGTAGTTGTAATTAGTGCCATCCAATTTGTCAATGTTAAAGATAGTACTATCATTTGATCCATCAGCCATTATACCAACAAATGAAAGCACATTATACAAGAAGATAGGGTGCTATAAATGAGTGCAAATCAACTTTAAGTCACAACAAAGTCAAGGTCTAAACTGAAGAAAATACCAAAGTGTAGGGTTGCCCACCACCAGTAATGAACTATCAAATCAAAGTATCTTCTCTCATAAAAATAATTCATAAACTTGCCATTATAGCACTACCATAATACATGCAATAGTGAATCCAATATAAATTATGGGCAATCGCTTAGGAAAATCCAAGCTTGCACTGCTAGGTATATCATGCAACAAATAGGATATGTAAGAGTAGCTATTAGTGATTGAGCATGCAACCAGTACCAAGATCTGTCACAATCTCAATGTGTTAGTAAACCATACATCTAGTAGGCATAGACATCATGCATGTAGTACATCTCAAGAGGAATAAAGAGAAATGCCACCAACCGACTGAGCAAGGGTAATGATGCTCAATATATAGCCAAGCAATGTGCATATATCACTAATATCACACTAATAGAGATAGTTGGTGGATCCAAAGCATAAATCAAATTAGCCCACTAAAGAGTAATTGCATCCAATAAGCATTAAGAGAGCACATATATTACATTGAGTTCCACTATCTCAATGAAAGAAGCTCAAGCTTAGCTACATAAATCCAAAGCTCTTAGCTCCCACTGGAACAAACCCGAATGCCAAATGCATAAGCGCAAGCTTAACACATGAAATACATAAGCATTCGGTAGCTAAGATACATCAAGAATATATCAGAGAGCACAAGCCTCAATTTTTGTCATGCCAGTATTTAATAGGCATTGAAGCACAAAGCCAAAGCTCAAAATGCATAATTGAGCTCAAATGCAAAGCTCAAGTGTCACCATAGACATATCAGGATGCTACACGAATGATAGATACCAATACATCCAAGTGGTGTACCCATGTAGCTTCAAAGTATAACAGAGGCATAGCCTTGTCCTGTATAAGTGCTTGCTATCCACTATGTACAACATTAAAATAGCCTCTGAATTCTGAGTTAAATTAATGCATCCACAGAGCATTCTCAAGACATTTGCTAAGCATCTAGCAATGTTCTTAGCACTAATAGGCATGAATAGAAGCATAAACAAACTTCAACCTCTAAGGAAAAACTCATCTCAGAGACATGTGTTCAACAAGTAGGCTATTGTATTTGTTAGATAGCATAGGTTGAATCACTTAGAGAAATGCTCCAACCATGCAAAGCAACACTGGGATAGTGTCCAAGGGTTGTCCAAGTATCTTAGGGTCACTTGGGAGCTGCCAACGGCAATTATAGAGCAAGATAAAGGAGCTACAAAGTAGTCAGGTGCAACTCACGTTGCCTAGAAAAGGGGGGTGGCTAGGGCAGCTACTCCTTAAGTTTATGGCCACCAATCAAATGATGAAGTAGTGTAAATGCCTCATTCGAGTAGTAGACACCATGATAATGACCAATGGTTTTCTTAATGTCTGCTTAGTACCTCAAGTAAATGAAGCTAAAATTAGGTGCAAGTGTTGATAGCTCACGTTGAGCTAACAGCTCAAGGGAGCCTCAAAGTAGCCCCTCTAGTCCTTAGAATGATCACCGATAAGCCAAGAAGAGAACAAGCATCAAATCATACCTTGAGGAAAGAATCCATAGCTGCCAAAAACAATGAGCTATAGGTATTATCATTGACTAAAGTGAGTGTTGAGAAAGATCCTTGATCTAAGCTCTAATGCCAGTTGAAGGGAGAAGTTTGAGTGGGAGCACAAGCACGTGAAAGCAAGGGAGGTGCAAGCTATGGAGGATGAAGCAAGAGAGCAAGAGAGAGAGAGACACAAGATGTGGGAACTCCAATAGTCACAATGTGAGTGGTCTTCCCTTATTCATTAGTCACTAAATGAATAAAGAATGAAGTGATAATGATGGGCACCTGCCACTTGCAATATACCATTGTGCAGGTATTGTAAGCATACCAAATACATGGGTGGCATAGGCATAGGTGCCTTTACCCCTAACACATGCTTGACAAACTACAAAATTCGTCAAGCCCAAGGCAAAGAGATCAAGAGGACAACTTCTTGATAAAATTGGCATGCTCTAAGTTGGGGAATGTTTGTAGCCAATATCTTGTTTCATAGGACTAAGCAAAACACCTTGGACTAGAGAACAAACCAAAATTCCCTTTAATTCCAAACACATGGAGAAGTATAGAGCCAGAGATGATTCATATAGATTTATAGAGTAGTTTTAGTAAGTATGCAAGGCCAATGATCTCACATTGAACTTGAAAAAACAGCAACCCTTTGGACTATTCTTAGGCAAGAAAGGGTAAACATGGTTTACAAACTTGGATGCTGCAAAAAAGTCACACTTCTCAAGGTATGGTTTAAGAAATCATTACATCTTTCTAGGTCAAATATCCCAATAATACTATTGCATGATCCATATCTTTAATGGCAAAGCTTCCATACAATCACAAGGTGCAATTCATGTCACGTTACATATACAATACACATATCAACTATTCATATCAACTTAGGGAATCGAGCATAACTCTTAAATCCTAATGCACATATATGAATACTCCTTTCTAACCAAGCATGTCTATCAACATGATTTAGTCATGATTTCCTAAAGGGCTAGGTTTAGGCCTCTCCCCCTTGCGATAGCCCTCTTTTAGGTGGCTTCAAGTATGGCTCTCTGCCACCTATGGTCATGGAAGGAGTGTATTTCTAGACTTGCTAATATATCATTTAGTGAAGTGATATTATTTATCCCCCAACACACTAGCCCAACTCTTTAGACTAATTATCTCTTCAGTTGTTGTGCTATGAGTAAAGTCTCCAATTTCCTATTCTACATATTTGCAAGCTTCTTTGTATCCATAGACCAACTCTACCATTCAACTAACTTAATTGCCAACTCTCTTTTCTCTTACTTTTCTTTCTACCCAAATGTCTAACATTGTATGTTCTAATTTGCTCTCCTATCACTATAGCTACTCAAAGGTAAAAAGTCATGACCTTGTGCATGCATGGATTTGTTATTATCAAATATTGGAATTGTGCTAAGGTATCAACTTGAAATGTTTGTAAATGTAAATGGAATGTTTAAAGTGGAATTATTGTTTGGTAGAAATTCTTGCACCTCAATATGGTTGTTTGTGGATGTGATTGAAGATTTCTAGATGTGATTAACAAGAAATTGAATATGTAGATCAAGAAGAATTGAGACTAGCATTGTACTCCCCCCAAGTCTTGCCAAAGTTGACTTTATCGATTTATTGAATTTATTACAATCTAGAGTGTGAGGCCGCCACCTAGAAGTGGATGCAGGGTAACACAGGTCTTCGTGCAAACGTGTCCAATGCCTGGGTCACCGCAAAACCAACAACCGTGCATGGATTGCAACAAAGCCACACTGCTGAACACGAACAATCACCCTTGCGAGTGCCCACATCGCACGAACCAACGCATAGTCATGGGCTACACTCTCTTCTTGGGCCAAGCTCTATAGTGAGCTCACGATAGGTGTCGCTGCAATCGCACCAATATCGCAACAATGGCTCCCCTAACAATGAGGATAGGGCAAAATCATCACGGTCATATCCATTTCCTGAGCCTTTGAGGCTTGACATGTCCCGACCCATTGAAAGGCTCATAGCCTCCGCATATTGCAATGGTTGTACTATGACCACAAAAAAAAAACCCACGATCACAGCACCGCACCTAGGGGTCCTCAATTAGGTGCGTCCAGTGACCTTAGTCGGCTGGCTCCATCCCTAGTCCCCTAGCCCCCTAGCATCACCCATAATAGTTTAGGGCACATCAAGGGCAGGATAGCCCTAGGGAGCTTGTCTCGCCTGTGGTTAGACCTGTCACACTAAACCATTCACACAATTCCCTCTTACACTCTGCCTTAAAACCATGGCAATCAATTGGGGCACGCACCGCATGAATGGCCATGCACAGTACACCGTCCTCATCGCACCGGCCCCATGTCTACCACCTAAGGATAGTACATATCCCTGGGTTCTATCCTACTACAGGATGTTGCACCCACCTTCACACGTACTTCTTTCTATCATAAACAACTTTGCTTCATCCACACGACGTTATGAGAAACCAAGCCACATTCTTCTACCTACGTAATATCTAAGTATGCACGAGCACTTACATAATATCTGCACCAAAATCTATACACTGTTTGGGTCCTCAAGTGCATGACAATACTC
This sequence comes from Lygodium microphyllum, assembly GCF_053477565.2. Lineage (NCBI taxonomy): Eukaryota > Viridiplantae > Streptophyta > Polypodiopsida > Schizaeales > Lygodiaceae > Lygodium > Lygodium microphyllum. Next base: position 4,236,218 of record NC_141137.1, on the reverse strand, counting down.
TAGGCTTGATTAGAGTTCGACCTGTCTCCCAAACTAATCCAAATATATCTTGTGCACACTACGAAGACTAGCACTACCCCTTAGGGAGAGACCATCTGAGAGGTTTTCCAATTGCAGGTATTAAAGCTCCAACGAAAGCACCGTCAACTCTACATCAATACTCAACTTTGAACTCTTGTCCTTTACTTCATCATGCAAACCACCAGAGAATCATCACGAGCAGGATTTACCATGAGCATCCCACGCACACCAAACCCCGTGCCAGCCATGAGTGGCAATTCCCAATAACGAGTAGCCCTATCGCCACCTACACCAATCATATCACCAGCCAATCGGAACAGCACAGTGCCACCAATGCCCTTCCTCCGCACCAACATAAGAACTCCTCCAAGGCAAACCACAACAACCCTTCCACCCACGTCTTCGGTGCAAGCTCCGCATGCTACCTTCGATGCAGAGTGCCATGGGACTAGTACTCGTCTAGGAAGGGGTAATGTTAACCTCAACATGAAGAAAGCAAAAGGAAATTAAAAAGACGCAGGGCAAGGTGGAAAAAAGGTAGCTCGACTGAAGGAAGAAGAGGAGAAAAGGCCAAAAGCGTAAGGGCAACCTTAAAAATCCCAATGCAAATGAAAAAGGGGAAAGGTGCATGTTAAAATACAAAGGCGCACCCTAAAATCTTGTAAATGAGTGCTAGGCGGTGGAAAATCCGGAAAGCTAAAATAAAAGACAAAGACAAAGGCCAAGGCAAGAGAAATGGAAGACAAAGGCGCACAAGGAAAAGTGTAAGACAAGACTTTTGTAAAAGAGCGCAAGCACATCACGGTTTAATTCAAGGAGCGCCAGGCTCCCACCCATGCAACCTGTAAATATAGGCGGGTGGTGGAAAGGAAGCTAGGAAGAAAGAAAAACAATGGAAAAAGGGCCTAGGCTACAGCCGGCCATGTAAAAAAGGGGAAAAGGGGATGACCGCCCAAAAGGGATTTAGGGTTTTGTATATAAAGTTGAAAAGTGAATGGGAAGCTCATTCTTGTGTGTGGCAAAAAGTAGCTCTCTTCTTCTTCTTCTTCTTGCTTGCTTGAGCTTGTGCTTGAGAGAGGGAATGTGAGAGTATGAGGGAGTGAGTGTGTGAGGGTGAGGGACCGTGGAGTGGAGAAGCTCTCCATCTTCTCCTCTCTTCTTCTCTTCTCTTCTCTTCTCTTCTCTTGCTCGCGGTGATGGAGCTTGGAGCATGGAGCTTGAGGATGGAGCTTGCTTGAAGTTTGCACTTGGATCGTGGAGCTACCGAAGTGCGCGGGAGAGGAGGTAACTCAAATGGCATGGAGGTAAGCTCACTACACCCGTAGATATGGATGGCGCGTTGGCTATGTGAGAGGTAGCCATTAGTGCTCGGCTTGGAACGCTTGAAACAATAAGCGATTCGTGGGTCTTGGCAGTTGAGTAAAAGCTCCCACACCGGATGTGCACCAAAAACATGGAGTCCCAAGAGGAACACCAAGAAAATGGGGATTTTACGGCAAGAAAATCTATCTTGTATCATCAATAAACATCTTTTTCACATTTGGTATGATCACAACAAGGAAAAGAACACCACAAACAAGAAATCTTCACGTAGTTTCATAGAAACAATTCTCCCACGGCTTTAACTTGAACAAAATTGATTATGATTTTCATATTCTTCATATAATTCACCAAGATACCACAAAGACACAAGAGAATACACCACTTTGAATGGAAACCATCACATAGTATTCTTCTTTAAAGGTTCCATAGCTTTCTCTCACAATCTTTCGCTCATAGATACATTGTTTGGCATAAATTTGTTGGCATAAATTTGGCTATCTCTCTCACACACACACTCTCATATATGGTCTCTCTGAATTGTAAATTGAAATAATTAAGAATAAACCTTCATAACCCCTCTTTGGTCATGGATATCTCTCACAAGAGGTATGTTTGATATGAAAGGTCACTGGAGCGACTACAGTGTCTCTTCCTAGCTCATCAGTGTCACTGTCACTTCAGTCTTTACTTCAGGTCTTCAATAGCTAATTCTTTGAACTTATATTCATATCTCTTCCCAAGGTTGGAAAAGTTCCCTAAGATACACATTCATCCCATATAACACTTACAAAGACATATCAAACAAAACAAAAGTAGAAACAGAGGGTCTACAAAAACTCAATAGAGGGTTTGCAGTACCATACAGAAGGTCATCAAAAAGCCTTGAGCTCACTTAAATCACTCAAAACCATCAAGAATCAATCAATAAGCTTCCAAATACTCTCAAAATTTATCAATCATTATTCTAACTTATAGTGGGAGCTCACTTTCAACTGCCAAGATCCACAGACTGCTTTTTGCTTCAAGTGTTTCAAGTGAGCACAAATGGCTATCTCTCACCTAGCCGATGCACCTTCGATCCTACAGGGGTGTAGTGAGCTTGCCTTGATGCTCTAATGAGTAGTCTCCTTCCTCAAGCAAGTTGGTAGGTCCATGATTCGAGATGTCAGCTCAAGCAACCTCAAGCCTCCTCCTTCGAGCTCCATCCTCCATAACAACGCATAAGGCAAGAGAAGAGAAGAGAGGAGATGATGGAGAGCTTCTTCTCCAAGATCCCTCACCCTCACACACTCAGTCCCTCCCTTAAGCACACATAAGAAAGAAAGAAGGAGAGAAGAAGAGACCACTTTTTCCACACACCAAAGAATTAGCTCCTCATTCAAGTTTTTAGGTTTATATACAAGCCCTAAATCCCTTGGGTATTCGTCCCCTTTTTTACATGACCAAGCATCTTGCCAAGGTTCTCTTTCCCTATTTCCTTCTAATTGCCTTATACCTTCACCTATGTCCGTTTAGACTTTACAACTTGCACATGAGGGATCCTGGTGCTCTTATAAAATGAATTACATTGCACCCTATGCTTTCATTTTTGAGAGCCCTCGGAGGCTCTCCTACATCCTTGATAGAGCCTTCTTCATCCTTGAGAGAGCACCTTGCAAGAATATTCGATGCTCTCACACGTTTTTTTAAAGCTTGCTTTCTCCTCCACTTTTCTTGCCTAGGCAAAATGAGCTTCTTCATTTACTTTTTGACTTGGGCTTCCTTGGTCTTCCTTTACTTCTTTTTGGCTATACGATCCATGTCCTTGACATGTCTTGTAACATTACCCCCTCTTAGACGAGTGTCAGTCCCATGGTACTTGTGAGTTTAAGCTGATGAAAATTCGACGATTTGAAAGGCGGTCATGTGAGTTGATGATGATGGGATCTTTGAAGTTGATGGCTTGCATTATTTGGAGTTACCTGTAAAGAAAAGAAGGTGCAATGCCTGGGGGTATGTCTACCTTACCATGTGATGCATTGTGCTCGTGTTAATAGAATTGGGGGTTGGGTTGAACTTGGGTGTTGTCCCACACTTGAGGACCCAATTCTTGCTTAAGGGGATGTAGTGAGTGTGGCTTAGGGATACAAGTCTAACCATAGATGAGGGTGACCTCCCTAGGTATGTCTTGCCCTTGATGTGCCCTAAGCGGGCCAATGAAAGCCACTAGATGTTTCTAACTTGAGGACCCCTAGGTGCAGTGACTGTGGCCTACATGTAACGAGATCATTCGGTTGCTTTCCCTATGATTTTCTTCTAGTGATCTCTTGTTCTTTCTCTTTCCTTTTTAGGACCCTTAGGTTAGGGAAGTTGGAGGCTTAATGGATTTGCTAAGAAATTGTCTACTTTGGATGTATCCTTTTAGGCCTATTCAAGTGTTAAGAGGAGTGGTGGATAGGAAGGGATGGTTGCAACTAGTGAAATAGTTGTCACTCATATCCTCTAAGGGGGCTACACAAAAAGATGGCAGGAGGGCAGCGCACATTAGTCTAGGCATTGCACAACCATCTATGCTGACATTGAGATAAAAAAAGAGTGACGAGAGGTGGTATTCTTGTGGCATAGGCTCCTATCTAAGTAGTACCCTAAGTAATCTCATATAATTACAAGTAGTAATAAAGGTAGGATCTAGGCAAAAAGTGAACTCTTTGAGAAAATGGGCAATTGAGTCCCATAGATTAGTTTCGGAGAAGGTCAGGGCTTTCAATTTGCATAAGATGGAGGGGAATTCAAAGGTGAAGTCGAAGGGTTGGCGACCATTTTCTTTTTGCTCCCACACTATGAGCTTTGCATTCCAATCCATTGGGAAGCGATCCACTTATTATGGTGGAATGGGTGCTTTAGGGTCTATTGTTGGTTGGTCTTTTAATCTTCTCCTTGCCTGCTCCAATGTTCTCAACACTTTCCTCTTGAGTTCTACTTTTCTCTTGGCAATGGTGTCCACCCTTGCTGCATTTTTGGTTGTGGAGAAGGAGGTTGCGGTACTAGTTCCTCTTCTGGCTATCCCAATTCAAGGCTTCTAGGAGTGGCCTCTGCCTTTCAGCTTCACTCTTGGGCTCTTGTAGTTCTCCTTCCTTGAAGCTTAGTAGGTCCACCTCTTCGACCGTTAGCCCTAGCCTTAGCAAATAATCTCTTTGATCTTATCAGCTTAGGTTGGTTCCTTCTTCTTGCGGTTGAGTACACAGTCCATGCCTTATGGCTTTGCATGCGATCTCCATCTTTTTCTTTAGTGATTGCCTCCTCCTCCTTTGGCTGTGTGACATCCATTATAGTGCTAAGAAAGGCACATTGTTGGGCTTCTAGTATTGTCTACACAGCCTCAGCCCTGCTCTCGCAAACACTCTATTTCCTTTTGTAAGGGCCAAGCGGCTCGCTAAGTCTTTCACTCTTCTCTCACTCTTCATCACCCTTTTGTTGGATCTCCTCTAGGCTCTTATTCTGTCTTCGTGCTAGGGCCACTATGGTTGATTCTTGCGTTTTTCACCTTTCAGTTATTGTCTCCTTCTCCTTCTTCAAGTATTCGATCTCTCTCTCTAACATCCCTTGCTTTGCCATTTCCATCATCAGCCTACTTATCATTTTATCCATTTGTTTTTTATGCTCCTTCCCTTCTATGGCTTTTGTTGCTTCTTCAGCAGAGCTGTGAGTTGATCCATGGCCTGTTGGATCTTTTCCATTTGCCTTGTCAATTCTTCATTTTGCATTCTTCATTCTGCACTATGAGGAGTTTGTATTGCCTTTGCAAGCTGATCAATCTTAATGCTCTTCCTCAAGCCCCTTCCGCCACTTATCTTCTTCTCCCTCTTTAGCCTTGAGCTTTGCTTTTAGCTCAATTATTTCTTTCTAGTAGCTTGCCACTTGGTGTGTTTTCTCTAGCAACTGGAAGGTTGCCATAGCCTCCTTTTCAACCTCTAATTCAACAATAGCCCTTTTATTTTCTTCTTTTTCTCTCTCCAGCTATGACGAAAATTCGTTGACATAGTTATCATAGTTTGTAGACGACGACGACATTTTAGGAGTAGTCGTTGTGGATGCTTCTATCTTCTATCTTTTGGGGTCTTGTTTGGACTCCACATTCACAACTGCCAGTCCTTTTGTTCTATTCACTAGGATCCCCCCACTTCCACCTTGAACTATTTCTTTGTTAACTAGAAATTGCACCCATGCCACAAGGTTATTAACATCCACTGTGGTAGAAGAGGCTTGGGTGGGTGCAAAGACAGGGTTGGTGGGCACTAGGATAGGTAGGATGGGGTTAATTAGACCCTTGCCCTTGCCCTCTGCTATTGAGGATGGCATGTTTTTGGGTGCTTGGGGGCTTGTGCTTGGGCGTTCTTCTTCGTGAGGGCTCATAGCAGCCAACTCTTCTTCCCTTGAAGGTTGCTCCATTGAGAGGTGGATGGCCACGACTATGTCTTCTTCTTCCTTACTCCTTAACTCCTCGGCCTCTTGCTCTACTTTCATACTCCTCTCCTCTTCAACTTTCATGGATTCCTCTTTTATTCTTTTCATCTCCTCCTTTTCTCTTCTCTTTCTTCTTTCTTCAATGCTTTTGGACTCACTTTGGGCTCTTAGTAGGTCTGCTTTTTCTTTCTTCCTGCTCTCTTCTTTGGCCTTGTTTTGTGGAGTCTTTTTCTTTGACTTCTTGGCCCCTCCTCAGCTAGATTTTGCTTCGTGCTCTCCTTCTTTGTCACTCACCATCCTCTCGATGGATTGCTCTTATTCTTGGTGGGGAGGGGACATGTCTAGCGTCTCACTAACTTTCTCATCTTCTTGCACTTCCCCCAAGGCCTCTTTGATTATGGCCATCAAGACCCCTCTAAACCTAATGTAGAGGCCTTCGACGATGACTTCTTCCTAGCTTTGGAGGCCGAGGATTCTCCCCCCGTGGGTCTTCGACCTGTGGCCAATGCTTTCACCGATGTTTCTATCATCTTCCACACGAAGCCATTTAGGTTCACCTCATCGAAGGACTTGGCAGTGATGATTTTCAACATTGGCATATTAATTGTGCTCATCAATGTGTTGTACCTTTGGTTGGAGAATAAGGTGTGCACCATTTTGGCGTGTAGTTGGACTTCAGGGTCGGGGGGATGTTAGCTAAGTTGATGCACTTTGTCCATTCCCAACATGTTGTACACGTCCCTTTTTGGCCATTTTTCAACTTTGTTGGATAGCTCGAGTGCTCTTTGCACCAACTCGAGACTTAGCTCTATTTTCACCTAGCGAGCTTCATTCTCTTGATGCACCATGAATGGTGCCACGGTTTCTATTGAAAGTCCACAAGAATTCCACACACTTCTCATAGTCCACAACTTGGCCCACCTTCTCCACATACTTCTGTAGCTTACATTGCTTCACGATTTTCTTGATGGCTGGCTCCTCCACGACGATGTCTTCCAAATTCAGGATGTGCCTGAATTTGAATTGGCTGTAGGCCATTGTCTCCACTGAGAGGTCGTACTTTGCCTTCTCTTCCTTTGAGAATGGCAACTTGCTGGGGTTTTCTCATGTCTTGCCATTGTAGGTGCCTATCATGAAGTCTTAGCTCACCACCGGTATTCTTCAGATAATTTTTGCAAAAAGATGCATAGGAGATGGAGGAAGTGCTTATGAAAACTGAAATGCTTAAATATAGAAAGAGGATTTTTTAAAACAGTCCATGCATTTCACCTTTACTCCATCATGAGTTGATTTTTATGCATTCTTTTATGTTTTTGAATGTTGCTTAAGGTTTTAGGGTTTGTTTTTATGTTCCACACCTTTTATTATTCACACCCTCTCCCCTTAGAGATGAGAAGAATCCTTCCTAGGATTAGAGGTTGAAGGGTGGAGACCATTCAACGCATGCTCACTATGTTTCACCTTCGCATGAGCCAAGTGTAGAAGTTTGGATTGTACTCCATTTGAGCATAATGGTCCATGTCAACAGGTTGGATGCTTACGTGGGTGAGGATAGTGAGGACATCTACAAGGAAATCACCAGAGTCCATTCGGCTGGCAATGTGTAGCTGCTCCTCCTCGATCAACATGAGATCTAAATAGGGATGAGTCATGATGTGCTCTTCGAGGGACCGGTTGCGAATGGTGGTTAACACCCTATAGGAGGTTGGGGCTATGTAAGTTGGGTCGTATTTCGAGGTCTTAATTGCACATCTCTGCTCAGCATTGGCCACGATTTGGTAGCCTTCTTGCTCCCATTGGAGTTTAAGAGCATACCATTGTCGCAAGAAAGAGGAGTCGTTAGCAACCAACTGTTTCAGCGTATTGCAATTTCTAGGTCGATGCCAAGGGATGTGCCCTTGGCATAAGACGTAATGAGGTGTCACTTCCATGCTTGTTTGGGGGAAATCTTAGTGTCTATGAGTTTTTCAGCTTCCTGGGAAGCCTTAATGAGTAAAAATTTTGATTCTTCCCATGAGCAAGGCAACATGTGTACCTCTATTGGCTAAAGGCTCATTTAAGAGACCTAGGTCTAATCGGTCATAGCTTTTAGCAAGTATTGTAAATGTTGCATCCAAACACTGAAGGCAACCAACCAAGCCATCCCCTATATTTTTAGCTAAATCTACGGCTAAGGCAAGGATCAATCATTGTTCATAAGAAGGTTTAAGGCCTAGTGGGGGCTGGGGTTTGATTGGACTTGATAGCTCAGTGGACTGACGTTTGCAGTTGCGGCTGCTCCAGAGTGTGTGGTTTGGCCTCTCATGCACTAGGCATTAGGGGAGTTTTTAGATCTCAAAAATGCCCTGCAAGTGATCCTAGAGAGAGAAAATATTTTAGGAAATAAAATTATTTTTTGATTTTTAAAAACTTTTATATTTTGGTAAGTAAATATATAAAAAATTGTTAATAAGTCATTGTCATGATATTCTCGTGGTCACATCAAACCTAGAAATCTAGGCCGCCATAAAGGTGACAAAGATTTTCATAATGAAGATCTTACTCATCCTCATTAAAGTAAAAAATAATATTAAATTTGAATTTTTTTCAACGCTTGATTACTTCCCTCCATTCTCACTCTCTTCTTTCTTTCCCATCCTTACTAGTTTCTTCTTCGTTTTCCTTCTTGTTTCTAATTTGCATACTTTTTCAATCTAATATTCTAATCATATCCTTAGCTATGGATCAGTCATCCAATGATCTCTGTAGCTCTAGTAAAAGGCATCTCTATCATCTTCATATTGAGTTGGATAGTGAGTATGAACCAATAAGGAAGAGAACAAAACCCATTACTAAGAGTCTACGAAACATATACTCAGGTTTAAAGGAAAGAAGAATATTGATCTTTGGTTAGATGGTAGGCTATATCCCAAAGATCCTAGCAAAAATAGCACTCCGCCTTTCTATAATAGCTCTTCATTGTGAAGGTTCATTGGTGATGGTTATAATGGGTTTCTAGGCTATACACTTAGCTTGGTTGTTGATAGTATCGGTATCAGTTGAGATGCTTATTTACAACTTTTCCAGCTTTTATAGTCAAATATGAAGCAAGGATAAGTATGTAATTGCATACTTCCAAGGTCATCTGTGATTAGAACTATTAGACAGAGAGTGAATAACAAGGTAATGGAGATTCTGGGTGAGCCTTTCCATATCAAGGCTAGCTTCAAGGACAAGAAAAAGAAAGTTGTATTCAATGAATTTAATAATATTTTCCTTGACTTGTCCACCTTACAATGCTTAATGATTAGATTCTATGACTTATCACTAGAAGAGACACAAGGAGTGGCTAGATTTGTGGTTAAACTTGATGAAAGTGAGATTCTAAAATGTACAAAACTAGAAAGAGTCTCTATTAGCTTGATGAATAGAGCACTTTCTGTTGGGGGTAAAGGTGCCTCCGCCTAGCTGCTCATGTATTACTACACTGACAGTCACCGCCATTGCACACTGCAGGTGACGAGCGCCCGTCACCATAACTTTATTCTTTATTCTTTTAGTGACTGTTTGAATAAAGGAAGGCCTGGTCACACATTGTGACTGTTGGAGTTCCCATTTCTTGTCTCTCTCTTTCTTGCTCTTGCTCTCTCGCCATAGCTCTCGAGTGCAAGCTTCGATCCTTCTCACCTTTCGACTGGTATCAGAGCACGGCTTCCGACTCTTGAGCTTGACTCGTGGCATTCTCAACTTCCCACCGACTCCCCACTCGCATTGGGTCTCCTTCCTAGCAGCCATAGCTCATTCTCTTGAGCTCCCATCACTCCCCGGCTTCCCGAGCTCCTTCCTGGCCTATCGAGGCACCATCAGGACATTGACATTGAGGTACTACTTCATTATTTCAGAGATTTATCTCAGTCCACAGGTCTAGGTAAACAGGGTTTTCACAGGTTGTGGGCAACCATAGCTCACACCTCTTGGAGCTTCCTTCACCTGGATCTTGCTTCTAGCCTATCAAGGCTTGTTGAGGCTTGGTGTAGGCCTTCTTTGGCCCCTATTTGTGCCCCATTGTTGACACGTGGGATAGCAGACCCCCCAGCCAGCTCACGTTTTTTTTTTGCACCTGTTTCAAAATCTGGCCCAAAAATTACTCTTTTTGTCATATCTCGGGCATTTGGAACCCGATTCAGGCAAGGTAAGAGTTTAAGTTGGGATTTTGGCACGTTCCGGACGTGATGGTGATGTTGGATTTGTCAAATTCTAATGATAGAATATTTTGCAATAGATTTCAGGTCTGAGACATCATGTATTTGTATGCCTATGGCTTATGTGATGCTTCTACTGATGTCTATTGATACTTGATCACTTGTGGATGTTATGCCTCTTATGTGAGATGCATTTGAAGCTGATTTAGCTCAACCATTGACTATTTTGAACAATTCCAGATCTGTTCAAAATGGGGCAACCACATGTTACTTCAATTTTATGCTTACAGGTCTTGGCATTTGATGCCCGATTATGCCCGGTTGGTGCCTATACATACGGGAATGTATGCCTATGGTTTGCCTATGGATTTGAGCTTGGATTGAGCACTGATTTGCTCAGTTTATAGAGGTTATATGTTGCTGGAAACTTCAGGGCTGAAGCTATTTATGCTACAATTGGGTTATGCCTATTAGTTACGGGGTGCTCCCGGCTACTCGATCTGATGCCATGATGTATTTGGACTATGCCACATGTCTTGTTTATGCTTCGGAATGCTTTTGAGCTGAGATTAGAGCTCGATTTGGGTTTGACTGTCACTTCTTTGCAGCTGGTATTTCTTCTATGGACATGGTTTATGCCTAGGCTACCCAGTACGGGTTATGATGTCTTGGTGAATGCTTTATGCTTTGGCTGTGAATGGCAGTTGTTTGAGCTCGTCTCGACATTCATTTGAGTATTCCCTTGAGTAGTTGGAGATTGACTTGGATTTTTCTGTTATGACTTGGCTTTTTCCATTAGGACCTTGGATGCTATTGAGGCATTGTCTTGGTTACCTGTCTTTGGTACTTTGACTTGGTTTGCTTGAGCTGTTGAGCTTGTTTATCCACCTTTTTGTGCCAGTGGGAGCATCTTGATTGCTTGACCGACATTGAGCAGGAGGTTTATGCTATTTTGAGCATTTTGCAGATACTTGAGACTTTGGAATCTCTTACACTTAAATGTTGTATGGTTCATGCACAGATATCTTGGAGTTGCTTTTGACCTGAGCTTGGGCTTTGCACTCTTGTGAGCATACACCTATTGGTGTCAGGTCTTGTCAATGTTATGTATACTTTGCCCTATTGTCCAGGGGGTATGCCTACTCACTGACGGACACTTTGGTGACATGTTTGGGTGTTTGCTCAGGGTCTTGATGACTGTTTGGTGTTGATTTATGCATATTTATGGTTGGTCATGTCTTGGCTATCATTTCTTGACTTGGTGCAACGATTTGGTCAGCAATTGCCTCTCACAGTACCCTGTTGTCATTTATTACAGTAAGCATATAACTCCGAATTGACATGGAATTTTCATGCTGAAATATTCTAAAATGATGTACTTTCACTAGTACTTGGTGGACAGCAGCTTTGGTTACACTTTTCTCGTCATTTTCTCTCGATTTTGGTGATTTTTTGGTCATTTTCTGCAGTAAACAACAAGCAATTTTGAACTATCTAGAGTCTTCTAGCCTGCGTTATGGCGAGTTCATCCACTGATCATGCTATTTTCAACATCACTAAGTTTGCTGGTACGAATTTCTCTTATTGGAAGACCCAGATTTGGCAGGTATTGGTGCAGAAATCGCAGATCAAACCATTGAGGTTCAGCGGACAGTTGCCTGCAACTATTCCAGATGAGGAATGGTTTGAGCTTGATGAGTTATGGAAGTTCACTATTGTATTATCTCTCGTAGAACAGGTTCATTACAATGTATTTGAGGAAGAACATAGTGGATGGCAGTTGTGGGATAAAATCAAGAATCTCTATGACAAGAAAAGTCCAGCGAGTCAGATGTATTGCCTAAAGCAGCTCATGGATTTGCGCATGAAGGAGAATGTGACCATGTCTGCTCACTTGAGCTAGTTCCATGCTATACTCAAGAACTTAACTTCGCAGGACATCACTTTTGCAGAGGATGTCACTCCTCTTTTCTTGCTTGGTACTCTTAATGAGTCATGGGATGTATTTCGCACTGCATTGTGTGCCTCTGCTGCTACCTTGAAATTATCTAATGTTGAGAGTGCTCTTCTGCAGGAAGAGGTTAACCGTAAGAATTTGGATGCCTCTCGTGTGTTGCATGCTATGACAGCTAGAGGCAGGAATGATGGATATGGAAAGCATGGCAGTGGCAGTGGTCGTAGACGGGATACTCAGAAATCTCGGTCCAAGTCTCATGAAGTCATGTAGCAAATCCCGTGGCAGGAATGCAGATGTTACTTGTCACCACTGTGGAAAAAAGAGCCATATTAGGCCACAATGCCATGATCTGCACAATGAAAGGTGCAAAGATAAGGGGAAAGACAAAGTGCAGGATAAGTCTTCCGATCGCAATATAGTGCCTGCAAAGTCTAGTGTTAAAATTGAAGAGATCAATGTTATACAGCCTGAGGATGTTGATGATGATTATATCCTTGCAGCTTCTTCTAGTGCTTTGCAGATGACAGAGATACACTCTATGTATGCACAGTGTTGGCTCTTGGACTCAGGTGCGTCTTTTCATGTGACACCTTGCCAAGAGTGGTTTCATTCATACCATACTGTTTCGAGTTCTGTGCGCTTGGGTGATGACAACTCTCTTGATATTGTGGGCATTGGTGATGTTAGGTTGCAATTTCCTTCTAGCAGTAGTTTTGTTATGCAGGATGTACGTCATGTACCTGCTTTGACATGCAGCCTCATGTCAGCTGGACAGCTTGATGATGCAGGTTATCATGTATCTTTTGGAGACTCTACATGGAAGATCACTCGTGGCAGACTTGTGCTTGCAAGAGGTACCAAGGCTGGCAGCCTCTATCCCTTGATTGTATCCACTTCTTCCCTTGATCATGTTTTGTCTGTGGGTTCTATCCCACATGTATCTCTTTGGCATGCACGTTTGGGCCATATGTCTTTGAAGGGAATGAAAATGCTTTCTGGTTTGCAGTACTTACCGCCCCTTGATTATGCATATTTTGATTCATGTGAGCATTGTCTTTATGGCAGGTAGACTAGGTCTATGTATAAGAAGTCTGGTAGGCCACGCATGAGTGAGCCCTTGGCATTGGTACATTCGGATGTCTGTGGGCCCATGCCTTCTCAGTCTATGGGTGATGCAAAGTATTTTGTTACTTTCATAGATGATTTTTTATGGAAAGTTTGGGCTTATCCCATTAAGCTGAAATCCGATGTCTTGGCTGTGTTTCAGAGATGGCTTGCATTGGTTGAGAACCAGTCTAGGTATAGGCTAAAATGCCTAAGGACAGATAATGGGGGTGAGTATGTCTCACGTGCTTTTGAGCAGTAATGTGATGAGAGGGGTATTAAGCGTTAGTTGACCACCCCCTACACCCCCCCCAGAATGGTTTGGCTGAGCGGATGAATAGAACCATCCAGGAGCGTGTATGCAGTATGCTTAGCCATGCAGGCCTATCACAGAGCTTTTGGACTGAGGCAGTTAGTACAGCTGTGCATGTCATAAACAGATCACCTTCTAGTGGTTTGGATTTCCAGGTTGCAGAGGAGGTATGGACTAGAAAACCTCCCTCTTATGTGCATCTCCATGTCTTTGGATGTGAGGCATTTTGCCATGTGCCCAGGGACAAGAGAACTAAGCTGGATCCTAAGAGTGTCAAATGCATTTTCCTTGGCTATGGGGATGCAGGCGAGATGGGTTACCGTCTCTGGGATCCGCAGGCACGGAAAGTCATCCGCAGTCATGATGTAGTCTTCCATGAAGACAAGATGCATCAGCAACAGCCTGAGAGAGTTGTTGAGATCCACAAGGTCATATTTCGGGAGGAGCTGAGAGCTCTCGCACAGCCAGTTGGACAGCCTACAACTGCAGTAGATGCTCATGGTCAGGGTGTTGGACAGGCAGCTGGGCAGGTAGCAGAGCCTGCTGTGAGACGGTCTACTAGAGATAGACGTCCACCTGATAGATTTCAGCCCTCGATGCATTATGTCTTGGTTACAGATGCAGGAGAGCCTTTCACTTATGATGAGGCTATGCGCAGGGGTGACAGTCACTCCTGGGAGAGGGCTATGCAGTTTGAGATAGACTCCTTGCATAAGAATGAGACTTGGGATTTGGTTTCCTTGCCTAAGGGCAAGAAGGCTTTGCCATGCAAGTGGGTGTATAAGCTGAATAGTACCCCTGGACACCCCAAGCCGGCATATAAGACTAGATTGGTAGCAAAGGGTTTTAAGCAGGAGTATGGTGTGGACTTTGATGAGGTCTTTTCTCCTGTGGTTAAGATGACCACCCCACGCTTAGTCTTGGCTTTGGTTGCTCAGCTTGACTTGGATTTATACCAGATGGATGTCAAGATGGCTTTCTTACATGGAGACTTGCATGATGAGATTTATATGGAGTAGCCTAAGGGCTTTGCAGAACCTAGCAGGGAGCAGCTAGTGTGCAAATAGAAGAAAAGCCTTTATGGATCCATGTCTTTACACGAAGAAAGCCCATGATGGTTCTTTATTGATTTTGGTACTCTATGTGAATGATATGCTGATAGCAGGAAAAGCTCATGATGAGCTAGATGCTCTTAAGGCTCAGCTCAAGAAGAGCTTTGAGATGAAAGATCTGGGACAGGCCTCTCACATACTTGGTATGCACATTAGACGTGACAGGCATCAGGGACTCCTCTACTTGTCACAGAGGGAGTACATTCATAAAGTCCTTGAGCGCTTCCACATGCAGGATGTAAAGCCTATTGGCTGTCCATTGCCTTCTTATGTGAAGGTATTACAGGCTGATTGTCCACAGACAGATGAGTAGAGAGCCAAGATGGCCAAGATTCCCTATGCATCCACAATGGGCAGTCTTATGTATGCCATGATCGCCACTCGTCCAGATATTGCCTTTGCAGTTGGTGTTGTGGCATGCTATATGGCTACACCTGGCAAGAAGCATTGGGATGCTGTAAAGGGTATCATGAGGTACCTAAAGGGCATTGCAGATATGTGCATATGCTATGGTAGCCAGGATATAGGAGTCGTGGGGTACAGTGACTCTGATTATGCAGGACATGCAGATAGTAGAAAGTCCACTTCCGGCTATGTATTCACCTATGCTGGTGTTGAGATATCGAGCTCCACTCGTGATATGCCAGGGTGACCATTGTGCATTTATGTCACCGACTTGTCAGTTGCAGATGCGGTTGGTACACTGCCTATGAATAATAGCTAGATGACAGCTATCCTTATCTACTCTAGTTCGTGGCTCAGTTAGTATGCCACCTTAGTTAGTTGAGTTTGTTTTGAGACCTATATATATGGTTCTTCTATTTCTATGTACTAGAGTTCTTTTTGGCTTACACAATAAGAAGAGGAAAACTGTTTTTAGCCTCCACCTTTGTGTGTATTCCCCCATTGTGCAAGCAAGAAAGCTACAAGTGAGACTCATTCCTTCTCTCCCACAATCTTGACATGGTATCAGAGCCTTGTTCATGGTAAGGAGCTCAAGAAAGCAAACCAAGTTCGCGGTGTTCTAGTAAGAGGACCAGTGTTGCTTTCATTTTTTCTGTTTTGGGAGCAAGTCTCTGCAGGTAGCACAGCCGGAAAGTGCAAGAGTGCATTGTCTTAGATTGAGACTCCCTTCGCGGTGTAGCAAGAGGGCAGTATATGCTGTGGGAAAGGGATT
Organism: Lygodium microphyllum; assembly: GCF_053477565.2. Lineage (NCBI taxonomy): Eukaryota > Viridiplantae > Streptophyta > Polypodiopsida > Schizaeales > Lygodiaceae > Lygodium > Lygodium microphyllum. Next base: position 4,220,587 of record NC_141137.1, on the reverse strand, counting down.
TAGCCCTTGGTTGCTCTATTTTTTTTTATTTGAGGCCATTTCGGGGCTTGTTTTGGAGGTGGACGTTTTCTGCACGCACTCAGAAAAAGGCCATGTTTTATGCTGTGCGACCACTGTTCTATAGGTCAGTGAAAAGTTACTATAGAAATTGCATCGTATGCCTGTGCGTAGAGACATTGGGAGTTACAGAATCATCCTTGTTGCATGTTGATGCAAAATCGTCACTAGGAAGCGACTGTGTGGTCAAATACCACTTTTGTCAGTTTTGCATATTTGCCCTTGTGAGGCTGAAGCTGTGTTCTTTGCAGTGACAGAATTTTTTACAGTGTTCTGTAATGGCGTCTGATTCTCTTTCACAGATTGTCATTGAAAAGCTTGACAAGAACAACTTCCAAGCATGGAAGTTCAGAATGACGAATTTCCTTATGGGAAAAGGATATTGGAAATTCGTTGCAGGAAATGAAGAAGAACCAGTTCTTCCTGATGTTCCCAATCAACAGCAAATGCAGGCATTTAAAGCATGGCATGAGAGAGCCAGGAAAGTTATTTACTAGCCGTCTATCTACATTTCAGACTCTATGATTGTGCATATTCAAGATGCAAGTATGCCAAAGGAGGCATGGGATACTTTGTCAAAAATGTATAGCACAAATACGCAAGCCAGGAAAATGCAGTTCAAGCAAGAGTTGCACAATGTGCAAAGAGAAAATATGAGCATCAATGACTAGCACATGAAGGTGAAGAAGATTGCAGATGCATTTGCTTCCATTGGGTCACCAGTGGAAGATGATGATTTAGTTTCTGTGACCTTGAATGGTCTAGGAAAGGATTATGCACAGTTCCGAACATCCATTTCCGTCCATGAAAGATTTCCTGATTTTGAGGAGTTGATTGCTCTTCTAATTTTTGAGGAGTAGAGAAATGGTGGTGCATCTTCTTCAGGAGGAACTTCAAAAGAAGCTGTCTTCTACTCAAATGCTGGAAGAGGTAGAGGAGGCCGATCTGGAGGCCGTGGTAGAAATCAGAATATGCAGCAAACTCAAGAAAACCAGTCCTATGGAGGAGGACGTGGTAACTCTAGAGGCAGGGGGAGCCAAAGAGGTCGTGGTGGATGGCAAAGAGGCCAAAATGCAAATAGTAATGTTGAATGCTACTACTGTGGTAAAATGGGTCATATGGCTAAAGATTGCTATAAAAAGCAGAATAACATCATAAATAGAAAATTGCAACAAGGGAATTATGCATCTTCTAGTAGACAGGGTGATGACAGAAATGAGTATTTGTTTATGGTGCAGCATATGAACAATTCTGTGACAAGTGTAGAAGAAAGCAACGATGTATGGTATGTTGACTCAGGTGCATCAAACCACATGACAGGTCATGCAGAATGGATGGAGGATGCAAGGAAAATGGAAAAACCAGGATTTGTGGAGACTGGTGATGATACTGCACATCCTATTGTGCAGATTGGAAAAATTCCTTTGTCTATGCAGGATGGGAAAAAGAAATACTTGTCCCATGTATTTCATGTCCCGAATATCACCAAGAATCTGGTTTCTGTTGGTCAAATGGTTGAGCAGGGCTTGCAGGTCAGATTTAATCCTCATGGATGCTTTGTTGAGGATATGAAAAATAAAGGTCGCTTGATAGCAAAAGGAAAGAAGAAGGGCAGAATGTTTATGTTGGATGCAGACATGTCTGAATTGAGTGCAGCAATGTTTGCACATGGGATCGGTGTAGTTGCAGATATTGATATCTGGCATAAACGCATTGGTCATGTTAATGTACAACGACTTAAATCAATGCAGGCCCAAAATATTGTTGCAGGATTGCCTAAATTCAAGGTTGCAGAAATGCATAAGGTATGTGAAGCCTGTCAATTTGGAAAATAGGCAAGGAAACCATTTCCTAGACATGTTCAAGAGAGTAAGAAGCCATTGGAATTAATCCACTCTGATGTGTGGACTACTAAAGCTGCATCTCTTGGAGGCTGCATCTCTTGGAGACTACTAAAGCTGCATCTCTTGGAGGTTGTCATTATTTTGTCACTTTTATTGATGACTATAGCAGAAAAGTTTGGGTGTATTTCATGAAAAAGAAAAGTGAAGTTTTTGGGCATTTCAAAACTCTTAAAGCTATGGTTGAGAAACAGGCCTGCAAATAAAATGCCTAAGGTCAGATGGAGGGGGAGAGTACCTCTCAAATGAGTTTGCAAGGTTCCTGTAGGAGCATGGCATAAAGCAGCAATATTCATGCAGTCATATCCCACAACAAAATGGAATTGCAGAAAGGAAAAACAGGCATATTGGAGAGGTATCTCGTGCCATGCTCAATTGAAAAGACTTGATGATTCCAGAGGAGAGGTATACTGGTAGGAAACTAGATATTTCTCATTTGAAGATTTTTGGTTGCATTGCCTACGTTCATGTGCCAGATGAGTTGAGATCCAAGTTGGGTCCAAAAGCTGAGAAGTGTATCTTTATTGGTTACTCTCTGCAGTAGAAAGGGTATAGATGCTATAACCCTTCTACTCATAAGTTTACAGTGAGCAGAGATGTTGTTTTTGATGAGATGAGTAGTTGGTATAAACCAGTAAATGTGATTGATGATGTAGATGCACAAAATGGTAATGCTGCACAGAATTCACACCAGCAGTCACAAAATATTAGTGGACCTGGAGTGTCCTCTAGCAGTGGTTCACATTCTTCGCCATGGACATGCAGATTGAGATCAGGAGAATCTCCTCAAAACTATACATATAGTGGTATACAGGTTTCACGAAAAGAAAAAGAGAAGGTAGATCAGCCCATGTTTGATGTGAATGCAGGTCATTCTTATGTGGATGGTGAATCCAGTGGCTCAGAACAGAGCATTGATGATGAGTTGGGTATTCCTTCTATTGTTACACCTGGAGTAAGGAAGACCAGGGATGTTTTGAGAGTACCTGGGAGTGAATCTACTTTGCGTAGGTCTACCAGAGCTAGGTATCCTGTGGATAGACTGAAATATGATGGATTTATAGCCATTCACTATGCCTATATGGTCAAAGTGTTACAGGAACCAGAACCCACTTCTTTTGAGCAAGCCATGGAAAAAGAAAAATGGGAGAAAGCCATGGATGAAGAAATGGATGCCTTGGAAGCAAATGCTACATGGGAATTGGTACCTTTGCCTAAAGGTAAGAATGCAATTGGTTGTAAGTGGGTTTATAAGGTGAAGCACAATGCAGATGGTTTTGTGAACAGATACAAGGCAAGATTAGTAGTCAAGGGGTATGCACAAACATATGGCATTGATTATGAAGAAACATTCAGTTCGGTTGCAAGGATGGCAACTATAAGAGCAATCATTGCTATGGCTGCATCAAAGGAATGGTCTTTACATCAGATGGATGTAAAGAATGCCTTCTTGCATGGTGATTTGCAAGAAGAGGTCTATATGGAGCAGCCACCAGGTTATGTGCATGCTGTTCATCCTGAGTTTGTTTGCAGGTTGAAGAAAGCCTTGTATGGCTTGAAGCAAGCACCTAGAGCATGGTCTGACAAGATTGGACAGTATCTTGTCACTATTGGCTTTCAGATTTTCAAGGTAGATTTCTCACTTTATGTGAGAAAAACAGAGAAATGTATTATGCTACTTGTAATTTATGTTGATGATTTGATTATGACAGGTGACAGTGATGAAGATATCCTTCATGTGAAAATGCTATTGAAGTAGAAGTTTGAGATGAAGGATTTGGGAGAGCTACATTATTTCTTGGGCATTGAGGTGATTAGATCACCAAGTGGGATACGGCTCTTGCAGAGGTAGTATGGATTGGATATGCTGTCCAAATATGGGATGACAGGCTGTAAGCCTATTTCAGTTCCTTTGGAGCAGAATGTGAAGCTGAGTGCAGATGCAGGTGAGCTTCTGGAAGACCCTACTATGTACAGACGCATAGTAGGAAGTTTGATTTATATGACTATTACCAGGCCAGATTTGAGTTATGCTGTTGGATTGGTAAGTCAGTTTATGCAGGCTCCAAGGAAATCGCATTTGGATGCGGCTAGACGCATACTCAGATATGTGAAGTCCACATTGCAGTACGTACTATTTTATGAGACTGGGGTTCAGATACAGTTGCATGGATACACTGATGCTGATTGGGCTGGTAGTATTTCTGATAGACGATCTACCAATGGATATGTGTTCTCTTTTGGGAGTGCTGCAGTCACTTGGAGGAGCAAGAAACAGCCTATAGTTGCCTTGTCGAGCACATAGGCTGAGTACAGGGGCGCAGCAATGGCTGCATGTGAGGTAGCTTGGTTGCATAAGCTACTTTATGATATGCATCAGCCTACAGATGGGCCAGTTGTCATTTATTGTGACAACATGAGTAGTATACACTTGGCAAATAACCCAGTCTATCATGCTAGAACAAAGCACATTGAGGTGCATTATCACTATGTGCGGGAGAGGGTTTTACTAGGTCTTATTGATCTAGTTTATGTCAGCACAGAGGATCAGGTAGCTGATATATTTACGAAGGCATTGGGCGCAGAGAAGCTGCGCAAGTTCAGAGACCTGCTTGGTGTGCAGGAATTGGGATTGAGCTCGAGGGGGAGTGTTGAGATATCGAGCTCCACTCGTGATATGCCAGGGTGACTGTTGTGCATTTATGTCACCGACTTGTCAGTTTTGCAGTTGTGGTTGGTACACCGCCCATGAATAATAGCTAGATGATAGCTATCCTTATCTACTCTAGTTCGTGGCTCAGTTAGTATGCCACCTTAGTTAGTTGAGTTTGTTTTGAGACCCATATATAGGGTTCTTCTATTTCTATGTACTAGAGTTCTTTTTGGCTTACATAACTAAGAAGAGGAAAACTGTTTCAGCCTCCACCTTTGTGTGTATTCCCCCATTGTGCAAGCAAGAAAGCTACAAGTGAGACTCCTTCCTTCTCTCCCACAATCTTGACAGCTGGAGGTGCTGTTTCTTGGATGTCGAGGGTGTAGAAATGCACGACCCTTTCTACTACAGAGGCCGAGTATGTTGCAGCCCATTGAGGCTTGCAACGAGGCCATTTGGTTGCTGACCTTGGTATTGATGCTACCCCTACACTGCATTCAGATTCTATGAGTGCTATTCAGTTAGCCAAGAATCCGGTCTTCATGCGAAGACAAAACACATTGAGATGAGGTATCACTTCATACGTGGGGTCGTTGAGAGGACAAGTCTGTTGATCTTGTCAAGATCTTGATTGACCAGAATCCTACAGATTTACTCACGAAAAGCCTCTCTATAGAGCGCTTTGCCTTTCTTAGGAGGTTGATGGGCGTGGGATGAGATGACGTCTTTCCTCATCCTGTTGTACATGTGTACATATTGTACTATCTTTTTTTTCTTTTTCTTTTCACTCCTCACTAGGGTAGATTCGCCTTTAAGTGGGAGGTTGTTGGGGTAAAGGCAACTCCGCCTAGCCGCCCGTGTATTACTACACTGACAGTCACTGCCACTACACACTGCAGGTGGCGGGTGCTCGTCACCTCACTTTATTCTTTATTCTTTTAGTGACAGTTTGAATAAAGGAAGGCCCGGTCACATATTGTGACTGTTGGAGTTCCCATTTCTTGTCTCTCTCTTTCTTGCTCTTGCTCTCCCACCATAGCTCTCGAGTGCAAGCTTTGATCCTTCTCACCTTTCACTTTCATCAGATCATTACAATCACTCAATGTTATTTAGTATTCAATCGAAACACAACATCTTATGGCTAGGAGCATTCAAATTAGATACAATGGATTTTGATATATTGTATTGGGTTTTTCATCGAACACCAATACCTGATGTTATTAAGAGACAACAAGTAGGAGAAGAGCTATTTGTTGAAGGATTTGGAAACTATAAGATTGAGTGGCACATAGCTGGTGACTTAAAGACACTTAAATGTATGTACAATGTATCAAAGAGAGCAAACTCTAGATCTCCTTGCCTATATTGCATGTCCCCGGCCATAGAGTTGAACTCAAGCAACTGGAATAGAGCTCCCTTTAGGCACAACAAGGATCCATAGTTTAAGCTAGTCCTAGATATTTCTTTAGTGAATGCCCATATCTGTACACTTCATGCGCTTTGTAGGATAATTGAAAAGATTGTTCATCTTTATATAGGATTTGCATAAAAGCTGAAGTCATTATCAGCTAGAACAAATACTATAACAAAGATTGAAAAAGTCTTATTTACAATTGGTTTGCATGGTGGTAATGTTGTTATTGAACCAGATCTTCAAAAGTCCAAGGATGGCAATTGTATCCCCAAAAAGTTATCTATTGGTGGAGTGAGACTAGAAGGTTCCTAGACTTTCATGGGAGACTTGGTAAGATAAACTCTAGGAATTGTGGCTCAACTATTAGATACAATCAATGGAAGTGCCTACATAGTTAAGGATCATGCTGATAATGAAAAAGCTCGGAATAGAAAAACCAATGTTTGAAAAACACTAAAAAAAGTATTCTTTTATTGTGATAAAACAGAGTGGGACGATGATGATCTCAAAGACTTCAAAAACCAATTGAACCTTTTTAAAAAGGCAATGATATAAGCTTGGGGTAATCAACACTTCACTCACTATATGGTAAGAAGTTTGCATATGTATGTCTCTTTATTGTCTGACTTATATAGGGTTTTCTAATTGAATTTTTTAATTTATTAACTATGCAACATATTTTATACAACCATGCTCCATATTTTATCAAGAAATATGAATCTCTATCTATTTTGGTCAACCCAAGGTATGAAAAAATCACATTATCAAGCAAGAACAAAATGCTTTAGACGCACAACACATGGAGGTGAAAGATACAAAGAAAACACTTTATTACAGGTCTTTCAATGGTTCTATAGACAAATTTGGTACAAATTGAAGCTCAAAGACACAATCGCATCATGTCATACATCATCTTTGGCAAGGACTATATCCACTATTACCCAAAGAAGAAAAGACGGATATTTAAACTCTTGTGTAAAGCAAAGATATTCTAAATGGTTACAAACTAGACAAAGAGATGGAAAAAGATGGGTTTCAAGAAACCCTTAACATCTTTTTGTTTTACTCTATTGCAGAAGAGTCTTTAGTTTCAGGGAATTCACTAGGTCCTCTAAGGGAATCTTTTGTTTTATCCCACTCGATGAGACCTCTACATTTCAGAAACTCTTGTTTCCTATAGCCTGAAAGGAGCTTCAAATTCTTGCATCTCCTACATAGGAGAGCAAATAAGAGGCAAGAACTCCAAAGTATCCTGCCCTAGATCCACTGTATCTAGGCATGAAGCCAAAAACTCTTACGGCTTCTTCCTTCTCCATCAAAATTATCTTGTTTGAACCTCTATTTAAAGCTTGGGGTCCAATCACCTTGGAGATAGCTTTCAAATCCATTATTGGTAAGCTTGGAGAACCTGCTATGATAAATTGCAACTGTTTGATTACTTAAGCTTCCAATATAATGACCAAGGCCTTGACTTTTACCAAGCTTCAATGGCCTTGAGCCCTTGGCTCTTCCAAGAAAGTTGTCTACATCTTCAATTTCTATCTGCACAATAAACCACAATAGTGTAAGATGTCAGTAGATAAATATCCAAAAATATTTATCTATAATGCATAACATACTCTAATATAAATCACAATGGATATCCTAGAATTATCTTTCATGCCTTAGGGTTTTCTTCTTCAAGAAGACTATCATCATATAGATTTATTGAACTTTTTGGTTTCTCCTCTAATGGAGACTTCAGTTTCTCTTCATACCCCATGTTATCAATACCAAGTCTCTATTGAATTTATAAGTACTCTTCCTCTATAGGTATCCTCTCCTTTTCATATTCCACGATCTGATTAATACAAGAATGCAAGGCTACAGAACTGTCTTGAAAATTCTCTCCCTCAATCTTTAGAGTTGTTAGCAATTCCTCTTCATAACCTATAAAATTCTTATCATTTTGAACCCATGTAGCAAGGATTGCCAAAAAATAATATTCTCTAAGATAAAAAATGTGTTGAATATTATTTAGCAATACATATCTTTTTTTGTTGATGAGATAACTAAGAAATATTGGTACACATTCAAGAGGACCTATTTCAATCTCTACACTCAATTCTATCTTCTTTTCTTCCACTTTTGTAACGTTCTCACTTTTAAACAAAGCAACATCAAATCCCTCCACTAACTGGTTCTCAATATCCTCCTAAAACATTGCACCCTTCTTTTCAACTTCTTTGTCTTCGTATGCAATATCCTCCATCTTCTTCTCTTGTATTGTATCTGAAGAACAACTATCCTCCATCTTCTTCTCTTGTATTGTATCTGAAGAATAACTATCCATATATTTTCAAGATCCTTCAAAAGCTCTTACAAATCAAAGGGAACATTGACCATATGTTTGATGTAAATAAATCTACATGAATTTCTAGTTGCATGAAGAAAATCAAATAACTTTTTACCACAGGTATCCTCCAGATCCTCCTCCTCCATTCCCTCTAAAGACAACTTCCTTTTAGTCATCCTGATTACTCACAAAAGAAAAACCAGAAAACAAAAATAAAAATAAGGGGCATAATATAAATCCACATTTGCTCATATCCAGTAGACTAAAAAAAGATTGCTAAAAGAATTTAAGAAATACAAGATGAATGAAATGAATTAAAACTTTATGCAACAGAGAAAGCATGAAATTCCAAGTCTCATCGATCAAACTTTGTTTAACATTTACGACTCATGAAACACGAAAATAATGATTCAGATCACCTCACAGTTCACAAAATCACGTTTCACATGTCACTTATAAAAAAAAACTTAACGAATTCATGCTTTATACATCTAAAAATTTTCAACAAAATAATTCATCAAGAACATCAAAACCCCATCATTTAACATGTGTACCACACCAATATTGATAGAAAAACAAAGTAAAACCATTATATAATTTCTAAGTCCTTGATGTATCTTTCTCCTCTTAAACCAACTAACAAGATGGACCTTTCTCCTCTTAAACCAACTAACATCTTCAATGCCTCGAAATTCAAGATTGCAGAGAAAAATATTAAGAAAAGTGTGATACCTAATATTTCTAGGCCCTGCTCATGAGAATAAATGGTTTCTTGTAAGAATATGCTTGGTTTGGCTTGTGATGCTTATAAGATAAATAGCTGGTCAAAGAAAAGACAAGATACGTGAAAGAAATAGTAACCAAAACCCGAACCTGAGTATTCATATATATGCCAACGGTCACCGCACGTTTGATCAAAAAGTATGCTACACTAATTCAGAGGTGCGCTTAAAATGAAAAAGAAAATGAAAAAAACTTAAAAATCGGAGCCATAAAAGTGCTATCATGCCGAAAAAGTAAGTGACACATGGCATACCTTAACAAGTAAAAACAGTTTGCAGTCGCACGTGTGAAATTAACTACACATTACAGTAGCCATATGTATAAACCAACATCCTTATAAACATGATTTCTGAATCGCAAAAGAGTTTTTTCGATGACAAAACTCTCTCTATGCTCAACCAGACCAACACAATGCTAATTTGATCGCGGTGCAAAATTATTATATAGCGTAAGGCTACTAAAGAAGCCTTCATCGCCCAGCATACGCACCGAACCCTCAAGAATGTAAGCTTTTTGCTAAAATATGAGTAAGCTTTGAATCACTTGACAATTCCTACCAAATCATCCCAAAAAATGTGAACGTATGAAATGCGATGGGTGCTAGATTTCTCTTGTCCAAATAAGGCCTCCTCGCGTTTCATACAATTAAGGCCTACACTGTTTCGATTGTGATGTGGATATAAGCTTTCTCTTGTCCATTTAAGCCATCCTCTTCTTTCATACGCCATGCACATGCACATGCATGTTATAGAACTTTGAATATCCTCTATAATCTTTAACTTCAAGCTTTAAGTAAATAAATAAGTTGAAGTGAAATAATCACTTTGAATCTTTCAAATGCATGTGTGTCTATTAGAACAACATATATTACAAAGTCGAAATATTTAGGGTAAATAATGTTGTCCAAAAAGTAGTCTAAAAGCTGAGTCGAATAATAAAACTTCAAATATAAATTCCTTGAAATATAAATTTTGCTACCTAATAGTGAGATGAAAAATGTTGCTAGAAGGTACTAGGTGAAGGTACTAAGTAATTGGATACCACATATTGTTCTTTGAATGTTATAGCAAGAATATGCACGTATGAAACGCGATGGGTATTAGGTTTCTCTTGTCCATGTGAGGCCTCTTCACATTTCATACGACTAAGGCCTTGCCATTATTCTGTTGTGACGTATGAAACACGATTGGTGTTATGTTCACTTTTTTGAGTGAGGCCTCCTCACTTTTTGAACGACTTGAGCCTGCATTGTTTCCCTTGTGTCATATGAAATGCGATATGGTGTTAAGTTTCCTGGTCTAAAAGGCCCCTTCACGTTTTAAACATCTTGTGCATTGTTTTATTGGAATTGGATTAAGACTATGTGATTAGCGTTTGCTTGCTACTTAGCGATTGTAGATAAATTGATATGAGAGATTAGATCTTTCCTAATTTTTTGTATTATTTGTTTTTTTGGATGTTTCAAATAGCTAGAACTAAGGCCACTGCAAGGAAGCAGAAAGTTGATCCTAGAGGTCTTGCTTCAAAAATCCATTAGTCCTCCAAGCCTTCGAAACTTACAAGGAAATCAAAGCCAAGAAGAAGGTTCTCACAGCATATGAGGTGCCTTAAGGAGATTAGAAGTGCAATGAAGGCTCTAAATAATGCAATTGCAAAGCTGTCTTTTTAGAGGCTTGTCAGAGAAATCTGTGACAAGCATAGTCTACATAGGTTTAGATGGACTAGGGCAAGTCTCAACTGTATTCAGGACGCTACAAAGGGGTTTTTGATTGAGTTTTTCTAAGATTCTTATATCTGTGCTGCTCATGCATATAGGCTTATGCTTATGGATAAATATATGATAATTCTTAGGAGATTGAGATACTGGTTTTCAAAGGTCCTTGAGCCAATACCTCTTTCTGATGTGAAGGCTTTCAATATTTTAAATGTGCCTCCATATAGAAAGAAGAAAAATGATCCTAGTTTGAAGTTTGAAGATGTTATGCATGTAAATGACACAAGACAACATGAGAAAGAGGAAAAGGCCACAGTAGAGTAGGGAAATAAATGGAGGGAGTATAAAAGAAAGAAGGAAGAAGAAAAGGAAGTAGAACAATTCCCATCTTTTGAAGAGGAGTTATCTACCCTTCTTGAAAGAGCTGACCCTAAGGGCTTCAATGTTTGTTGCTTTTTACCTAATGATGTTAACAAAAGATCTAATATGGTATTTTTGGACTCTAATTGTGTTCAAATTCTCAAGAATAAAGTGAGAGAAGTAAATGACTTGATTCTTCTTGCTAGGATGAGGTATAGTTTATCAAAATTTGTTTTTACCCACCGTATTTTTCTAGCAATAGACTTTTATGTTGATGCTTACTATCTCCATTCTTTTGCTAGGTGTATAATGCATGAGCTCTCCTTCGATATACAGCAAAAGATTGAGGTTCTTGATCCATCTCATACTATATGAGAAGTGAGCTTGAAGCAAGTGCTTTTGACCATTGGTTCAATTCAATTGATTTTGAATCTTTGGAGCTTCTTCTAATTTCATACAATGAAAAGCAAGTAATTTGATATTCTATTAGATTTTATGAGATCTTGTTTTGCTAGATTATTGAAATATTTTTGTTTTCAGTTCTATTGGAGCCTAATTGGAATAGACTGTGTGAAGATGCAATGTTTCCTCATCAATTCTATAAAAGAAAGCCATGAAAATGCCAAGTTGTAAGTTATATAATCTAGGGTCTCCTTGATATTTTGATCTTTCTTTTGTAATAACTCTAAATTTTATTGCTTTTTTGGTACAGAGTTGTAAAAAGATTGATTGAAGTACTAGAGAAAAGGCCTCCCATGCCTTCTAACTTACTTGCAACAATGCAATATAGACAAGTTGCAGTAAGGTCTTGATTAATATGGTTGGAACACACAAATAAAATTTACTCTAAAAACTACCATGAACAAGTTTCTTAGTTTTACTTTATATTTTTGATTCCTCATCAAGATGATAGTTACTCTTGTGGGCTGGAGAGTAATTGTAAATGCTAAAAAATTGGTTTAGTTTATTTATCTCAATGATGATAAACTTATAAAGGTAATGTGAAACATACTAAACTTTAAGATAGAGTTTTATTGTAAAATAATCCATTGTAAAAAATAACAATGAACTAAAATTATTTTCTTACAAATGTATGATAATTTACAAGGGATTGCTATATAAGTGAGCACATTTGGTATATAAGAGCAAAGCTCATGAAGTATATAATGGCCAATTGTATACAACATACAAGAATGGACAATAGTGGAGGCTTGGATATTGAAGAAGAGGAGGTGCATGTAACTATAGCAGGTGAAGCTATGCCTTCAAAACCCAAGGCAACCTAAGCATCAAAGATAGGCAAAAGGAGTCCTAGAAAGGATGTATTTTCTCTTAAGAAAAGTTCTTAAAAAAAGTAGCTTTGCCTTAGATTGTAAGCCCTTGCGTATAAGTCATGGAGATGGTAGACAAAAAATTATACATGTATTTTATATTAATAGTAAAGATATATTTTTCTTCAATATCTTTACATTGTATATTTTTCTCTCTTCTTGTTGATATCTGTAAAAAAAAAAATGCTACAAATGTTTATTAATCGGAAAGTGAAATTAGATATACACCTAAGTGGATATAATATGAAATAAAAACTTACTCGTTTGTTATTAAGTTGGAACACAAATGAGTATAGTAGTTCAATATCTTCATTTTGTAAATCTATCCTCACTTGATGTAGCATGCATGATGATCTAACCTTTAGGATTGCAATAATGTCCTCGTTGTACCAAACATCAAGATCCACTATAGGATATTTGCTAAAATTATCAAGATTTTGGTCTAAAGCAACTAGACTACTACCAACATAATGCTATCTACTATAATAAAAGCTAAGGATGAAATTTTGAGTAGCAATCATATATTTACAAGCTATAGAGTCTTGATCTATCTTACATATAATTTTTCCTTCTATCCTTGTGTCCCATCCCTTATCAACAAATTGTATAATAAGATCATATATTGGTCTCTTCACTGAAAGCATAGCCTTTGATTTTCTTATCTCAGCATTAGAAAAGAAGTTAACAAATATATTAATAGGCATGAACAAAGTAGCTTTGCTTAGCCTACTTGAGATACTAGGTTTTAATGCTCTTTGTATCTTAGAAAATATTTTACATCTATAGCCCTCACTAGTAGCTAGACTTGGCAAAGGCCACTCAAAGCTTGAAAAATCTGGCAAAGGAAGGGGGGATATTGATCCCCATTGGCCACACTACATGGAGACAATATAAGAATGGTCATAGAAGAATATTCCATTCTTTGCATGGGGACAATGTAAGAATGGCCATAGAAGAATATTCCATTCTTTGCAAGCTCTGTCTTCTTTCTACCTTTGCACATCTCTTCTCCAATCAAGCCATGCATCACATCAATCACATCAACAATAGACTCGACCAATTGCCATTCCTCAAGATTATAGGGATATACATCTACAAGAAAAATGAACAAATGTTATAATGAAAAACCTTAAACCAAGTTTAAGAAAAGAAAGACTCTAAGAATCAAATCCTTGCGATTTGGTTTATGCATTGGAAGATTTGAACTTCCAGGTTCAAATATAGCTCTCTATGCATAAACACATGTTGCACCAGAACCTCTTTTATGCTATTCTTATTTACTCCAAGCTTGAAATCTCAGATTCTACCCTTCCAAGCACAGATAAAAGAGCTCTCATATCTTTTTCTTTTCCCATATTTTGCATGTTACATGGTGATCCAACTACCTTTGCTAATGATTGTAGGAATCCATCTTCTATCTTTTTGGAATGAGATAAACATTGATATGGATGTGATTTGGGAGCTTGGATGCCTTGTTGAAGGTCAAATTTTTGTATCCATAGCATGTACACACACACACACACACACACACACACACACACACACACACACACACACACACATACACACACAGAAGACTAGGCTACCACAAACGAGGGAAAAAAACGAGAGGGACAAAAGAAAGGAGAAAAAAAATATGTGCCAAGCTTTTTACTAATTTGAATTTAGAGTAAACCTGTCATTATCATTAATTCAGACATATCATTAAATAAAAGTGGCCAAGACTGTATATCATTAATGCAAAGAATGTCATAATCATGAAAATAAGAGACTAAAAATAGATATTGATAATACAAATTTGTAATATTACTATATCTATATCTTTTTGTAAAATAAATTTTGCCTTTTTTAAAATAGAAGTTTCGTTACGGAGGCTTTGCTCCTATTGGTCTAGAGCACTCTCTTTCTATCTCCTAAAATGCATTTTCGAGACCTCAAAACTCCCATAATGCCTTGGTTTGGGATTTTGACTTTGTGTTGCTAGATGTTTATGAGGCTTGAATAGCACTAACAATGCTGGGTTGAGTTGCTTTGGAGCCAGCAAACTGTAGTTTCAGTCGATACACTCGTGTTAAGGTGTCACAAGGTCAATGGTGTTAGGCTCTATGGGGCTTTGCAACTTGAGCTTTTTGCGATTTTAGCATCTGATATATTGTGTGGCTCTATATAGTCGGGGCTTGAGGGTGGAGTTTGAATAGATCTGTTGCCTCTCTTGGTTTTAGGCATCCATATCCAAGCATTGCCCTCATAATAGCCTTGTGCTTGCAATAAGGTTTTGGAGACGCATCTCGAGTTGATTGTTTGTGTGTGCCTAAAGTTTCTCCATTGCCTCCTGGTCTTCGAGTCTGAGTTCCTAGGCTTGCAAGTCCGTGATTGCATGCTCCTATGCGGCAGTCCTTGATGTTTAGGCACCCACTTAAACTGTGGTTCACGGGCTGTAGCTTTGATCTCAACAGTGTGTTGACGGTGTGGTGTGGCGGGTTGTGACAAGTATCAATCCCCCTCCTTAGACTTGGTGGTGGGTTTCTCTACGGGTGACCTCGCAAGCCTTGATGAAGCCACTTTGCCCTTGATGAAATCCGTGACTATTTGTACATTGCCTATACCAAGGTAAATACATTGTGAGTCATAGTTGACATTATAGTCTACTTGCTTTTTAAATGAGCGTCCTAGTAGCAATTCCTGACCTTCACCCTTTGCATTCCGCAACACATAAAAGGTTATGGGTATGCTTTTAGCAACTTTGCATCTTCCTAAGAGGGCATACGATCGGCTCCCAAATGGGCTAAGTTTGGCATTGCTAGATTGTAGTTGTGGATGGCCAATTTGAGTCCAATGAGCATGAGTTAAGATATTGAAATCAGCTTCCTCATCGATCAATGTGTCGAAGGTATGTGTCTGTTGGTGGGAAGTGACCATTATGTGCAAGTAAGCGGGTGCTACTACCTCTTCATCTTCCTCTTCAATTTCTATTATTGTGGTGACTTGGACTTTCACAAGGGACTCTAGCATGGGAGGCTCATGTAGTGGATGTGTGGGAGGGTAGTACTTCTTTAATTGGTTGCCATTGAAGAAGTCTATGCCCTCTCCATCTAGGGTCTCGAGCTCTACATTGCCAATTCAGCTAATAGTGCGGACTCGAAAAGGCCCTAATCCTTTGAACTTTATCTTCTTTTTGTGTCCCTTTATTAAGTACAACAACACTAAGTCGCCTTGTTCAAATTCTCATTGCTTGACGTACTTGTCAAACCAACTCTTGCGATGTGTCTTTTCACAAATCAATGCATGGGTGGCTAGAAGTCGAGTCTCTTATAAGCGTTCTAGCTTGATCAGGCGGTCAGTCCATGCCTCCTTTCCGTCCCATCTCTCTTGGGTGGCTACTCTCAAGCTCGAGACAATGAACTCTATAGATAGAATGGTAACACAATCTTGTGTAAGAGACTAACAATGACAATGACACTAACTATAAGTACAAAGCATCATGATATTGCATTACTTATCTTGAAAGTAATAGTCAAGTACAATGCTTCATAGTAGTTGGGTCATTTAATTCTCCTCACTGTGCACATGGGATTCAGGACATCTCTTCATGGAGCATACATCATATGTCTATCTTCCATACAAAGCCACTTATGGGCAAGCCTCTCTTTTGGGCACACATCCAGCCTCTATGGGCAAACATATCAAGCATCATTTGCTATTCTCAACACCCCCCCTCAAATGATAAGCTCCTACACTTGTTGGCTTCCCCCCCCCCCCCCCCCCCCCCCCCCCCGCCCCCCCTACATGTAGACATGGCCTGGGAGACTTGCTCTTAGGTAGCCTAGTCAAGTTAAAGCTTTACATATTTGGCAAGGGTTTTGTTTTACAAAGCAAATCCACTAAGGGAAACAAAATCCACTATGGGGAAACATAAGATCCACTATGGGAAAGACAATTTCTTTAAAACAATCTGTCAGAGTTGTTATTGATGTCAGAAGCATCTTCTACATTCATGAATTGATTTTGATTATGGTACCATTCTGTACCTATTGTGCTCTTTTATTGTGGAAACATTCACTAGCTATATGTCCAGTCTTACTACAATAATGACATGTCATCTGATATTTGTTGTAGAAATTGAATCCTTGGCCTCTTCCTTTAGGTCCAATAGCTCCTTTGGTGTATAAGAGGTTTTCCCTAGATGATGGGACACCATCTTTTGCATTCTTTTTCTTTTGTTTAATCTCTTCATCAAGAAGAGAGTGTTCAATATCTTTCTGTGACAAATTAGGTACATTGCTGAGAGTAGAGACAAGATTTTCATAAGGATCCTGGTTTACACTAGCAAGGATTATATCAATGGCTTCATCTTCATCTATTGTTTTCTTCAGAGTGGCAAGTTGAGTTTTTAGACTTTTGAATTTGTTAATATGCATAGTCATTGAAGTGTTGTCTTTTATGTCAAGCTTATAGAATTGCATTAACAACTTGACCTTAGAGTTTTTTGATTGACTTCCAAAGATTCTATCAAGCTCATTCCAAGCCTTTTTAGCATATTTGATGCCAGAGATATGGTGTAATACATCGTTAAAAAATCCATGGGCAATAATTCTTAGAGCTTTATTATTCATCTTTTTCCATTCTTTGGACTTTGGTTCTTTAGGCTTTGGTTGGACCCTTCCAAGGATTTTTCTAGCTTCACTTTCTTCTTCTTCCTTCTCGTCCTCAAACAAGTCTCACAAGTCCTTCTGCATAAGGTGGTACATGGTCTTCTCCTTCCAGGCATGAAAGCCTTCTCCATTGGACTTGGCTATTTGCTCAAGCTCTACCATATTGATAAGCTTCAAATAACTAGCAAAAGAGTTATAGTTCAATGTGTTAAGAGACACAATAAGATCAATGTCAAATTGACACTAGTTGAGTATCAATGGATACTATTCTTTGAGCTTAGTGTTGGATGTCAATGCTTGATCTGCATCTTGTTTGTTGATTTGAAGTGTTGCTCTTGATGGTAATTACTTTCAGTCTCAAATCAGAGTGGTAGTGGGTCAGTGAGCTAAGAGGAGTGGAAAAATGAAGTGGGGATGAACTTGAGTGAGATTGGATATGGCTTTCCTGTTAGGGTTTGCAAGCAGCTATTGGTTTTCCTTTTAGTGCAACTTGTAGGAGAAGAATTTCTTTGAGATATTTTATGGGGAGAGAGATTGGATATGGAGCTTTAAAAGCCCATGGAGGATTATGCCACATGCAGGGAGAACAGTCGTATAGTCTGAAAACGGCACAGAATAGCCAACAATCTACAACTTTTGTAATGTTGGTGCATAAAGCAGCCAATGTCGGGCTCTAACATGCCAAGTAGTTGCTACCTAATCAAGAGAACAAGTCTCTAGAAGAGAGCTAGCTGAGATAGGCTTTGGTTGAGGAGACCCAAGAGCTCCAAGTGCGACAGGTCCAGATTGGCTATGGCTGCCAAGCAATGAGTGTGAGTTCAAGTGAGAAATTGAAGTCATGCATTCAAATTGAGCTGACTTTAGGTTGAGCAAAGCTGAGAGGAGTGAGAGGAGAGTTGAATCATGCTCGATTGAGCTTTGATACCATGTTAAAAGATAGATGTAGAGCACGGCAGCTATGGAGGTTGGAAGATGTAAACTAGATTCATAGTGACATGAACTACATGTTACGCAAGTGAATTAGGTTCCCAGATGGAAGCTTGGACTCATAAACACAATCTTATGTAAGAGACTAACAATGATAATGACACTAACTAAAAGTACAAAGCATCATGATATTGCATTACTCATCTTAAAAGTGATAATCAAGTACAATGATTTATAGTAGTTGGGTTGTTCCATTCTCCTCATGTGCATATGAGATTTAGGACATCTTTTCTTAGAGCATACATCATATGTCTATCTTCCATACAAAGCCACTTATGGGCAAGTCTCTTTTAACATATCAAGCATCATTTGCTATTCTCAATAGAGACCACTTTGGTCAGGATGTTCACTAAGATCTTATTAGTAGACTCAACCTAGCCATTCGCTTGAGGGTAGTAGGGTGAGCATTCTTCATGGATGATTAGAAAGGTCAACAGGAGGTGAGAGATCATTTCATTTAGGAAGCGTGTGCCTTGATCACTAACTACTTTGATGGGGCAGCCAAATCATGAGATCACCTGCTCCCAAAGGAACTTAGTAGTGGTTCTAGCATCGTTTTTCCTTGTGGCTCGCGCTTGTACCCACTTTGCCCGATTCTAATGAAAATCAATAAATTCTTAGAAATTAAGCTCTACTTTATGCTCCAGTATTGAGCCCGAAATTCAATGCAATGATCCATCCTTCATTCATCTTGTGTCATTTCTCCCAAAACTGTATTTAGCCTGCCCTGAGCAACATCCAAATTACAAGTGACATGGGGAAAATCCAAAGCAAAAGATCATTACAATCTTTCCCTGAAGATCTTAAATCTTCAAAACGGAATCATTTTTGTGAATCAATTTTCCCATGCATTGTGCCCTATCAAAAACATGCTTTGGGAAAGAACTTCATGCCCAATCACTCGTATAGTTTGCAAATTACACTACAAGATATAGGCCTTATACCAATGTTAAAAGTGACGAAAATGTAAATAACAAAATTTGCCCCCGTCGTCGCAAAAAGCGTCATTAATGGCAACGCCATAGAACAGTCGATATCAGCATTGTTATCAATGTCGCTATTTGCATCGATATCAGCGTTAGTATCAGCGTCGCTGATACCAACACAAATAACGATGCTGATAACGACCCTCTGTGACGCTAACAACAATGCAAATAACGATGCGCAAGGTAAATTTGCAACGCTAATAGCGACGGTAACAGGGAAATTTTTTTTTGTGGCAGGACATCATGTAAACAAAAACAAAGTAAACTTAAATCATAACACTGATATATGAAATAAATACGTGATCGCATAATGAAAGTGATTTGTACAATCATGATAAGATATCATTACTACATAGAAAATGTCTACACAGATCAAGCGACCAAAAAAGAAGGGTGTGTGAGCTTCAAGGATCCAAAGGACGAGCTATATATCCTCGCCATTCGAAAGCTCATCCCACCGCAAAGGAGCATCGAACCGACTCTGTAAAAAAAGAAACAACTACACATAAGTCCACCATACAATAATGCATTCTAATTAAACATGGTAACTACGGACTAGAAAGATGAGTGACTTACAGGGCCGCCTATACAATCGGTCGATCAATGCAGTGAGATCGTGCCTCTTTGTATATCGAGTCTCAAGGCCGGTCGGATTGCAATTTGTAATGGAGTGCTACAAAGAAGACAAAATACTAATTGTTAGAAACATGATTGTCAGTACAAAGGATATTGCAAAAAAATAAGCAAGCAAAACAAAACAAAAACTTACAAAGTCCTCCAGATATGTCCTATGGCCGCCACTCCCAAGATGATGGACCACTTCAGCCTCTAGTCATGCCCTCGCTGACTTGCGTTGCTGACTCCAACGTCCTGGAGAATCTGTAACCTCCTCTCTCAGTCGGCGCTAGTCATCTGTGTCTAGCCACTCGGGCTCTGCAGCCCCACTCTTGAGTGCCTTGTGTGCGTTCGATCGTTTATGTGATATACATGCACGCATGCAGTCCATCATCGAGCCCGTAGAAAATCTATCTGCTGTGGCTGGAACTGAAAACTCCTCATACAAGGATGCTACTATGTAGTCCTTTCTCCCCTCCAGTATGTTTTTCCAATGATCTAAGACGTGCCGAAAAACTTGATGGCACAACTCTCTTATGTGAGCCATCACCCTCCTCCCCTCATCATTCATGTTGATGGTTCCTGACCTATCATCAATAAGATAGGGATATCCCTATGGGGTATGCCTAAGATGGGTCCTCTCCCACCCGCGTCCATGCTCCTAGGCATATCCAGGAGACCCCTATACATCCGGTGTACCGATCGGGGTAGTATCTATCGGTGTAGTACCCATAGGGATGCCACTTGCAGATGGCCGAGCAAAAGCCAGAGTAATTGGAGTAGACGTCCCCATAGGTATGACAAATCTTGGAGGAGGTGATGCAACTCCAGCAGAACGACGAGACGGAGACACCGTGTCCATGCCTCCACAGCAACCACCTGAGCCACGCTCCATGGAACCGCCATGAGAGCGAGGAGTCGCACCTGTATCCCGTGTCGACCGTGGGCTCACTGCCTTCGTATCTCTACAGCATCCCCCTGACCCTGAAGCACTTCCTCCCTCTGGCCCAAGTCTGGAATGACCTCATCTGCTCGAAGCTGAAGCATCTGATCGTGCCGAAGTAGATCTAATAGAGCGGCTTGACGATATCCAAGACAGCTCCTATTCCGCCATGTCTCTGAATCTTGCCATCTGATCTGGAGATATGCGCGTGGAGATATCTTGCAACTCCTCATCGCTCATCCCTCGACTCATCCTGAAAAGGTCACCTACACAGATAAAAAATGATATTAGCATAATCAATTTAAATCATACAAAGCATGGTAATATAAATCTTAAAAAAATGATCTCACTTAAAATGCATATCTTATGTACCCTTATAAGCGATTAGTCAACGAATTAAGTAAGTGGATGCTCCAAGTATGAAGTATCCTATGGTCCCATGTCAATCTCCTGACATAACTCCGCATACACTGGAAGGTCGATAGACATGTTACCACAAAAGGATGAGTCCATCTCGTTCTCAAGGACTCCTATATTTCCATCATTGTTAGCCGATGCTGGCTCCTCTACATGCTCCAAGCTTTCGGTGGCCTCTACCCCTTGCAATATCGACCCCTTTATTTGCATATTGTCCTCATCTATGCTCAAAACATCGCTTTGATTATATACTCTGGCACTTCGGGGAGCTGAAGGTATAACATACCACCATTGAGGTTGTCGGGGATTTGGATAGAAGATTACCTGTTCACAAACATGTACAAGAGAGATTAAACTATTGTGATATGTACCATGTCGTAATACAATTAACAAAGAAATGAGTTCATGTACCTGTTCACAATGGGCCGGCAACACAAAGGTGTCGCACAAATTCGTCTATTTTTTTTCGGAATCTATTTCGAGAAATCTAGATGGACCTTATCGAATTGTTGCTCCAGCTCCTTTAAGTACCACTTCATCCCCTCGAGAATTCCCACTCCTCTATTGAGACCTCTGCCCCTTCGCGAGACGCTGCGGTCAAAGCTCCATGCAACCATCGCGTTGACATGAACCGCAGCATCTCCTTCATGCCCTCGGGATATTGAATCGGTCGATGGCACGTACTACATTGAAATTCAGATCGCGCTTCCTCTCGATCTTGCCTAGTGATCTGGTACCTAGTGAGCCACGTCTCCATAGAGATATGGTGCAATATACAAAAGCCTGAGAACCGTCGCATTTCGTTTAGATGTGACTCCGCGTGGACCATTTTCAGATCATACCAGCTTGCAGCATTCATATGTGTTGGAGGTCGTCCAAGAAAACCTTCCCTGAGTTTATGACCCTCTGGCAAGAAAGCAGCGTGTCCTTGATATACCATCTTCTTCATGGTTCGTGACCTTCAGGAGTCTAGCTCTAGCTTGCACAATGGACATGCATGATAACCTGAGGTAACCAAACCTGTTCCAACACCTCTATCTAGTGTATATAAACTTGAACGAGATAAAATATAGATATTACAATGAGAACGGCTTGCCATGGGCAGATGTACGAAACATGTGATTTATGCGGGCGATAAGCGAAAAGTGTTTAAGAACTTTTTGAGGGATGGTTTGCTCTTGTAAGTCCTGTCAATACCTGTGAGCACCACACTTTGGACATGTCTCCATAGTCTCGTATTCTCCTCGAAACAATATGCAATCGTTGATACATGTATGGGTGCTGTTGTAGTCCATGCCAAGCTTTCGTAAAACATGTCATGCATCATCACGAGACTCAGGCATGGTATTTGCAGGTGGTAATATATGATATTTTAGTAACCTGAAAAAAATCATTAAACACCTTGAAAAAGCACAAATGTTTTTAAGAATAGTGTCGAAAAGAAATCAACGAAGCGTACGTACAAGGTACCTGAACAACTCGATCACACTCGCATCGCTCCACCCGTATTTTTCTTGCACACTTAGAAGTGCAAGCAATGTCTTCAGGCGAGATACTCGGCACCCATCATATAATGATATGGATGCTTCCTCTCTAAGCGGATCAGAAGTCTCGACATCCATGGGAATCAATGCATCGATCATTGCCTCCATCTCAGGCTCCAAGATTATAGGTAGGTCTGGAAGGCTGTATGTCTCCTTTGGTATTGATGGTATAGATTGCGTAGTACCTTCCAAGTGGTGGATTGGCTCAGAGTACTCCATCCATTGCATGCCCACGAACTCTTCTAATTGGCCGCAAATGGTGCACTCCTCCTTGGGACAAGATGTCACCTCCCTGGATAGAAAATTTACCAGCCACACCCAATCTTCTTGTATATGGTATTCAATTAGCTTGCGAGTACAATGCATGATTGATATTAGCTTTTCTTACCGTTTGTTGAAAATCCAAGATCGCTTGATCAATGAACTCAAATTGAAACTCATCGAAGTGCCGTACGTGTTCTATAGACAATCGACGTTTTCGTCTAATTGCTAGCTTGCATTGAGAGCAAGGACATGGGACATGCTAATTAAGATACGCCTCATGATCTTGAATAACAAGACCTTCATCGTTTTCCATTTTGTATACGTTATGACAAACAATTTGTTTTTGTTATCATTCTTTTTTTCTTTCTTAAATTGTTTGAGAAGGGATTTGTTCTCTTGTAACTCAGCAAAAATTAACGTATGTAAAGTCTCCACCTACCCACCCACCCACAGATTAACATATATATATCGGAGTGTTTTCCGTCTCGTGGTGTTGCACCGGACCTCGCCACCACTCTCTCTTTGTTTTATATCCATTCATTATCTCCTCTCCTTCCATCTCTCTCTCTTTTTCTCTTTCTTTATTATGTTGTATGTCTATTCCTTCTTCTTTTTTCTCTTCCTCCCCCTCTCTCATTTTCTTTAACGATCATGGCTATGACTACGACTACGACACGACCACGACCACGACTACGATAACCACAACCTCGACAGCGACAACCACGACTACGACTACGACCACGACCACGACTACGACCACGACCATGACCACGGCCACGGCCACGACCACGACCGCGACTACCACTACCACTACCATTACCACTACCACTACCACTACCACGACTACGACCACCACATCTACCACTACCACTACCACGACTACGATCACTATAATAAACAATAAAAGAAGAAGAAGAAGAAGAAAAAAACAACAACTACTACTACTACTACAACAATAAACAAGAAAAGAAGAAAAAACTACTACTACTAAAAATAAGAAAACTGAACAACAATAAACAAGAAAGAAAGAAAAAAAACTACTACTACTACTACTACAAACAATAACAATTAAATTCATTTTCTCTCTTCCTCTCCCTTCTCATTTCCTCTCCCTCCCTCACCCTCTCCCTCTCTTTCTCTCTTTCCCTATCAGGTTTAATGTTTTTGCTCTCTTTTTCTCTCTTTTTCTCTCTCCTCTCCCTCTCTCATTTCCTCTCCCTCCCTCACCCTCACCCTCTCTTTCTCTCTTTCTCTATTATGTTTAGTGTATTTTCTCTCTCCTCTCCCTCTCTCATTTCCTCTCCCTGCCTCACCCCTCTTTCTCTCTTTCCCTATTAAGTTTAATGTTTTTATCTCTTTTCCTCTCTCCTCTCACTCTCTCATTTTTTCTCTCTCCTTCCCCTCTCATTTTCTTTTCTCTCTTTCTCTCCCTCTCTCGTTTCCTCTCCCTCCCTCACCCTCTCCCTCTCTTTCCCTATTAGGTTTAATGTTTTTCTCTCTTTTTCTCTCTCCTCTCCCTCTCTCATTTTTTCTCTCTCCTACTCCTCTCTCATTTCCTTTTCTCTCTTTCTCTCCCTCTCTCGTTTCCTCTCCCTCCCTCACCCTCTTTCTCTTTCTCTCTTTCCCCATTAGGTATATGGGTTTTTTCTTTCTTTTTCTCTCTCCTCTCCCTCTCTCATTTCCTTTTCTCTCTTTCTCTCCCTCTCTCGTATATGCTCCCTCCCTCACCCTCTCCCTTTCTTTCTCTCTTTCCCTATCAGGTTTAATGTTTTTTCTCTTTTTCTCTATTTTTCTCTCTTCTCTCCCTCTCTCATTTTTTTCTCTTTCTCTCATTTTTTTCTTTCTTTCTCTCCCTCTTTCATTTCTTCTCCCTCCCTCACCCTCACCCTCTCTTTCTCTCTTTCCCTATTATGTTTAATGTTTTTTCTCTCTCCTCTCCCTCTCTCATTTCCTTTTCTCTCTTCCTCTCTCTCTCATTTCCTCTCCTTGCCTCACCCTCTCCATTGGAGCCAAAAAGGACTAAGTAATTATTATCCGATTCTCGTATTTTTGAGTTGGATAAATTACTTTTCAATTCATTGGGTTCGAGTCCATTGACTATCAATCACTTTCTCCACGTTACTGCATTTGGCCAGAACTAATCCGAAGGAAGGAAACGATGCCTGTAATTTTATTTGGTCCTTTTTCTATTTATTATTTTCGATTTGGTTCTTAATGGTGTCCTCTACTGCTTGTAGCAGACTTGATCTCTCTCTTTCTCTCATTTTTCTCTCTCCTCTCCCTCTCTCATTTCCTTTTCTCTCTTTCTCTCCCTCTCTCATTTCCTCTCCCTCCCTCACCCTCACCCTCTCTTTCTCTCTTTCCCTATTAGGTTTAATGTTTTTTCTCTCTTTTTCTCTCTCATCTTCCTCTCTCATTTCCTTTTCTCTCTCCTCTCCCTCTCTCATTTCCTCTCCCTCCCTCACTCTCATCCTCACCCTCTTTTTCTCTCTTTCCCTATTATGGTTAACATCTTTTCTCTCTTTTTCTCTCTCCTCTCATTCTCTCATTTTTCTCTCTCTCCTCTCCCTCTCTCATTTCCTTTTGCTCTCTTCCTCTCCCCCTCTCATTTCTTCTCCCTCCCTCACCCTCACCCTCTCTTTCTCTCTTCCCCTATTATGTTTAATGTTTTTTCTCTTTTTTTCTCTCCTCTCTCTCTCATTTTCTCTCCCTCCCTCACCCTCACTATCTTCCTCTCTTTCTCTCTTTCCCTATTATGTTTAACATCTTTTCTATCTTTTTCTCTTTCCTCTCCCTCTCTCATTTTCTTTTGCTCTCTTCCTCTCCCTCTCCATTCTTCTCTCTCCCTCACCCTCACTCTCTCTTTCCCTATTATGTTTAATGTTTTTTCTCTCTTTTCCTCTCCCTCTCCCTCTCCCTCTCCCTCCCCCTCTCTTTCTCTCTCCCTCTCCCTCTCCCTCTCCCTCTCTTTCAATGTTTCCCTCCCTCTCCCTCTCCCTCTCCCATCACATTTCCTCTCCCTCCCCCTCTCTTTCTCTCTCCCTCCCTCTCCCTCTCCCTCCCTCTTCCTTTCCCATTTCCTCTCTCTCTCATTTCCTCTCCCTCCCTCTCCCTCTCCCTCTCTTTCTCTCTCATTTCCTCTCCCTCTCTCAATACACACGAATTATACCAAAAACAAGTAAAAGAGAGAGAAAACTCCATCTCCCTCTCTCATTTTCTCTCCCTCTCCCTCTCTTTCTCTCTCCCTCCCTCTCCCTCTCCCTCCCTCTTCCATTTCCTCCCTCTCCCTCTCTCATTTCCTCTCCCTCCCTCTCCCTCTCCCTCTCCCTCTCTTTCTCTCTCATTTCCTCTCCCTCTCTCAATACACACGAATTATACCAAAAACAAGTAAAAGAGATAGAGAAAATACAAAAGCAAATCAAGAATGGACAATGCACTCACTGTAAAGGCTCGAAGAAGGGTTTGGTGGCTCCTCTTTGCGACGGCGGCTCCTCTTCGCCCTCCGTACTCCTCCTCCTTTTCTTCGCGAATGGCGGCGGTGGCGGTGAGAAGCCTTGTTTCTCCTTCTTTCTCTCTTTCTCTCCCTCTCAGCAAGATGCTCACTCTCCCTCTCACTCTCCCTTTCGCTCTATCTTTCGTGAATGCGTAAAAAATGATGCGCTCGAGGTTCGACCCGCGTTTTTTCCCTCTTGGTACCATCGCTATTTCTGTCGCAAATAGCGATGCCGCTATTTCTCATCGCTAATGGGCGTCGCTATACCCTCATATCCTTGTAGTGTTAGGTTCCATGCAATGCAATCAATTGAGCGATGCTCCACACAAAATTATGAATGCATTGAGGAATTTGTGCCTAGCCTATCTACATGTGCTCGTGCATCATGCAAACACAAAAGATACACACAACAGAAATCAAAATCATAATGACACTGACTTAAAATTTCAAAATCTTGGCAGAAAATTCTGCCCTTAGGTTTGTAGTGGTAGACGTGCAATGTCACGACAATGTAAGGCTCTTCATTGTTTAGTTCCTCCATGTAGTGTACTCTCGAGGTAGCGCGAAGAGACGTGTCTTGGGTGACCACAAGTCCAACAAGAAATCGGCTCTTGGGTCTACCCTCCTAAGCCTTTGCCTCTCCCTCTTCCTAATGCCATCACCAGCACTGGTTGATAGTCCATGAGAACTAGATTGTCCTCTTCATCATACGAGACGTAGGGGTTCATGTAAGGCTCCTTATTATTCGATTCCTCCAAGTAGTGTACTCTCAGGGAAGCACAAAGAGATGTATCTTGGGTAACCACAAGTCCAACAAGAAACTGGCTCTTGGGTCTGTCCCCCTAAGCCTTTGCCTCTCCCTCTTCCTAATGCCATCTACAGCATTGGTCAATAGTCCATGAGAACTAGATTGTTCTCTTCGTTGTACGAGACCTAGTTCATGTAAGGCTCCTCATTGTTCGGTTCCTCCAAGTAGTGTACTAGAGATGCTCAGTGGTGGATGGGTTACGTAAGGTCCAGGTGGCCTAGATATGCATGTGGGATTGATATCCATCCTAGGGGTGACTGGCTTTGCATCATTAGGTGCTAGAAGGGCCAATGAGGCTCCTCTCCCAAAGAAATTCAAAGGCCTATTCCCTAGGTAAGGCTGGTTATAAGTCTATGAGTATGGGAGTCTTCGTGAAAATGTGCAATGGATGGCATCATGGCCAAACCTTCCACAATTGGCGCAAGGTCGGGACCTAGGATCTTGACACTCAACTAGAAGGCTGTTTCTGCCACAATACATCATTGAACATGTGACTGCGTAGGTCTCCTCATCATTTCTTGTAGTGTAGCTGGCTCCATTTTCATCTCTGCTAGCTCCACGCTTAGGTTAGCACCCTTCCCTTTACCTTGGTTGCTTGGGCCTAATCGCTCACTAGATATGGTTGCCCTTTCAAGGGTTCTAGAGTCGGCTTTGTCTCGATTTGAGCTCCTGGAGCTTCTCTCCTCAAGCTGATCATCCACTCATATGGTCTCTTCAAAGACCCTAGCTAGTGCCTCTCTCTACAAGCTTGAGTTGCCTACCAGCCTTGTAGAGTTCCTCACTCCGTATTCTGTTGATGAACACTATGGACACCACTCTCTTAGTGGGTCACTCGTTAGTGGGGATTCTCTTATAGAGACTCCGCACGTAAGTAACGTAGTCCTTGATGTCCTCTTTTTCCCCCTGCTTGACATTCATCAGTTGCATGATAAGATTATCCATGTACCTGGCCTCCGAGAATCTCTTAATGAAGAGACTCTTGAGGTCATTGAAATTGTTACGCTTCACAACACCTAGGCTTGTGTACCATGTCCTACCCTTATTGCCTAAGCATAGGCCAAAATCTTGTGAGTATTAAGTGAGATATCTGTGAGGCCATTAGCCTTGCAGACCTGCTCGATTTGCTCTACGAAAATGTACGGTGACTGGTACTTGTCTAGTTGTTTTGCCACTACAAGGATCCTCGACTAGCTCTTGGAGCCTCTGAGGGTAACTCCTAATCCTACAAGCAATGATGTTGCAAGTATTGATGCGCTTTGTTCTGCCAACGTGTTGTCTATTAGTCACTTCGTAAGAAGCTCGCTCAGCGTTAAGTCCACCTCTAGCACTCTTTCTCTCTCTCTCTTTGTTCGGTCCTGTTTGATTTCTATTTGCTAGGGCTTCTCGCGCTAGACTTCTCGCATTTCAATATCTTGCTGCAGACTCCGTCTGCTACCACTGGTTGTATGCCACTATGCTTTTTGCAAGGCTTTTCGCACTAGCTTTCTTTCCTTCTCAAGGTCCTCTATGATGTCTTTTGATGGTCTGCCATGATAGTCCAGCTTGGTTTGCGCATCGTATTCATTCAACATCTGTTGGATTTCGATCAAGAACTCTCTCGGGTCGAGCTCTTCATTTCTGCGGTTTACACTGGGTTTTGCCATATCTGCGATCTCTTGCTCCACTAAATTATCAATGAGTTTGACCCAATGGTGTTGCACATTCGATGCGTCTGGTCTTCTGTGTTGTGTCTATCACTTGGTCCTACCAATTTAGGTTGCTTGATCACCCATCTAGGTTTGAGGGTAGTCTCCTATTGGTGGGTTGGTTCTGTTCATTAAGTCTAAGTGTGTTTCTTTTTATTTAAAAACAATCCTCAATTTACGTTCACTCAGTGCATGCATGGTGCTCTTTTTCATGCACTGTGCGAAATCAAGCTTTCAGTTTTTCCAAGTGCACTTCAAGTGTTGAAAACAATGTGGGTGCAAAATGAGATAACGAATGCATTTTTTGCACTGTGGTCTAAGTTCTCCACTGAATAAGGCTTTATACTCAGTCTCACTGGCCATTCTCTCTAGTCTCTAGGGTCTCTGCTAAGCTACTCAACTTGATCAAGGTTAAATGAAGGTTTGGGGGTTAGTTTATGGCTCTAAAAGGGTCTAAAAGCTGACATGACTGTCAGCGGTCGTTTCTAGCCATCTAGCTGCAATTTCTAAGGTCAATTGCACCTGTAAGGCTTTGGAGCCTTCCCTGGTTGTGAGAGGTGTTTTGCTCCGCCCGGGATGCGCTAGATTTGTCAATTTTTTTACTTACAGAATTTTAGTCCGATTTGGCAATGTCTGATTTTGCAATGCCCGATCCTCAAAATCGAACATCCGAGTGAGGATGGTCTGATTCTACCTCATCCAATTTTCGCATTCGATTGTAGGTGGTCTGAGTGGTCGATGGTCCGATTTTTATTTGTGTCCGCCGATTCAAGTCTGTGATTCAAGTTTGTCTGATTCACAAGGTGGTCTGATTTTGGGGTGTCCGATTTGCGTGAGTCTGATTGGGGTGTCCGATTTGCATAAGTCTGATTGTCCGAATGCCCAATCATCTGAATCGGATGGGCCACATTGGTGTGAGTGAAAATGAGCAATCGGGGACATGATGCTGCATGAAGTCAAGTGAGGTAACATATGCAAATATCATTTTTTTGTCTTTCTAACACTTACACGTAGCGGGAGTCGGGTTGATAAATAAAAATCCCAAGTGGTATCATGTATGTTCGATGCGTGGTTGAGATATTTCAGTTTTGAGACACGCGCTTCATGTAGAAAGAGAAGAAAATGTGTTCTTATTTCTGATTTTGAGTCCTCGAGTGGAATTTTACGTGGCAAGGGACATGTTTGCCATCTAGCAATTAAGGGGAAGCAAGGGCCAACTTGAAAATTTAAGGAAAAAAGCAAAAATGTGAGCCATTTTTTGGAAAAAGACGAGAAGAGAAGTGTTTGACACAAGACAATCAGCATGAGAGAGAGAGAGAGACAGAGACAGAGACAGAGACAGAGACAGAGGAAGGGAGAAGAAGAATCTTGCAGGTTGAAGAAGGGAGAAATCTGAAGCTCAAAAGAAGAAGAACAAGTTGTCAAGAGAAAGAGACCGTAAAGCTGAAGTTATTGAAGCTGAGGAGCAGGACGGCAGGGCTGTTGAAGTCAATGGGAGTTCTCAGTTTTCAGTGATGGTAATAAGAGTCTTCTTTTTGTCTTGTTTTCTTCTACCACTGCGTGGGGCAGAGAGTTTGCGGATTAATTCTGGTGTATGGATATGAGTGAAAGATAGCAAAGGATTGTTCTTTATCTTTTTGAAAGTGATGCATGTTAGTTGTAGAGTGAGGCTTCCCGTCAGTAGAGAAAAATGGAAGTGAAGGGTCTCTACATCTGAAACTAGGTATGTAGCAGGGAATATGTATTATGGTCAGGTGTTGAATGCACGGGCTCAAGTTACTAGAAATCTAAAAGGATTTGCAGCCAAGAAAATAATGCATCAAAGTTTGTAAAGTTGGAAGCTCCCGCAACTCTTCATCGATGCAAGATTATGCTTTTGGAACAAAGAAGTTGTGTTTGCTATATAGAGCATGCATGAATTTAGGACTGCGTACTGTGCATGGCTGTTTCACGGTAGCAGATCAAGAAATTTGACACTGAGTTGTTCTGAAGAATTATAGATTGGAAAGAGAGCTACAACTTTCTTCTTTAAAGCTTGGCTATCCAAGGTCTGGTTAGAAAGTTATGAATTGTTCTGTGTAATGCTCTATGAGGCAATTTTTGTGCTCTATGAGGAAAGAGGTGAATTCAACAGTATCTATGTCACCAACTCGGTTTCCCATGAAAGTCATCATGATTATCCATTACTATATCAGTGCAAGCTCTGTTTTGATGCAATAATGGAATGTATTCAATAGTGAAATGCTTGTAGCAATTGAATGGGCATGAAAATTTACCGTATAAAGCTTCGATTCCCTGTATATTTGGTTTGTATTTATGTGTGCTCTAAGGAAAGAAGAACAGAGAGGGTCTACAATTGATTTTATACTGCTTGAAGCAATCACGCTTTGTGGGGTAGTTTGCTGCATGGGGTTGCCATTGCTAAAAAATAGGAGTTGTGAGAATCTGAAAGCTCATGTTGTCAGAGTCTATGCCGTGGCTGTTTTGGCATAAGATCTTCTCTAAAAGTGGTAAAAATTGAGCTTGAAGGTTTGAATTGTTTAAGTGTTGAGTTGAAGTCTCACTGAGGAGTGAGTGATCAAGAATTTTGGATCATGGGTTCAGTGGTGTTGTTTCTAAGTTTTATTGAGGGAAGATCCTCGGTCTTTATCTTGTGGTGTTGTCTTGGGGGCTGTTAGAGGCCGACTACCCTATTCACCTAACCAATGTGTCCAATCGGACGGGTTGAGTGATGTTCGAGTGATCCAATTTCCAAATTATTTGGAATCGGGCTGATTTTGGGAATCGAGCACTCTCAATTGTGTCTAATTCTGACGGAAGTCGAGGCTAAAATCGAATCGATGGCAACGATTTTGGGCATGCCAAGCCACACAAACTTTCAGAATGCAAAAATAGAAAAGGAGCAAGGTTTGTATATACCTAGAATGGCCCAAAAAATCTAGTACAAGTCAATCGATCCATTTCTTTGGCCCTGGACTCTCTCTCTCTCTCTCTCTCTCTCTCTCTCTCTCTCTCTCTCTCTCTCTCTCTCTCTCTCTCTCTCTCTCTCTCTCTCTCTATGTAGAAGCTAAAAGTGAGCCTTCAATTCCCTTCCTTGGGTCTTAAACCTTTGTTTCAATGCTCGAGTATTGCCCCGTTAGTATTTATGCATTGTCAATGGATTGCAACCCCGTTTTCCCCTTGTTTTTGCCCTGTTTTGGGCATGTTTACAACAAAAACCCTAAAATGATTCACTTCGATTTCTTGATCATATCCTACTTCAAATGCAACAAAAATCAAAACCCAAGTACTGAAATGATTTGTCCTACTAGTCTACTCATCAAAAATCCAAAATACTTACTTGTTTTTGAAGATTTAAAACCCCAAATCTCCTACCTATATCAAGCACAGGTTTGGGGATGCAACCCTACTTCGACACTCGATTTGAGCTGTGTAAGTACTCAAGCTTGAATCCATTTTTCATGGCAACAGAATCAAAATGTAGTGGGAGCTCACGCTCAATCGCCAAGACCCACGGACCGCTTATTGCTTCAAGCATTTCAATCAAGCACAAATGGTGATCTCTCACCTAGCCAATACACCTTCGATCCTATAAGGGTGTAGTAAGCTTGCCTTGATACTCGAATGAGTAGCCTCCTCTCTCAAGCAAGCCGATAGCTCCACGATTCGAGATGCGAGCTCAAGCAACCACAAGCCTCCATCTTCGAGCTCCATCATCCATAGTTGTGCGCAAGTCAAGAGAAGAAAAAAAGAAGAGAGCAGATGATAGAGAGCTTCTTCTCCAAGATCCCTCATCCTCACACACTCACTCCCTCTCTCAAATACACACAAGCAAGCAAGAAGGAGAGAAAAAGATACCACTTTTGCCACACACCAAAGAATAAGCTCCTCATTCACTTTTTAGATCTATATACAAGCCCTAAATTCCTTGGGCACGTGGCCCCTTTTTTACATGATTGGGCATCTTGCCAAGGTCCTCTTTCTCTATTCCCTTTCTAGTTGCCTTATCCCTTCACCTATGTCCATTTAGACTTTACAACTTACACAGGAGGGAGCCTGGAGCTCTTATAAAATGAATTACATTGCGTCCTACACTATCCTTGCGATAGCCCTCGAAGGCTCTCCTTCATCCTTGAGAGAGCATCCTTCATCCTTAAGAAAGCACCTTGCTAGAATATTCGATACTCTTCCACGTTTTTTCTGAGCTTGCCAGTTTTCTTGCCTGGGCAGAATGAGCTTCTTCATTCACTTTTTGACTTGGGCTTCATTCTTCCTTTGCTTCTTTTTGGCTGCATGGTCCATGTCTATGACATGTCTTGTAATACAACCCCTCTTACAAAAGAAAAAAATAATAAAATAAAAGGTACTCAAACAGAACCAATCAGACACTAACAGCACATCAACAATACATGTCAGAACATCATATCTCTACTATAAACTATCATGAGCTTCCAAAACCTAATCAACCTCATCCAAACACTTTCAAAATAACTGATCATAATTCAAAATCCATCAAAAATCAAACATTCAATCCACAAAAACAAAAATCAACCAAAAAATCAAATGAATTTAACCCTCAATATATCCCCACATCAAGGAGTATCCTCACAACCTAGAAAAAGAGAATACAAATTCAAAATATAGGTCATCTTGATAAGCTTTAGCATCTTCAAAAAGACCATCCAAGCACGGCCCCAACTCATAACCTGTATCTGTTTAGAGTGGAAAAAGACAGAATTTTTGACTAATTTTTGTTGTTTTTGAGGTCTAAATGGTTGATTTTTGATGGATTTTGAGTGATGTGTGGTTGTTAATGGAAGTGTTTGAGAGTGTTTTGAATTATATTAATTATGTTATGGAATCTCATGATGATTCTTTGTGAAAATATGAAGCTCTGTGATGTTCTGATTGGTTCTGATGCCTTCTGTTTAGCTTCTGTTTTGTTTTGATTTTCTTCTGTATGAAGCATGGATTGATGATTGATGAAGATTGAGTTTTTTTGAAATCTTATTGAATAGTTTTTGATAGTTTGGAATGGTTTTAGTATGAGTTATAAGGTTCTGCTATTCTCTCATGACCTTCTGTTGACCCTTTGTAAACCTTATGTAGAGCCTCTATCTTTGTTCTGTCTCTGCTCTGTTCCTGTTCTGTTCTGTAGAAGTATGTGTGACTTTGGGAAAGTTTTCTTACTTTTGGAAATGATGAATCTAAGTTCAAAAGAGCTAAAAAAAATGGAAGAAGCGGCTGCTAAAGACTGAAGAGCAGACTGAAGTAACGGTGGCAGTAGTGAGCTATGAAGAGACACTGTAGTGGCTCTGGTGCCCTTTCATACCTCCCATATCTCTTGGGAGGTGCATCCATGACCTAAGAAGGATTATTAAGTACCATTCTTGAGCATTGTAATATGAAGATGATGTGCTATTGATAGAGAGATAGAGAGAGAGTCAGAGATAGTCAATTCTATCAAAACAATGTGTCTATCTATGAGAGATTGAGAGAGAAAACTATGAAGATCAATACTATGTGATTTATTGTCATTCAAAAATGGTGTATTCTTTTATGTTCCTTATTTTATTGATGGATTCTGTGAAGATGTTGAAGATTATGATTGATTCTATCAAATCTGTGGGAGATATCTACTATGATGTTGCGTGAAGATTTGTTGTTTTCCTTGTTTTGGTCATCAAAAAAATGAAATAAAATCTTGTTGATGTTACAAGATAATTTTCTTGCAGTAGAATCCCCTTTTCCTTGGTGTTCCTCTTGGGGCTCTAGTATCCAATAAAGAATTGCAACGAAAGGAAAACACCTTTATCCATTATCACAACTTTGAAATAGAAAAGCATAACAAACTGTTAAATGATATAAGAGGTTCTACAATCCATTCATCATCATCAGTACCACAAATCTTCAAAAAGATAACTTCTTGAACAGTGTTGAATCTCCAATCACCATGACCCCGTTAGAGAACAAAATAACCAACACACACACACACAATACAAAACAACCATCTCAATGGCACCTCCAAAAGAATATCATTATGAATCATCAAAAATTACATTCAAAGGTATCAATGAAGATGATGCTTCTTGAAGGCTTGGTGATTACGGAAGCGATCCATATATAAAGATTCGTCTACAAAAGTCTTGGGAGGATTTTGGAAAAAGTGCAAACAACACATCCTCTCCACCAATACAAGATATCTACTTGGCAAACAAAGAGCATGAAAGTACAAGATATCCAACTGTTGAGAATCAATAGTCACATTCACATTCGTGTATAGCTTTGGGATCGACTTCTGATCATTATGTGAATGCCTATGCATATATGTGAGGTACCAAGCTAAGTGAACAGTCGGTCTGACTAAAGAATCTAAAGACTATAAATGTTGCTGAGCAAAATAAAGATAGTTCTGAAAAGCTTTTGTCCATTCTCCTAGAATCAATGGCTAACTGATCTAAGGTCTTGTAAGTGAATCTCATGCACTCCATCCGTATCTTTTAGAAATCTTTTGACCAAAGCCTGCATACCCACTAACCTATTGAGGGGGCTAAGGGATAAAAGTAGTAGGAGAGGGAAGAGGAACCAGTGAAAGAGGATGAAGGGATGGGTAAGCAAAATCATAAAAGGAAGAATGAGCTAAAGAGGAATTAGCTGAGAACTTAGGAGAATCTTTTAAAAAGGATGTTAATAAATAGGCTGGAAAAGTGGAAGAAATATTTATAGATGGGGGAAGGACAAGACAAAGGAGAGAAAAATACTCAATCCTCAATAAAAGAATACTGAGTGAAAATAAGAATTTGAGGAGCACCTTGAGGTTGAAAAAGAAGAGGTAAAATAACTAGTTAGTTAGATTTATAAAGGGAATGATAAGCATCATATCTATGGGCCATCTGTCTGATAATAAGATAAACCAGGAACTGATGGACCTAAGACGCGGATCGACAATGGTAGGCATCAAAGCAAGACGAATCGAAAGGAGGTTGTTTTGAAAGGTGGGCTAAGAGGTCAACCCTCAGTTGGTTAGTGTTATGCACATGACTAGAGGCTTTGATTTGTCATTGATTCAGGATCATAGAATCAATTATTGTATGCCAAGAGGTTTCAAGGCAATCAGGCACTTTAGAAAAATAGGCTTTGAACATTTGATCGATCTGTAACTCCAAATATCTAACATACAATGTAGCTTGTAATACCACATCCCCCACATACCAAGCCAAATCTTCATCACACCTCTCAAGTACATATAAGACATCAACATAGTGTCTATAATCACAGAGTCTTCAAAAGCCATTCTAGCCACTTCAATCAATAATTCAGTATACTAAGATCCACTCCAACCATCCTCTAGAAGAGACAAAACCATCATTGAAAGCTTGATATAGAAGACTAGCTTGTGTTGTTGATAATGAACAAAGAAAGAGTGGTTTGGAGAAACAAACTGTTGGGGGTAAAGGTGCCTCCGCCTAGCCACCCGTGTATTACTACACTGACAGTACCCGCCATTGCACACTGCAAGTGGCAGGTGCCCGTCACAGTCACTTATTCTTTATTCTTTGACAATTTGAATAAAGGAAGGCCCGGCCACACATTGTGGTTGTTGGAGTTCCCACTTTGAGTTTCACTCT
Organism: Lygodium microphyllum; assembly: GCF_053477565.2. NCBI lineage: Eukaryota > Viridiplantae > Streptophyta > Polypodiopsida > Schizaeales > Lygodiaceae > Lygodium > Lygodium microphyllum. The sequence goes on along the minus strand of NC_141137.1, from coordinate 4,184,017 downwards.
CTCTCTTGCTCTTGCTCTCATCGCTAAGCTTCTTCCTCCTGGGTTCCACTTCCCTTTCAACTAGTATCAGAGCAAAAGTATTGGAGCTTGCCCAGCATTCTCTTCAATCCGGATTTGAAGAGCTTCAACCCGAGCTTCAACCCGAGCTTCAATGGCTACCATGGCATCTTCATTTGCAAGTATGTTTTGATCTCCCACCTCCTCCCCGAGCTTTCGGACCTTCATTGGCATCTTCCAAGGCTGTATTAGAGCCCCCTCGACATAGCCAAGTGATCCCGAGCACTATTGAAGACCCCCCAGCCCCCAAGAACAGCCAACGCAAAATGCGGCGCATTGTTAAGGGGGTAGGATGACGTGCTCCTGGCATTTCCCGTCTCTTCCAAGGTTTTTCGACACTCTTGGCAACCTTTCCTGGACTCCCTGACATTTATGCTTGGCTCCCGATGATCAATTCGAGTGCTTTCCCCTTAAGCCCTTGCTATATACACAGTCAAGACTGTCAAAATAGGGCAGTACTTGACATTTACTGTTTGATACTTCTTGGCATTGCCCATTTGATACCTATTGATGCCCACAGATGTTATGGGATGCTATGTCTATGCTTTGGGACTGATTTGGAGCAAATTTGGGTATTGTTTGAGCTTCATTTAACAATAAATATGTTGCTGTAATACAATGGGTTGAAGCTCATTTACTTGGTATATGCATTGGTTCTTGGATACGGGGTGCTTACTGGAGGTTTGAATGATCATACCGATGTATTTGGAGATTGTCAAATGCTTCCTTTTGGTTCCGAATGCTTTTGACCTTGGATTAGGCTCCGACTTGGTCGTTTTTCACTAACATTTGGCTTCAGTTGGCATGATTTGGACTGATTTATGCCTATTGTCACTGCTTGACATTTAGGCTTCTTCCATTTATGCTTTGGTCAAATATGGATGCCACTTGGTTTGCCCATGCTTGACAGTTACTTGACGCTTCATCTTCAAATGTATTTGAGCATTTTGGACCTACTGCGTATTACATTTGGTTGTCAGTTACATATTCTTTGAATGCTTTTAGGCTTATGCTTTACGGGTCTGAGATAGCTTGGGATTTATGCTCTCAATGTACCCTATTGGGATTTGGCATGTTTGATGCTATGTATTCGATGTATTAGAGCGTTACTTGCTCTCTTTGCATCTGACTTTACTTCCAGTGGGAGCCTCTTAGTATATTCAGATGTACACAGAGTATTATTTATACTTGAGCTTGAGCTTGTGGGACAGTTACATGCATTTGCTCTCTTGAGAGCTTAATCTGTGCAGTTTAGTGTATAGTGGGCTGATTTGATACACCTATTGGGGCAAGCACGTATCTCTGTCACAGGTTTGTCAGTTTTATATGCATCTTGGATGGTTATGCATTTAGCTTCTTGCTCTATCAGTTGTGCTTGTGCTTGGTCTCTTCTTTTATCCGAGACCCATTACATGCATGACTTTTAGACCAATGAGATGTCTCTTGCCTGACAGGTTATTGGTTTGACAGTTCTTGGTACCTTCTTGCCCCTTGACACTCACTGTTGTATGTATCTTGCTACCTGGCAATTGCGGTGACATATGTATCAATGATTGCTTCATTTTGGAATAGTTTTACATACTGCTGTCATTTATTACAGCAAGCTGAAATCTGTGAATTTTGAGCACTTCTATGAGGGTGATGCTTACTATTTGATGTTATCTTGGTCATATTTGGTGGAAGGTGCTTTTCTTGGTGGTATCCACTCTTTCAGCCAATTTTAGCAGTGGTTTTAGTGCATTTTCTACTAATTACAACAACTTGCAAATTTGCCTTTTTGCATTGATTTGGGACAGTATGGCTAGTCATTTGAAAGACACTGCTCTCTTTAACATTGCCAAGTTGGATGGTACCAATTATGGGTATTGGAAGTCCCAAATATGGCAATTTTTGGTGCAAAAGTTGCAGATCAAACCCTTGTGTTTCAAGGGTGTTAAACCGGAGGATATGGATGATGATATTTAGATGGAAGTTGGTGAGCTATGCAAGTCTACCATTGTCTTGTCACTCTCAGAAGAGGTCCATCATAATGTTGTTGAAGATGAGAATCAGAGTGCATGGGATTTATGGGAGAAGATTCAAGAGCTCTATGCGCACCAGAGTCCTACGTCACACATGTATTTGCTGAAGCAATTAATGGACCTTCGCATGAAGGAGGGGACCTCCCTATCATCTCATTCCAGTCAGTTTTATGTTGTCATGAAGAATCTGTTGTCACAGGGTATTAAGTTCAAAGACAACTTGTACCCGTTGTTTCTGCTTGGCACCTTGCATGAATCATGGGATGTCTTCCGTACTGCCATATACATGAACAAGCTTGATGGGCTGAAAATCAAAGATGATGAGAGTACTTTATTGACTGAGGAAATCAACAAGAGAAACAATGATGCTTCCCGCTCTTCACATGCATTGACCGTTAGAGGTAGCAGACATGGCAGGCATGATAATGATCATAAGGGCAGGGACTCTCAGAAGTCCAAGTCCAAGTCACGTGATCACAGTAAGTCTCGTGGACGGAAGTTTGATCTTACCTGTCATTATTGTGGGAAAGCAGGACATATTAGGTTGCAGTGCCATAAGATGCACAATGACAATCGCAAGGAAAAGGGAAAAGAGAAAGTGCAGGAAAAGTCTTCTAAGTGCAGTATTGTATCTGCAAAGTCCAGTGTGAAGATAGAAGAGGTTAATGTCATGCATACCACTGATTCAGATGATGATTACATACTTGTAGCTTCTTCATGTGATGCCTGACAGGCTTCTGAGATACATTCTATGTATGAACAATGCTGGCTCTTGGATTCGGATGCGTCCTTTTATGTGACACCCTGTAGAGATTAGTTTCATACCTATCGTACCATGTCTCGTTCTATGCGTCTTGGTAATGATAGGTCACTTGACATTGTGGGCATTGGAGATGTTAGGCTGCAATTTCCTTCCGGCAGTTCTTTTGTTTTGCATGATGTACGCCATGTACCTATGTTGACTTGTAGCCTTATGTCAGCTAGACAACTTGATGATGCAGGGTATTTTGTGTCTTTTGGAGACTCTACATGAAAGATTACTCGTGGCAGGCTTGTGCTTGCAAGAGGGGCCAAGTCTGGCAGCCTCTATCCCTTACTTGTATCTAGAGTTACATTGGATCATGTTTTGTCTGTGGGTTCTATTCCCCATGTATCCCTTTGGCATGCTCGTTTGGGGCATATGTCTCTTAAAGGAATGAAAATGCTCCTTGCTTTGCAGTATCTTTCGCCTTTTGACTCTTCGCATTTTGATTCTTGTGATCATTGTTTGTATGGTAGGCAGACTAGAAATACGCATAAAAAGTCTGGTAAGAAACGCATGGGTGAGCCCTTGGCTCTTGTGCACTCAGATGTATGTGGACCCATGCCCTGTCAGTCACTTGGTGGAGCAAAGTACTTTGTTACGTTCATAGATGATTACTCACATAAGGTTTGGGCTTATCCCATAAAGCAAAAATCCGATGTCTTAGACACATTTCAGTGTTGGCTTGCATTGGTAGAGAACCAGTCTGGGAAAAGGCTCAAATACCTAAGGTCAAATAATGGGGGTGAGTATGTATCACGTGCTTTTAAGCAGTTTTGAGATGAGCGAGGTATTAAGCGTCAGTTGACCATCCCTTACACCCCTCCCCAGAATGATATGGCTGAATGCATGAATAGGACCATTCAGGAAAGGGTTCGTAGCATGCTTAGCCAGGCTGGCTTACTGCAGCACTTCTGGGCTGAGGCAATTACTACTGCAGTGCATCTCATTAACAGGTCACCTAGCAATGGCATTGACTTTCAGGTTGCAGAGGAAATATGGGTGGGCAAGCCCTCCTCTTATGATCATTTGCGTGTCTTTGGATGTGAGGCATTCTATCATGTGCCCAAAGACAAACGCAATAAGCTTGATCCTAAAAGTGTCAAATGCATTTTCATTGGCTATGGAGATGCAGGAGAGATGGGTTACCATCGATGGGATCCGCAAGCACGGAAAGTGATCCGCAGCCATGATGTCATCTTTCATGAGGATAAAATGCATATGCAGCTTGAGAAAGTGGTTGAGGTACGTATAGTTATCTTTCAAGAGGAGCCTCCTGCTTCCGTTCAGCTCGCTCCACGGCCAGCTAGACAGCGTGCAACATCACCTGATGCTCTTGGCCCAAATGTTAGACATGCTGATGTTAGACAGGATGGCAATCAGGCAGCAGAGCCTAGGTTGAGGCATTCTACTAGAGATAGACACCGTTTTCCACCCTTTATGGATAATGTACTGGTTACAAATGTAGGAGAGCCTCTCACTTATGATGAGGCTATACACAGGGGTGATTGTCACTCTTGGGAGAGGGCTATGCAATCTGAGCTTGACTCATTGCATAAGAATCAGACTTGGGATTTGGTTTCCTTGCCTCAGGGTAAGAAGGCTTTGCCATACGAGTGGGTGTACAAGCTGAAAAGTACCCCTGGACACCCCAAGTCGGCATACAAGGCTCGATTGGTTGCTAAGGGTTTTAAGCAAGAGCATGGTGTTGACTTTGATGAAGTCTTTTCTCCTATGGTCAAGATGACCACCCTATGCTTAGTCTTGGTCTTGGTTGCACAGCTTGACTTGGACTTGTTCCAGATGGATGTCAAGACGGCTTTTTTACATGGGGATTTGCATGATGAAATTTACATGGAGCAGCCTAAGGGCTTTGCAGACCCTGGCACGGAATACCTAGTGTGCAAGCTAAAGAAGAGTCTATATGGCTTGAAGCAAGCACCTAGGGAATGGTACCATAAGTTTGATACATACATGCAGTCATAGGGCTACAGCCACAGTGCTATGGATCCATGCTTGTACATGAAGAAAGCTCGTGACGGTTCTTTACTGATTTTGGTACTCTATGTGGATGACAACCTTTTAGCAGGGACAGCTCATGAGGAGCTAGATGCTCTTAAGGCTCAGCTCAAGAAGAGCTTTGAGATGAAAGATCTGGGACATGCCTCTCATATCCTTGGTATGCGTATTACGCGTAATAGATCTCACGGACTACTCTATCTGTCACAGAAGGAGTACATCCATAAAGTCCTTGAGCGCTTCCATATGTAGGATGTTAAGCCTATTGGTAGTCCATTACCTTCTCATGTGAAGGTTTCATAGGCCGATTGTCCGCAGACAGATGAACAAAGGGCCGACATGGCCAAGATTCCCTATGCATCAGCCGTGGGTAGTCTTATGTATGCCATGATAGCCACCCGTCCAGATATAGCTTTTGCAGTTGGGGTTGTGGCATGTTATATGGCTACACCTGGCAGGAAACATTGGGATGCCGTGGAGGGTATCATGAGGTACCTGAAGGGCACAACAAATATGTGTCTTTGCTATGGCAGCCAGGATACAGGAGTCGTGGGGTACACTGACTCTGATTATGCATGACATGCAAATAGTAGAAAGTCCACTTCTGGCTATGTGTTCACTTATGCTGGAGGGGCTATCTCTTAGATGTCCATGGCGCAGAAGTGTACGGCCCTTTCTACTACAGAGGCCGAGTATATTACAGCCACAGAGGCTTGGAAAGAGGCTATCTGGTTAGGCCATTTGATTGCAGACCTTGGTATCATAGATGATATGCCTACACTGCATTCGAATTCTATGAGTGCCATTCAGTTGGCCAAGAATCCGATCTTCCATGCGAAGACGAAACATATTGAGGTGAGGTATCACTTCATTTGCGAGGTCGTTGAGGATAGGTCTGTTGACCTTGTCAAGATTCCGACTGAGCAAAATCCTGCAGACTTGCTCACGAAGAGCCTCACTACATAGCACTTTGCCTTCCTCAGGAGATTAATGGGCATTGGATGAGATGACGTCTTTTTCCTCATCCTATTGTACATGTGTACACATTGTACTATCTTTTGTTTTTTCTCTCTCACTGGGGCATATTTTCCTTTAAGTGGGAGGTTGTTGGAGGTAAAGGTGACTCCACCTAGCCGCCCGTGTATTACTGCACTGATAGTACCTGCCACTACACACTGCAGTGGCCATGCCCATCACAGTCACTTATTCTTTATTCTTTTAGTGACAATTTGAATAAAGAAAGGCCCAGTCACACATTGTGGTTGTTGGAGTTCCCACTTTGAGTTTCACTCTCTCTCTTACTCTTGCTCTCCATCTGCCATAGCTCTCACCACCAAGCTTCTTCCTCCTGGGTTCCACTTCCCTTTCACAAACTCTTGAAAATGCTCAAATGAAGACCACAATAAATCCATTCTAGACTGAAGTCTTTCCACCTTAGCTTAGAATAAGGGGCATAAGGTAGCATTTGTTTGAAGGATCATGAAATCCACAGGGGATAAGGAAGGAATCGGCTATACAGTAGGACTCTGCAAAGTAGAACAGGACTAAGCCAATTGTTCCTTAAGTTGTTGAATCTTAGTGCTGCTCTGTTCTAGGGTGGTATTAGCTTATTTAAGCTATTTTGTCTAGGCGGCTATCAAAGCTTTAAGCTCTTGAGACTCTTGGAACAATCTATCCTGCTCCTCACTCAGTAACCACTTGGGATTTAGTGTCAGTTAAGTGAGTTTGCAAACTAGAAATCTCCACTTTTTGGGCATCAATAATCTTAGTCTGCTGCACCATCTGGATACAAAGATCAAAAAACCTTTCTTGAGCAAAAGCTATCTCATTATTCGCTTTATTCAATTCTTCTTTGGATTGATAAACTTCTTCATAATAAGAAGAATAAAGCTGCTCGATACAAACAGTAACCGAGAGTTCAATAGAACTTTGGATATCTTTGCATAAGAAAGGAATTGGGTCTCATGTCACCAACAAGTGTTGTACAAAGGGAATGGAAATTTTCACAGTACCATCCCAATGTGCTTTGAAAAGATTCAGCATTGTGAGGAAAGCTAACCGCAGTTGACTGCTAGACTAAACAGGAATGGAGACTTGAGGGGAGGAGCTGGGGCTGATTTGGCCACTCATTTAAGTCACTTTCTTAAAATCACCACAAGTGGGAGGGGATCAAGAGCCTCAATGATAACATCATTAATGAGAGTTATTTTCTAAATTACATTAGCATCTACCTAGGTTTTTTGTTAGCTTGAAGAGTATTGTAAGTCAAAATCTTAGCAATTAAATCAAGGATCAAGGTTACTGATTTTTCCCATTTACCTATGCATGCACTAGTTTGCATTAAATTGAGTTATTTCTTATACAAAACCTAGCATATGAAGAGCACTTGGAAGGCATGAGGAGAAGAATATGGAGTGACACTTGTAGTCATTAGCATGACTTGTTCCACTCTAGTCGTGCATCTCTTGGATGCCATATCTAGCATTCTTTGTCAAGCTTGAGAACTCTCCATTCACCTCTCAATTTGGCTACTTATGATGATGGATAAGACAACAAGTAGGATGGAGAGAATTAAAGTTGTATTCCTTGGCAACACTCTTTATAAAATATGACTAGAGGAAGCAATCTATGATAATCCTTGAAAGGATCTACAATCCCTCACCTCCAAGGGGAGGATCAATCATAAATATATGAGTGTCTAATGTGGATTCAAAATAATGTAGTTTTTAAACACTTGGTTTACACAATTTTTACATATAGAAGGGTACCATATAAATGGGTTATCCATAAATTGAATAGAAAATGTGTGATTTATTAAAATTCATAGATAAGGGTATTTTCAAATAGTCCTTGAATGCACATGATATAGAGGGTCTACATATAGCGAATCCCCTAAGTCTGTCACCCCTCTACACAGATGACCATTGCATGTGGACAAGAGTCTCCTTTGATTGATACGAGTCCATTGGTCTATCTTGAAACCATCCTCAAGCAAATCCATTAGATGGAGAAGTTCAAGTTGAAGAAGATATCTATCAGTGAGTGATATGAGTGGGAACTCCTCATAAAGTTGTGATCTCAAGGTCTTGGAGAAATATCTATCTGAAAGAAGGATTCTAGAATAGCCTATCCAATATTGGATTCTTGACATCTTCCTAAAACCTCCCTACTTATAACCTGATAAATATTAGCAAATTACACAATTAAGAAACCAAAAATTTGTAATAACCTACATAAACCAATCCCTTGAATCTCCTTTGTAGTTCAATATTGAACAATTTATATATTATTATTGATTTTTCTTAATAAAATTCTCCTCTTGTGCAAATTGATACTAAAACCAAGAGTGCTTATTCAATTGCAAAGTCTTAATATAGCTAAACCCTTATCCAAGCACCTTAGTAGTCTCCCAACCTAGTCAAAGTGCAAGAGAGAAAATTCTTCTCTTGCAAGTCAAGCCTCGTGAGCTTAATGGAAAAGAAAAGAATGTGGAGACCAATGCAAAAGTCTAGGAAGGTTATTTCATAGCAATTCGCAACATTGTTACCAACCAAGAAATGATAGCTAAGGTAAATTCAATAGGGAAAGCTTGATCATGGTGGAAGAAATGGTAATAAGGACAATGGAACCTCTGAACTTTCTATCACTTGAGAAGAGATCAAGAAGCCAGTATGAGGGAGATCTTTGTCTCCATTATACAAATCTCTCAATATAAATGAATTTTTCAATATGATGCATAGATGCTTACCCTTGAAGCAAACTATTCATGCTTTATCACACCTAAAATGTACCATCCATCATGCATATTGATGATCAAGTGGTAGGTTTTACCAAGGCCTAAATTTTTTAGCAATCATGTGTGTCTTCTATGGTCATCTCCTACATGTGAGCCTTAGTCTAAGTCAGATGAGGACATTAGGGACTTTGGCACTATATTTGTATGTCATTTTATGTGTTTTAGACAATTTAGATGGAGAGCACATTAGTGCATTTCTTTTCATGCACTTTTGACTATTTGTTAGGGGTTTGACCACCTTTAGAGTTTTCCCTCTTTTTTACCTATATATAGGTAGCCTACCCTCCCACATTCATTACCCATTATCCATCATTGATGCTTCATGATCAACCAACCCTCCTCATTCTTTCATCTCCCTCCTACCATCTAGCACCCACATTGATGCATAGAGTTGTGTGGTGGGGTTGATTGTTGCAACCTTGTACCTTCAGCCACATTGCAGTCACATTGTTCCTTCTATCTCTTCTATTCTCTTTGTCTCCTTCTTCTCTCTGTATTCACTTTCCTCTTTCCATTACATACTCTCACATGGTATCCGAGCCACGTATGGGAGTTGGAGTCGCTCCAAAAAACTCCATTTGGGAATGGGTGAGCCAAGCCTCTAACCCAACTATGAGAGGGTAGTGAGAAACTATTGAAGGCACCATAAGCCACATAGAAACACCAAGGACCAAGGGCCAATCGATAGAGAATGGTAGTTGGATAACGAAGAAAAGGGGTAGTCGCATACAAGAAAGGCCCAAAGTAGAGTGGAAACCTTGAAGCAACTCCTCACGAACTTTCAAAGCCCCCTCTAAAACACAAAGAGCCAAGAAATCCACAGTCGCATCACCAATATCATCCCCCTTTGAAATGGTTAGGAGGTATGAGGAAACCACTAGAGGAGATGGTGGGGGATGCAATGAGACCTTTGGAATAGATGGTGCATAATTAGGAATGGGTGCAACAATAGACAATTGCCTTGAAGGGCCCTACACAAAGGAAGGGAAATGGAGGATAGATAGCCCCCTCTCCTACCGACCTATCATAAAAGTGGCGCATGTAGAAGAATCCTCAACAAAGACAGTCGGCTCAGGGGTCTGGAGTATAAGAAGGCCATGAGCTGAGAGGGGAGAGAAGCCCAAGTTAGGAACATATAGGCCCTCGAAAATGAAGCTTGATGGACTATCAAACAATAGAGGCAAGGTGCCAACACCACTAATAGGTACCAAAGAAGTGTCACAAGTAGTGACGATCTTGTAACAAATCACCTTAGGGAGTCATAGGACCCAATGCACCATTGTTATAGAGCTAAGGCTGCTCAGAAGTCGAGACAAGCAAAGAAGGCTCCTCCACGAGATAAATGTGTAGAAACACTAACTCAATGGAAATAGCGAGTGATAAAGTAGAGGTAGACGACGACTCTGATGTAGATCCACCCTTTGCTCTTGGACAAAGATGAGGGTATATCCTCCACAACTTCTTTTTGAGGTACGAGGTCTTCCCACACTGAGGGCATGTGGGATATCCTCTACACTTCTCCACAAAAGCTGTATCGCAGTTGAAAGATGACTCCGACTTCTTTCTTTTTCCTTTCTTATGCTTGGCATGTCCTGTACTTGTAGATAGTGCCGCAATAGTATGGTCATGTGCATGAGCTCCATAAGAAATTAGCTTACTCTGACACGCATCTTACTCAAGAGTGAAAGGGACGAGCTTCACCCAAGTGAGAGTCTTTCCGACTATGAGAAGTGAGAAGATTGTTGTAGGACACATCATAGGTTGGTGACGGAAGATGTGAGAGAAGTGTCACAGCTAGGTCCTTCGAAGAAATGTCCATACCAAGAAATGAAAGCTTATCTCGAATCTCCTCCATCTTGTGGACATGATCCCTCATCATAGGGGAATTTGCAATAGAAAGTTGTCATAGCTTCAACTTAAGAGATAAGCAATGCCCAAATGTTTGGATTCGAAAGAGAGATGCCAATCTCCTCCAAATCTCTGTAGCAGTGCGGAGATGTCTAACATGCACGAGCACAGAATTTGTACAACTCAAAAAGAGAGAGGAGCAAGCTTTGTTGATTCCATAGAGTTGCCGAATTTGCGGTCACACCATTATGAGGATCCACAGTAGGTTGGGTTATAGGGACTAAAACAAAATCCAAAAGGTCACAATCATCGAGGAGACACTTCATGCAACACGAGCATAAACGACAGTTTGTCCCATCTAGCTTGTTGGATGCGAAGAGAGAGGGTAGGACTGGCACCTACTCAAGAGATGCCATTAATGCCAATCGGGGACTAGAAGCCCTTGAAAAATATAATAAGAAAGAGTAATAAGATGGTGGTTAGTCTGAAAGATATCAAACCACACGATCCCCCATAGCATCCATTGCCCTTCCTTTGGTGGCCTTCCATTTGATCAGATGTTTATATGAAGAGGGAGTCTTACTCCTTGACTCGCTTTCTTCATCGATGGACTACATTAGCTTTGGCACTATTCCTACCACCCTCAGATCTGCATCTCCTTTGGCCTTTTGCCACATCTATTATCTGAGAGGGAGTGTTAGCAATCGTGTGTCTTTTGTGGTCATCTCCTACCTCAATTTGAGTCGGATAAGAGTATTAGGAGCTCTAACATTGTATTTGTCTGTCATTTTGTGTTTTAGACACTTTAAATGGAGGGCACATTAGTGCAATCCTTTTTGTGCACTTTTGACTATTTTTTCAATGTTAGACCACGTTTAGGGTTTTTCCTCTTTTTTGCCTATATATAGGCGACTAGCCTACCCTTCCACTTCGATTATCCATTATCCATCATTGATCCTTCGTGATCAACGAGTCCTCCTCATTCTCTCATCCCCCTATTACCATCTGGTATCCACATTGACATGTAGAGTTGCATGTCGAGGATGATTGTTGTAGCCTTGTACCTTTAGCCATTGCTATCACATTGTTCCTTCTCTCTCGTGCGTTCTCTTTGCCTCTTTTTTGTGTTCACTTTCCTCTTTTTGTTACACGCACTTACAAAATCCTCCTTTGAATGCCCAAGTGGTAGCAATGCATCCTAGTGATCTACAAAATGGTCTCATTCAAGCAAAGACACTACTTAAGGTCCATGCCAAAAAAATCCACAAGACAAAACTATTGGCACCAATCCATCAATGTAATGGCCCAAAATCTTTCCTCAAAAGAATCCATTTTGACAAAAAGTCAATTCAAACAAAGAAAGGATGAAGTGATTTCACCACTGCCCCTAACTAGAATAACAAGAATAATGATGAGAGAGCGTGCTTCAATTGCAATGAATTGGGACATTTTAAAGTCCAATGACCAAAGTTACAAAAGAAGGGAAGATAGAAACAACTCATCTCTAAAAATGCTTCATCCAACAAAGCCACATATGGATGAGGCAAAGGATATGCAATGCGGCCATGTAAGTCCATTCTAAAGAAGAGAAAGGGGTAGGATCCTTCTCTTGAAGGAGAAATAGATGAGTACTATCGAGGCCCCACCAAACAACAAGGGATCAAACCAACAATTTTGAGTCATCCAAACACTAACAACCCATTAAGATTCTCCTTTCAAAGTACTCATTGATTGTGATAGTATGTATTCATTTATTTCATCCAAGCGTGCAAGTAAACTAGACAATGAAATCGAACAAGCTCGAAGATGTTGGTAGAAATAGCAAACAAGAAACGAGTTTTCTCAACACAACAAAATAATCATACAAAGATTGAGCTAGGACTAGGGTCCACCATAAGAAATGCAAGGTCATAATTTTGGGAGACTACACTTGCCAATTGGCTACTTCCAAATGACACCAACATTCATTGTGTGAGAACCAATTTGATATGACCATAAGTAATAGGGAGAAGGGTTAAACCTTAGTATCTAATGAAGATGCAAATGGAAAACATTAAATAGGATAGCCTTAGCATAAGGGGGGATAATATAAATGATTAAACAAATAGTCCAAAAAAATGCCTCTAAAGCCTTTAATAGACCTATATTTACATGCAAAAGGTTGGTCGTATACCATGAAAAGGTTGCTACTTCATAAATTGTTACTTCCCCCTGATTATGCTACCACAATTTCAATCAATCTCAAACAAATCAAAATAGAGAAAATGCAATTTCGACAAGACCCAAAACAAGTCAATTACTCCACAAATTGTTTAAAGTGTGAAGATGACTAATTTAAGTAGTCGAATGCTCCACAAATTGATTAGAGAGAGTAACAATAACAATTTTCACTTAGTCAAACGATCGGAAAAGAAGAATGTAGCAACACTTTTCATGAAAGGAGAGATGACAAACAAAAACCTAAAGGGCTAGCCACAACTAATACAAAGGGGTTAAATTAGGCATGAGCAAGGCATCACAATTTTTGAAGAGATTCATGGCAACTAGATCACCTGAAGAGCAAGCTAAGCAAGAGGGGAGGGGTTGCCTATGAAGCTGTGGACAAGCCCTCACATTGTGGAATGATTAGGATTTTCCTAATCTAGCCAAATCTTCTTTGTCATCCCATCACCATACCCTATCATCTCCCGTTACTTTCAAGCAAGAAGTTGGAACGAGGGATAACATTCTCGTTGGGATGATTATCTAAGCTTCCCTTCAACTTGCACCCTTATACTCAACCAATAACCAACTTTAATTGCCAATCCTTGGGATGATTCTCTCTTTGATTGACCACAGGTATCCCTTTTGATGCTTGTGGTTTATGTAGTACAATTGAGTTGCTTTTTCAATGTCTCTAGATTGGAAGTGTAGGGCTCCATTACATAAGTATGTCAAGTCTTGTTTAGAGACCCCTCCTTGCTTTCTAGGAGCCTTAGCAGAATTTGTTTTAAGAGATTCACTACAATCCAAGACAATTTATGATTACAATATTCCTTGCTCAAATGAAGTGTTCAAATCACCTATGCAATGATAGTCGGCCCGTTTTGGCATGTGTTTTGGCTTCCCCTAAAAAATAGTTATTTTCTAAAGTTCACAAACATCTAGAATTTTAATCCCAAGAGTATCATTAATTTGAAGAGTATTATGAGTCTCATTTTTAGAAATTAAATTAAGGGTCAGATTTTTCCTATACACTTTATGGAAAGTTACTTGTTATCTGAAGCCTAGCATATGAGGGGCACCTAGAAGTCTTGCGGAGGAGGAGGTGGTGCTTTGCTAATAGCCACCTTGGCTTGTCCTGCCACACCCACACATCTCTTGGGTGCCATCTTCAATTAGCTTTCCTTCTCAGGTTTGAGAGTATCTAGCCTCACAACTGCCAGGTACCATGAGATGGTCTATGCACTCAAACTAACAGATTTTAGGTCACAAAAGAAGTCTCCATTGCCTCCTATTTTCTTCTCTTCGCATGCAGATTGATTTCAGTTTATCAAATCACTTTCCAATGATCTCAACTGTGGCATTTAGGAAGCCTGCTAAGAAGCATGGTCATGAAAGAAATACAACTTTTTTCTCAATTGGAAATTTCTACCAAGGGGAGATAAAATGTAAGGCCTTATAAAAGGCCATTAAGAAAAGGTTACAAAAGCCTGTGGATGTCAAAAATAGACCCTCTCAGAAGTGTCGCATAATTTGTCACTGTAATCCAATAGTTGCTGCCGTGCATGCAATCAAGGAATTATCCAGAGGAAATGGGATTGGTCTGCTGTATGTCACAATTGTTGCCATCACACTAAGGTTGCTTCGCACCACAGAGCATGGACAGCCCTGATTGTTGTCATACTACTATTGGGGATTGGCATCTGCTGAACCCAAAAGAACTGAAAATTAAAAGCTGAGCTCATGATCTCTGCAAGGACGGAGGATGGAGACAATCTAATCAGAGTTGGAGTTCAGGCTTAATAGCAGTGCTCCATGATAACAAAGATCCAAGCTGCTTAGGTGGCCTTTCCTCGGACATTAATTTAGCATATTTGGGCAGCAAATGAGCAAATGAGAAGGGCATAAAGGTACATGTCATGGATAGGGTTACTGAATGTTCATGCTACTAATAATTATGATCATCAACAATGCTGAACATGCATCCCTAGTATGCTGCCTAAGTGCAAGGATATACAATCTAGACCCTTGGAATGTGCTTATGATTGGATATGCTTAGCTTGGCTTGGAAGAAGCTCTGGACTGCTTTGGTCAGATTTGAGATGAGAGATGACGAGGGAGATGGTAAGATCTGTTCACTGGTTATTTAAAAACTAATGATACTGTGCTTTGACAATGCATTATTGCACACATATGCCATGTGTTGGGCTTTGAGAAGCACAAAAGTGAATAGTGAGCAGCGAGAACTCGGATCATAGAATTAAGCTAAAGAATCTTGATTGGCAATGTGGACAGTATCAGCTTCATAGTAATACAGAAAGGAAAAATAAATGAGTTAATAGCTCTCCTAAATCATCGCCATTCCCAAATTCATTTCATGTTTCTCAGAGCTGTTTGATGAAACATCTGGAAAGGCACCATATCTGATTAAGATACATAAATATACTCGTCCACACATAATTGATGCGTGAGGCAACCCTCTGTAGGCCTAGTTGACATTTTGCAGATGAGCAGCTGGACATCTAACTGAAGATCTACAGATTCTTCTGCCTGTGTATCAACTTTACAGTTGCAACCGAAAATTTTACGCCACTATACAACTAGACTCTTTAAAATGGCAATGCCTGCATCAAATGATGTATTGAGAACCAAAGTTCTATCTTACAATGTGGCAGCACTCTGGAGAAGACATTTTGAAGCCATATGCCTTGTATTAAAGATAAGATACAAAAATTCCTAACATGAATCAGCTCACGAGACATGTTAAGTATAAACACATTAGTTAAACCCAGGCCTCCCACGTGTGTGGTAGTGGCCTCCCCTCTGTAATATACCACTACCTATTTTGACATAAGCTAAACTGTTTATGCTCTACAAACAAGATGTTCAGCATACTGATTATAAGGATCTACTCATACTTGCAGTTGCTTTTGCAGACAAGCTCAGGCTAGGAAATTCACTATAATCATCTATAAATATTACAGCATCTGAGCCTGCCCTAACCCCCCACCTGTTTGCAGACTGTCATAGCCCGATCTGGAGCCCACACTCATGCCTGTCAAACCCATATTCATGCCCTGACTTGGTAGAGGTAAAAGGGCTCCAGCACCCAGCGCTAATTGCCTTTGGATAGCATAAAGGTCAGCTGCCGAGTAACCTTGGCTCAAACCTCCACCAGCTACTAGACTTTGATATGGCAATGGTGCAGGTGGTGGAAGAGGTGCAGATGATGTGCCAGGTGGAGTTGGCTTTGTACCCCAAGAACACTGCAAACATATTCAGCAGTCATAAAGATATTAAGCATTCAAACAGAAATCACATATATTTTTTCAAGTTTCTGATTGGCTTTAGCACATGCTACAAGCGTACCTTCACCGACTTTCCACCAATGATTTTCCCATTTGCAGCCTGAATGGCAATCGCAGCTTCTGCATGTGTCCGATACCTAACAAAACCAAACCCTTTCTCCCTTTGAACACGCACCTCCTCTATCACACCTGCCCCGAGTGCATGGAAATGCCGATGAAGCTCAGTTTGGGTGATCTAAACAAAAAGACCAAAAGTTGGAACATAGTCTGAGTGACCTGACAAGGGGCAAAACCAATTAATCAAGAACAATGTACTTAAACTTAGATACTCACATCATGAGCGAGATTTCCGACATACACAGTAGTACACAAAGGATTATTTTCAGGTGCATCTTTAGAAGCTGGTTCTGCCTCCTGTTGCATTTCTGCACTTTCCACACCATAGTGACTGACACATAAGTTTAGCTATTCACATGTTGGTCTAGAACGCATGTCAAGACTCCCTTTGTATCCAAACATGCTACACCTAGGAATCATACCATTAGTTCTAGAAACTGTATTTGATAGTAAGGAGGGGACATCAACATCCAAATTCATAGAACTGTTTGCAGCTGCAGAAGCCTCTTCAGCCTGGTTTGTCGACCCAGTTCCACTTTTGGTTGCCCAGTTGCATCGGATTGCTCTGCTGCCAAGGCATTTTCCTAACAGCAAACTACAATGTTAAACTAGAGCATTAAGCAGAAGACAATTGAAAATTCATCAGGAGCATCAACAATTGGCTTGAATGAATCATAATGCTCATACCTGTCATCTCAATAATAGCTCTCTCTGCATCCTGCATCAAATTACATAAGGACTTTAAAAATTATGATATAGAGCTTTCATTGAAGAGAGAATGTTCTATGCCTGTGGAGGTGTAAATGACATACAATCTTTGATTCTAGAAACCCAATCGGAACATCAAATGAAGAGAGGAGTGCTCCGTGGACTCGTGAACTTATTCAGGGTTTTATTGTAGAGATTGATGACTGACATGTTTTTTTTTTAAAACATGAAATGAATTGCAAAACAATGTTAAATGGAAACTACAATTCCTCAAAATATAGATGCAAGAATCCAAAGACCCATCCAGTCCGATTGACAAAACTGCCAGAAAACAACAAGAAATTTGCCTCCATGTTTTTGAAATAACATCAATGCAGACTGACTCGATGACATGCAGGACCCAAAGAATAAAGAGGGTTATGAGGAAAATTAAAAGTAGGAGTCCCAATACCTAGGGGGCTGATTCAACATAGCAAATCTTAAGTCGCAAGCAAAATCCAACAATGGAAAGGTTTTTAGGATCATACTCTTCAGCAGAAAGAGGTCACATATGAATTCATTGTAATAGCACTTGGATATAAATCAATAAAACATCTAGGTCATGTACAATTTCAAGCCTAGTGCTACTTTTAAACGGATGAAACATAACAGCCAAGGATTGGGGACTAGTGGTACAAGACAGCTGGGAAGTATCCTCTTGTATCCTTATTGTGTAGCGCATGAATATATACCTGATGAACAACCAGCCCTGGAGCACCTGAAGTAATGGTTGCTTTCAAGTTTCGCACATGCACTATTACATACCTCCATTCTTCCCTTTGTACTATATGTTTTCAAAGACAGGCTGTTACGGATGCATTAATGTTGCAGATCCTCAATCCAGATCAATCTTATGCAACTCATTAGAATGCCAATGACTACACTACTGGTACAACCTTGTGTCAAGACACACAATCTACTACATTTCAGATTAGGCACACAATATCTAGATGGGCTAGACCCCACATATAGGTTATTGCCAATCGTTCATACGCTTAAATGTTTGGCCTCATTATGTGAACTTTATCCAACTTAGTTAGGGTTTAGCATTGACAGTCCCAAAAAAGGTTGGCGTCCTCATTCAGGGAACTTTATCAGTGGGCGCCCACTCAGTGGTGCGCCACCCTAGACAGCTGAGGCCTATAAATAGGCCACTTCTCCATTCATCCCACACATCTCTTCAGTCATTCTCCACCACTCTTCTTCCGTCATCAAACACCCTTCCCTTATCTCTCCAACCCTTCCACTCCCTCACACCCCTTCCACTGGACGTTGTGGTTTGTGGTTCGTGGCTGTCTTCCACCATCTTCTCCCTCAGCTTCAAGTGCCATCAACCTTTGCATTTGGAGCTTCCCTAGCTAGGTATCACCACCATCCCTCTACCGAGTATCATCATCCCTAGCTTGGCGTCAACATTCTCCACCTTGGCATCAGCCTTTAGGCACCTAGCATCAGGTTTGCAGCCCCTACCACTTGTGTTTTGCGGTCTCGAGGCTCCTTCCCCTTGCGTTTGCAGCTTCTAGGCTTCTAATGTCATCTTCAATCTAGCATTTTGCTGCCTGGCCCATCTCGCAACACGTAAGGACTGCTCTTCGCTCCCTTGATAGCTGGTGATCTTCTTCCCCCCCCGATGGCATCAAAGGACTGCATTCCGCTCCCTCCACAGTTGTCCTTCACAATCGGTATACATCTTTGATAGCCCACTACCCGGAGAACTGAGTTTCACTCCCTTCACTATGCAGATTCCCACAAGCACTGCTGCCTAATTCAAACAAGACAATGCAATCATCTTTAGAGCTTTGGCTTCACTATATCAACTTTTCTTCATATAGCATGATTCAATGCTTCATCATCTCATTCTTCTATGTTTCCAAGTTTCTGTTCTCTCTTAGTGTTTGCCATACACACACTTGTGTTTCTCCCCGCAAACCCTATTGTCTCTCTGCATCGTCACATATTCTGACATGGTATCAGAGCATACATGTTATTTTGACACCTCCCTCCCTCTTTGTTTTCTTTTTCATGAAGGAAACTTTGTATCAATTATTAAAAACACAAAATTCAAAAGTACAATATGATAAGAAGCACAAACAGTCTATACAACCGCCAAGAAGACCAAAGAAACTACAATGTGCCACAGAAGCAAATCTTGTCTAGGAAGAATATCTGCTAGCGCAATAGTGTCAAGCTGCCAATGGAAAAGGCCTCTCAAACAGGCGATATAACTCTGTACTCTAGAAGTCGTACAAAAAATGAATGCATTCCGCATAGTCCATATGTGCCAACAGCCCCAATAGCACAAAGGTAATAATGTGAAACCATTGGTACCATGATAGTTTGAGTGACTTTCAAATGTACACGGAAAGATAACCGCATAGTCCATATGTGCCAACAGCCCCAATAGCACAAAAAGTAATAATGTGAAACCATTGGTAACATGACAGTTTCAGCAACTTAACTTTCAAATGTACATGGAAAGGTAAGGCTTGCGATTTTCAATACATAAACATATCTTTAATGCATCTAAAACCCCAATGGAGCAACTTCTTACCCAAGACATTTACCCCCAAAGGATAGTCCAAATGTCTACAATTAGTATCTTAAGATATCACACCTTACCAACCTAAGGCATGATGTAACCAAGCTTCCTTCAATGGATAGGTGGTAATTCCCTAATCACAACTTAATTACAGCACTAAGCATTTATTGCAAAACTGAAAATACAAACTTTACCTACTAATCTTTGGACAATGGACATCAAGTCGGCCCCAAAATTGGCACCCCTTTCCGTATCTCTTTAGCTTTATTAAAGTAGAAGTTGATTTACAATGGGATTCTCTCCAATCCCCTTTGCAATCCAAACTCCCCTTGCTGTCCAAAGTCAAGAACAAGTCTTCAACCTGATTTTGCCCCCGATTCAGGCAATCAATTGGCCTTCAACCACTTTGAGAAGAGTGGAAATACAACAAACTTGATGGCTGGCTGGTACACTTGATTTTTGCTGAAAATCGCCTTCAACCCTGAATAATTCAAGACTTGGAGTCTTCAATGTTGGCCACACTTCTTGAGGAAGCTACTAAACCCTAATTTTTGCTGCAAATTAGGGTTTACAGCAAAGAAAACTCGCACCAGATACCACCTAGTATCTATGCCACATAACTGAATACAACTTTTTCCTTTGACATCCACTGATTTCCTCCGATCTCAAGCTCATTAATTTGCAGTAACCTCAATTGCACCTCGCATGTGCAACATTCACTTAAACATGAGATTAAAAATTGATCCAAATGTTAAGCGAGGCTTGCAAAAATACATGTCCTCATGACACATGAATTCAGGTCACACACAATGCAACTCATAAGGGCTGATTAGAAGCATTAATGCAAAGCCCTAAAAGCAAAAGCAAACAAGTCCCATGTCTCCATTGCTCTATCAATAATATCATCAGCGAAAGCTTGGCCAACCCATTGTTCTGCCAAAGGAAGAGAAAGACCAACCACCTCACCATTAGCCACTAGACAAGACAACATCGTCAAAGTGGGACGAGTGCTAGAGCAAAGAACAAAGCACTCGCATGACAACCCTGCCTAATGCATCTGCAAAAAGTGAAAGGTTCAATAACACCTCTATTGAGCAAAACAATAGAAGAAACATCCAAACCAATAGTATAAATCGATCCAGACATTCTAGGGCTGAATCCCATCAACTGCATTAGTTGAAACAATAAGAATCATTCCAAATGTTCAAAAGCAATCTCCAAATCCCATTGAATTATCAGCAAATTCCTGACCAATGCAATGTGCATAGTCTATCCCCATTTGGACATTCAAGATGTTGTGCAAAATATTCCTTTCTTTGATAAATCCATATTGTGCAAGATGTGTAATATCTAGGAGGTACTCGTGCAATTTATTAGCCAAGACTTCATAAGAATCTTATACACACTACCCATCAAGGAAATCGATCTCTAATGCTTCAAAGCAAAAGGGGATGCACTTTGGGAATGAATTTTATGATACCCTCCATAAAAAAGATCAACATTTTTCCCATCATCCAAACCTATTAGCATAGATCGTCAAATGCATGGCAAGCCAAGTTGCATATGCCATAAAGACCCCATTATTATGTCCAAAAGAGTTGATTGCGACCCAAACAAATTCATAAAGTAATCCCTACACATATGCACAATAGCTTGGGGATCAATAACCATTTCACCAATGGAATTGCTCCGATATCTCCATTTTTCCAAGTCATATGTAGACCACGATAGACTTTGTGGGTCTAGCAATTATTATCTTGCAAGCCCTCTAATGGAGCACCAATCTTTAGCATATTAATACGATTGCTTTTGAAAGGTATCAATGAGTTCTAATTGTCTCACAGAGACAGAGAGCACAAGGTGGTCCTACGGTGAATCCATCAAAAGAAAATACATCAAGCTAGGTGCACTCCGCAAAATGTAACCTTTTTTTACCAATCATAGAATGACATATTTCATATTGCCTAGAATCTATCTCCACATTATAGATCAACAAATCAAGAGAGATAGCCCCATTAGAAGGAAGATCTAATGAGAACCAATGCAATAATTGTCTCGCATAGCTATTAAATATTTCATACAGGAGAAAGGAGGAATTAAAGCACACAAGTAGCTTACTCAAAAAACATCGAAAAGGATGAACACAATGCTTATAAACATCTCAAACACTAAAAAAAGTGATCAGAGAGCACGTAGCATTGCAAAACCTAAATTTTTAAAACCTATGGCAAAAACAAATCATCATGCATAACGTACATGCAATACAAACGGCTCCAAGTTTTCAAGTGTTACACTAAATGAAAGGTATAACCATGGTCAACCAAAAAATACTAAAACCGTAGATCCTATTTCAACACCATTTGTGAAGAGGACATGAAATTTTATTATTTTGCTTAGCATTTGATTAAAAGTTAATCAAATGTGCTAATGCGACTAGAACATATGAGATGTAAGTTAATTATTTCACAGTGTGGGACCTAGGACCTTGAGATATCAATTGGTGCCTAAGGCAAAAGTTGTAATACGTTATGTCTGACAAGTACTAGGTGATACCCGGCGTTAGACTTTGGCCTAGATCAATTATTTGGCCGCTAATGTAAGGGGTGACATTAGGAACAACACATTAAGTAATTAATTAATGCCAATCTAAGGACTAATAATTGCTCAAGGATACTTAGAAGACAAATTGGCTTGGCTAATTTAATTATTGGCTGGTGAAATTAGCATTTTGAGCACTAGAATAATTATTAAATTAATATTCCAAAAAATTAATATAATAAGGTAGATAATGCTAAAAAATGGGATTAGAAAGTTGCCACTTGGCAAAACTTGCTCATGCAAGTGGAAAAAATATTTTGAGGGATTTGTGGAAGTCTATTCCAGTCATTGTGAGAGAAAAGGAGGCTACTTAAGAGCAAGGAGAGGTTGCTGATGCAATTTGTAGCCACTAGAGATCGGTCCTACAACATGCGACAGTAGTTTAGAGCTCTCCAAGAGTAAGTGACAACAGCCCAAAGTCATTTTGGTGCAAATAATAGCATACAAGAGGGAGCAGCAATCTTTTTGGTGATCCTACACTATAGGTGACAACTTCCATGGCAATTTGAGCAAGGTAGCAATAGCTTTTTAACATTTCTCGTGATGACACTCTGAAATTTCTCTCTCTACTACATGCTCTCTCATCCCCCAGTCATCTCTCAAGTTATCTCAACATTTTTCAACAGTTTGAGCCATTAGAGGAAGAGATTTCAATCAAATCTTTGCTGTAAGCCCTAATTTACAACAAAGTTTAGGGTTTTAACAGTCACCTTCAAATGCATGCTCAAAATTGAGAGCCTAGGACTTGAATTCCAATACTTGAAATTGAGGAATTTCATGAAGATTCAATAGACCAACTAGCCAATATCAGATTTAGGGCTGAATTTGTCTTTCAAGGAGCAAGGTAAAGGCCAATCCCCAAGCAAACCAAGGGAAAAATTAGTTTGGAGGCTTACTAATCAGTTTTGACAACAAGAGGTACTTGGATTAGCAAAGGAGATCAAAGGATCTTAGTTGAACTCCTTCCATTTCCAATATAAGATAAAGAAATATTACAAGGAGTGACAATTTTGGGGCCAAAACGATATCAAATGCCCAAGATTAAAGTGGCAATTTGTGTATTTTTAGTTTACATGAATTTTATGCTTCCTATAATTAGTGCTTAATCATGTTATTTACCACCCTATCCGAAGAGGAAGGCTAGTTTCACCATTAACACAAGAGTATTCCAATGTTGGCATTCAAGCCCGTTCATCAATCCATGTCTCGAGGTAGAGTAAGATGGATCCACACATATATTAAAATCCCCCATGATAAGGCCAAGCCTTCCAAGGGAAAGGCATGATTGTAGCTACCACCATAATTCGCAATGACTAGAGCCATCACTAGAAACATATGCACCAACTGGCCACACTACTTCCCCATCACAAGTAATATCAAGAACAAGAAATCTACTAGACACATCCCTCTTAATCAACACAGGTTGAAACTTCTCATGGACAATCAGCAACACACCAAAATGAATTCCTCTGAGAACACTGGCTTAAAAGAGCTTGAAACCATGACAGTGCAATTTTTTCTTTGCAACTCTTATGCTCTGTAGCATACAAAGCATCCCAACCATTAGAATGCAAAATGCATACATAGCATGTAATTTGCTACGAGAGCAAACATTGTGAACTCTCTCTCTCTCTCTCTCTCTCTCTCTCTCTCTCTCTCTCTCTCTCTCTCCCTCCAACTACCATCTTTCCACGATTACTTGTTCACCTTTGGACCTTGATGGTAACGTTGTCGCAACCTCTTTACACCATTCACCCTTGATCATGGAGGATATGCTACATGTATGCATCTCCCGTTCCCAATCCAAGTAGAAGCACTATCTTCCGCATATTGAGCTAACATATACATTAGTACTAAGCGACTTACAAGTAAAAACCACTAACTACCAAGGAACTCCAAGGAGTAAAATGCAATTCTTTGTTGATTTCTTGTACAATATACGAAAGATGTTCACAATTACAAAAGAGCATCAAAACATCATAAGCTTGTGTTGTGTTTTGTGAATAAACAAAATCATACTCCTCAAGATATCCAAGAATGCATGTAGGTGTCCCTAAAGATACCAAAAGAGTCAAAATCGGAAAGCACTGACAAGTGCCACCAGTTTTCTACAAGGTATTGTAGACCATACCAAATCACCAAGAAGATAAGTAACATATCATATTAGTTGAACTTACTAGACATCCATGGCCCAAGTAAGTCATTTCAAATAATACTTGAGGCAAGATAAACTCATAATCCTGGTCAAGGAAGTCTTATACTTAGCAAATACAACTTGTTGAATTCCATTACAACCTAATTTTGTTTTTTGACCAAAGGGCTAAGTTATCATGTTGAACCATTTCTCTGGAGTATTTGATCAAGGTGGGAGAATTGCCTTGAGGAAAAAAAATGGGAGTTAATTTACTCACTCGAGTGTCGCTTCCCTAGCTTCAACCTTAAGAATATTGCTAAGGACAGCATTAGAAATTAGTGTAAAAGGCCCTAATGCATAGAGATAAGGTTGTAGCTATATCGAGCACCAACACCCTTACTAAACGCACCTTGCAATCCCTTGCTAATGTTGCAATATTCTCTTGGCACTTGTGCATTGTGAACTTCAAGTTATCTTTGATGTTCTCTTGGCACTTGTGCATTGTGAACTTCAAGTTATCTTTGATCTATTACAAAGGAATGGATACCTAGTTGAACATTAAAAAAATTCAAGGTTGTGCAATTTTCCAAAATCAAGTTCAAAAAACAACCTATCCACATTCAATGAATAGTAGAGCAAGAGTTGAACAAAAGACACTTGACTAAGCTTCGATAGTGTCATAAGGAGAGAAAGCTTAAGTGAAACTTCCATCCATCGTGTTTAGAGGAAACTCAAGAAAATTAAAGCAAACCCTCTATCACTCCTGTTTTAATAAGTAAGGATCTTGGATCAAGATTCTAATAGCACCAACATTGAGGTCTTACTCTTCAAAACCAATCACTTCAATTTGAATTATAGAGAGTCCACTTTGCAATTTTGATATTTTCAGGCCATATCTAAAAACCAGACACTACATAAGAAAAGATCCAATACAAATCTTATGTGCGTTTCATCTAGGGCAAGAGTTACTCAGCACAAAGTTCAAGTGGCATTTAGTGCCTTTAGACAGCATCATTACACACCTGCTGGCTTCTGAAAGATACAAAACCAAAACCTCTTGAGCGACCAGTACGCTGATCCCACATTACTCGAGCATCCCTACCATTCAGCACAAGAAAGATATCTTGTGAGATATAACAATTGTAAAGCACTACGAATAACTTGTGACCTGGTTTTCAACTATGCAGTCCAATTTGAATTACAATAGCTTACGAGCAGCTTTGGTAAATACTAAAGAATGCATAAAGAGCTGCATCTGTGACATCTGAACTAAGATCACCAACGAAGATACTGAAGTGACCTGGGAAAACAGATCCAATTTGCCAAGTGTTTAGCAGCACCAAGTGTTAATTACATACCCTTTACTGTGTAAATCCTAAGCCTGGACTAATTGTCACAACACACAGCATTCGCTGATCTGTTCTTAGTCAAATATTTTAGAGATTAGCAGTCAATGCAGTTTTTCCTAGAACAAAATGGAACATACAGCACATTTCCTCCAAATCTCAATAATACCTGTAGTATCTTCCCTCTGCCCACTAGCATAGGCCCAATTGACCTTGATAGCTTGGCTAAATCTGAGACAAAGCCGGACAAGTTACAACTAGATCATTCACCCAAAGCCTAAGCAATTTAGAGAAATATGGAAGTGTTTAGTTCAACAAAGTTCATACATATGTTTTCCGTTCAAAGTGAAAATAGCAGCTGCAGCAAGCCGGTGATCGTAATAGTCAACAAACCCGTAGGAAGACTGCCAAATAATTTTTCGTAGTTAGTGTAAAACTCAATTACTAAACTGTAAGAGCTAAAATATAAGCCTGTCCAGTTCATCAGCTGAAACACAGCCTCATCTCAGTAAACAAATGAATTGTTTGACTTTTGCAGCCAACACAAGCAAGCATTCCAAGACTTTATCACCAACAGTGACAATACCAGTAATACATAAGCAAGCACTCCAAGACTTGGTCACCAACATTGGCATTACCAGTGTTGCTCTTGATCCTTTACAGCTTCACTGTCAATATTTTATTCTGATTACAGTTACAAACTCAAATAGAATGCCCATATGTCCAACATCTTGTTCTAACTCTTTTCCACTGTGTGTGTGAGGCCTGATTTCTTTGCCTTGTGAGAAGGGTAGGATAAAGTTTAGCATCCCAACCAAAACACCACAATGTGTTATAATAAGAACTCACTATCCGCAAGATGCGATACACAAACACAATAAAAATGCCTGTCCACACATGTAAAGTAGGTCCACACATAAGGAAGAATAATCCAAATTATCCCTTTGCCCACGGTGATTAAGCCCATCACACAAAACATAAACGCAAAACCTAGCAAGAAGGTCTTTTCTTGGCTAAGAATCTAATTTCAATAGTCATAGTTGCTTAGGAGTGGACTCAAATCACTTACTTAAATTTTGTCAATCTTTAGCAAGGCTACTGCTAATCCTAGACCATATGCAAATCATAGTCACCAGAATCGTTTCATCCTCTTTCATGTTTCGAGGTGCCATTTCACATTTCGTTTTGCTAGCTACCTTGAGGTTTCAAGGTTTCGAAAAATGTCATTCATAGTAATTAAAATTACTATTACTATATATTAGCACAAATCAATGCGTTTAGGCTACAACATAATAACGCATATATAATACATAATGTAAAGTAAAAGTAAAAACTGATATCCATGAGTGAAAGTCGTGTGGGGAGGCATTTTCACTTTAGCTAGAGGCCCAAGGTAGAAGAGAAGGTGGAGGACTCAAGAAGAGTGTGTGGAGGAGGAGGAGGAGGAGGACTGTGCAAGTAGGAGGGTGTAGAAAAAACACAGACTAAGAGAAAAAAACAGCCTTCACATTTTAAATAAAAGAAACCCTTTTAAAACTCCTTCATTTTGCAAAACAAAACAAAGTAGGAAGATATGGAGAAGGAGATGATTCGGCCTCAAGGAGGGTGTGGAAAAAACAATCTATAGAGCACAATCTATAAAACCTCCAAATGAATGATGAATGAATATGAGAGAATATGATAAAGCAAGTACCTCAAAAATTCGTGAGGCAAGGAGGGGGATGATTTGAGCTATGTGTGGGGTCCAAGATGCCAAGAACTGATTCGAGATTGTGTCCTACTCGTGATGTATCCCAAAATGCAACAGCAGCAAAATTAATTAGGATGCAAAATTTACTTTCTTGAATACAAATTTCTAACCTCCATATATTCGGTGGCAGCAATCCAATATAGGTCATGTACAGATTTGCTAGGGCACTGAAAGAGAGACGCAGTACATACGGCAATAACAGAACACAATTGGTAGATGCCCAAATGAATGATGAATGAATATGATACAACAGAGCCGCAAACCTTTATGTTTTGAGGATAGGGGATGAGGTGAGCTATAAGGGTGGTGTTGGAGACACTGAGTATTGTACACATGACAAATCTTGAAATGCCATAGCATAGCAGCAGTCCACCAAAGCTGATGATGATGAGGGGGCATGGTAACCCTGAAACATGTTTCACTAGGGTTGAAACATGAAACATGTTTCACTAGTGAAACGTTTCAATATGCAGTGTTTCACATATCCATTCCAGTCCAAGAAAAAAACGACAATTTCTAATACAGATTTGCTAAACATATATAATTTAGATGTATTATTATATTATTTGATGTGGTATTTCACTTAGGACATACCGAAGGGTGAAACATTTCAAGCTGAAACAGAATGTTTCAGATGTGACATGTTTCAAAGTATGAGTGGGTTAACTTCTATGGGTAGCAACAAATAGAGCAAAATGCAAGCCTCCGAGATGAAGCTTGGTATTGTAGATCAGCAACACACAGATTAGTGGGCAAAAAACACAAGTCCATCAATCTAATAACACAAGCGAGTACAGATGATGACATCACCAAGTCCCAAGCAAACATGCAGCTACAACCAGGGCGTGGATGTGACCAGCATGCTGATGACAGCTCCAAAATGATGGCAACCAGCTGGGCAGCTGCACTCTTCAACTGGATGGCATGTCCTCTAGCAAGGCAATAGCCAGTTGATGATGGCAGCAACAAAGGTGTATGGCACTAGAGAGGATAGGCAGCTAAATGTTGAAGGTGTAGGATGAATGATCAAGAGAAGATGAAGAATGCCCACAATGGACTCTAGTTATAGAGGATATTTTGGCATTTGTTCTGTTCAAACATAAAGCCTTTTATTAATAGTAATCAGCATTAATTGCTTTAGGGCAGTTTTAAGAACAATGAAATTGGCAACAGTGCAAAATCATTTTTACTTAGTGCATGCCTTAATTTTACTTGCTCAGCACCTCCTATTAGGCCCAAAAGGGTCCCAAGACATAGAGAGAGTCACTTCTCTACCCTCCTTTGTACCAAAAAGGTCCCACCCCAAAGAAACCTAGGCATCAAACCAAGAGATGGGTTGCCAAGGGCCTACCATAATCACAAAGGCAATAGATACCTTCTTTTGAGGAGCCCAATTTAAAGAGTCTTAGATTTTTCTTTTCTTTTCTTTTGAAGGTAATATATGAATAGCAAGACATTAGCATTTATCCTTCATAAAAAGAGCCGTTGCAAGGCAAGGGTACCAATGATGGCATAGAAGAGGTGAGTGATGAAGTAATGAGGGTAAGTTGCTATGGAAACTGCCATAGTGAGACTCGTAATGACAACTGATGCAAATGTCGTGATGTTTGACAAGCAGTGGAGATTCAATGTTAGGCAATGGCGATTGCGAAGAGAGAGAGTGAGAAAGTGAGCAAGTAAGCATGTAAAGGACTAAAGTACAAGTGCAAAGGTGTGAACACACCCGAGCACCTATAAAAACCACAGTGGCCCGTTATTCCCAACCACCTCCCACCTAAAGGCAAAGTCCCTGAAGGTCGAGAAAAGAATCAACTAAGTCTAAGTATGTACAAAGCTGAAATACACATACTATCCGACTCCCATCATTTGTCAGCAATAAGCAAACTGCTCTGCTAGAAGTCTAAGTATGTACAAAGCTGAAATACACATACTATCGGACTCCTATCATTTGTCGGCAATGAGGAACCACTCTGCTAGAAGTCCCTTCATGAGATGATTTGCAAGATTATCATCTATATGTACCTTGCAGAGCTCAATGCTTTTGTTGTCAAGTACATCATTGATAAAGTGATACTTCACCTGTATGTGCTTCGTCTTTGCATAAAAGACAGGATTCTCGCACTAGCATGATAGCAGTCTGTGTCACAGGGACATGAAATTTTGAGATGCTTTAATCTTGCTAGTAACATTTGATTAAGTTATTAATTAAATGTGCAAGGCTATTTAGCACATGTGATGCACATGGCAGTTATTTCATGGGAACAAGCCAAGGACCCCGAGGATGTAGTGGGTGTTAAAGGCAAAAGTTGTGTTAAGTTATGCCAGGTGGGTTTTGGTAGTCAGTTGGTGCCAGGTTGGACCCTAGGACAATTGTTTGGCCATTAAGTGTCAGCGGTGACACTAGGGACTAGCATTAATTAATAAATTAATGCTAATCTAAGGGTCAACAGAGGTTGGGAACCACTCCAAGTTGCAAATGGCCTAGCTAGTTTCATTACAGATGGGCATGTTTAATTTTTGGGCAAGGTCAAAGGGCTGAAATTAATTTTCAGAAATAATTAATTCTGAAAAATTAATTTAATGGCTGAAAATGCATTAGGAAGGCTGCCACTTGGCAAAACTTTCCCATGCAACCACAGCCGTTCGGAGCTTGGTAGGGGAGAGGAGGTGATCAGATTTGGCTCTGAGAGGCGACGACGACTGATCGCGCGCCGGGACAAGACAAGGGGCAACAGGTTTTCTCTTCCGCCTCAAGAGAGGAGGCGGTAGGAGAGGAGGGCTCACCAGTTGAGCTGAGCTGGTGTTTTACCCCCCTTTTGAAGCTGTTGGTGCCATCAGATTTGTCATCAGAGCTACAAATCAAAAGATACATTTCAGCTGATTTTCTCTCTTTCTACAGCATTCTCTCATCTCCTCCAGTCTATGCTCAAGCATTCTCAGTAATTCTCAATCATTGGAAGCAGAGTACAGCCAAATTTGGTGGACAGCAAAGAGTTTACTGCTGTAAACCCTAAATTACAGCAGTAATTAGGATTTAGCAACCACCTTGGGACCCGTGCCATCAATCAAAGGCATTGTACACTGTAATCAGCACCGGAAATTCGTGGAATTCTAAGGATTTCAGATGCTAGCCCATCTATTGTGAATTTAGGGCAACATTTGACCAATTGGGGTTCCATTAGAGCAAGTCTTGGGTGAAAGTCAAGGGGCAATTTGCCCGAATGCTTTGCTAATTATTGGAACAGTAAGGGGCTTTTGAATCAGCCAAGAAGATTGTGAAATCTCGGCTTGTAATTTGTCCATCAGCAATTGAAATTAAAGAAATACCGAAAGGGGCACCAGTTTTGGGGCCAACAACGTGTCCATTGTCCAAGTTTATGAAGGTAAAGTGAGCATTTTAGTTTATGTTCATTTGCTAATTGCTGTAATAAGTGCATAATCAGGTTAAACCACACTATCCGAGAAGGAAGGCCGGTTACATGGTTCCATTGCCGGGATAATCACTCAATCTCTTGATTTGGTGAGCCCAAGCACCTGATTGCAAGCCAAAGCTTTGTGCTAGTGTTGATTTTTGTGCTCAACTGAGAAATTACAGCAACATGTCTTCATACAGTGAGATGGAATCAAGCAATAATGATGCCTCTCAGTATGGACACTCTCATGGGAATGAAGGAAATGCAATGCCTAATCTTGGACAAGGCTCTCATGATGGACAACAAGCTAAAAATGTTACTGTCGGGCAAGATGTAAGGCCTTCAAGCCATCATGAGGTAGATGACTAGCAAAGTGAAGAGGAATTTGATGACCAGTCCAAGAATCGGATGAGGACAGCAACAAAAATCTTTGCTCAATTGGCAAAGGATCGTCAGTTCACCCGATTTTTGAATGCTCCGAAGAAAGATAGCAAGGGCAAGAAGAAGAAGTCAACTTCTACACCTTCGGGACAGCAAGATGCACCGAAGGTAGTGCCAAATCCTTCACTTGAAGCTCCTAAAGAGGCCAATGAAGCTAAACAGTTGGTACGTATGGGGCAAGGAATGAAAATGCAAGGCCATTATGGAAGTGCCAATCCAATGGATTTTGGACAGCCGGGCATGCATGCTATGATGGGGCAACCAAGATAGTTTGGTGGTAGTACAATTTTTCATGCAATGGTTGGCCAAGGGCCGCATACGGGAATGCATGGCACAAATCCCTATGGTATGCAGCAGCCAATGCATGGTGTGCAAGGCCCATTGTTTTCGGGTATGGCTGGAAATGTGCAAAACCCTATGTATGGTAGCATTGGCTTGATACCTGGGGCACAAAGTGGAATGTTTGGCAATGCATCTACACCCCCGAATGCTTATGGGGCTCAAGGAATGACTGCTGGTCATCCAAATGCTTCATTTGGGCTTGGTCATGATGTAAATACAGCAAATGCACCCTTTTTGCAGTAGCCAATGGATGACAACTTGACTCCCAAAGGGGAAGCAAAAGACTATGATGAGGGTGGAAAAGCAGTGAAGTTTGAGTCCTTCAGTGGTGCACAAGATAGGTTGAAAGCTTTGACCTTCATTCAGCAATTTAATGCAGCCTATTCAGGGGGAAACTTCACCGAATCCTCTAAGATTCGAAAGGCAACCACTTTCTTGAAGGGGAATGCATTGCAATGGTGGTCCACGCTCTTGATGCAAGGTAGAGCACCGTCAACATGGGTACAATTCAAGGAAATGTTTGCATCGAATTGGTTGACTAATACCTTTGAGGTAGACATCATGACAGCTTGGAACAAGCTTGATGCTAAGGAATGCAAGAATTTAGAGCAATACAATAAGAAGTTTTGGGATGCATTGCTGCCCGTCACTTCTTATCGTGCCGTACCCCTTCATGAGCAAGTGGAAAAATATGTATGTGGGCTGCCCAAAGGAATCAAGGATTTTTGCATAAAATCCACCGTGTCTAGCATATCTCAGCTCATAGAGATTGCTGCTACAGCCGATGCTTTGCTGCGTGGAAAGGATTCGAGCTTCCAAGAGAGCAAGGAGAAGTCGAATAAAAAGTTGTTTAAGGCTGAGAAAAGGGGCATATCTGAAAACCAGCCTGAAAAGAGGCCAAAACAGCAATGAAAGGGCTCGAAAACATTGGCACAACGAGGGAATTGATGGCTGCAAATAAATGCTTTATTTGTGAGCAAGAGGGTCATATTGCAAAGAATTGTCCCAATAGGCAGCAAGCTGCAAAATCAGAAAATTCGGGAGATCCTAAGGGTAAAAGGCCCAAAACATCAGTGGGATTGGTGCCCGATGTTGTTAGTGATCAGCCCAATGATGATGCTACTGAGTTGTGCAGAGCATGGGGCAAAATTAGGGATCAGCATGCATTGATCTTCTTTGATAATGGTGCACGAGCCAACTTCATCTCTGCTAACATGGCAGCCCGTCTAGGCATCAAAGACGATGAGATGGGAGCCATGGGGAAAGTTGGAATGCCATGTAAGGGTCATGCAGAACCTGTCACACCACTCATTGGAAAGCTTCGGTTGCACATACAGAGATATATGGACAGCGAAGAGTTACATTGCTCCACTTGAGGGTTGTGATGTGTTGCTTGGTATGCCATGGTGCCAGCGTATACATGCACTGATTGATTCATATGCAAAAGAGATCACTATTCAACATAAGGGAAAGACACTCACACTTGATGTAAAGTTGAAAGGGAAATTTGTCCCTGTTGTATCTGTAGCTGCTATTTCTAAAGTAATGAAAAATCATCTTTCCATGTATCTAGTTTTTGCTAAGGATAAAAATGATAGTGAGAATGTTGGGAATATGTCTAAATTAGAAAAGGATCGCATGACATTTCTGAAAATGTATGCTCGATTGCTTCTCTCAGTCACTTCCAGGGCAGCTACCACCTGAAAGACCCGAAGATCACGGCATAGACCTTATCCTTGGAAGTAGC
This sequence comes from Lygodium microphyllum, assembly GCF_053477565.2. NCBI lineage: Eukaryota > Viridiplantae > Streptophyta > Polypodiopsida > Schizaeales > Lygodiaceae > Lygodium > Lygodium microphyllum. Next base: position 4,150,790 of record NC_141137.1, on the reverse strand, counting down.
CCTCCTAATAAACCACCCTATAGGGTCAGTGCAGCCCAACAGGAGGAGATTATGAGTCAAGTAAATGAGCTGTTAAAAAAAGGACTGATTCAGCCTAGCTCATCTCCTTTCTGTTCTCCAATGCTTTGGTTGAAGAAAAAGAATGGTTCATGGTGTATGTGCATTGTCTATCGTGCAGTGAACAAGATCACGATAAAGAACCGCTTTCCGATCCCTCGGATCGATGATGTTATGGATAGATTACAGGGGGCAGCAATGTTCAGCCGTATAGATTTGAAAAGTGGGTATCATCAGATACACATTAGACTGGAGGATGTGCCTAAGACAACTTTTAGGACATCTTTTGGGTTATATGAATTTCTTGTCATGCCTTTTGGACTTACGAATGCTCCTGCCACTTTTAATCAAATGATGGGTCGCATCTTTTGGCCACATAGAGCATTTGTGGGTACTTTCTTTAATGACATGATTGTCTATTTAAAGAATGAGACGGAGCATAGAAAGCACTTGGACATTGTTTTCAATGAGCTACGTAAGCATAGGCTAGTTATCAATGACAAGAAGAGTGAATTCTTTTTGCATGAAATCCACTTCTTGGGACATACTGTATCGGCTGATGATATTCGTATGGACCCTACTAAGGTTGAAGCAATACCTTCATGGCCAACTTTGAAGAATGTTCATGAGATCCGCAGCTTCTTGGGTTTATGTTCTTACTATAGGAAGTATCTACGTGGATTTGCTGAAATTGCATCTCCATTGCATGCTTTGCAAAAGAAAGATGTGCCATTTAGATGGACAAAAGTGAAAATTTCAGCATTGAGATCCGCAGCTTCTTGGGTTTATGTTCTTACTATAGAAAGTATCTACGTGGATTTGCTGAAATTGCATCTCCATTGCATGCTTTGCAAAAGAAAGATGTGCCATTTAGATGGACAAAAGTGGAAATTTCAGCATTTGAAAAGTTTAAGGAAAAGATGACTTCAGATACTGTGTTTGTCTGGCCTGATCTAAGGAAGTCATTTGTGGTTCAGTGTGATGCATGTGGTAACAACATTGGGGCTGTCCTTATGCAAGATGGCCGAGTTGTGGCTTATGAGAGCCCAATTCTCCACGGTGCAGAGAGGAATTTACAAGTTTATGAGAAAGAGCTCTTAGCTGTAATTCATGCACTGTCTACGTGGAAACATTATTTGTTGGGGGCTGATTTTACAGTGCAGACAGACCATCAAACTTTGAGGTACTTTCTGATGCAAACAAAGTTGTCAGAGAAGCATATGAGATGGGCAAATTTTCTCTCTATGTTTCATTTTCAGATTGTACACATTGATGGTAAAAAGAATGTTGTGGCTGATGCACTGTCACGTAAGCCACAAATTTCAGCCGTCACTATGGTTTATCACAAAGTTGGATGCCATGAAAGAGCAATATGCTGTTGATTCGGACTTTGCTAATGTTTATGATCAACTTTCCAATGGCCAAAGGCATGAGCATTTTATGCTTAGAGATGGATTTCTATTGATGCATGGACGACTGTGTGTCACAAAGTAGTTGAGGCCTAGAGTGATCATTGAAAGTCATGCTCCTCCGTATGGGACACAGAGGTATTGATGCCACAATCAAGGCAGTGGAGCATTTCTTTTATTGGCCAACTTTGAGGCATGATATAGAGCAGTTTGTTAGGGCATGCATCATATGTCAGAAGGTAAAGCATGATAGGCAAAAGATGCCGGGCTTGTTGCAGCCCTTGCCTATTCCAGATAGACCTTGGCAGAGCATTGCTATGGACTTTATCTTTGAGCTTTCTAGGACACCTACAGGGAATGATGGGATATGGACTAATATTTGCACGTTTAGCAAACAAGCCCATTTCATTCCGGTGAGGAAGAAAATAAAGGCTGATCATATGGCACGATTATTTATGCAGCACATTTTCAAGTATCATGGTATGCCCGAGTCGATCATCAATGATCGAGACCCTCGTCTATTCTGGAAGGGATTGTTTGAAAATATAGGTACCACACTGAAATTCTCATCCTTCCATCCGCAAACAGATGATCAGTCTGAGGAAGCAAATTCCACAGTGTTGGATCTTTTGAGGTGCTATGTTTCAAACCACAAGACACAGTGGGAGCAGTATTTGCCATTGGTTGAGTTTGCATACAATAATACGATGCATAGTTCTACTCGCAAGGCTCCATTTAAGGTGGTTGAGGGTAGCAAGAAGGTTCCACCTATTTTGCACACTAAGGATAAGATCTTTGAGGCTAATCGCTTTGTGGAAAGCGTGGATGCAGCCTATGCAAAGATAAAGTATGCATTTCAGAGGTCACAGGACAAGCAAAAGCGAACAACTGATCGCCATAGACGTGCTTTGCAGTTTGCAGTGGGCGATTATGTATTGCTGCATTTCGAAAAGGCAAGGCTGAAAAAGATGAAGGGAAAAGAGAGGTTGTATCCGAAGTTAAGCATTAGATACTATGGGCCCTTTCAAGTGTTGATAAAGGTCAGCGATGTTGCATATCGGTTGAAATTACCTCCACATTGGCGGATACACAATGCTTTCATGTCAGTTTGTTGAGACCTTTTCGTGGTGATGTGCCAGAAGATGTATTTGCTGAAATTCAGTCAGAGGTTGAGGAACTAGATGAGACTTTGGTACCCAAGCAGATTTTGGCACATAAGGAAAGGAAGGTCAGAGGTAAAGTTTCCAGAAGATATTTGGTGAAGTTTCAAAATTATTCACCAATGGATGCAAAATGGATGGAAGAGGATGACTTGGCAAACTATCCTCAGTTGTTGCAACTTTATCTCAATGCCTTTCAGTTAGAGCCGACTTTGGATCGCGCTCACTCAGGTTCAGCACAGCGGGCGTCCGCAGCATTGCCTGATGCTCAAGGGGGAGGTAGCACTTCCACTCCACCGGTTTTGGACAGCTCTCGTATGTAGTGGATCTCGAATGTATTCAACATGGATCCAAGGTACTGTGTTGACAGTATGTCTGCCATGAGGTCACTACTCGATGTACTAGTCACTGTGAGATACATGTATATGAGTATGGTTGTCACCGCGGCTCTGAGTCTATACTTATACATGAGTTTTTGGATGAGTTTGGCATGAGTTTTTGCCTTAGTTTTGAGATCAATTTTTTATTAGTTTCAGCTCATTTTTTGATCAGTTTGAGAACTGCTTATGATCACTTTGGGATCAGTTTTGCATCAGTATCTTATCTTCTTTTTTTTTTTTACCATCAGCTGGTGATCAGTTTGGAGTCACATTTGCAGCCATTTGTGATCAGTTCTCATATCAATCCATGATCAGTTTATGATCAGGTCATGCTTAGTTTTTAGTGGTTTACAGCTGATTCCATGGACAGCCGCATGTAAACGAATGTCATTGACAGTTTCAACCATGGTTTATGCTGAGACTATGCTTTACTGTGGTTTTGAGGTTAGAACGGTTGAGAAACATGAGTTATGGATGCATCCAATGGTTTCTAGCAACAGTTTTACACTGTTTTTCAGTTTTCTATTATGTTTTGCTGGCTGGAAATTTCCAATAAGTTTTGCGTATATGCAACGGTTCGACAACAATGGCCAATATTGTGATGATTGTCATACCAAATTGAAATTCCATTGCAATATACTTTTCCTTTGGCCCAATGCAGTGCAATCGAGGACGATTGCAAGGTTTTCAAGGGGGAGGTTTGTCATGGGGACATGAAATTTTGAGATGCTTTAATCTTGCTAGTAACATTTGATTAAGTTATTAATCAAATGTGCAAGGTTGTTTAGCACATGTGATACACATGGCAGTTATTTCATGGGAACGGGCCAAGGTTCTCGAGAACGCAATGGGTGTTAAAGGCAAAAGTTGTGTTAAGTTATGCCAACTGGGTTTTGATGGCCAGTTGGTGCCAAGTTGGGCCCTAGGACAATTGTTTGGCCATTAAGTGTCAGTGGTGACACTAGGGACTAGCATTAATTAATTAATTAATGCTAGTCTAAGGGTCAACAGAGGTTGGGAACCACTCCAAGTTGCAAATGGCCTGGCCAATTTCATTACAGATGGGCATGTTTAATTTTTGGGCAAGGTCAAAAGGGCTGAAATTAATTTTCAGGATTAATTAATTCTGAAAAATTAATTTAATGGCTGAAAATGCATTAGAAAGGCTGCCACTTGGCAAAACTTTCCCATGCAACTAGAGGGAAGGCTGTTGGAGGGTGGTGGAAGTGAAATTGCAGCATTTCGAAGCTTGGTAGGAGAGAGGAGGTGATCAAATTTGGCTCTGAGAGGCGACGACGACTAATCACGCGCCGGAACAACAGGGGGCAACAGGTTTTCTCTTCTGCCTCAAGAGAGGCGGCAGTAGGAGAGGAGGGCTCGCCAGCTGAGCTGAGCTGGTGTTTTACCCCCCTTTTAAAGCTGTTGGTGCCATCAGATTTGTCATCATAGCTGCAAATCAAAAGATACATTTCAGCTGATTTTCTCTCTTTCTACAGCATTCTCTCATCTCCTCCAGTCTATGCTCAAGCATTCTCAGTAATTCTCAGTCATTGGTAGCAAAGTTATAACCGGCCTATTCACTGGGAAGGGCGGTAGTGTACAACCAAAATAAATAAATGCTTTCACCCAATTTAACAGTCACCCACTTTACCTGAACTTAAAGACACAGCATCAAGAAGACATATAGGAAGCTAGAATGCTCCTATTGCAACACATACACCCTGTTGGCCCCTAAGTTAGGCGCCCCTTGCGGTATTTCTTTATTTTTAAAAAGAGAAAGTACAATGGGCTATCTTTCACCTATTCTGGGTGAAATTTGACAGCATAACAATACAATTACTAACCCAAATCAAGTTGACCAGGAGGGGAAACTCTGCCCAAGTCTGAATCTTCTGGTTGGAGTGCAGAATTGACCATTTCAACCTGCTGTATTTACTGGTTCAGACCTGTTCTGAAACCTGTTTACAACTCATACTGTTCCCTGTACTGTTCAGCCCACTGTAATTACTGGTTCAGACCTATTATGACACTTGTTCTCAGCTCATATTGTTCCCTGCACTGTCCTGCATCATCTGGGCCAAGTGCCCCTTGATTCTTACATCAATTGGGCTCTGAAATAACCTCTGAACAATCCAGAATCAGAACTGATTTAATGTTGTTTCAGACACTTGCTTGGTGAGGTTACCACCCTCACCTATTCCTGCTTGTGGGCAGCAAACAACTGCTCCTGTTCCTGGAGAAAAGAGGCTCTTGCCTCATGCAAAAACAGCATATTCCACACAGCTGTACCTGAATCAAAAGAAAAGCCCTTGATTCTGCAGCATAACCGTACTATCAGGGAGAGAGAGAGAGAGAGAGTAGGAAGCAAGCCCAGCCCTCTGTGCACCATAGACAAGGTAGACCAGCTCTGAAGAGCTCTCCATCTGCAGCAATCCATCTCCCTTTCACAAAATGAGCCCCCCATGCATTGAAACTCGTTTTTTGTGCTGCCCTCTCTCTCTCTTTTGGGAATTTATGCCCAAATTGTGACACATGGCATACATGTAACAATTTTCCTGTTTAAACCTTTCGGTCTAAAATTCTCCATCCTCGGTTCAAAATTTGACCTCAGCACAGACCAGAGGATTAATCCTCGTACAAAAACGAAGATAATGACGCGAACAGATTCTGGGGTCCAAAAATAGTAACTCCCTAAATTTTAGGAGTTGCTTCCATTGCATTCCCACTAGTCTTCTGACCATCTTTGCTGACTATGGCTACATCCAAATTTACAATGTAGCTCAACTGAAAGTGAATTTCCACTGATGACCCCACATGGACTAATCTCTTGAAGATTTGTCCATCTTCACTTTGAACTAGTCTCTTCCAGGCTAGTTCTTCAACACACTTGTCCATATACACTTTCACAAGTCTCTTCCAGGCTTGTCAATCTACAGTGCCAATAGTCTCTTCCAAACTTATACTGGACCTTAACTGTCCAGTCTTGACTCACTAGACATTCCTGTCCGATTCACATACTGGCCATGCAACTCAGGCGTTTAGATTTCAAGAGGGATCCTTCCAAAAAGAAAAAACAAATAAAATATGTAACAAAGAAATCAACAAAAAGGTAATAGTTGTCACAGTCTTGTGACAAAAGTACAGCCAAATTTGGTGAACAGAGAGTTTACTATTGTAAACCCTAAATTACAGCAGTAATTAGGGTTTAGCAGCCACCTTGGGACCTGTGCCATCACTCAAAGGCATTGTACACTGAAATCAGCACTGGGAATTCGTGGAATTGTGAGGATTTCAAATGCCAGCCCATCTATTGTGAATTTAGGGCAACATTTGACCAGTTGGGGTTCCATTAGAGCAAGTCCTGGGTGAAAATCAAGGGGCAATTTGCCCGAATGCTTTGCTGATTATTGGAACAGCAAGGGGCTTTTGAATCAGCCAAGGATATAGTGAAATCTCGGCTTGTAATTTATCCATCGGCAATTGAAATTAAAGAAATACCGAAAGGGCCGCCAATTTTGGGACCAACAGCGTGTCCATTGTCCAAGTTTACGAAGGTAAAGTGAGCATTTCAGTTTATGTTCATTTGCTAATTGCTGTAATTAAGTGCTTAATCAAGTTAAACCACCCTATCCAAGAAGGAAGGTGGGTTACAATCTGAGTATCACAGTGGAGGACAGCAGTCTTAATAATGCCAAGCTCTCCCACTAGACGTGAAAGCCATAAAGCCTCCTTGCATGCCTCAGTGGCAGCCACATACTCTGCCTCTGCACTAGACAATGCAACACACTTCTATAGTCTTGAGATCCAAGAGATTGCTCCCCTTGTGAAAGTAAATACATACCCTGAGGTAAACTTCCTAGAGTCAACATGACCACCATAGTCTGCATCTGTAAAGCCAATGACAGATGATTTCTGCTTTCCAAAGCAAATGCACACATTCTTTGTGCCCTTAAAATATCTCATGATACCTTTCATTGCTTCCCAATGCTTTCTACTAGGATGTGTCATGTACTTACTAACCACTCCCACTACAAATGCTATGTTAGGAAGTGTAGCAACCATAGCATACATCAAGCTACCCACAGCTGAAGCATATGGAATCTTAGCCATTTCAACCTTTTCATCATCAAATGTAAGGATGCCCTCGGCACTAAGTTTCGCATATGGAGATAATGGTACACCAATTGCTTTTTCCCCCTCCATATTGAAAAACTACAAAATCTTGGATACATACTCTTGCTATGATAGATAAAGAAGACCTTTCGATCTGTCTTTGAGTATAAGCATGCCAAGAATATGATTGGCTTCACCAAGATCCTTCATATCAAAGCTACTATGTAGGTTCTGCTTCAATGTGTCTAATACAAGTGCCAAGAACATCCCTACCACCAATTAGCATGTCATTCATATACAAAATCAATATAATAAGACTGCCATCTACCACCTTTTTGGTATACAAGCAATGATCCACTTGACTTCTTTGAAAACCTTGAGATTACATGAATGTATCAAGCTTATGATACCATTCACGCGGTGCCTATTTCAGGCCATACAAGCTTTTGTTGAGTTTATATACTATTTTTTCTTCCCCCTTAGCCACAAAACCTTCTAGTTCTTGCATATATGTGGCCTCATGCAGATCACCATGTAAGAAAGCAATCTTTACATCCATATGTATAAGGTCCATATCCTCACATGCAACCAAGCCCAATATGGTTCATAAAGTAGACATTTTGACTACGAGAGAAAAGATCTCGTGAAAGTCAATCCCATGTTCCTGCTTGTATCCTTTGGCAACCATCCATGCTTCCTACTTTGGTAAGGAACCACACGTGACCTTCGTTTTGTAAACCCATTTGCATGGTAGGATTTTCTACCTCTTAGGCAAAAGCACCAAATCCAAATGACCATTTATCTTTAGAGATTCCATCTCTGACAACATAGCTTTATGCCATTTTTTTTGTCCATTGCTTCCTTGAAGCACGACGGTTCACTACAATTTATCAATATGACATAATTAGCAACATAATTCGCACCAAGAATAAACCTATCTAGCTGTTTGGTATTTCTAGTCAACCTATGGATCCAATGATCAGTGTTTGATGGTTGTTCAGCCTGCAAATTTGCATTAACAGCTTGATCTTCCAAAGGTTCGGCATGTTGCACTGCATGTTTCAACTGTTCCAAAGGCACATTTTCTTGCTAAAACTATGGTATATCATGGGCAACTTCTTGCATCATTCTTTGTATTTATAGGGTCATTTACAGCATGTATTTACTGCTGTACAGCGGGCACTCTTTGCTGTTCCACAAGTATTTCTTCTCAAAACACAACCCTTTTCACTTCTTCTATCTTTTCGGGCTATTTATGCATGTGATCTTCTCATAAGATTACATCATTGTTGCGTACAATTTTCCTTTTTTTGGGATCCCATAGCTTATACCCCATTTCTCTCTCATCACCATATCCTAAGAAAATGCATTTACAAGACTCTGGTTCCAATTTACTACATTGTTCTTTGCATATGTGCACAAATGCCTCGCATCCAAACACTCTTAAGTGTGTATATGTAGATGGCTTGCCTAACCACACTTCTTGAGGCACTCTCCCTCCCAAAGACCTATTTTATGACCGATTTATCGTGTACAACTGTCATAACAACCTTTGCCAAAAATCCATGAGGTATGCAGCATGAGATAGCATGGTACAGACCTTCTCCTAAATACTCCTATTCATATGCTCTACAACACCATTTTGGGATGGATTATAAGGGGCAGTGAGCTCCCTTTTTAATCCTTTGCTATCACAAAAGGCTTGATAGGCTTTAGACACATATTCCCCACCATTGTCAAAACAAAGACACTTTAATGTCTTACTACTTATATTTTTAGCAAGTGTCTAGAATTTTTTTAAACTTATCCAAGGCCTCGTTTTTACAACGAACCGAATAAACCCATATTTTGCATGTGTCATCATCAACAAAGGTGATAAAACATTTATTTCCCCCTAGAAACAACCCTAGCATCTCACATACATCCGTATGTGCCAACTCTTAAGGGTGAAGATTTTAGTAAAAGAGACTTTATATGTGATATATTAGCATGCTTGCCATAAATACAATGATCACAATGGTCAAAATGGGTATACCTCAAACAGGGCAAATAACCCAAACGAGAAAGCGCTTTCATTCCAGTTTGACTCATGTGCCCCAATCGGCTATGCCACAAAGACACACTTGGCTACTCGATTATAGCAACAACATGATCACACACACTAGATACATATAACGGATGCAGAGTATCACTTTTAGAGCCTTTAACAACAATTCTAAAGTCCTTAAATATTTTCCATTTGCTATCCCCAAAAGTGGTATGATAATCCTCATCATCTACCTGCCATGTGCTTATCAAGCCCTTCTTAAGCTGAGATACATGCCTCACATTATGCAAAGTGAACACTGAACCATGCTAAAATGCCAACTGCACACTACCAATCCTTGCAATGTCACATGCATAATCGTTGCCCAAGTGGACAACAACATGTCTACAACCACTCTACTCAGATAGCCACTCACAGTGTGGTGTTACATGAAATGAGGCATCTGAATCAAGAATCCAAGTGTGCATGTCATCATCAGAATCTACAATCAATGGTTGTGCACTAAAAGAAAAGCAAGGAGTACATCACTACCATTGTCACTCTCGTAACTAACTACGTTGATTTCCCCTATCTCCACACTACTCTTCTTTGCATGCTGGCTATCCTTTTCTCGTCTTCATTATCATCAATATTTTTGCCTTTGCCCTTTTCTTTGTTTCACTTAAAGCAATCCTGCTTGAAGTGCCCTTTTTGCCACAATGATGGCACTCCACATTTTTCCCACGAGACTTGCTATGTGCTTTGTTGTTAGAATTGCCCTTATACTAGGATCTGCCTCTAGTATGCAATCAGCTAACAGAAAATAAAGCTAAACTCATTCAAATGTACAAACATGGCTGTATCTTCCTTCATACAAAGATCCATCAATTTTTTCAACCAATAAACCTTGCTAGCTGCACTTTTCTGAGCATATAACTCCTCAAGTCTTTGCCACAAATCATAGGTAGATTTCAGTTTCTCAATGTTGAAAAGCGGAGTGTCTGACACTGAAAGCTCTATGGTAGAGCATGGAAGCTCATCTAAATCATCCCACTCCTCTTGACCCATGGTTGCTGGTTTTACTCCTTTTATTTTGATGGGCTTCACCTATACCAATCAGCAATGAAAACTCAAGTAATTGCAAAAATTTCAGATCTGCAATTTAATTTTCAAAGGTACAAAATGTGTGCTACGGTACACCACAAGCAATTCCAGCCACATCAAAAGCTAATATGTCAATTACACGAGAAAGCCCCAAATTTAGCTGCAATTTCTGCTCCAAATGCATCCATGACACCAATTTGACTCTCATGGTCAAAATCCCCAAAATTTCTCTGCTCAAACTGCTCAAATGACATCAAACATAACTCTTGAATGGATTGTACAAGCCAATTTTGCCAAAATTTCACAAATTTTGCAAAAGCCCCACATTTTTCCAGGGTCTTATGTGCTCATTTTGAATAGAAACTACATTGGAGGTGCATACCAAGACCAAAGTTGACCCAAATTTTGCAAAAGTTTCGAATTGTATAGGGTCCAACGTGTCAAAAATCCAAGAATTGCACCTGTCCCATTGCAATTTCTGCACATGTATGAAAAGCCCCAATTTTTTGAGACCTGAGAGTGTTCAAGAATGCACAAATTTTACTCTGACAGGTAAAATCTCCCGTGTACGCCAAAAATCCCCAAATTCAGGGTTAAAAGCATGCCCAATCTTTGATATTTGTTGAGCTATGCTTGTGCACGCATAAAGGCCTGCAAATTTCAAACAAAGGGATAGACCTTTGATGAAAATAAATGATTTCCCTTTTTTTAAAAAGAAGGGCGTGACAAGCGACGGCAAACTGCCTGTCACCATCGAATCTTGCACTCGAGTTGACCTATCTGTCAACATTCTATCCTGCAATGGCCTGCCCATCAACGACTTGCTGCACTACCACCTAAACAACTTGTTGGCTTGTCTGCCCTATGCTGACCTGTCCGCCCTATCGAGGGCTTGTCGACTGCCGCACGCTTGACTAGGACTAACGACCTGCAACCTAACTGCAACATGAAAACTTCAACTCTAACACCAATTTGTCATGGTGTTTGATGAGCAATGGAGATTCAATGTTAGGCAATGGCGATTGTGGAGAGAGAGAGAGCAACAGTAGTAGAAAGTGACGCACAATGTGTGGGCACAAAAGATGTACCACTCTTTAGGGTTTCGATAGTTATATGTAAAGGACTAAAGTACAAGTGCAACAGTGTGTTCACACCCGAGCACGTATAAAAGGCACGATGGCCCTTTATTCCCAACAACAAATATGGTGGGTCCAAGTCAAAACACTTGAACCTAAACACTGTTTGACAAGGTAGAGGGGAAACATGTGTATACTACGCAAGGTGTTCTCCCTTGGATGAACACTTGCTTTCACAAGTTGTCCTCCATTCCAAAGGCTCCATTTCACATTAAGACAATGCCAATGCATGGGAGATGCAAGGGGCAATGCAAACCATCATCCTACACCTAGAATGAAATGCTAAACAAAACGAATGCAAAGTGCAAATGCACCACCCTGGGACTGTCCTCACAAGGGGATTATTCACTTTCCAAAGCGCCCTTTTACAAGAATGGTCATGAAGATCCAAACCACAATGATAAAAGTACCTATGAATAAAATGAAGAAGGGGAACCTGGTGTTGGAGGGATTTATGGACCTGTTGGAGGGATCTATGGAACTGAAAGGCCCTTGTGTTGGATATGATCGCTAGTGTTCCTATAAGCACCAACAGAAGAAGGCACTCCCTATCACCACCTAAGGGTAGAAGGGAAAGCTATAGGAAACCCCTCTCTCTGCCATGCCAATATCAAAGGGAAGTGAATCCATGTTGACTCTTGGAGAAAGGCAATGAAGGATAAGTCCAGTTTAGCCAATACATTAGTGTGGTTGTTGGAAGACAGTAAAAACTCTAGGCCAATGATGCCTAGCCCCACCTACTCTAATTAAATGGCAATGGACTCTAGCATGCTTTGTTTTGTTGATGATGGACTTAACCAACAAGTGATATGGCACTTTGGCTATCACAATAGATCATTGTATGATTGTAGAAGCCTCACATGTAAACTAAAGCTCCACCATCAAACTCCTCACTTAGATGCCTCAGAGATACCATCATATAAGTCCTAGTGTTCAACCTCAATTGAAAATGTAGTTGTAGTCTCTTATTTCCAACTTGGCAAGCATTTAGAGTTGAGCCCAAGGAGAAGTTGTAGCTGCCATGGGAGCACCAAGTATCCAAATCCCCAAACCAATTAGAATCAATATATCCCCACAAGGTTAGTCCTTGACTATAGGACAAGCCATCTATGATGAGAGACCTCAGCAAGACAAGACAAAAGGACATCAATCACACAGTAGGAAGCATCCTGAATCCTATAGGATAAAATCAAGTAGAATAATCATTGAATCCCCACATGGTTTGCTCCTATAGCATCCTTCTTGGAATGGGTGGTGATAACCTGATTTAAGAGTTGATTACAGCAATAAATAAATGCACATAAAATGAAATACACACTTTACCATAACATTCTTGGACAGTAGACACCTTGTTGGCCCCAAAAGCTGGCGCCCCTTACGGTATTTCTTTAGCTTTCATTCAATTGGAAGGAGTACAACTTGAGATTCTTCAATCTCCTCCTGCTAACCAATTGCTCTTGCTGTTATAAATGTCCAGCAAGCCTTTTGGGTCATTTGCCCCTTGTTTCACCCAGGATTTCTTCTCCAATTTGACCCTTGGCTGGCCAAATGCTGCCCCAAATCAATTCGGGATGGGCTGGCTCCTGAAATCCCTTGATAATCTTCAATTATCAGCTACTGATTTCAGTCCCTTGAGCCTTCAATCTCTGGCACAGAACCCAAGGTGGCTGCTAAACCCTAATTTCTGCTATGAATTAGGTTCTACTGCAGAAATTACAGATCAGCCCACCAAAAATGGCTGAGATCTCCTCCGAATGGCTGAGAATTGCTAAGAATGGCTGAGCATACGCTAAAGGAGATGAGAGAATGCTGTAGAGAGAGAAAATTTTGAGATTTGTCGCGGAGAACTGATCAAAATCAGTTGCTGCCCTGCTGTACCAGCCCCAAACGGATGCACCAACAACAATAGGAGCATCAGAGACTGTGATCTTCAGGAGAAAGTGCATCAGCAGCAATTGTCAGCTTCCCAAGGTCAAGAATATGCAATCTCCATCACCAAAATGGTCTCCAATGGCTAGGAATTGGCCCCAAAAGCTGGCAGCAACAGTAACACCTCTTTCCAACAGCTCCAAAATGAAAAAACGAGATTTCCCTCTCCCTTCAGCCCTATTTAACCTTTCCCCCACTTGCATGGGAAAGTTTTGCCAAGTGGCAGCTTTCTTAATCCATTTTCAGCAATTTCAAGCCATTTAATTAATTTTCAAAATTAATTAATTCTAAAAATTAATTCAGCCCTTAATCCATGCCCAAAAAATTGACCTTGCCCATCCAAAAATTAATTGGCTGGGCCATTTGCAACCCAAAGTGGTCCCATGCATTAAATAACCCTTGGACAAGCATTAATCCATTAATTAATGCCTAGTCCCTAGTGTCACCACTGACACTTAATGGCCAATTAATGGTCCTAGGGGCAAACTAATACCAAAATTCACCTAGAATCTAACAAGTGTAACTTATTACAACTTTTGCCTTTGACACCCATCTTTTTCACAGGGTCCTTCGATCTTCAACTGTGAGAAAGTAGCTTGCACCTCACATGTGCAACACGTGCATCTTTTAATTGCACATTTGATTAATCCTTTAATCAAATGTCAATTAAACATAAGCAAAGCATCAAATTTTCACGTTCTCGTGACAATGTGTCTATGAAGTAGATAACTCTACAAAAAGGTCGGGTGCCAAAAGTAGATTTGGCTTGGACGATATGGACGTACAAGTGTGAAACAAGAAGTAAAAGGAGCAAAAGGTGTACATTTGAGTGTCTGCATGATGTTCCTCTCATCGAAAACCACCTCCCTCCTACCCAAATTGCTCATACAAGAATCACACAAACGATAGACCTTCACTTCAAAGAAATAGCCTACAAAGATCACTAGCACTACTTTGCTATGAGCTTATCCCTGTTGTCATCCAATGTGTGTATGTAAGCACAACAAAGCCAAAGACTCGAAAAAGAAAAATCAAAGGTCTTTTTAGGAAACTGGCTATTGTTTGACATTGGTTCAAAAGGCACACCACAATATTAACAACTTCTAACCATATGCACTTCGATGGCTCAACTACAAACAACATGGAGCATGTATATTCATGACAGTCCAATTCCTACATTCCATCACTCCATCCTAAGACAAGGAGGTGGTAGACTTGAGCTAGCATTGATTGCTAAGTGACTAAGAGCTCGATAAATTCGTGGAATATGAGCTCACCATTGTATCACTCCTTGTAGTCTTTATGCAGATACCCATCCTATATTGGAACCACTATACCCAAGCAGGTAAGTAGGTGAAGGCTTCAAATTTTATCTTTACAGAATGCACCCACCTGAGACAAGGAGTTGGTAGACTTGAGCTAGCAATGATTGCTAAGCGACTAAGAGCTCGATAAATTCGTGGGATATGAGCTCACCATTGTACCACTCCTTGCAGTCTTTATGCAAATACCCATCCTATTTTGGAACCACCATACCCAAGTAGGTAAGAAGGTGAAGGCTTCAAATTTTATCTTTACAGAATGCACCCACATAGAAAGAAATCACCTGAAATGAGAAAAAATACTTTGAACCATTTAGTGATGGTGTAGATGATTTACCACTTAAGTTGAGACAAATCAACTATATAGGTCACTCAAATCTTTGAGTCATTGTGGAAATGGTTTGCGATGTTGTTTTTCCCATCTACACACTCGACACGCATCCCGTGTAGAAAACCCTCAACCTATTAGAGATATGGTCATCCCCTCAACAAGCATGTATTAGATTAGGCAACGTTCAAGCATTTTTCTGTCAGACAAGCATTCAAGAGCAATTTGTCAAAGGTGGTGTGTTGTATTTGTCAGACAAGCATGTATTAGATTAGGCAACGTTCAAGCATTTTTCTGTCAAACAAGCATTCAAGAGCAATTTGTCAAAGGTTGTTATGTGTCACGTGGCAATTCATATAGGTTGTACAGTCATCATTGGAGTGCCACGTAGCACGCAAGGCAACTTTGCACATGTGTGAGCAGTTCGACAAGCGCAAGATTACCATGTCAACAATCAAACAAGTTTTCCCTACACACAACCATATTTTTGCACAATCTGCGACATTTAATGCAATCAACATGTACCATATTGTGTGCATATTTATATTTGCCTACCCACACACACTCAATCACTTCAGATTGCAACAAACTTCAAGGTGTACAATAGGGTGACATCATCAAGGTGGAGATGCGCAGGCATTGGCATTGCACCCGTACACATATCTGCATTCTTTATTCAACATTCTTCATATTGTAGATCTTCTGCATTCTTCTGTCTCTTTCTCTCTCTCTCTTTTCTCTATGTTCACTCTCTCTCTCTCTATCTTGGTCGTACGCTTCCGCACCGCTACACATGTATTAGAGCAATGCAAAGGTTGATTGATAGTGGGCAAACCTAAAGAGGAGATTTCAAGGCGACACAAGGCTGCATTTTCAGCGTTTGAGGGCGAGCAAGAAGGCTATGTTTTCAGCATTCGAGGGCTGTGCATTTGAACAAGGTTGAGGCAAGCGTGGGCGTGCAGGAAAGGAGCGAAGTTGCTGATTTTGCTATAGATTTTGCTGTTCAAGGAGGAGAGAAGCTACATTTTGAGTCTTCAACTGCAAATTTTACCTTTTCATCGCCTCCGACAAGGGAAGAATGTGCGGGACGAGCGGAGAAGAGCCCTAGCAAGCTGTGTTCTACAATCAAAGGGGATTGCTTTTGTGTTTTTGTAAGCATAGCAGGTGAAGATGTCTTTTGAGGCCGAAAAAGAATTTCAGGCGATCATGGATCGTCCTACCAACTCTTCCTACAAATCAGAAGCTGGATGGTGAGATCACCGCAGGATGAATCTAAACTATTTACAGAAGATAAGGCACTGTTGGCACAAGCTCATGTGCATTGGGACAAATTGAATGCCCATGTTTGCTCTTTTCTCTTGTCCATATTGAGCACTTGACGGTGGCTAGGGACATATGGCTAGAACTAGATCAATTATACTACTGAATGACTGAGTGACTTTGGAAGTGCAAAAGAGGACCTTGAATCCTAATAAATCATCTTCTATGCAGGAGCATGCAAACAAGCTAAGGCAACTACAAATGCAAGTATAAATTGCAAGGAAGGTGATCACATCTGAAGACATGGCAATAACTCTTCTATCATAGTTACCGCCTAGATTTTTCACCTTTTAGTCTACCTTGATTGCTTCACATCAGGAATCGACTCTTCGGTGGGAGGAGTTGGTTCCTACGGTCTTGGACCAAGAGAAACAATTTAAAGGGCAAAATGCTTCCGAGCCAGAGGCATTGACAAGTCAATTCTCTCAAAAGAAGGGGAAGTACAATAAGAAGAAGAAGGACAACAAACCGAAGAAGGACAAAGAGAAGGAATCTACATGTCACGTTTGTGGCAAGCCAAGTCACTGGAAGGATTGCCCCGACAAGGATAAAAAGGACACCAAGAAGGAGAAGGCTTCAAAGGATTCTGGAGCGGTGGTTGCTCCCTCATTAGTTGCTTTCCTCCATTTGGAGGTGGTGGAGGCATCAGCCCCAAAGGCTTCTAATGTTGCATTGATGACCCCACACCCTCGTGAATGGATTGTTGAGATTGGTGCCTCTCGACACCTGACTCCTTTTACAAGTGTTGCCCATTTGCGGCCTTCGCATGGGCAAATTCTCATTGGAGATAGCTCTTCTGTTTCCATAAAAGGTAGGGGTAACATGCAACTTGTTCCAAATGGAGAAGGTAGTACTCATACTTCAGAGATCCTTTGTGTGTCAGCCTTGGGTTACCATTTGCTTTCAGTGCACAAGATTTGTGCTCTTGGAGTGTTGGTTGTGTTTGATGCAGATTCATTCTAGATTCTTGATTGCGGATCAAGAAAGGTGCTTTCTACAAGTTATGCAAAGAACAGAGTGTACGAGTTGAGGTCTCCTTCTGCCTTGACCTCTAGTCTTCTTATTTCACAAATACAATTCAAGCTTTAGTATCCTCGATTTGGCCACTTGAATTATGATTACCTACAGAAGGTGTCTAGGGGATAACTTGTCTGAGGTTTGCCGAGACATAGTGGTGAGCCAACACCCTTGTGTATCTTGCATTCGTGGAAAACAGCATCATGATGCCATTCCCAACACAACTTATATAGTGTATTGAGTCATCTCAAACTCCTATTTATTATAATATAAATTTTTTTGTGAAATTCTTTGAGTATTCTTGGGCTACTCTTTCCATTCTATTTCATATAAATGGTATAAGTGATGCTTTGAAATTGAATACGTACTTTGTGTCAATGTACATACCTATATATGTTTCGATATCAATGTTTATGTCTGTTTACAAAAGTATAAACATATTTTAATTTCATGTTGATTTTTACGCCATATTGGTGATTATTGGTTGGACTTAAGATGCTTATTGTTTGACTAGGTGATATACAACACCAAAGTGTGTGACATGATGACTCTAGATGTTTATCTTAAAGAAGGTGTTTAACCAGTGTGAGGTGCATGTACCAAACAGGTTTAGGATGGCCCATAAGGCACGGGCATATCAGCAAGCAATGTGGTCGCCTAAGGGATTGAGTAACTTAATAAGCACACATCGAATACACTTGCATGTAAGTCCCAAGGTACTTAATTTAGGAGTGGAGCTTCCATCACCATTGCACCTCCACCACTCCGAGAGCCTAAGGACTTAGTCCTTGTCTAGCATTCTCAGATCTTTGCTTCAAGACTATCGTGTATCCAACATCAAAGAGAAAATGCATTTGCATTGGTGGGAGACTTTTAATTTGAGGAAGATCTACATCTTCTTGTCAGAAGTGGTGCAACAATGGAAGCGTAAACATAAGTTGTAATAAACTACTGAAACACAAGGCAAAAGAAAAAGGGAAAGAAAGAACACAATACAGATGAGAACTTAGATGTATGCTCGGGAAATAGAACCCATATATCAGACACGAGATTGTCACATACAACGAGTCACTGGCTGCGTGGGCACCGACACCAACTCCTCTCTCCACAGGACCTCCAAGTGGTGAACTGACCAACTAAGAAGAAGGCCATAATAAATAGGCACAAATAATGCCATAAAATATGTCAAGTCAGCCAGCATTTAATGCTGATCGACCAACAATAAATGCCCAATATGACCATAAAATGACAATAAAAAATGCCTAAATAATATGCCCAAGCCTCTACACAAACTCACACATGAGCTAACATATTTGCTAACACCCTCTCTCAAATCATGGATGATCTGATACAATACAACGGTACAATGAGAATGAATCATAAACCATACAACATAGAACCACCAAGTAGAACCATAGATACCCAAGCAATGGGGGATTAAGCCACCACCAAGGTGCCTAGAAGAGAACCTAATGTCGATGTTGATCATACCAGCTCCTGAAGATAGAGAAGATCATAGCAACTCTTAATATCTCCCAAGGAAGCTTGTAGAGTATCATACCAACAAGATGTGCCTTTGATAGGGCAAACTGCATAGTGCAAAGCTAGTCCTAGAGTTGGGTAACGCGAAGTAGGAATGATTGGATCGTATCTTTGGATTCAAACTTTAGTTGCTGGAGCTGGTCATAGAGAGCAACGGCCCTCATGGTTAAAGGAGCCTCGTACATCAACTACAACTTAGACCATATGTCTAAAGCTGTCCTACAGAAGGTGACCACCAATAGGACTTCTTTGGAAATACACCGAAGTAAGGCCAAATAAGCACGGGTATCATCCAAATCCCATGTAAACACTGCCTCCTCATGGTTGTCTTTATCAAAATCAGATGGAACTAGAGAAGGTTGTTGACAAAGTGCCATAGCTCCACCAACCATGTACCATAACCGCTTTTGGATAAACCAAGCCTTCATCACCACACTCCATGTGTAATAATTAGGTCCATGGAGCTTGTCATCAATGGATGTGCATGGAGGAGCCATATGTAGAGGATGTAGAAAAGTAGAGAAAAGAATGTATTTGGAGAGGGAACACAACCAAAACACGAGTACAAACTGCAAAAAACAAGAGTTCACATACAGTGGAACCCAAAAATTTAAATCTGACCAAAAGAAGACAAAAGCTGCTGCAAAAGATCAAAAATCAGTCGAAAACTGCTAAAAACAGCAAAAACGGCCTGAAGCTATAATTGCCCAACCAAGAAGAAGTTAGGAACACCAAAACACAAGCTGAATACTGCCACAAACAGGCTGGAAAACTAAAAACGGAGGCAACAGAGGGACTGTAGACAGCAAGCAATGGTAAATCTGCAAAAAATGCGAGTAAAACAGCAATCACCTGATCAGCAAGGGTGAAAACAGTCTTGAAATCAGCAAGAAAACATAGCAAAGAGCACAAATCCTGAATCTGATACTATGTGAGAAGTGGTGCAGCAATGGAAGCATAAACATAAGCTATAATAAATTGCTGAAACACAAGACAAAAGAGAAAGGGAAAGAAAGAATACAATTCAAATGAGAACTCAGATGTATGCTCGGGAAATGGAATCCATATATCAGACACGAGACTGTTGCATACAACAGTGAGTCACTGGCTGTGTGGGCACTGGCACCGGCTCCTCTCCACGGGACCTCCAAGTGGTAAACTAACCAACTGAGGAGGAGGAGCCCAGAATAAATAGGCACAAATAATGCCATAAAATATGTCAAGCGGCCAGTATTTAATGCTGGTCGGCCAGCAATAAATGCCCAATATGACCATAAAATGACACAATTAAAAAATGCCTAAATAACCTAAATAATGTGCCCAAGCCTTTGCAGCTCAAACTCACACATGAGCTGACATATCTACTAACACTTCTATCCTACCAATCCCTAAGAGCCAATAGAACACGCTCTGAGGGAGACTTCTTCAAGGAAGATGTATGAAACGTCTCAAAAGGTGTTCTCACATGCTCTCGAATGCCAAGCTTTCAAGATGGTCACAAAATACTTTTTATAAAAGCATTGGCTTTCATACCATGTAAAGAAATGATATGGCAAACACAAAGAGCCGCAAAATATACTACAACATGATGAACATAATTAAAAGAATGCTCCATAAGAATGAATTTTGAGAACATGCATGATACGATGAAAGGACCTTTAACCTTCATGCTTCAAGGACCAAGATAGAGGTGAATAGTATCAAATCTAATGTAACAATGACAACGGCAAAATCCACTAATGATGATGTCATGGGCAGCAGTCAAGAAAGAGAAACACAATCCTCCAGGCAGCAAGATGACGATGTAGACTCCAGGCAGCAAGATGTCAATGTAGACTCCAGGCAATCAAAATGCAATCATTGGCTGAAAAGCAGCTCCATGAACAATAAAAGAGTGTGATAACAATGACATCAACTGACAGCCCTTTTAAATAGCAAAGCACAGGCTGCAGGATGAAGAATGCTAGCTCCACTACTGTAAGACTGATGGCAACTATGTAGATCAGCAGGGCAGCAGCTCAGCAGGCTGGCGATGGCTCCAAACAGCAGCCAATGACCTCCAGGGTGATGGCGACAGCTCTTGTGGGCAGCAAACAGGTTGGAGATACTTCCAATAGCAAAGGCGGGCAGCTCCAAATAATGGGCAGTGGCTCAAGATGATAGCATGGCAAGATGGATAGAAAAACGATAGGGCTGACCACTAACAAGGTAAGAATGTGGGGATAGATTGGAAGGCCCGCAGCATACTGTTTTATAGGGGATATTAATTGCTTATTGGGACTGTTTTAGACGGTCTAAATTAGGCATTAGTGCATGTAAATTTGAGATTAATGCATGCCTTGATTTTGGTGGCCCAACACTTTGTTGCGTGAACCCTGCAAACACTCCAAAAAGCTCCACTATTTGCAAAAATCCCTTCTTGGTACCCCTCTTCCTTGCTTCTTCGAGGCAAGAGAAGTTTATAACTTGTCTAACTTGACAGGCAAGCATGATGCAGCCAGATTCTTAAACATTAAGTACTTCACCCATATCCTTACCTACATGGAAACCTCCATGCACACCTTGCTAACTCCTTGACAACATCCTCAAAATCAAACTTGAGATGCACAACAAATGTAGTCATAACTTAAATGTTTAGGGATTTTAAGAACCGAAAAATTTTGTCAAGGAACGTGATCAATGTGTCAGGACTTGGACACATGGATCAGGACTCAGACCATCATGTCAACAAAGCAATCTCACCTACTCAAAGCAACAAATAAGAATAAACTACTCAAAAAGGGGTTCAATTATTCGACAAGAGATAATTTTAAGAGAAAGTTGTACCTTCTCTTTTCTTATAAGCTTGCATCCTGCGAGAGGGCCTACAGTTGCAAAAACTTCTGCTAATAGCCCTTCTGAGACATTGGGATGAATGTTGCCCACGTATCTGCAGCACCACTTGTGCGTCAATTTCATTGACAAAATGTTCTAAAGTAAGGGATATAGTGCTCCTATGCATATGCAAGTAATGAAATATATATTTGTTCTTTTAAAAAATGTTGTGGTTCTGTTATCAATTAAGAGATTGTACAGCAGAAAGGATACCACCTGTTCAAGAAACCCTCGAAGAAAAAAAAAAGAAACGTGTAACACAAAAAAATAAAACTTAGATGTCGAACTCACACACTTCGACATGAAGTTGGATCAAATCTTGGTGGTAGATTCCCATTTGGCATGGGCTCAATCTGCAAAAAAATAAATTGAAAATAGCAAAGAAAATAAACAATGCGGAAAATAAAGAAGATAAAAAAGCAAAAGAAAGTCTAAGAAGATATGAAGCTGCCATAACTCCAGGCAAGGGGGGCTAGCGCAAACGAATGCACTTGTTAAGCATGTTTTGAAAATGTCAGGAGCTGTCCATTAAGTTATTAAATTACAGTACGACACAACCTCACATGTCTCATACAAGACTCGATCATTGGCCTTGCTTCTAGAGCGACAATTCAATACTGCTAAACGAGTGCGGTCTGTGAATGGACAAGGACATCATCTTCTCCCTATCGAACATCGATGGCCTTAAAACCCTAGCCCTGCGTAAAACTCTATGGAGTTTCCTAAACGATGTCACATAGAAGGTGTAAGTGTTGGTCCGAAACGCGTCACATCCTGAGGTAACAACAGACTTTAACCGACTGAAGAAGTGAAACGCACCTGAGACATGGCAGCGATAAGAGCCGGGTGATAGAGCGCGGCTGCTTGCTGCTGCAACATGGCTTGTTGGATGATGGCCTGCTGCTGCTTCAAGAGCTGCTGCTGTTGCTGCTGCAACAACTGCTGCTGAGAAGAGGAAGCAGACGCAGACGAAGACGAAGACTGTGACTGAGAAGGCGTGATGGTAAACATGATGGAATATCCAGGGAAGGGCGCGGGGTAGAGAGAGAGAGAGAGAGCGCGGGGGGTTGAAGAAAGAAGCACAGCCTTCTTGCGAAAGAAGTTCTTTTCTTTCCTTTTGCTTAGGAAAAGTATCTTGGCTTTCATCATCCGTGTGTGCCATCTAGGGACTTGTTTGCTTAGGAAAAGTATATTGGCTTTCAGCATTCGTGTGTGCCATCTAGGGACTTGTTTGCATGACTATGAGAGCCTTGGCCCTTGTGGCAGGTTTATAGACTTGCGAAGGGGACCACGAGTAAAGATATTAATAGAGAGCCCATGCAACAATCGACACTCGACAAAACTTGTTAAAAAGTCATGCATTTATTGGAAGTAGTGATGTGAATTTTTATGTATGTTGCAAGGCAACCGATGGACTGAGAGAGCCACCTGTATGGTAGTACTAAATTTGCCTTCAAAGATCGAAAGAGCCCAGCAACTAATAGGAGAGTCCATGAGATAGTTAACTCTTGGTGGACCCTATTAGGAAATCATGCATTTGTTAGATAATAGTGCACGGCCTCTCTCTCTCTCTCTCTCTCTCTCTCTCTCTCTCTCTCTCTCTCTCTCTCTCTCTCTCTCTCTCTCTCTCTCTCTCTCTCTCTCTCTCTCTCTCTCTCTCTCTCTCTCTCTCTCTCTCTCTCTATTGGTATCATAGTGGCATCCAAGGAGCTCATGGTTTAAGCGAGGAGCATGAGGAGTCAAGCTTCATTACAATATTTGTGCTTGTTGTTCAGATTAGAAATAGGTACAAACCTTATCATCAAGCTCTCTGTCTAAGTCAAGCGGTTGCTTCGATCAAGGGAGACCATTGAGACTCAATTTGGGGGCTTCCGAGCCAATTTTGAAGTGTTTGGATAGCTAATAATGGCTAGATTAAAGGATGTTTGTTTGGTTTTTGGATTACTCAACAATGTATTGGGGTCATGTATTTTATGCATGCAAGTAGGGGGGGACAACTTAAACATAAGGACATATTGTTCTTAAAAGCATGGATCTGCTTAAGTGGAAAAAGAGAGGGTGTTGCTTGTTGTTTTGGAGCTCAAGGCCTGCTTGTGTCTATTAACAACCAAGAAAAAAGAGAGACGATGTTGAGATTCTATTAAGATTATGATGCATATGGGATTTATTGTTCATTAGAGTGCTACAAGAGTATGTCCTTTATCAAAACATCTATCTCAATATATTTTTAGGGGTCAAACTTTTAACAACATTTCTCTCGTATTTTTATGATATAGAAGCCATACAACATTAGTTTTATAAAAAAACCCTCCTCTACAATCTTTGGATTAAGATTAACCAAGATAGAATCACTTTTGCGCCAGAGGAAGAAGATACATGTGTTTTGGAGGCTATTTTGCTTGAATTGAATAGCTAAAATTTTGCAATAAAATTTTTCAAAAAGATTGTTGTGCATTAAAAGTGTCAAGGTTGTTTTGGGATTGCATTTTCCACCCATTGGCCATTATAATGGCACTCGATTTTGTAGTTTATTGGTCTTCTCGGTTATACATTTGATATTGTTTTGACTACTTGTTGTTTTTCACATCTTGTAATGGTTATGGCTTTATCTTTTGCTTCAAATTTTGCATTGTTTAATATTGAGATGTTGGATGGCACAAACTTCTCATTTTAAATAAAGAGATCTACAATGACTTGGTGCAAAAGAGGCAAATTAAGCCTATCAAATGTAAAGGGCCAAAGCCCAATGTCATGGACAAGGATCCATGGGATGAGCTTGCGTTATGTCAACTCTCTCAAAATCAATTTACTTTGATGTAAAGGATACAAATGATGGTGGATTTGGAGTTTGGAAGGCAGTATACAATCTCTATGAGAAGCAAAGTGCTACATCAAGGTTTATTGGTTAAAGAAACTCATTAATCTTCATATGGAGGAAGGAATGATCATATCCTATCATTTAAAAGGAGTTAAATACTATATTTAGCTAGTTGTCTATATAAAATCTTGTCTTTGAGGATTCAATCAAGACTACATTTTTTCTTGTGACCTTGTTTGAAAGTTGGAATACTTTCAAGACTACTGTCAATATGCTAGTGGATTGACTAGTGCTTATGTGGTAAGCAACTTGCTTACAAAGGAGACAAATAGAAAGAAAAATAGAGATACGAAGGGCTATCATGCACTTACAATTAGAATGAAGTCGTGCAAGGGGGAAGTCCTATGGTGGAGGGAACTCGAGAAGCAAGTCTCACATAAGGAAAGATGTGGAATGCTTTTATGACAATAAGAAGGGTCACATCAAGAAGGACTACTTTGAGTGGAAGAGTAAGAACATGGCAAGAAAGAGGAAAAGTCAAGGGCTAAAATTGAAATAAACACTTATGCAGCAATAATGATAAGGGTGATATATTATATGTCTCTACTTTGGTGATGCATTTCTTATTGTTGTGAATGATAATATGCCTCAAGATTGAATCATTGCTTTAGGGGCATCATTTCATGTTACTCTTCACAAGGCGTGCTTTGCTATGTATGATGTAGGTAGAAAGGGATGTGTCCATTTGGGCAATGAAGTTGCATGGTTGGTGTGATATGCCCTAATAAAGCCATTGTGAACTTTTTTCTAACATGTGTGTAAATAATGCATTCCTTATTACTAAGAATGATACTATGCCCCAAGATTGGATCGTTAATTTAGGGGCATCATTTCATGTTACTCCTCACATGGCATGCTTTGCTATGTACGATGTAGGTAGAAAGGGACGTCCATTTGGGCCATGATGCAACATTGTTGGTGTGATATGCCCTAATAAAACCATAGTGAGCTTTTTTCTAACATGTGTGTAAATAACGTTTGGAAATGTTTTTTAGTTCATTTTGAGTGTTTTGACAATTTTTGATGATGACAAATTTTTGCTCAAATTATTTCTTTATTGAACACAAAAAAACCATGTCATGCTATTTGTGTTTTCTTTCTATTTTTGGCAAGTTTTATGAGAGTGTTGATTTGAGAAGGTTGCAACAATTTTGATGTGTGCTTTTCTCAAAAAATGCATCTTTCTTGGAAAAGCCTCTTTTGGACACATGAAGCCATTTTTGAGTAAGTTGATTGAAAAGTCTTCTTCTTCATCTTCTTCCAAAAATCCTTATTGTGATTGTGACTATGAATGAGAGTGAGATTGGGATCCTTTTCATGTGCATGATATAAGCTTGGGGGTGGTCGGGAGGTTCAAGCCCCATATAAGAGTGCATATTCTGATTGTGCTATTGGTCGCTCCTTTGTCTCCATCAAATTATAATACAAATTTCTGTTTTTCTCTCTACTTTGTGACTCTCTATCAAAAATCATGTTGATTCATGTTAGATTGTGACTAGTTGTGTTTCAATTGGAGTGGGATATATACATTTATCACTTATCAATGGTTCCATGTTTGTAATGGACCTAAAGAAAAACTTGATAAGTGCTAGATAGCTAGATGACTATGGTTACTGTGTTGTATTTGGTAATCATGATAAGAACATATGCAAAGGGTTAGCAAGGAGAGCGATACATTTGATGCATTTCAAAAGTTGTTATTGGTGTATGTAGAAAAGCAATAAGAAGGAAGCTTAAATCCTTAGGGAATGATATCGGTAGAAAGTGTACTTCTCATGTGTTCCAATATATTCATGAGATACATGGTATTAAGAGGGAATCGATTGCTCCTTAAAACCTAATTCAAAATGGGGTGGCTGAAAACATGAATATGACCATACAAGAAAGGGTACAAAGCATGTTATCAATAATTAATCTTATGGTTTTTGGGTTAAAGTTGAGACTAATGTTCACTTGGTTAATTAGTCACTTAGTGAGCCATTGGATGGAAAGAGTTCTAAAGAGGTGTGGTTTGGCAATAAACCCTTTTGTAATCACTTGTGGGTGTTTGGCTGTAAGGCCTATATGCATATCTCAAAGGGCAAGCAAAACACGCTTGATCCTAAGACTAGGAAATGCATTTTTCTTGGATATGGAGATTCAAGCAAGATGGGCAACCATCTTTGGGATCCTAGGGCTAATTAGATAGTTTGCAATTATGATGTTATCTTCAATGAGGAGAAGATACATAACCAACCCATCAAGATAGGTAAGATACGTAGGTAGTGTCCCAAGAGAATGGATAGCCACCATCTAAGAAACGTGTATAATGTATGTCATGTGATGCAGGGCTTGGATGGCTAGGACTATCAAGACACGTGTATTGCAGCTAGGTGGATAGTCTCATATACTTTAGGATAGCTAGATGCTCAAATTGAGCCAGTATTGCCACTATCTATGGGAGTCTCTAAACCACTAGATAAGAATACTTGGTCTCTTAATTATGTCATAGTGAGGACAGATTCTGGAAAGCCTTCATATTATGTTAATGTTATGACTATGCACGACAACCATAAGTGTAAGAAGGCTATATAGTTATAGATGGAATCTTTAATTAAGAATGCTACTTAGGAGTTGGCTCCTTTACCTAAGGGCAATCATACATTACCATGCAATTGGGTCTATTTGCCTAAGTATAAGATAAGATTGGTAGCCAAGGGCTTTAAGCAAGAGAAGGATATTGACTCTTGGTGAGATCTTCTCATCAATAGTCAAGATGACCACTCATCGTATGCTACTTGCATTTGTTGCCAAAATGGAGCTTATTATAGATGGATATCAAGACAACTTTCTTGCATGGGAATTTGCACGATGATATTTATATGCAACAACTAGAGGGCTTTGTTATGCAAGGCAACGAGCAGTTGGCATGCAAGCCCCATGAGAGTTTATATGGTTTGAAGCAAGCTCCTAGGGAACGGTATCACAAGTTTTATGCTTTCATGAGCTCCCAAGGCTATACAAGAAGTGAAACAAATGATCGTCTATACACATAGTAGAAGGCTATGGATGGTAGCTTTATAATATTGATCCTTTATGTGAATGGCATGATTATTGTTGGAAAGTCACTCATGGATGTGGATGCATTGAAGGAAAGGTTATGTTTGACATGAAAGACGTTGGGATATAGGTTACATTCTTAGCACATGAATGATGAGGGACATGGACAAGAAGCTTCTCTATCTGTCTCAAAAAGAGTACATTGGAAAGATACTTGAGCACTTTAATATGGAGAGGGGGAAGGCTAGTGATATTCCATTGCCTCCATATCTAAAGCTTAGCCAAGAGGATATTGCTAAGTCAAAAGAGCAAAAGGCTAAATGCCTAAGATATATTATGCATCCACAATTGGTAGCTTGATGTATGCTATGGTTGCTACATGTTGAGCTATTGATTATATAATGGGAGAGGTTAGCAAGTTTATGGAAAATGTCAACAACAAGCATTAGGAAACACTCGAGAGTATCATGAGATACTTGAATGGTACTAGATTTATATGCATTTTCTTTGGAAGGAAGGATGCATATGTCCTTGAGTATATAGATGTTGACTTTGCAGGGGATGTGGACTCTAAGAAGTTTATGCCTAGTTTTGTCTTCACGTTCACATGAGGTGCAGTATCATGGGTCTCTCGATTGCAACCATGTATGACCTTATGTGCTACTCAACCAAATATGTTGCATCCATTAAGGCATGTAACAAAGCCAAATGGCTTACTCATCTAATGAAAAAGCTAGGCATTGTTGGAGAGGTTCCCATTTTGCATTGTGATACGTAGAGTGCCATCTAGTTGGCAAATAATCTTATCTTTCATGGAAAGAAAGATCACATAAATATGAAGTATCACTTCATTAGGGAGCTGTTAGTGGATTTATTTTGTCAAGATTCACATAGAGAACAATCATGTAAAACCTCTTATCAAGAGTTTATCTTCCAAGTGCTTTACACACTATAGAGTGCTTATGGTTACTAGATAGTATTGTCACTTATTATTCTCAAAGGCACGTTGGACTTTAAATGGAAGGTTGTTGGGGCCAGTATCACATGTGCTAGTATGCACTGTAAAAATCACAATATAAAGTGAATGTAATGAAGAATAAAGGTATCTCAGTATAACCACAAAAACTTAGTGTGTCCTCCTCCCTCCCTCCCTCCCTCCCCCCTCTCTCTCTCTCTCTCTCTCTCTCTCTCTCTCTCTCTCTCTCTCTCTCTCTCTCTCTCTCTCTCTCTCTCTCTCTCTCCATTGACTCCACACCCCACCATCACTTTCTCTTACTAACTTTGCATCCTTGATAATATATAGTAGTGTTGCAACACTTTGTACTCCTGGCCACATCTCATGACAAGGAAACACACCAAAAAGATTCAATTTATAAAGAAGACATGTTACAATACACATTGCATGCATCATAGAATGGAAATTATCTAACAAATTTGAAATGACCAAGAAGTTGCTTGGGAATCAAAAGAATGTGCAAGGGTTTCAAAGGGGAGCAATCATGTATAATACATGTAATAACAACACAGCATACAATAGCATGACAATATTTATATGGGTAAATCAAAGGATAGAACCATTTTTCACAATCAACATGAACAAGTGCCTCAGTTCAATTGTTAATGGTTCGCATATGGAAAACCTAGTGGATGGATATCCATATTTAGTCAATGTAGCATAATAAGCAACATAGATCACAACACTCCCAACATCACCAAAGATGAGGAATCCTCCTTGAGTGTGAGCATGACACTACATGCTCGTAGACAGAGGAAATCAAATAGTAACATTGGATATATCACTCAAAAACCAATCTTAATAAGTAAGCCTTCAAACATGCAAACAAATGGTAGAGTCTCAAGGTGCTCAACCATGCATGCAAGAGACAGTGCATTTTGGGATCTTGAACCAGAGATAAAAACTCCTATTTGCAATCTCGTCCAGGTATGTGACAAGCATGACACTAACCAAATGTAGGAGGAGTCGCCATTTACTTATGAGTCCCCATAATTTAAAAATTTAGAGAAATATAAGACAAATATAATTTAAAAACATGCTTTGAAAAGTGTACATTTGTACATTGTTAAAAGAGCAATTGAAATTAACCCATATGATTGAAAATTTAAAAAATACACATTTTGAAATCGGCCATCAATGTTGTAATGGAAAAAACTAACTATGTAGATGCGTTTGTCTCAAAAAATTAGTCACTCTACAATTTGATGGCATTTTAATTGACATCGGGAGTGCATCAGGCCTAACCCACAAGGAACATTGAAGAAAAGCACTTTTAATACAATCAAGTAATAGGAGAAAGGAAAATAAAATTGAATTAGCTATTGGGTGAAAATAGAGAAGTATAAAATAATTGGATTTTTTTGGAGAAGGCACGTTCAACAAAGTTAAACTCAGAATAGAACACTAAAAAAGGAGACAAAAGGGAAAAAGCATGTCAAGCTCTCTCTTTTGCCTCTCTCTCAAACATCTATATAGATTTTTTCCTTTATTAAAAAAAAAGGATTCTCCACATTGAGTCCACATTACGAGAGAGGACAATCCATAGAGGTGTTAAACCTCAAGGATGAGAGGATTCTAATAGTATAGACAGATCACCATGAGGTGGATTGTGTTGGATGTAGTGTCTCAAGCATCATAAAAACATGTCACCCTCTTTTTTGTGATTTCTTGTTCATAATTAACAAGCATCTCACATTACATCTCTCTTTAAGCTTGTTTATACATTATCTATCCTCCTAGCCACTTACTTAAGCCCCTATGTTTGCCAACAAGGCCTGAAAAGTAAGTCAACTACTAGAAAAACTCCAAGAGGAGTACGAAATGACTTTAAAAAAACAAAAAATATTGATGGATTGTTGCTAAACCTTTAGCAATAGCAAGCTGGAGGTCATTCAAGTGCACATGCGAATTTCAAGTCTTGAATATTATTTTCAATGGCCCTAAAGAGACATAAAGAGAACGCTTGTGCTCTTGCCATCAACAAGCCCATCACTAAAGTTGTAGCACATCTTGAACATGAAGCGAAACCTGAGGAGGCTATGGAACTTGCACAACCTAAAATATCAGTGATCACATGTAAACATAAAGTTGCGATAGTTTCACGTAAAGATGAGTGGCCAAACAAGGATAATAGGTTTGAGTAAATTATGATTAGAACAATTTCACTTTAAAATCCTTGTTTTTTCTTCTTAAATTATGTGAGTGGTCATACACATGTTAGCAAGCTTATGAAAACAGAGATTGAGAATGCTTAAAAAGACTTGTAGAGTTGATATTTTGGCTCTAAAAATTATTTTGATAGAGAATTGACTTGAGAAAAGCTTAAGAAACATTGAAACCACCTTTGGTTGGATATTTAGTTTTTAAGAACAGAACACAAGGATAATTTCATGCATGGCATGGTTGTAATGTGATAACAAGTAATTTGTAACTTTTGCAACGATATTATTTTTGTATTTGGAATAGAAGACATGATGAAGCAAATGTAATTTTATGTATGGCATGTTATAAAGCGATAAAAAGTAATGTACTACTTTGCAATGAGATTATTTTTGTATTTGGAATGTGATTGTTATCTTATTTCAGAAATTTGTGCTTGTGATAGCGAGAAAAAAGAGAGACTATGGTGGTTTAGACCATTAGGATCTCCACACCAATATATACTAGCATCTTTCGAGATGGTAAAAAAACCTTATCTTGTGGGGTTCTACACTCTTGCATAAGCTAGATGCTTTTTTTTGTGATCATTGAGTGTTTCACGAGGCAAAGGGCCAAATAGTAAGAGCCCCTGTTATGTAGGATGGATTTGGAGGCTCAAGGGAGCTTAGCAAGGCTTTAAGCTCATTAATGTCCTATGATTGTAAAAGGAATGTGATCATGTATGGCCTGAACTTGCAAGGTTTGAAGGACCTATCCTAGGTGGGATGGTTTTGACCACTTTTTTGAGAGTAATGGTTTTGAATAAACGTAACGAATCAATATGAATTACTATTTTTCAATCTATCTATTACGTGCTTAAAGAATGTTAGTAGACCTTGTGTAGCGAATTTGATGCTAGGAGGCATATTCCACGGTGGATTCCGTAAGGTTTTGCAGTGGATTCCGTAAAACTATATTTATTTGTCGGGGCTCGTACACAAGGTAGATTCCTTGTGCGAGAAGTTGATGGGGACGCTAATCCTTTTTGAGCGTCATGCTAATTTAATGTGCACGTGGGTGATTCCATGGCGGGTGATTTCACAAAATACATATTTAAATTAATGGATATTTATGAGTTTAGAGTGCACTCGTATTAAATTAAGGTTAGGACAGAGTTCCAACCTATTTATTTATTTTGTAGCTAAAGACTACTAGGTATTCACTTTTTTCGATTCAATTTTATTATTTTCTAACAATTGTGAATGCTTCAATTGATGTGTAGAGCAGGTAGTGGTGGCGTTGGAAAGTATTGGGCGATAGCATATATTCAAATTACCTAGAAGAAATTATCATTTTTGATGGGCGCGCGTCTTATCATTAAAGGCATGGCGCTAATATTTATTTAGGTGTGCTTATTTATTGAAGCGCTTGACAAATATTTGTTATTTTGTATGTGCATGGACACACGATTAAATATTTCATTATTGCACATTGTATTTGGACATAGCTCGCTGACTTTTGGGCCGCCCAACCGCTTTATTCTTTATTTAGACAAAAGCAAACACAAAAGCTAAAGCATGCTAATTGTAAAATTGGGCTATTTTTGAGCTTTGAGATGAATCAATTTATCAATACATGCCTTGTGAAGCGCTCACATGAGGGAATGGGAGGAGATTATACCCAATTTGTATTTTTGCCTCATGTCATGCAAATCTTCTTTCTTGCTTTTTGAGCTTAAATAGAGTTCTTTGTTATTGGGGACCTTCCGATGCTCGCTACATATGCATCCAGCATCCGATTTGCGCACCAGTGGTATCAAAGCGAAGCTGAGATCAAGGCCTTCCAATCGCTTACCATCTCGCATGAAGGCGAAGCTTCTGGAACAAACAGGCTCTACAGCCAGTCTTGCGATAAACCATCAATACTAACGTGTTTCTAGCAGTGAAGAACCCCCTGCTATGCTATTGGATTGTGAAGAACCACTCTCTTGCGACGGAGGACCACTTCCCAAGCTCTTGTATCAAGACGTTTTTTTAAAAAAAGAGAATAGAGAAGAAAGATTAGTGAGTTGAGGATTATAAAGCTTAATAAGGTTTAAAAAAGAAGCTTAAGCTCCCACTTTCAGCGATTGTGGTGGCAGGACGTATTGATCGTCATTGAATCAAATGTCGACATCCTCTCGACTTGCACGTTGAAATTTTGATTTGATAAGCTTTTAAATACAAAGCTTAAAGCTTATAAGCTTTATTAAGGCTAAAATTTCAATTTTCAATCTTCCCAGAGTGGTTGTTCACACTGAACCAACTCCGAACCTGCTTTGCAACTTCAGCAAGTCCCTGTTCGTATCTGCACTCTGACAGAGACAATTTCCAACAAGCAAACTGACACACGCAGTCTATTTTCTGCTTGAAGAAGACATTCATCAATTACCATACCCATTAAAGAAGAAAGATCACAAAAATTCATTATAAAAAAGAAGAAAAAGTAAGCATTGTAAACCCAACCTTGAGCTATGCTCATTCCACTAACAAGATTTCAAGTGTGTGAGGTTGTTTGAAAATTTGCAGGATGTCCAATCAAAATATGGAAGATTTTATGGCTGAAGGTGATTTATCGGAACCAACAGTGGAGCAAAATTTGGACCTAATTATGATGCAGCGCCAAGAGGAACGAAGAGCACATCAAACTTTGCAAGCTCAACTGGCTACTCTTCAATGATCTACTATCGATCAAGATGGACCGCAACCCAAAGATGTTATATGGCATACAATGGATGCAACACTCGAAGCATAATCTATCAAGAAAGAAGCCAAGATAAGTAAAAGAAATTTCAAATTCTGTACTTTTAATGGGCTACGTGACGGAAAAACTAATCTCTCTTTTATATGATAGTTTGATGATTACTTCCATAAAGAACAGTATGCCAAAAAAGATAAACTCAAGTGTGTCACTATGCCAAAAAAGATAAACTCAAGTGTGTCACTAACCATTTAGTGGACAGAGCATCATTATGGTGGACTATTATCCGCAAAGGTATTGATTGTCCTACTACTTGGGAGGCTTTTCAAAAGAAATATTTGCAGAATTTTCTTTCACCTCAATTCCATGAAAAAGCAATCAAACAGTGGGATCTTCTGCAATAAAGAGATCGTGAGCCTATTTCACAATACACTGAATATTTTTGGAACGCCTTATTGCAACTTCGAATGCTTGAAGACATACTTGAGACGATCCACAAGTGCAAGTTTATATCTGGTTTGCTTGGTTACTTCTATGTGGAGGTGAACATGTTCAAGCCAATGATTTTGAAGGATGCGATTCTTATGGTGCGCAAATTGGATGCTGGATGCATTCGTAGGGAGCGTCGAAAGGTCCCCAAGAATAAAGAACTCTACTTAAGCTCAAAAAGCAAGAAAGAAGATTTGTATGACATGAGACAAAAATACAAATTGGGTACAATCTCCCTCCATGCCCTTGTGTGAGCACTTCACAAGGCATGTGTTTATAAATTTATTCATCTCAAAGCTAAAAAATAGTCCAATTTCACAATTAGCATGCTTTAGCTTTTGTGTTTGATTTTGTCTAAATAAAGAATAAAGTGGTTGGGCAGCCCAAAAGTCGGATTGTATCCAAATACAATGTCCAATAATGAAATATTTAAACCGTGCACCCATGCGCATACAAAATAATAAATATTTATCAAGTGCTTTAATAAATAAGTACATCTAAATAAATATTAGTGCCATGCCTTTAATGATAAGACGTACACCCATCAAAAATGATAATTTCTTCTAGGTAATTTGAATATACACTATCGCCTGGTGCTTTCTAATGCCATCATTGCCTGCTCTACCGGGGGTATGATGCCAAGAGGCATATTCCACAATGAATTATGTGAGACCACAGTAGATTCCGTGAGTTTTTTTAAAAAAATTCCACGGTGGATTCTATGAGGTTTTGCGGTGGATTCCGTAAAACTATATTTATTTGCTAGGGCTCGTACACAAGGTGGATTCCTTGTGTGAGGAGTTGATGGGGACACCTGTCCTTTTTGGGTGTCATGTTAATTTAATGTGCACGTGGGTGATTCCATGGCGGGTGATTCCACAAAATACATATTTAAATTAATGGAATTTTATGAGTTTAGAGTGCACTCGTAATAAATTAAGGTTAGGACAGAGTTCTAACCTATTTATTTATTTTGTAGCTAAAGATTGCTAGGTATTCACTTTTTCGGTTTAATTTTATTATTTTCTAACAATTGTGAATGCTTTAGTTGATGTGTAGAGCAGTGGTGGCGTTGGGAAGCATTGGGCGATAATGTGTATTCAAATTACCTAAAAGAAATTATCATTTTGATGGGCGCACGTCTTATCATTAAAGGCATGGCACTAATATTTATTTAGGTACGCTTATTTATTGAAGCGCTTGACAAATATTTATTATTTTATATGCGCATGGATGCATGGTTTAAATATTTCATTATTGGACATTGTATTTGGCCATAGCCCGACTTTTGGGCCGCCCAACCACTTTATTCTTTATTTAGACAAAGCCAAACACAAAAGCTACAACATGCTAATTATAAAATTGGGCTATTTTTTAGCTTTGAGATGAATAAATTTATAAATACATGCCTTGTGAAGCGCTCACACAAGGGCATGGGGGGAGATTGTACCCAATTTGTCTTTTTGCCTCATGTCGTGCAAATCTTCTTTCTTGCTTTTTGAGCTTAAGTAGAGTTCTTTGTTCTTGGGGACCTTCCTGCGCTCGCTATGTACGCATCTAGCATTTGATTTGCGCACCAGTTGTTTTTGTATGTCAAACAATACATAGTGTGTCTTGATTTGATAACTAAAACAAACCTGTTGACATGGTTGGCCTTAGTTCCCCGATTTGGATAAGTAGAGTAACCTTTTTAAACATTTGATAGAGTTCCTAGATCATAACTTTCCAATTTGGTAGGATAGAACTAACTTAACACAAATTTAGGGGACCAGAGTGTAGTTGACTATTAGTCCTAATGGCCATGGGAGTTTAAAAGGCAGCCCCACTCTCTTTGAAGTTTACAATTTCTTGAGGGGAGCCTGGATGGAGTTGTGCATGGACTCGAGTTTCAATCAACTATTAGAGAACTCCTCTTGGCTTTTTGAGGTGCGTCTCAATCATGGTATTAGAGCAATTATTTAGAAATAGAAAATTTGACAAATAAAATGAATTAATAAAATAGCAACCCCTATTTGAATTGAACCCTTTCTTTCCACTAAATTTTGGTATAAGCACCATGACCAACAAGAGATTGGTGATGAAGAGGCTATCTAGTTGAGAGAGATCTTCCCACTAATATATTAGGTGGCCCTAGGCTTGGACCATTATTCATATGATGAAGCCATTTTTGAGGTTATGGAGAAGATATTCATTCCTCTAGCTACTTTCCAACCTCATCGAGGTGAGTGGTATATGGATGATTTTTTACCATGTAATCGGTTGCACATGTGAATTTATATATGTTAAAACTTATTGCTCCAATACAAACTATGGAGAAAATCCACTGCGCCAAAAGACTAAAGATAGATAGTATATACTTCCTGCATGCTTCATATCAGAAACAATTACTTGGTGCTGGCTCAATGAACTAATACGTGAAACATTATGGGTCTATTAACAAGTGACCCTGATAGTATCAAGGCGAGAGTGGCTATAGTGCTAAGGAGGCTCGTGTTTGCAATTGGATGTTGGGGTTACCCCCAGGTGCCTAAGAGATATGTTATCTATCACACTCAAGAGAAACAACCAAATTATAAGGATGCAAATCCTAGTTAGTGCTATAAAGAGAAGATTTATGAACATATACATTGAATGATTATAACTCGAGCACAGGCTGACAATTTTGTTAAAGATATTGCATTTATTAAGGGAATGCTTACTACTTTTGTGACTTCACATAATGAAAATGAGTATGCTAATGAAAATTCAGTATTCTATGTTGAAATAAATGGAAAAATCCATAAAAAATAGTCAAATGAAGGACAATCAGTTTTTGTGCATTAAAAATTACAAAAAGTAAGAGAATTTTCATGAATGTATAATGAAGGTGAAACATGAGGGGTTGCCTTAGTTTGCCTTTATTATATATGTTAAAGTGTGTGTTTAGAGCTTGTTTTTATGGAAAATTGTCACCAAATCTCCCTACATTTGTGCAAGCAATCTAAACATAAACAGTAGGGTGTGTGGGACTAAAATGGAAAGATATTTGATTAAGCTACTGATTTATTTGCATATCGTTGCATATAGGTTGTGGTTTATATAGGTTTTAAGAGGTTTAGTAGTACGAATTAGCTCAATATTGTTCCTTAACAACACAGCATGATGCTACTAGAAAGAAATCATGAAAAGATTATTTGTGCACTTCATGTTGACTGGTTTTTAGTTAATTCATTTGAGAATAGAATGCCATACACTTTGTATATGCAATCTAAATATGGTATTAGAAGATAAATTCTTGGATACATTGCAATTGTATGTCTAGGTGACGACCAACATTGAGAATGTAAGATTCCCCTTTGTTGTAGCGTAGTGCAATATCTTGGGAGAAATAGATTAAGTGAGGCATACATATAGTCTTCTGAATTGTTACGTTTATATTATGAGAGGACTATGTTATGTTCATATTCTATGTGTGAGACTACACATCCTGGGGCCAATCCCCGAGGTGTAGGAGAGCCATGAAGGAGCTATAACATTCTATTGGGGGGAGCTCTTTGTGTATGTAAATCTAGGTATTGATCACCTATATGTTGGATACTCCCTTTGTTGGAGTTGGGATGAGAAAAATTGTTGGACTACAAATTGATACAAATGTGTGATATAGTTAGATCAATGTATAGCCTCCAGATGCTCTTGGCCGCAAGGCCGTGAGAGTGGTTTGGTAAGCATTAGAGGCCCAGATAGAGCCCTAGAGCTAGTGTCGGACACGTTTTAGGTCCGGATAAGTGGTGTGTTTATCAAGAGCCGCTTAAGTGGCAGTTTTTGTATCTTGGTTAATAGGGACCAATCAGTCATTTTATGCCAAAGAGCATTGAAATTGATGTGTTATTTCTTGATAGGCATTGTCAAGATGAGATTCAACGATAAGAAAGAGACGTAGGGGCTAAACGGTGAGCTGAGATCATTAGTAGGTATTTTTCTAAGCATAGTAGTCTGATATCCTTGAGAAAGAGAGGTTTTGTTGACCCAATTAATATCCCAGTCAGTTCGTTAGGGAGAGGAGAAAGCTCTAGCATTCCCCTTTTCTCGAAAACTCAATCTAATTCAAGTGGGAGTATAACTCCTTTGGTACAAACCTCTAGAGAAAACCTAGTCATCATGATGGCACAACCCATTGCAATACCTGCAGAAACACTGGATCTGCTAGCTTTAGGTTTCCCTCTATCCATTTTTAATGGGTTGGTAGAGGAAGATGCGAAACTTCACATTAGTGAGTTCCAAAAATTAATGTTCAATTATTGAATTTAAGACGAAGGACATCTCATGATGTTTTTCAACATGACTCTGAAATGAAGAGTTGCAATGTGGTATCATGGCTTGGAAACTGGGATCATAATTGTTTTGAATGGGACACGTTAAGAGCCCCATGAGAATGCTTGAGCTATGCCAAGAAACTGAAAGAGGGGTCTTGCAAATTGCAAACCTCTATTCCTATTCCACCTGTTGCCCAATCGTAGTACTTTTTACATGTATTAGACTTCAATATCAAAGTGCAATTGAGTAGTGTTGCTCTTGCTGATATAGATAATGCTATTATATGAGCAGAAGAGGTAGAGTCGCACTTACAAGCAACCTACACATGTAGGGCAAACCTCAATTTGAGTCTAGGTCCCAAAAAGAGTTTGGCATTGACCAATGGAAGTCAAGGTGCGGCTAGTATACCTATGACTAATTCGAATAGAAGAGGATGCATAATGCAGAATATGCCCATGCTACTGGCTCCTCTTAATATTGCTATGCCAATGGCTAGCCAAATGGTTCCAATAAATAATGGGAGCCAAATGATGAGAATCCTAATGTCATTCTAACTAGTCAACGACACGACTAATCCCTAATTAGATGGTTGGGCCACCTGAACGACAAGGGGATGATCACGGTTATGAGTTTAGTGCATCAAATGTTCTTGGCGAGTTAGGGACATGATGAAGCATTATACCGATATGATAACAAAACAATATAGACAAATAGCCGTAGATGTTAATTTTTAAAAGAAGCATCAAAACTTGATAGGACGTCGACACCTTGAAGAGGGTGGTCCATCAAGATTTCGTTGTAAGTGGTGTGGTGGTTAGCACTTTCCAAGGAATTGACCTAATGTCAAATGAGACATATGTGGGAAGTTTGGCCATCTAGCTAGTACTTGTTGGAGTAAGATCAACTCTTTTTTGCAAGGGAGTAAGTAACCAAGTTTAATTAATCATCAAGCATAAGGGAATAACCTTCAGCAGGATGAGGGACCAAAGTAAATATTGTAGAGAGGAAAAGCTATTGTAGAAGAGCTGCCTAGTGATAGTGGTATTAGTCTTATTGAAGCTATGTGTGCGAACACCATTGAGGCTTCTAATTTACAAGCCATTACAAGAGGACAGACGGTTAAATAAGGCATTAGAGATAATGTAAAACCTATTGAGACAAACCCTAAATAGGATGATAAAGGGACGCAAGTCCTTAACCTGGATGTGGAAGCCAATCCTCTAAAAGTTGTTGGTGGCAAAGCTAACTCTAATAAGGAACTATCAAAGAAGAAGGTAAAAATCAAGAAAGAGGCACTTAAGCCTGTTTAGCGACCAAGACAAAGAATGGTTTGGCGGGAGAAGAAAACCATTGCTAATTATCATGAATTTAATTTAGCTGATTATCTTTGCAATGTAAAGCCTGATGTGA
Source organism: Lygodium microphyllum (assembly GCF_053477565.2). Classification (NCBI taxonomy): domain Eukaryota; kingdom Viridiplantae; phylum Streptophyta; class Polypodiopsida; order Schizaeales; family Lygodiaceae; genus Lygodium; species Lygodium microphyllum. The sequence continues at coordinate 4,111,071 of NC_141137.1, read as the reverse complement.
ACTTCTTGTAGCTAATCAAGTTATCTCTAGGAGTGCATGAAGAGTTTAAGAAGATTCTTCGTACTTGATATATCGTCAAACACTTGGGAATAGCCCATGTGGGAGATGATTGGTTTGAACATGCTAAAAAGCATTGCCTAAGGGTGATAGCATATGTTAATGGCATATTAATGGATCATCCCATTGTGGATATGGAATCCTCCATCAACGTTATGAGTTTAGAATTGATGGAAAGGCTAGGACTAGAAATCCAAAAGGATGCCTTCACAATTCTCTAGATGGTTGATGATAGTTTAAGACAGCCAAAAGATTGCATTACCAAAGTCCTTGTAACTGTTGCTAATGTGAAATGCATTTTGGACTTTAGAGTTATTAGGTTTACAAGGTAGCCAAGCTATCAAGCATTATTAGGAAGGCTGTGGATCTTGCAATCTGACTGTCAAGTTGATATACTCCTTGGTCATCTAATTTTTGGTAGAGGTGTGTGACGCATAATATTGGATACATATTCTGAATCTCCTCAAAGCAAGAGAGTACCTTTATCTTTGATAGAATTAGATGCATTTGAGGATCTTTCTGGCAGTGAGACTTCGTCAAGTGAAGAATCAAGAGAGGCGTCCACTACAGAAGATGTCTACCAAGTGACTTTGAGTGAGCCCATAGAAGTTCAAGATAGAATCATAGACATGGATGCGATTGAGCTAGATCTTGATATTTCAAAGGAGCCATGATTGATTAAATTAGAAACTATGCTTAGTTTGGAAGATAGAAAGGATTATGTGTCCTTGATCCACAAATTTCTTGATATTTTTGCTTGGAGCTACAATGAGCTAAGGGGTATTCCTCCTAGTCTGGCTATGCATACTATTTCCTTGAAGGAAGACAGCCATACTATTCGACAAAAAATGAGGTGTATGCCTTTTGAGCTAAGGGACACACTGTTTGAGGAGCTACAAAAATCACATTAAGCTGGCCTAATATTTCCTATACAACACATGGAATGGTGTTCACTAGTAGTTATTAGGAAAAAGAAAAATAATCAAAATTGACTTTGTGTAGATTCTAGGGAAATAGATGGTTAAATATTACTATTCCCGCTGCCATTTATGGATCAGATTCTAGATTAGTTATGAGCAGGTAGGGATATCTATTCGTTCATGGATTGCTTTGTTGGTTATAACCAAATGGCTATTGCAAAGGAAGATAAGTTGAAAAAGACATTTATCACTATATTTGGGATCTTTGAATATCATGTGACAACTTTTGGATTATGCAATGCGCTAGGGTCTTAGCAACGTATGACTGAAAAAACTTTTGGTGATATTTTCCTAGAGGAGTTGAAAGTCTCTATTGATGACCTTGGGGCAACCACCATAAGGGGGAGACTATTGATTATTTTGAGAAAATATTTCTAGCTTTGCACGTCGTAGTTTTACATTGCTCTTAATCCAAGGAAATGCATCTTTGGAGTGCCCTATGGATTGCCATTGGGTCATGTGGTTAGCTTAACTGGCCCTAAAAACATAAAAGTTATCGTTGCTATGAGTTTGCCACGTACTCCTAAAGAAGTGCATAGCTTTCTATCATCAATTAGACATTATCGAGACGATGATTTATTAATGCACTAGCTGAGAGGACATTGCCATTGACAAATCTACTATCCTGTAACTATCTGTTTGTTTGGAGTGATCCATGTCAAGTATCCTTCAAGGATGTGAAGAAGGAATTGGCAAAAGCACTCGTCCTGAAAGCACCTAAAAGGGGTGAGATATTTTGTATATTTTTAGTGGCTATGATGTATAGTATCAGCTATTGTTTAGCCCATATTTGGGGGGAGAAGAAGTGGTAGCACTTGATTGGGTTTTCTAGTCGCAAATTGGGGGTATCTGAGATTAATTATACATACATGGAGAAACTGTGTCTTGGGATGGTCTTTATAATGAAGAAATTTAGGCACTACATCCTGTATGAAAATGTAGTATTTTATATGAAGGCAAAATGACAGAGGCTATTGTTGAATAAGTTATAGTCGCTTGACTGCCTAACAAAGTGGTTGATCACTTTGCAGGAGTTTGATTATGAAATAAGAAGTAAGCCATTGAAGTTGCACGGTATCATTGAATGTCATGTGGATTTTGGGGAGTGGAAGGAAGTGATCTCAAGGGTTTATTCAAAATTGATACAGCCTCCATTCCATCCTGGTATGCTGCCATAATGCACTATCTATCCACAAGAGAGATTGGAGACACTTTGTTCAAGGCTGAAAAGAGGAAAATTAGGCAACAAGCCTTTGATTTTGCCTTGATTATAGGGACACTATATTGGCAAGGGGTCTATGATATTTATTGCCGATGTGTTATTCCTGATGAGGTTTCGTTTATCTTGGAAGAGTGTCACGACTCTGCTTGTGGAGGGCACTTTGTTGGATGGTTAACTGCATAGAAAGCTTTGAGAGCCGGATATTGGCAGGTGTCTATTTTCCAGGATGCATTTGCATATGTTAAGAGATGTGATACATGTCAAAGACATGATAATAGGGAGAATAGGAAGTGTCCATTAACTTCTATTATGGCTATACTACCATTTGAGAAGTGGGGCATGGATTTTATTGGATCTATACATCCTTCGTCAACTACACGGAAGCATTATATCATTGTGGTGATTGACACACTATTTTACAAAGTAGTCTAAAGCTTGTGGTATGATGAAGGATAATGCCAGAGAAATAACTAGCTTTATTTTGGAACAGATTGTTTGCCGTTTTGGTCCATCGAAGGAGCTTGTGTCTGATCATGGGACATATTTTTTGAATAAAGTAATCGAGGCTTTGATGGAAGCTCTGAAGATTAAACATAATAAGACCACGCCTTATAACCCCCAAGCTAATGGACAAGTAGAGAGTACAAATAAGCAACTTGTGGGGATTTTATCAAATACTATATCTAAAGGTAAGCATGATTGGGATAAGAAGTTGTATGTGGTTGTTTGGGCTTATAATACGACATTCAAAAGAGCTACATGCCACACTCCTTTTAAATTACTATATGGAGAAGAGTGCATTTTACCTTTGGAGATTGAGCTACCTATAGTATGGTTTACTCTAAATCATTCTTTGGGTGAAGAGGAAGCATTGTAAGAAAGGTTCACTTCCCTTACATATCTTGATGAGATTATGTTACAAGCCTTGTTACATCAAGAAGAAGGGAAAAAGTAGATGAAAATGCTTCATGACTTTCGGGCTAAGAAGTATAAATTTGCTAAGGGTCAATTGGTCTTATATTATGATGCCTATTGTGAGCTCTTCCCAGGCAAGTTGGAACCCAGATGGGATGGTCCTTTATAAGATTGTTTGTATAGGAAAGAATGGCTCTACAACCTTTTTACTAGATTTGCAAGGGGTAGAGTTCAAAACTAAAGTAAATTTCAATAAACCGAAGCCCTATTATATATAGGGGTTGATGTTGGACTTGGATGCCTTTGTAGGTCCTTCAAGATTCAACTTAAACTTGCAGAGGATACAAAGACTATTGGATGGCAAAAATCATTCCTTATCTTGAGCATCCATATTTAGAGAATCATTACCACCAAGGCAAAGTGGTCTAGTAGAGTAAGGGTCATCACATTATTGAGTGGCAAGATGAATCTTTTACATTGGATACTCGAGTCTATTGCCACTACTATCATAGGGTTTTGACTAGCATCCCTATTAAGTTTAGTGAGGAAGGAGGGATTGTACTCGTCTTACACCCCCTCTATTGATTAGATTTTGATTATTGTAAGTACAAATATGTTGATCGTCATGGCAGGTTTCATCAATGAAGCCTTGGTTTATACAATATATTTTGATGGAGCTTCTCGAGGACCTACTAAGCATGCGAGTGTAGGGATTGTCATAAAAGATCCCCATTGTCGAGTGGTTTTAAAAATGGGAGTGTATTTAGTCATTGCTTTTACAAATAACATGGGGGAATACAAGACCTTTCTTATGGGGTTAAATCTAACCAGACATGGTGGTATTCACTGGTTATTGGTGAAAGGCGACTCACAGTTAGTGTTGAACCAATTGAATGGGACCTATAGTGTGAGAGATCCCATTCTAAGGATATACCATCGTGCAACCTTGCACAACCTTGAGATCTTTGAGACAATGACTTGCTAGCTAATTCCTCAACAATGGAATCACTTGGTAGACTCCCTAGCTAATTATGCCTTTGTTGAAGATGTTTTTCTTAACTGTAGTCCTAAGGGGTTTTTACAATTGCCTCTTGATGTTAGTCTAGGGCTAGTGTGGGGACTACTTGTGCTGACATGTCTTGTTTTGGTCGCCGATGGTTAGTATGGGTTCTGAGCCAGCTCTAGTGATTGACCATCTTCCTATTCTATCATGGATGTATTAGATCATTCAACGGGATATTTGTAGGACACCCCTCGCTATTTATGCAAGGGGGTTAGCTAATAATTTGATTCATTTAGTGTAGGGCTTGAATGGCCATCCCCTTGGTCTAGTTTTGTGCTTCCATGAGGTTTATATGGGGGCCAAGGGTTTGTTTTCCGTAGTAAGTTGATGAATGATGTGCTTTATAACTATAATTTCATTAGACTAAGAGGGTCATTCCTATTGGATTTAATGTTTGATTTCGTTAGGCCAAGAGGGCCATTTCTTTTGCAGTGAAATGGTTTATTTCATTAGGCCAAGAGGGCCATTAGTTTGTTTGGTGTGGGTGTGGTCAATGGCTTTTGTTTTAGTGCTATACTAAATAGATTCGACGGACCACTTGGAGGGAGCCTCTTGCTGCATAGAAGCTTTTTCTGGTCAAGTCCAAGTGATGTCCTTCCTTTATGAGTTCTTGCTCTTTATGCTATATGTGTATATGTATGTGGGATATTTTTCTTTTTGTTGGGGACCAGCATTCAAGGCATGAAGTCCCAAGGTTTGGTTAGGTGTGTCTGGGGAGGTTCAAGCAATTGTCTACCTCCTATAAAGACATTGTCGGGCACTGTAAGAGCTATTTTTGAGGGTAGTCCTAGTGACCTTGTTCTACTAGCCTTCTAGGCAGCTGTTTCTAGGAATCCCTATTAGTTTTAAGGCAAATAGGGAAGGCTGTCAAATAAAAGAGATGAAATAATGAATATATTTGAAATATATAAAGATATGAAGGTGTATAAAAAGGAGTTTTAACCCCTTTAAAAAAGAAAATAAAGAAAGAAAAATTCCAAGAGCAGATGATCATTGCCTTGCAAAGGCCTGGTAAGTTCTTGGGGATGAGTCAGAAAACTCAGGGCTCATGTCTTGTCTTCTTAGAGGTGGCATTTAGCTGAAAAATAAAATAAGGATGGTTGGAGCGAAAATAAAAGTGAGTGGGAGAAAATGATTTAGTGTCACCTTGCAAGAGCTTGGTAGGATCTTGGGTATTGAGACATGACCTGAGGTCCATGCCCTGTTCTCCTTGGGTCATGATATGCCCGACTCCCTTATTTTTACATACTCGAGTATGAAATACTGAAGGAAAAATATGGTCAAAGGGAAAATATGTGTCTTTTTATAGACCAAGCTATAGGAGTCCTCGCCTAGTAGGAGTTCCTTGTCCAATTGCCCTAGGCTAGGTAGGTAGGTCAGACCGCCACTTAGGATGACTCCTTTGATAGTTCTTTGTAGCCCGTCTGTGTTGGAGCAGTTGGTTAGTCTATGCTTGGCCTATCCCTTGTGGATTTCATGCTTTGATTTTGTTAGGGGGTTAGATGAGAGCTATGGTTGTGCTCTATTGTGTATTTTATTTGTAGCAGCTTGATACTCTTTATGATTTTTGTTTGTGTAGCTCAGTTCGTAAGGTCAACGGGTTGAGCCACCCTATCCCATGGTCGTCAATGAGAGTGGATTTGAAAGCCAAAATTCTAGTGTAAAAGTGAGTTGAGACCCATAAAAGAGGCATTTTTGGTGCAAAATGAAATAGTTATAGATCAAGGCGCTAGAGTTTTCCTAGATGCATTTTGACGTCTAGAATTCAACACAAGTATCCCTTTGTCAATTAGAGTTCATTTGATCTCCCATTTAATGGCCACAAGGTTTAGCGTTATGAAGCAACTATTGGATCTCGAAGCCAAAAAGCATGTGACAGAGGCTTGGGGTGATAGATTTCAATACCAGATGGCTACTCGTTCAGTCTTGGATAGAGATTTCGAAGCCATTTGTCTCTATGTCGACGTCTGAACCACTTTGGGTCAAGTATGAATATAAAAAATCAGAACTAGTTACTTTGGTGGTTATGTATTAATCATGGCTTAAGAGCCAAAAATAAAAAAAAGGCTCACAAGATTTTTTTCAACACCCTTTTCTCCATTAAAAAAATGCAAATTTTGCACCTGTCATGATCATCCTCCTCCTCTCGGGCCTGAGATCCACCATTTTTTTTGCTCTCCATCACTTTGATCCTCGCGGAGAATGATGTAGTAATTAGCAAGATCAAAATTCAGTCTTTCTCTCTCCACTTCGTTGCTTGTTCACATGGCTGTTTATGAGTGTGAGAAGGGAAAGGCTGATTCAATGAATCAATGATGGACGATGATTCAAGAGTATAATGGCACATAGATTGGGTAATTTAGATGTGTCAGTGATTGAAAAATAATGTCAGTGGCTCCAGTTTCTCGAAATACGAGGCGTATGTATGCAAAATTTTGAGTAAGTGACTCTTATTTAATTTTTATGATGAATCTTTTGTGCATATGATGAGAAGATGATTGCAAATGGTTGAAACATATTTGTTAATGTTTGTAATTTTATAAATTCATTCATTTTTCATCTCATATATTAAAAACAATAAAATCACAAACCCAAAACACGGGATTTAATGGAAAATAGTATTGTTGTTGGATTTTGGGGAGGATCGAATGATGTTTGCATGGCATGAAAATGGGTATCCTAATGGATCACACTTCACATAAGTCATACATATCAGTAAACTCAAAAAAATCAATATTCTATGTTGAAAGAAATGAAAAAATTCATGAAAAATAGTCAAATGAAGAGAAAAATAAAGAAAAATTAGTTTTTGTGCGTTAAAATTTACAGAAAATCAGGAGAACATTTATGAATGTATAATGAAGGTGAAACATGAGGGTTTGCCTTAGATTGCCTTTATTTATATGTTAACATGTGTGCTTAGAACTTGTTTTTATGAAAAATTAACGCAAAATCTTGCTACATTTGTGTAAGTAATCTAAACATAAACAATAGGGTGTGTGGGATTGAAATGGAATGATGTTTAATTAAGTTACTAATTTCTTTGTATATCTTCACATATAGGCAATGGTTTATATAAGTTTTAAGAGGTTCAGTAGCATGGGTTAACCCGATGCTGTTCCTTAGCAACGCAACATGATGCTAGTAGAAAGAAATCATGAAAAGATTGTTTGTGCACTTCACATTGACTGGTTTTTAGTTAATTTATTTGAGCATAGAATGCCGTACACTTTGCATATGAAATCTAAATATGGTATCAGAAGATAAAATTCTTGGATGCATTGCAATTGTATATCTAGGTGAGGACCAATATTGAGAGTGTAAGATTCCCCTTTGCTGTAGGGTAGCGCAATATCTTGGGGGAAACGAATTAAGTGAGGTATATATACAGTCTCTTGATTGTTACGTTTATATTATGAGAGGACTTTGTCACATTTGTGTTCTATGTGTAAGACAATGCATCCTGGGGCCAATCCCCAAGATGTAAGAGACTCGTGAAGGATCCATAGCATTCTCATGGGGGAGCTCTTTGTATATGTGAATCGAGATGTTGATCACTTGTATGTTGGATACTCCCTGTGTTGGTGGGCAAATTTGTTAGACTACAAATCAATACAAACACATGATTTTGCTAGATCGATGTATATCTTGAATGGGAATATTACAATTGGCAAAAGATGAGGTTAAGAGCTTTATAATTGTGACATAGCAATGGGACATTACAAGAATTGAGGAGATGATTGTGAGTGCATCTCTTTAGAGGGTTTTTGTTAAAATTGTTGGGGATTGAAATGATGGTTTTTACTTGAGACATGGTTAAGGACTCCAAAAGGGACCTAGGACTTATTTTTATAAGCTTTTAGACCTTCTGAACAACATATAAATTGATGAGGTAAATTTAGGTATTTTGGTAGAGCTATAGGCTCATTCTCTCATTTCAAAGAAATAAACAATATGTAGCCCAAAAGTAGATTGAGAATAAATAATTAGTAGAATTCTATATTGGATCTTATGTGTCACCTAATAGGTCAAAGTCATGACAAACATTGCAAATGAATTAGACTATTTGGATATAACCAAAACAATGAAGGAATGGGGGAGGTGATTGATGAAGGCTATGGATTTCACCATAAAATGTTTATCCTAGGTGGCACTTTACATTGTTCACACATAATTCATGACCAGCCATACCTTTTAGGTATAAAAATGAAAAGTGCAATGTAGCTATGCTGAGTGTGATTCAACAACACACATGATTTAATCATAGTTTTAGTGCTTTAACTATTATTATAGAAAATTATGGTTTTGTACAACCAAGGGGTTAAAACATAAAGATACACATTGATGCAAATGATTTTTTAGCAAGAAAGGAGCTTCATACTATTCACACCAAACTAGAGGAGCTTCACACTTTTCACATCAAACTATAATTTTTGTCAGATTCAAATACCTACATGAATGTCGAGTATTCTTGTGATCATGATCAAAAGTACATGATTTTTTTGACATTGAAAGGTGATGGAGAAAACTCTTGCAAAAGGGATTTGGTAGATGATGGATGTGTTAAGAGTAGGAATATTCTTGTTCATTTAAAAAACATGACATTCTCCACTTACAGGATCAAACTAATGTTAAGACATTGTTTCATATCTAGACAAGTTTTCTCATTGACCTTGTTACCATGGGCATATTTGAAAATTACATTTAAAGAAAGCCAATGAAGTGAATTGGCTTTCTTTAAACAAGCTTAGCGCTCTAAAGAAATATATTTGCCATTTTGAAAAGTCTTAGAAAGTGGCCCTACGCTTACAAAGTGAGTTATGCTCTTCTTTGTAGAGTTAGAGCCTAAGGGTGGGTTCACAATAGGGTGGACAGATGGACACTCACAAATCCCATTCGCCTCATATTCACACATAGTATCTTATTTTGTTTTTGCCTCATTGTTTTATCAAATTATTGCACCATGTTCAACATGGGTGTGGTGGGACATGCTCGATGTTTGCCCACTTTTCCAAATGCCAATCTTATTTTGATGTGTGTGAGAGATGTACCCGCATGAAGCGTGTGTTCGAATGTGTTTGAACCTCCTTTCATACATCCCTCACCTCCTCCATACATATAATCAACCAAATTCAAATTACTATGTTTTACATTAAATTAAAGAATATAATTAAGTCTTAATCAGTTCAATGACTTTCTATATTGTGTTGGTAGAATGAATAATCAACAAGCAAGCAAGAGGCCATACAACAAGTTTTAGATGTGGGAAAAGGGGCTCTTCTCTCGTTTTCCCCTATAATGTTCAACACTATGAGCTTCTACTCGGGTGGGGTGAGCAACCCCCTAGCCCCAACTGCACCTAGCTATGTATGGGGTCTTCCCTTGTAGCAAAAGCTTTTGATGTTGCCATGGTTTTACAATGTGGGAATTCTAATATGGGGATTATGATGTGGGAGGTAAGTCTTAATCAACTCAAGGACTTCTATTTTGTGTTTGGTAGAGTGAAGGCTACAACCTTTGAGTCCTTGTGTGATCTACCTAGCATGGGGCCAGTGCTCGAAAAAAACCTAGGTATAGTGTAATCCCACCTTCAAATTTCAAAATTTACCTTAAAAATAAAACTTGAAGGTGAAAAAACCTATAGATCTAGGAGAATTTTAGTGTATTTTGGCCTCATTACCTCTAAATTTTGAGAAAACCTCTTTGTCTTCCCTCCCACCTTCAAGGTTTTCCAAAAAGATTTATTTCGAGCATTGATGTGGGGCCTTTGCGAAACGCGAAATCCATTTCCTGCTTTCCGCTTTGCTACCTGCATCAGCAAAGCGAGGGCATGGTATGGCTCTCTTCTTCATCAAACGGCGACAGACGAACAGAACGGACGGCACAGAGAGACATGGCAGGAGACATCGAAAGCTTGCTGCGCGAGGGTAGTGCTGCATTCTAGTTTCTTTGCATGACAAGGAGGAGCCGCAGAGAAGCTCCGGCATAGCTACTCAACATCGAGCTGGATTTGTTTAAGCTCTTGCCATCTGAGAATACATACTTTGGCTTCATCGATGATGCCAGACGTTTTTTGCTTTCTTGCCTTGTAGTGATGGCCGGCATGGCCTCAATGGAAGAGCATACTTGATTTATTTGCAGAAGAAGCAGTTCTGTCTCTAGAGGAGTCTCTCAGAAAGACTCCATCCCCGCGTGAGAGAGAGAGAGAGAGAGAGAGAGAGAGAGAGAGAGAGAGAGAGAGAGAGAGAGAGAGAGAGAGAGAGAGAGAGAGAGAGAGAGAGAGAGAGAGAGCATGACGCTATGCCTCTCCCTCTGACCGACCGCCATCGCTTCTCGCCTGCACGGAGATTTTGCTGCCTCCTTTTTGTACTGATTTGTCAGCTCACGTGGATTCTTCCCTCTGCATTCTTCTTCCTCTTGCAGACCTCCACGCCGAGAATTCTTATACTGCACGACCGCAATATCTCAAGAAGCCTGCAGGCAAAGGCCTTCGCTGGCCCTGTCAAAGTTTTTGGCACTAAAGAGCTGAACTTAATACAGACAATCCACGAGGAATGGACTCGCTTCTGGCCTGGGATGAAGGAAAAGCTTGTCGCAAAAGGCTTTGTGGAGCCTCCAAGCAGGACTTGTTTCATGTGGCTGCCACAATGCCATACTTTGGCCAAGAATTCAAAGATTCTTGAGGTGAACCTAACATTATCACTGATGTATATTTCAATTTTTCATATGAACCGTTGGTGCCTCTCTTTCTCACATTCCTACATTTCGATTGATCTTCTGTCAGATTGTCACTGAGGCTATCGGGCCCAACGTTCTACTGTATGGTGTGAGCTCTTGGCAAGGTAAAAGTAGTGAGCTTTTGCGGCGTTTCCATAGAGATCCAGAAGCGTTAGGCTGTGAAAGATCATTGAGCTTTGTCACCGGCACCAGTCTGCAGCTCATCAGCTTGTCTCACAAGCTCCCTGAGAGGCTTTTCCAAGCTATCTTGCGCAATTTACAAGCTGTAGAGGAGGAAAGCCTGAGTATTCGAGACGAGCAAGAGCAAGTCGGCTTCCTAGTAAGGGTAAGCAGAATTAGCTTACACATGCTTTCTAGTCGGTCCTCTGATGAGATGAGTTGCCATTGAAGCAAGGTTTTCAACATGTATGTGCTACACAGTCTTTTGCATCAAAGGTGAAGAGAATGGTGAGGACACCAGATATTCGCCTAGAGATCTTGCAAGCCAATGATGGCTATGGCATCTTTTTCCAAGGCAGCACAATATACCGTCTTGGTGAGGCTCCTCTGGGTGGGACAACTTTGCTGTTACAGTTCATCTCGGCAGACTGCAAGGTAAGAGATGCTCGGAACTTTGGATGGGGGTCACAACAGATGCAGGCCATTATGTACATGCCGCCTGTTCTACTCCTTTCTGGTGATGGTGCAACAGTAGGAGCCACCAACGATGTGCATCTGAGCTTGTTACCAGACCAAACAGTGGGAACAAAGATTGTGAACAGAGAGCATAGTGTGCTGGGAGATGTAGCTGAAGACTTAGGAGTTTGGAACATGAATGTTTCTCATGTGTCCAATGTGACTGTGTTTTCAGGCTCTAAGTCAAGTGTAGCATGGAAGGATATGGGAATATGGAATTCTGTAGATATTGGAGAGGTTTCCACAGATGTGGTAGCAAGGGGCAAAATTGATCATTTTCTTTTGAAACAGATGGTGCCATCTTTGGAGTTTGGCAGAGTCAGAGGTGAAGAGGAACAGGTTGTAGTGGTTCTACGCGAAGGAATATTGTATTTCAGGGCCATCAGTGATAGTGAACTTAGTTTCTGTGAACTTTTGGAGCTCAAACCAGGTAGTGCTGTTGTCTTTTCAAAGAAACTGCACCATGCTCTGGTTCCTTTGGGACCTGAGACCGCTTTCATCTCTTTCCGCTGGCTTGGATATGAGAGAAGCAGGTCTTTGGGGGAGCCTCTCTTAGTTAACAAGTCATATGGCTACAGCTTTACAGCAGCAACGGAAGGACGGACTGTCTTACTTTCAAGTGGACAGGCTTATGATCCAGATAATGATGAGAATTGTGATGTCTTAATCTTCATAGTGGAGGGTTATCTTCTACAGGTTCTTCCATCAAATTTCACACTGGGAGCTCCAGATGTTTTACTCATCCCTGCAGGGCAATCCTGTGTACTGTGGAATATCGGTGGTCTGTCTGTGAAGTTTTTTGCCATGCACCTGTGCAGGTTCAAGGATGGAACAGTGATCTCCACATCATTTGGAGCAAGCGGCAAGATTTTCTGAACTTCATATTGTATTTTGTTGACATTGGGTATTCTTTTCATTGCGTCAGGGATCTATTGAAACAATCAATTATAGTGGCAATGACTTTTAACAGGAGCCGTGATTTTTGTTGGCATCATCTCCTAAGGCTATTGCCTGAGAGAGAGTCACTTTCTTGTGGGTGGCCACAAGCAGGCTAACTCATTACTAGTGAAAGAATAGAGAAAAAGGAACACAAAGAAAGATTTGATTGCAAACATGCCTTCTCTTTCCGGCAAATTTCACCGGCAAATTTCAGGTGCTTCTGTGGCATCTTGAGTTAGCAAAGATCATGCAGTTCTTAGCAGACTGAGTTCAAGACCTCTGCTGCATTTAAGTATAGCAACACATTTTTCATCCAGGGAAAGTTTTCATTGTGCTTTGGATGTTGCACTGTCACTTGTTGAAGGTTGGTAAACTCCAGTTTTCAAACTTCCACTACAAAGGCACTTGTGACTTGTGTAGTTTTTTATTTTAATAGCTCAATGGTGGTAAATTAGTGATTCTTTTGTTACACAGAGGTTACTCCACCTTAATATCCGATATGATGTCGTTTGTTCACAAAGTGACCAGTCCTCTGTTCTGTTAGTCATCAAGCATAAAGCTGTGTTTCTCATTTCTAGGGGAAGCAGTCACCTATTATGGCTTGTACAGAATGGTATAGCTTTAAGTTTCCACTTCAAGTATGTTTAACTTGGAAATAAAATTGTGTAAAGAGGCCTTTGACCGACAGTAGTAGTAAAGAAACTGCAGATTAGAAATACAAGGGCAACCAGATGTGGTCAGATGATGATGGGTAGTAATCACAATGGCAGTATATCTAGGTGGGCTCTAGGATGTAGGGTAGGCAATGCTGGACCCTTTGGGTTGGCTGGGAAGTTTTTCGTATCTTTTACTTTGTAGAGAACAGTTAGTACCTAGCAAGTGGACTGTCTATCTGCTCAGGAACAGCAGAGTAGAACAGTTGCTAGCCGTCTACTTAAGTCCAGCCCAGAGCAATTCTGCAAGTTGCAGGTTTCTCTTCTTTGGCTCCTTCATCTGTCATGGTCTATACATCCATAAGATAATTCACACCAAACACACGAGCACTGATTAGAAACTGAACTGCTGTGTATATTCAGATTCTTTAAACTACCTGATGTGGTCAGATGATGATGGACAGCTTATTTTGATGATAGTATAGGTAGGTGGGATCTAGGATTCAGGGTAGGCTTATAGCTAGGTGGGTTGTAGGACTTAGTGTTGGCCATGATGGGCCCTTTGGTTGGCTGTTACGTTTTGGTATTGTTTAATCCATGCTGTGAACAGCATGGATATTAATCAGCAATCAGGACTGGCCATCTGCTCTAGGACTTAGGGTTGGCCATGATGGGTCCTTTGGTTGGCTGTTACGTTTTTGGTATCATTTAATCCATGGTATGAATCAGCAATCAGGACTGGCCATCTGCTCAAGGTAATAGCAGAATAACTAGTTTGCTTAGTAGCAAAATCACTAGTTTGCTTAACTCAGGCCCAAAGCAATTCCTGTAAGTTGCAGGTTGGCCTGTTTTCAGGGTTTGTTGTTAGGAGGCTCTCGTTCGATGTAGTATGCTTAACAATTAGAATATTCACTTATTAACAATGATTAAATACCTCATGCGAATTGAAATAATGAACAGTTGAAGTTGAAGATAGCAATTATTCAGAAACTATTACAGCCATAGAATAAAAGAGATGGAAACCCAAGTCCCTTAGGGCTATAATCAATTTAAGAATGAGGGAAAGGTTCATTGACTTTAAGAGGTCATGCAAAGATCTTTAAATGTGCCTCTGTTCATATGCTTATAATTACTATGTAATAGCCTGACTAGTTTCTTACAAATTGGAGAGGGGAAAAATCAGCTTTCTTTGTGGTCAGTGAGTATTACATTGGCTTGTCTACCTTCATGATTGCAAAGAGAAGTAGAAATGCTTCAAATGAGGTGTTGAAAGTGTTGTTCTTACAAATTTATTAGTAAGAAAAACAGTAGTTAGAAAACATGAAAGTTCAGTGATTTGATGATGATGAGATGGCAGACAAGGGAGGTGGTGGTGAATGGCCAATTTTGAAATGATCTTCGGTTGAACATAAGATAAACAAAGAGAAACTTAGGGTAATATAGAAGAGAGAAAAAGAAAGTTGTATGAACATACTTTAAGATGCCTCAAAGGTGCATGTGCATGCACTCACATAGAGGAATGAAATGACATTAATGTATGCAAGAGGCCAAAATGACCTATGAGACCAAGAGCTACAATCATTTGTATGGTGATATAGCTTTTTGAAAAGAGTACTAAATGTAAGGGTAAATGAACAATAGAAGAAAGCTAAAACCTATAAGTAAAAAGAGAACTCTAGTTTATAAAGTGAGCTTTGGTTGATATGATCTCATTGGGGTATAGAGGGACCTCTTATAAGTTTAGGGATGTTTCCTGAAATTTAGGGACCCTTCAATATGGATATGTAGTGAGAGATTTTTTTGAGTATAGTTCAAAAATCAAACTATACTACTAATTTGGGTTTTCTATGCAAAGATATGCACATGCTTAAACCTTCAATCTACATATGCATATTTCACAAAGTTCTCAAGTTAATACCATCAATTTATGCATGCATATTCTACAAGCTTTTCATGTTCATGCCATCTTATTGACTTGAACTTGTTAGGTATGGAGAATCAAGCCCACAAGAGCAAGGTAAATCCTCTCTCCTTTCTCTAAGTGAGTCTAAACCTAATATATTTGAGTATTGGTCGTAGAAACCTAGTTCGAGCATATAGGTGGAACTATATCCTATATTTGTTCTAATATAGTGTGTAGCTCCATTAATAGTGACACTTTATTAGTAGCTAGCTCTAATGTATAATCTTTTATATTTTTAAATAAAATATTAAATGCCTTTATTCTTCATGGATATTGAACCCTATGTGAAAAACCTATTTTCTCTCTTTGATATATAAGCTACTAGGTGTTTTGCATTGAGTGGTATTTTTGGACTTGGTCTGGCTACTTAGTTATTCATGATTGGGCATTGGGTGAATTGTATATCATTGTTTACTTTGTAGACTTTTTATTTTCATAAGTGGTAAATAGATCATCTTTTTGTTATTGCCTTTTGGGTGCAACCAATTTAAGACTATTGCGACTTGGTAGCCATATCTTAAATTTAGATAGTATTTTTCCAAATCATTGAGATAATACACTAATGTCTGGTGGTCTCGTGTTTAATGTGTTGACACTAATGTGGGCTTATAGTCTCTTGTAATGTCTCTTGAAATGCACATAAAAAGTCTTGAAAGATAGATTGATATTTAAGTTGTTTTATGTTTTTTCACAAATTCTAGTGGTAGTAAAGTAGTTCTTTCTTTCCTTGGCAATTAAGATTTAAGTTGAAAAGAACAACTTTACAACATGGGTGGATTTAGACTACAAACTTCTCATAAGTGAAGGTGCTTCTTCTCATCATTTAAACCATAGAGTGGAAATGATGAAACATGTGGCTATGAAGATGCATAGCTTTTGGAAAATGACATATTTCAAGAGAGAGTTATTTGCATAGGACTATGTATACCAATCATGGTAGACTCTTTTCATCAAAACATACTAATGCAAGTTAGAAGCTCCTCATGATTCCCATATTAGGGACTTTGAAAACATATTAAGGAGATGGAGGGTTTGTTATGGGCATGTTATTGTACACAAGATGCTTCAAGAAAAAAAATCAATAGCATTTCATGCTTTGTAGTTTGTTAGTTATGCACGATCACAAACTTAGTGATCCTATTGCTTTTGCAAAAGAGTATCTCAAATAAAGGGGTGTAATTGAACTTGAAGAATTGGGAATAAGCTTCTTTAGCCCTTTCATTTATCTAAGGAAGCTATATAGGATCGGGTATAGTGGTTTTTCCACCAACTTAAAGAAAAAACGGACATGGTGGTTCTAAAACTTTAGGTTTGCCAATTTGGCAAGATTAATATCAAGTTTCCTAGCTAAGATGAAAGTGATATTGCTATTTCAAAATTTTTGCATGACTACGACACTTGACCTTCGTTTTAAAGGAAGACAACTTTACAAAAGTATTCATGATGTGTAAAGTTAATGTTTATTATCAAAATTGGCTATAGATTGTGATAGAAATCTTTTCACAAGAGGTGCACAACAAGGACTTGTTGAGGGTTGGTTTAGAAAGCACCTTTTTTCTTGAGAGAAGTATGCATAAAGTGGGACCAAAGAGGATGATAAAGATTCTTGCATAGAAAGGTCCATCGATGTCTCAAAAGAAACATTAATCTCAAGTTTCATGCTAAAGAATGGGGTATGAATTAAGCAGTGAAAAGATGGGAGACTAAAGAAGCTTCTAAAAGTGATAAAACCAAAAGTTGAATAGTGAATGGGTCTCTAGAAAAAGTAAAAGGTAGATGAGAAGGGAAAAGGACAGAGTTTTCTATCTCCTAAAACCTAAAAAAGGATAAAAGAAGTAGACGACACAAAATGAATTTATCAATATATTAAGGCAGGCATGTGTTTTCTTGTGGAAAAGAGGGGCATATGTCTTTTGAATGCCTTCTTAAGGAGGGAGATACCGTAAATAAATCAATTGATAAAGGTTTTGGGAAACCCAAGTTTGGGGTACCAAAATCCCAAAAGTGTGTGCGCAAAAGATGAATACATAACTTTTGTTGATGGAAATGATATATTTAGAACCTATTGATAACTTCAATTAATAGCTAATTCCATAGGGTTACTCACAAAGAGAAAGAGGTGATTACTGATGTAGATGCTACTTCTATAGATGTGAAGCCTAAATGCGACAAACTTTGAGGTAGGCATGGGTCCTTATCGAGGACATGTGGACTTTATCATTGGACCAACTCAAGAGTTTGATGTGCTTTTGGAAATCTATTGGATACATAGTAAGGTGAAGTTGCAACATTGCATTAGAAGAGCCAACACAACATGAAGATCATTCATAGGAAGCTAAATCTCTTGATGTAACAATTGAAGGGTTCTCTAGTTAGCTATGTACAAATTCATGAAATTATTTGGTCTTTTAAAAGAAGCAATAAATTAGTCATAAAAAATTTCCTTAAAATCAAAAGGTGCATGATCAAAGAAGTTATATGATGCATCACAAATTGTTTACTTGGAGAGTTTCCAATCATGGATACTAGGGGACCGTAAATTGATCTTATACCTAAGGACTCTATTTTGAACTATCTTACCAAGTTGGTATTTCATAGCAAGAGAAAAGATTGCTACATGCATATTCGGTAGGAGAAGGACTTGACTCAATGTTTTTTTTTCAAGGCCTCCCATGTTTAAATATGCCAACTTTTGGTGATTGTACTCAATGCTTATAATAACATTGTTTGAATTTTGGTGATCAATTGAAATTTCATAGACTAGCTGAAAGGTGGAGTAGGAGTGGAAGCACAAGCAAAAGCAAGAGAGAAGCAAGAGCTATGGAGGTTTAAGCAAGAGAGAGCAAGATGATATGCAGGAACTCTAACAATCACAAAGTGTGACCTGCCTTCCCTTATTCTATTATAATGTAAATAATAAAGAATAAAGTGATAGTAACAAGTGGTTGCCATTGGAGTGTATATGTGTATGGGCAGTAAGTACATGTAGGTGGCTCAACACATGCAGCCTTTAACCTGGAACAAAATCCTAATTAAAGGTGAATGTGCTTGAATATAGAGAAAACAAGAAAAGTGACAAAGTACAAAGTACCATATAAGTACAATATGATGAGGAATAGACATCATTCATCTTATGCCCATCATCTTCCTAAGGAAGGCATAATACTCCACTGGGAGACTTTTAGTGAGCAGATATACAAGATTCTCATCATGACAAGCTTTGTCTACTTGTCCTCAACTACCTCCTTGATAAAGTGATAACGGACCTCAATGTGCTTGGTCTGTACATGAAAGACCAGACTATGTGGAGCAAATTGAATTGCACTCATAGATATCAAATACAATGTAGGAATTGCCACCCATTAGGGTCAAAATGCTTCAAAAAATATACTTTCATTAATCATGGGATTAAGAAAAGATCCAAAGAGAGTTTGCCACAGGTGCAAGAATATGGTATTCTTGTCTCCTCTTTTTTGGAGATAGTAGATTCCATTTTGCGATTCTCTCCTTT
Organism: Lygodium microphyllum; assembly: GCF_053477565.2. NCBI lineage: Eukaryota > Viridiplantae > Streptophyta > Polypodiopsida > Schizaeales > Lygodiaceae > Lygodium > Lygodium microphyllum. Next base: position 4,092,355 of record NC_141137.1, on the reverse strand, counting down.
TTAGTTGAAATCTCTAACTTCTAACATGTTTTGGTAGTTCTAAAGTCCTTATTTACTTATAAAATTTGGCAAAAGACACGATTAAGATGGGGTGAACTTAATAATAACTTTTTTGAAAGTCGAGAGACCTTTCAATATTCTTTTTGGCACCCAATATACTTTCATTAGTCTTCTTGATTGTTCCTTCTTAGTTCATTCACATTCTCTTTGAGCTTCTTTCTCTATGAGTTCATTATTTTTATGGTATCCACAAGGTGACCTTCTTGTTTTAGTAAACTCTTGCATTGTTGTGTATAGCTAGGGAGTAGATAGAAATTGGGAGCCTAAAATCTTTAGTATAAATGATTGGGTTACCATGCTGTTGTCTTGTAAAGGCTCTCACAAGGTGAAAAGAAGAAAACAAGAGGTAAAACATAACTGGAATGGATATATCATTGCCTTCAAAATTATGCTTGAAGGGTGGTTTGTCAAAGTGCAACACGTTTACATGGCCAAGAATGTACATTTGCCTCTAAACAAATGTGCTTTCTAGCAAACACATTGTAAGTCTTTAGTTGAATAACATATGTAATATTTTTTAATTTAAGTAAGTACTAATCATAAATTCTCAATTTTAGACATATTTCCATCAACAAGTATTGAATGGTAACTCGTGGAAAGTCTAAGTGGAACCTTCCATACAATTTTTAAGGTGTTCGTATACATTATCTATGATGATTAGACTGTTGGTTTCCTTTAGAGCGCTACATATGGACATATCGAGGATTTGCCATTGCCAAGTCTTTCATCTCTAAATTGGGAGAAACTTGGCAAGGCAATGATGAAAAGTTTTAAATGCAAAATATCTTAGGATATTCAAAAGTCCATGATGGCTGGAAGGATCTCAATGAGAATATGCCTATCATGGATTATAACCTTAATATCTTTGTGGCTTACTTCAAAATAGCACATTTACAAAGGACAAAGGTATTTGGCTAAGTAGAATATTTACGAAAGAAGATTTGGATAACATTAAAGGAAGGCTTTGGAAATCTAGAGAGTACGACCATAAGAGTGATATCATGAGGTATAGTATATGCCCCCAATCCTTGGCTTTATCTTACAACATCACTTGACAAACTCTTGCATTGGGCCTTGATTATATGAGATATAAACTTAGATTGGGTATTTGGACTTCCTTGGATTCTGATACAGATTCATGCCTTTTAAACTTAAGGTGCAAGTTATAGCACTTGAAGAATCAAAGGAGGTAAATGTTACTTCCAATTAGAGTCTAAAGGATAAAAGGGATACCTTGGAGCTGCTAGACAATACATCCCATGGATATAAGTTTAAAGTCAATGGTATAACAATTGGGAAAAGAGCCAAATGCTCTTTCTCATGTATGGGCTATACCTCCCACAATTATAAGCTTTGAGCCATAAATACAAAAAATTTGTAGGATCTCATCTTGTTGAATGAAGCAAGTTGCCTTTCGAATCTATAAAAATAAAATCATTACATTTACATAGGATAAAAATCTTTCATTATGTTATGAGTCACAAAATTGAACTGCAAATATACTAGGATGCAAAATAATAAGGCATCCTCCTAAGTTTCTGTTTGCTTTTATGTTTCTCTAGTCTCTAGAACCTTCTCATTCTTTGTCATTGTAGCTTCTTCGTCATTTTCCACAAAGATCTCTAGTCTTCTCACAGTGGCTTTTTTCTTTGGTTGCTGGAAGAATTTGACTTTGACAGGTATTCTCTTCTCTTCAGGTTTAAGAGAAGATGAATCAAACTTCATAGGAGAAAGCGTCGGTCTTCCTTTCTTTCTGGAGTTCATCTTATTGATCTTTATGGTTGAATTGCCCTTTCCCTTAGTTGAAGATTTTTGCAGAGGGGAGTTGAGATCGACTAATGTGATTTCCCTATCCAAAATCAACTCAATATGCCGCTCCCTTATCCACCATATATATGAATCAAGGTAATCTCGATACTGTAGGAATAATTGTAACAAGTCCTTGATTTGATAAGGGTCCCTAAAAAAATGAACAATATGAAGGAGACTTACATTCACTCCATCTATCTTCAATAGATTTGAATCTATTGTCTTGCATACATTCGAAATCACTCTCTATCCACAAGTATGTGCATCACTTTGCAATGGTACAGAAAGTTGTATGGTTTTCCAAGATTGGCAATATCCTCATATGTGGTGCCCAAAAATGTAGTCATGAGCCTGCTAGTACTACAAATGGAAACTTGTAACTAAAAAAGACAAACAAAATAAATAAACCATTAATAAAAAAGCAAGCAACTTTTCGTTCAACACACATTTTTGCTTGGCCATAAATACCACTTAGAGAGTTCACGAAGATAATTTCTCTAGCAAATACATCGATATATATAAGACTTCAATGCCCTCTGTAAAGTGTTAGCCATGGCCATGGTCTCACACTTTACCCTTAGCATGGTTGAACCTTAGTTATATTAGTCTTATGTGTGAGGCAACCCCTATTTTCCTTATGAAGTTTAGTGCCTCATGAAGTGCAATTTTGGGGCGCTTAAAAAACGTGACTTGAAGAGGCATTTTGGTGTGTCATTTTCATGGATTTGATAATCTGTGAAGTCTATGCTTGATGTATGATGGATTCATATGATTATAGAGAGAATCTAACAATTGATGCCATCATCTACTATGTCTTTCTCTTATTTGCAAGATGTTTTCTTTGTTTCACTTATCATTCTCTGATTTGTAGTGTTGAAGTCAGTGTTTCTATATCTGGACGTGGTTATTCTGAGTTTCTATGAGTTTTGGTTATGATATTTGGAAATTACCCCATGAAGCATTCTCTGTCGTGTTATGTATTCTGCATAGATAGGGCAACAACACTTTGGTGATCCTGCCACACTTTTTTGAATCTTTGGTGTGGAAGTTTAACAAAAAAATGACTTGTGTTGATGCCAAAAATTTCAAGCTCTGTGAAAAACGAACTTATTTGGGGAAGGAAACCTAATTTCTTGTATGCAGTTTGGAAGGTTTTCTAGGTGCAGAATTTGTGTAGAGATTTGAAGAAGTACTTGAGATGTGTGAAAAATGACTTTGTTTTATGGATGAAAAATGTATTTTCTTATGAAGTTCAAAGGTTTTTCTATTGGTATACATTGCCATTGATTTTCTGTGTCTTTGTGCTCAAACACCATTAAAAATGGCAAAGGTTAAGGCTAGAAATTCGGATTTGTTGTATGAAGAAGGATCCTTGTATGGAGTACAATTTTTGCATGAAGTGAAATTTTTGTTTAAAGCAGAGTTCCTGCATGGAGCAGAATTCCTGCATGAAGCAATTTCCTCCATGAAAGTAGTTTCCTGCATGAGGCAGAGTTTTTGTGTATGAATCAGAATGTCCTAAAAATTTGAAATTTTTGTCAAGACATGAAGTAGGGCAAACTGCTTGAAGCAGTGACAACTAGCTAAAGCAATGGGTAAATCAAAGGAGAAGAAAAAGTGGTGCAAAATTTGTTTTGAGTTTGTACATACTTCAAAGCATTGTTCTTATGTTCATGGGTCTTGTGAAGAAGAAAAATCCTGCAAGTATTTTTGCATGTTGGATTCGTGTAATGAGTTTGATGGTATCCGCAAGAGGTTTTCATCTACAGTAAAAAAGGATTCAAGTTCAAATATTGATAAAGCATGGTAGAAGTTGGATTCTTTTGAGGATATTCTTCATGATGCTTATGAATGGCATGATGATCATGAAGGCAAGAAAGTCAGGTCTTGTTCAAGCATTAAGCATATTGGGAGATTGCTTACAGCAGTTGAAAAGCTCAAGGAAAGATATGAAGGTGTTTTGGATTCTAATTCAAATTCTGATTGAAGTTCAAGTGATGATGATGATTGGTGCTCTTTACCCACGGTCTTGCCAAAGATTGAGGTAAAGGGAGTGAGAGAGGACAAGAGCCAAAGAAGCCAAGAATCCTCGAGTGCCCCAAACCCAATAGAGAAAACTACCAATGGGAGAGTGGATCATCATACACTTTGCATCGATAATCTCAAGGTATTTTCCATATTTTGTTATTTTGCAAACTATCATACTCAATCTCCAATCATCTTTAATCAAGAAGAAATCAAGCCAACAGTTATGTACAATGAAGATGATAAGATTTCTGATCAAGAAGATTAGTTCTGTATTCAAGAAGATGATGCTGTTATGGATGATAAGTTTGAGGATTATGGTTGTTGCAATGAGGATGTCATTGTGCATGATTTTCTTGGTTCTCTTATTGATGCTAAGGAAGATAATGCAACTACTAAGTTGGATTTCAATGAAGGAACTTTGCCAGAACTTGAAGAAGTGCCACTACTTGTAGTGCAAAGTGCACAATCTTTGAATGTATTTGTTCAGGATATTGATGTTTCCAACATGCAAGATAATATTTCAAGTCATTGCATTTCTAAATCTGAAGAACAAGTCAGTGTTTTGCTCCCAAAATTGAGGAATTGCAAGATTACCACTATAATCCCTTTGTAGAAAGAGCAAGATTGCAAGATTTGCACTACATTTCCTTTACAAGAGTTGGTTGAATATGAAGCATTGCAGAATGCAGTCAGTTTGCATGGTTTTTCTGAAGTTCCCCATGAGGTACACTCTATGCTTCAATCTCCAACTAGGATGATTCATTGGTTTTTTGTTGAGCTTGAAAAGGAGAGAAATGTAGCCAATGTTGCAGCAATTGAAGCTTTGTCTGTTATTAATCGGCTTCAAGAGGAGAAATCATTACTATAATAGGAGGTTTCTCAACTGAGGAATGTAATGGATTTCCAAGTTCCTCATTATTTTGAAGTCATTAATGCTCTCGAGGAAGTTGTTCTGTTGTCTGCAAAACAGAAGGATAATGAAATTGCTTATTTGCATACAGTTGGTTTTTTCTCCTGATTCAAGTCAAGATGTTATTCGTGAGGATCTCTATGCATTGAATAATCATGTTGTTGATGCTTCAATTCAAACTGCTATTTTTGAAGTCTTTGAGGACTCTAATCAGTTTATCACTGAAGTTGAAGTATCTAGAAGTATGCAAGTACCTACAGTGGATATCTATGCATTTCATATTGTAGAAGGAATGATTGGTGTTATTCATGTTGATTGGTTTTTTAGCATGAAAGTACTGATGTTGTATGAGGTGAATGCTTGTAGTAAGTGTATGTTATAGTTTTCTATATCAAGAAAGCTTTAGAATGATCTGCAAGAACCTAAATTTCAGCAATTCTTACTGCTGAACTCTGAAATCCTACAACAGTATCTTAACTTCATGCAGCAGCAACCAAACTTCATGCGACAGCAAGCTGAATTTTTGCAGTATCTACAATAGCAAGCTAATTTCTTGTACTTCTTCCTACAACAGCCAAATGTACCACAACAAGCTAAAATGCAGTTAGAAGTGCTACAACAACCTCAAAAACAGCAAATACGACAACCACATGCTGATTACTAATTCCAAGTACTTGAAATTAGTAGTTGCAAGTTGTTGTGGATTATCTTACATATTTCTTTCAGGATGCAATGTCTTATTCAAGATCCAAATGGGGTAGTACATTGCCATACATTTATTATGATGAAAATGCTAGAGCATCATTGATATCTTTTCAAGTCAATGCAATTATTCTTTGCATTTGGAGTAGTAATCTACTTTTTCTATTATGGTTTTATATCTTCATTCTCTATGATATACTATGGATGTCATTGTATATGATGAGTTCTCAGCCCTAGCATATTTCATTGAAATGGTTGCACTATAGAACTATGGCTCATTACCTGTTACCAGTTGCAGATACTTTCATTCTGGCTATAATGCAAGGGGACATTGTTCAAGTTGGTTATGATGAGCCACAGAAGGATTCATGGGTTCAACAAATAGTTGGAATCAATTTTATGCAAGTCACTATTGTAGTGCCTCACTCAACAATAGTGCGTAATTCTATGGATATTGTGGTTATTTGTCAGTTTTATGAGATAAACAATTCTCAAACTTTGACAATATCTCATTATACTTATGCTGGTGATATTTTAGTGTTGGCAGTAGTATTTGTTTGTCTTGAATGGAAAAAACAGATGTCATTCATGTTACAAGAAACTACAGTCTTGATGAAGGTGATTGTAACCTTGCTAAAAGAGACAAGGTTATTGCAGCAAGAAACAAGGTTATTGTAGTAGATAATAAGGTTACTACTACATGCAACATGGTTACTACTCCAAGTAGCAGGTTTACCATTGTTAGTAAACAATAACCCCATGCAGCAACACAGTTACCCCATAGAGCATGACAGTGATTTCATATAGCCAGACATCAACTTGGTTGCAGAAAGCAATGGTAACCCTAAGGGGAGTCAAAGAACTAATATGGAGACACTCAAGAAGCAGGAAAAGCATTTATGAAAACAAAGGAGGATTTTTATAGAGTATGGGTAAATAGACACATCAAGAAAAATATAATTAAGGAGGGAGATCTTGTTATGGTGTATAATTCAAGACTTGGAAACCATCTAGGAAGGCTCAAGTTGAGGCATATTGGCCCTTATGAGGTTGTAAAAGATGTGGGTCAGGGTACTTTTGTATTGGCTACTTTGCAAGGTGAAATAATCAAGTTAGCAATAAATGAGTTTAGATTAAGAAGACTAATACAACCAGATTATGATGATTTACCTCCTGAAGCTCAAAAGAAATCCACAGTTGTAGTTAATTTGGTTCAACTTTCTGCAGTTTTGCCTCATAGAGCAAGCAATGCAGTTTTGCCTCATAAAGTAGTTTATGATTTTCTTAATCTTTCTCAGCCTTATGTAGTTTTGCAGTAGTCCTTTGTGTCTGAGAATATGGAAGCATTGCTACATGAGAAAGACATGTTGCAAGAAAAGTGGGATGGTCTACAAGCTTGAGTACCATAGACTTGTGGATATGCTTGATGGATTGCAACATGCTAAGCAGCTTCATAGTGCTGAAAATGGGTTTGCACATGTTGATGATGTGGTTAGGGATGATATTAGTGATGTTTTGCATGATCTTAACCAACAAGTTAAGATTAGGGATCTCACAGTTGACAGGATTCTGGATGCTTTACCTCTTAGATCACATGAGCAGCATGACCAGCAACAGTCTATTCCGGACTGCCATGATGCTTATGAGTTACTTTGATGTACCACTATCAGATCTATTTCTTTGATTGTCCATCATACTTATTTCATACTTGATATGTATGCCTCTATGTGATGCCTTTATGTCTTTTTTAAACTGTCTCTTGAGGGGATTATGCAACCATTTAGAAGGCTATGAGCATCCTACTGGAGAGGCTCTACTTATGGTTTTTCTTTGTGGCTTACTTCATGGTGCAAGGCTATGGGTAAGACATAATTTTTCTCATTAGATATGTCAGGTTTTGGATAAGGCATTTGACACCATGATTCATGCAAGGGTTCGATTCATGGCGGTACCAGCCATCCATCGGATTGTGCCAGGTGTTAGCCATGGTCATGGTCTCACACTTTATGGATTATGTATTATACCCTTAGCATGGTTGGACCTTAGTTATGTCAGTCTTATGTGTGAGGCATCCCCTATTTGTCTTATGAAGTTTAGTGCCTCATGAAGTGCAGTTTTGGGACAGTTAAAAAACATGACTTGAAGAGGCCTTTTGGTGTGTCATTTTCATGGATTTGATCATCTATGATGTCTATGCTTGATGTATGATGGATTCATATGACTCTAGAGAGGATGTGATAGTTGGTGCCATCATCTACTATGTCTTTCACTTATTTGCAGCATGTTTTCTGTGTTTCACTTATCATTCTCTGATTTATAGTGTTGAAGTCAGTGCTTCTATATCTCTACGTGGTTAGTTTTGAGTTTCTATGAGTTTTGGTTATGATATTTGGGATTTACCCCATGAAGCATTCTATGTCCTATTATGTATTTTGCATAAATAGGGTAGCAACATAAATCAAACAATAGTAAGAAATAAATATGATAACAAAGAAGTATAAGTTAATCCTTTTGGAAAATTACATATCTTTTGATATAAGGAAAAAAGATATGGTAGTCTGTGATGCAATCAAAAGATTTGCTATGTTTGAATTAAATCTAAAAAACAATTCCATTGATAACAGTGGATCACCAATAAATATACTTTTCCTCAAGAGATATGCTAAGGTAGTCCTCTTCTTCATAAGTGCAAGAAACATTGATAAGCATTTGGCCATGCATTTTACCCATCCTCTCATAATTAACAGGGCCAAGCAAATTGACCTTTTGCTCTTTAATTTTCATGGACAATTTTGGGGGAATGTTAAGAATATCATAGGCTTTTTGATTAGTAGTGGGCAAGGGCCTCAATACCTTGTCGAGAACCTATACTTGATTCTCCTGACCATGCTAAAATCTTTGTTCATCAAGGTGATCCTTTGAGCATGAGCAGCGACAATGTAAGCATCATTCATAAATTCAATAACGGCATCTTCACCTGCCTCCTAAAGACAAATAATTGCTACAATCTCCCATTTCTTATGAAGGTCAAATTCAATGTGAACACTCTTGACAATTTGTAAAAAACATCCTTGACAACTCTAATAAAAGCTATCATTTGAATGACATGCTTTGTGGCTCTCTTAACTTCCTTATCTCACTAAATCACTTTTGTATATAGTGAAACTTGGATCTCCTCTTTCTCTTTATTGTCTTGGAAGGCTCACTAGCTTGAGCAGAAGAGGGTCTAGCTTCATCAGCTGGTTGATTAGGTGACTTGTGGGAGGTTGGAACCTTGCCAGTTGGACGAGAGGATTGTACAATAAGATCAAAGGGTTGGTCATCAGTTACCTTGCCTTGAGCACGAGGAGAAGACACAATCTTCTCTACACAATATTACTTTGAGGGCATAGTTGGAGAGACTAGACAAAACCAAGAGTAGGAGGGATCTCAAGGGCAATAGCCTTTGGAACCTCTGATGGCCTAGTCTATGGTCCACTATCTTTGCTATCTAAATAAACTTTCCTTATTGTATGCTTTGTCCTTGCCATCGGCCTAACAAAAAATGACAACACAAAGAAACACATAATATTTGAGTGTCTAAGTAGTGAGTGAAGTTACGATGTGATAGATACAAGCCTACACAAGCAAAAATCTCATGTCATGTTTTATCTTGAGCTGATTTGAAAAGCAAAACACACTACAATGAGGGAATAAAACACAATATAGTGGGAGGACACATAGTGGACCCCTTTGTGATCAAACAATCACATTGTATCGTTAGATATGAAAGGCACTTTGAGGGAGAGGCAAGGGAAAAATGATACAGTGCGAGGACACATAATTGATCCCTTCACAATTGAACAATTGCGTTGTATTGTTAGGTACAAAAGGTGCTTCAAGGCAGAGAGCGAGGACAAAACAATACAACACGAGGACACATAGTGGATCCCTTTGCAATCGAACAATCACAGCGTATAGTTAGATATAAAAGCACTTCAAGGCGGAGAGTGAGAGAAAAATGACATGGCATGAGAATGCACAATTGATCTTTTGGAAATCAACTACTTGCGCCATATCTTTTGGCAATGGAGTGGATGAAACGATGTGACTAGAAGGAGGAGGTTGAACCCAAAAATATCTTTTGCACTATTGCATGATAGCTAAAATGGTCCATGTAAGCCATGGCCCATCTTATATAGTTGGGATAGTCCATGACATATGGCATCCTATCATTGGCTAGGGTTTTCAATGGTTGTCCACGTGTCAAGTCGGTCTAGTGGTGTATAAAAATCCATGGCATGTTCCTTGTACACTTTTTTACTCGACCTTGCATCTTGATTGTTCTACACTCTTAGTGTTAATTTCATGTTTTCCTACCATTTTTTATGCTATTTCTCTATCTCAGGCCTTTAGTCTCTTTATTCCAATGTAGAAGTGAGGAGGGTGGTTTGTCAAGCTTGGATTTTTGTTTTTGCACTATATTTATACTACACTATGTATTCCCCTGCATTTGCTATTTTGTTGTATTGTTTTGCATTTTCTATATCTCTGTGTCAATATACAAAGCGAGGATGGATTTTTGGTATAGTCAAGTACAATTATTCGTGCCATATCTTGGATCTTGAGATGTTTGATTCCAAAAGTGTTCAAGGCTCCCTAGATGTGGACACACAGAAGAGGAAAAGATGAAGGTTGTCTACAGGGTCAAGGGGTTCAATTTGTATTGCAGTATTCTTTGCTCCTGAAATTCCTTTAGCTTCTTCTCCATGCTTAGCAGCAAGTGTAGGAATGCCTAATAAATCTCTAGCTAAAGTTAAGCCACCATTGAGGGTTCTAGATTGTCTAAAATCACATAGGTTTTCTCCTTTAGAAAGGCTCCTAGACTTTCTTCTTCAAAATGGCATGGAGTTATCTTGTTATGCAATTGCAAAGGATATTTTCAACCTTGATTGGGATCTTGATCATGTGGTGAACTCGTGCAAAAAAATTTGTGCGGAGGACTTTGTTGAGTTTGAAAGTCTAGCATTGCATGTGGTTGAAAAGGGTACAAAGGAATATGTTCATATACCTATTGGGACCTCACCTTAAGAGAAGTCACTATTTACAACGAAGTATGGAACTCATTATCTTGACAGGTTTTGTGTAATGGATGTGTTTTGTTTTTTTCATTCTAGCAAATGCAAGCTTATGTCAAAGTCAGTTGCATTTATTGTGTACATTCTTGTTAAATATCCTATTAAATATGATAAAAAACAATTGGAGGAAGCAAAATATTCTAGCTTTTGTGCATTGGATGAGGTGGCAGATGAGAAGGATACATAGGAATTTATGGGCCCTTAGCAAGAAGCATCTATTATTGACATATTAGATGTTGCCCAATTTAGAGCTGAGACCATTATTAAAGAAAGCCATGAAAATGTAGATATTTTGTTCGACTCCTCTTCTTGGTATATTGTTTTTTCTCTTCCAAATTTTCCTATCAAGAACAAGGAATGCATACTACTATTAGACATCCAAGGATTTTCAATCTCAAAGAGGATTATTGTTTAGTAATCATTGCATAGACTTTTGATGCTGCAAATGGCATAGTTGATGTCAAGCATGAATCCAATGAAGAGTTACTTAAACTTGACATAGAAATTGTAGATGACAAGTTTATTGATGTAGAGGATGCCCTTTCTCTTTGTTTCAACAAGGCAAGAGATGCTAATAAAGAGTTTGGAATGACGAGTCTAACCATCTTCAAGACTAACTTGGAAATTTCAAATTTGAAAGAGAATAGTCAAAGTAGGGGTTCCCCTTAGCATCCCCACAAGAAACACAAGTGGAAGTCAGGTATAGTGGTCTTGAGAGAAATCAAGAAGTATCAATGCTCTTTTGATCTCATTCCTTTGATGGTGAGTTTCTCAAGACTTGCAAGATTTTGCAAGACCTCTATCACAAAGAAAGCAAGAGGTGGTTTTTTGCACAAGGTCAGGATAAACCCGATTGCTTCACAAAATAATGTCTTCATGCTATGTAGTGTGCTATAGAGTACTTTTTGATAAACTTGATGACTAATGTGCTCAACATTGTGTAATACATGTAAAGCGCATCATTATAACTCCCAAGGAGTTCCAACTTGTAAGAAGTCTTCAAGCAATGAATGACATGTTCATTCCATTGGAATGAATATAGTTTATAATGTTATCTTTTTAGAATAATGTTCTCCTTGTGCACTGGAGACGTGACTATATTCTAGTATGAAACTTTTGTACTCACCTAAAAAATACAAAGCACATTTTTGCTCCCATCCTTCACTCTCAACTTTAATGTGCATCTTCACTACAATTTTTGCTAGCATTGTCAATTTCAATAGATTTTTTTTTTTTTTGGTTGCGATTTCTCATTGTAGACTTTACTCTTGATGTCTCTTTATAGTCTATGTGGTGTGAAGTTTCTAAGGGCTAGTAATCACAATGTTCATTTCTTGATTATTAATCCATCCATAATTTTCATGTAGGATAATTTTTAAAATACCGAACTATATCGAAATATGATGAAACTTCACATGTGCACTCGTTAGACTCTTGATGTCTTTGTATAGCCTATGTGGTGCAAAGTTTCTAAGGGTTAGTAATGGCAATATTCATTTCTCTTCTTCCTCCATTCTCACATCCCTAATCTCTATGTCTCCTCTATCCCACCCTCCTTGAGCTTGCATGGTATGCACCAAGAAAATCGCTCAACATTTTGTCCTAGTGAGACACCATGGCCCACTTACAGCACAAGGTGGATTCTCCTCTAGTGTAGTAGTAGGTGGTTCCCCTTGACCAAAGGCCACCATAGAAGAAGAGGAGATGGAGACTAGGGACTGTTACCATTCGAGAGATAAGGAGAATCTAGCATGGGTATGAGCTTCTCATTCCAAAAAGATCCTTCCAAAAGGTCATTTGAGGTATTGCAAGACATATGACTAAAAGGGTTGGGAAGGTTTTGGGCACAAGTGACTGATGGTCTATTGCTATGCAAGTGGACTGTTACAACCATGGAGGTCCTGTAAATAGCTGTAGAAGGGTTTCTCATCGACTTGTTTGATGATACATAGCTAGTGGCCATCCATGTAAAGCACATCACAATCACAAATAAAGACATAAAATTTATCATTACACTTTGACAAGGCAAGGGGACTCCTCCATAGGTCTTGTCATGAGTGCTAGAGTACCATTACATCTTGGAAAGCCAAAACATTTTGTATATTTTGTAACATTGAAATATATATTATTTTTTCTCATGTGATATATACTCAATTCAATTTATTTAAGTAAAGTTGTTTGTATTTTTGTTTCTTGCAATGGATGATGTTTATTTTTTGTTTCATGTACATGCGTATCAAAAGTAGTAATAGATATAAATATGAGTTACATTATCACCTATGCACGATTGCTAGTATACATACTATACATCAACATAATTAAATCGGATTATGTTAACACATGCAAATGCATCATTAACATACCGCACATTTATTCAATGAATATTTATTTATAGGGACAAAACAAAACGTCTTATACTCATCAAGAAAAATAAATGCGATGGTTGTTAGTGACAACAAATACAAAGAGTCGATAGCCAACAAGAACTCTCATTTGTTCCTTGGCTTTTACATTGATGGAGAAGAGGGGCCAGCTTTTGATAAAAATAGAAGTTCCTTTCTTTGCTTCAAAAATGATATGCTTCCACTTCAGCTCTTCCTCTAGGAGAAGTGGATCTGATACTTTTGCAAGCTCCCCTAATGTAGCAACCACATACATTGCTCCACCACGCACCTAGTCAAATAAGTAGAGAAGCTTTGACTACCTCACTAGCACCCCCTTCTCTAAGCTAGATATTAGAGGTATCACTTGAAAAGGTCCAGGGCCAAAATTTTCATGATTTTTTCCTCTCATCATTTTGAGCTGGAAGACCACCAAGTTGGCAATAAGGTTGCTAATGTACCTCTTTACAGTTGAATCCTTTTATTGATCTACATGCTAAAGATCCTCCTTACCTCAATGCAAACTCATCTATATACAATATATCCTGAATGACACATTCAAATCAAACAACATGATTAGTAATGGACTTGGAGTTATCAGAATGTGATGAAACTTGAGTATAGGGTGCATCAGGTCCCTTGGAGTCCACCAATGAACTCTTGGCAGGAAAGTGGTCCCAGATGCCAGACTTCAAACAAGGTAGCTAGAAGCATCATTTTTAACCAAGATTTCATTGGTGGACTCTCGGGGACCCACTACACTGTATGGTCATGTTCCACTGCATAAAAATATATGATAGTTAGAAATCTCACCTTTTCCAGATCATCTGGCACCTTCATTTCCTTGTGTGTCAATGAGGCACCTCTCTAAGTAGAGGGATCCATAAACTCCTTGGTAGAAAATTGGGGCCTTGGTCCAAATAGATCATGATGTAGTGCTTTAAACTAAAAATCCGACATAAAATAATCTTCTTTAGCTAATGTAATTTGCTCCTATGCTACTATGATGGCACTCATTGTATCTAAGCTTGTGCTATTATATCTTCTAGCCTTTGCCATTGTCAGATGCACATCCACGTAATTATAATCAATGAGGCCTTTCATAGAATCCTTGATTAGGATGGAGAAAAACTTTTCTTCCTTCATTTCTAAGTATTGCAACATCCGATAGAAGTAAGTACTGCATGCCATCTACTTCAATGGGTCTCAAGGAGGCATGGTTGGCTTCGTCAACTTGTGGCTCTTTTGAAGAGGATGGCATCGTGTGAGCTAATCCTTGCTCTGCCACCACTTGACGTTGCTCTTGAGCATTTATTGGCTCTTCTCCCATGTATGTGATAGGAACAAACTATGGAGTTATATCTTCATTTCTCTCCTCCTCAATGGCTATATCCAATGCAAGGAGGCAAATTTCCAACTCACGATCACACTCCATAAGCTCCAAAGGTGCTGTATGTGATGCACTATCCATGGGAATAATGCATAGTATATGCAAAGGATCCATGTGGGCCAAACACCTATTCACCACTTTTTGGTAGTTCTTTCTTGCTTGAAATACCATGAGTTGTTCTAGAGGCACCAAGTCATATTAGATCCCTTGATGGAGTATGTACAAGTGGCAATGTTGGTCAAAAACTCTTCCAAGACCTTGGGGGGGGGGGGGGGATCCAATAGTGAGAGCATGTGCTCAAGGTTGAAGTTCTTTGAGAAGACCTCAAAGATCTTATCACCATGGCTAGCAAAGAGAGTCTCATGGATCCATGCTTCAAAGTGTACGTGAGTATCCATTGCACCAAGGAGAAGGGATGTGGTGTATGTAAAGAGATGAAGAGAGAAGGTGTGAAATGAAACAATGAAAAAAGAACTAAAGTAGTTCCACCTTAAAAACCCTAAGTTTTAAACCATTTAAGGACTGTTCGCATACGATGTTTAGCTATGGCTTTACTTAACATCTTTATAAAGTTCACATGCATATGTAAGTGTGTCAATGTAGCAATTGTATGTTGTATCATCTATGATCTAGAAGGAGCCTCCCCTCCCCCCTTGTTACTTAGATGTGCACGTGTATGCCATATGTGAGTTGTAAATTGCAAGAATACACATGCACTCTATTAGTTAATGTTGGAAAGGAGGTGCCTTCTCCCCATCCTTAGGTGGATGGTTGGAAGTATACATCTTATCTCGATAAAATAATATATGTATATGTGTTCAAAAGAATCAAGGTAAGGGTAGGCGTTTCTCTCCCCTAGTTACAGTTGGTCACATGTAACTTATCTCAAAATTTAAAGTATGTGTACACATACACTTATTCAAATAGTTTTGAATATAATTTCATAAACACATGATAAGTTGAAAAATAATAAAAAAATTAAAATACTATAAGTGTATGATTTTACAAAGTGATAGTATTTCATTAGCCAAAAAATCTAAAAGTCTACAAATATTGAAATATTACAACTTGTGGAGTTGAAAATTTAAGGAGACTCTACAATTTCTAAAATATGTGGAACCACACACTTTTCACTTGGAATAGTACCCTCATCTTAGCTTTGAATCTTCCTATCATCTAATCTAAAATAGAAGCTAACAAGTGGATTTTGATTAACATTGTGATTTCTTGGCACATTATACTCAAGGGCCAATCATCCTCCACCTACAACACTTGGGGCTCGTAGCCCCCCTCACAGATGCTAGTAACATCTGCAATTGTACTTTTACATGTGTCTTATCAAGGCACAACCATTTACCCTTGAGTGAGTATCCTCCATCTACGATATCTGTATACTAGGTATAAAGTATGTCATGCAACAAAGTACCTACAATTGGGAAGGAAAGTTATCAGATCCATCCCAAAGTAAGAAAGTAGCAGACCAAGAGAGTAAAATTTTACTTGGAAGGTAGGTTTCTTATTGTGACTTGATACTCTATCATGTTAATACTCTGAGTGATTTTTAACATCTAAGTTTTGCCTAGAATCCTTATTACATAATCCTCAAATACACTTTTATGATCTAGTGCTTTTGATACATCTCAAACCCCTCACATTCCTTGAATATATATGTAAAAATTGCAATTGATATAAACCAACTTAGGTGTACATTCTTTGAGCCAATGGTGGGTGCTTGGCTTCATAGAGTTCAATATATTTGCCAAAAAGTTTTGTGCTACACATGTGCAAAATGTCATTACTATCCACAATGGCCATTCTATACTATTGAGATTTGATACATGCATAGACTCAAGGAATTCATATTATCGACCCCCCTTGGGCAATACATATTTGGAGTCATGGAAAAATACAATGTTCTTTGCGAGTTGCTTGGCTATATGCTCCTCAAAGAGCAGTCTACCAATTTCAAGGTGGTAACATTTACAAGAACTTAAGAAACTCTTGACATTTTGCCACTCACAACAATTCAAAGGGTATACTTCTGTAAATATAAGACAATTAGTTATATATATATCATGAAATTGCTCATTCTCAATGTGTTGCAAAGACTTACTATTTGCAATATTTCATTGAATGCTTACAGTGGGTGCAATATGTACTTGTTTTTCATGAATACATCTTGTACTATGCCTTTAGTACAAGGTGAGAATTATTCTATATTTGAGAGCTAACTTTTTTTCCTTCGAGTGCTTTGACATATCTATAATTGTAGATACTTTCACCTTAAAAGGAAAATATATATTTATCATAGTGGATAGTGGTAGTACAAACAATTTTGTTAATAAATCAACCATTGATTGATTGAAATGCATCCCTACAAAATTATAGTACCTCCTAAAGTTCAACTAACAAATGATGAAGAAGAAATTGGCAATGTTGTTTGGATTGTGTCTACCTGAAACACTTGGGTAAAATTGCTATGGAATTCTCTCAGCTCTATATGGAGTTTTTTATGCATGGACAGCTCATCTGAGGGAGTTTATAACAGTGTCGATTTTTAGATAATTATAGTAAAGCAACTCAAAAGTGAGTTTAAGATCTTGAATAAGAAAAAATCACATAAATCCTCCAAACTGTCTAAGAATTCACCATTGAAAGCCTTACTAGAGGAGTGTGATGATTTATTTCAAATGCATATAGTCCCCCTCCAACCCAAACCCCACCCCACCCCCCCTCCCCCAAGAGGCAAGTGGACAACCTAATTGATCTAGAGCCCCATTCTAAGCTAGTGAATAAGCCACCTTATAGACTCTCCAAGTGTGGGCATGAAAAATTTACAAAGCAAGTCAAAGAGTTACTTGAGATGGGGTTTATTGAACCGAGTTCCTCACCTTATGTATCTCCACTCCAGCTAGTCAAGAAGAAAGATCGCTCTTTTCACATATGCATTGACTATAGACACAAGTCATCGATGTATATGTATCCTATCCTGCTAGTCAAGAAGAAATATCATAATCAAGAATTAGTATCCTATCCTAAGGATTGATGACTTGTTGGATGAGTTGAAAGGGGCATTATATTTCACTAAGATTCACTAAGATTGATTTGCACTCTGGCTATCATCAGATATGTATGCAGCAGGGTGATGAGGTCAAAATGGCTTTTAGGACTGATCATGGATTGTATCATTTCCTAGTGATGCCTTTTGGATTGACAAATACCCTTGTTACCTTTTAGAGTCTCATGAATAAAATGTTACACCCCTTCCTTTTCAAGTTTTTACTCATATTCTTTGATGTCATTCTTATTTATAGTAGATCACGAGAGGAGCGCTTGGCACATGTCCAATGGGTGTTTAATGTCTTGAGAGAGCTTGGACTATCTGCTAAGGCAAGTATGTGCATCTTCATGTAGACCTCACATGAGTACTTGGGCCACATTGTTAGTGATAATGGCATATAGGTTGATCCCAAAAAGGTGCAATAGCATACACCATCCACCAACACCTCTTCATTATGTGGTCTCCTTGGTCTCTCTTCATTTTATAGACGTTTCATCAAGCATTATGCCACCATTGCAACACCTTTGATGGACCGTGGTTAAAGAAGGAATCATTTTTTTGGGATGCTATTACTGAATGCAACTTTAACTAGTTAAAGGAAATGCTTACTTCAACCCCCATCCTTGTATGCTATAACCTCTTGAGTCAAGTCCTCTAGTACTTCCTAATAGTCTACTTTGACTCCTAAGTAGAGGAGATGCTTGGCAACCTTGCAAAATTATGATCTTGGCATATCTTACAATAGGGACAAAGACAATGTAGTGGCCGATTTACTATCATAATGTGGGCATGCAAAGCATCTTCCATTTTAGAGTTATATAATGATTGGATTGAGGAGTTCCAAGAGGCCTATTTGTTGAATGAGGAATTTAGCCACATATTTCAAAAATTACAACATGAAGTAATGGATCAAAACTCCCAATATCAACTCAAAAATGGCCTTAGATAGTCCCATGGCAAGATTGTTATCCCCCAAACTCCCCCCTTCATAAGGAAGATCATGGAAGAGATGCATTCTTGCCTCACTTCTTGCCATTTGGGTATTTTCAAAACATATAATAGGATTTCCAAGAGCTTTCATTGGAAGGGCCTATGGAAGGATGTCAAGGATTTTGTGGCCAGTTGTGTCCCATGCTAATAGAATAAGGACAATATGCTTACAGTAGCTGGTCTTTTGCAAGCCTTGCCTATTCCTAAAGGAAAATGGACACACATCACTATGGATTTCATTACTAGACTACCCATCACCAAAAGAAATGAAAAAATAGTACATATATGGTAGTTGACAGATTCACTAAGGTTTCCCACTTTATTCCCACTAAAACTTAGTATAACACATCTTAGGTGGCTACTCAATTTATGGAGCATGTGTTTAAATTACATAGGTTAATGTAGGTCATAGTACATGATAGGTCACAGTGCACGATAGGGATGCTAAGTTTATGAACAACTTTTGGCAAGAAGTTTTGACATCTATGGGTACCAAGCTTGCTACATCCACCACATACCATCCACAGATTGATGGTTAGAGGTCAATAAATGGCTTGAGACCTATCTAAGGTACATTTGCTATAATGCGTGTCGGGAAAAAACCCCAAATTTATTTTTAAAATTTCAAAGAAATTGAAAGCATTGATTAGACCTGAATTTATCATGGTGAGCAATTTTGCAAATGTATCAAAATTTGAGTCTAGTTCTAATAAACATTATGTGGGAATTGCTTGAATTGTTGGGCCCATACCTCTATCATTTTGTAGATTGATCATCGTAGCACCGATTCTTCTTTAGATGACTAGGGGAAAATGACTTGTGTCACTAATCTTGAAAAGAAAACCACTAAGATTGTGCTCATTAGGAAGGGAAGTTGAGACATGAGATGCATTATGGGGGTGCTCTTGATGCAATGGTCGGGAAAATGTGATGGGGGTGTAGATATCGACAGTCATAGATGGGTGGCCATCTAGGCATGCCTATTCTAGAGGATCAAGCCCCTCGGAGGAACTCGAGGGATTTGCATGCAGGTGCTTAGGCCAATAAACCATTGTGGGCCTATATTTCTCATTAAAGTCATTTGAGGTGGAGGCTTTACATGGAAACTAGTGTAATATGCTTTGCAAGTAAGATTGGCTTGGCCCAATTTCGCTATGATTTTTACTACATGGCCCAAAATGATGTCATGCTTAACCCAGAATTGCCACTTCAAGGGATTCAAGGAGAGTTGGTACTACTAACATCTTTCAAATACTAATGGAAACTCTTAGCTGGATTGGATACATATCCTTAAAAATAGTGCACATGAGATGTTGGAAAGTGGCTGGTGCATTATTCAAACCAAACGGAATGATAATGTCAGTGAACACTCCCTATTAGTTGGTGAAGGCTATGATCCATGTCTAGTAGTGGTTAATGGTCTCATTTTGTTGCAACATTGAGCTTTTTGTAGTTAATGCAAACTTGAATCTTTCTATTTTTCTTGAGTACCATGATAATGGGAAATACCTAGTCTATATGCACAATGTCATAAATGAATCCTACCATCTGCAACTTTTCTAGCTCTTCCCAAACATGATGCGCATAGTGAGGATTCATGGGATAGGGTCATTGTTTGATAGGTTTGGCATCAAGTTTTAAAGGGATATTATGTGTTAGTACTTGGGGTACTATGAACTTGAGGCCTGAGTGGTTCTATGTGAATATGTCACAATACTCCTTGAAGAGATCAATAAAGTGTTATTCATCTTTTGCACTAAGGTCCTCAGTGACATAAACAAGTTTAGGGATTTCCCTTGGCTTAACAAGGTTTAGCTCCTTTACCATTTCCGAGCCCTGAATGGGTTTTATTTGGTTGCCCTTCCCTCTTTACACCAAACAAAGTAATGACTCGATCTCCTTTCTTGTACCTTATAATTTTTT
Source organism: Lygodium microphyllum (assembly GCF_053477565.2). Lineage (NCBI taxonomy): Eukaryota > Viridiplantae > Streptophyta > Polypodiopsida > Schizaeales > Lygodiaceae > Lygodium > Lygodium microphyllum. Next base: position 4,071,984 of record NC_141137.1, on the reverse strand, counting down.
TGGGGAGATCCTATAGCTTTTTCTAGCTCTTGGCTTATAATTAATTGTCTAGTGTGACATTTTTAAGGCATTTGCACATGAGATAAATAAGGAGTTTTACCTTAGCCTTATGGGACTTGAAGGGTGGTGCAATCTCAAGATAGAATCATCATTCCCATTCGTTTCTTTTCATTATTGGCCATGAGTACCTCAAAGGTGGAAATCAAATCTACATGTCAATATCCCATTCGTTTTTCATCTAATATTTCTAAGTGTTCCAATCATTCCAACACTCATTTAAGTTTGATTATGCCCACATCAATGAGAAAACCTTTTGTTTTTTTATGGCTTGGAATCCATCAAAATTTGCTCTATCCTCATTGATATTGTAGTCAACTGGGTTGGTGTTTGTGTCATCTTCATTCTTATCATTCATGGAATCATCCTTCTCATGTTCACTTTCATCTGCGATGTCTACCTTGTGCTCTTGTATTACAGAGATGAATAGGTCATTGTGATAATCAAATAGAACTTGATGGAGGTTAGTCCATTGCCAATTGGAGATGTTGAGTAATTCCTCAAAGTTTCACATATTAGCTTCAATGTTGTTATAGAAACATGGTTGCCATTAGCTCAACAACTTTGATAGCTCAAGCATGTTCATAGGATAGGATAGCCCTTGGTAGAGATTTGTAGTACTAAGTCAAGAGCCATCATAAAGAGACTCATTGAGACACATACTCTAATTGAGGATTAATCCCTTAACTGGTGGTATCTTGTACTTGTTGTTATTGACTCAAATGGTCATAGGCTTCTCATACTTGGGTTCCTCTACAAATGACAATTCTAGAGTGGTGCATATGTGCATCTAGTCTTGCTCATCCTCGGGGCACAAGATGTATTTTGAGAGAGATAGTTGGGTAGGAGGGAAGTTAGTGTCTCTATGTGACATACTAGACATTTCATTAAGATCAACTGGAGATGTTCTCTAAGTGTACATTTCAACTCCTACTACGTCCTTTCTATTCCCTAAGAAAACTAGACCGTTGTCTCAATCCTTGATAAGTCATGCATTGCGCATCCAAGGATGTCTAAGGAATAACTTGTAGTCCACCACTTTCATCACAATTAAGTTAACCAAACATTGTACTCCTATAATTTTGATTGGTCAACCTTTTAACACACCTTGCGAGTGGACTTTGAATCCATTGACAATAATCAAATTGAAATGAATAGGTTTAATTAGGTTTCCTAGGTAGGAAGCAAATTTTTATTAACTATGGTAGACCTAGAGCCCATACCAACGAATTTTTGTTTAATAGATTCTCAGAGGTCTTCCACCAAGAGGACACCATGATGCTTTGCCCCTTCCTAAAAGATGTTGACCCTCAAGGCTCCCAAAGTAGGTGTGATTGAGACGGTGGGTTACGAACTGCATGTTGATAGTGCATGATTTGCACCATCCATCCAACTCTTGAATGCCTACCATATGGTAAGGCTTCCCTTCATCACAAGTCAAAGCAATATCAAGACATTGGTAGATGCAAGGTTGAGATAACACTAGGCTCTATCTCTTAACAATAGAATCGGGTAGTGCTTTACACCATTTGGAGTGGTAATCTCTCATTTATGTGTATGTTGACCAAAGTAGAGTGGAATAGAGTTGCTAAAACTTAGGGATTGGGCAAGTAGAGGCACATATGAAGCATTAGAGATGTCACAAATCGTGTGGTGGGGGGACTTACTTGAGTTGCTACACTAAACACGCACCATACATACAAGAGGAAGCTCACTCAAGAACACAAGAAGAGATGGAGGCCAAAATGTTTTCTTGCTGGTTTCTTCTTCTTTTTTCACACACAATGCAATGTACACAAAGTATAGATAAGATACAACATAAAGGAAAGTGCCCTATTAAGTCAAACAATGTATAATTGACTTTACAATCAAGTTTCACTATAACTATGCTAGCTGTAGATAGGTTCAACAAACCAAATATAATAAGTGATAAGTCAATGGCCATATAAGAATCATAATGACCACCAATATGCTAAGTGTAGTTGCGTGGATCCATCTAACTAGGCGGTCCATCATCAATGCCCATGTGTGTTGAGTTTGCCATATCAACACTTCCTCTCAACCTCAACTATATCTTTGCAACTAAGTAAGCTTCAAAAATTTTGAAGCTTCTTTGCACCCAATGCCTTTGTGAAAATGTTAGCTATTTGATTCTATATACTGACATATACCAAGTTGATCTCACTTGCAAGTATCTTCTATCTCACAAAGTGGTAATATACCTCAATGTGTTTTGTCCTAATGTGGAACATTGGGTTTCTAACTAACTATATATTGCTCATATTATCACAGTGAATGATAATTGGACTATCTCCTTGCACACCCAAATCACCCAATAACTTTTGCAGCCATACTACCTCACATGCTACCATATCAACACCTTTGTACTCAATAACTTTTGCAGCCATACTACCTCACATGCTACCTTTGTCCAATTTTCATCTATGTATCCAAACACTTATATATAGTTACCTACCTCATAAAAAAGCTCATAATGCAAAGTGGACTTCACATACATCAATATGTATCTAACTACATCCAAATGAGACTTTCTAGGCATTTGCATAAATTAATTGACAAGGGCAACATCATAACTCAAGTTTGGCCTTGTAATTTTCATATAAATTAGACTCCCTACTGAAAGAGGCTTACGCACTATCATACCATACTTGGACAACATATCCAAGCCTCGGGTAAGTTACTATGTATAAACCCTAGGCATCACGTGCATTCAAGGCATGCTTTATATAACCCTATGCAACTTATTTTGTAAAATTTTCTTGACCCTTATGTGACTTTTTAGCAATATTTATAAATGCCTTATTGTAAGTTTTTTTTAAAAAAGTAAAAAATTTAATAGATCCCTATGTAATAGATACAAGATACTACAATATAGAATTGACCATAGAGCAACTCCCAAAGGTTCATAAAAATCTCTTAGTAGTTCTAGTGACTTCACAAGTTGGAAGTTCAACATCTTAGCCCTCTATTGGGCTAGCACCCAAATCAGACATCAACCATATTAACACTTGACAGCTCCTAGGCATCTAGATCCTCAATGGTTGGACAATAGAGCTTGCTGCCAGTCTAGCTTTGCTTCTCATCCTGGGCATCTAGATCCTCAATTGTTGGACCATAGAGCTTGTTTCCAGTCTAGCTTTGCTTCTCATCGTGTTGGAGTGCCCCATTTTCTTCACCTTGAAGCCTTGTGTGAAGATCTTAGGTAAACCTTGTAAAGCAAAACAAATTGATATTGTGGCCCAAATATCTATTTGAAAATGGAAGATATGGTAGTCTATGTGCTTAGCGAGGTCTATGGGATGCTTGCCCCAAGGTTGTGTAGGCAAATCTTGAGCACAAAGAGCAAGAGAGAAGTTGGAAGGCTGTCCTCCATGACTGTTTGAGAAAAAGCTTGGCAAGAACAGAGAGAAAAGACCTCCTTTCAAAAAGTAATAGATTTTTAGGTTGTCATTAATGCCTAGGAGTCCTTCTTGGCAAGTTTACCTCTAAAATTTGACTAGGGGTTGAAAATGAGCTACCATTTTTGTCCCCTTGCCTCTAGATTTGTCCAAGCCTCTTGCCATAGCTTGTGTGGTTCTTCAAGAAGCTGCCATCCCTAGCTGCAATACTTCTGCATATCTGTAATAGAATATGGTTTTTAGTGTTTTGAAAGGGGAAAGGATCAAAGGCTGAAAAGAGGAGCAAATCTGAAAATAGGATCCAACATAGAAAAACTTGGAAAACACTTGCACAATGCAAGGAGTTAATGGCTGCAAACACATGCTTTACATGTGAACAGGAGGGATACATGGAAAGGGACTATCCCAATAGGCACCAAGTTGAAAGTAAGGAAGATTAGAGGTAAAGTTTCCAAGTCATATTGAACCAACACAAGTCTCTCCATTCTAAAGTGATTCCTGCCCTAACCCTTATGGCCCTCACATATGTGTGCTTCTACACTTGCAAACCATAACAAATCACCACTTGCAAAGCAATCTCTGCCCTAGATTGGGTTTGTTTCTTAGACTACATAACAAGTCTCAAGATGGAAGGCAACACAAATTGCATGTTATTCACTCACGTTTGCACATGAATAGTAGGCCTTATAACTGGAGCTTACTAATTGGAGGGCCATACCATTGATCGAGGCAAACATGAAAGAGATGAGATAAGTGCCAATTTAGGAGGGATTAAATCAATGAGCTCACCTAGTAAACTAAAGGGAGTGCATCCCCTTTAGCTTCCATGAAATGCTTTATCCCTGTCCATGGCTTGTTCAACATTGACTTGCTTTCCCATTTTCAAAGTGGCATGCTTACCTGCTTTCCCATTTTCTAAGGATGTATCCTAGTTAGCTTCAATGACATGCTTTATCCTTGTCCATGGCCTATTCAACATGAGCTCAACTTGCTTTCCCATTTTCTAAGGTTCCCCTTAGCACACGCTTGTTATTGAGTGCACCTACAAGATATAGGTGCCCCCTTAATTCCTTTATACGCACCATCATCGAAACTAGCAGTCATCCCTATCATTTGCTATTCCTTTTGGGTCTTGAATCACCACCTCTACATATGTACATCTGAGCTTTTAAGCATGAAGGACCATATTACCATATTCTCATATTACTAGAAGTAATGGTACTATACAACATGATGGTCTCTTTTCCTCCATCTAGTCACTCTAAATCAATGCACGTGCTAAATGTGTTTTTCTTTAATGAAGGTAAACCCCTAACCACCAAAGGGACACTAGTGACATGAAAATACCATGAAGGTGTTAAAATTGATCATAGTAAATGGAATCCTCAAGGACAAACCAAACAATGCACCTTTTATCCACATCGAACAAATTCAACAACCATTGGATTTCTGAAGCTCCACTCTAGTGCCACACTAGAACCTAAAGTAACACAAAACCAAATTTGTATTTGTATATGACATTAATTTTCTACCTTCTTCATGATCCTGCTAGGGAGGACATCATTTGGCCTACCTCACTTCTAGTCTCAATGTCAAACTGATGGCTAGAACAATCTGTTAACTACAAGGGCATAACATGGGAGATGTGATGTTATTCTACACTTCACCAACTTTGCGTACCCTGTACTATGAAGATTGCTACAAACTGTAGAAGTCCATAACTCACATGATTGTTGCTCTTCCCATTAAAAAATTCTTTTACTTCTTCTATACTAAAATGAACTTAGCATTCTCTTCTCTCCCTTCTTAATTGTTAGCATTAAATAGATATTAAAAACTTCAACTTTCTAACTTTTGCTTCTATTCTACTTCAAAGAAAATGTTCCCTCTATTGATCTCTTTACTTGAATCAATCACAACTATCATCATATAACTATTCACATAGTGTAGCATACGAGCAATCAAGAATGATTGCATACCAATAATAAGACTTTTCTACAAAAGTTATGGCTATTGCTTACCTACACAAAAGATGGGTCTTAGTAGTACCATTGCTTAACAGTTGTAGTAGTAACCTTCCCTGCCTACTGCAATATGTATCTCTTTGCCCTTCTCTAGTGCCCAAAAACTTTAATCATGACGGTCTCCATTTTTCAATGCCTTATGGTAGCAGAAAACATTGAATGCAACATGGGAAACATAGTTATGGATGAGGTGAATGCAATAATGATTCCATGTTTAAACTATGAAGAAATTGTGAGGTCTGATTACACTGCATTTTATTTAAAAAAAAACTTGACACAATTGGTACTAAATGAAATAGTAAACTCTAAATGCAATAGTGAATACAAAGTGGATGTTACTGTGATTCCAACACTACATAATGAAGGCACTTGCATTATTATACTGAGTGAAGAAAATTGTTTGTGGAAGATTACCAGGCTTACAACACTAACAATTGCAAACATTGCAGCAAGCTATCATGTAGTATCTAAGGGGTGGAGTTTTGCAAAGCTTCTCTATGAGGCAACCTCAGTTCCAAACTTCATCTTGAACCTCTGACCCATTGACAAGTTCTTCGACCTATTGTTGGCAAGCTTTTCCACCAGATCAATGAATGATGATGGGCTTGCTATTGGTTTATAATACACGCCAAACATAGTCCTTGTTGCCATAGCATAAGAAGCAATGGCAACCACACCCATGTGCATACTGTGGCTTGTACGGACATTTGAAGACTTAGATGCATGCTATTGCTTGGTCCATCGAATTCCCACTCTCAGCTCTTCATTCTCACCCCAGAGAAAGGTCACGACATCTCCAGCCACAAACCTATTTTGATTAACAAAGTAGCTCCACCCAGTGTTGTAAGCAGATGCCTCCTGGGATGGCCTTTGTAAGTATGCCAGAACTTCCACTCCTCCTGGCCATGAAGGTTTGTTGCCACTAGCTCTTGGTTGGGTGTTTCCTGAGCCATGTTGAGGGGGGGGGGGGGGGGAGGGGGGAGGCATTCTTTGGGGTGCTTCCTCAGCACAAAGAAGCCACCATATGTGTTGGTATCAGAGGTAGTGAGTATCTTGGTGAACATCCAGACATGAGCCTTAGGTGCAGGGGGAGGTTCTTCCTTCTCTTGGGCGAGGTCTTGACCTCAGGGAGGAGAGAGCTCTGAGCATAGACTTTTTCGATTTGGCACTCAGAATCACATTCACAACTGTGCACAAGATCTAAGATGACAACTTGTAATACAGAGGCATTTGTTGATTTGTACTGTCGGCATGGGTGGACATTGCAACCTGCTCCAGATGGCCCTGCGGGAAGTACCACATGCGTTGGCCTCTGTGTACTTCCCCTCTATCCCGGTTCTGGAGAGCCATAGTCATGTTGACATGGAGGGGGCCCATGAAAGCTATGGAGGGATTAGAGGGGAGAGCAGGGGAATTAGCACTAGGGTTGGGGAAGCTCTGGTGGGAAGGGGGGAAAGGGGAGGGTTTTAGTAGTAGTAAGCCACGGGGGAAAGGGAAGCAAGGGGGAGAGAAGGAGGGGAGCACCTGTAATGTCCCCATTACTTAGTTTATTTTAATGTGCATATAAATTTCAAAGAAAATTGATTTATGTTGCACATTTTAAACTAACTCTAATTGTGAAACTGACTCCCATTATGAAGATAATAATTATTATTAATGAGGTATTATATGCCAGTTCATGGAAGAAAGACTTGGGAGACCCTCCCAAGACTAGCTCATTAAAACTATGTTTGTAGTATAGAACAACAAAAAGAACTAGCCTAGTGGATAGTCACTTGGCAGCTAAGTGAACTTGGGTGACGACACTGTTGGGATGGGTGACCTCCTAGGAAGATTTTCCTACAAGCTAGTGGAAACTTCTCGTGCACAGCCAACAGCACCAACGAAGCCTTCATAGCCCGTTGCCAAGCATGCCAAAGTCAAGATGCTAAGGTCTATGCCTTGGTCACCGCCTTGGTCGTAAGCCTTGGAGTGACGGCCACTCGACAATGTGCCATGTGGTGCTCGCCCATATATTCATAAATTTTTATCTTCGCGCTACAAAAATGAAGCTCCCTCTTTGACATCATCAATGATATCATCAAAAGTGCTAAAAGAAAGTGTTCTCTCTTTGTCATTGATGATGTTATCAAAAAACACTAAAAAGCAAGCGTCCTCTCTTTTACCCCCTGCAAAACTATAAATTGAGGGCTTGGGGATGACCAGGAAGGAAAACAAGAGAAATAGTGATGAGGATGAGATGCAGATCGAGAAGGAGAAGACTCTATTCCGCAAGACGATGAGACATCATTCCATTTAACCCAAGGAAGGGGATGTGTTGAAGGTCTCTCATCCTCTTCTACTCTAATTCGAGAAGAGAAGACACTGAAGAACTTTATCCTATTCCATCAATCCGAATAGAAGTCATACCTCTACTCTCGTCCCTATTCCGTCTACTAGAGAGAGAGAAGTATTGCTCTCCACGAGGCAAGAAGAATCATCCGCGAGGCCTACATCATTGAATCCTGCAATAACCATCATCATCATTGTGAGTCTTACACCCTTACTAACCGGTATTACTACCGTGTTCTTCTTCTTCTAGGAATCATATTTTCGTCATGGCCCCAAAGAAAAAGAATTCAAAAGCGAAAATCACGAATGACCCTACTAACGTGGAAGCAACAGTTGGAGTTGCGAGCACGAGAGTCACTAACAGAGTCATGGGCGCAGATAACAACCCTTTACCAATTTCGATATCACAGGGTTTTTTTGAAAATTTCTATCCAAATTCAATACTAGAAATAAGATAAGTCTCTTAAGAAATACTGCGATCTTAGAGTATTCTCTTGGTAAATTATTAGAACATCTTATAGGTTAGAAACTGTTAGGAAAACTACGAAATTCTAGAACTCAAGAGAAATCATGAGGAAATTTTCAAGACAGATTTATTAAGAACGAACCTCGAAGAAATTAGTCAAGGATATAGCTTAATCTAGAAGCTTTGATAAAAGATTTTAAAATCGGAAATATCTCTAAGTGTTGAAGAAATGGACTTAAGGCCAATAAACTTGGTTACAAGAATGTCATTATAAACCTTAAATTGAGAGGTTAGAGACCCCAAAATCTAGATATCTTAGGGGAAGAGCTCACTACGTGAATTTCAAAGGTCGATTGCTACGAGATTAATCATCACTTGAGAATTACATGATTGATTGAAGTCATAACTGCTTGAAGACATCAATCTTGTTTGTGATTTTCTAGATTAGTTCCTGATTGAATTAAGTATTGGAACATATAAAAATTGAGGAGCCCTATACCTCCCCCAAAGATAGGTGCTGAATCCCCATACCAAGAGGGGATGTTTTACCACCGCAAAAGCATAAATTGGCTCCGATGGCGAGAGGTCTCCTAGCAGGGATCGTATTAAGTAGGAGGTGGATAGGATACCAAGGGGCTCTAGCTAGTAAATCCTTTACGCACTTATGAACTATTTGGTTCCCTGTATGGTCCAAGTTCTACTTGGGACACCTAAAAACGATAGCTATAGGTGGATTTGATCTTGGTGATGCACAGATGCGCCGGATGAGGCAACACACGAAGTTGTAATTTTTCTCCTGTATGGGTGGGAGAACACACATTATGGAACATAATCAATGAATTTGTTTTACTATGATTGTATGTTCGTGAGTAAATTACGCAAATGAACAACTGTGCATAAAAGGATTCTTTTTAATTAATGAAGCCATTTTTATATGTTTCACGTAATGTGGTAGGTAATTAGATAACTAAGAACTTCCATAGAGGGAAGTGGGTGGATGGATTCCCAACGAATCTAGGGTGGTCTCGGTTAGCTGAGAGGTTTTCCCAAATTTAAACGCTAGGAAGAAACTCTAGGGAGGGCTGATTCACTGACTTACCTAGGGTTTGGTCTCAGAACCTGAACTGTAAATTATCTTAGGGAAAAGGTACGACAGTTGTGCCAGAGCATTGTGAGGGATTTCATAAATCCTTAGTCTGCTACTAGAAAAAGGCATTGTACTCCATGAACCACGGGTAATGGCAGTTGCTCCTTCCAGACAAGAAGCCTCTCAAAGGACACCTTCGGATGTGAGCTAGTTGTTGATAGGTGACTGTTAGGTCAATTAGGAACCTTCAGGTCAGTCCTCCGTGGGTAACCGTAAGGCTCTTCTCCTGGGGGTAGACCTAGGTTTAACTAGCCGACAAAATTCGATCATTCTAGTTAGCGTACGGATGGTGATAGTTGGAAGGTAAACTTTGGGCAACTACTAAAACATTATTTGTTACATAATCAAGGCAGGTATGTTACATCACCCTCCAACCTAGTTGAAAAAGTCTTGGCAGATTGCAACATTCTTCCTCATGGCTCAATGTAGTGTTTCCTCTTAGACTTTTGAATTCTAGAAGATTGTAAGATGCTTCTTGTTCTCCTCAAATATGATTTTTGTGATAATGTCAAATTATCACCCTAAACTAGCTATTATCAAAACATGTCATTAAAGTGAAGTGTTTAGAATAATTCTTCCTTATCCTAAAGATATAAAAATGGTCACTAATCATTTTCAAACTAAAGTGTCTCAAATATCATCTTGGTGTATGCATCATGCTATATCTAGTGAGCTAATCCACAATTATCTTCAAACCAAAGAATCCTAAATGTCATGTATGTATGAATCATGCTATATGTGGTGAGATAATTCATCTATTGTGGTGAGATAATCCATTTAAATTATCTTCAAACCAAAGTGTCTCAAATATCATGTTGTTAGTTATGTGATCGCTTGAGATTGTTAACATTATTTCTACCATTGTTTAAATCTAATAATTCCAATGTACAAATGAAGCTCTAAGTTCCATTTTCATGATGATAGCCATGCTACGTCATGGTTCATTTTTAAGCTATGCATATGCCTTTTTGAATGCTAGCTAGATGACCATTTGTAGATGTAATTACTCATGTAAGAACATTAATCATATAAACAAGAAAACATTGTAAAACTAGTTCCTAACCAATGACCAATCCATATGCAAATTAACATGGAAATTTTAAAGAATATATAACTAGCATGGGATTGAGTGACTATTAGTTTAACAATAATTTGTTTGGTAAACATTTTCCACAAAAAAGAGCTAGGTTTTCAGCATAAGATTGGGCTATTTTAATTCCCTATTATGGGCTATAGAGAATGGAATTCCCTAGTTGTGTGGGCCATAATTTCCTTCTATGATATATGGGAAACTAGATTCCCTAGTCATGTGACCTATAAATCCCTAGTTCAAGATGTGGGGAATGGAATTCCCTAGTTATATGTGGGGAATTCATATATGCATATCTATGATTCCCTATTGTGAGGTGTGGAAAATGTAATTCCCTAGCTATATGTAGGGAACATATATGTAGATACCTAGGAAATACTAGAGAATTTCCTAGATTCCAAGGGTTTTCCTATGTAGGAATTGTTCAAAAGCTCCTTGTGTATTTGGCTACACATCTACAATACTCATGCCACTGAGCATATCCATACCCAAGGCTTTTGCATGCCTCGCTTATGCAACCTTCACAAACATTCCAAGAGATCCAATGGCCCCTACATATAACTCTTGGCTTCTATCACATCTAAGTAGTTCTATTGTCTACAACTGACAACTCCATCACTATGTATGTGGAGGGACATTTCAAGACCCCTTTTTTGGTAAGAAAATCCTAGCTAGTTTTATGAATTAATAATACCCTTATGTAAAAAATACACATATGGAATATAGATACTCCTTTTATGAATACATTTATGCATTTTAAATTTTTTCCTTCTATGAATGTATATCTGTAAGACCATCTTTTTTAATATTCCCTTCTTTTGAACTCATGTGATGTACATTTTTATATATAGTAACTTACTCGAGATCCAAGCCATACTGTCTTTGAGACAACCATATGCTATCAATACATTTGATCACCTCAATGCCAGGAAAGTACCTCAAATCATCCAAATCTTTCATCTCAAACTTCTTCTTCAAAAGGTCCTTGACTTTAGCAATCCCATTGTCACTATCATACGTAATCAAGTCATCCACATAGATGACTATGATAACCAAACCTACATTTCTCTTTCTCACATAAAGTGAGCGATCAACATTAGAAACGTAAAAGCCAATGTTGACAAAGATACTCTTTGATCTTGCCAGACCATGCTCTAGGTGCTTGCTTTAGCTCATAAAGTGCCTTCTTTAACTTGTACATGTATGTGGGACACTCTAAATCCTCATAACTTGCCAACTGCTCCATATACACATCTTCTTGCAATTCACCATGAAAGAAGACATTATTTACATCCATTTGATGCAAACTCTAACCTTTGACTATTGCCAATGCAATCACACATCTTATAGTTACCATCCTAGTAATTGGATTGAATGTCTCTCCATAATCTATGCCATATGTTTAAGCATAGCCTTTTGTAACGAGCCTAGCCTTATATATGCTAACTGAAGCATATGCATTATGCTTAATTTTTTAGACCCACTTACATCCAATAGCTTTCTTATCCTTATGTAATGGTACTAGATACCAAGTCTTATTGGTTTCTAATACTGCCATCTCCTCATCATTACTACATTCCAATAAGCATGACCAATAGCATCTTTAAAATAAATAGGCTCAACATCCTCAACCATATTTAATAAGCATAATGGTGAGCTACATAACCTTTAAAACCAAATCTTTTAATAGGGTATTTGACTCTGATAGACCTACATACCATAGGATCACTTAGTGGAGCCTTTATATTACCATGTGCTCTCTACACATGGTGTCCTAACTAAAGGAATACCAAGCTCACATCCAAACTCTTTGAACCATTGGAATATCCATTAAATCCCAAATGACTAGCAAATGTATCATTACTATTTGACACTTTCTTCTTCCCTTTGTCTTTACTTGAAACACTTGTAGATGCACTTGAAGATGTGGGGTTGCTCCTTAGTCTCCCAGACTAAGAGCTAACTATAGATATAGTACCAGATGATGTTTCTAGTCTATTAAGGCTCTGTGATTCTTGCTTTTCTTTCTACACATAACTATCATGATCATCATTATCATCCAATGTATCACCACTATATGCATACCAACTGCTCATCTCATAAAAAGTAACATCCGTGCTCACTCTGAACTCACCTATGTGACAGGGTTATAATAGTAATACTCTTTTTACTCCAAGGGATATCTAATGAAAATGCATATTTTAGCCTTTGGATCAAGCTTCTTTCACAACTCATCTAGCACATGAACATATGCAATACAATCAAACACTTTCAAGTGTGATACATTAGGCTTCTTACCTATAAAATATTCTTTGGGGGTCATTCCATGAACTACATTGTGGGAGTTTTGTTCATAATATAGACAACAGTATGAGTAGCTTCTACAATATACTTATTTTTTCTTTCTACAACCTCATTTTTTTATGGAGTATTCTTGCAAGCAAACTATCTCTTTATCCCTACGAGACATCAAGAAGTCATTGAACTCATTAGAAAAGTACTCTCCCCCTCTATCTGACCTCAAGCACTTAACTTTCAAGCCTGTTTTTGTTTCAATAGTAGCCTTGAAAGTTTTGAAGTGCTCCAACACATCACTCTTTTCCTTTATGAAATGCACCTATAGCTTTCTTGAACAATCATCAATAAACGTGACAAAATATTTTCTATCACCAAGAGATATGTTTTGTGTAGGCCTGTTGAGAGTGGAAAAAGACTAAAATTTTGACTGATTTTTATTGTTTTTGAGGACTGAATGATTGATTTTTGATGGATTTAGAGTGATGTATGGTTGATAATGGAAGTGTTACAGAGTGTTTTGGATTATAATGATTATGTTTTGGAAGTTCATGATGATTTTTAGTGGAAATATGAATCTCTGTGATGTTTTGATAGGTTCTGTTGAGGTTCTAATTGGTTCTGTTTTGTTTTGATTTTCTTCTGTATGAAGCATGGATTGATGATTGATGAAGATTGAGATATTTTGGAAGCTTATTGAATAGTTTTTGATAGTTTGGAATGGTTTGAGTATGAGTTATGAGGTTCTTATGACCTTCTGTAAACCTTCTATAGAGCCTCTGTCTTTGCTCTGTAACTGTTCTGTAGCTGCTCTGGTACTGTATTGTACTGTTCTGTAGACCTTCTATAAGTGTTCTGTAGAAAGTATGTGTGAATTTGGGAAATTTTTCTAACTTTTGGAAAGGATGAATCTAAGTTCAAAAGAGCTAAAACAAGTGGAAAAAGCAGCTGTTGAAGACTGAAGAGAAGACTAAGTGACAGTGACAGTAGTGAGCTATGAAAAGACACTGTAGTGGCTCTGGTGACTCTTCATATCAGACATACCTCTTGGGAGGTGCATCCATGACCTAAGAAGGATTATTGAGAGTTATTATGAGAGCATTGTAGTGAGGAGATGATGTACTATTGATAGAGAGAGAGAGAGAGAGAGAGAGTCAAAGATAGCCAATTCTATCAAAACAATGTGACTGTATATGAGAAATTGAGAGAGAAAACTATGAAGACATTGAAGATGAATACTATGTGATTGATTTCCATTCAAAAGATGGTGTATTATTTTATGTTTATTGTTCTATTGATGGATTCTATGAAGATGTTGAAGAATATGGTTGATTCTATCAAATCCGTGGGAGATATCTACTATGATGCTGCGTGAAGATTTGCTATTTTCTTTGTTTTGGTCATCAAAAGAATGAAATAAAAGCTTGTTGATGTTACAAGATAGATTTTCTTGCAGTAGAATCCCCTTTTTCTTGGTGTTCCTCTTGGGGCTCCATGTTTTTGGTGCGCAGCCGGGGAAACTTGCCATCAATAAGCATCAGAAGAGGCTGAAAATGAAAGAAATGGCATTGCCAAGAAGAGAAAAATTCAATGGATGCTTGCAAAGTTCCTTTTTCCACTTAAGAGTTGGAGATTCTCATTATCAAAGCCACTTTCCACAAGAAGTCCATCCCACAATAGCGGAAACATATCACCATCATGATGCATGCTCTATGTGGTGGCCTGTTTCCTCTTCCTATTGAAGCAGCAAAAACTTGCATCTTGTGGGCTACTATAGAAGATTTATTGCACATTTTGCAACCAAGGCAGCTCCTTTGCACAAGCTTCTAAGGAAAGATGCGGATTTCCTTTGGACTGTTGACTGTGAAGAAGCCTTTAATACCCTAAAACAGTGCCTTATCCAAGCATCTATCTTGCAGCCTCCTGACTGAACGAAGGAGTTCCATGTGCACACAGATGCATCAGTTGAAGGGCTAGGTGCTGTCCTATATCAAAAGGGCCCCTTTAAATTAGATCAACCAATATATTATGCAAGCCGAAAGGTCACTGATAGGGAATGGAACTACACATCGACAGAGCTTGAATGCTTAGCAATGGTGTTTGCACTGGAGAAGTTTCGACACTATCTATTGTCAACACATTTCAAGTTCTACGTGGATCATGAAGCCTTGTCCTTCCTGATGAACAAAGCAGATGTGAAAGGACAAGTGATGAGATGGTTACTCCTATTCCAGGAGTTTGATTTCGAAGTAGTCACTAAGCTTGGCCGTTCCCATGTCCTAGCCGATTATCTATCACGGATCCCTCAAATTGCAGAAGAGGAACATGATGATCCTGACCTTCCTGATGCTTCCTTGTTTCTAGTTGAAATAGTTACTCATTGGTATGCAGACATAGCCAACCTCTTGGCAACTCAACAATATCCTCTTGGCATCTCAAGCCGTGAGAAGAAAAAACTTCTGTTAGAATCACCCCCCTACACTTTGCTAGGTGGTGCACTGTACAAGAGAGGCAAAGATGAAGTATTGCGAAGATGTGTTGCAAGGGATGAAAGTGGCACAGTATTGAAAGCATGCCATGACGAACCATGTGGTGAACACTTCGCAGGGGAAGCAACAACCAGGAAGGCTCTGTTAGCAAGATACTGGTGGGCCGACCCCCCACAAGGATGCATATGATTACTGTAAGCGATGTGATGCTTGTCAGCGAATGGGGAAGCCCAGCAAAACAAGTGCCATGCCATTGCAACCTATTCTTCCCCTAAAGCCATTCGAGAAGTAGGGGATTGATTGTGTGGGTCCCATTGATCCACCCACTAGACAGAAGCAGAACAGGTACATCCTAGTATGTACTGATTATGTCACAAAGTGGTGTGAAGCTAAAGCCCTGAAGCAGGATGATGGTAACATCGTAGTCCTGTTCATGTACGAGAATATTATCACCCGTTTTGGTAGTCCCCTTGAGCTGGTAAGTGACAAAGATACTCATTTCCTTAACAAAATCATGGAGGAGCTGACAGAGCTGTTTAAGATCCACCATCGTAAGTCCACTCCTTACTACCCCAGAGCCAATGGCCAAGTTGAAGTCACCAATCACATCCTTTGCTCGATTTTGACAAGAACGATTGCCGTACATCGTCTGACTAGGACGATTGACTTACAGTGGCCCTTTGGGCATACAGAACCTCCCATAAGGAAGCTACATGACAGACCCCTTTCCAGCTAGTGTATGGTACAGAAGCCGTTTTCCCTGTTGAGCTGGAATTGCCCTCTTTGCGAGTGGCAGTTAAAGAATGCTTGGGAGATGATGAGTCACTTCAACGCCATCTCTTGCACTTGAAATGCTTGGATGAGATACGGCGGATGGCCCTACAGTGCATGGAAACCACTCAAGTGCAATGCAAAGCGTATCATGACAGTTTCATAAAGCACAAGGAGTTCAAAGAAGGTGATCTTGTCCTAGCCTATGATTCGAGATTTGACAAGTTTCCTAGCAAGCTTCAACAATGGTGGATGGGTCTGTACAAGGTACTTGTTGTCAATCCTAACGGCTCTGTCCAAGTACAGACTGTTGATGCCTCTAATGATCCCTTCTTGATCAATGGCTATCGTCTGAAAAAGTACTTCCCTCCCTGGGGATCTTGACAATCACAGTCGACCTACCCTCTCCCTTTTGGGCAGCGCACTATTCTTCTAGTCATGCTTTTGATAGCCCTTATGATTCTCCTCATGAGGCGGTCTCGTTCTGCTAATCCCTCGTAGAAACATCTCAACCCGACATTGTTCTCTTCTCATCTGATCCAACAACGGTGGCGAGGTTGGTCCTGACATATGGTATGTCTACCATTCTCTTTCTTAACAAAAAAAAGGAAAAAAAAAAAGAAAAAGAAGAAAAAAGAAAAGAAAACAAACTAAACTGTTATGGGAGAAAAGGAAGAAAATCCCTGTCATAACATGCCTTGTTCCAAGAAAAGGTGGAAACACCCTTAGGCGGGAAGCTAACTGTGGAAAAGGTGGCAACACGCCATAGTTCAGGATAGCTGATTCACCAGCAGAACCTTTTCAGCAAGTAATTTGAAGCCGCCTCCCTTAGTGCGTTGTTTTTGCAATATCAGTCCGTTTATCCTTCTTAACAGACGACTCTTCTTACAAGTCA